>NC_088395.1:108215000-109465000 GCF_037993035.2 Macaca fascicularis | reverse complement strand
GCTGTCGTAAGGATATCTTTCATTTTTTTCCCAAATTTTGGTTCTGGAACTGCTTTTGCCAAGAAAATGGCAAAGTCAATGTTTTCTTTTTTTTTATTGCCAATTGTTTTATATGTTCCATGTTTGCCAAAAGGACCCACAAATGTTCTTTGGGTTTGTTCAGAGCTCAGCTCACCAGAAATACGATCACAATTTTTCAAGAAACTCTTTTTAAATACGTTTTTCCCAGATCAAAAGTTATCTAATTTTTTACTCCTGGCACGTTTAAGCTTGGCCAAGATATTTTTTTAACAATGGTTTTATAGTTGTAGCTTCTTTTGAACCTGCTTGGAATTTTGCCACCTCTAGCAGGAAAACACATGTGTTCATTGAGAATCTACTGTGATTCAAAACACTTTTCACACTTTGGACATTGAAAAGGGACAATATAAATTGAGTGGACATAAAGTGGATTATTCTACTCAGATTCACCAATATCACCATTTTCAAAACCACCCTGATTTGCCTTTAACTTATTAGGCAGGGGGCGATATTCTGTATGCCTCTTCTTTAATAAAAGAGCCCGAAAAGCCTTATTTCTAGTATGGATTTGTTTATGCTTCAGAAGTTTGCTTTGAATCTTAAATCCTTTTTGACAAAAACAACATTGAAAACGTCTTTCTTCTGAATGTGTAAGTTGGTGGATTTTTAAGTGAGGTGACTGTTGAAAAGATTTACTACACAAGACACATTTAAAAGGCCTCTGACCAGTATGAATGAGTACATACCTATTAAGTTTTGACTGTGATGGAAGCATCTTGCCACAGATTGTACTTGCATGAATATTCTTTCTTCTCTTCATGTTATATGTGGGATTGGACTTACAGCACGGGTGTAATGCCCATCTTTCCTCTGGTAAAAGTATTATACACTCCATACATTGGCTTTTCTTGCTTGGCCTCCAGCAGTCTTCTGACCTGTTTAACCTTATTCTGATAGGTTTCATTGTGAAGTTGTTGGTGCTTCACAGATGTCTTCAGATTTTTTAAGTGGCACTGACAAACACTACATTTAAAAGGCAGATTATGAGTTAGTTGATGCCTCTCCAGATGAACTAGTTGTCTAAAGGTTTTATGACACACATCACATTCAAATGGCTTTTGACCAGTATGAATGAGATAGTGCCTAGTTAATTTTGTTGATGGTGTTTCAAAGTGCTTGAAGCAAATATTGCAAATATATGGCCTGTTTCTAGGTAGTTTGTTGGCTACCACGCACTGTTGAATCTTTAGCATTTTTAAATTGTTTTCAGCCATCATATTTTTCAGTGATATACTCTGATGAGCTCCATAGTGTTCTTACACCAATGTTGCCTCAAGGCTGAAAGTCTGTTGATTTTGTTGTCTTGACTAGTACCATTAAAACGATGTGAAGATTTCATGAAAGTAGGCGAACAAGAAATGAAAGACCTTAGCGGAATTGAGGCAGGTCCGACCCTCCCTGGGGGTCTTTCCACTTCTCAATCGGGTTTCTGAAGTCCTCCTCACACACCTGGAGCTGGCGAGGGCCTGGGAGCCACGCACCTCAGGCCCAGGTGCCGCGAAGGCAGTGCGCGCACCTGCTTTCTTAGTATCTTCTTGTTGATGTGAACCTTTATCATTATGAGTTCTTTTCTCTAGTATTTCTTAAAGTATATATTTTCTCTTATTAATATGGTTATATAAGCTTTTAGTCGGTCAGTGTGTAAATGGTATGCATCATGCCATTTTTCTTATTTTCAAATATTCTATATTATTAAATTTTACATGTTTCTTTTCAGGATAATTTGATGGAATCTTTCATCTAGTGTGATACTCTCGGCCTTTTAATTTGGAATACTTAAGTCTAATTTCTTTTAATGAAAATATAGGTATGATTTGGTTTAAATAGACCATATTACTATATATTTATTTTTGCCTGTTTTAAGTTCTTTTCCACACCTCTCCTTTGAAATGATTAATAGTTTTAACTATTAAAATTTTACCTCATTTGGCTAGAAAGTGAAATGTTCTGCCATTGTCGTAGTGTTTATCCTTAGGATTACAATATATATCTTTGGCCTATCACAATTCAGTGTAAATTAGTTTTGTTATTTTTTCTTTTGAGATGGAGTCTTACTCTTGTCACCCAGGCTGTAGTGCAATGACACGATCTCAGCTCACTGCAACCTCTGCCTCCCGGGTTCCAGCAATTCTCCTGCCTCAGTCTCCCGAGTAGCTGGGATTACAGGAGCATACTAACACACGTGGCTAATTTTTGTATTTTTAGTAGAGATGGGGTTTCACCATGTTGTTCAGGCTGATCTCAAACTCCTGACCTCAGGTAATTCACCCACCTGGGATTACAGGCACGAGCCACTGTGCCTGGCCGGTTGGTCACATTTTTGCCCAATTTTTGTTACATTAACATCATTTTGGAATATATGTCTTTTCTTTAGAAATGTTTTTTCTTAAAGTACACGTTTCCTCCTATTATTTTTTGAGACAGGGTCTTGCTCTGCCTTCCAGGCAGGAGTGCAGTGGCTTGATCATGGCCCACTGCAGCCTTGACCTCCTAGGCTCACATGATCCTCCTGCCTCAGCCTCCCAAGTAGCTGGGACTATAGGCACATGCCACCACACCTGGCTAATTTTTTTTCTTTTTTTTTTTTTTGAGATGGAGTCTCCCTCTATTGCCCAGGCTGGAGTGCAGTGGTGTAATCTTGGCTCACTGCAACCTCTGCCTCCTGGGTTCAAGCGATTCACTTGCTTCAGCCTCCTGAGTAGCTGGGACTACAGGTATACACCACCACGCCCAGCTAATTTTTTAAAAATATATTTTTAGTAGAGACAGAGTTTCACCATATTGGCCAGGCTGGTCTCGAACTTCTGACCTCATGATCCGCCCTCCTTGGCCTCCCAAAGTGCTGGGATTACAGGCATGAGCCACCATGCCCCGCTGGCAATTTTTTTTTTTTTTTTTTTTTTTTTTGAGACGGGAGTCTTGCTCTGTCTTCCTAGGCTGGAGTGCAGTGGCACGATTTCTGCTCACTGCAAGCTCTGCCTCCCGGGTTCACACCATTTTCTTGCCTTAGCCTCCCTAGTAGCTGGGACCACAGGTGCCCACCACCACGCCTGGCTAATTGTTTTGTATTTTTAGTAGAGATGGGGTTTCACTGTGTTAGCCAGGATGGTCTCGATCTCCTAACCTCGTGATCCACCCATCACGGCCTCCCAAAGTGCTGGGATTACAGGCATGAGCCACCGCCGGCTGGCTAATTAAAAAAAGAAATAATTTTGTAGAGGCCGAGCACAGTGGCTGAAGCCTGTAATCCCAGCAGTTTGGGAGGCCAAGGTGGGCAGATCACTTGAGGTCTGGAATTTGAGACCAGCCTGGCCTGGAGGTCTGGAATTTGAGTCCCAGAAATAAGGAGAGGGAACAGTGGAGAAGTAGTATTAGATATGCTTACCACATGTTTTTTGTTTTTGTTTTTGTTTTTTGTTTTTTTTTGAGACAGAGTCTCGCTTTGTCCCCCAGGCTGGAGTGCAGTGGTGCGATATTGGCTCACTGCAAGCTCTGCCTCCTGGGCTCACTCCATTCTCCTGCCTCAGCCTCCCAAGTAGCTAGGACTACAGGTGCCCGCCATCAAGCCCGGCTAATTTTTTGTATTTTTAGTAGAGACAGTGTTTCACCATGTTAGCCAAGATGGTCTCGATCTCCTGACCTCATGATTCACCCACCTTGGCCTCCCAATGTACTGGTATTACAGGCAAGAGCCAACGCGCCTGGCCACGCTTACCACTCTTTTTAAATTCTCTCTTTCACTCTTCTGGTAATTAATTTCCATAAGTATGTCTCTCCAAGATTCATTCTGGATATTTTCTTCAGCAATGTTTTCATTTATCTGATTCTTCTTTGAGGCAGGGAACTTGCCTTTGACCCTTGAGCCATAATACCAAGCTTTTAGGGTAGATTTTATTATTCTCCAAGTAGAGGTGGGAATTGAGGGTTAGAAATGATAAGCAATTTGTTCCAGGTTACCCAGAATGAAAAGGGCAGAGCAAGGACTATCATCATAGATCAGCATCACCCAAACCCAAACCCTTTCTGCTGTGCTTGTTTTTTCCTTGGCTGTGAATGTTCCCCAACTCTCATCTCCCAGGAGGTGAAACCACAGTGAAGTCTTTCAACTTTTTTGGCACTGTGATATATTTCTTTCTAGATTATAAAAAATCACCAGCCTGGGCAACACAGGAAGACCCCATTTCTAAAAAAAAAAAAAAAAAAAAAAAGCCAGATGTGGTGGCATGTGCCTGTAGTCCCAGCTACCTGGGAGGCTGAGGTGGGAGGATCTCTTGAGCCATAGAGGACAAGGCCACAGTGAGTGGTGATCATGCCACTTGCACTACAGTCTGGCAATAGAGCCAGATCTTGACTCTAAAAAATAAATAAATAAATAAACAAACAAATAAACATCAGTGAATTTTTTCATTATCCATTATATTTTCCCAAGATTTTTTTCTGGTATTCTAAGTGTTGATGTGCTGTTCTCAATTTAAGGTCACACTGATCAAGTTGCTCAAAGAAGAGCAAGATGTTCGGATATTTACCAAAGGAGATTGAGCAGTAGGTCTGAAAAAGTCAATCCTGGCATACATTCTTCATCCCATCAGCAGCAAGATGGAGAAGCAGCAATGCATGGTGCCCACATGGACTCTTCAGTAAGATAGTAAGTGACCAGTCAGCATGGTTGGAATGTACCAGCCGATGAAATACATAAGCATGTAGCTGAATATGTCATTCTTTCCAACTTGACAGAGAGAGAATGACAGAACTCGATTAATGGTTGAGCAAACTTCATTGTAGCCCTGGTATCAGTGGATCAAATGTGTGTAAAAGACTTTCAGAGCATATGTGAACTACCTTTTCTCCATTTGCTCACAGCACTCCCTATGCTATTTCACCCTATAATCGGAAAGGCAGTTTTCGTAAACAAGACCAAACCCATGTTAACATGGAGAGAGAGCAAAAACCTCCAGAGAGAAGAATGGAGGGGAACATGCCGGATGGGACCTTAGGGAGCTGGTTCAAGATCACAGTGAGTGTCCTGGCAAAATGGATCTAACGTTCCGAAGGAGAACAGGGGTAACTGTGTTGGATTTGTGTAGACACTAGATCCTTTTGTAAGGGCAGGAAAATTTGTAATCTGTCCTTTATTACTAGGAGTTAACATCCTAGATCATCTAAGAGTAAATTCAGAGAAGCAATGTAAAGGGAACAGACTGACTGCAGAGAGAATGGAAGAGGTCATTTACAATCAAAGGAGGAAACGAATGCTAAGGAGATAGAGTATCTCCACACCGCATGCTTCAGTTTGGCTCAAACTAAGGGTGTGAGGGGTTGAATTAGTGGGGTCCTTGTCAAAGGGGCAGGCCTGGTCTGCCTTAGGTAAACTCTTGTGGGACTTTATAAAAGAAAACTCATATTAAACATCTTAAATTGATTATTTTAAGAAAACTGAATAGTAAGAAAGGGTATTTAGGAAATCCATGTGTGCTTAGAAATAATAGATATTAGAAATGATGAATGACATAATAATGAAATACATAAGTTAGCAATAATGGATGTTGTCCTATCTTCAACTATTTTAAAGCCTGAAAGGAACATATTTGGGTCCAATTTTAATGTTTAATTCCATTATGTCAGTCTCCTTTCCTCACTCATTCTTTCTTTCACTCATAGGTTCCCTTCGGCATAAAATACAATGAGAAGTGGCTGCTGAATTTGATTCGGAACGAATGCAGTGTACCCTTCATCCCAGTTGAAGTAAGAAAGGACCATGAGGCAGACGAGAAAAAACAGGACAGGTTGGGGACTGGATGAGCAGAGACTCTGGCCTCATATTTTATTTCTCTTGCAACTCTCCCTATAGTTTCACTATGAAAACATGCATGCCAGCTTCTTTGTGGAGAATGCCAGCATCGCCTATGCACTGAAGAATGTCAGTGGCAAGATTTGGGATGAGGATAATGAAAAGGTGTGTGTCAAGTGAATGACCAAGGCCAGCATTGAGCAAGAGGGCAGAGCAAGTGTGAGGTCTTACTTGATCTTGGGGCTCAAAGTTCCTAGTGCTTACTCAGCCCCTCTTGCGTTCTCTGCAGATATCAATCTTTGTCAACCCTGCTGGTATACCCCACTTTGCGCAGAAGGAGCTGAAGTCAGAAAAGGTGGAGAAGATAAAGGTAATACAGACTCATGGCAAGTTGTTCACACAAAGCCAGACCCACCGCTTCTTCCCTACCTATTGTCCCCTTCACCACCTCAACTTCAGAGCCTCTGAAAACCATCTCTATACTCTGCAGCTGGCCATGAACCAACAGTGTGATGTCTCCCAGGAAGCTCTTGATATCCAGAGACTCCCCTTTTACCCAGGTATGGCTGATAACAGTAATTCTATGGCAGATGAGGGCAGAGGTGTCTGTGTGAGATGGAGACTTAGAGTTGGCAACTTGGGGAGGAGTTAATGCTGATGCTGTACCAGGCAGGTCCCTCTCAGACTTCTGATTTTCTCCTCTCTGCTTTCTGGAGACATGATGACCCGTGATACTAAAATGGCGTCGAATCCTGGAAAGTGCATGGCTGCCTCCCTGCACGTCCATGAAGAGAACATACCTATGGTGAGGCCATAGGCTCATGCTGTGATTGAGGGTGAAAGTGGAAGAGATTAGCTAGGAGGCTAATTGGTCTAAGATATCCCCTGTTGGGGGCCTTCACTCTTAATTCTTAATTCATGCCTCATCATAGCTTTTGCCCTTGAACCCAAACAGCAACAAAGCCTCCCAGAAGCTTGACATTATGCCAAAGGCCCCCGACATTAACAAGCTGAATTTCTTGAAAAATAAAATGATCGTTTTTTCAAGAAAAAGGGAGAGGAGGGTAGTGTGACAAGAGGCAAGGAAGTGGATTTGTTGGCAAGGGAGGAGACTGAGGGTGCAGGGCCCTCTGGCTGCTCTTTCCTGGGTCTATGTGGTTCTTCTGCATAATTGCAGGTGATGTCTGCAGTGGGGATGGACAAATGGAAAGGGACAGAGCCAGGAGAGAAGTGTGCGGACAGAAGCCCAGTGTGCACCACCTTCTCGGATAACTCCAGCAACATAAAGTCAGTCGTACCCTCTGTCACCGCCTGGGGCCCTGACCTGTGCTTGATAGTGCCCTTCTGCAGGAGGAGGCAGCACTGGTCTTCTGGGAGGACCACAGACCCTCTCCTTCCCCCTCGCCCCACTCCTCTCTCTGTGTCACTCACTCATCTGTGCTTAGAGGTCTCCTTTCCTTCCTCTGACATGCTGCCCTTTTCACCTGCTCTGGGATGCGTTTCCCGCCTGTCTCCACCCAGCCTCCTTCAGCGTGCCCTCTGTGAGTGTGCACCAGGAAGCAGGACTTCCCCACCTCCCCAGGACCAGCAGTATTCAGGTGCTGGTGCCCTGGACCCAGAAGAGTCCTCCAGCCCAGGTCTTCATGCTGAGACAGGCCTTCCTGCCTCCATGCTGAGACACGGTTTCCCTCCCCTGTCCTGAAGGGGATTCTCCTTCTCTTGCTCCAAATAGGTTCTCCCACCCGTCCTGAGCTGGCATGGGGGCTTCCCTGCCCCATACTGAGGGCTGAGGCCCTGGGTGGCTGCTGTCATGCCATCTCTCCTCTGGCCCAATGCCAGGAGCTGGGCCCTCCTCGGGGAGAAACCTGGGTTTCCTGAGTCAGGGGACCAAAAGTGGGCTACCTTCCCGAGGCAGGAGTGGATGGCAGAGGGCAGAGGAGGTTGAGGAGACAGGCCTCTCGGGGCGCTGTCTCTCCTTCCCTCCACAACTCACATTGTCTTGCCTGGGCCCTCAGAGGAGTCCTGGGTAGCCCAAGACAGGTAGCATTCTTCGGTCAAGGCGTCAGCACAGAGGGGCACAGGTGTCAGGGACCATCACAGGAGAATGCAGTGGTCGGGAGAGGGGGTCCCCAGACTCTGAACCCCATGCTGAGCTAGGGCCTGACCCTTCACTCCTCCATTTCCCATGCCCAGCTCAGACTGAGCTCACACAGGTGAGAAAGGCTCCAGCTGCATCCAGTGGGCCCCAGCCCAACAGGTGCATGTTTTCCTTACCTGCCTCGGTCCCCAGGACCAGCCAGGGGCGGTGAGGGAAAGGGCTGCAGCAGGGGCGCCCTTTTCTTCTCTCTTCCTCCTTGAACTCCATCACCAAGGTACAGCGTCTTTCCCTTCCCTTTGCTTTGCATCCTGTTTCTCACTTGTCTCTCCTCTCCTATGTCTCACCTGTCTCTCCCTCCCCTACCTTCACCCCGTTTCTGCCATCATCCCTCTGTCTTCCCCTTCCTGCCTCCTGAGCCTGCATCACCACCCTCCCTGTCCCAGCATCCTGGGCCGTCCCTAAGAGCTGACCTGGTCTTGGACAGGGCCAGGCCAGGCAGATTGATGGACACCCAGTGAGGTAGCAGAGCCCTGGGCTCCCACCCCATTTCCTGCTCCCTGTGGAGCCTTCATTGGGGACCTGGACAAAAGTGAGAGAGGGATGGAGGGAGGGGAAGAAAGTCCTGAAGCCTGGGCTCTCAATGCAGGGTTGCAGGGGCAGGGACTCCGGAGTGTAGGTGGACACACTGCACTGTGTCTCTGATGTAGGTGTGATTGCTCCCATGAGGAGGACAGCTCCACAGTTTCACTTACCGTTGTCCATTTTGTTTTGATTTTCGGCAGCTCCATCCTGGAACTGTTCCCCAAATTATTATGCCTGGTAAGCGTATTCCTTGATCATTGACTTTCCTAATTGGGATTGATGCTGCCCCCAACTGCCCCAAACCCCTTTAGATATTGTCCCAGTTACATTTATGGATCTAACCCTTAAACCTCAAGGGAGGGGGGAAGGTGATACAGTCCCATGTGGGAACTTGGCAGAGCCTGTGGAGCTTCTTCACACAAGTTCACAACAGCCTTCAGGTGGCGGCAATGCTGACTGTAGTAATCTTGCCCATGTAATTTCCAGAACGCTTTCACACCTGATTTCTGATCTCACCCTCTCCTGGGTCTTTCCTTTTCCCTAATTATCCAGTGCCACCTCCCTACTTTGCACTATTGACTTCCTCTTGCCTTCCCCAGGATGGCCAGCAGTCACCCAGACCAACTCTGTGTGGTACTGAAGCCCACAAGACGTTACCAACCTGTAAGGTGAGAAGAGAGGATCCAGCAGGGTGGTGCATGAGAAAGGGGGGGTACCATCTGTGGTCCTGGGGACTCTTTATTCCAGGGAAGCTTCTTTGGATCTGAGATGTTGAAGAATCTGGTCCTGCAATTCCTGCAGCAGTAAGTATCCCTGGGAATCTGAGGCAAGAGAGGGTTAGGTCAGATGAGGTTACCCAAGTACAAGTCTGCCCACAGTGAGACTTTTAAGTCTCATTTGGCACCCAGGCCACAGAGATAGCCTATTCTCATTGGTCCCCAACAGGTATTACTTGATCTATGACTCTGGAGATCGACAGGGTCTCCTTAGTGCTTACCATGATGAGGCCTGCTTCTCCCTGAGCATTCCCTTCAACCCCGAGGACTCAGCCCCGTGAGTATTATAGCTCAGACCCTGGTCTGGGGCCGTGTGACTCCCCTGCAGAAAGACACCAACTCCTGGAAATGCCCTCGCTGGCCAGACCACCCACTCCTGCTCCTCTTTTTCTCCTAGGAGCAGCTTGTGCAAGTACTTCAAGGATAGCAGGAATATAAAAATTCTCAAGGACCCCTGTAAGTGTGTGATGGAGAAGACTGGGCAGGGTAAGCGGGTGTGACAGGAACAATCACACAACCGAAGTGTGGCAGCCCCCCAAATCCTTGCTTCTCTTCTCCTCTACAGACCTGAAGGGGGAGCTGCTGAGGCACACAAAACGTGACATTGTGGACTCCCTCAGTGCGTTGCCCAAAACTCAGCATGACCTCAGCTCCTTCCTGGTGGACATGTGGTGCCAGACGGTGAGTACCTGCTTCCTCCCTCGGGCAGGCCCAGAGAGCCAGAGGTGGGTAGGAGGTTAAGGGAGATTCTGAGCACCTGAGCTCTTCCCTTTCAGGAATGGATGCTCTGCTTTTCTGTCAATGGGGTATTCAAGGAAGGTGAGTGTCTGTAGAGTCCCTTCCCCAGATCCGCCACTGCTCCCTCCCCCTGGCTGGGCTCCCTCTCAGAACTCCCCCAGCTTCCCTGATTTCGTTCCTTTCCTTCCTCTTGTTCCCTCTGTGTTTTCCCACCCCAACTCTGCCCATAAACCACCCTGATCTGACCTAGGTCCACGCCTGTCTGCCCTGCACAGCTCAGGCTTGCATTAAGGTCACAGACTGTGGAGTCTGACAGCTCTCATCCCAGGTCCTTACTCTGTGAACTTGTGCTAGTTACTTAACCCTTCACTTTCCTCATTTGCACAATAGGGCTAATAATAACCCATCTCTTGGGCTACTGTGATACAGGAATCAAGTGAACTTGTGGTTTTCACAGGGCCCCACACATGATAGGGGCCCTATCACTGGGAGCGGATTATTCCTGTTGTTGCCCTCCCCATTCCTACCACATCCGCCTGACTCCAAGTGAGCAATTATCCTGACCTGGCCCCCTTCTGTGTGAGTGTCAAGCAAGACTGATTGGGGAACACCGTGTGAACATGTAAAGCCTGTGCAACTCCAAGGCAATGTTGTTTGTTGTCTTTGAAGTGGAAGGACAGTCTCAGGGATCTGTTCTTGCCTTCACTCGGACCTTCATCGCTACCCCTGGCAGCAGTTCCAGGTTAGTGCTATGTTGTGGGTGGGAGCACCCATCCCGGCCTGGGGCCAGTGGTGTGGGAATGTGGTGGTGCAGTCCTCGGGGTGTTCTCAATGTTGTAAAAAACCAACAGTCTAGTGTAATAGTTAAGAGTATGGGCCAGGAGCAGTGGCTCATGCCTGTAATTCCAGTATTTTAGGAAGCTGAAGGTGGGAGGATTGCTTGAGCCCGAGAGTTTGAGACCAGCCTAGGCAACACAGTGAGACCCTATCTCTACAAAAACACTAAAAATTAGCTGGATGTGGTGGTGTGCATCTATCATCCTGCCATTCAGGAGGTTGAGGTGGGAGGGTCTTGACCCCAGGAGGTTGAGGCTGCAGTGAGCCTAGATCACATCACTGCATTCCAGCCTGAGTGAGACCCTGTATTGAAAAAAATTTTTAAAAATGTGTGGGCTCTGGAGTCAGAGTATGAGTTCTTTCCTGATGCGATACTCACTGTGACTTTGGTCGAGGCATATGACCTTTTTGTAATTCAGAATCTTCCTTTGAAACTGGTGATTACACTGTCTATTCCCTTGGGCTATTGTAAAGGGCAAATGTGAGTGTAAAACCATCCTTGGGTTGTAGGTAAACCTGCAAAACTGGTGAAGCATATAGGCAGTCTCTCCAAAGGTGGGCTCTGTGGGAGGGTTAGAGGGTACCAGCCAAAAAGCTAGGAGGCAGGCACAGTAGAGGTATCAAAGAAATCAGGTTTCTGAACAGTAGGAAAAGATTCTTGTAGGGGGTGGGGAGATGTCCTTCTCTCCAGCTACCTGATGGCCCATTTTTCCTCCAGTCTGTGCATCGTGAATGACAAGCTCTTTGTGTGGGATACCAGCCACCAAGGGACCCAGAGTGCCTTATTCACCCTAGTGCCCACAGCCTTCTCCAGCGTGCCTGCCTTCTCCCAGGAGCAGCAGAAAATGGTGCAGGTTTTCTCTGTCCAGTCGGGGATGAACTACCAGTTGTCTCAGAAGTGAGTGCTAGGCCGGGCGTGGTGGCTCACGCCTGTAATCCCAGCACTTTGGGAGGCCGAGGTGGGCGAATCACGAGGTCAGGAGATCGAGACCATCCTGGCTAACACGGTGAAACCCCATCTCTACTGAAAATAGAAAAAAAAAATTAGCCGGGCGTGGTGGCGGGCGCCTGTAGTCCCAGCTACTTGGGAGGCTGAGGCAGGAGAATGGCGTGAACCCAGGAGGTGGAGCTTGCAGTGAGCTGAGATTACGCCACTGCACTCCAGCCTGGGCAACAGAGCAAGACTCCGTCTCAAAAAAAAAAAAAAAAAAAGAAGTGAGTGCTGGGTGTGTATGGTGATCAGTGATTGGTATGCGCTGGGAGGAGCAGGGGAATGAATAATGGGAACTTGCAGATCGTTGGCTTTGCTTCTTTATTTCACTCAGTATCAAACTGTACATTTCCCTTTTGGTATATATTCAGCTACCTAGTTATTTTGAACAGGTGTACAGTACTTCTCTGAATTCTGTCAATTGAGAAAAATGACGAAACAAGTCTCAATCATTTTAGGAGGTTTATTTGCCAAAGTTAAGGACATGTGCCGGGGAGACAGGTCTATGCCTTTCAAAGATGATTTTGAGGACTCTGGATTTAAAGGGGAAAGGGTAGGATATTGAGAAGTACACAATTTTCATGTAAGGGGGAGGGTAGGGAAAGATAGTTACTCATGCCTTTGTCTGGCTCAGTGAATCTGCATTTTTTTATATAAAGATGACATAGACAAAATGGGGCTGGGGAACAATCAGATATGCATTTGTGTCTGGTGGACAGGGGGGTGACTGTACCTGTAAAGATAAGCTATCAATTTACATTGTCGTGGTGAAATTTTAATAGAAACACCTTACGGTAAAGATCTTGCAGCTCACGAGAAATTTCCTTGCGGACAAAATATGGGGGAGGTGTGTAGCTTTTCATCTTATAGCCATCTTATTTAGGAACCGAAAGAGGAGGCAGGTTTGCATGACCCAGTTCCCAGCTTGACTTTTCCCTTTAGCTTAGTGATTTTGGGATCCCAAGATTTATTTTCCTTTCACAGTTCCGTGGATCCTGTTCCTTTGTTGGTAGACATTTGGCTTTTCAGGGTTGGTAGACATTTGGCTTTTCACAGGGTTCCTTCTGCTGCAATAAATTCCAGAAAACACAGACATGTTTCTGTTGCATAGATTAAGAAATGGCATTGTATTGTCAGAGTGTCTCCACTTGGGTCCTAATGGATGTTACCTGTCCTTCCCCCACCACAGCTGCCTTCATAACAACCAGTGTGACTACGTCCAAGCTCCTCATGTTCTTGCACGGCCCAAGGTGAGGTCTAGGAATTCAGGCCAAGTGAGCAGAGGTTGGGTGACCTGGGGATGGAACTTTGGGCTTCCGGCTCTGCTGCTCTCCCAGCTCCCTCCTGCACTTCCTCTCGGCCAAGGGCAAGATCCCAGAGAAGGCCCTCACATAGACTGACCTAGGATTCTGAAAACAAAGCCCTAAGAGGAAATCCTTAAGTGTCATAATCTTCAGCCTCATCATCTTTCCTGTATTTTTATTCCAATAGATGTATTTCCCTGTGACTGAACCAGGAGATCTGGCTCGGGCTAAGAAACCAAAGCCCAACTCACAGGGTTGACTCTCATCCTTCCAAAGGGGCCAGTTCTGTGCACTTGTCCACCCCTGTCACCCCCAGGATCTCTGTTTCTTTTCACAATAAAGAATGATGTTGCTTGTTATGTCAATTCCCTGCAAAATCCATTTGAGTCAGGCATTATAATCTCTGTTCTACGGAAAAGGAAAGGAATATTCAGAGAGAATGAGTAACTCCTGGGAAATCGTAGAGTCGAGTCTCAAATCTTGGACCCAGCCTTAGGACAGAGCTGTGCTCCAGAGGGCCATGTGGCTTCCAAGGTGGGGAGTGCTCTCTAACCCTGTTAAACCTGGAGGCTAATATTCTATGTCCCTAGTCCATCAAGTAAGATATTTTTTATGCAGAGAACATTATTACTTTCTTAGCCATACAAATCTATTCAAATTTAAAAACAACCCATTTGAGGAAAAATAGCATTAAAGAATGCATGAAAACCTGAGAAGAAAAAATTGCCCACATATATGATGGACATAGGATTAATAGTCTTCATATATAAAGAAATCAGTAGAGAGAAGGGAAAGTGATACCAATCTCAAATCGTTATAAAAAGCTATTGCAGCCGGGCACGGTGGCTCAAGCCTGTAATCCCAGCACTTTGGCAGGCTGAGGCAGACGGATCACTTGTCAGGTGTTCAAGACCAGCCTGACCAAAATGGTGAAACCTTGTCTCTACTAAAACTACAAAAATTAGCCAGGTATGGTGATACATGCCTGTAGTTCCAGCTACTCTGGAGGCTGAGGCAGGAGAATCGCTTGAACCCAGGAAACAGAGGTTGCACTGAGCCGAGATTGCACCACTGCACTTCAGCCTGGGTGACAGAGCAAGACCCTGTCTCCAAAATAGTAGTAATAATAATTTCAAAGTAAAAAATAAAAAGCAATTGCAGTGGCCCCCCAAAATCTATGAAAAGCTATCCAACTATAATAACTACAAAAACATAACTGCAGTCGTTAAGATAAGGTGGTAATTTAGAAGAAAAAGCTAAAAACATTTTCAGAAAAATAACATTGTGTGTGTGCACGCACATGTGCATGTGGGGAATCGTGTCTATATTGACGTAGTAGTTTCCTAGAGCTGCCATAATAAAGTACCACAAACTAGGTGGTTTAAAACTGCACAGATTTCTTTTCTTACAGTTCTGGAGGTCAGAAATCCAGAATCAAGATGCCAGTAGGGCCATGCTCCGTCCAAAGGCTCTAGCGGAGAATTCTTCCTTGCCTCTTCCAGCTTCTGGTTGCTGCTGATGATTTTTAGCTTGTGGCAGCATAACTGGTATCTCTGCCTCCATCTTCACATTGTCTTTTTTTCAGTGTCTTCTTTCCCTTTCAAAGTCACTCACTGGATTTATAGTTCACCCTAATCCAGGGTAATTTCATATCTAGATCCCTACATTAATATCTGCAAAGACATTTATTCCAAATAAAGTCCCATTCTGAAGTTCCAGGTGACATATCTTTTGGAGGCCACTCTTCAACCACCTACATTGTACCCTCTGGTCCCTGAAAATTCTTATCCATCTAATGTGAAAAATACATTCACCCCATCCCACCATATCCAAAAGTTAATGCAGTCCAGCATCAACTGTAAGTCAAATATCCTGTCTAAATGCCATCAACTCAAAAAGTCCCAAATATCATCTAAATCAGGTATGAGTGAAATCTGATCTATGAACCATGTAGGGGCAAAATTCCTTTCCATCTGTGGACTTGTAAAACCAGAAAACAAGCAACCTGCTTCCAAAATTCATTGGCAGGACAGGTATAGAATACACATCCCCATTCTGAAGGGGAGAATATGAAATAATAAAAGCAGTCACTGATTCAAGCATGTTTGAAATCTAGCAGGGTTTTGCTGGGCGTGGTGGCTCACACTTATAATCCCAGCACTTTGGGAGGCCGAGGCAGGTGGATCACTTGAGGTCTGGAATTTTAGACCAGCCTGGCCAACACGGTGAAACCCTGTCTCTACTAAAAATACAAAAATTAGCCAGGCATGGTGGCAGGCACCTGTAATCCTAGCTACTCGGGAGGCTGAGGCAGGAAAATTGTTTGAACCCGGGAGGTGGAGGTTGCACTGAGCCAAAATCACACCACTGCACTTCAGCCTGGGTGACAGAGTGAGATTCTGCCTCAAAAAACAAAAAACAGAAACCTGGCAGGGTTTCAAGGCCTGAGAATTACCCTCTGTGGCTTGATGCTTTATTGTCTGGGCCACAAAGGCATCACTGCTCTACTGGCCTCCTCCTCTGTATCCATGGCTCTGCCCTCTGAGTCTTTCTTCCTTTATCTTAAAGGATGTCAGATGTTAACAGTCAAGTAACTCTATCATCCTTTTTACTGCCTGTAGAATCCTAGGTGTCTGATAGCTTTCTTTCATTTTTCCCTTTTTTTGTTTTCTTCAGGTCAAGCTGGCAGTGTTTTTAGTGGTATAACGTTCTTCTAAAAAAAAACCTTGTGGGTCTCCTGTATGTGTCAAAGGGATCCATGCCATCAGACGAGGATTATCCACAGATCCTTTCTGGATACTATATATTTTTCCTTGATTGGGCTTAGCGGATTGATTGGATTTATTAATCACACATTAAATGTCTTTAGCACAAGGTATCCAGCCACACTCTTGGCTCTTTATCCAAAACACACTTAAAATCTTTCATGTGTTTATTACTACTTGTATGTCTTCTTTGGAGAAATGTCTAAGTCCTTTGCCCATTTTTGAATTGGGTTGTTTTCTGTTGTTGTTCTTGCTGAGTTGTGGGAGTTCTTTATATTTTCTAGATATTAATCTCTTATCAGATATATGATTTGAAAATATTTTCCCTTTTCATTCCATTGCTACATCCTCTGATGCACAAAAGTCTTTCATTTTGATGTAGTACAATTTATCTGTTATTTTCTTTTGTTTCCTTTTCTTCTAGTGTCATATCCAAGAAATCATTGTGACATCCAATATTATGAGGCTTGTCCCTGTGTCTTCTGCTAAGAGTTTCATGCTTTTAGCTCTTATAATTTTATCTTTCATCCATTTTGAGTTAATTTTTGTTTATGGTATAATGTAAGGGTATAACTTCATTCTTTCCTGTGTGGATATCCAGTTTTCCCAACAACATTTGCTGAAAAGACTGTACTTTCCTCACTGAACAGTCTTTGCACCCTGTTGAAAAGCATTTGACCATTTATGCCAGGATTTGTTTTTAGACTACCAATTCTATTTGTTTACATGTCTGTTATTCTGCCAGTACCACTGTTTTGATTACTGTAGCATTGTATTAAGCTTTGAAATCAGGATGTGGGAGACTTCAAACTTTGTTATTTTTCAAGATTGTTTTGGCTAATTGGGTCCTTTGAGTTTCCATATGAATTTTAGGATAGATTTTGATTTCTGCAAGAAAATCATTGTGATGTTGATAGGGATTGCATTGAATCCATAGATCACTTTGGGTAGTATTGATATTTTAACAATACAATGTCTTCTAAGCCATGAACACAGGATGTCTTGCATTTATTTGTCTTCTTAAATTTCTTTCAGTAACATTTTGTACTTTTTAGTGTACAAGTCTTTCGCTTCCTTGGTTAAGTTTAATCATAAGTACTTTAAATGGAATAGTCTTTTAATTATTCTTTCAGATTGCTCACTGTTAGTGTATAGAAATGTAAATAATTTTTTTTTAAGAGCCAGAGTTTCACTCTGTCACTCAGGCTGGAGTGCAGTGGTGTGATCATAGCTTACTGTAACCTTGAACTCCTGCACTCAAGCAATCCTCCTGTTTCAGCCTCCTGAGTTGCTAGGACTATAGGCATGTACCACCACAGGTGGCTAATTTTTAAAATAATTTTTTTTGTAGATCAGAGTCTTGCTATATTGCCCAGGCTGGTCTCAAACTCATGGCCTCAAGCAATCCTCTCACCTCAGCCTCCCAAAGTGCTGGGATTACAGGAATGAGTTACTACACCCAGCCTTGTATATTGATTTTGTATCCATCAACATTGCTGAATTCATTTATTACTTCTCACAGATTTTTGGTGGAGTCTTTAGGATTTTCCACGTATAAAATTATTTCCACTGCAAACAGAACTAATTTTATTTCTTGTCTAACTTGAATGCCTTTTTACTTATTTTGCTTGCTTAATTGTTCTGGCTAGGACTTCCAGTACTGTGTTGAATAGAAATGGCATGAGTGGGCATTCTTTTCTTATTCCAATCTTAGAGGAAAAATTTTCAGTCTCTCACCATTGAGTATGATTTTACTCATGGGTTTTTCATATATGGCCTTTATTACGTTAACATAATTTCCTTCTATTCCTAGTTTATTGAGTGTTTTCAATTGTGAAAGGGTATAAGTTTTGTCAAATGCTTTTTCTAAATTGAGATAATTATGTGCATTTTCCCCCTTCATTCTGTTAATGTGGTACATTACATTACTTGATTTTTATATGTTGAAGCACACTTGTATTCCAGGAATAAATCCCACTTGGTCATCGTGTATAACCTTTTAATATCCTGTTGAATTTAGCTTGCAAGTATTTTTTTGAGGATATTTGCATCAGTATCCATAAGGGGTACTGTTCTATAGTTTTCTTGTAATACCTTTGAAATTATTTCAAAAGTTATATTTACACTGCACTCTAGTCTATTAAGTGTGCAATAGCATTATGTTTAGAAAAATGTAGGCTCGGCACGTGGCTCACGCCTGTCATCCCAGCACTTTGGGAGGTTGAGACGGGTGGATCACGAGGTCAGGAGATCGAGACCATCCTGGCTAACACGGTGAAACCCCGTCTCTACTAAAAATACAAAAAACTGGCTGGGCATGGTGGCGGGCACCTGTAGTCCCAGCTACTTGGGAGGCTGAGGCAAAAGAATGGCGTGAACCTGGGAGGTGGAGCTTGCGGTGAGCCAAGATCGTGCCACTGCACTCCAGCCTGGGGACAGAGCGAGACTCCATCTCAGGAAAAAAAAAAATGTAAATAGCCTAATTTTAAAACACTTTATTGCTAAAAAATGCTAATGATCATCCGAGCCTTCAGTGAGTCATAATCTTTTTGCTGAAAGGATAAGTGGTCTTACCTCAATGTTAACGGCTGCTTGTTGATCAGGGTGATGGTTGCTGAAGATTGGGTTGGTTGTGGCAATCTGTTAAAATAAGGCAACAATGGCTGGGTACAGTGGCACATGCCTGTAGTCCCAGACACCTGGGAGGCTGAGGAGAGAGTATCCCTTGACTACAGAAGTTTGAGTTCAGCCTGGTCAACCTAGTGAGACCTCTGACTCTTACATTTAAAAAAAGACAACAATGAAGTGTTTTTTTTCTTGCTCTGTCGCCCAGGCTGGAATGCAGTGGCATGATCTCCACTCACTGCAAGCTCCGCCTCCCAGGTTCACACCATTCTCCTGCCTCAGCCTCCCAAGTAGCTGGGACTACAGGTGCCCGCCACCACTTCTGGCTAATTTTTTGTGTTTTCAGGAGAGACGGGGTTTCACCGTGTTAGTCAGGATGGTCTCGATCTCCTGACCTCGTGATTCACCCGCCTTGGCCTCCCGAAGTGCTGGGATTACAGGCGTGAGCCACCACGCCCAGCCAGTAATGAAGTTGTTGCTCCACTGATCGACTCTGCCTTACGTGAAAGATTTCTCTGTAGCATGTGATGCTGTTTGATAGCATTTACCCACAGTAGAACTTCTTTCAAAATTGGAATCAATCTTCTCAAACGTTGCCATTGCTGTATCAACTAAGTTCATGGCATATTTTAAATCCTTTGTTGTCATTTCAACATTGTTCACAGCATCTTCACCAGGAGTAGATTCCGTCTCAAGAAACCACTTTCTTTGCTCATCCATAAGAAACAACTCCTCATCCATTTAAGTTTTATCATAACATTGCAGCAATTTATTCACATCTTGAGGCTCTACCTTTTTTTTCTTTTCTTTTTTTTTTTTTTTTTTTGAGATGGAGTCTTGCTCTGTCGCCCAGGCTGGAGTACAATGGTGTGATGTTGGCTTACTGAAACCTCCATCTCCCGGGTTCAAGAGATTCTCCTGCCTCAGCCTCCTGAATAGCTGGGATTATGGGCGTGTGCCACCACACCTGGCTAATTTTTGTATTTTTAGTAGGGATGTGCTTTCACCATGATGATCGGGCTGGTGTCGAACTCCTGACCTTGTGATCTGCCTGCCTCAGTCTCCCAAAGTGCTGGGATTACAGGCGTGAGCCACCGTGCCCGGACCAGGCTCTATTTCTAATTCTAGTTCTCTTGCTGTTTCCACCATATCTGCGGTGACTTCCTCTACTAAAGTCTTGAAACCCTCAAAGTCATCCATGATAATTGGAATCAACTTCTTCCAAACTCCTGTTAATGTTGATATTTTGACCTCCTCCCATGATTCAGAAATGTTCTTAATAACATTTAGAATGATGAATCCCTTCCAGAAGATTGTCAATTTACTTTGCCCTAATCCATAAGAGGAATCACTATCTATGGCAACTATTGTCTTATGAAATGTATTTCTTAAATAATAAACCTTGAAAGTTGAAATTACTTCTTGATCCATGGGCTGCAAAATGGATGCTGTATTAGCAGCTACGAAAATAACATTGATCACTTTGCACATCTTCATCAGAGCTCTTCAGTAACTAGGTACATTGTCAATAAGCAGTAATATTTTGAAAGGAATCTTTTTTACTGAGCAATAGGTCTCAGTAGTTAATTTAAAATATTCAATAAACCATGCTGTAAACATATATGCTGTCATCCAGGCTTGGTTGGTTGTTCCATTTCTAGAGCACAAGTAGAGTAGATTTAGCAAAATTCCTTAGGACCCTAGGATATTCAGAATGGTCAATGAGCATTGGCTTCAACTTCAGGTCACCAGTTGCATAAGCCCCTAAGGAGAGTGAGTCTGTTCTTTTTTTTTTTTTTTTTTTTTTTTTTTTTTTTTTTTTTTTGAGACGGAGTCTCGCTCTGTTGCGTAGGCTGGAGTGCAGTGGCCAGATCTCGGCTCACTGCAAGCTCCGCCTCCTGGGTTCACACCATTCTCCTGCCTCAGCCTCCCGAGTAGCTGGGACTACAGGCGCCCGCCACCTCGCCCGGCTAGTTTTTTTTTTTTTTTTGTACTTTTTAGTAGAGACGGGGTTTCACGGTGTTCGCCAGGATGGTCTCGATCTCCTGACCTTGTGATCCGCCCGTCTCGGCCTCCCAAAGTGCTGGGATTACAGGCTTGAGCCACCGCGCCCGGCCGAGTCTGTTCTTTAAAGCTTTGAAGTCATGCATTGACTTCTCACTAGCTATGAAAGTATTAGATAGCATCTTCTTCCAATGGAAGGTTGTTTCATCTACATTGAACATTTGTCATTTAGTGTAGCCACCTTCATCAATTATCTTGGCTAAATCTTCTGGGTAACTTGCTGTAGCTTCTATATCAGCACTTGCTGTTTTACCTTGTGCTGTTATGTTATAGAGATAACGTCTTTTCTCAAACTTCGTGAACCAGCCTTTGCTAGATTCAAACTTTTCTTCTGCACCTTCTTCACCTCTCTCAACCTTCACACAACTGAAGAGAGTTAATGCCTTGCTCTGCATTAGGCTTTGGCTTAAGGGAGTGTTGTGGCTGGTTTGATCTATTCAGACCACTAAAACTTTCTCCATATTAGCAATAAGGATGTTTTGCCTTTTTGTGCCCAGGCTAGAGTGCACTGGCACAGTCCTGGCTCACTGCAACCTCCACCTCCCGGGTTCAAGCGATTCTCTTGCCTCAGCCTCCTGAGTAGCTAGGATTACAGGCACACGCCACCACGCCTGGCTAATGTTTGTGTTTTTAGTAGAGATGGTGTTTCACCATGTTGGCCACGCTGGTCTCAAACTCCTGACCTCGTAATCTGCCTACCTCAGCCTCCCAAAGTGCTGGTATTATAGGCAAGAGCCATCACACCTGGCCCTATTTTGGCTTTTGACATGCCTTCCTCACTACACTTAATAATTTCTAGCTTTTATTTTTATTTTTTTATTTTATTTTATTTTTATTTCTTGAGATGGAGTCTCATTCTGTCACCCGGGCTGGGGTGCAGTGGCACGATCTCAGCTTACTGTAACCTCCACCTCCTGTGTTCAAGTGATTCTACTGCCTCGGCCTCTTGAGTAGCTAGGACTACAAGCATGCTCCACTACTCCCAGCTAATTTTTCTATTTTTTTTAGTAGGAACAGGGTTTTGCCATGTTGCCCAGGCTGGTCTCAAACTCCTGACCTCAAGTGATCTGCCCCCCTTAGCCTCCCAAAGTGTTGGGATTACAGGCGTGAGCCACCACACCCAACCAATGGAATTGTTTTGAGAGTCCAAAAGTAAAACAACATGACTAATCTCAACTGAATTTTGACAAAGGTTCCAAGACAATTCAGTGGAGAAATAATAGTCTTTTCAACAAAAGGTGCTGGGCCAACTGGATAGCCACATATAAAAGAATGAAGTTACACTCTTACCTCTCGCCTTATAAAAAATTAGTTCAAACTGAGTCAAAGACCTAAATGGAAGAGCTAGAACTATAAAACTCTTAGAGGAAAATATAGGGATAAATATTTGTGACCTTGGATTACAAAGGATTCTTAGATTCAAATGACTCTTGAATTCAAAAGATTCTTAGATATGACACCAATACCAGGAGCAGCAAAGAAAAAGATAATCTAGACTTCATCAAAATTAAAAACTATTGTGTTTCTTTTCTTTTCTTCTCTCTCTCTCTCTCTTTTTTTTTTTTTTTTTCCTTTTGAGACACAGTCTCGATCTGTGGCTCAGGCTGGAGTGCAGTGGTGCAATCTCGGCTCACTGCAACCTCCACCTCCCAGGTTCAAGCGATTCTCCTGCCTCAGCCTCCTGAGTGGCTGGGACTACAGGCAGGTGCCGCCACATCCGGTTAATTTTTTGTATTTTTAGTAAAGGCGGGGTTTCACCATGCTGGCCAGGCTGGTCTCAAACTCCTGACTTCAAGTGATTCACCCGCCTTGGCCTCCCAAATTGCTGGAATTACAGGCATGAGCCACCGTGCCTGGCCAAACACCATTGTGTTTCAAAAAGCACCATTATGAAAGTGATTAAAAAATCCACAGAATGGGCTAAAATATCTGCAAATCATATATGTAGTGAGGGATTTCTGTCTAGAATATATAAAAACGCTTGCAACTCAATAATAAAAAGAAAAATAACTCAAATAAAAAGTGCACAAAGATCTGAATAGACATTGATCCAAGGAGGATATACAGATGACCAATAAGCACATGAAAAGATGTACCACATTATTAGTCATCAAGGATATGCAAATAAAAACCACCATGATATACCACTTCACCCCCACTAAAATGGCTGGAATCAAAATTTCAGATAATAACAAATGTTGACAAGAATATGGAGAAATCAAAACCGTCATACACTACTGGTAGGAATGTAAAATATTCAGCCACTTTGGAAAATAGTTTGGCAGTTCCTCAAATGAGTAATCATATTGGAATCATAAAGCTTAAAAACATCATGCTAAAAAAAAAATCCAATTTCCAAAGAATACATATTATACAATTTCATTCCTATGAAATGTCAAAATAGGGAAATCTATAGACAGAAAACGTATATTAGTAGTTGCTTTGGTATGAAGAGGATGGGGGAATAGGAGAGTGATAGCAAAAGAATAGGAGGTCGCTTTTTTTTTTTTTTTTTTTTTGAGACAAAGTCTCTCTGTCGCCCAGGCTGGAGTGCAGTGGCTTGATCTTGGCTCACTGCAAGCTCCGTCTCCCGGGTTCAGGCCATTCTCCTGCCTCAGCCTCCGGAGTAGCTGGGACTACAGGCGCCCGCCACCACGCCCGGCTAATTTTTTTGTATTTTTAGTAGACATGGAGTTTCACCGTGTTAGCCAGGATGGTCTTGATCTCCTGACCTCGTGATCCACCCGCCTCAGCCTCCCAAAGTGCTGGGATTACAGGTGTGAGCCACTGCGCCCAGCCAGGAGGTCGCTTTTGGAGGTGATGAAAATATCCTAAAGTTGACTGTGATGATGATTGCATGTATCTATGAATATACTAAAAACCATTGAATTTTACACTTTAAATGGGCAAATCTTATGGATTGTAAATTGTATCTCCATAAAGTTGTTTCTAAAAGATAAATTGAGGCCGGGTGCGGTAGCTCACGCCTGTAATCCCAGCAATCAGGAGGCCGAGGTTGGCGGATCACCTAAGGTCAGGAGTTTGAAACCAGTGGGGCTAACATGGCTGAACCCCCATCTCTACTAAAAAGAAAAAGAAAAATTAGCTGAGCATGGTGGCATGCACCTGTAGTCCCAGCTACTCTGGAGGCTGAGGCAGGAATATCCCTTGAACCCGGGAGGCAGAGGTTGTAGTGAACCAAGATCGTGCCACTGCACTCCTGCCTGGCTGACAGAGTGAGTCTCCATCTAAATAAATAAATAAATAAATAAATAGAGACTTAACCAGACTTGGTTATTATTTGAATATGAGGGACAATGTAGAGCGATTCAAGGATAATAGCCACGTTTCTGGGTTGGTCAATGGGTGAGTACTAAGGTAAAAAACAAAGGAAAATAAACATGTCTAAGGTGAGAAGAAGTGATGAGAGAGAGAGGGAGAGAGAGGAAGAAAAGAAGGAGGAGGAGGAGGGAGAGAGAGGAAGAAAAGAAGGAGGAGGAGGGGGAGGAGGAGGAAAGAAGAAGGAGAAGAAGAAGAAGTAAGAAGAGAGGAGAGAGAAGAAGGAAGAAGGAAGAAAGAAGAAGAAAAAGAAAAAGAAGAAATAGTAGTATTAAGGGCTTCTGAGTTGAGAAGGCCAATATAGTAAGAATGGTCAGTGGAGAGTGTTCCTCAGGCCCTAGCATAAATGAAGAGGTATCAGAGTGGGCGTGGACTGGCAGATAGTGACCCTGCAGCAAGACGAGGCTCTTCTGGGTGACCTGGAGGTGAGACAGGGTGAGGGTCTCAGTATTCTGCACTACAAAAGTCAGGTGAGAGATAGCAAAAATGTCCCAAAGAGGCTTTTCCCTGGGGTGGGTGAAAAAGAGAAGAGAGCAAGCAGATTTGAGAACTGCTCCCCACTCCTCCCACCTCCTCAATTACTTCTAGGCTTTTCTTGGAATCTCTCCACAGAGCTGTAGAAAAGCCCTATTCTGGTTTCCAGAATGGGAAGAGACCTCCCAACTATGCTCAGAAGTGAGTCACTAGGTGGGAATTTGGGGAAGAAATGGAGGGAAGGAGGTAAAGTGATATATTAAGGTCACCACCTTGGTCACGTGTCTATCTATATTTTTGGAGTAAGCAACAGAATTAGGAGTCTGAACTTAAGAATTAAGAAGCTCTGTAATATAACAGTGGAAGATCAGCACCTTCCCAACCTCTTGTCAGGGCAGGGATGCTCTATCTCTGCATCACTCAACCTGCCTTGGCCTCACAGCTCTTCCTTTTGCTTAGGTCTTCAAACCATCAACAGTGAAAGCCACTAATTTTAGCAGGTGGCATTAGTTGTCAGCAAATGTTTTTTCATATTTAATGAATGTTTATTATAATAGAATAAAATAAAAATGTTTATTGAAATTTGTCTCAGAAGGATAAAAAGGTAGATTATTTACGTGAAATGGCCAAGATCTGACAACAGAACTGTTCCCTGAAGATTTACTTCACAGATTATTTTGAAAACACCAACTGTGTTCAGGAAAATTTTCTCTCCTTTTTTTCCATAAAAAATTCAAACAAGTGAGAATGCTCTAAAAACGATGGTGTGGAGCCCAGAGAAAATGTTTTCTGTGTGCTATAGATGAACATAAACTATATATAAATATATTACTTTCCCAGGTTGAAGTGTTTCTTTCAAAAATAAAATTTGATTATTTTCAATTTTGTGAAGCATGCTGATTTTTAAAAAGGAATTAAAGAGGAATTATTAGGAAGCATATACACAGCCAGGGAGAAGAGGAGAGAAAGCAGAGAAGGCCAAGGCCAGGGTCCGGGGGTTTGGGGTGGGGGAAAGGAAGGGTACAGACCCTCCCAAGTAACCGAAAATGGGTAAACTCCAACCGCAAGGCGATGATGCCACTTGTGGGCCCTCGATTGGAGAGGACGGAGATGAGTGACGGGGCTGTGCACACTGGGGCACCGCGCACAGACGGGAGGAGGGGGGTGTCTGTGTGTTCCAACAGGGGAGTACCAGTTGACTGGCCGCCGGCCCGTGGGGGTTGGTGGGAAGGAGGGTGAGCTTGGCGGTGACGCACGGCCCTCACGTGACCGGGAGCTGCAGAGCTACGCAGCCTTCGGCGCAGTCGTCACTCGCGTCTAGCTACCAGCTCCCCGCTGCCCTGCGCTCGGCGGGCTGGCATCCGGCCCAGGGGAAAGCGGAGCAGGTAAGGGCCCCGGGGCCGGCGCGCCCTGACCAGGCCAGCAGCGGCTTACCGACCCCCTGACGGGCACAGAACAGCGCAGGGGGTCCCGGCCAGCTTTCTCCACAACCCAACATTCTTGGGAACATAGTGGTCCCCTGGGGTGGGGAAGCAGGGGCGGTTGGGGCTCCAGGGGCACCAGAGCAACCAAGAGCGATGGAAAACCATTCCCGAGTCCTTGCAGGAAAACGGTGAACACCACTGGGGGCGGGGCGGCCGAGGGTGGGGGCGGGGGGCGGGAGACGCGGGGCGCTGGCAGTGAGGAGGGCCCTGGGCGGGGAAGGAGCCGGGTGCCCGCGGTTCCTCGCTAGCTTTCCGATGCAGCAGCCCCCGCTCCCCGCACCCCAGCCCATCTGCAGGTCTGCGGGGCCAAGTGTCCCGACGGCGCACCTCGCGGCGAGAATCGGGAGAAGGAGGAGACTGCAAGGATAGGCCCAGGTCAGTGCGAGGGACGGTGGTGGGGGCGGGTGCAGAGTGCAGTCTGAGGTCCCCTCCCAACTCCCCCATCTCTCGTCCTCCATTTTGGTGCCTGCCGAGATCTAGGGATGGATCTGTAGGGAAAATGGTGGGTTTGTGGGGAGGGATGGGAAGACACGAGAGGTCGGGGGGCGGGGGCGGGGGTGGGGGTGGGGGCGGGGGTGGGGGGGGCTCGAATGGAGGCCCCCTAGTGGGCGCACTAAGCCTCTCTGGTGGGAAACATGAAATTAAAACAAAACATGTTGATATCCATGACGCGGAATTCTGAAAAATGAGTATCCATGCCTCTGTCCTCGGTACTGAAGCGTTCACCAGCTGTTCAGCCCCTTCTCTCTCCTTTTGTCTCCTAGGAGTAATGGAGTCCAAAGAGAAACGAGCGGTAAACAATCTCAGCATGGAAAATACCAACCAAGAAAATGAAGAAAAGGAAGAAAAGGAGCAAGTTGCTAATAAAGGGGAGCCCTTGGCCCTCCCTTTGGATGCTGGTGAATACTGTGTGCCTAGAGGAAATCGTAGGCGGTTCCGCGTTAGGCAGCCCATCCTGCAGTATAGATGGGATATGATGCATAGGCTTGGAGAACCACAGGCAAGGATGAGGGAAGAGAATATGGAAAGGATTGGGGAGGAGGTGAGACAGCTGATGGAAAAGCTGAGGGAAAAGCAGTTGAGTCATAGTCTGCGGGCAGTCAGCACTGACCCCCCGCACCATGACCATCACGATGAGTTTTGCCTTATGCCCTGAATCCTGATGGTTTCCCTAAAGTTATTAGGGAGACAGACCCCTGCTTTCGAAATTTACATGTTCATGATGTGCCCTTGTTGTAAACCTTTACCTGTCACTTGTTTACGTGGGTCTCCTATTACCAGCTTCTAATTGAATATTGTGTTTTTGAACCAGTCTGTAAGATTTTTGTTAGCAGAAGAATTTTACCTATTGCATGGAAAGATGCTCATTATATATTGTGAAGTTAATAAAGCAGCTTTAAAAAACAATCTCTATATTCTTTTTTTGTTTAAAAAATTATATTAATCTACTTAATACATGAAAAGTACTGAAATTAAATATACCAAAGGATTAATATAGGAACTCATTCTATTGGATGGGTTAATGTATTTTTTATATTTTCTGTAATTTAAGAAGAATTGGAAACATTTTTAAATAACCTTTGAAAGCAGTAGAGTCACTTAATAAATACTTGCTGATCAGCACTACTCACAATAGCAAAGACATGGAATCAACATAAATGTCCATCAGTGAGAGACTGGATAAAGAAAAATGTACATCATGGAATATTATGCAGCCATAAAAATAAAGAAATCATGTCTTTTGTGGGAATATGGATAGAGCTGGAGGCTATTATCCTTAGCAAACTAATGCAGGAACAGAAAACCAAATACTGTGTGTTCTCATTTATAAGTGGGAGCTAAATGAAAACTCATGAACACAAAAAAGGGAACAACACACTGGGATCTGTAGGGGTGGAGAGTGGGAGGAGGAAGAGGAACCTAAAAGATAACTATTGGGTGCTGTGCTTAATACCTGGGTGATGAAATAATCTGTACAACAACCCCCCAACCTGCCCCCGGCCCATGACAGGAATTCACCTATGTAACAAACATTCACATGTACCCTGGAACCTAAAAGTTTTTTTAAAAAAAGAAAAAAAAATACTTGCTGATCAAATTTGGATCTCTTAGCCAGGTAAATAAACCCAGGACCTTGTATAAATTGGGGGTGGCATTTCCTTCACATGACTGGAATGAGGTCATTTGTGTGAGACCTGTGTTTACCTGTTTTTTCTCCCATCCACACCTATTATGCAAGACTCCCATCCTCAGATTTTCCCTTCAGATATTTAGCAGAGTGCTCAAAGTAGGTCTCACTAGTCCAGCATACCTCCTGTTCTCAGGATTAAGATGTCTGTTGGTCATGCTATGATTTCTTCCTGACGAGGCAGGCACTTAACCAAAGTAAAATTAATAATGACTGAGTCAGGAGCTCTGCGTTTTTGTCTTGGTTCAATGTTTAAACAAGTAAATAACTTTAGACGTGTAACTTAGATTACTTGCCATTCCTAAAGGAACACTGGGTTCATTTAGTAATGTCACAGTGTTTCCAAAACTATGCTAATCTGCCACCTGTGTGAGAATCACCAGGGGACTTTCTTGAAAATGTGGATTCATACACATTATTAGTCGCCACCATGCCTGGCTAATTTTTTGTGTTTTTTAGTAGACACGGGGTTTCACCATGTTAGCCAGGATGGTCTCGATCTCCTGACCCCGTGATCCGCCCGCCTTGGCCTCCCAAAGTGCTGGGATTACAGGCGTGAGCCACTGCACCTGGCCGGTATCAATTCTTAAAAGCCATAATAACTTGTAGAATATAAAGGTGAATATCTGAATTCAGGGAAGCATTAAAATGTAAAGGATGAGATCATGAAAAAAGCATTAGATTTATTACATAACAATTTGAATTTTGTTATCTTTTGTAGGATATTAGGTGATTTCTTTTTTTTTTTTTTTTTTTTTTTTTTTTTTTTTTTTTTTTTTTTTTGAGACGCAGTCTTGCTCTGTAGCCCGGGCTGGAGTGCAGTGGCCGGATCTCAGCTCACTGCAAGCTCCGCCTCCCGGGTTTGCGCCATTCTCCTGCCTCAGCCTCCTGAGTAGCTGGGACTACAGGCGCCCGCCACCTCGCCCGGCTAGTTTTTTGTATTTTTAGTAGAGACGGGGTTTCACCGTGTTAGCCAGGATGGTCTCGATCTCCTGACCTCGTGATCCGCCCGTCTCGGCCTCCCAAAGTGCTGGGATTACAGGCTTGAGCCACCGCGCCCGGCCTGATATTAGGTGATTTCTTTTGTACTCAATTGTATTTTTCTTAACATGGATTATGTTAAAAAGAAATACAAGCTAACAACAGATCCAGATCCAAAGAACTATTCAGTGAGCTTACAAAAGCAAATGAAGCACATAAAAATTCCCATTGACAGAACTGAGATATGCAAATTTCATGTTAGCCTTGGATAGAGTGTTCATGCCTTAGTGTAATTATCCCTCCTATGGAGTGTAGGTAAAATCACTGTCTTACTTTTAATCAATAGAACACAGCAAAAGTGACAGGATGTCACTTCTGTGATTATGTTACAGAAGATTGTGATTGTCATCGTGCTAGCAGATTCCTTGTCTCTCTTCCTTCCTTCTTCCTCCCACTTGCTGGCTTTGATGAAACAAGCTGCCATGTTGGAGAGGCACATATAGCAAGGAATTGAGAGTGTTCGCCAGCCAACAGCCAGTGAGGAACTGAGGCCCTCAGTCTAATAGTCCTCAAGGAATTGAATCCTGCCAAAACAACAAAGGTGAGTTTGGAATCAGATTCTTGCCCAGCTTAGTCTTCAGATAAAACTGTGGCCCAGGCTAACATCTTGATTACAGCCTTCTAAAAGACCCTGAGGTGGAAGATCCAGATAAGCCACACCCAGACTTTTGATTCACAGAATCTCTGGGATAATAAATGAACGTTCTTGTAAGCTGCTAAATTTTGGGGTGATTTGTTACACAACAATAGATAACTAATACAGTCTCTAAAGACTTTTAAAAACAACCACAGCACCATTATCACAAATAAAAATGGACAAAAATTTCTTAATGTCCAGTCAGTATTCAAATTCTCAGTGGTCTCATATAGATAGATAGATAGATAGATAGATAGATAGATAGATAGATAGATAGATGGAGTTTCACTCTTGTTGCCTAGGCTGGAGTGCAATAACACAGTCTCAGCTCACTACAACCTCTGCCTCCCAGGTTCAAATGATTCTCTTGTCTCAGCCTCCCAAGTAGCTGGGATTACAGGTGCCCACCACCATGCCTGGCTAATTTTTGTATTTTTCATAGAGATGGGGTTTCACCATGTTGGCCAGGCTGGTCTCGAACTCCTGACCTCAGGTGATCTGCCTGCCTCGGCCTCCCAAAGTGTTGGGCTTACAGGTGTGAGTCACTGCGCCCTGCCAGGTCTCTTAATTTTTAACCTCAAGCTATGTAAACTAACACAAAATTAATTATGTGCTTGAGGAACACTATTGGCCTCATCAAGTTACAAATAACAAGAAACACCTAATGTAAAGCCTTCTACTGAGAAGCTGACAAAAGAATGCGTGTTTGAAAAAATGCCTCAGATCCAACATAGGTCTGGGGTCACAGACTCTGAAAGTCTAGCAAATGATAACAGAAAAGCTGGTCTATTTATGCAATGAAAATTTAAGACAGTCTGAGGATAAGGAAGGGTCATCACACACAACTGAGTAATCCCAAACAGTCATTTGATACTCTGATATCTGCATTTTTCAGAAGTCTTGTCAAATAGTTACATGTACTCAGATTTGTCAAAGTAACTTGTTTAACTCTAGAAGAAAAAAAAATATCTGCATGGTGGCTCATGCCTGTAATCTCAGCACTTTGGGAGGCTGAGATGGGTGGATCACCTGAGGCCAGGAGTCAGAGACCAGCCTGGCCCACATGGTGAAACCCCATCTCTACTAAAAATACGAAAACTAGCTGGGCATGGTGGCGGGCGCCTGTAATCCCAGCTACTTGGGAGGCTGAGGCAGGAGAATTGCTTGAACCCGGGAGGAGGAGCTTGCGGTGAGCCGAGATCCCACCATTGCACTCCAGCCTGGGTGACAGAGCGAGACTTTGTCTCAAAAAGAAAAAAAAAGGAAAAGTGGCTGCAGGCTGATAAAGTCGGAAAGATGCAGGCATAAATTACAAGATTACCATTCACTGTTGCCATTGAGTATATACCTGCAATGACAAGTTGTATTACAGTGCTATTAGAGGAAGCATGGGACTGAGACAACAGGATAAACCAACAAGCATAAGAAACCATTTCATCAACCAGTTTGATTGAAGAAGGGATGGAGTATGTCACCACGATGTCATTTTTTTTCTCAAGATGCACAAAATTTAGGGGACTAACATAAATACAGTAGGCCCTTCATATCTGTGGGTTCTGCATCCATGGACTCACCCAATCATGGATTGAAAATATTTGGAAAAACAAATTCCATAAAGTTTCAACAAGAAAAATTTGAATTTGCAATATGCAAGTACTACATTGAATTTGCATTTAACAAAGTTATATGTAGGCATTGCATAAGGTATTAAAAATAATCTAGACATTGTGTAAAGTTTACAGGAGGATGTGTATAGGTTATGGGCAAACTCTATGTCATTTTATTTAAAGAAAATGAGCATCTGCATCTGCATATTTTTATATTCCTGGGGGTTCCTGACACCAGTCCTCCATGGACATTGAGGGACAACTGACTGTACATGAAGGACATAATTGTGAGTCTTCAGGGCCTCACATTTTGGAAATAAAGATGTCCTATGAGAGTTATAAATGAGTAAATCTTATAGACAACAGACATGATTTTCCATCTCTGTGGATAAAGCAGGAAAATATCTGTGAATATGATACTGAAAAGATTGGGTTCATCTAGTCAACATCATCTGGAAGTAGTCCCATGGAGGTGGGGCAATGGAAGTGCTTCAGTAAGAAAAATAATAGTAATAGTATGCTCTCATGAGCAGAGGCTTGGAGATCCTTTGAAACAGCATGGGGTTGAAACAAAACTTGAAGACCAATGACAAATTTTAGAATATTTTAAGGAAAGGAACTATGAAATAGATGGCATAAGTGTAGGGTAAGAGGCAGCTTTAGAGAGAAGGAAAGATGCAAAAACAGGGCACAAACCAATGCAGAATGAGCTGAAGGGGGTTCTGCCAGTAATATTCGACTAGCCCAGTGAAGAAAATGCATTCAATACAGATCAGAACAGCTATTAACTAATGGATACTTGAGGTACTAAAATGTATTTTTTTAAAAGAATAAAAAGCAGCTTCATTCCACGGGGAATTTATAATAAACTGTCCCAAAAGAACTAGAAAATAAAATTCTTATGAATGTTAAAGGAATAAAATTTACCACACAAGCTATGAATCAATATAATCAGTTGAAGGAAGTAGTGAGAGTTTGAATTCCAAAAGATAGTATTTACAGAACCAAAGGAAAAGGTAGATGGGCAGATATAAAGACAAGCTTTCTATCAGATGTCTTAACAAGGACAAAGGCAGTTGTGTATTGATAAATGTTTAACAATTGAGTTTCCATTAAACTGTTTGTAGTGTTAGCCTATTTCCACTATGTAAATGCTCCGGCTACAGTTGATTTCCAGCTACCAACATGATGTCACTTAATGCAGAGTTGAGAAGGGATGTGCACAATTTGCTGTCAAGAGCACACCACTTGCTTAAAGGCCTCCCTCATCAATGTGATTAAAAGGGGAACATTCCCATGCAAAGAAAATGAAAGATGAAAGTGAGAAAAGGAAATACGTGTTGTAAACGAGATGTAGGATGAGCATAAATGAGGGGAAGATGAAATAAAACGAGATCAAGGTAGACAGAAGTCAGCTGTATACAGTACTCTTATGAGCAAAAGGGCCAAGAAAAGTGTGTGAGAGTGTGTGTGTTGTGCGTTTGTGAAAAGTGGGGGTAGGTGTAATGGTGGGAAGGGATAGATTGGTTGATTACCTAGACATGGATACTCCTAGGCAGTTTAAAGGAGTGTTTGTAGAAGCATGGACTTTGGAGTCAGGAGACCTTACTTCAAATATTGGCACCACCACTTACAAGCACCGTGTGTGACCTTAAACAAAGTTGGTCAACCTCCCTTAGCTTTATTTCTTTTATCTATGAAATGCTGAAAGTGTTTAGCAAGATGCCCTTCACATGCTAAGCTCTCAGTAAATGCTAGCTGTTAATGTTATAAAGCAGTAAAATGAAAAAATGCTTTTGATTCACTAAAAATGGGTAGTCTAATCTTTCAAAGTTAATAACATTAGTGGGTTTTTAAAAGTATTTATTGATCCCAGATGTCAAAATTTGGCCTAAAGAGGATCGAATCTGACAAGCACATAGTTTGTATCACACACTGATGTATGATTTTTGAATCACTGCTGATATTTAATAATTGATAAATTCCACAGGAAAAATCAAGATTTTAGATTTTCATGAAAAATCAGGAGTTTTGTAAACCCTGGGGTTGCATTCCCACATTGCATCAGTTGACTGGAGGTAGCCTAGTGTTGGTTTCAATCCTTTAGAAAGGCAGGTGTTTCCGTTTTACTTTCCTTACTCAGCTTTAAAGAAAGAAAAGCTTGTTCACATTACCTAGTTACCTTCCTGGCCCCCAGAGGCACTTCAGTTTGTGTTCTTTAATTCATATCAACTGCATTTCAAAAGTGATATGAAGCAATGGTTCAGCAAATGATTGAGATTCAGACCAATGTGGAATTCAGTACTTTTTATGTTCCAAATCTGCAATTTACAATAAGGTAACCATGAGCCATATTTGGATATTGAGAACTTAAAAAGTGACTAATGCAATTGGAGATGTGCTAAAAGTATAAAGTACACACAGGATTTTAAAGACATAGTACAACAAAGTGAAATATCAGTCATTTTATATTGATTATATGTTGAAGTGATAGCATTTTGGATATACTGTGTTAAATATATTATTAAAATTAATTTTATCTGTTTCTTTTTACTTTTAAATTACGTTTACTACAAAACTTAAAATTAGATTTATAGTTCATAATATATTTCTATTAAATAGCACCATTCCAAATCATTTAAAAGATATACCATGTTTTTAAAATTAAAAAAACTTACTTTAAAATGCCCGATAAAAATGATAAACAATCATTTTGGAAAACACAAAGAAAGAAAAAATTAAAAATCTTAATTCTACTAAATATTATTAAATATTTCAGTTTCTTTTTGTTTAGGTTTTTCTACACGAAATATTCATACATAGAATCTTATTCATAAAAATTGGATCATACTGTATATACTATTTTACGTTCCTTTTTGACTTAACATTTAAACATAATCTTGGCTGGACACGGTGGCTCACCTCTGTAATCCCAGCAGCACTTTGGAAGGCTGAGGCGGGCGGATCATGAGGTCAGGAGATCGAGACCATCCTGGCTAACACGGTGAAACCCCGTCACTCCTAAAAATACAAAAAAATTAGCCGGGCGTGGTGGCGGGCACCTGTAGTCCCAGCTACTCGGGAGGCTGAGGCTGGAGAATGGCATGAACCCGGGAGGTGGAGCTTGCAGTGAGCCGAGATCGTGCCACTGCACTCCAGCCTGGGCGACAGAGCGAGACTCTGTCTCAAAAAAAAGAAAAAAACAGTGAGCTGAGATCCAGCCACTGCACTCCAGCCTGGGCCACAGAGCGAGACTCCGTCTCAAAAAAAAAAAACCCCAAAAAACAAAAACATAATCTTTTTGCAATGTTTTTAAGAATTCTTGACCAGGCGCGGTGGCTCAAGCCTGTAATCCCAGCACTTTGGGAGGCCGAGACGGGCGGATCACAAGGTCAGGAGATCGAGACCATCCTGGCTAACACGGTGAAACCCCGTCTCTACTAAAAAATACCAAAAACTAGCCGGGCGAGGTGGTGGGCGCCTGTAGTCCCGGCTACTCGCGAGGCTGAGGCAGGAGAATGGCGTAAACCCGGAAGACGGAGCTTGTAGTGAGCTGAGATCCGGCCACTGCACTCCAGCCTGGGTGACAGAGCGAGACTCCGTCTCAAAAAAAAAAAACAAAAAAACAAAAAAACCGAATTCTTTGAAACAAAGTTGTTAAATGGATTAACAAATTGAGTACAATAATAATAAAACTGGGAGAAAATACAGATAAGTATTTAATTCAAGTATGTTAAAGGCATTTCTCAGCATATGACTCAAGGAAATTAAACATAAAATAACTGATTTTATTACATAAAAAACAAAATTTTGTATAAGTACAATGCAAAAACAAGCAAATGAAATACTGAAAAATATTACATGTAGAAAAGACAAAGGATTAATATTATAACTATAAAGTAAATTGATTCAAATCAATCAAGGAAAGGGGAACATATAAATATAAAATGGACGAAAAAAGGAAAGGTAAAAAATTTTATGACTGACTAGTAGACACATGGAAAAAATGATCAATTTCATCCACGTCTTAGCTCAAGCTGCTATAACAAAATACCATAGACTAGGTGGCTTAAACAACAGAATTTTACTTCTCACTGTCTGGAGGTTGGAGTAAGAGTGCCAGCATTGTTGAGTTCAGTGAGGGTTTTCTTCCCAGCTTGTATTATACATGACTTCCTTCTTGCTGTATCTTCACAGGCAGAGAAAGAGATCCTGTGTCTCTTTTTCTTTTTATAAGGCCACCAATCTCCTCCTGAGAGCCTTACTCTCATGATATAATCTAACCCTAATTACCTTCTAAGGATCCTACCTCTAAATACCATTACACTGGGGATTAGGGCTTGAACATATTAATTTTGGGGAAACAGAAACATTCAGTCCACATCAGCTAGTAATCAAGGAAGTACAAATGAGAGCAAGTAACATTTTGAAGTATCAACTTGGCAAATAATTTTGATAATAACATCAGCCAACATTTATTGACCACTTATGATCTAAGTGCTTTACATACCTTACTCATTCAACTTCCCTAACCATATAAATTGTTTATGGATACTAGTATAAGGAGATTGGACCACATATTCAAAGCCACATTACTATATACTTATGAGGCTGGAGTTGAACATAGACAGTCTGACTTCTGAATCCATGACATTATTAATTATTCATACCTAGAGATGAGGGTTCAGAAAAATGGGCAGTTTTGTACAGTGCTGGTGAGAATAAGAACTGGTACAACATTTGTGGAAGGTAGGTTGGAAATAAGTATTAAAAGAATTCTATAACCTAGAAATTCTATGCCTATTACTGTACTATAACAAAAGTGAGTAGTCATACAAATAATCTGTACTTGGACTTTGAAAATATCCAAGTGATTAAGAAAATGTGGCACATATACACCATGGAATACTATGCAGCCATAAAAAAGGATGAGTTTATGTCCTTTGTAGGGACATGGATGCAGCTGGAAACCATCATTCTTAGCAAACTATCACAAGAACAGAAAACCAAACACCGCATGTTCTCACTCATAGGTGGGAACTGAACAATGAGATCACTTGGACTCGGGAAGGGGAACATCACACACCGGGGCCTATCATGGGGAGGGGGGAGGGAGGAGGGATTGCATTGGGAGTTATACCTGATGTAAATGACGAGTTGATGGGTGCTGACGAGTCAATGGGTGCAGCACACCAACATGGCACAAGTATACATATGTAACAAACCTGCACGTTATGCACATGTACCCTAGAACTTAAAGTATTATAATAATAATAAATAAATTTAAAAAAAATCCAAGTGTGCAAGAATGTAAATATATGCAATAATAGGATGTTTATTTTAGCATTTTTGAAAAACCAAAAAACTCAGTAAGACTTTAATGCTTAGAAATAATGGGAAGGATTAGTACATTAAGATGCAATAATACTCAGAAAAACTATACAGCCATTATAAATAATGGAGTAGTTCTGAGCAGAATGAAATGGAAAACTCTTTAGGCAATATTGTTATATCAATTATATTGCATAGGGAGTTTTAGCTGTATATAAAAAATAATCCCCTTAAACTAGCTTAACTATTAAGGAAGTTTGTGATCTCACATAGCAGGAAGAGCACAGTAGGTAGGACAGGCATCAGGGGCCATTGATTCAGTAACTAAATGAAGTCATTAAGGATCCAGGTTCTTTCCATCTCTGGTCAGTGCTGTGACCATCTTCTGCTGTGCCTGGTGTCAGCTTCATCCTAAGGCTGGAATTACCCCTAATGTAATAAGATGGCTGTTTATTGTGATAGAGTGTACATTCTTCTTTGTTTCTGTCTCTCAGGAGAGAGGGGAAAACCTTTCCTAACTATGGAATAAAATGCCATCCCTTCAATATGATCAGGCCATTTTAAGAGGGTTGTCCGCCCTCAACCAGTAATGGCCCTTAGGTAAATTCCAGGTATTGACAGGTTCAGAATAACTAGGACCTGTCCCCGAAGCTTGTGGTGAAGTGGGATGGTGTTGACATCCAGATATTTGGAGTTCTGTTAGGGAGGAAGAGGGAAATTTATGTTAGGTAGGTATAGATGACACTGGGAGCCTCAAACATAGGAATGGCTGAGGACACTATGGACTCCAAGAGGACCTGGTGAGAGGTGAAAGACAGCAAGAAGACATGCTGAATAATCTTTGGAAGGAAAGGAGGCAGGGCATAAATAACTGAGGCAATCCAGAAAGTGCCAACACCCAGGGGAGGAGAGAAAAAAAAATAGAGGATCGAGAGACAGAGAGAGAGAGAGAGAGAGAAAGAGAGAGAGAGAGAGAGGCTAAATAATATGAATCAATAAAAGCTCCCCAACTGAAAAAAATCTGAAGGATCCCTGGAGCCCTGGGGTTAAAACCAGAACAAGGAGCATTTTTCAGAGTACCAGCTCTGACAAGGCCATTCACTAGAGCTAAGTGGAAGTCATGTGGGTCTGTGCCCACAGGATGCCCACAAAACCCGTCATTGAGGAATAGAATCAAGTGAAGAGAACTGCAAATAGATACATTCTTTAGAGTTGTCACTCTTATCACATACACAGCACCTCCCTTCCCATAATCTTGCCCTGCTCTGTGGACCATGTTGGGCATCCCTCTCCTTCCAGGAGTAGGTAGAAAGTCAGCATTGAATGTTGTTGCACAACATCCCTGAAAAACAAACACTTTGGTTGTCTCAGCTTTGAATCTTGCTGAGGTTTGCAAGGGCTTCCATTGGGCACTGTTTGTTCACTTGGTAGGCTCATAACATCCACTCCAGCCAGGCTACGCTCTTTACTTCACTAGCCCTTTCCAGAACACCTCAAACAACAACAACAAAAGAAAAACAAAAAAACCCCTCCAATCCAATCCATCTTTCTAGATCGGACCCGGATTCGTCTTCCTCACAATAGCTTCTCTGGCTCTACAGATACTCCCCTTCTCTGACTTTTATTGAGCTGACAGGACCCCATAGTTTTTCCACTTTTTTCCCCCTGCAGTTGTTATATGCAAGAGAGGACCTGCACAGGCATCCCATGTTCTGCTCCCACCCACATCTCATGATGCCTTAAATTATGTTTCATAATTGTTTTGTATCTATCACAGATCTTAGGCCACTGAATAATCAGTGAACTGGTGAACTGGTCTTTCAGTTTCTCCTGTTACCCTTCTCCAATCCAGTCTCTATATGGCAATCCAAGGAACATTTTTTTTTTCTTTGAGACAGAGTCTCACTCTGTCGCCAGGCTGGAGTGCAGTGGCATGATCCTGGCTCACTGTAACCTCTGCCTCCTGGGTTCAAGCGATTCCCCTGTGTCAGCCTCCTGAGTAGCTGGGACTACAGGCGCATGCCACCACACCCGGCCATTTTTTTTTTTTTTTACTTTAGCAGAGACAAGGTTTCACCATATTGGACAGGATGGTCTCGATATCCTGACCTCGTGATCTGCCCCCCTTGGCCTCCTACAGTGCTGGCATTATGGGCAGGAGCCATCGCACCCGGCCAGAACATTTTACGAGAAAATTAGAGCATACACCTCCCCTCATTATATCAAATAAATGCCTCTGTTGCATTCAGGTAGTTAAAAAATAAATAAAATCCTTCAGGCCCTGTAAGATCTGGCTCTTGGCCACTACTCTGACACAGGTACTCTTCCCCTTCATTGTTAAGCTCCAGCCACACTGCTTTCCTTTAGTTCTAAATGGGCTGAGGACTTTCCTGCCTTAGAGCCTGTGCATTTGCTGTTTCTCCTGGGAGGCAAACTACACTCCTGCCCTGGCTAACAACTATTTACTCTTTAGGACTCATCTTAAATATCATGCCTACTGTTAGGGACAAGCTGCCCCAAAAAACTTCTTGGTACTGCCAACACTTCCCCCAAACCTCTCCGTGCTGCCCACCCCTCCCCCTAAACTCTGCAACTCTTCTCCTTCCCCCAAGCCTCCACTATGCCCTTATCTAGGTGCTGCAGTGAAGCCAGCATCACTTATCAGACCTTGCTGCAATAAACAAATCCCAATTATAAACCATCTGGACCACACAGGGAGAGGTCGTGGGAAGCATAAACAAACTTCACCTACACCCTCCTGTAATAAACGTCACAAGGTGATATGTGGCAAAATTAACCAACAAACAACCCCAGGGTCTCTCTCCCCCATTTAAATCCCTCATTTTGTAAGCTCAGGGCTGCCTCCTCTGTAGTGGAGTAGCCAGCAGGTTCAATAAACGTATTTGCCTGACTTTGGGTCTATTCCTCCTTTCTCTCGGCTGACCTTACATTCTAGTACCGAAACCCAGGAAGGTGATAGACTCTGGGCAGGACTCTCTCTCTCTCTCTCTCTCTCTCTCTGCAACAATGTAAAAACTGATAAACTGAAAATACAACAATTCTTAGACTACGAGAGAATTGAGGTCACAGGGCAAACTATTGTTCCCTCAAATTGGAGAGACAGACAGGTGTATACAAAGAATCACAGCTTACCTGGAGCAGGAGCCCAGGAGCAGAAACCACCACTGGAGCTTGTACCACGGTAGGAAAACATAAACCATAATTGACAAATTACTGAAGGTTCAGTGTAGACAAGATTAAGAGTTGGAAACTCCAGGTGGGCTCAGTCTTAGCCTGTATCCACCCCTACTTTTGTGTGTTTATGTCTGAAGCCCTACCAGTTTCTCACAGTGAAGATCAGAAAAAAATACCTTCCTGCTTCTGACAAGGGGATGCTAAAAGTAAGCATTCTGATATATACCCAGAATCTTTCGTTCTTCTTAACAAGACCTGCTATCAAAACAAAGAAGGGTACCTCAAGGCATTTAATAATCAAACTCCCAAAGGTCATGGATAAAGGAAGGATCCTAAAAGCAGCAAGAGAAAAGAAAAAAATACAGTGGAGTTCCAATACATCTCCCAGCAGATCTTTACGTTTACATTAGAAACCTTACAAGGCAGAAGAGAGTAGCATGATATATTTAAAGTGCTGAAGGAAAAAACAACTTTTACCATAGCAAAGTATATTTGGTGAAAATATCCTTCAAACATAAAGCAGAAATAAAAACTTTCCAAGACAAACAAAAGCTGAGGGATTTCATCAACATCAGACCTGTCTTACAAGAAATTCTAAAGGGAGTTCCTCAATCTAAAAAAAAGATATTAATAAGCAAGAAGCTATCATCTGAAGGTGTAAAACTCATTGGTAATAGTGAGCACACAGAAAAACAGAATATTATAACACTAATTGTGATGTGTAAACTACTCATATCTTAAGTAGAAAGAGTAAAAGAAGAACTGATATAAAATAAGTATGACAAATTTCCAACATGTAGACTGCCGAGACCAGCTCGGTCTCAGAGACCCTAACCCAGTGGTGCTAGAGGAATTAAAGACACACACACACACAGAAATATAGAGGTGTGAAGTGGGAAATCAGGGGTCTCACAGCCTTCAGAGCTGACAGCCCCAAACAGAGATTTACTCACATGTTAACAGCAAACCAGTCATTAGTATTGTTTCTATAGATATTAAATTAACTACAAGTATCCCTTATGGGAAACAAAGGGATGGGCCGAATGAAAGGAATAGGTTGGGCTAGTTAACTGCAGCAGGAACATGCCCTTAAGGCACAGATTGCTCATGCTATTGTTTGTGGCTTAAGAATGCCTTTAAGCAGTTTTCCACCCTGGGCGGGCCAGGTGCTCCTTGCCCTCATTCCCACAAACCCACAACCTTCCAGCATGGGTATCAGGGCCATTATGAACATGTTACAGTGCTGCAGAAATTTTGTTTATGGCCAGTCTTGGGGCTGGTTTATGGCCAGATTTTGGGGGGCTTGCTTCCAACATGTCCCCCTTCTCTGATTTGCAAATTGATAAAAGCAAGGGCAGCTTTGTCACGGTGAGCTACTTCTTGCAGGAGTCAGGATCCACATCTGCAGAGTATACAAAGACAAACGACATAGATTAAAAGCACAGTTATCATTGAAATCACAGAGCTTTCAAGTGTTTTTATCCATTTTAATGGGTTACTAGCTGCTAATTTGTCTGCAGCTCCTTCAAGCACTCCAGTTCCTGGCATTAAGGTCAGGTGTGCCTGGGATGTTTTAAATATTTGTTCTTTTAATTTTGCTATATCCAAAAACAAGTTTGTAGAGTGTCCTTCTAGATGCTTTTTTATTCTTTCCCAAATTTTGATCTTATTAAGAGCATTTAATAGTTTCCACAAATCCTTATGTTTAGCTCCTAGAGCAGGCCATATCATTTGAGGCTGAGGTGCCACTATACCCCCATGGTTCCAGATAATAGGAACTTTTGCTGTACTTCTTATTATATCTACCATCTGACCATTTTGTTCAGATAATCTGAACATAGTGTGACGGTGGTATGCAGACTGAGAGGTGCAATTCAAGCTAAACATCCCCTTAGGGGACCAATTAATAATGATTCCATAGGAATCGTTGTGTAGCACCTCTGCCTGTTCTGCAAAGCAATCTTCCTAAACAAGTATGTTCATTTTTTCTAACTGGGTCCAATCCTGTTTACAAATAGGATTTTGAGGGTGGTATGCCTCAATTATAGGAGCAGATTTATTAGAGTAAATACTGAGATCACAAAGCATGTGTAACTGTGTCATAGAGTGATTGCATCCAAGCATTATTACCAGCCCTTATTGAAGGAATACTCACGGCAGTGGTGATAACCGCTATCATAGCTACCATTAAATTATTTATTGTGACTGGTTGTCCCGCTTTCCTCAGGTTTTCTTCTGCCATCTGTGACAGCTTCTTGATCTGTCCCCAGGTGAGTGGCTGTGTTCAACGGGTGTTGCTCGTGACAGTTGGGGTCCTCCTCAGTGTCAGTCTCGACATGGCTGCAACCGGAGGGTCCTCGGGATCCTCCCAGAGTCTCTTCCTCAGCATCCGGCTCAGGATAAGGTTTCAGGTGTCTTGATGGTATCCAAATCGGCTGTTGATTTTGGCCTGGAGAAATACAAGCATAATCTCTACCCCAAGTTATTATTTTACCTATTTCCCAAGTTTTTGTTATGGGATCTTTTCACCAAATAATGCTAGATTCAATTGTGTATCGGCTGTCCTGTAATCCCTATTTTTCCTCCTTTTTTGTTTTTGTCAGCAGTTGTTCATCTATATGAAATCGTAACCGAGCAATTTCAATTAACTGTGTGGAAAGAATCACGTATGAAGAATCAGAAATCATATTAATAGGCATATCAAAAGCAGTCAATACCTCAATTACAGCTACCAGCTCTGCTTTTTGAGCTGAAGTATAGGACGTCTGGAAAACTTTACTTTTTGAGTCAGAATAAGAAGCTTTACCATTACTAGGCCCATCTTTAAAAACATTCTCAGCACCTTCAATTGGTTTAAATTTAGTTATTTTAGGGAGGATCCAATTAGTTAATTTCAAAAACTGAGACAGCTTCGTTTTAGGAAAATGATTATTGAGAATACCCACAAAGTCAGCTAAATGGGTTTGCCAAGTAAGACTATTTATAAAAGCTTGCTGTATTTGTGCCTTCATGAGAGGGACAATAATTTTTCCAGGATCATATCCATGTAATTTAACAATCCAAGTTCTCCCAATCCCTATCATAGTAGTGATTTGATCTAAATAAGGAGTTAAAGTCTGTGAATTAGCATGTGGAAGAAAAAGCCACTCTACTAAGTCCTGTTCTTGGACAATAACACCAGTAGGTGAATGCTGAGTTGAAAAAATTAGCAAATCTAGAGTCTTCTCTGGATCTATTTTATTTATCTGAGCTTTATGGGCTTGCTTCTCAATCAGTTGTAACTCTGCCTCAGCCTCCTTTGTTAATTGTCGGGGGCTAGTGTTGGAACCGAACTGTCGATTCCCTCCTGGGCAGGGGTCGCCGCGAAGGATCACCGACACGAGATTCACAGCAGAGAGTTATTTATTACTAGCGCGCTAGGGTCCCAAGCTCTAAGTTGGCCCTGGGACCCCTACTGCTTGTTACAGGCTGTTTATATAGGCAAATACAAGTTCAAACACAGCTTAGGGCGCGAAATTCAAACAAAGCTTTAGGCGCGTGGTAATTGGGTCTGTCTATGGCCTGAGCAAGGTGTCTTATGCTAATTGGTTAGAGCAGGACCTTATGAGGTTTTTTTCCTGGAGTTGTTGATTCCGGGAACTTCGAGGCAGGGTGGGACCCCCGGAATTGGCAGGGTGGGACCCCATGAGGTTGTTTCCCGGAATTGGCAGGGTGGGACCCTATCAGGGTGGGACCCTATTGAGGCAGGGTGGGACCCTATCCAGAGCCACCTGGTGTTAATTTTTTCTATATGAGGCCTAGTTTCTAAGTTTTATGAGGCCTAGTTTCACTAGTGAGACTAGTATTTTCTCTAAGGATAGAAAACAGATTACTCATGGCATAGGTAGCAACACCTAGAGCAGGTCATATCCAATTAATATCCCCTAGTAATTTTTTTTTTTTTTTTTTTTTTTTTTTTGAGACGGAGTCTCGCTCTGCCGCCCAGGCTGGAGTGCAGTGGCCAGATCTCGGCTCACTGCAAGCTCTGCCTCCCGGGTTCACGCCATTCTCCTGCCTCAGCCTCCTGAGTAGCTGGGACTACAGGCGCCCGCCACCTCGCCCGGCTAGTTTTTTGTATTTTTTAGTAGAGACGGGGTTTCACCGTGTCAGCCAGGATGGTCTCGATCTCCTGACCTCGTGATCCGCCCGTCTCGGCCTCCCAAAGTGCTGGGATTACAGGCTTGAGCCACCGTGCCCGGCCTCCCCTAGTAATTTTTGAAAGTCATTTAATGTTTCTAGTTGATCCCTACATATGGTTACTTTCTGTGGCACAATGGTAGTGTCATTTGCTAAGGTCCCCCAGTAGGAGTAAGGAGTAGTGGTCTGAATTTTGTCAGGAGCTATGATTAAACCAGCACGAGAAATCGAATTTTGCAAGTGATCATAACATTGGAGTAATATTTCTTGAGTGGGGGCGGCACAAAGTATATCATCCCTATAGTGAATAAGGTAACACTGTGAAATTTTTTTACGAGTAGGTTCAATTGCTTGCCCCACATCCGTCTGGCAAATTGTTGGGCTGTTTGATATGCCCTGTGGCAACACTTTCCAATGATAAGGCTTAGCAGGCTGCCGGTTGTTTACTGCAGGAATTGTAAATACAAACCATTTACAGTCTTGCTCAGCTAGAGGGATAGTAAAGAAACAGTCTTTTAAATCTATGACTATTGAAGGCCATTTTTTTTGGAATTATACCAGGAGAAGGCAATCCTAGCTGTAATGCTCCCATAGGTTGTATAACTGAATTGATGGCTCTTAAGTCAGTTAACATTCTCCATTTACCTGATTTTTTCTTAATTACGAAAACTGGAGAATTCCAAGGGGAAAATGTTGGAGCTATGCGCCCATTTTCTAATTGTTCAGTAACTAGTGTCTCTAAAGCCTCTAGTTTCTCTTTACTTAGCGGCCATTGTTCTATCCTAATTGGCTTATCTGTTAACCATTTTAAAGATATAGGTTCTGGAGGCTTAACCATGGCCATCATCAAAAATGATATCCTAATCTTTGGCGGGAACTTTGTTTTCCCGCTTGAAGTGGTTCTTTCAAATCTTGCAAATTTTTTTCTAGTCCCATACCAGGGACATACCCCATTTCACGCATCATATGTTGACTTTGAGGGCTATATAATTGTTCTGGAATTAGAACTTGTGCTCCCCATTGTTGTAATAAATCTCTTCCCCATAGATTTATAGGTACAGAAGTTATAATAGGTTGAATAGTCCCAGGTTGTCCATTGGGCCCTTCACAATGCAAAATATAACTACTTTGATATACTTCAGGGGCTTTACCAACTCCAACTATGTTAAATTGAGTGGGTTGAATTGGCCACACGGATGGCCAGTGCTGTAGAGAAATGATTGAAATATCTGCTACTGTATCTACCAAACCTTTAAATTTCTTTCTTTGAATAGTTATTTCACAGGTAGGACATTTATCAGTAATTTGATTTACCCAATAAGCTGCTTTGCCTTGTTTATTTGTGCTTCTGAATCCTCCTGTTCATTTAATTTCACTTTTTCCCATTCCCACATACAGCACAATCAGGAGCTGTGCTATGCACTCTCCTGGTTCTGCTTTCCACGGAACAGAAGTAGATATAACAATTTGAATTTCCCCATTGTAATCTGAATCAATGACTCTTGTATATATTTGTACGCCTTTTAAACTTACACTAGACCTTCCTAAAAGTAATCCTATTGTCCCTGCTGGCAAGAGTCCACAGACTCTTGTTGGGATCTTTTGCGGGGGTTTCCCAGGCAGAAGGCTCACAGTTTTTGTGCAGCATAAATCTACTGTGGCACTACTGGCTGTGGCAGGGGACAGACATTGTACAGGGGTGAGGGAATGGCCTGAGCTGGAAATGCCCCGGTTTAGAACGGGGCCCGGGACGGGCCCCTCATGGCGTTTCCCGAAATCGGGTTCCCATCTTTATCAAACTTAGAGTGACAGTGAATAGCCCAATGTTTTCCTTTTTTATATTTTGGACATATTTCAGGCTCGACAGTTTTCTTTTTTCCCCTATCTGGCAGCCTGACTAGCTGATGTTTTCTACATTCTTTTTTAGTATGACCATGCTTCCCACAGTTAAAACAAGCTCCAGGAAATGGAGTATTTACTTTATCCACTCTCAGTCCTGCCATTGCCTGTGCCAACAAAGTAGCTTTATGCAGATTACTTCCAATACCATCACAGGCCTTGATATAATCAACTAAACGTGCTTTCCCTCTGATATGTCACAGAGCAGCCTGGCAATCGGGATTAACATTGTCGAAAGCTAATAACTGCAACACTATATCTGCAATCATCTTTTTAAGGGACTCCTGTAACCGAGCTATAAAATCAATGTATGGTTCTCTTGGCCCCTGTTTTATAGCACCAAAGGAAGGGTATTGTTCCCCACCTGAAGTGATTTTTTTCCCTAAGCTCTAATGCACACTCCTTTAAGCTGTTCTATGGCATCATCCTGCATGACCAGTTGTACATCTAAACCAGCCCAGCCACCAACCCCCAAAAGTTGGTCTGCAGTTAATTTGAGGTTTGGCCTGGGCTTTGCGAGCTACCTGAATGGGAGCTTCATCTGCCCACGAAGTTTTAAATTTTAAGAACTGAGCAGGAGTTAGACAAGCTCAAGTAAGAGTGCCCCAGTCAGTAGGAATCAACTGACTGGAAACAGTAACATTCTTTAACAGTCCCATTACAAAAGGAGAACCTGGTCCATACTGATTTATACCTTGTTTAAATTCTTTGAGTAATTTAAAAGGAAAAGGCTCAAATGTAGCTGTAATGTTTCCCTGTTGATCTGGTGGATGTATTCTAACAGGGAACTGCCAAGCCTCTAAATCACCATCTTGTCTAGCTTGCTGAATTCCTGCCTGAATAGAACTAAGAGCCGTTGCTTGAGGCGCTGCTTGAACAGTCACTGGGGCAACTACTTTTCGCCCAGTGTCCTCTGGAAAAGAAAGATTTGGAGGGTCATTTTCTTCAAAATAATAATGAAGGGGTGCGGAAGGGTAGGGATGAACCTCTCCTTCCTTTGTGCTTTAGCTGGCAAATAAACATGCTCTGTAACCTTGTCTGTTACTTCACTATACTCTTGTTCCTCCTCATTATCAGTGTGAAAAAGTTCCAAGGTGAAATGAACCAGACCCCATACCTGTCGCATCGTTACCCTGATGCTTCCAAGCTCCCCTTCTTACTCACCACAGGAATTGTTTTAAGAGTACTCGGGTATCCTCCAGCTAGTTTTCCATTCCAACCGTCATTCTGGTGACCCTTCGACCTGGATTTGAGCCCCCATGAATGGACGCCACTTGCTGAGACCAGCTTGGTCAAGGAGACCCTAACCCAGTGGCGCTAGAGGAATTAAAGACACACACACAGAAATATAGAGGTGTGAAGTAGGAAATCAGGGGTCTCACAGCCTTCAGTACTGAGAGCCCCAAACAGAGATTTACCCACATATTTATTAACAGCAAACCAGTCATTAGCATTGTTTCTATAGATATTAAATTAACTAAAAGTATCCCTTATGGGAAACGTAGGGATGGGCCAAATTAAAGGAATAGGTTGGGCTAGTTAACTGCAGCAGGAACACTCCCTTAAGTCACAGATCACTCATGCTATTATTTGTGGCTTAAGAATACCTTTAATAGGTTTTCCACCCTGGCGGGCCAGGGGTTCCTTGCCTTCATTCCTGTAAACCCAAAACCTTCCAGTGTGGGCATCAGGGCCATTATGAACATGTTTCAGTGCTGCAGAGATTTTGTTTATGGCCAGTCTTGGGACTGGTTTACAACCAGATTTTGGGGGGATTGCTCCCAACATAGACAGTACATTAAGATATAAATGGAAACAAAAAAAGTTAAAAAGCACATGAAAAAAGTTAAAGTGTAGAGTTTTATTAGTTTTCTCTATGCTTATTTGTTTGTTTGTATATGTAATCAGTGTTAACTTGTCACCAGTTTAAAATAATGGGTTATAAGACATTATTTGCAAGCTTCAGGGTAACCTCAAATCAAAAACACACAACAGAAGCAAAACAAAACAAACAAAAACAACAAGAAATTAAAACATACCACCAGAGAAAATAATCTTCACTAAAAGGAAGACAGGGAAGAAGAAAAGAAGGAAGAGAAGACCACAAAACAACAGAAAACATATAACAAAATGGCAAGAGTAAGTCCTTACTTATCAATAATAACATTGAATGTAAATGAACTAAACTTTCTAGTTGAAAGATGTAGAGTGGCTGAATTGACAAAAAATTAGAACTATCTGTTGCCTACAAAAAACATACTTCATCTATAAAGCCAAATATAGAATAGAAATAAAGGGATGTAAAAAGATATTCCATGTGAATGGAAACCAAAAAAGAGCAAGAGTCACTATAGTCATATCAAACAAAATAGGTTTCAAGACAAAAACTATAAATAGAAACAAAGAACATCATTATAAAATACAAAATGGGTCAATTAAACAAAAAGATATAACAATTATAAATATGTATGTACCCAACAATGGAGCATGCAGATATATAAAGTAAATATTACTGGAGCTAAGGAGAAAGACAGACATCAACACAATAACAGCTGGAGACTTCAACGCTCTACTTTTAGGATTGGACATCATCCAGACAGAAAATCAACAAACATCAGACTTAATCTCCATTATAGACTAAATTGAGCTAGTAAATATTTATAGAACCTTTCATCCAATGGTTGGAGAATACATGCTCTTCTTCTCAAAACATGGATTATTCTCAAGGATATATCATATATTAGGTCACAAACAAGTCTGAAAACAGTTTTTAAAAATTTGAAATAATATCAATTATCTTCTCTGACCACAATGGTATAAAACTAGAAATCAATAACAAGAGGAATTTTGAAAACTATACAGACATATGAAAATCAGACAATGTGCTCCTGAACGACCAATGGTTCAATTAAGAAATTAAGAAAGAAATTGGCCGGGTACAGTGGCTCATGCCTGTAATCCCAGCCCTTTGGGAGGCCGAGATGGGCAGATCACGAGGTCAGGAGATCGAGACCATCCTGGCTAACATGATGAAACCCCATCTCTACTAAGAATACAAAAACATTAGCTGGGTGTGGTGGCGGGCCCCTGTAGTCCCAGCTACTCAGGAGGCTGAGGCAGGAGAATGGTATGAACCCGGGAGGTGAAGCTTGCAGTGAGCTGAGATCACACAACTGCACCCCAGCCTGGGTGACAGAGCAAGATTCTGTCTCAAAAAAAAAAAAAAAGAAAAAAGAAAAAAGAAAAAGAAATTAAGAAAGAAATTGTAAAATTTCTTAAAGCAAGTGATAGTGGAAACACAATATAACAAAATCTATGGAAATCTATGGAATACAGTGAAAGCAGTACTAACAGGGAAGTTTATAGTTATATGTGCCTACATCAAAGAAGTAGGAAAACTTCAAATAAACAACCTAATAATGCATCTTAAAGAATTAGAAAAGCAAGAACAAACCAAACACAAAATTTAGTAGAAGAAAATAAATAATTAAAATCAGAGCACAAATAAATGAAATTTAAATGAAGAAAACAATACAAAAGATCAATGAAATGAAAAGTTGAGTTTCTGAAATAATAATGAAATTGATGAACCGTTAGTCAGAGTCATTATGAAGAAATGAGAGAAGACCCAAATAAATAAAATTGGAGATACAAAGTAGACATTACAACCAATACTACAGAAATTCAAAGAATCATTAGAGGCTACTATGAGCAGGTATATGCCAATAAATTGGAAAATCCAGATGAAATAGATAAATTTCTAGACACATACAATGTGCCAAGATTGAACCAGAAAGAAATACAAAACCTGAACAGCAAAGCCATTATAAAAATTCTCCCAGGAATGTAAAGACTGGGACTCAATGGCTTCACTGCTGAATTTTACCGAACATTTTAAGAAGAACTAATACCAATCCTACTCAAATTATTCCAAAAAATAGAGGAGGGAATACTTCCAAACTAATTCTACTAGGCCAGTATTATCCTGATACCAAGACCAGACAAAGACACATCAGAAAATAAAGTACAGGCTAATATGTCTCCTGAATATTGATACAAAAATTCTCAACAAAATATTAGCAAACCAAACTTAACAATACATTAGAAAGAGCATTCATCATGACCAAGTGGGATTTATTCCAAGGATACAAGGATGATTCAACATATGCAAATCAATCAATGTGATACACCATATCAAGAGAATGTAGGACAAAAAGCATATGATCATTTCAATTGATCCTGAAAAACATTTGATAAAATTCAACATCGTGTCATGATTTTAAAAGAATCTAAAAAAGCTGAGTATCAAAGGAATATATCTCAACATAATAAAAGCCATATACAACAGACCTTACAACTGAAAGCCTTTTCTTTAAGATCTGAAACACAAGGATGCCCCCTTGCTACACTGTTGTATTATTCCATTCTTGCATGGCTATAAAAAACCTATCTGAGATTGGGTAATTGATAAAGAAAGGGTTTAATTGACTCACATTTCTGCAGGCTGTACAGGAAGTATGGCTGAGGAGGCCTCAGGAAACTTACAATCATGACAGAAGGCAAAGGGAAAGCATGCACGTCTTACATAGCTGGAGAAGGAGGAAGAGCGAGATGCGGGAGGTGCCAAACACTTTTAAACAACCAGATCTCATGAGAACTCACTCATTATCAGAGAACAGCAAGGGGGAAATCTGCCCCCATGATCCAATCAGCTCCCACCAGGCCTCACCTCCAAAACTGGGGATTACAATTTGACATGAGATTTGGGTGGGGACACAAATCCAAACCATATTAACTGTTATTCAAAATAACACTGGAAGTCCCAGTTAGAGCAATCAGACAAGAAAAAGAAATGAGGGGCACCCACACTGAAAAGGAAGAAGTCAAATTATCCTTGTTTACAGACGATATTATCTTATATTTGGAAAAAACCTAAAGACTCCACTAAAAAAATTAGGAGAACTGATAAACAAATTTAGTAAAGTTGCAGGATACAAAGTCAACATACCAAAATCAGTAGCATTTCTATATGCCAATTGTGAACAATCTGAAAAGGAAATCAAGAATGTAATCCCATTTATAATAGCTACAACAATATTAAGTACCTAGGAATTAACCAAAGAAGTGAAAGATCACTATAATAAAAATTATAAAATATTGATGAAAGAAATTGAAGAGGACATAAAAAATGTCGAGATATTCAAAATTCACAAATTGGAAGAATCAATATTGTTAAAATGTCCACACTACCCAAAGAAATCTATGGATTCAATGCAATCCCTATCAAAATTCCAATGACATTCTTCACAGAAATTAAAAAGAAAACTATTCTAAAATGTATATTCAATCACGAAAGACCCAGAATAGCCAAAGCTGTCCTGAGTAAAAAGAACAAAACAAGAAGAATAACATTTTCTGACTTCAAATTATACTACAGAGCTATTGCAACCAAAACTACATGGTGTTGGAATAGAAACAGACATATAGCAGTGGCTCACACCTGTAATCCCTGCACTTTGGGAGGCCAAGGCTAGTGGATCACCTGAGGTCAGGAGTTTGAGACCAGCCTGGCCAACATGGTGAAACCTCGTCTCTACTAAAAATACAAAAAAATTGCTGGACATGGTGGCAAGTGCTTGTAATCCCAGCTACTCAAAAGGCTGAGGCAGGAGAATCACTTGAACCCAGGAGGTGGAGGGTACAGTGAGCCAAGATTGTGCCACTGCACTCCAGCCTGGGCGACAGAGAGAGACTCCATATCAGAAAAAAAGAAACAGACATATAGATCAATGGAACAGAATAGAGAACTCAGAAACAAAGCTATGCATCTATAGTGAATTCATTTTCGACAAAGCTGCCAAAAAATACGCTGTCTCTTAAATAAATGGCCCTGGGAAAACTGGTTACCATATGCAAAAGAATGAAACTAAAACCCTATCTCTCACCATATACAAAAATCATATCAAAATGGATTAAAGACTTATATCTAAGAACTCAAACTATGAAACTACTACAAGAAAATGTTGGGGCGAATCTCCAGGACATTGGACTGGTAAATATTTCTTGAGTAATATCCTACAAGCACAGGCAACTAAAGCAAAAATGGACAGATAGGATCACATTGTTACCTTTGCTGTGCAGAAGTTACAAAGCTACTGCACAGCAATGGTAATCAACAAAGTGAAGAGACAACCCACAGAATGGGAGAAAATATTTGCAAACTATCTATCTGACAAGAGATTAACCATGAGAATATATAAGGAGCTCAAACAACTCTATAGGAAAAAAATCTAATCATCCAATTAAAAATGGGAAAAGATCTGAATAGACATTTCTCAAAGAAGACATATGAATGGCAAAGAGCTATAAGAAAAGGTGCTCAGTATCACTGATCATTAAAGCAATACAAGTAAAAACTACAATGAGTTATTATCTCACCCCAGTTAAAATGACTTTTATCCAAAAGTTAGGAAATAACAAATGCTGATGAGGATGTGGAGAAAAGGGAACCCTTGTACACTGCTTTTGGGAATGTAAATGAGTAGAACTACAAATTTTGGAGTCTCCTGAAAATAAAAAAATAGAGCTATTATATGAGCCAGCAAATCCACTACTAGTTACATACCCTAAGAAAGGAAATTAGTATATTAAAGAGATACCTGCCTACCCATGCGTATTGCAGCACTAGTCACAATAGTCATGATTTGGAAGCAACTCAAGTGCCCATCAACAGATGAATGAATAAAGAAAATGTGGTACATATACACAATGGAGTACCATTCAGCCATAAAAACAGAGTAAGATCCTGTCATTTGCAACAACACAGATGGAACAGGAGGTCATTATGTTGAGGGAAATAACCCAGGCACAGAGAGACATACTTCATGTGTTCTTGCTTATTTTCATGAGCTAAAAATTAAAACAATTGAACTCATGGAGATAGAGAGCAGAAGGACGGTTATAAGGGGCTGGGAAGGGTAGTTGCAGGAGAATGCAGGGGTGTTTGGGAAGGAAGTGGGGATGGTTAATGGGTACAAAAAAAAATACAAAGAATGAACAAGATCTAGTATTTGATAGCACAACAAGACTATAGTTAAAAATAATTTAATCGGGCCGGGCGTGGTGGCTCATGCCTGTAATCCCAGCATCTTGGGAGGCTGAGGCGGGTGGATCACCAGGTCAGGAGATCGAGACCATCCTGGCTAACATGGTGAAACCCCATCTCTACTAAAAATACAAAATATTAGCTGGGTGTGGTGGCGGGTGCCTATAGCCCCAGCTACTCGGGAGGCTGAGGCAGGATAATGGCGTGAACCCAGGAGGCAGAGCTTGCAGTGAGCCGAGATCGTGCCACTGCACTCCAACCTGGGTGACAGAGCAAGACTCCGTCTCAAAATAATAATAATAATAATAATTTAATTGTACTTTTAAAAATAAAATGGTATAATTGGATTGTTTGTAACACAAAGGATAAATAATTGATGTGATGGATACCCCGTTTATCCTGATATGATTATTACACATTGTATGCCTGTATCAAAATATCTCATGTACCCAGGAAATATATATACGTGCTGTGTATCCAGAAACATTAAAAATAATAAAAAAATTAAAGTAAAAGAGAGAAAAAGACTTTCTCAGACAAATTAAAATTAGGAAATTTGTTGCCATGCCATAATATACACTTCAAACAATGTTAAAAGAAGTCCTTCAGAGAGAAAAATAATAGAGATCAGAATTTTGGATCTACATAAAGAAAGGAAGAACATTAGAGAAGGAATAGATGAAGATAAAATAAAATCTTTTCTTATTTTAATGAATGTATCAGGTTACAATTTATTCAAAATAACAATAGGCAACAATGCATTCAGTGATTATTGCTATGGATAAGTGATAGGAATAACAGCAATGTTTTAAGTGAAAGAAGGGAGAAATTGGGATACTCTTTTAATTAGTACTTATCCATGAAAATATATAGTATTATTTGGAAGTGGAATTTTATTAGTTATAAATATGTATTACAAACTCTATGGTGACCACTAAAAAAGTTTGAAAAAAGTATTATTGATATGCTAAGAGAAGAGATAAAATGGAATTATATAAGGTGCTCAATTAAAACCAGACAAGACAGAAAAAGAGTGGAAGACAAAAAAGAAAGAGATATAACAGTGATAACAATTAGAAAACAGGTAAAATATGGTAGATATTAATTCAACTATACCAATAATCACTTAAATTTTAATAATTTAAGTACATCAGTTGAAAGAAATGAACTGTCAAAGTGCATAAAACAACATGACTCAACTATATATTTTCTATATTCTACAAGAAACCAACTTTAAATATGAAGACATAGATAATGTAACAGTAAAGGGGTTGAGGAAAATATACCATGTTAATTCTAATGAAAAGAAAGCTATAGTAGCTATATCAACTCGGGCAAAGAAAAATTTAAAGGAAGAAAAATTACCAGGGATAAAGAGGGGCACTGAATAATGATAAAAGAGTCGATTCTCCAAAGAGACATAAAAACCCTGAAGGTGTATGTGCCTAACAGAGCGCCATCAAAATATATGAATCCAAAATTTACAAAACTGCAAAGAGAAGTAGATGAATCAACTATTGTAGGTAGAGACTTCAATACCTTTTATCAGTAATTGACAGATTTAGCAAGCATAAAATCAATAAGGATATAGTTAAACACAACATCATGAATCAGTTGTATCTAATTGATATTTATGGATACTTCATCCAACAACAGCAGAATACACACTCTTTTCAAGCTTACACAAATTATTCATCAAGATAGATGACATTCTGGGCTATAAAACACACCTTAAAAATTTAAAAGAATAGATATCATGCAAAGTATGCTCTCAGACCACAGTGGAATTAAATTAGAAATCAACAAGAGAGAGATAACTGGAAAACCCCCCAAATACTTGAGGGTATAAATAACACACTTAACAATTAATATTGTTAAAATGATCATAAAAAGCAATCTACAGATTCAATGTTATCCCTATTAAAATACCAACTTAATTTTTTTACCGAATTAGAAAAAAACAATTCTAAAATTCTTGTGAAACCAAAAAAGATCCTGAATAGCCAAAGCAATCCTATGCAAAAATAATAAAACTGGATGCATCATATTATCTGATTTAGAATTATACTACAAGTCTATAGTAACCAAAACAGCATGATATTGGAATAAAAGTAGACACATAGATCAATGGAACAGAATAGAAAACCCAGAAGTAAAGGCACATATTTACAGCCAACTGATGTTTGACAAAATCAACAAGAATGTACACTGGGAAAAGGACATTCTTTTCAATAAATGGTGCTGAGAAATTGGATTGTCATTTGCAGAAGAACAAAACTGGACCACTGCTTCTCACTATATACAAAAATCCACTCAAGATGGATTAAAGACTTAAATGTAAGACATGAAATTATAAAAATACTAGAAGAAAATCTATGGAAAACTCTTCTGGACATTTGTCTGGGCAAAGAATTAATGACGAAAACCCCAAAAGAACAGGTAACTAAAACAAACATAGACAAATGGGACTTAATTAAACTAAAGATCTTCTGTGTAGCAAAATAACTAATCAACAGAGCAAACAGACAACATGCAGAATGGGAGAAAATATTTGCAAACTAAGCACACATCAGGGGACTACTATCCAGAATTTTCAAGGAACTCAAACAATTCAACAACAATAACAACAAAATTATCCCATAAAAAAGTGAACAAAGAACATTAACAGATACTTTTCAGAAGACATACATATGGCCAACAGGCATATGAAAAATGCTGAACATCACTAATCACCAGAGAAATGTAAATTAATATCACAATAAGATATCATCTTACACTAGTTAGAATGGCTATTTCTTTGGAATAGCTATTTTTAAAAACACAAAATATAACAGATATTCATGAGGATGTGGAGAAAAGAGAACTGATACACGGTTGGTAGAAATGTAAATTAGTAAAACATCTATGGAAAACATTATGGAGACTTATCTAAGAACTAAAAGTAGAACTACCAGTCAATCCAGCAATCCCACTGCTAGGCATCTACTCAAAGGAAAAGGAAGAATTACATCAAAAAGATACCTGCACCTGTATGTTTACTGCAGCAATATTTACAATAGCAAAGATATGGAATCAACCTAACTATCCATCAATGAATGACTGGATGAAGAAAATGTGGTATGTATACATAATGGAATACTATTCAACCATAAAAAGAATAAAATCATGTCTTTTGCAGCAACACAATGAACTGGAGTCCATTGTCTTAACTGATACAAGTCAGACACAGAAGGATAAATACCACATGTTCTCACTTATAAGTGGGAGCTAGATAATGTGTATACATGGATGTAGAGTGTGGAATTATAGACAATGGAGATTCAGAAGGGTAAGTGGGTTGGAGGGTTATGGATGATGATAAATTACTTAACGGGCACAATGTGTATTATACAGATGATTGACACCCAGAAAATCCTGACTTTACCACTACATAATTTATACATGTAACAAAATTACATTTGTATCCCATAAAATTAGATAAATAAAATTAAAATAAACAAAATGGCAGCAGTAAGTCTTTACCCCTCAATAATTACTTTGAATATACATAGATTAAATTTTTCAATCAAAAGACAGAGAGTGACTGAATGGAAAAAAATGAATACCCAACTACATGTTACCTACAGGAGACTCACTTCAATTTAAGGACACACAGAACTGAAAGTGAAAAGATGAAAAAAGATATTCCATGCAAATGGAAACGAAAATAGAACAGGAGTAGCTATACTTAGATTAAATCGACTTTAAGTACAAAACTGTAAAATTAGACAGAGAAGGACAGTATATTAATGATAATGGTGTCAATCCATGAAGTGGACATAAAAATTGTAAGTATATTTGCACTTAACATAGAAGTACCTAAATATATAAAGGAAATATTAATGAATCTGAAGGGCAAGATGGACTATAATACAATAATAGCAGGGGACACTGGGAGGCCAAAGTGGGCGGATCACGAGGTCAAGAGATCGAGGCCATCCTGACCAATGTGGTGAAACCCCATCTCTACTGAAAATACAAAAAGTAGCTGGGCGTGGTGGTGCATGCCTGAAGTCCTAGCTACTCAGGAAGCTGAGGCAGGAGAATCGCTTGAACCTGGGAGGTTGAGGTTGCAGTGAGTCAAGATTGTGCCACTGCACTTCAGTCTGATGACAGAGTGAGACTCCATCTCAAAAAAAAAAAAAAAAAAAAGGCAGGGGACATTAAGTCTGACTTTTAACAATGAACATATCCGGAGAGAAAATCAACAAGGAAAACTTGGACTTAAACTGTACTTTAGCCCAAGGGTAACTATCAGGCATACAGAAAGAATTCCGTCCAACAGCAGGAGAATATACATTATTTTTAAAACTCACACAGAGCATTTCCAGAAGATCATATGCCAGGCCTCAAAACAATCTTAACACATTTCAAAAGACTGAAATTATATAAAGTATCTGACCACAATGGCACAAAACTAAAAATAAACAACAGAAAAAATTTTGAAAACTTCACAAATACATGAGAATTAAACCACATACTTCTAAACATCGATGGATTAGTGAAGAAATTAAAAGGAAAATGTTAAGTATCTTGAGACAAAATGGAAACACAATATAACAAAACTTACGGGATGCAGCAAAAGTAGTTCTAAGGGGAAAGTATAGACCAATAAATACCTGTAACAAAAAAAGAAGAAAATCTCACATGAACAACCTAATATTACAACTCAAGGGACTGGAAAAAAAACAAATTCAGCCCAAAGTCAGAGGAAGGAAGGAAATAATAAAGATTTGATTAGAAATAAATTAAATAGAGAGTAGAAATACAATAGAAAATATCAAGGAATTGAAGTTAGTTTTTTGAAAATATAAACAAAAGTGACAAAACATTAGTTAGACTAAAAAAAGACAAATGACTTAAGCAAAAGCAAGGATGAAAAAGAAGACATTATAACTGATACCACAGAAATTGAAAAGATTATAAAAGACCACCATAAAAAATTGTACACCAACATACTGAATAACCTACAAGAAACGGATAAATTCATAGACACATACACCTACTAACACCGAATTATGAAGAAATAAACAATCTGAGCAGAACAATAATGAGTAAGGAGAGTGAATTAGTATTAAAAAGTCTCCCATAAAGAAAGGCTCAGAATGATTTATAATCCTTTGGGTATATACTCAATAAAGGAATTGCTGGGTCAAATGGTGTTTCTGTTTCTAGGTCCTTGAGGAATCGTAACACTGTCTTTCACAACAGTTGAACTAATTTACACTCCCACCAACAGTGTAAAAGCATTCCTATTATTCCACAGCCTTGCCAGCATCTATTGTTTCCTGACTTTTTAATAATCACCATATTGACTGGTGTGAGATGGTATCTCATTGTGGTTTTGACTTGCATTTCTCCAATGACCAGTGACGATGAGCATCCTACTATGAAGACACATGCACAAGTATGTTTATTGCAGCACTATTTACAATAGCAAAGACTTGAAACCAACCCAAACGCCCATCAATGATAGACTGGATAAAGAAAATCATGGCACATATACACCATGGAACATTATGCAGCCATAAAACAGAATGAGATCATGTCCTTTGCAGGGACATGGATGAAACTGGAAGCCATCATTCTCAGCAAACTAACACAGGAACAGAAAACCAAACACCACATGCTCTCACTCATAAATGGGAGTTCAACAACGAGAACACATGGACACAGAGAGGGGAACAACACACACCAAGGCCTGTTGGGGCATGAGGGGCAAGGCGAGGGAGAGCATTAGGACAAATACCTAATGCATGCGGGGCATAAAACCTAGATGGTGGGTTGATAGGTGCAGCAAATCTTCATGGTACATGTATATCTATATGACAAATCTGCACATTTTGCACATGTATCCCGGAACTTAAAGTAAAAAATAAAGAAAGGCTCAGGACCTGATGTCTTTACTGCTAAATTCTACCAAACGTTTAGAAATAAATTGATATTAATCCTTTTCAAAATCCTTCAAAAAATTAAAGAAGAGGAAATACTTCCAAACTCATTTTGGGAGGCCAGCATTACAATGATACCAAAGCCAGTCAAAGACACTCTAAGAAAAGAAAATTGTAGGCCAATATTCCTGATAAACATAGATGCAAAATCCTCTGCAAAATAAGAGCAAACTGTATTCAACAACACATTAAAAGAGTCATTCGACCAGGCATGGTGGCTCATGTCTGTTATCCCAGCACTTTTGGGAGGCCGAGGCGTGCAGATCATGAGGTCAAGAGATTGAGACCATCCTGGCCAACATGGTGAAACTCTGTCTCTACTAAAAATAAAAAAATTAGCTGGGCATGGTGATGTGTGGCTGTAGTCCCGGTTACTTGGGAGGCTGAGGCAGAATCGCTTGAACCCAGGAGGCAGAGGTTGCAGTGAGCCAAGATCATGCCACTGCACTCCAGCCTGGTGACAGAGTGAGACTCCATCTCAAAAAAATAAATAAATAAAAAATAGTCATCTGCCATAATCATGTGGTACATGTGGTATTTACAACAATGATGCATGATGGTTCAACATACACAAATCTATAAATGTGATTTATTATATGAACAAAATGAAGGATAAAAATGTTATGATCATCTGAATAGATGTAGTAAAAGCATTTGACAAAATTCAACATCTATTCATGATAAAAATTCTCCACAAATTAGGTATATAAGGAATGTACCTCAATATAGTAAAGGTCATATATGAGAAACTCACAGCTAACACCATACTAAATGGTGAAAAGTTGAAAGTTTTTCCTCCGAGATCAGGAACAAGATGAGAATGCTCACTCTCAACACTTCAACATAGTACTAGAAATCCTTGCCACAGCAAATAGGTAAGAGAAATAAATAAAAGGCATTCAAATGGAAAAGAAAGCAGTTAAATTGTCCCTGTTTGCAGGTGACATGATCTTATATATATGTGTGTGTATATGTATTACATATCTAAATAATATACATGTATGCATATTTATATTACATAAATGTAACACTTATATAATAAAAATATACATATATACATGTATATTTATATAATTAAATATAATATACACGTATATATACACATGTGTATATATGTATAGACAATGTATATTATTATATTTCTATACATAATATTTATATGTATATTATTATATTTTAGGGTGTTTTATATATATATATAAAACTCTAAAAACTACCAAAAAACTCTGTACTTATTTATTACTATTTTTTTAGGCAGTGTCACTGTGGTCCAGGCTGGAGTGCAGTGGCACAGTCTCGGCTCACTGCACCTCTACCTCCTGGGTTAAAGCAATTCTTGTGTCTCGGACTCCCGAGTAGCTGGGCTACAGGTGTAAGCCACCACGCCCAGCTAATTTTTGTATTTTTAGTGGAGAAGGGGTTTCACCATGTTGGCCACGGTGGTCTCGGCCTTTTGGCCTCAAGTGGTTCGCCTGTCTTGGCCTCCCAAAGTGCTGGGATTACAGGCATGAGCCATTGCACCTGGCCCCAAAAACCTTTTAAACCTGACAAACAAATTCAGTAAGGTTTTAGGATATACAATTAATGTTAAAAATCAATAACATTTCTATATACTTACAAGAAATTATCCAAAACATAAATCAAGAAAACAATCCCATTTACAATAGCTACAAAAAAGAATACTTAAGAATGAATTTGGCTGGGCGCGGTGGTTCACGCCTGTAATCCCAGCACTTTGGGAGGCCGAGGCAGGCGGATCACAAGGTCAGGAGATCGAGACCATCCTGGCGAACACGGTGAAACCCCGTCTCTACTAAAAATACAAAAAAAATTAGCCGGGCGTGGTGGTGGATGCCTGTAGTCCCAGCTACTTGGGAGGCTGAGGCAGGAGAATGGCGTGAACCTGGGAGGCAGAGCTTGCAGTGAGCCAAGATCGCGCCACTGCACCCAGCCTGGGTGACAGAGCGAGACTCTGTCTCAAAAAAAAAAAAAAAAAAAAAAAAAAAGAATGAATTCATGCAAGCTTGACCACTGCCTAAAATTGAAAAAAGAAAAATGAATAAACCTAGCCAAGGAAGTGAAAAAAACTGTACACTGAAATCTACAAAATGTGAATAAAAGAAGAAGACATAAATAAGTGAAAATATAGTCCTTTTCATGAATTGAAAGAAGTAATATTGTCAAAATGTCCATTACCCAATTCCTATTGAAATTTCAATGACATTTTTTTCATAGAAATAGAAAAATCAGGCCGGGCATGGTGGTTCACACCTGTAATCCCAGCACTTTGGGAGGCCGAGGCAGTTGGATCACATCATCAGGAGATTGAGACCATCCTGGCTAACACGGTGAAATCCTGTCTCTGCTAACAATACAAAAAATTAGCCTGGCATGGTGGCGGGCACCTGTAGTCCCAGCTACTGAGGAGGCTGAGGCAGGAGAATGGTGTGAAACTGGGAGGTGGAGCTTGCAGTGAGCCAAGAACGTGCCACTGCACTCCAGCCTGGGCAACAGAGTGAAGACTTTGTTTCAAAAAAAAAAAAAAGAAAAGAAAAGAAAAGAAGGCCGGGCGCGGTGGCTCACGCCTGTAATCCCAGCACTTTGGGAGGCCGAGACGGGCGGATCATGAGGTCAGGAGATCGAGACCATCCTGGCTAACATGGTGAAACCCCGTCTCTACTAAAAAATACAAAAAACTAGCTGGGCGAGGTGGCGGGCGCCTATAGTCCCAGCTACTCGGGAGGCTGAGGCAGGAGAATGGCGTGAACCCGGGAGGTGGAGCTTGCAGTGAGCTGAGATCCGGCCACTGCGCTCCAGCCTGGGTGACAGAGCGAGACTCCGTCTCAAAAAAAAAAAAAAAAAAAAGAAAAGAAAAGAAAAAAGAAATAGAGAAAACAATCCTAAAAGTTACAAAAACAAACAAAACACCCGAAAGAGCCAGGGCAATCTTGAACAAATGGAAGGAATCTGAATTGACCACACTACTTGACTTCAAAATATATCACCATGCTGTATTAAACAAAACAGCATGGTAGTAGCATAAAAACAGACTCACAGGCAAATGGAATGGAATATAGAGCCCAGAAGTAAATCCATGCATATATGGTCAATTAATTTTCAACAAATGTGCCAAGAACACACAGTGAAGAAAGGATAGGTTCTTTGATAAAGGGTGTTAGGACAACTGTGTATCTGTATATCTACATGCAGAAGAATTAAACTGAACTCTTATCTCACACATTTTTTTAAAAAACTCAAAATGTATTAAAGAGTTAAATGTAAGACCTGAAAGTGTAAAACTACTAGAAGAAAACATATGGGTAAAACTCCATTGCATTGGTCTGGACAATAATTTTGGAATATAGACCCAAAAGCATAGACAACAAAAGCAAAAAAAAAAAAAAAATAGACAAACCAGACTACATCAAACTAAAAAGTTTCTGTACAGCCAAGGAAACAATGAACAGAGTGAAGTGACCATCTACAGAATGGGAGAAAATATTTGCAAACCATACATCCGATAAAGGGTTAATATCCAAAGTATGTAGGAAACTCAAACAACTTTACAGAAAAAAAGCAAATAATCCAATTAAAATATGAGCAAAGGACCTGAATAGACATTTCTCAAAAGAAGACATACAAATGACCACCAGGTATATGATAAAAATGCTCAAAATCAGTAATCATCAGAGAAGTGTAAATTAAAACCACAATGAGATATCACCTCACACCTGTTAGAATGGCTATTATCAAAAAACCAAGAAATAATTACTGGAGAGGATGCGGATAAAAGGGAACACTAGGACATTGTTGGTGGGAACGTAAATTAGTATAGCCATTATGGAAAACACTATGGAGATTCCTCAAAAATTAAAAATAAAACTACCATAAAATCCAGCAATCTCACTACTAGGTATATATCCAAAGGAAATGAAATCAGTATGTCAAAAAGATATCTGCAGTCCTATGTTCATTACAACATTATCCAAATAGCCAGGATGTGGATGTGGAGTCAACCTAAGTATCTATTGATCTATCGATCTATCGATCTATCAATCTATCAGTCTACCTATACATACATACATACACGCAATGGAATATCATTCAACCATAAAAAGAATGAAATCCTGTCATTTGCAGTAACATGGATGGAACTGGGAGATTTTATGTTACATGAAATAAGCCATTGCATGTTCTCACTCATATGTAGGAGAGTAAAAAGTGGATCTCATGGAGGTAGAGGGTAGAATGATGGTTACCAAAGGCTGGGGAAATGTAGTGTGGAGGGAGGGATGAAAAGAGGTTGGTTAATGGGTATAAAAATATAGTTAAGTAGAAGGAATAAATTTTAGTGTTCCATAGCACACTATTGAATATACAATATTATACTATTGTGTATTTCAAAATATCTAGAAGATTTGGGACATTTCCAACATAAAGAAATGATAAATATATGAAGTGATGGATATCTCAATGACCTAGATTTAATCATTATACATTATGTGCATGTACCAAAATATCACACGTACATCACAAATATGCATAAGTATTATGGACTAATAAAAATATTTGAATTCATAGATGTAAAGAGGGCAATTGTGGTTACCAGTTGGGGTGGAGGTTGGGGTTGGAAGATGTTGGTCAAAGAATAAAAATTTCAGTCAGGAGCAATAAATTCAAAATATTTATTGTACAACAAGGTGACTATACTTAGTAACAACATATTTTATTCTTGAAAATTGCTAAGAAAAGATTTTAAGTGTTTTCACCACAAAATTGCAAGTAGTGAGGTAATACATATGCTAATTATCTTGATTTAGCCATTCCACAATATGTATATATTTCAAAACAACATGTTGTAAATGATAAACATACGAATTTTTGTCAATTTAAGAAATAATAAAAATAAAAATTATCTCACCTTGATAAGGACCATAAAAATTCAAATAACTCACTAAATGGTACATTTGTATGTCAATTTTATGTGTATACAATATACCCCATTAATAAGTTTTAAAATATTAAGCACATTATGTTGATATATTAGTATATCTTATTTTTTTGTGTGTTCAGTCAAGGAACTAGCTTTTAGCCTATTATTTATTCTATATTTTTTCTATCTTCTCATTTAATCTTTATTCTACTTTAGTATGTTTCCCATAATTTCTTGAAACAGAATCTTAATTCATTTGTTCTCATTCATTTTTATTTTTCATGTAAATATTTACTAGCATAAAGTTATATTTTCTCTGACTTGGTTAAATAACTTAGGTTCTGATATGTAGTAGCTTTATTATATTATTTTTTAAAATTTAATTTAATTTAAAGTGCTAGGATACAAGTGCAGGACATGTAGGTTTGTTACATAGGTAAACGTGTGCCGTGGTGGTTTGCTGCACCTACTAACCCATCATCTAGGTATTAAGCCCCGCATGCATTAGCTATTTATCCTGATGCCCTCCTTCCCACTGCACCCCTGACAGGCACCAGTGTGTGTTGTTCCCCTTCCTGTGTCTATGTGTTCTCATTGTTCAGCTCCCACTTTTTAATGGGTTAGTGGTTTTTTTTTCTTGTAAATTTGCTTATGTTCCTTGTAGAATCTGGATATTAGATCTTTGTCAGATGGATAGATTGCAAACATTTTCTACCATTCTTTAGGTTGTTTCTTCATTCTGATGATAGTTTCTTTTGCTATACAGAAGCTCTTTAGTATAATTAGATCCCATTTGTCTGTTTTTGCTTTTGTTGCAATTGCTTTTGGTGTCTCTTCATCATGAAATCTTTGCCCGTGACTATGTCCTGAAGGGTATTGCCTAGATTTTCTCCTAGGGTTTTCATAGATTTGAGTTTTAAATTTAGATCTTCAATCCATCTTGAGTTAATTTTTGTATAAGGTTTAAGAAAGGGGTCCATTTTAAATTTTCTACATATGGCAAGCCAGGTCTCCCAGCACCATTTGTTAAATAGGGAACCTTTTTACAAAATTAAATAAGAGCCAGACAGAGATTAATATTAAGTTTGGAAGTGTCTATACAAACTGGCATCTAGGAAATCTCAGGTGTCTTGAATAACAACATGGTCAGTGGAGGGCAGTGGACCACATCACCTGGCACAGATAGTGAATCAGGCAGGGTGATAGGCAGGTAGGGCTTTAGTGTGGGAGTGGGAGGGTGGTCCTACCCAGCTTTTACAGCCCTGCTGCCGAGAGATGACTTACAAGTTCATCAGCCGCCACCACCCCACTACCACACCCCTCCCTCCAGCCCTCTAGTCCCACATTCTGCCTCAGTGCTTTCTCCTCCTTCACTTCACTCTACCACTGACAGTTCTTGTGAGTCTAGGATCAAGACACACATGCACACACATTCTTTCTTTGCCAGGCATATAAATGTTTGGCCACATTTGGAAAGTCTTCCCCTCTACCTCCACTCAATCCCCACTTCCCCCTTGGCCCTCTGCCATTTGGAGACCACTCTGCTAACCCTTGAAGCCCAATTCTCTGAGTAAACTTCTAGTACTAGCTAGAACCCCTCCTACCAGAATACTGTTCACCATGTCAGGATATAAATGTTGGTGGAAAGACTGATATCTGAGCCAGAGTCTGATCAAACTTTGGCCTGAGCCAGGGCATGGATCACAGTTCTAAAGGTCATCTACATCTATAGGTCTGACTCCTCCGCAGGTCAAATTCAAAAGACTTTCTCTACACCTAAAGAGCAGGTTTTTATACCTGGACCATAGGGGAGGTCACATAACCATGGGAACCACCTGACCAATAAGGTTCAGGGGCACTCAATCTTTACATGACTGAGAGGCCTCAACCTCATGTGACCATGGGTTGGTACATGACCATAGAATCCACGTGATCAGCAGCAATAGATCACCTATGTGACTTCCAGGACCACATGATGGTGAAGGTCATAAAAGAGCAGGATCCACAGGACCCACAGCATTAGGATCCCATAGTCCCTACATGACTGAGAGGGCTCAGCCTGTCACATGACTGTGGTAGGGGAACATGACCATAAGAAGGTACATAACCATAGTATTCATATGACCAACAGTGGTGTGGCACCAATGTGATTTCAAAGGGAAATTGAGGGTCTTCCACTTGAAGGTTGGCAGCTGTATTCAACCATTTTGTATTGCTATAAAGGAATATCTGAGGTTGGGTAATACATAAATAAAAGAGGTTTATTTGGCTCACAGTTCTACAGACTGTACAAGAAGTATGATGCCACAATTTGCTTCTGGTCATGACCTCAAGAAGCTTTCTCTTGTGGCAGAAGGCAAAGGGGGAGCAGGCATATCACAAGGCAAGAGAGAGCGCAAGAGAGGGAGGGGTACCAGGCTCTTTTTAGACCACCAGCCCACACATGAACTAATAGAGTGAGAACTTCCTCATTACCATGAGGACAGCACCAAGACATTCATAAAGGATTTGCCCCCATGACCCAAGCACCTACTACTAAGCTCCACCTCCAACTTGGGGGGGGGGTCACATTTTAACATGAGATTTGGAGGGAACAAACATCCAAAGCATATCAGTGGCCCCATGATTCTCATGGTTTAGGATCACACTGTGCTCTTGTTACCTGTAGGACTAAGCCTTTCACATGACAGTGGAGTGGGGTCCAAAGGGCTGCAATATTAACCCGATTCACAGTATTAGGAATCAACAGTGTTCATGTGCCTGAAAGGGTCCTTGTGATCTGCATGTCTCATGGACTGTTCATGAGACCTGGAGATTTGAGATTGCCCACATTATTGGGCTCCCTATTGATGGTGGTGGTTCCAGGTGACCTTCCATAGCACACAAGCACTTTAGGTGCCCCTACTCCTCTTTAATGTGCCAAATTTATGCCTGCTAATGCTTATATCTGTATAATACTCTTTCACAAGTTTCCTTACGCAGGTACTTAAAAATTTATGCAGAAATGAATACATTTATATACTTACCTACAAAATATAAGATCTCATTCTACACTTAGTTTTATAAGTTTTATAACTTGCTCGTCTCACTAAAACCATACCTCGAAGGTCATTGATATTAAATTTCATGTGTTATTACAAAAAAGATACTTTGAGAGCAGGTATTCTCTTTTGTTTTAGAGTAATGCTGTTTATTTCATTTATTATGTATTTATAACTGTAATAAATATCAAATGCTCCTGCAATTATATAAAAAATTGTCAGCAACATTCAAGCATTCTCTACCCCACCCACAGGAAAGAGACACACATTTAGAATGACCAGGCTCTGAGATAACTGACAGGACACTCTAGGCCTGAGGCCATCCAGGTTTAGGACCAATTGGTGAAGGACACATTTGCTTCAATGGGATGCTGCAGGTTATCTTTACCTGAAATTGCACAAATAAGGTCACTTGAGTAAAAGTACTTGACTAAAAGAGAGAAATGCAAATAATGCAAATGGTACAGTGCTTGGAACATAGTAAATCCTCAATGTAGGTACCAGACTCCCATTGACTTGGCAAAAGAATATCCCTGGAGCTCAAGAATAAAAGATAATAGTGAGGGAGCCACTTCTAAGTATACAAGGATATATTTTCCCCTAATTCAAAACCAAAGCAATAATTATCATTATTTTATACACCATGACGTTCTAGGATTTAAAACCTAGTAGTATTACACGTTTGTAGTATTGTGCCCTCAAGGATACACATTCAACAGCTCCTCCCACTTTGAATTACCCACTGGTGCAGATGAAATCCTGGTCAGAGTCCTATAAGTGGTAATGGTATCAGGGTCAAGGGCATGTGACTTCTCTCTCCTCTTTATCTGCACTCTTTCTTCATTTGAGACTCCACAGGAAACTGTTTTCCAGTATCAGTATAGAAGCTCAAATAAGGGGGCAAAAATGACACAGAATTAAAGAAATGGTTTGATAATCTTTTCCCTCTTCCCACATTCCTTGGTAAAGCCATCCTGCATCACAGAAATAGCCCCAAAGCTTCATTTATAAACTACATGTAAGTATATGCTACTTCTTCCTGCTCCATTACCAGCTGGTCTCTGTGGTAGTTACGCTGTTTTATTTATTTATTTATTTATTTTTTTGAGACGGAGTCTCGCTCTGTCACCCAGGCTGGAGTGCAGTGGCCGGATCTCAGCTCACTGCAAGCTCTGCCTCCTGGGTTCATGCCATTCTCCTGCCTCAGCCTCCCGAGTAGCTGGGACTATAGGCGCCCGCCACCTCGCCCGGCTAGTTTTTTGTATTTTTTAGTAGAGACGGGGTTTCACCGTGTCAGCCAGGATGGTCTCGATCTCCTGACCTCGTGATCCGCCCGTCTCAGCCTCCCAAAGTGCTGGGATTACAGGCGTGAGCCACCGCGCCCGGCCACGCTGTTTGATTTAGATGACAGTCATCACTTCTCTGGGAAGGAGAAGAAAAGTGGGCCAGGATGAACATTTGTTGAAGTCTTACTAGGTGCCATCTTCTCTGTATAGAATTTCTCCTTTATCCCACAGGACAGTTCTGTAAGTAAGGCATCATGAGCTCTCAGCGGTTCCCTTTTCCAGATGACCATGGGCAAGGTGACAGAGGTTAAGAAAGTTTTCCAGTGTCACACATCAAGTAAAAGGCAGGAATGAGGTTCCAGCTTTTGTCCTCATTAAAATGTTCCATGCATTTTCAACAGAGGATATATTGCCCCCAATGGGCTGAGAATTGGTTTTTAAGGGTAGGGAGATGATAGACATTAAAATGGTTTGTGGCACTACATAGGACCAAAATACATACAGTTAACATTACATCTGTGGTATTAAAATTTCACATTTCAGGCAAGAAGGGATTAATAAGGAGGAAAAACATGTCTAATAAGCCTCCTTTGGATAATGAAAGAAGGTTGGGAAACATTTAATGTGCCCATTGATCTTTTCTGTAGATAATGGGCCACCAAGGCTTAGAGGCTGGTATTTCACACCACCCCATGGATGCCTACTCAATAACCCCTTTAGATGATGATGCTGATGATGATAATGGGCATTTAATTATAAGTTACTTGAGTGGTATTTTCATTAATCTTAACCTTTACTCAAGTAATTTATAATTAAATACCCATTGTATAGAAAGTTAGGAGAAGTTAAATAAATCAGGGAAACTTTGTTGTTAATGTCTGAAATTTCGCTAAAGCTTCTGCTACAGATCTTCACAGCTCTGTGCTCAGATGATCCCCCTGACTCCCTGAGCAGAGACTGCAGACTGGCATGGAGAGCTACAGGGAGTCTAGGCAGAGCCACTGCTCAGGCACACACAGAGTTCCAGGGCCCTTGGACTACTGGGCACCCCAGCACCAGTGGCTGTAGCTCTAGGAACAAGAAAGGCCAGGCTCCCTGGAAGGCCTCCAGTATAGGGGCTAAATCCATGGGGCTGAGGAGCAGATGGACTGCAGGCCTCACCTCCTTTGCACCTTGGTGGATAATGCCCAGTGGGCTGGTCCCTAGCATGGTCATTCCAGCCTCACTTGAGCTCTAGGGCCAATAGCAGCCCTGTACTTCCCTGGAATGGAGCTCTCAGTGGTAGCAGATGGGTCCACCAATCTTGGCAGGGTGATTAAGGACTAATGCAGGCCCCCAGCACAGTACAGCTGTCTTACAGAAAAGTGGCCAGATTTTTTTCCACATAGATCTCTGTCCCCACTACCTCTCACTGGGCAGGGCCTCTAGACTTGGGACTCCAGCCACCCCACCCATGTTTGGGCTCTTGGACCAGTAGCAGCTCTGTACTTCCCTGGGACAGAGCTCTCAATCGTAGCAGGCAGGTCTGCCATTTTTGCAGCTCTACAGCTCCTGCTCCTGTTTTCTTCAGGCTCAGGAGGGAGCCAAAAGACTTAGGACTAATGCAATCCTCCAGCACAGTGCAGCTGCTTTTTGGATAAGAAGGCAGACTCTCTTCCGTATGGGCCCTGGCCCTGTTACTCCTCAGTGGGCAGGGTCTCTCAACCTGGGGTCCCCAGAACAACCACCTTGTCCCCGCCCAAACGTTTAAGTCAGTGGTGGCGCTGTCATTCTCTAGGGAGGAAATCCCAGAGACAACCCACAGCCCCTCTCTCATTGCAGCTGCAGTGGTACTGCCCTTAATGCCTTTGGGCTGGGGAAGGAACAAAGGTCCAGGTCGCATTGCTGGCACCTCCAGCACACCACAGCCACCATATGGGGAGGAGCCCAGTCTGTTTTCCCTGTGAGGCCTCACTCCCTACTCTTCAACAGGCAAGGCCCCTGGCTTGGGACTACAGGGCAGCTATACCACCCCCAACTGAGCATTCCCACTGGCAGTGGCTCTGTGTTTCCCTGGGGTGGAGTTCCCAGTGGCAACAGACAGCCCCTTTACCACTGCCACTGCAGTGGTTTTGACCTTGTCTTTGGACTGGGGAAGGAACAAAGAGCCTGAGGGCATTACTCATGTCTCTAGCATGCCACAGTCACCATGTGGAGAGGAACTCAGTCTCCCTTTCGTTTCAGTCCCTGACCCCTTACTCTTCACCAAGAAGGGTCCCCAGCTCAGGCCCATGGCACAGCCACCCCACCCTCTGGCTGAACACTTTCATTAGCAGACGCTCTGCATTTCTGTGAGGTGGGGCTCCCAGAGACAACTGAAAGCCCCTCTGACACTGCCACTGCAAAGGTACTGCCCTCGATGTCCTTGGACTATGGAAGAAACAGAGACCCCTGAGTGCCTTACTCACACCTCCAGCAAGCTGCAGTTGCTGTAAGAAGAGGCCAGTCTGTTTTCCCCATAGGCCCCCAGGCTTGAGCCCACAGTGCAACCACCCCACACCAGGCCAATCACTCTGATTAAGAGCGGTTCTGCATGTGTCTGGGATAGAGCCCCAAGAGACAAGTTAAAGGCCCTCTGCCATTGCCACTGTCAAGGTTCCTGTTTGCCCCCACGCTGTAGAGGGAACATAAAGGCTGAGTTTACCCCAGGGCTGCAGTATGAAGTCCAGGAGTGCCAAACCCAGATCTGCAGCCAGCCCTTGAGTGGGAAAGGAGCCTACACTCTCAGAGCACTGAAAGAGAGAGAGCACAGCTGCAAATGTGGGCAAATACAGAGTAGTCATGTGACTGAACAAGAGTCTACCTATCAGCCAGCATGCTTAAGCACCATCTACTGGATCACAGCCAAAACTTCAACACAAAAAATACTTTAATATATCCCCTGTGAAACCAAGGACAATAATTCAGCTACAAATAAATACCCTGCACAAAGCATTGGCCCTCTGAAAACATTGAGAAATGAAGGTAACTGACTACACTCAAATTACACCACAGCTAAGGGTACACAAGCCCACACACGAGAGAAACAATCAGTGCAAGAACTCTGGCAACTCAAAAGCTAGAGGGTCTACTTACCTCCAAATCACTGCACTAGTTCTCCAGCAATGTTTCCTAACCAGGCTGAAAAGCCTGAAATGACAAAAACAGAATTCAGAATATAGATAGGAATGATCATCAACATTCAGGAGAAAGTCAAAACCCAATCCAAAGAATATAAGGAATACAACAGAACTATATAGGAGATAAGAGATGAAATGCTGTTGTAACAAAGAACCAGGCTGGGCACGGTTGCTCACACCTGTAATCTCAGCACTTTGGGAGGCCGAGGTGGGCATATCACTTGAGGTCAGGAGTTCGAGACCAGACTGGCCAACATGGAGAAACCCTGTCTCTACTAAAAGTACAAAAATTAGCCAGGCGTGGTGGCATGTTCCTGTAACCCCAGCTCCTTGGGAGGCTGACACAGGAGAATCACTTGAACCCAGGAGGCGAAGCTTCCAGTGAGCCGATATTTCACCACTGCACTACAGCCTGGGTGACACAGCAAGACCCTGTCTTAAAAACAAACAAAACAAAACAAACACAATTGATATGATAGAGCTGAAAAACTCACTTCAAGAATTTCATTAAAAAAATCACAAGTATTAACAGCAGAACCCACCAAGCTGGGGAAAGAACCTCAGAGCTCAAAGACCAGTTCTCAAAAATAAGACAAAAACAAAAATACAATAAAGAAGAATGAACAAAACCTCTGAGAAATACGGGATTATATAAACAGACAAAACCCATGACTCATTGGCGTCCCTGAAAGAGTGGGAGAGAAAGAAAACAATTTGGACAACATATTTGACAATATCAGACACAAAAATTTCTCCAAGCTCACTAGAGAGCCCAACATTCAAATTCAGGAAATGCAAAGAACCCTGCAACATACTATACATGACAATTATCTCCAAGGCACATAGTCAGATTCTTCAAGGTCAAAATGAAAGAAAAAATATTAAAGGCATCTATTGAAAAGGGGCAGGTCACCTACAAAGGGAAATCCATCAGGCTAACAGTGAAGTTTCAGCAGAAACCCTACAAACCAGAAGAGATTAGGGGCCTATATTCAACATTCTTAAGAAATTCCAACCAGGAATTTCATATTCCATCAAAGTAAGCTTCATAAGCAGAGAAATAAATCCTTTTCAGACAAACAAATGCTAAGGGAATTCATTAGCACCCGACCTACCTTACAAAAGGTCCTTAAGGAAGTGCTAAATATGGAAAGGAAAGACCGTTACCAGCCACCACAAAAACAGACTTAAGTATACAGACCATTGACACTATAAAGCTACCACAAAATCAAGTCTGCAATAATAACCAGCTAACAACATAATGACAGGATCAAACTTGCACATATTAATATTCCCCTTAAATGTAACCAGGTTAAATGCCCCAATCAAAAGGCATAGAGTGCCAAACTGGATAAAGCAGCTAGGCCCAACTATATGCCGTCTTCAGGAGACCTCATTTCACATCCAATGACACCCAAAGGCTCAAAATAAAGGGATGGAGAAAAATCTACAAAGCAAATGGAAAACAGAAAAAAGCAGGGGTTCTTATTCTAATTTCAGACAAAACAGACTTTAAAGCAACAATGATCATAAAAGACAAAGAGGGGCATTACACAATGGTAAAGGGCTCAGCAAGAAGACCTAACTAGTTTAAATATATATGCACCAACATAGGAATATCCAGATTAATAAAGCAAGTTCTTAGAGACCTATGAAGAGATTTAGATAACCACACAATAAAAGTTGGAGACTTTAACATCTCATTGATAGTATTAGACCATTGAGGCAGAAAACTAACAGATATTCAGCACCTGAACTCAACAGCTGACCAGATGGACCTAACAGACATCTACAGAACTCTCCACCCAAAAATAAGAATATACATTCTTCTCATATGCACATGGCATATACTCAAAAATCAACAACATAATCAGCCATAAAAGAATCCTTATCATCTGGGCGTGGTGGCTCATGTCTGTAATCCCAGCACTTTGAGAGGCCAAGGTAGGTGGATTACCTAAGGTCAGGAGTTCAAGACCAGCCTGGCCAACATGGTGAAATCCCCTCTCTACTAAAAATACAAAAATTAGCTGGGCATGATGGCAGACGCCTGTAATCCCAGCTACTCAGGAGGCTGAGGCAGGAGAATCACTTGAGCCCAGGAGGTGGAGGTTGCAGTGAGCTGAGATTGCACCATTACACTCCAGCCTAGGTGACAGAGTGAGACTCCATCTCAAAAAACAAACAAACAAACAAAAACCTTATCAAACTCAAACCAAAATCATACCAAACACACTCTCAGACCTCTCAGACTATTACAGTAGAATAAAAATAGAAAACAGTATTCAGAAAATTGCTCAAAACTATAAAATTACATGGAAATTATACAAAGTGTTCTTTTTTTTTTTTTTTTTTTTTTTTTTTGAGACAGAGTCTCGCTCTGTCGCCCAGGCTGGAGTACAGTGGTGTGATCTCGGCTCACTGCAACCTCCGCCTCCTGGGTTCAAGTGATTTTTCTGCTGCAGCCTCCTGAGTAGTTGGGACTACAAGTGTGTGCCACCACGCCCGGCTAATTTTTTTGTATTTTTAGTAGAGACAGGGCTTCACCATATTGGCCAGGCTGTTCTCGAACTCCCGACACAAAGTGTTCTTTAATAACTCTTGGATAAACAATGAAATTAAGGCAGAAATCAAGAAATTATTTGAAACTAATGAGAACAAAGATACAACATATCAGATATCAGAATCTTTGGGACACAGCTAAACCAGTTTTAAGGGTGAAGTGCTAAATGTCCACATCAAAAAGTTAGAATGACTTCAAATTAACAACCAAACATTACACCTAGAGTAACTATAGGAACAAAAGCAAACCAACCCCAGAGCTAGCAAAAGACACAGAATAACCAAATCAGAGCTGAACTGAATAAAATTTATTTGCACAAAAACATACAAAAGGTCAATTAGTCCAGGTTGGCTCTTCAAAACAATAAATAAGATTGATAGACTGCTAGCTACATTAATAAAGAGATAAGATCAAAATCAATCAGAAATGACAAAAGGGACATTACTACTGACTCCACAGGAACACACACACACACACACACACACACACACACACACAAACCCCTCACAGACTACTTTGAACACCTATATGCATAAAAACTAGAAAACCTCGAATAAATGAATAAATTCCTGGAAACATACAACTTCCCAAGATTGAACCAGGAAGAAATTGAATCCCTGAACAGACAAATAATGAGCTCTGAAATTGAATGAGCAATAAAAACCCTACAAACAAGAAAAAGCCCAAGACCAGATTGATTCACTGTCAAATTCTACCAGATGTATAAAGAAGAACTGAGACCATTCCTACCGAAACTATTCCCCAAAATTGAGGAGGAGATACTTTTCCCTAACTCATTCTATGAGACCAGCATCATCCTGATCAAAAACCTAGCAGAGACAACAACAACAAACACTTCAGGCCAATTTCTTTGATGAACATAGATGCAAAACTCCTCAACAAAATACTAGCAAACTGAATCCAGCAGAACATCAAAAAGCTAATCAATCATGATCAAGTAGGCATTATGTCTAGGATGCAAGGTTGGTTGAACATATGTAAATCAACAAATGTGATCTATCACATAAACAGAACTAAAAACAAGACAAGATCATCTCAATATATGCAGAAAGGCTTTCAATAAAATTCAACATCCCTTCATGACAAAACCCTCAGTGAACTAGTGGTTGAAGGAACATACCTCAAAATAACAGCCATATATGACAACTCCACAAACAATATCATATTGAACAGCCACAAGGTGGAAGCATTACTCTTGAGGACTGGATGCCCACTCTTGCCACTCCTATTCAACATAATTCTGGAAGTCCTAGCCAGAGCAATCAGGCAAGAGAAAGAAATAAAAGGTATCTAAACAGGAAGAGGGGAAGTCAAACTATCTGTTTGCAGATGATATTACTCTGTACCTAGAAAACCCCATAATCTGCCCTAAAGTTCCATGAACTTCAACTTTAGCAAACAAAATCAATATACAAAATCATTAGCATTTCTATACACCAACAATGTCCAAACTGAGAGCCAAGTCAAGTATGCAATCCCACTTACAAAAACAACAACAAAAACAAAAACCTAGGAATACAGTTAACCAGGGAGGTGAAATATCTCTACAAAGAGAATTACAAAACACTTCTCAAAGAAATCAGAGATGACCCAAACAAATGGAAAAACATTCCATGCTCATGGATAGGAAGAATTGCTATTGTTAAAATGGCCATACTACCCAAAGCAATTTATTCAATACTATTCCAATCAATCAATGACACTCTTCACAGTTTTAGAAAAAACTATTTTAAAATTCATATGGAACCAAAATAGAGCTCAAATAGCCAAGGCAATCCTGAGGAAAAGTAACAAAGCCAGAGACATGTTACCTGGCTTCAAACTATGCTACATAGCATACCTGACTTTGAGTGGCCACAGTAACCAAAACAGCATCGTACTGGTACAAAATCAGACACAGAGACCAATATAACATAATAAAGAGCCCAGAAATAAAGCCACACACCTACTACCATCTGATCTTTAACAAAGTCATCAGAAATAAGCAATGGGGAAATAATCCCCTATTCAATAAATGGTGCTGGTATAACTGGCTAGCCATATGCAGAAGATTGAAACTGGACCCCTTCCTTACATCATATACTAAACTCAAGATGGATTAAAGACTTAAATGTAAAATCTAAAACTATAAAAAGTTTTGAAAGCCGGGTGCGGTGGCTCACACCTGTAATCCCAGCACTTTGGGAGGCCGAGGCGGGCGGATCACAAGGTCAGGAGACTGAGGCCATCTTGGCTAACATGGTGAAGCCTCATCTCTACTAAAAACATAAAACATTAGCCAGGCATGGTGGCGGGCACCTTTAGTCCTAGTTACTCGGGAGGCTGAGGCAAGAGAATGGCATGAACCCGGGAGGTGGAGGTTGCAGTGAGCCGAGATCGCGCCACTGCACTCCAGCCTGGGCGACAGAGAGACTCCGTCTCAAAAAAAAAAAAAAAAAAAAAACAACCCTTGAAAAAAGCCTGGGAAATAGTATGCTAGGCATTGGCCCTGGCAAATATTTTATGATGAAGAAACCAAAAGCAATTGCAACAATACCAAAAAATTAACTAATGGAACCTAATTAAATTAATAACTTCTGCACAGCAAAGGAAACTATCAACAGAGTAAACATACAACCTACAGAATGGGAGAAAATATTTGCAAACTATGCATCCAACAACAAACTAATATCCAGAATCTATAAGAAACTTCAACAAACATATAACAAAAAACAACCCTATTAAAAAGTGGGCAAAGAACATGAACAGATACTTTTCAAAAGAAAACATATGCATGGCCAACAAGCATATGAAACAATGCTCAACATCACTAATCATTAGACAAATGCAAATCAAAACTACAATGAGATACCATCTCACACCACTCAGAAGGGCTAATATTAAGAAGTCAAAAATTACAGATGCTAGCAAGGTTGTGGAGGAAAAGAAATGCTTATACACTTCTGGTGGGAATGTAAATTACTTCAGACATTGTGGAAAGCAGTGTGGTAATTTCTCAAAGGACTTAAAATGGAATTTCCATTCAACCCAGCCATCCCATTATTGGGTATATACTCAAAGGAATATAAATTCTTCTACTATAAAGTGACATGCACACATTCCACAGCACTATTCACAATAGCAAAGTCATGGAATCATCCTAAATGCTCATCAATGGTAGACTGGATAAACAAAACGCAGTACATATACACCACGGAATACTACACAATCATAAAAAGAATGAGAGCATGTTCTTTGCAGCAACATAGATGGAGCTGGATGCCATTATCCTAAGTGAACTAATACAGGAACAGAAAACCAAATACTACATGCTCTCACTTATAAGTGGGAGCTAAACATTGAGTACACATGGACACGTGTATTTGAGAGTAGAAGGTGGGAGAGGATTGAAAAACTACCTATCATGTACTATGCTTATTACCTAGATGATGAAATAATCTGTACACCCAACCCCTGTGACATGCAATTTACCTATATAACAAACCAGCAAATATACCCCTGAGCCCCCAGCCTAAAGTAAAAGTTAAAAAAGTATTAAGTGAATAAAGAAATGAATTATACTTGAATATAAAAATAAAAGAAATAACTTTCATACTGGGATATTAGGAGTATATCTGATAAATATTATTCTGATTTCATTATATTAATGTAAAATTTTAGAGTATCTGAGGTTTAAAAGGATGCTTTCAAAAACTTATTAAGAAATTCTTGCCAAGACATTTGTGTATATGAGCAAGTGTTACAAATATCATCTGTTACAGAAACTACGGCAAAGGAGCTTAATTTTTACAACTAGGATACTGGGGAAATAAAGTTTACAGCATCCTACGATGAAACACCAGTTAATATAAAAATATCGAACGTATACTGTAACATAATTTCGAATGCCATAGAAATTTATTTCCATGAAAAGATGGTAATAAAGATTTAAAGAGGGGTACAAAGACTCGAACAAGTAGTCTGGATCCATTTTCCCCTCATACAAGTCTGATTTTCCAGTGGTCAAAGAATAAAAATTAAAATGACCTTTTTATTCTGATATAGAGCTCTTTTCAGCACAGTAAGAGACAACGATTTCTGTCTTGAGCCCATCAATATCCCTGGGACTACTGAGAATGTCCGCTTTGCCACCCAGAGTTCCAGAAAGCTCTGTACGGTGGGCTTGGGCCACAGCCTCTCCCTCCCACCTTCCTGCTCGCGATGTTCTAGCTGTAGTTCCGCCTTCTGTCACGAGAGGGCACCACGGTACCACCATTATCGAACTCCTCGATCAAGGGTCTGCAAGGAGCAAAAAATAACAATACTTCCCTTAAAACTTAGCTTATGAAACTGATTACTGAGTAATTCTAATTCTGTCGGAAAGAAAACCTGATGATAGGTGTAAAATAAGTCAGTATATATGTATGGCATCAACAATGAAACATCAGACAGCTCTGGCGCACGTTGGCAATCATTAGTTAGCATTAATAGGTCAGTGCAAGGCAGGCAGAAGGTGACTGAGAGAGGATGGGGGTGCCTAAGTGGGTCCTGGGCAGCTGCGTCCATAATGTCCTGGAGAGGGGATGAGTAGAGGGAGTGAGAGGTTTGAGAAGCCTGTACAAGGGTAGGGTAATGGAGGGTGAACACCCAGCTCTCTGGAAGGGACCCCTCTGCAGTGTGGACACCTCAATCTACAGAGGAGGGAAGAAGAGATAAATCAATGAATTCGATGTAGATTTGGGGTAAACAGCAAATAGGACTGTTTTTAATATGCACGTGAATTTTCCAAACAGAATTGCTATTATAATAAATATTTTCATAACATTCATTACTCCGTAAAATACACTTCTGTTCATTAAAAAAGAACGACAAAGGTGAATATAGCTGTGATGCCTCCTGGTGGCCAGAGAAATTATTGCACATCTGGGAGAAGAGTTGGGGCAGGAGAGGGGAGGGAGGAAGAAAGGGTGGAATCTAATTAATGCCATCAGGCACAGTATTCTGGAATTTTTCACATACTTGTCATAATTCGTGTGTATCCATTTATCTAGATTATTTTTTAAAAGTATATTTTCTGGGATATATAAATCTTTTTCTTTCATTTAGAATTTTTCAACATCAATAATATTGTTACTTAAAAACTATATGGGTCATAATTTTAAAAAAAGGTTTAGCGGATCACGAGGTCAGGAGTTTGAGACCAGCCTGGCCAACATGGTGAAACCCCATCTCTACTAAAAATACAAAAATTAGCCAGGCGTGGACGGCACCTGTAATCCCAGCTACTTGGCAGGCTGGGGCAGGAGAATCTCTTGAAACCGGAAGGCAGAGGTTGCAGTGAGCCGAGATGGAACCACCGTACTCCAGCCTGGGCAACAAGAGTGAAACTCCATCTAAAAAAAAAAAAAGTTTAATACTCTGGGATCATGTAATGGCAGACCCCAAGGAGATAAGATCATTCCCAGCCCCAAAAGCATGAAGACAAAATGAGAAAAACTTCAAAATAATTCAAAATTAACTGTTGATAGGGAGATAACAAGGGTATTTTTCTGGTTTACTTAGTCACTCCTAAAATCAGTAACCTTATATGAATAATGGTGATGATATTGGGTGATTTGAATGATACTTAGGATTATAGAAAACTAAATACATTTGAAAACATCTTGAGGCGTGCGTACTATCCTTTGAGGAAGATTAAAGCATTAACAGGCCTGGAGGCATCAAGTCAAAATAGAAAAATACCTTAAGTATTCCAAAGTTAGCTGCTGATCTGGAGAGAACAAGCTGTCTCTCTTATTTGCATAAACTTTCCTAAAGGCAGCACCCTGATGTGAATAATGGTCATAGTCATGGGTACCTTGGATGGCAGTTAAGATTAAAGGAGATGAGGTGTAAAGTGCATTTGCTTTCGGTGCATGTTACTTTCCCTCTCTCCAGCTCACCTGTCTCAAGGCCAACACCTGAGCTTCCACCTGAGCCCATTCACCACTTCAAGGATCAGCCAACTCGTGTGGCCCTACACCCAGGTCTCTTGGTACAAAGCATGAGATTTCACTTCCTCTGTCTTCCTCATCACCCAGAGGGGTTGTGGAGTGGGGACCTGTGAGGCACAATAGCTGGGGAGTGGAATCTGACCATTTCTCAAGGCCTGGAAGTCCATCTTCTAAAAGGGAGGCTGCCCAGAGCCATCTAGGGAGGGTGAGGGATGGAACCTCATTCCAATCTTGCCACTTTCCTGGGGAGGTGACTTAGGCTCTGTGAGGCTGAGCTTGGTCAACTGTGAAATGGGACTGACCATACCATCTCTACAGAGCTGTCCTGAGGGGTAAATGAGAAAACCTCTTGAGAATATACGGCATGGAGTTGGACTTCAATTATCTTTAAATGTTGGGACACAGCAGTAGGGACTCACTGGGCCTCAGGGTTAAGGCAGGCATTGTGAAAAATCATTTCTCATTACTTCCCTTTATAAGAAAACAGATAGTTGAAGAAAGCAAATATTCCTGTGATATGCGTTGAGTTCAAAGTTTTGTAGACAGTAGTTTCTCTACTTCTTGGGTGTTATCAGAAGCTTATAAGAGCTGTTCAACATCATTCCCCTGGGCTGACCCAAATCCAGTTTCCCTTGCCTGGAATACAGGTATGTCTTTGAACTCACCTGGTGATCTCAGTGATAGATAGCAAAGTAAGCAAAGTGTGATGTCTGCCTAATGGCTCCTCTGGACTACTTAGTATTTTAATGTATGTATAGGAAAATTCTGGTCTCATCCTGCAGTCATCAGTGCAGGAGTCCTCAGGTCATGTATTATCCAGCCACATCACACCAGGATTTCAGCCACCTGCTGCCTTCTGGAGACGCACAAATCCAATAGTTAGCAACATTTTTTGACACATAATTGTCTATTCTTTTGTTAGGTAATAACTAAATGTTTACTGAGCTCAGATTTCATGCTGTCCCAGTGGACGCATCTCATTAGCTCTGAATTGGAAATGAGAGGGTAAGAAAGGATATGAATATATGGGCAACTTTAAATGTTAAATTTGAGATGAGATGGCTCCTTCCCATTATTTTTTCTTTTGAATTTTTCTAGCTGCCCATTAATGTTTAAACTTGATCAAGTTTCAAGTAATTTAAGATTTTTCCAATGTCATTCGTTGGACTTACCAGCATCCATTGCAGCCACATGATGGAGATATCTCTTCTATCTCTCTTTATTGCTTTCTCTCTGTCTCTTTACATTCAAAGTTCCATAAAGAGTTTTCTACATTCCCTGTTAATATTCTCCACTTTCCACTGACTATCCCACTGCACTATGGCCTCTGTCCACAAGATCAAGTAACACATGTGAATTCAAACACCTCCAAAGTGTGTTTCTTGTGCAATTAAAAAATAATAAATGAAATGGAAAAGTCTACTCATGTCAAACAACCATCACACAAAATGAGATCAGGTTCTAAATGAGATGCATCCCTAAACCAGTCAAGGGATTTGGATAGTAGTTTGGACATATGAAAACTAACTACAGGGAATCACTGTCTTCTTTCATCAGCTTGGCTCAGGTGAGGTTCCAGATGTACAGGGTAACCCCACATGAGTTACAGTTTGAGTTAAATACAAGTAGTCTGGACAAATAGAAGGTATTTCATTAAAGAATACACTAAGTCATTGTTTTAGGCCAGTTCACTCCAGGGAAACTCTAGGTGCTTGAATACATCAGGTAAAAAAGGGGGCTTGAAAATAGTATCTGCAGATTTTATTAATGCTCCCTACAGCACACAAACCAAGTAAATGGGCCTGTTTTGGCAAGTTGGAAAGAGAGTATACATGACATGTAGGCATATATGGCAAATCCCACTGTTGAAATCTGAACATGTATTTGTTCTCCTTATGTTTCTTCCTTCCTCTTATTCCATGAGGTAGTCATGCATTTAGAGATAAAAATGTAAATTAAAAGTAAAACCTTAAGCCCCTCAACTGACTGAATAAACCTCCTCATGGCCAGGAGGACCCCCAAAAATCCTTAAAACTGAGTTCCTGGGCATGACAGGAAGTGGGGTCAGATACAACTTGTTATGCTCCCTCTCTTTTGTGGTTTAGATACAACAATTGACCAGCATTAATGTTAAATAGAGATCATAAGACTGGCAGAACAGACTCTTTGTGGCAATAAGATATCAAATTATAAATAAGACCTAAGGCCATGCCAGGAAAGGGTTAAGTCACACACTCTACACTTAAAGAATAAACTGCGTTCTAATTGACACAAGCTGTCCTTTTCATTTTTCTCCAGTAGCTAAACAAGTACTGGCCTCAAGATAAGCAACATTAAAACAACTTACAGCTCATCCACCACTAGATGCTGATCCCCAGCCCCTGTTCCACCAGCAATGGCTACAGTTTTGATTGGACAAGAGACTGATTTCGGTAACTTTCTTCTGATTAGAAGATCACCAACCATGGACCGGTTCTGGCCAGTTTAAAGAGGGCAGGACTTGAGTGCCTTTGTGTTCTGAAAAGTTCTTTTGACGTATAGGGCCTAATTGTGATACATTTAAATGTGAAGTCTCCACCCCAAGGTGAACCTGGTCCATATGTATAACATACATGTTTGTGCCAGGACCCCCTTCATAAATATTCATAGCTCCTCCTATAACGTGTTGTGTATGTATCTTTGTCCAACCCCTTCAGCTTAAATTCCTGTCTTAACCTCTCACTCCCTCAAAGTGTCTGCTTCTGGGCTTCTTCCAATGGCTACATTCCCAGCCCGTCAGAATGGCCACGCTGCAGGCTGTAATCTTTAATAAGAAATAAAGCCATCCTTTTAAAAATTTGTAAATTGGTGATATTTCAGTTCACAAAGCCATACCATTAAAAATACCATATTTCGTGTGTGGATCTATTCAAATGTAATAAAAATATAGAGAAATGTCTTAAAAATGTAAACCCCAAATTTTGCCTAGTGGTTACCTGTGAGGAAGAAGGAAACTAATGTAATCAGAGAACACTTCAAAGTGAATTTTAATTGCATATGATGTTTTATGTTAACATAGAAGGTTCTATTCTATAATTTTGTGTATTTCTGAAATATTTAATAAAAACTACTGTTTCCATATTTGATTCTGAATTCAAAGGAGATTCCTACTAATTTAAAATTTTAGGAAACATAATGAGCTCCAGAGATAATCAATAACCCCATGGCTGATTTTTAAAAATGTATCATTTTTGTGAATTACTTCCCACTTGATTATCTATGCAGACATATTTAATGTATATGCATTACACATGGATTTCATTTATCTGCAGACCTAACATTTGCGAAAGATCACTAAATTAATTATTAATTGTGCCCAAATATCCTACCCACTCTATCTGACTCCAAAACCACACCTCCCCTCTATTGGGAAATAAAATCTTTTCCTGTGAAAGGGTTGAGGCTAGGACAGAAGTGACTCCCCATAGTCCTGTACATAAGAACAGATCTGGTATTTGGGACCCAGGTCTCCTGATATCATCTGTTTCCCAGAAGACCCATCTTCATGGTCTGTCATTCTGTGCTGTCTCCTTTCTGAGGCTCAGTGAGAGGCTGCTATTAACATGTCCAAATGGAAGGTAAATGAAGATGTAAGGACATCAAATAAAAAATAATGAAACTATTTTCTTTCTCCTCCGCTCCACGCATCAGGTAACTTCTACAAAGAAAAGACAGAAAAGCTTTTCTCTCATAGAAATATGTAAACATTTTATTTCCTGCTGCTTCAACTCTAATTGACCTCTAGGAGATGTTCATGTAAACTACGTCTTTTGTAAAAGAGAAAACACAGGGAAAGCCAATACATATATTTGTTGTAGCATTACATGTTAGACACTTCACATAGGTTTAAGCATTGTACATTTTCTTCCCACAACAGTTCAGCGAGGTATGTATCAATATGCCCATGTTACAGATGCCCCAGTTCAGGTTCACAAGGGGTAACTCACTATTATTGGGTCACATATCTAAGTAGAAGCAGGAATAAGATCTACCAAATATATATATATATATATGAGATAAATACACTCATTTATATATAATATATATAATACACAAACAGGCCCACTTATATGTATTATTTAGCAAATTGAGATGAATCTTTTTAAAGTTCTTTCTGTTTTCATCCAGTATAATAGGCTAGGACATAAATCTGCATTACTTTAGTTCTTTAGTTACTATAATTTCACTTTTTTTTTTTTTTTTTTTTTTTTAAGGCAGAGTCTTACTCTGTCGCCCAGGCTAGAGTGCAGTGGCATGATCTCAGCTCACTGCAACCTCTGCCTCCCAGGCTCAAGCAATTCTCCTGCCTCAGCCTCCCGAGTAGCTGGGATTACAGGCACATGCCACCATGCCCGGCTAATTTTTGTATTTTTAGTAGAGATGGGGTTTCACCATCTTGGCCAGGCTGGTTTCAAACTCCTGACCTCGTAATCCACCCACCTTGGCCTCCCAAAATGCTGGGATTACAGGTGTGAGCCACCTCGCCCAGCCAACTTCCAATGTGTTTAAAAGTTTAAAATCTCTTTTATCAAAATAATAATTGAAAGAGTCCAGAAACATCTATAAGGAATAAACAACAGAAAAAACACTATTACAGTTCAATAGAATAGATTTCCATATTCCTCTTGAGATAGCCAAATTCTGTTTGATGGTTGAAGCAGGAAGTACAAGATCTGATTCGTCCTCAATATATGTAGAGTAAATATTGAAGACTATACTGTAAGTGGCAGATATTAACAGGACTTTATTGACCATGCCATTGAAAGAGCTGGGCACTCAGGCACTTACCACTGTTCAGGGCACATTGTCACCCATGAATGTATTAATTAATAAATTTGTGAGATATATCCTCGGATGGGGTACATATTTTCCTTATATTCTAAATAGACAGGATCTGAATATCACCACATTGGGCAGTAGGTTACTTTGGCCTCAAATGACATTTTCTCTTCTCTTAAAAAATATCTCCCCTTGAATGCAGTGTTTTCCAGATGTTATAAACCACCAATCGAATTTTGTCAGATCCACTTCCTGGGTATTAAATGCATCTTCCCCCAGGTCAAAGGACTCAGGGCAGCCCAGGAATAATCTCCTGCATCTTCTTTACTCCCTACCTTGAGTAAGTTGGCAGAGAGATGAATTTAGAGAGAAATGAAAGGGGCATTGTGGGCCCACCTAGTAAATCACTGAAGGCATCCAACAAGGATGCAGAGTGATAGGGTCAATTTTGCATGTGGGAACATGTGAAGATACCATGACTAAAATCCAGAAATAAACCATCGCATCCCAGGAGGAAATCCTGCACAGAGATTCTACAGAAAACAGTTGAAAGGGTCATGTAATATGGACAACAGGAAAGCTGCCCATTTGAGTAAATTATGGTAAGCCATGAGTCTACAACAGCACAGAGCTGCCTAAGCAGAAGGGGGCATTTGGTCAACACATGCAGCTCTGTTGGGGTAGGATCATAAATTTAACTCTACAAAAATAACTGCAAAGATGCAACATGTAAATGATAGTATAGGTGAGTGTTAAATTGTGCCTAAACTTGTCAGAGCAGTGTTGAGTTGTGACACAACTCACTGAGTTGATGAAAGGAGCTGAGGCAACAGAGAAAAGCCTCATGAAAAATCTCAGGGAGGATACAAGGAGAAAACAAATGAAAGCATGGAAAGTGTGACCTCCTGGAGAGAGTGTTCTGGCTAAGAATGTGCCTCCAGGAGGAAGGCATAAACATGCTGGCAGATGGGAGACCATTGGACCTGGGGTCAGAGAGAAACTATAGTGGGTGTATGATTTCCAGACAGCCTGAGGACCCAATTAGTGGTAAATCCTTCCTCTTGACATTTGCTTCTCACTTTAATGAAGGCTTAGGGCACTGACATCAACCACTTCACTATTTTCAGTGTTCCTGTCTCCTTCCTGCGCCCATGGACCTGTGAGAGGTCTTCAGGACACTTCTGTTCTCACCAAATTTGTGTAATTTCAGGGTGTAAAGGTGACATGCAGCATCTCACCGAAGCAAATGTGTTCTTCCACAATCAGTCCTAAATCTGGATGGCCTCAGACCTGGAGTGCCCAGTCAGTTATCTCAGAGCCCTGTCCGCTCCCCTGGGAGGCCCCCACTCTTCACTCCAGTCAGGCTGGACTCCCTGTTCCCTTTCTATTTTATGAGGTACAGGTGTTTTCTCCAGGAACCAGCAATCTCTATTCTAAGAATCTATCCCAAACATACATTTCAAAAAGACAAAAAGGCAGAAGAACAAGGTCATTCCTAGAAGAACAATTTGTAATAGGACAAGACTATAAATAAGACAAATGTCCACCAATAGGGGATTGACTGAATAAGGTGCATCTACATGTTAGAGTACAATGCACGTATACCAAGCAAGGAGGACTCTCTTTCTCTACTGCCATGTAATGATTTTCAAGATATACTATTAGGTGAAAGAAGCAAGGCACAGAAAAATGTGAGGAGCTGTTGCTGTTCAATATGGTAGGCACTGACCACATGTGGTTATTTAAACAAGGTATTTTAGATATATTTTATTTTAGATAAAACTAAAAATTTAGTTCCTCAGTTGCATTCACTGCATTTCATATATTCAATGCCACAGGTAGCTAGTGGCTACTGTATTTGACAGTGTAGACACAGAATATGTTCACCTCTACAGAAATTCTCCTGGACTCCACTAATGTAGAATATGCCACCTATGAAATAGGAGAAGTCTAATATAAATATTACATTTGGTTATAATATTATAAATTTGAATGTTAAAACAAAAATTGATCAATAGCCTGGGCAACATAGCAAGACCGCCTCTCTACTAAAAATTGAAAAGAAAAACATAGCTGGGTGTCGTGATGCATGCCTGTGATCCCAGCTACTGCAGAGGCTGAAATGGAAGAATTTCTTGAGCCTGGGGAGTGGAGAGGCTGCAGTGAGCTGTGATTGTGCCACTGCATTCTGGCCTGGGTGACAGAATGAGACCCTGTCTCAAAAAAAATTGATCAAAATGACTGCATGTAAGGGATGGAGGAACAGCGCAGGATGGAAGACAATCATGTGTATTCCCTGAAAAACATAATACATATTTGCTGGATCCATGCACAGAAAAGGACAAGAAACAATGACCAATCTAATAGCAATGAGCAACCCTAGTCTCCGGATTGAATTTACTAAAAACATTTCGCATTAAAAGGAATCAGGTTATTTGGAGAAATGATTTATTCCAGGTCTGAGTAGGAATTGTAGCTGATGACTCTGGACCCAACTAACATACCAGAAGACATGTCAAAAAGACCAGAAGCCAAACTAGAGGGGCTCCCACTTCACGAAGATAAAACTATTTGAAGGTCAAATAAAATAATGTAACAGAGTCAGTCAAGACAAACATAGAAGTATCTAGATCTAATGAAAATACTCCAAAAGAAAAACAAACAAATTATATTTATTGCTCACATTTGTAGGACCCCAGGGAAACATCTAATTATTTCTTCTCATGGGAACACAAACATCTAGTTGAAGGAAGCAAATATCTCTGTAATATGCATTAAGTTCAAAGTTTTAGAGAAAGAAAGGATTCTGCATTTTGAAGTATTTCATTGTCTTATAGAAGCTACTCAACATCATGCTTCTAAGCACACCCAAATCCAGCTTCCCAGGTTGTAGGTGGGGGCAGTGTGCAAGATAGGCATGACTGGGAACTCACCTGGCAAGCTCAGAGATAGATAGCACCAGGGACGCAAGGTTTGGTGTTTGCCCAGAGGCTGCTACTGGGCTACTTGCTATGTTGATATATTTATAGAAAAATTCTGGACCTGTCCTGTAGCCACCTGTGCACAGGTCCTCAGGTCATGCATTAGCCGGCCACAGCAACCAGCATTTCAGCCACCTGCTGCCTCCTTGAGGGACAAAAATCTTAGCACTACTGGCATACCTTTGACACACAATTATCCATTCTTTCATTTGCCAGATACTAAATGTTTATATGATATGTGTGTGTATATATATATATACACACACACACGCACGTATAACCTTTAAATTCAAATTTTGGAAAAGGGTTTTCTACATTCCTCATTTCCCTTTGATTGCTTATCCCACTGTACTATATCTTCTGTCTATATGATTGCAATGAATGTCCTCTCACCAAGGTCATAATCATCCACCTTTTCTCATTTTTCTCATCTGGTTTTTCATATAAATATATTAATATACAAAGTATTCATTTTAGTAACCTCCCAAAGTACGCATGCTTGCGCAGACTGCTTCTTTCACCTAGCAACGGAGCTTTGACAGTCTCCCAGGCTTTGGAGCATGATGTACTCGACACAAATCTAAGCTGTCCCTCTCCCTAACTGTGTGGTCTCAGGCAGTCTTTACTCACTCTGTACTTCAGATTTTCATCTACGAAATGGGAATTAGTAACAGTTTCTACCTTGGAAGGGTGCTCTGAAAATTGACTCAATGCCTAAAAAGGACTTGGCAAAGAATATGTTTTAGCCATTTTAACTTCTTTTCTTCTGTCTTTACTGGCCATTAGTATCTCTACTATCGCTATGGGATAGACTCATGTTTATTCATAATCAATAAACTTTGAGGTATGTTCTCAGTGAAACAAGCAAGTTATATTAAATGTAGGATGAACCTTATCTTTTGAAGATAAGTATATAAATACATACATTTCTGAATAAATTTATAAGTACCTGCATAAGAAAACTTCTGAAATAATATTATACAGATGAAAACATTAGGATGTTTATTTCAACATTCTTGATCTATAAATGTGAAAAAAGAAGTGGCTATAGACCTTGGCGGGTTGCATTTCAGTGGCGGGGTGGGGGAACAAAGCACCATTAGATGAGCAATGAGGACTGAGGTGGAGGAATGTGAGTTGAGTATTGAGAATTCTTCATAGAACTTTGGTTGCAATGGAGAGAATATATGTAAAGAGAACTGTAACTGTGGATGTAGAGAGGGGTCCAGGGTATTAAATTATGTTTTAAAATTATCAATGATAAGAGACTCTGTCACATTGAATATTAAGAGGAAGGGGCCATCTCTTTTTAGATCTACAAACTGAATTCATCACGCCCCTATTTCCACACTTCACTTCCTTCTTTCTATTCTGGGGAAGCTAAAACTTCACAAAAGGGATTGTGTAGAGTTTGGCCTTAATGTCTATTAACTGTAGGGAGGGAGGGAGGGATGGATGGATGGATGGATGGATGGAAGGATGGATGGATGGATGGAAGGAAGATATGTCAAACAGCTGCTGGTAATTTATGGTATTTTCTCTCTCAGGACAGAGTTCTCACACAGGTGACTGAATCTGTGGCATTGGTGGCTGAGAGCAGGCAGTTTTGCAGGTCTCTGCAACTGATGGCAGCAAGATGGGAGCACCCAGCTTCAGTGTTCAGAAGCAGATTTAGGCCGACTTCCACACCTTACATCCTGGAGTGATCCACCCTGACTTGAACAGGTGAGGTCTCAGACAGGCTTGCTTTCCACAATGGGGAAAAGATTACAGCCTGCTCAGAGGTGTGTTGTGGTCCAGCTCTTGTGTCATTCAAAAAGAATCCACAAAGTGCAGATCCAGATCCTCTCCGAACTTGAACTCAACCAATGTCATGGAGAGACATTCTTAATCCCCTTCTATGAAAACAGTGTCATTAGAAGCACCCAGAGGCCACACACACACCCTGGAAATGTAATGCCAGCAGTAGCTCTAGAACGTGCAGGCTCATGTGCCTGTTGCTCATTGTTTTTAGGCTACATATGAAAATGGACCATTTTGCAATAAAAATATAATGCAATGATTATCAGATCATTTTGTATACTAGGGAATTTTTAAAGTTATCTGAACATCAAATTAAATATAATGACAATGAAAGAATTTCCACCTGTCATGTCATCCAAATATAAAAAGAAACCATTCAGGATTCCAGTAAGGTGGGCATGCGGGGAAGTCTACCCTGTTTCATATTGGTGGTGGGGATGTCACTTAGTACAACCTCTTTCCAGGTTGATTTGGTAATTTCTATTAAAGACTCTATGTATCCCCCATCTGCATGTGTTTGGGGACTGCTCCTTCAAGTATTCACCCTCAGCATGACCCCTGCCCCTCTGAGAGTGCTTATTCTTCCTGACACAGGAACTGTCTGCAGACTCCAGTTTCTAAAGTACTGGCCCAGACACACTCCCTTGACTACAGAGTAGGAAACTTAGGTCTGACAAGGTTCTCTGTCTTTCAGAAGAGAGACAGAACTGGGAGCTTGGCTTCAGAGCTGAAGATACAGATTTCAGTAGTGACCTGGGTCAGCAGGAAAGCAAGATTTACTTGGTTATGGTGTGATGTGCAGCTCAGCATCAGTCTGCCTGGGGGCATATAGGGTGCAGGTCTCTGCTTTTCCACTTAGTGGCAGGATGCTCCCCAGCCAGATTGCTTAACTTGCAAACATCACTGTTTCTTCAGCTACAGGATGGTGTAGAGATTATATCCTCTACCTCCCAGGAATGTTGTGAGAAATTCATGAGATAGAAAAGTACCAGCGTTCAGGAAGGGTGAGTCCCCATGGCTCCCTGAGGCCAGAGATACTGCCCTTCTGTGGGACTTTATGTTACAACCACCCTATGACAATGCACAAATAAATGGTCATTCAATTACAAAAGAGTACAAGGACTTACATTTAATCAGTTTATCCAATATTGATTACTATAATAATCCACAGTGTGAATCGGAAAGTAATTACATGGAAATCACTTCTCCTTCCTTCCCATCTAAGGTCTCAGAAGTGCTTTCTCAGATGTGATCTCATTAACCTCTATATAGATCTGAGAGGTGTTAACCAAAACTGGCCAGCACAGGGGAAATGACTCACCTAAGGCCTTATAATGGGCCTGGCCCCCCATGTTCTATTGCATTGTTTTTCTGCAAAGCCTCATCTTGCAGGGTTACATTATACATATTTTTCTTTTTCTTTTCATTTTAGCAAAAGATAAAAATATATACTTTTTATTGTTAAGAAACATTTTCTTAAATAAGTACTTATTTCATTGCTTACTGAAATGGCTTTTTTCTTACTGACCCATTGAAACCATGTTGGCTATGTTCAACATAACTAGAGATATCTTTGGCATTTTCTTCCCTTAGCTTCATATCTTGTAAAACATCTTGTACAAAAAAGTAAATTTACAGAAAAACACACATATAAATCACTTATTAATCCCCAAATGTAGTAAAATAACATAGCAAAAACTTTATCAAATCCATTTCGTGCACAAACTGGACAGATCTGTTACATATAATCTCTATATGCATCTGCAGTGTTTTATAAATTGGTGCTTTGACATCAAAAAGGAAGTATACAAAAAGGCCCCTCTTGTAATATCAATGACTCAGAATGATCTCACTATCATTGCATCTCAAATTTCCTTGAATTTATACTCATCACTGCCATATCACCATTCTTACAAAAGCAGTTAAGGAAAAAGATGCAGTGTGATTATAAGTAACATTCAAAATTTCATGTTATCAAGAGTTGAGCAGAGTACTAATTTTCCCTTTATAAACACATGCACATCCACGTAGAAATTCAAAGTCAAACTGCATAAAGTGCTTTTATCGACAGAAGGCATCACACACATTCCCAAGCAGCACTGTTCCCATGAGAAACTGAAAACGTTATTTCTTTGAATCTGGAATGCATCTTCCCTCTTCCAGGTGTAACCATTCAGTTTTTCCTGGAGCGATTCCAGCTTGTTTCCTTCTGGTGCCTTCCTTAAGAAATTTTGCAGTTGTTTCTGGTGCAGTTTTTGGGTGGGCTCTGGGGTGGGCAGACGATCTTCACTTTGCAGAGGCTGCTCCTTTTGTGGGTGGAGCTGGTGGTGAGGGAGTAGGAGAGGCCTCGCATCATCCTGGCATTCAGGCCCTTAGCCATGGAGAAGGACTTGAGGTGGCTTCTTAAGGCAATGGGGAGCGGGAGCTTGTCTACCAGATGCACAGGTGTGCAAGACACGATGGTGCGGCAGCAGAGGTCTTGCAAGCTCAGTACCTTGCTCGGCCTCCCGAGCCAGTTCAACCTGTGCCGCAGCAGCACGATCCTGGCCAGCTCCGTGAAAGACTCTATGATGTTGAAATTACATAGAGGGCTGACCTCAAAGAAGGTCACGCCCAGGCGCTCAGCATAGGCCTGGGCCTGCTCCCTGGGCACCTGCCTCTTGAATGCCAGATGTAGGCGATTCCCCACCAGGATTTTAGGGACACCAGGGGCATGCTCATCGATCTTCTTAATCCATCGATCCATACCCTCGAAAGACCAGCGGTTTGCAATGTCGTAGACCAGGATCACTCCTTGTGCACCACGAGAGTAGGAGCGGAATATGGTACAAAATCTTCCCTGCCCCGACGTATCCCAGAGCTTCAGCTTCACCCGCTGGCCGTCCAGCAGGATGGTGGTCGTCTTGTAGTCGATTCCCCCCAGGTGGCTGTACGGGGACTCGGCCGTGCCGTCCTGCAGGCTCTCCAGGATCTCACCCTTGCCCACGTCGCTGTCGCCCACCAGCAGGAACTTGAGCAGGAAGTCGTAGGCCTGGTCGGGGCTGCCTGGGGCGCTCATCATGCTGGCCCCGCCCCGCGCCTGGGCCAGACCAGCAGGGTTGCACGCAGAGGCGGTGCCGGGCCTATTTTTCTTGAGAAATTAACATAGAACATAAAAAATGGGATGGCGAAGTTTATGAAATAAAGCGAAATGAGGTGGTGGCTTTGATGGTTTTCTTTTACAAACCCTGGGAAACTGCTTCAGCGATTGTTTTACTTTTTCTTATCCAAAACAGAGTAGAGACACAGCAGTTAATTCATCATTGAAACCTTACATTTCTCTTAACATTGCCATGTGATCGTTATGTAACGATGCCGTTTGGATTACGTCAAAGGACTCTCCTTTAAAGTAAGGACAGGTATGAAATAGGAAGGGGACTAAGATGTGTTGAGTACTGTATGAACCCTACGCTGTGTATGACGCTTAAAATAATTTGTTCTTTTACTTGTCAGAACAATTGTCTTTGGTAGCTATGATTGTTTCCATTTTACAAATGAGAAAAGGCAAACTCAGAAATGTTATGTAATTTTTAAAAATCTTGCTGTTAGTGTAGAGATCACAGAAATCACAATCCTGAGCCAGGGCTCTCCTCATATAATGCACCATACATCCTTTTTACTCTGTGGCCATGCAGGGTTTAGGAGTAAGTGTGAACTGTCTGTGCATGTGATCCTTGACAAGCCACGCATGTTTGCATGGGCACTAATACTTTTCTTGCTGCAGGTGGACATCTCCCATAAATATAAGAGTCAAGATCTCAGAAGAGACATCTAGGATATGGATTTTGCTAGAGTGTCTCATAAATAATATTCACCCAAGAAAGATGTGTTGAAATAACACATGCATCCATCAGTGAAGGGTTTTAGATTTAACACATGTACAGCTCCTATAACAAAACAGCAAAACTGACAAAATATGTAAATGGTTCATGGATGACAAAACGCAAATGGCCAATAATCATAAGAAAATGCATTCTAGCTCACTAATACATTAAGGAATGCAAATGAAACCATCTAAATACACTTTTATCATCTATCGTTTGACAAAATTTAAATGTAGAAAAAGCTGAATAAGAATTTTTTTTTTAATTTGCAAAAGAAAAAGGTAAAAAGTGGTTCTGTGTGTGTCTGGGTATGGGGGCGGGATGAGGGACCAAATACATCAAGGAAATGGAAACACACTTATCAGTTATAAATACATTTAAATATTGTAACAACGGGTACAAAGATGGTTAAAGAAATGAGAATGCTCAGACACATATAAGGGAGTTTAAATTACTGAAATCAAGCCCCAAAGGATAGATGTTTAAGCATGTAATGGATGAAACATTTTTCACATGTACAAAATATCCAGGTAAGAGGTTATTTGCTACAGCATTGCTGAAATCTTTTTAAAAAGGAAAAAATGAGAAGCATTCTAAGTATGCATCAATACAAAACAAACAATAACAAAGTTATCTCCCTAATTTACACAAACTCCCCTAAAAACATTGCCATGATCTGAATGGTGGAATCTGACCATTTCTCGAGCCCTGGAAGCCCATCTTCTTCTTTTTTTTTTTTTTTTCTTGAGACAGAGTCTCACTCTGTCACCCGGGCTGGAGTGCAGTGGCCGGATCTCAGCTCACTGCAAGCTCCGCCTCCCGGGTTTACGCCATTCTCCTGCCTCAGCCTCCCGAGTAGCTGGGACTACAGATGCCCACCACCTCGCCCGGCTAGTTTTTTGTATTTTTTAGTAGAGACGGGGTTTCACTGTGTTAGCCAGGATGGTCTCGATCTCTTGACCTCGTGATCCGCCCGTCTCGGCCTCCCAAAGTGCTGGGATTACAGGCTTGAGCCACCGCGCCCGGCCATGGAAGCCCATCTTCTAAAAGGGAGGTGCTCAGGGTCCTCTAGGGAGGATGAGGGATACAATCTCTTTCTAATCCTGCCACTTACCTGAAGAGGCGACTTAGGTTCTGTGAGCCTGAGCTTGGTTATCTGTGAAATGGGACTGACCATACCATCCTGACGGAGTTGTTCCCAGGCATAAATGGGAAAACCTGTCCAGAGTATATGGCATGCAGTGGGAGACTTCAATGGCCCTTTAAATTTTGAGACATAGCAGTAGGGGTTGGCTGAGCCTCAAGGCCAAGGCAGGCATCGTGAAAAATCATTACTCATTGTTTCTCCTAATGAAAACACAGATATCCATATAAAGAAGGCAAATCTCCCTGATACACCTTGATTTCAGAGTTTTAGAGATGGAGTTCTCTACATTCTTGTGTGTTTCATAATCTCACAAAAACTGTTCAACATCATGCCTCCAAGAAGACACAAATCCAGTTCCCCATGCTGGTAAGAAAAAAACTGATCGGTGTAAATGTAAAAACATATGTTCCAGGGCATCCATACAATGAAACACCAGGTAGCAGTGACAAGGCTGTAGAAAGGTGACCGAGAGAGGTGGAGGCAGTAGAGCAGCATCTGGGGAACTGTGTCTATAGTGTCCTGGAGAGGGGAAGACTGAGAGAGAGTGTGAGAAGGTCTGAGAAGCCTGTACAGGGATAGAGTTATGGAGAGTGAATGCCTTGCTCTCTGGGAGGGACACCCCGCCCCCCCGTCTCCACCCCCTCCCCCTCTGACAGTATGGACAATTCAACCTACCCTGAGAAGGGAAGAGATGATAAATCAGTGAATGCGATGTAGACTTGGGGGTCAACAGCAAATGCACCTGCTTTAATATACATGTGAATTTTCCAAACAGAACTAGAACCAAAGTAAACAAGTTATTTTGAAACATGTTACTCTGCAAAATGTACAAAAACAGAGATAGCTGTGATGCCTTCTAGTGGCCAGAGACAGAAACGCAGCTCTGATAATCTCAAACCGGGGACTCAGGAAGAGGGAGGGATGGAGGTTGGAGGTTAGCTCCAAGGTACCAGCCACAGTTTTCCGGAATTATTCACCTAATAGTAGCGATTTCCATGTATCCATCATGTTCCAGAATATATGAAACTGATATTGGTTCCAATTCCCTCTGCAACTAAAGTTGCATCCATGATTGTGTATTTGGGGTGGTAGAGCTAGAGGACACACACACACACACACACACACAAAACCTCTGTCAATTAGACTTGTTATTTACTTCTTTCACAATAAAATAGAATATAATGAATGCTTTTTCAAATTAATGAAAATTATGTACACCTTAACTTTGACAATTTGTTCCAAAGTATTTTGTGTGTTCAAATTTTCATCAAAATACTTTTATTCCCAAATCCAATTTTCAAACAGTATACAAGAGCATACTGATAAATCAAAATTAACCTGAGCTCTCACTGGTCAACTCCCACTCCTTAACCCCAAGGGGTCTGCTGTTCCTAGGATGGTGCATACTCTCCTGACATGTCCCTGTAGGTGAGGTGCACATCAACACGTTTACCTACACACACATGTTGTCTTTTCCAAAAGTGCAATCACGGTACTTATTTGTATCTTGTCATTATAAATTCTCAAGATTTTAAAATGCATTTTATTAGTTCTTGAGGGGTTGGCATATTTTAGTATGTTTATTGTTCATGTACATTTCATTTAAATTCTCTGTTGAAATAGTTGCCATTTTGTTACTATGTTTCACAAATCATGGATACTAACCCAATTAAACTTCAAAATTTGACTTTAAAATTATACAGATCTTAAATTTCAAAAGAAAAAACATTGAAAAACACCTGGGGAGCAGGTACTGTCAGCCTGGAGGGAGATTAGAGCATTCAGGGCCCTGGAATAATGAAGAGAAAATGATAAAAGTTTAGAGTATTACGGAGTTGTGCTGATCAGGAAACAACAAAGTTGTCTCCCTGATTTACATAAACTCCTCCAAAGGCAGCAGCCTAATTTGAATAATGGTCATAATGACCTTGGATAGCAGTTAAGATTAAAGGAGATGAGGTGTAAAGTGCATTTGCTTACGGTAATTTAGTGCATGTTTCTTTCCTTCTCTCTAGCTCACCTGTCCCAAGGCCAACACCTAAGCTTCTGCCTAAGCCCACTTGCCACTTTAGGGATCAGCCCTCTTATGTGGCCCTACACCCAGATCTCATGGCACAAAGCACAGGATTTTGCTTCCCTTGTCATCTTCAGAGGAGTTGTTGAGAAGGAACCCATGGGACCACAATAACAGGGGAGTGGAATCTGACCATTTATCAAGCCCTGGAAACCCATCTTCTAAAAGGGGGTGATCAGGGTCCTCTAGGGAAGGTGAGGGATGGAACCTCATTCCAATCCTGCCGCCTACTTGGAAAAGTGATTCAGGCTCTGTGAGCCTGAGCTTGGTTAGCTGTGAAATGGGATTGACCATATCAACCTTACAGAGCAGTCCTGAGGGGTAAATGAGAAAATCTGTTGAGAATATACAGCAGGGAGTGGCCTTTAAGTATTGGTACACAGCATGAGGGACTGGCTGAGCCTCAAGGCTAAGGTAGTCATCATGAAAAATCACTTCTCATTGTTTCTCCTAATGACAACACAAACATTGTGAAGAACAAGCAAATCTCTCTCTCAAATGCCTTAATTTCAAAGTTTTAGAGACCAAAGGTCTCTGCATTCTTAGGTGCTTGGAAAGTTCACAAGAGCTATTCAACATCATGCCTCTGAGCAGACCCAAATCCACTTCCCCATGGTGGAAAGGCAGGCGTGTTTGTGAACTCACCTGGTGAGTTCCATGACAGATCACATCACGGACACAAGGAGTGGCGATTGTCTAATGAGTGCTCCAGCACTGCTCAGTATTTTAATATGTTTATAGGAATATTGTAGACCCATTTTGCAGTAAACAGTGCAAGGTTCTCAGATCACACAGTATCTAGTTACATCACAGAAATCTAGGAATTACAAGAATTTCTATAACACAATTTTCTATTCTTTCATTAGGTAATAACTAAATGTGTATTGAGCTTTAAAAGCATACTAGTCTACTGGAGGTGTCTAACTGAAGTGGAAAGAGGGTAAGAATTCAAATGAATATATGGGTAACTTCGTGGCTCACATTTGAGAGGAGATGGTTTCTTCAAATTAACTTTAAACTTTCTCAAATTTCAAAGAATTGTTTTAAATATCCTTTTTTGTTCCTCATCACCTGATACAGTTTGAATATATGTCCCTGCCAAATTTCATGTGGAATTCTAATCCCTAATGTTGGAGGTTGGGTCTGGTGGGAGGTGTTTGGGTCATGGGGGCAGATCCCTCAAGGCTTAGTACTGTCCTGGTGATAGTGAGTTCTCCTGAGATCTGGTTAAGTGTGTGGCACTCCCCCACCCCGCCCCCGCCACTTTCTCTCTCCTGCTTTCATCATATGACATACATACTTCAGCTTCAGGTTCCATCATGAGTAAAAGCTCCCTGAGGCCCTCTCAGAAGCTAAATAGATGCCGGTGCCATGTTTGTAAGCCTGCAGAACCATGAGCCAATTAAACATCTATTCTTTATAAATTACCCAGTCTTAGGCATTTCTTTATAGCAATGCAAGAATGGCCTAATATATCATCAATTCAATTCAGCCACAGGATATCTTTCTTTCTTTTTTTTTTTTTTTTTTTTTTTGAGACGGAGTCTCGCTCTGTCGCCCAGGCTGGAGTGCAGTGGCCGGATCTCAGCTCACTGCAAGCTCCGCCTCCCGGGTTCACGCCATTCTCCTGCCTCAGCCTCCCGGGTAGCTGGGACTACAGGCGCCCACAACCGCGCCCGGCTAATTTTTTGTATTTTTAGTAGAGACGGGGTTTCACCGTGGTCTCGATCTCCTGACCTTGTGATCCGCCCGCCTCGGCTTCCCAAAGTGCTGGGATTACAGGCGTGAGCCACCGCGCCCAGCCAGGATATCTTTCTTTTCTCCTCTCCCCTCTTCTCTCTTCCTTCCTCTCCCTTTCCTTTGCCCTCCCCCTCCCCTCCCTCTCTCCCTCTTTGACTCTGTCTTTTCCTTCTCCTTCAAAAAATTGTCTACATTTTCTACATTCTCTATTAACATTACTTCCCATTTACTCTTTACTCCACTGCACTGTGGCTTCTGTCCCCAGGATTGCAATGAACATGATCTCGCCAAGGTTACAATCCCCCTTTTGGTCACTAGGTTCAGTTTTTTGTTTACATATATTACCATACTGAGTATTGCTTTTAATGAACTCATAAAATATGCATGCTTGTCCAGTTGCTTCTTTAAACTTAACACAAATCTGTGACAGGTTCTGGAGCATGAGGTACTGGACACAAATCCAAGCTGTCCCACTCCCTAACTATGCAGTATCAAACAAAGTCTTTATTCTCTCTGTCATTCAGTTTTTCATCTATAAAATAAGGATTAGTCACAGTATCTACCTTGTAAAACAGTTATGAGCACTGACTGACTCAATACATTAAAAGCATATGATTCATAAGAAATGTTAGTCATTTTAAATTCTTTTTACATATCTTACTGGCATTAGTATCACTGTAGATATGAAAAATAGGATATCGGCCAATGAATAGTTTCCTACGGCCACCATAACAAATTATCACAAACTTTGCACATTTAAACAACAGAATTTCATTATCTCATGGTTCAGAAGTACAAAACCAAAGCCCAAAGTACAAAACCAAGGTGTACGCAGGACCACACTGCCTCCAAAAGCTTTAGGGGAGAATCCTTTCTTAGCTCTTCCAGCTCCTCCTTTGTTTGGTTTGAGGCAGCACAACTCCAATCTCTACCTCAATCTTCACATGGCCTTCTTCCTTGTGTGTGTCAAATCTCCCTCTGCTTTCTTTTATACAGACACCAGTCATTGGAGTTAGGCATCAACCTACATTCAGGATATTTACTTCTGGAGATCTTTCACTTAATTATATCTACAAAGACCCTATTTCTAAATAAAGTTTGGGTGGGTTAGGATTGGGACATGTTTTGAGGGGGACACAATTCTACCTACTAAAGTTAAACACGCAAGTTACACTACAAATGTTAGATAAGGTAGTTTTTATAGGTTAATATATAAATGCTGTATGCATGTTTAATCTAGGTTTTTATCCTCTGTGTATGAAATACTCTTAAAGTACAGAGATAGGTCAATGATATCAAGAGACAATGCAATAAAAACCAATATTAATCTCTCCAAAACACAAGAGACAATGCAATAAAAACCAATATTAATCTCTCCAAAACACTTGTAGACACACAAACAAAATGAAAAAGAATCCGATTTAGTCAATCAGCAAAGTCATAAATTATAATGCAGTATATGGTTCCACTGTGAAAATATATGTATCTATCTCTCTCTACATGGGTTTATAGGTATGTGTGTGGCTAAAAATAAGTTAGTATACTACATGGACAGAAAAAGATCTGGAGAATAGATACCAGTAAATTAATACAGGCCATCTTTGTATTATGGAGATGGAGAAGATTTGGACAGAATATTTTTAATTTCTAATATATATTTCAATTATGTTTCATATGGCTTAAACAATAAAAAAGTTAATAATGTGACAAAGTCATTAAGATAATGTTTTGTAAATCAGGAAAATCTGTGACCATAGTCACAAAATGATAGCGTAGAAATACATTTATTGACTAAGAATCATGTTCATATGCTGTGGTACAAAAATAGTATATTAAAAACATTTATTTAATAAATCAGTATATTTGCATTGGAGGGAGATAGAGGATATTTGTTTTATAAATTTGCAATTCTCTAGTGTTTTAAATGTGGAAGTTTCATTGTTCAAAATGTTAACAACAAAAAACACTATAATTGTGAACTGATTATATTTATGATGCCCACATATTCATTGCTCTGGACACACGCATATAGGAAATTCCAGAAAGCTTTGTTCTCTACAGTTCTATACAATAGAATACATGTGCCTCCCTTACTCCCCTCAAATCTCCTACGCCTTTCCAAGCTGTTGGTTGACTTCCATTTCTGCAATTCTGACTCTGGGCACCAGGTGAGAGCATTCTCTCTTTCTTCCAATGAAAAGGCATAATTTGCATAAACAGAAACAAAATTTTCCTCAAACTAGATAATGAAACAATAAGTACAGTATGACCACAACTCTCTTTGAAATATTCATATGTTTACAAAAAGATGGACAGGTCATATACATAGTTTGTTTCCTTGCGTACTCCTATGTCTACATCTAATTAGTTTATTAAATGGGTTTTGGGGGCCTAGGCCTAATTCAGAGGTTCAAATATTTTATGATGAAATGCTACCGGAAATTTTATAATGGATGGATCAGGGTGACAACACTGAAATACAGTGATCAATTTCAAGGTTACAGGAGGAGAGAAAACCAGAGCCAATAAGCCTACTAATTTGACACTTTAGTAATAAAGGACACCACTTCTGAGGTACTCAGGCCGAATAAGCTGAATTTGATCAAACTTCTAAATCTAATTACCAATTAAAAAAAAATAAGAGGGGCTAGAGGAAATTAATAAACAACACAATAAGAATCCAATCAGCAAAATCCATAATGCACTCTCCAAAGGATGAAAGATCCAGTTTTGTAAGCAAATAAATAGAAAGGTTCTTTTTTAAAGAACAGATAGCTTTTAAGAGACAACACTTCAAGGAGAGTTAAAGAGAAAGTAAAATTAAAATCACAAGGAGATACTACCACATGTTTACCAGAAAGAGAAAAATGAAAAAGATAGAAAATACCAAGTGTTGATGAGGATGTAAGCAGTAGAAGTCTAAACACTGCTAGTGGGAATATAGATTGGAACAACCACATTGAAAAACTGTTTGACAGTATCCACTGAGCTGAAGATACACATGTCATATGACTCAGAAATGCCACTCTTTGGTCCATCCCCAGGAGAAATGGCCTCACCCATCAAAGGAAATCAGACCAGCCCTGCCTTTCAACCAGTTGAAGGATAGAAACTAGAATAAATGTGATTTCCATTTGTAAAAGCACTCTGAGTTCCTGAAAGGGAATAGAATTAACTGTGGAAGTTCAAGGAATTATTTCAACAGCCAGGTTGTCTAAGGAAAACTTAACTGTGATGATTATTATCTTTTTAAAAATAATCATACTCTTGTTTTTACAATTATATCTTGTTTGTTTTTCTTAAATAAATATCATCTGGTACATGGAAGAAAGGCTACTGAAGGTTATCACTCAAAAACATATGGTCCTGTCTACCATCAATCACCATTGGCTGACATGGTTTGGCAAATGTCTTTTCCTCTTTTCTAAGTATACTGGTTAGGAGTGTCGGTTCTGGAGACAGACTAGGGCCCAACCCTGCTTCTTAAATTTGTGGGACTTTGAATACTTTTGCTTCACCTTGCAGTAAGTCAAATGCTTCATTTGTAAAACAAGGATAATACTGACCTAAGAAGACAAAATGTTTTTAAACAAATATTGCCTTGCCATTTTGGTCAGGAATCCCATAATCTTTTTTTTTTTTTTTTAGACAGAGTCTCGCTCTGTTGCCCAGGCTGGAGTGCAGTGGCGCGATCTCGGCTCACTGCAGGCTTCGCCTCTGGGGTTCACTCCAATCTCCTGCCTCAGCCTCCCGAGTAGCTGGGACTACAGGTGCCCGCCTCCACGCCTGGCTAATTTTTTGTATTTTTAGTAGAGACGAGGTTTCACTGTGTTAGCCAGGATGGTCTCGATCTCCTGACCTCGTGATCTGCCCGCCTCGGCCTCCCAAAGTGCTGGGATTACAGGCGTGAGCCACCGTGCCTGGTCAGGAATCCCATAATTTAAAAAATTCTACTGCAGAGATATCAGCATAACTGACTCTCTGTGACCTTGTGAGAGTAACAGAACCACTCTATACTTCAGTTGTCTTTAAGGTACAATGGGGAAAACAATTATCCCCACCTCATGGGTTGTTGTTTTGAGAATTACTTGAGTTGAGGCATGAAAGCCCTTAGAACAGTGGTCGGCACATAGCAAACTGCTCATTAAATGTGAGTTTGCATGTTGAGATTTTTCAAGTTCTAAAAGTTTGACAGTTTGCATGTGTCTTCAATAAAGTTTAATACAACAGAATCTTAATCATCAACTGATGCATTTTAAGTAATTTCTTTCACTACAAACACATTTGGATGACCTAACTAACTACCTTGAGAATATCTCAAGAGCACATGGAAGGATTGCTCTCAGAAAACTGCTATTTCTCCACATGGCTATATAAAAAGCTGAGGGGTAATCCTTGACTGTGCCTTATCCCCATGCACCCTACATGCACAGTCACTTCAATTTCTGCCTGCCCTACCTTCAAACACGCCCTGTCCAGGTTCACTCCTCCCTCTGCACACAGCTGCAGCCCTGGTCCCATCCACCTGTGTCTCTTCCCTGGACTTCTGCAATATTTTTCTAATGGTTATCCCCACTCCCTATCTTGTCCCTTTCCAATCCATTCCCCACATAGCAGTCAGAGTCACCTTCTGACAACAAGAATCGCAATCAACAGCCTGACCCAAGGGATCTGTTGTTCTAAGGACGTTGCATACACTTCAGATGTGTCCCTGTAGGTGAGGTGAACATGAACACATTCACCCGATACACACAGTCTTCTCCAAAAGTGCAATCACAGTCCTCATCTTCTGTTGCAATTTTTTCCCACTTTATATACATTCTCAGGATTTTTAAGTATTTGCATTTTATTAGTACTCTGGTTTTGGCATATTTAACAAGATTATTGTTCATGTTTATTTTATGTAAATTTTCTATTGAAATGAATTACCAATATCTTTGTCATTAGTGTGTGTCACAAATTATGGATACTAATCCTATATATAAGGTACAGTTTGTGAATACTTTCTCTAATGTTTTAAGATAATTCTTAATATTTTTTATTACTTTCAAAATTGATTTTCAATTTCAAAAATATTATGACTTAAAAACTTTACAGATCACATATATATACATTTTTTTAAAGAAAAAGTCAAATGCTCCCTTTGGAATGGCAGCCCCCAAGGAAATTAGATCATTCAGGGACCAGGAGGCATGAAGACAAAGTGAAGAAAACTTTAGAATAACTAAAAACTAGATGCTGATAGGGATTTTATCTCCTCTATCATCTTCATCACCTCAAGAGGTTGTAGAGTGAGCACCTCTGGGGCCACAACAGCAGGAGAGTGGAATATGACCATTTCTCAAGTCCTGGAAGCCCAATTTCTAAAAGGGAGGTGCTAAGGATCCTCTAGGGAGGGTGAGGGATAGAACCTCATTCCAAACCTGCCACTTACCTAGGGAGGTGACTTAGACTCTGTGAGCCTGAGTTTAGTCATCTGTTAAATGGAACTGACCATACCATTATTACAGAACTGTCCCCAGGCATAAATGAGAAACCTCGTCCAAAATATATGGAATGGAGCGAGACTTCAATGGCCTTTAAATGTTGAGACACAGCAGTAGGGGCTGGCTGAGCCTCAGGGCTCAGAAGACATTGTGAAAAATCATTTCTCATTATTTCTCCTAATAAGAACACAAACATCTAGAAGAAAGAAGCAAATATCTCTCTGATATGCCTTGAGTTCAAAGTTTTTGAGATAGAAAGTTTTCTATATTCTTAGGTATTATCAGAAGGTCATAGGAGTCATTCAACATCATGCCTCTTAGCAGACTCAGATCAAGTTCCCTCACACTGGAAGGACAAGCATATTTGTGAACTCACCTGAAGAGCTCTGTGATAGACTGCATGAGGAAAGCAAAGTATGGTGTTTGCTTAATAGCGGCTTCTGGACAGTTTGGTATGTTAATATGTTCATAGGAAAAATCTGAACCTGTCCACCAATCAACAGGGCAAGGGTCCTCAGATCATGCATGATCCAGTCACATCACACCAGGATTTCAGCCACCTGCTACCTCCCTGCGAGGCAAAAATCCAGAAATTACTAGCATTTCTGTGACACACAATTGTGCATTCCTTCCTTATCTAATAACTATATTTATATTGAGCTCAAAACATATACTAGTCCACTGGAGACATCTTATGAGCTCTAAAGTGGAAACAGGAGAGTAAGAAACAAAATAATATATAGGAAAATTCAAGGGTTAAATACGAGATGAAATGGGTTCTTCACATTAGCTTTTAAACTTACTGAAATTTCAAGAAATTGAAGATTTAAAAAAATTCTTCCTTTAACCCCTCACCACCTATTCAGCCACAGGATTGGATATCTTTCCTCCCTCCACTTCTTTTTCTCTCTTTCCTTCTTCCCAAAGTTAAAGCTCTAAAACAAGTTTTCTGCACTTCCTACAAAACTACAATGAGATATTATCTCACTCCAGTTAAAATGGCTTTCTCCAAAAGACAGGCAATAACACATGCTGGCAAAGCTGTGGAGAAAAGGGAACCCTCATACACTGTTGGTGGAAATCTAAATTAGTACAACCACTATGGAGAACAGTATGGAGGGTCCTCAAAATCTAAATCTAAAAATAGAGCTGCCATATGACCCAGCAATCCCACTGCTGGCTATACATCCAAAGGAAAGAAAATCGATATATCGAAGAGTATCTTCACTCCCATGTTTGTTGCAGCATTATTCATAATGGCCAAGATTTGGAAGCAACCTAAGTGCCCATCAACAGATTAATGGAAAAAGAAAATGTGGTACATATACACAATGGAGTACTATTCAGCCATAAAAATGAAGAGATTCTGTCATTTGCAACAACATGGATGGAACAGGTGGTCATTACATTAAGTGAAGTAAGCCAGGGACAGAAAGACAAATATCACATGTTCTCACTTATTTGTGGGACTAAAACTCAAAAAATAATTGAACCCATGGAGATAGAGAGGAGGATGGTTACCAGAGTCTGGGTAGAGGCTGGGAGGTGAGGAAGAGGTGGGGATAGTTAATGAGTACAAAAAATAGAATGAATGAATAAGGCCTAGTATTTGATAGCACTACAGGGTGACTATAATCAATAATAATTTAATTATACATTTTAAAATCACTAAAATAATATAATTGGATTGTTTGTAACATAAAGGATAAATGCTTGAGGGGATGGACACCCCATTTTCCATGATGTGACTATTATGCATTACATGAATGTATCAAAATATCTCATGTACCCCATAAATATATACACCTACTATCACCCACAAAAATTAAAAATTAAAAAAAAGTTTAAAGGATATTGAATGTTGATTTTTCTCTCCTTCCCCAAACACTATTGGAAGGTTAGAAAAACAATTCCTGAAATCATAAAACATGTGTTTTCCTGTGTCTGGCTGTGTTCAACCAACATAATATATATGTGATTTACATTTTGTTGTCTGTAGTTGTAGATAGTCATTTTCATTGATGGATGGTATTACATGGTATGGATATTTCTTTTTTTCTTTTTTTTTTTGAGACGGAGTCCAGCTCTGCTGTCCAGGCTGGAGTGCAGTGGTGTGATCTTGGCTCACTGCAACCTCCGTCTCCTAGGTTCAAGCTATTCTCCTGCCTCAGCCTCCCGAGTAGCTGGGAATACAGGTGCCCACCACCATGCCGAGCTAATTTTTGTATTTTTAGTAGAGATGGGGTTTAACTGTGTTGGCCAGGTTGGTCTCGAATTCCTGACCTCGTGATTTGCCCACCTTGGCCTCCCAAAGTGCTGGGATTACAAGCGTGAGCCACCGTGCCTGGACTGTATGGATATTTCACAATATATGTATCTGGTATGAAGGTTTATATATTTTTCAAACTTTGACCTACTATGAATAACAGTGCTTTGAACGTTCTTGTACATATCTTTTTTTTTTTTTTTTTTTTTTTTTTTTTTTTTTTTTTTTTTTTTTTTTTTTTGAGACAGAGTCTTGCTCTGTCGCCCAGGCTGGGGTGCAGTGGCCGGATCTCAGCTCACTGCAAGCTCCGCCTCCCGGGTCTATGCCATTCTCCTGCCTCAGCCTCCCGAGTAGCTGGGACTACAGGCGCCCGCCACTTCGCCCGGCTAGTTTTTTTTTGTATTTCTTAGTAGAGACGGGGTTTCACCGTGTTAGCCAGGATGGTCTCGATCTCCTGACCTCGTGATCCGCCCGTCTCGGCCTCCCAAAGTGCTGGGATTACAGGCTTGAGCCACCGCGCCCGGCCTTGTACATATCTTTTAGATGGACATTTATTTTTACTTCACTTTGACATATATGATTGAGTGGCATTTCTGAGTTAGGGTATATGTATGTTCAGCTCACTAGATACTGCCAAACAGTTTTTCAAAGTGTTCCAATCTGTATTCCCACCAGCAGTGTTGAGAGGTCCACTGCTCCACATCCTCACCAATACTTGGCATTTTCAATCTTTTTTATTTCTTGTGGGTGTATGGTGGTATCTCACTGTGGTTTTAAATGTAATTTCTTTGATTTAATTTTTCATTAATTTAACTCTCTCTGAAATGTTTTGTCTCATTTAATCTAAAGTGGGTTCCACCGCATTTTTTTAAAATCTTCTAATTTACTTGCTTAAAATCTGGATCTTTTGTCTTGTGGAATGCTAATGCTGTTAAATACCTTTCTGCATATGGAGGCGATCATATAATTATTTCCTTGGCTGTATCAATATACTAGATTATAGTAATAGTTTTATTGATATTGATATGTAAAAGCCCCATAAGGTCATGACCTATATTTTATGTCCATTTTGTTTACCAATATTTTATTTAAGAACATTAGTTCATACTCTGTAATGAGATTATTCTGTAATTTCATTTCTCCTGCAGTTTTTGGCATGTTTCAGAATCAACTTTATGTACTTGCTTCATTGTTTTATATATTCCCTACGCCCCTGGACTATTTTAAATAGTACTGGTATTATCAAACCTTGAAAGTTTGGCTAGAATTCTCTTTGGGAAATATCTGGGTCTGGTGCTTTTTGATGGCAGATAATCTAACCAAATTCACTATGTCTTGTATGCAATTAGTCTGTCAAGACTTTTTGTGTCTCTTGGGGCCAATCTGGGTAACTTGTGTTTTTCTAGAAAATTAACTATTTCATCTGTTTCCAAATATGTTTGAATAGAATTCTGCAAATTTTTCAGTTAAGAGACTTGAAATTTCCTTTATTTTGAAGACCTTGTCACCCTTCCTGTTTCAAAATTGTGTATTTGTGTTTTCTTCAATTTTCTTGAATAATTTACCCAGTGACTTTTCATGTTTTTGATATCTCCTCAAATAAATCTTCCTTACTTTTACATATAAATTCTACTGTAGTTTGCCTTTTCAACCCGTACATTTCTGTTTAAACCTTTATTCCTTTCAACTACATTCTTTTAATTTATGTTGTGGTTCTTTATCTGGCATTTTGAATTGATTGTTTAATTCCTTTTTATTGATATAGCTATGTAATGCATAAAAATATTATCTGAACACTGCTCTAGCTGTAAATTCTGATATGCTCTGTTTTTATTTTCATTATTCTCATTGCATTCTACAATTTTAATCTGTATTTGCATTTGGGCCCAAGCTTAACAGCCTCAGGTATTAGTATGATTTTTCATATATCTCATTGCTGCTCCTGCAGTTTTCCTCTATAAAATTACATTTTTGGCCGGGTGTGGTGGCTCATGCCTGTAATCCCAACACTTTGGGAGGCTGAGGCGGGTGGCTCACCTGAGGTCAGGAGTTCAAGACCAGCCTGGCCAAGATGGTCTTGGTCTCTACTAAATTACCTAGGCGTAGTGGCGGGCGCCTATAATCCCAGCTACTCAGGAGGCTGAGGCAGAGAATTGATTGAACCCGGGAGGCAGAGGTTGCAGTGAGCCGAGATTAAGCCACTGCACTCCAGCCTGGGTGACAGAGTGAGACTCCATCTAAAAAAAAAAAAAAAAAAAGAAAAGAAAAAAAAATACCAACCAACCAACCAACCAAACAAACTACATTTTTGTTGTGTGATTAGGTACACAAGTATTAACACATAATGTATTCCCAGTGAATTTTAACCTTTACTATTATTAGGTGTGCTTTTTTATCTTTTAAAATCAATTTTGTTCTCAATTCTGCCCTCTTAAAAATTAAGATTGTGAAAAAGCATTCCATGCTCATGGATAGGAAGAATCAATATTGTTAAAATGGTCATACTGCCCAAAGCAATTTACAGATTCTATGCTATTCTATTAAAGTACTAGCAATGTTTTTCACAAAACTAGAATAAAAATTCTAAAATTCACTTGGAACCAAAAGAGAGCCCAAATAACCAAAACAATCTTAAGTGAAAAGAACAAAGATGGAGGCATCACACTACCTGACTTCAAACTATACTACAAGGCTATAGTAATTAAAACAGCATGGTGCTGGTACAAAACAGACACACAGACCAATGGAACATAATAAAGAACACAGAAATAAAGCCACACACCTACAACCATCTGATCTTCAACAAAGTTAACAATAACAAGCAATGGGAAAAGGACTCCCTATTCAATAAATGGTGCTAGGATAACTGACTAGACATATGCAGAAGATTGAAACTTGACCTTTATCCTTCAAAAATCAACTCAAAATGCATTAAAGACTTAAATGTAAAACATAAAATGATAAATACCCTAGAAGAAAACTTAGGAAATACCATTCTAGACATCAGCCCTGGCAAAGACTTCATGATGAAGACACCAAAAGCAATTGTAGTAAAAACAAATATTGACAAGTAGGACCTAATGAAACTAAAGAGCTTCTGCACAGCAAAAGAAACTATCAACAGAGTAAACAGACAACCTACAGAATGGGAGAAAACATTTGTAAACTATGCATCTTCCAAAGGTCTAATATCCAGGATCTATAAGGAACTAAATCAACAAGCAGAAAAACAATCCCATTAAAAAAATGGGCAAAGGACATGAACAGACACTACTCAAAAGAAGATATACACATGACCAACAAGCATACGAAAAAATGCTCAATATCACTAATCATTAGGGAAATGCAAATCGAAATCACAATAAGACACCATCTCACAACAGTCAAAATGTCTATTATTCAAAAGTCAAAAAATAACAGATGCTGGTGAGGGAACAGTGAAAAGGGGATGCTTATACACTGCTGGTAGGAATGTATATTAGTTCAGCCACTGTGCAAAGTAGTCTAGAGATTTCCCAAGCAACTAAAAATAGAACTACCATTCAACCCAGAAATCCCATTACTGGGTATATTCCCAAATGAATATAAATCGTTCTACTATAAAGACACATGCATGTGTATGTTTGTCACAGCACTATTCACAATAGCAAAGACATGGAATCAACCTAGATGCCCATCAACAGTGGACTGGATAAAGAAAATGTGGTACATACACCATGGAATACTACAGATCCATAAAAAAGAATGAGATCATGTCCTTTGCAGCAACATGGATGGAGCTTGAGGCCATTATCCTAAGCAAACTACTTTCAATTTGATGTTCTTTTGTGCCATCTTCTTTCACCTTCTATTTGGACACCGAAATAGCAGCCTCTCCTTGAGGACCAGAAAGCAGGCAGCATAGAGTAACAGAACATGAAGATGAATCTGCTGTACAACAGACTGAAATCAGGAGACCTGGGCCCTCAATAGCAGATTTGTCTTTGTGTAAAAGATCATGAGAAGTCAGCTCCCCTGATCTGGCCTCATCCCTTTCACAGGAAAAAATTGACATTCTCAGGGGTTAGGGACATGAGCCTTGGAGTCAGAGTGAGTACAATATTTTGGCATACTTAATTACTGGTTTTATGATATTTAGGAAATGTTGAGTCTCCAGACAAATGAAACCCATAGGTAATTGTTATATATGAAATATGCCCGCATAGAGAATAAAGTGGGAGGAACTATACAAAAAGGACACATTATCAAAAATTAATGAGTAGGAGGGGGGGGTCACACATTATTTATTTATTTCTAGACTTGACTATGCTTTCCACAATTTATAAATTAGCATGGAGCTTTTTAAAAGTCAGAATTTTTGCTCATAGAAACAGTATTTGCTATAAAATAGTTCAGACATAAAAAACTTATAGAATGTGAGAACTTTCTATGTACCCATGTTAACATATAAAATAGTATATAGGCAATTGATAGTCACATTGAAGTCCTCTCTGATTGCATTAGCCTCCTACCTTCCCAGAGATAATCACTATATAGAATTTGGACTTTTCATTTTTAAGGCATTACCTTATAGTTTTATTAAACAGGTACATACCTGTATGTAAAATATGATATGGTTTTGTAGCATGGTTTTCTCTCTAAATACCTGGTTACCTCATTGAAGAAGAGGAAGTAAGAAACCTGAGAACAAACATGCATTCATATCTCAACACTGGGACCTACTATATATATATGTCTCCAAGTCATGTGTATTATCTTTTAAACCTACTAAAACAGACACACCCAGGTCTCAGTTTATATGCTAGAGAGAGCAGTAAAACATTCTACAGTTACTATTTTCAAACTCTTCTTTTATCTGATACGTTCAATGTCTCAGAGTTTTCCTATGGCTAATTTGCCTAAAACAATCTCAGTGTATCCTGAATGTAAGACATTTTCTCATTTGTCTGGGGCTAATTTTCTTTATTTCTTTCAAACTGTTACTAATTTAGACCTGTCCTGTATATCCAGAACCTGATCTAGACCATCCTGCTGAAAGAAGACAGTATTTTCTGGGAGTTAGTTTTCATGTGTTCAGACTACTGCCCACATCCCTTAGATGGTATAGGGATGCATTCCACTTAGAACTTGATTTGATATGTATTACAAGTGCTGGGCATGTGTATATTTTCCTTTTATTACTTTTAATTACACAGGGAAGGTACTTATGTAATTATACACCATAGTCAAGATGCGGAATCAACCTAAAAGTTCATCAGTGGATACATAGGTAATGAAAACGTGGTATATTAATTCATATTTGTTGATTGCTCCTGGGACCCTGGGCTGAATGAGACTATGACTATACTTCCACCCCGAATCCTGCTGTGCCAGGATTCCCCTCTCCTCACCTCCTCATTCCCCATTGAAGCTGTAGGGCTGAACTCTGGATGATTTAATGAAGACCCTCCTGCTTTCCTGTCTCTGTGGCAGTCACTGCTTGGCTAACTAGGTGGGATACGCAGGCAGTAGGAAGTGAAGAATGTTAACAAAGAATGGAGAAAGCTCTTTTTAGGTAGTTTAAGTTTGAAGGAGAAGAGAGAGATCCAGAGATAGGAGATAGAGGTGGAGGGGGCAGGAGACAGAGAGGGAGGGGAGGGAAGGGGAGGGGAGGGGAGGGGAGGGGAGGGGAGGGAAGGGGAGGGGAGGGGAGGGGGGAGGGGAGGGGAGAGGGGAGGGGAGGGGAGGGGAGGAAAGGGGAGGGGAGGGGAGAGGTATCAATCCTGTGGCTAAATGTGTATTGAGGGGTCCAAGAGGAATTTTTGAAAATCTTTCACTTCTTAAAAGTTGATCAAGTTTAAAAATTAATGTGAAGGAGGCATACCATCTCAAAATTAATCTTTGAAGTTAGCGATATATTATTTTCATTCTTACTCTATTATTTCCATTTTAGAGATCATGGGATGCCTTCAGTTATATAGGTATTGAGCTTAATATATATTTAGCTATTAATAAATGAAGGAATGGACAACTGTGTGTATAGAAATGGTAGTAACTCTTGGATTTTTGTCTTTCAAGAGGCAGAAGATGGTTACAATACTGCTGTGATGTGGCTGGATAATGCATAATCTGAGGGTTACTGCCCTGGTGTCTGTGAAACAGTCTAGAATGTTCCTATTTTATATATATGTGTGTGTGTGTGTGTGTTTTTTTTTTTTTTTTTGAGACAGTGCTTCACTCTGTCGCCCAGACTGGAGAGCAGTGGCCCGATCTCAGCTCACTGCAACCTCTGCCTCCCGGGTTCAAGCGATTCTCCTGCCTCAGAATCCTGAGTAGCTGGGATTACAGGCACGCGTCACCATGCTTGGCTACTTTTTGTACTTTTAGTATAGACGGGGTTTTGCCACGTTGGCCAGGCTGGTCTCGAACTCCTGACCTCAAGTGATCCGCCCGCCTCGGCTTCCCAAGGTGGTGGGATTACAGGTGTGAGTCACCACTTCCCGCTTTCCTATAATATATTAACATACCAAACAGTCCAGGAGCAGCCATTAAGCAAACTCTACACTTTGCTTACCTGGTGTTATCTATCACTGAGATCACCGGGTGAGTTCAAAGACATGTCTATCTTCCCAGCAGGAGGAAGTGAATTTGGGTCAGCTCAGGGACTTGATGCTGAACAGCTCTTATGAGCTTCTGATAATACCCAAGAACTAGAGAAACAGCTGTCTATAAATCTTTCAACTCAAGGTATATCACAGGGACACTTGCTTTCTTCAATTAGATTTGTAATTTTCTCAGAAGGCGAAACAGTAAGAAATGATTTTTCACACTGCCTCCTTAGCCCTGAGGCTCTGCCAACCCCTACTTCTGTGTCCCAACATTTAAAGACCACTAAAGTCCTACTCTATGCCATATACTCTGGGCAGGTTTTCTCATTTACCCCTCAGGACAGCTCTGGTATGGTCAGTCACATTTCAGATAACTAAGTTCAGGCTCACAGAGCCTAAGTCACTTACCCAGATAAGTGGCAGGATTGGAACGAGGCTGATCCCATCAATCAAGCTCCCAACTCCATCCCTCCCTTCCCTATGCTGAACCCTGCCTTCCCCACAACCTGGTCTATTCTCAGAGCTGCAACCTTGGCTCTGTCCATCAGAAGGCACATCATAACTATCTCAATTTTTTGTTTTTAAATTAAAAGCAGCTTATTTTGCATATAGTAACAAGTATTACGAGTTTTTTGTGGTTGTTTGGAAAATTCACATGCATATGAAAGCAGTTCCATGATCTGTTGACCCCAAATCTACACTGCATTCATTGATTTTTCACTTCCCTCCTCGGTGCAGGTTGCAGTGTCCACATTGTAGGAGGGTGGGTCCTCTTCAGACAGCAGGGCATTCACCCTCCTTCATTATCCTACTCCTATACAGGCTTCTCAGATTTCTTCCCACCTTTCTCTGTCATTCCCTTTCCATGACACTATGGACACAGCTGCCCAGACTCTGCTCCTGTGCCCTCATCCTCTCTCTGTCATTGCCCACTGCCCCGCACTGCCCTATGGCTGCCCACCTAGGATAGCCAAGGATGTCCTGCAGTTTATTTTTTTTCCGTCTTCTTTTAAATACATCAGTATCTTTCTGACAGAATCATTCTGTACTTGGGTTCATAAGGTGGGTTGTAAGGGAGGTATTGTAGTTTTTGCCCCTTGCGGACACTTCTTTGCCAAAAAGTTTGATAATGGTGGTACCGTGGTGCCCTTTCACGACACAAATCTGCATTGCAGCTACAACACTGCTGAATAGGAATGTGGGAAGGAGAGACTGTGGCCCAAGCCCACCCTATAAAGCTTTCTGGAAGTCTTGGTGGAAAAGTGAGCATTCCCAGTGTTTAGGGGTACTGAAGGACTCCAGACAAAAATTGCTGCCTTTTACTGTGCCGAGAAGAGAGCTCTATGTGAGAGGAAGACAAAATATTTTACTTTTTATTCTTTGACCACTGGATAAATAGAGACCTATAAAAGAAAAAAGGGATCCAGGCTACTTGTTATCTTTGTAACCCTCTTTACATCTTTATTACTATCTTTTCATGGAAATACATTTCTGTAACATTTGAAGTTACAACATAATATCAATATTTTTTATGGACCCGGTGTTTCATTTATATGATATCCTAAAGTTTATTTCCACAGTAACCTAGTGGTGAAAATTTAGTTCCCTTACCATAGTTTCTATTACAGACAATGGTATATATAACACTCTTGCTCATATGCACAAATATTTCAGTAATAATTTCTTTATAAGTTTTTGAAAGAGTATCTTTAAACTCCAGACACTTAACAATTTTATATTAAGATGATGAAATCAAAATACTTTTAAATTTTTTTAATTTTTTATCTCAATAGGTTTTTGGGGAACAGGTGGTGTTCGTTCACATGAATAACTTCTTTAGTGGTGATATCTGAGATTGGCACACCCTTCACCCAAGCAGTGTACACTGTACCCAATGTATAGTCTTTTATCCCTCAACACTCCCCACTGTTTCCCCTGAGTCCCCAAAGACCAATGTATCATTCTTATGCCTTTGTGTCCTCATAGCTTAGCTCCCACATATGAGTGAGAACATACGATGTTTGGTTTTCCATTCCTGAGTTACTTCACTTAGAATAATAATCTCCGATTCCATCCAGGTTGCTGTGAAAGCCATTATTTCGTTTTTTTTTTGGTTTTTTTTTTTTTTTTTTTTTTTATGGCTGAGTAGTATTCATATATATCTCACATTTTCTTTATCCACTCATTGACTGATGGGCATTTGGGTTGGTTCCATATTTTTGCAATTGCAAATTGTGCTGCTATAAACATGCATGTGCAAGTATCTTTTTCGTATAATGACTTCTTTTCTTCTGGGTAGATACTCAGTAGTGGGATTGCTGCATCAAACGGGAGATCTACTTGTAGTTCTTTCAGGAATCTCCACACTGTTTTCCACAGTGGTTTTATTAGTTTACACTCCCACCAGCAGTGTAAAAATGTTCCCTTTTCACCCCATGCACTCAAACATTTATTATTTTTTGATTTTTTGATTATGGCCATTCTTGCAGTTATAAGATGGTGTTGCATTGTGGTTTTGATATGCATTTCCCTGATCACTAGTGATGTTGAGCATTTTTCCACATGCTTGCTGGCCATTTGTATATCTTCTTTTGAGAATTGTCTATTCATGTCCTTAGCCCACTTTTTGATGTTTTTGTTTTGTTTTGTTTTCTTGTTGATTTCTTTGTAGATTCTGGATAATAGTCCTTTGTTGTATGTATAGATTGTGAAGATTTTCTCCCACTCTGTAGGTTGTCTGTTAACTCTGCTGATTATTTCTTTTGCTGTGCAGAAGCTCTGTAGTTTAATTAAGTCCCATCTATTTATTCTTGTTTTTGTTGCATTTGCTTTTGGGTTCTTGGTCATGAAGTCTTTACCTAAGCCAATGTCTAGAAGGGTTTTTCTGATATTATCTTCTAGAATCTTTATGGTTTCAGGTGTTAGATTTAAGTCTTTGATCCATCTTTAGTTGATCTTTGTATAAGGTGAGAGATGAGAATCCAGTTTCATTCTTCTACATGTTGCTTGCCAATTATCCCAGCACCATTTGTTGAATAGGGTGTCCTTTCTCTACTTTAAGTTTTTGTTTGCTTTGTCAAAGATCAGTTGGCTGTATTTGGCTTTATTTTTGGGTTCTCTATTCTGTTCCATTGGTCTATGCGCCTATTATTTTTTGTCTTGCTGTGGCTATGTGGGCTCTCTTTTGGTTCCATATGAATTTTAGGATTGTTTTTTCTAGCTCTGTGAAAAAAAATAATGGTGGTATTTTGATGGGAATTGCATTCAATTTGTATATTGCTTTTGGCAGTATGGTCATTTTCACAATATTGATTGTACCCATCCATGAGCATGGGATGTGTTTCCCTTTGTTTGTGTCATAGATGGCTTTTATTACTGTATGGTATGTCCCTTTTATGCCAATTTTGCTGAGGGTTCTAATCATAAAGAGATGCTGGATTTTGTCGAATGTTTTTTTTCTGCATCTATTGAGATGATCATGTGACTTTGTTTTAAATCTGTGTATGTGCTGTATCACATTTATGACTTGTGTATATTAAACCATCCCTGCATGAATGGCATGAAACCCACTTGATCATGGTGGATTTTCTTTTTGATATGTTGTTGAATTTGGTTCACTAGTATTTTCTTGAGGATTTTTGCATCTATGTTCATCAGGGATACCAGTCGGTAGCTTTCTTTTTCGTTATGTCCTTCCCTGGTTTTGATATTATGGCGAAACTGGCTTCATAGAATGATTTGGGGGAGGATTCTCTCTTTTTCTATCTTTTGGAATAGTGTCAATAGGATTGGTACCAATTCTTTGAATGTCTGATAGAATTAAACTGTGAATCTGTCTGGTTCTGAACTTTTTTTTTTTTTTTTTGTTATTGGCAATCTTTGTATTACTATTTCAATCTCATTGCTTGTTATTTGTATATTCAGAGATTCTATATCTTCCTGGTTTAATCTAGGAGGGTTGTATATTTCCAGGAATTTATCCATCTCCTGTAGGTTCTCTAGTTGATGTGCATAAAGGTGTTCATAGTAGTCTTCAATAATCTTTTGTATTTCTGTGGTATCAGTTGTAATATCTCCCATTTCATTTCTAATTGAGCTTATTTGGATCTTTTCTCTTCTTGGTTAATCTTGCTAATGGTCTATCAGTTTTATTTATCTTTTCAAAGAACCAGCTTTTGTTTCATTTATCTTTTGTATTGTTTTTGTTTGTTTCAGTTTTATTTAGTTCTGCTCTGATCTTCATTATTTCTTTTCTTCTCCTGGGTTTGGGTTTGGACTGTTCTTGTTTTTCTAGTTCCATTAGGTATGATCTTAGATTGTCTATTTGTGCTCTTTCAGACTTTTTGATGTAGGCATTCAATGCTATGAACTATCCTCTTAGCACTGCTTTTGCTGTATCCCAGAGGTTTTGATAGGTTGTGTCACTATTATCTTTCAATTCAAAGAATTTTTAAATTTCCATCTTGATTTCATTGTTGACACAACGATCATTCAGGAGCAGGTTATTTAATTTCCATGTATTTGCATGGCTTTAAGGCTCCTTTTGGAGTTGATTTCCAATTTTATTCCATTGTGGTCTGAGAGAGTACTCGATATAATTTCGATTATCTTAAATTTACTGAGACTTGTTTTGTGGCCTATCATGTGGTCTAACTCGGAGAATGTTCCATGTACTGATGGATAGAATATATATTCTGTAGTTGTTAGGTAGACTATTCTGTAAATATCTGTTAAGTCCATTTGTTATAGGGTATAGTTTAAGTCCATTGTTTCTTTTTTGACTTTCTGTCTTGATGACCTGTCTAGTGCTGTCAGTGAAGTATTAAAGTCTCCCACTTTTACTGTGTTGCCATCTGTTTCATTTCTTAGGTCTAGTAGTAACTGCTTTATAAATTGAAAGGTCCAGTGTTAGGTGCATATATATTCAGAATTGTGATATTTTCCTGTTGGACTAGTCCTTTTATCATTATATAATGTCCCTCTTTTTTAACTTCTGTTGCCTTAAAGTTTGTTTTGTCTGATGTGAGAATAGCTACTCTTGCTCACTTTTGGTGTCCATTTGCATGGAATATATTTTTCTATCCCTTTACCTTAAGTTTATATGAGTCCTTATGTGTTACGTGAATCTCCTGAAGACAGCAGAAACTAGGTTGGTGAATTCTTATCCATTCTGTCATTCTGTATTTTTTAAGTGCAGCATTTAGGCTATTTACATTCAATGTTAGTATTGAGATGTGAGGTACTGTTTTATTCATTGTGCTATTTGTTGCCTGTATATTTATTTATTTTGTTTGTTTGTTTTTGCATTGTGTTACTGTCATATAGGTCCTGTGAGATTTATGCTTTAGGGAGAGTCTATTTTGGTATATTTTGAGGATTTGTTTTAATATTTAGAGCTCTTTTTAGCAGTTCTTGTACTGCTGGCTTGGTAGTGGTGAATTCTCTCAGCATTTGTTTGTCTGGGAAAGACTATATCTTTCCTTCATTTATGAAGCTTAGTTTCTCTGCATACAAAATTCGTGGCTGATAATTGTTTTGCTTAAGGAGGCTAAAAAAAGGACCCGAATTCATTCTAGCTTGTAGGGTTTCTGCTGAGAAATCTGCTGTTAATCTGATAGGTTTTCCTTTATAGATTACCTGATGCTTTTGCCTCATAGCTCTTAAGATTCTTTCCTTTGTCTTGACTTTAGATAACTTCATGACTATGTTCCTAGGCAATTATCTTTTTTTGCAATGAATTTCCCAGGTATTCTTTGAACTTCTTGTATTTGTCCAGATCTCTAGCAAGGCTGGGGAAGTTTTCTTTGATTATTCCCTCAAATATGTTTTCCGAACTTTTAGATTTCTCTTCTTCCTCAGGAACACTAATTGTTCTTAGGTTTGGACATTTAACATAGTCCCAAACTTCTTGGATGTTTTATTCATTTTTCTTAAATTCTTTTTTCTTTGTCTTTGATGGATTGGGTTAATTGGAAAGCCTTGTCTTTGAGCTCTGAAGTTCTTCCTTCTGCTTGTTTGATTCTATTGCTGAGACTTTCCAGTGCACTTTGCATTTCTCTATGTGTGCCCCTGATTTCCCAAAATTGTAATTGTTTTTTTATTTATGCTGTTTCACTGAAGAATTTTCGTTTTATATCCTATATCATGTTATTGATTTATTTAAGTTGGACTTCATCTTTCTCTGTTGCCTCTTTTATTAGCTTAATAATCAACCTTCTGAATTCTTTTTCTGGCTATTCCAGGATTTCATCTTGGTTTGGATCCATTGCTGGTGAGCTGGTGCAATCTTTTGGGGATATTAAAGAAACTTGTTTTGTCGTATTATCAGAAATTTTTTTCTCGTTCTTTCTCATTTGGGCAGACTATGTCAGAGGGAAGATCTGGAATTCAAGAGCTGCTGTTCAGATTCTTTTGTCCCATGGGGTGCTCCCTTGATGTGGTGTTCTCCCCCTTCCCCTATAAATGGGGCTTCCTGAGAGCCAAACTGTCATGATTGTTTTTGCTCTTCTGGGTCTAGCCACCCAGTGGAGCTACTGGGCTCTGGGCTGGTCCTGGAGAGTGTCTGGAAAGAGTCCTGTGATGTGATCCATCTTCAGGTTCTGCAGCCAGTGGAGGTAGCAGGGGAGTGAAGTGGACTCTGTAAGGGTCCTTGGTTGTATTTTGGTTTAGTGTGCTGGTTTTGTGTTGGTTGGCCTCCAGCTAGGAGGTGGTGCTTTCAAGAGTGCATCAGCTGTGTCCTGTAGAGAGGATGCCAACTTTCCCTAGGGAGAGCTGGTTAAGTATTCAGATTTCTCAGGCGGTGGGCAGGGCCACAGAACTCCCAAGAGATTCTGACCTTGGTCTTTGGCTACCAGGGTGGGTAGAGAAAGACCACCAGGTAGAGGCAGGGATAGGCGTGGCTGAGCTCAGCCTCTCCTTGGGTGCGGCTTGCTGTGGCTGCTGTGGGGGATGGGGGTGTGATATCTGGTCCAATGGAGTTATATTCCCAGGGGGATTATGGCTGCTTCTGCTGAATCATACAGTTTGCCAGCAAGTGGGGGGAAAGTCAGCGGTCATGGGCCTCAGCCTGCTCCCACACAGCCTGCAGTCCTAAAGGCCAGTGTCACTCCCACTGTGCCCCGCAACAGCAATGAGTCTATGTCAGGGCAACCAGTGACTAGGGCTGAGAACTTGTCCCAGACCACCAGCTTCCCCACTGACAAAGCAAGCAGACTCAGTTTTTCGGTATCTCAGGGGGCCTGCAGCAGTGATCCAGTTTCTTCAAAGGGTCTGTGAATTCTCTCAGCTATCCTGGTATGTTCCTGCAGTACTTCTTGGAGCAAAGGTTTACAGTTTGAGTCTCCACAGGCTGCTCTGTCCATCTGAGCAGGAACTTCAAGCTCGTCCTGCCTCCTATCTGCCATCTTGCCCCCGTGCATTTATCTGAAATCAAAATACTTCTAATAAAAGTATTACACTCTTAATACTCCAGTATGAAAGTTCCTTTCTGCCTACATTAGAAATAATGTGAATCTTTACTAATCTGATAGGCAAAAAAATCATCTCTCATCGTTTCAATATAACTCATTTTTGCGCTCTTCTGAAATTTCATCCTGTGGATGTGACATAATCAATTTTCACAACCCCATGTTATTCAGTGCGTTCCAATATTCCCTATTATCTACACGATGCGGATGGCATTTTTTCAGAGTCTGTGTACTGGTAGTGGGTGTAATCCAGGGCACAGTTCCCTTGGCTATTTGCTCTGGTGAGCTGAATGGGTCCCCTTGGAGTCCAACAACTATGTTGAGGGAATTGTAATATTGTGATAACAGAACCTGGTTGATGTAGGAGTGTGTGTGTGTGTATGTGTGTGTGCTGACAACCACATTTCCCTTTACTTCCTTCTGGATTCTTTGTGTCTTTGCATCTCATTTGGTTTCCCTTTCCAAATTCAAGCCCAAAAGTGAAAACAGGGAAATATGAGGATGGCAGTACTTGTAACCAGATCTTTATCAACATTCTTCACTAAGTCCTGAAGATAAACATATAAAAGGAAATGCTAGCACAAAGGGTGTGAGCCTATGTAGGCCTTGATAAGTATTGCTCTACAGACACTCATAAAGTAGTGCCATTTAGACTCCCCAAGTACAGGGAGGTGAGAAAGGCTATAGAGGAATGAAGAAAGTACTGACACTGACAAGGTACTGCAGAGGAAAGGCCCTGGACTCTGCGGTGGACACACATATTGGTCATTTGTCTATTTTTGGTTTTGTTGTCTTTTTAGGTCTTAGCCATAAAATTTTTGCCTAGATCTCTCTTTCCCTTCGGCACGCCACTGAGGATCCTGGTGTCCCCATGGGCCGCTGCCCCGCCCGTTGTTACCGGTATTGTAAGAACAAGCCATACCCAAAGTCTCGCTTCTGCCGAGGTGTCCCTGATGCCAAGATTCGCATCTTTGACCTGGGGTGGAAGAAGGCAAAAGTGGATGAGTTTCCGCTCTGTGGCCACATGGTGTCAGATGAATATGAGCAGCTGTCCTCTGAAGCCCTGGAGGCTGCCCGAATTTGTGCCAATAAGTACATGGTAAAAAGGTGTGGCAAGGATGGCTTCCATATCCGGGTGTGGCTCCATCCCTTCCACGTCATCCGCATCAACAAGATGTTGTCCTGTGCTGGGGCTGACAGGCTCCAAACAGGCATGCGAGGTGCTTTTGGAAAGCCCCAGGGCACTGTGGCCAGGGTTTACATTGGCCAAGTTATCATGTCCATCCGCACCAAGCTGCAGAACAAGGAGCATGTGATTGAGGCCCTGCACAGGGCCAAGTTCAAGTTTCCTGGCCGCCAGAAGATCCACATCTCAAAGAAGTGGGGCTTCACCAAGTTCAATGCTGATGAATTTGAAGACTTGGTGGCTGAAAAGCGGCTCATCCCAGATGGCTGTGGGGTCAAGTACATCCCCAATCGTGGTCCTCTGAACAAATGGCGGGCCCTGCACTCATGAGGGCTTCCAATATGCTGCCCCCACTTAATACTCACCAATAAATTCTACTTCCTGTCCAGAAAAAAAAAATTTTTTTTTTGCCTAGATCAATGTACTTAAGTGTTTACCCCAGGTTTCTGTCTAGTACTCTTATAGTTTCCGGTCTTACATTTAAGTCTTTAATCGATCTTGAGTTGATTTCTGTGTAAGATGAGAGACAGAGGTGCAGTTTCATTCTTTTGCATATGCATATCCAATTTTCCCAATACCATTTATTGAGGAGGATGTCCTTTCCTCAACGTATGTTCTTGGTGCCTTTGTTGAAAATCAGTTTTGTGTGTAAACATGTGGATTTATTTCTGCGTTCTCTATTCTGTTCCATTGGTCTTTGTGTCTGTTTTCATACCAATACCATATAGTAATCAAAACATGATTACTATAGCCTTGTAATATACTTTGAAGTCAAGTAGTGTGATGCCTCCGGCTCTGTTCTTTTTGGTCTGGATTGGTTTGGTTATCTGGGTTCCTTTGCGGTTGCACATCAATTTTAGGATTGTTTTTTCTATTTCTGTGAAAAATGTCATTGGTACTTTGATAAGGATTGCACTGAATCTGCAGATTACTTTTGGCAGTATGGTCACTTTAATTATATTAATTCTTCCAGTCCATGAGCATAGAATATCTTTCCATTTGCTTGTGTCTTCTTCAGTTTCTTTCATCAGTGTTTTGTAGTTTTCCTTGTAGAGGTCTTTCACCTACTTGGTTAAATTTATTCCTAGGTTATTTTTGGTAGCTATTTCAAGTAGGCATGTCTTTTTAATTTCTTTCTCAGCCATTTCATCGTCAGCTATTTCATCAATGGTGCATATAAACACTACCGATTTTTGTATATTGAGGTTCTATCCTACAACTTTATTGTATTTATCAAATTTGAGAGGGTTTTGATGGAGCCATTAGGTTTTTCTAGATACAAAATTATACATTTGCAAAGAGGAACAAATGCAAAGATATCCGACTTGGATATCTGTTATTTCTCTTGTCTGATTGCTCTGGCTAGGTCTTCCAGTACTATGTTGAATAGTAGTGATGAAGGTGATAAAACAAGATCCTTGTCTTGTTCCAGGTCTTAGATGAAACGGTTTCAGCTTTTCCCCATTCATTATGATAGCTGTGAGTTTATCATATATGGTTTTTATTATTTTGAGGTATGTTCTTTCGATGCCTAGTTTCTTGAGAGTTTTTATCATGAAGGGATGATGAATTTTATCAAATGCTTTCTATGGATTGGTTGAGATGATCATACGGTTTTTGTACTTCATTCTGTTGATGGAATTACTGTATTATGTTTGTTGATTTGCATATGTTGAACCATTTTTGCATCCCTGGTATAAATCCCACTTGTTCATGGCATATTATCTTTTTGATGTGCTGTTGGATTCAGGTTGCTAGTATTTTGCTAAGAACTTCTGCATCTATTTTCATCAGGGTTATTGGCCTGTAGTTTTCTTTTTTGTTGAGTCCTTGTCTGGTTTTTAATATCATAATAATGCTGCTCTCATAAAATGAGTTAGGGAGAATTCCCTCCTCTTCAATGTTTTTTCAGCTGTTTGAATATAACTTGCGTTAGTTCTTCTTTGAAGGTTTGATAGAATTCATCAGAGAAACCACCCAGGCCTGGGCTTTTCTCTGTTGGAGGATTTTTATTACTGATTCAATCTCATTACTTATTGTGGTCTGTTCAGGTTTTCTATTTCTTCCTGATTCAATCTTGGTAGGTTGCATACGTCCAGGAATTTATTTATTTCCTCTAGGCTTTCCAATTTGGTGGTATATAATTGTTTATAATAGTCTCTGAATGATTATTTGTATTTCCATGTTATCAGTTGTAGTGTCTCCTTTTTCATTTCTGATGTTTATTTGTGTCTTCTCTCTTTTTTTTTCTTGGTTAGTCTAGCTGGCGGTTTATCAATTTTTTATCTTTTCAGAAATCCAACTCTTTGTTTCATTAAAACTTTGTATATTTTTAGTTTCTATTTTGTTTAGTTTGGCTCTGACTTTTACTGTTTCCTTCCTTCTACTCATTTGGGATTTGGTTTGTTTCTCCTTATTTAGTTCCTTGAGGTGTACAGTTAGACTGATTATTTGGAATCTTTTGCCTTTTTTGATGAAGGCATCTATTGCTGTAAATTTTTCTCTTAGCACTGCTTTTGCTGTAGCTCATAGATTTTGATATGCTGTGTTTCCATTTTCATTTGTTTCAAGTAACTTTTTGATTTCCTTCATAATTTTTTTTCTTGACTCAGTGGTCATTCTGGAGCATGCTGTTTGTTTAATTTCCACATATTTGTACAGTTTCCCAGGTTCCTCTTGTTACTGATTTCTACTTTTATTCCATTTTTGTCTGAGAACATACTTGATATGATTTTGATTTTTTTAAATTTATTGAGACTTGTTTTGTGTCCTTCTACTTAACTACTTCTTACACCATTAAATAGAATACAGTAATAGCTATTTCAAATTAATGAACATAATACACATTATTTTTGTCAATCTGTTCAAAAGTGTATTGTCTAAATATTCATCAAAATACTTTTATTCCTGAATACCAAATTTCAAATATACAAAAGCACATTTATGAATTGTAATTAATCTTCACCTCTCACTAGCTCAACTCCTACCTCTTGACCCAAAATGTCTGTTGTCCATAGAATGGTGCACACATTCCAGACATGTTTCTGTGGATGCGGTGCACATGACCATGTCCACCTACACATGCATATAATCTTTGCCAAAAAGTGTGATCACATTAATCATCTCCTTTTGCAACCTGTCTTTTCCATTTAATATTCTTCTGAGGATTTATATTAGCATCTTATTAGTTCTTACAGTTTTAACATAATCAACAAGTTCATTGTTCATGTCTATATCTATTGGAATTGTATGTCAAAATTAGTTGCCAACTGCTTTGTTACTGAGCTTGCCCTATAAATTGTGGATGCTAATCTAACATCTGAGATGTAGTTTGAAAATGTTTCCCCATTATTTTATAGAAATTCTTAGTGTTATTTTCATTTAGAACGTGTTTTCAACTTCAATAATATGAATAAGATATATACAGATTGTAATTTAAAAAGAAATACTGGTGAAGAACACCTTAGGGCATGTGTACTGTCGGCCTTGAGAAAAATACGAGCATTGAGAGTCCTGGAGATATCAAGACAAAAATGGAAAAATACTTTAAGTAATTCTAGAGTTAGCTGCTGATCTGGAGAGAAAAGAGTTTTCTCCCCGATTTACATAAACTTTCCCAAAGTACCATAATATGAATAATGGTCAAAGTGATAGGTACCTTGAATAGCAGTTAAGATTAAAGGAGATGAAATATAAAGTGCATTTGCTTACAGTAGTTTAGTGTATGTTAATTTCCTTCTCTCAAGCTCCCCTGTCCCAAGGCCAATACTTGAGCTTCTGCCTGAGCCCACTCACTACTTCGAGGAGCAACCAACTCGTGTGGCCCTACACCCAGGTCTCCTGGCATAAATGGCGGGATTTAATCTTCTCTATCTTCTTCATCACCCAGAGGGGTTGTGGAGTGAGGATGCATTGGTCCACAATAGCAGAGGGGTGGAATCTGACCATTTCTCAAGCCCTGGAAGCCCATCTTCTAAAAGGGAGGCTACTCAGGGCTGTCTATGGATGATGAGGGATGGAACCTCATTCCAATCCTACCACCTATCTGGAGAAACTTAGGCTCTGAAAGCCTGAGTTTGGCCATCTATGAAATGGGATTGACCATACCATCCTTACAGTGCTGTCCTGAGGGGTAAATGAGAAAACCTGTCCAGAGTATATGGCATACAGTGGGACTTCAATGGCCTTTAAATGTTGGGACACAGCACTAGGGGATGGGTGAGCCTCAGGGCTAAGGAGGCATTGTGAAAAATCATTTCTCATTGTTTCTCTTTATGAGAAAACAGGTATCTAGTTGAAGAAAGCAAATGTCCCTGTGATATGCCTTGAGTTCAAAGATTTGTAGACAGTTGTTTCTGTACTTCCTGGGCATTATCAGAAGCTCATAAGAGCTGTTCAACATCATGCCCCCGAGCTGACCCAAATCCAGCTCCCCATGCTGGAAAAACAGGCATATCTTTGAATTCACCTGTTGAGCTCAGAAATCGGTAACACCAGGGTAGCAAAAAGTTGTGTTTGCCTAATGGCTGTTCCTGGACTGGTCAGTATGGTTTTGGGCTCTTTAGTTTTAGTTTTTTTTTTTAAGGAAAAATTTGGACCCATACCGCAGTCACCAGTGCAGAGTCTTCAGATCATGCAGTACTCAGCCACATCACTTCAGGTTTTCGGTCATCTGCTGCCTCCCTTAGAGACAAAAATCCAATAGTTACTAGCAAGTCTTTGACACATGATATAGTTTGGCTGTGTCCCCACCCAAATCTCACCTTGAATTGTAATAATCCCCACATGTCAAGTGCAGGGCCAGGTGGAGATAATTGAATCATAAGGGCAGTTTATACCACACTGTTCTCATAGTAGTGAATAAGTCTCACGAGATCTGATGGTTTTATAAATGGGAGTTTCCCTGCAGAAGCTCCCTTGCCTGCCACCATGTAAGATGTGTTTTTGCCTTCTGCTATGATTGTGGGGCTTCCCCAGCCATGTGGAACTGTGAGTCAATTAAACCTCTTTCCTTTATAAATTACCTAGTCTCCATTATGTCTTTATTAGCAGCATGAGAACAGACTAATATAACACACAATTGTCCAGTTTTTAATTAGCTAACAACTAAATATTTACAGAGCCCAGAACTCATGCTATTCCACTGGAGGTACCTCATGAACCCTAAAGTCGAATTAACTGGGTAAGAAAGGAAATTAATATATGGGTGACTTCATTGTTTAAATCTGAGATGAGATGGTTCTTCTCATTAATTTTTAAACTTGATCGGGTTTCAAAAAATTGATGATTTTCAAAAATCCCTCCTTGGACCTCTCATCACCTATTCAACCACATGATAGAGATACCACTCCTCTCCCTCTCCCCCTCTCTCTCTCTGGCGCTCGCTCTCTGTCTGTCTGTCTGTCTCTCTCTCTGTGTGTGTGTGTGTGTGTGTGTGTGTGTGTACGTGTATGTGTCCTCCCCCATTGGATTCTCTCTTCTCCTTCAAATTCAAAGTTCCACAAAGAGTTTTATACATTCCTTGTTAATACTCTCCACTTTTGACTGACTCTTTATCCCATTACACTATGGATTCTGTCCCCAGGATCATCAATTAACACATATGAATTAAAACTCTTTTGAGGCCGGGTGCGGTGGCTCACGCTTGTAATCCCAGCACTTTGGGAGGCTGAGATGGGCGGATCACGAGGTCAGGAGATCAAGACCATCCTGGCTAACATGGTGAAATCCCGTCTCTACTAAAAATACAAATAATTAGCCGGGCGTGGTGGCAGGCGCCTGTAGTCCCAGCTACTCGGGAGGCTGAGGCAGGAGAATGGCATGAACCCAGGAGGCGGAGCTTGCAGTGAGCCAAGATGGTGCCACTGCACTCCAACCTGGGCGACAGAGCGAGACTCCGTCTCAAAAAAAAAAAAAAAAAAGAAAAACAAACAAACAAACAACAAAAAAACTCTTTTGAAATACCTTCCTTGTGCAATCAAAAATAACAAATGGAAAGTACAATATACTCATACTGAGCAATTGTGATACAAAATCAGATCAAGCTCTAAATGATATGCATCCCTGAACTAATCAATGGATTTGGGTAGTAGCCTGGACATACGAAAATCAACTCAGGGAATCACTGTCTTCTTTCACCAGCATGACCCAGTTTAGATTCCAGATAGACAGGGTAAGCCTACATGAATTATAGTTTGGATTAAAGATAGAAAATTAGGTCTGGGCAAATGGAAGGTATTTCATGTCAGGAAACACTGAGACATTATTTTAGGCTAGTTAGCTTCAGGGAAGCGCTAAGATTTTGAATTCATCAGGGAATAAAGAGGTTTGAAAAATGGTATCTGCAGATTTTGTTGGAGCTCCCCACAGCATATAAACTGAGAAAATGGGTGTGTCTGCTTCAGTGAGTCTGAGAGACAGTATAAATGACAAATAGGCATATATGGTAGGTCCCTCTATTAAGATGTGAATGTGTGTTTGTTCTCCTCATGTTTCTTCCTTTCTCCTATTTCATGAGGTAGCCAGGTATTTAGGGATGAAACCACGTCAGAAAACAATATCATATTTCACTTACAGATATATGCATATGTAATAAAAGTATAGAAAAATGTCTTAAAAATGTAAAACCTAAATTATACATTGTGGTCACCTGTGGGAAAGAAGGCAGCTGAGGTAATAAGAGAAGACTTTAAAGTGTGTTTGACTCACCTATGAAGGTTTTATATGTTGACATGAGTATGTAGAAGTCTGTTGTATTCTATAATTTTTTGTGTTACTTTAAGATTTCATAACAACCACTATTTCTCTGAGACTTAATTCTGATTTTAAAAAGATCCATACCAATTAAGAAATTCAGGGAAATATAATCAAGTCCAGATATATAATTAATCAATAACCCCATCACTGGTTAATTTTTAAACTTTTTTTTGTATTAATGCTCATTTCATTCTCTATGCATGCATATTTAATGTTTGTATACTAAATATGGGTTTCATTAATTTGAAGACTCAACATTTGCTAAAGATCATGAAAGCAGTTATTAAATGTACACACATTTTCTACCTGATCTATCTGACTCCAAAGCCCACATCCCTAACCACTGGGTATACAAGGAAAGATCTGGTACTTAGGACCCAGGTCTCCTGGTTTCAGTCTGTTTTATAGCAGACTCATCTTCATGCTCTGTCATTCGGTGCTGTCTCCTTTCCAGAGCTTAATGAAAAGCTGCTATTCCAATGTCCAAATGGAAGGTAAAAGAAGGTAGCAAGAAAGGATATCAAACAAAATGTAATGAGGGGATGATTTTCCTTCTCCTCCACTGCATTGTCAGGTTACCTGTGCTACAGAGACAGCAAAGCCCGCCGTCCCTCCCTCTCTCTCTTTCCCCCTCCCTCCCTACCTTCCTCCCTTCCTCTCTTTCTTTTTTCAGGGTCTTGCTTTGTTGCCCAGGCTGAGTGCAGAGAGAAAATAAATCAAAGTGTGGAGAGACTGTGACCCTGTGAAAAGAGTGTTCTGGTGAAGAATGTGACTTCAGGAGGAAGCATAAACCCACTGCCAGATGGGAGCCTATGGGACCTGGGGTTAGAGAAAAACTAAACTAAAGTAGGTGTAAGATTAACCTGGGTTAATTTTATGGCTATGTTTTTTTCGGAAATATTTCTTAAGTAACATATTTTAGGAGCCACATTTTTATCATAAATGTATTCCACACTTGTCTTTGCAAAAGGTTAATATTGAGTCAAGCGCAGAATTTAAAAACTATTAATACCCAGTGTTAAAGCAAACTAAATATGACCTGAGAAGGACTCCGTACTTCTATATTTGAGTCCTTGTGGATGAACTGTAACCTAGCTTAATAGGCAAAATTGAAAACGTAACTTCGGAGTATGTGCCTGTAACAATAGCTAACTCTTGGCCAATCCCAGCGGCCATACTTCAACCATTCGTGTACTGCGGAGTGTTCAAACTGGGTTTAAACAAGGCAAACACCAAGCTATAATCAATCCAGCCATTCTGTACCTCACTTCCAATTTCTGTACATCATTTCCCTTTATTGGTCTATAAATCTTTTTCCACCACATGGCTGTGCTAGAGTCTCCATGAATCTGCTGTGATTCTGGGGGCTGCCCAATTCACGAATTGTTCATTGCTCAAAGTCCTTTAAATTTAATTTGGCTGAAGTTTTTCTTTTATCATCAGTATTCCTATCCTTATTGAAATTTACATCATGCTACTTTGTTTTTTTATACATGTATATAAGCAAATGTAATGGACACACATACATTACATTTTATATAATGGTTATACTATATATGGAGCTTGGTATTCTGGGTTTTTATTTTCATTTCTACTTCTATTTGAACTTTTATACAAAGTACTAATATGTGGATGAATCATTCTGATTAAATTACAAGATATATAATCTAACTTTGCCTTTTAATGAACCAGCTGACCCAACCCCAATTTTCAAACAATGCATCTGATTGGAAATGCCATATCTACATTGCATATTAAATGTAATATATATATATGGGTCTGTTCATGAGCTTTCTACAGACATCCTTTAATCTGTATGTCAAAGACTCCATCAGTTACAAAAGCAAAGTTTCATGGAACATTGCAATACCTGACAGTGTAATCCTGATTCCTATCATTCACCCTTTGGATGAATGGTGCAATAAAAAAACAAAATAAACAATAATAAAAATGCCAGCAATTGTAGGATACATGATAGATAAATTATTTGTTCTAGATTATGCAACCATCGAGTGATAGTTCCCAGACTCAAATCCAAGTCCTTCTCACCCCAAAGCCCACACAGCTAACCACTGTTCCTATAATAAATGTCCTTCTGTGGTAGACTAGAGGCTGACAAAAGAACAGGACTCACTCCAGGTCCTGTGGTCACTTTACAGGTCTGGCAACTAGGATACAGGTTCAATGACCCCCATCTTCTGTCCAGCTATTATTCTTTGCTCTTCTTTAATATTCCTTCTTTCTGGGGCTCAATAAATTCATTCACCATGTCACACTAGGATGAAAATAGGAGATCAGAAAGTACCTGGAATCAAAAGAATAACGAGATACAACCAACATTCACTGCTTGTCACCATGCTTCCAGATCCTCTCGTTTCAAATCTTTTATTTTATGCAGCACAGATGTATTCTTCCAGGGCCAGCAATCTCTAAGAATGTACCCCGAAAGATACAATTAAAAAAGACAAAAGGCATAAACACAAGGCAATTCATGGTAGAACAATTTGTAACAGGACAAGACTAGAAATGAGACAGATATCCATCAATAAGGAATTGATTGAATAATCTAAGGTACATCTACATCCCAGAGTTTTATGGAGGTAAAACAAGCTATGAGAACTCCCCCTTCTACTCCTTTGTAATGATTTTCAGCATATATTGTTAACTGAAGAAAGGTGCAGAAAAATGTGTTGAGTCACTGCTGTCCAATGTAGTAGACATTGTCCACATATGGCCATTTACATTTAAGTTGATTAAACATACATGAAACTAAAAGTTCAGTTCCATTCAACACATTTCAGGTGTTCAACCGCCACAGTTGCCATTAGCTATTGTATTGAACAATGTAGACAGTATATTTCATCTCTATAGAAATTAAAATGATTTTTCTGTTATTCCCACATACAGCTTTCTATTCAGCATATGAAGAGGCTGGAACATCTAGTGGACTTCTGTATCCCTTTAACCTGGAATGCCTCCTTTTTCAACCCAGAGTTTCAGAACGCTCTATAGGGTATGCATGGGCCACAGCCCCTCCCTCCCACCTTCCTGCTCACCGATGTTCAAGCTGTAGTTCAAGCTTCTGTCATGAGGGGGGCGCCATTGTACCACCATTATAGAACTCTTCTGCAAAGACGTGTCTGCAAGGAGCAAAAAATACAATACTTCCCTTAAACCACAGCTTATGAGCCTAAGTGCAGAATGATTCATTCTAATTCTGTCAAAAAAAAAGAACAACTGGTAAGTGTAAAAGAAGACTGCAAATACATATATGGTGGGGCATCCATAGGATGAAACACCAGGTAGGTCTAACACTCCTTGGCTGTTGCTGGAAGACAGAATCTTAATGGATCGCATCAGGGCAGGTGAGAGGTGACTGAGAGAGGATGAGGGCAAAAAGGGCAGGTCTGGGAGGCTGTGCTTATAGTGTCCTGGAGAGGGGATGAGTGGGAAGCGGTGGTAGAAGGTCCAGGAAGCCTGTACAGGGGTGGATGGAGAGTGAACGAATGCCCTGCTATCTGGAAGGGACCCTCCTACAGTGTGGAAACCTCAACCTACACTGAGAAGGGAAGAGATGAATCAGTGAATGTGATGTAGATTTGGGGTCGACAGCAAATGGAACTGTTTTAATATACACACAAATACTCCAAACAGAACTGGTATTTCAGTGAACAAACGATGTTATAACATATGTTACTCTTTGTTAGATGTACTCCTTTTCCTTAAAAAAGAACAAAAGTGAAGATGGCTGTGATGTCTCCTAGTGGCCAGAGCCAGGATTGCAACTCTGAGAGTTGACTGGTGAGTTCAGCAGGGGAAAGGGAGGGATGGAGGTTGGGAGGTTGATTAATGGGATCAGCCAGTTTTCTGGAATTTTTGACGTACCTACAGAAATCCCTCTGTATCCATTATTTTTCTGGGTTATAAAAAAGTACGTTTTCTGGGATATCTAAATTTGAGATTGGAAGTACAGTGTCAGTCTGAACTGGGGATAATGCTGCAACTGTGAACTGTATTTGAGGTGGTAGAGCTAGAGGAGCTAGAACATACACACATACACACACACTCATGTGTGAGTCAATTCATTTTAAAAAAATCTACATTATTTCCCTAGGAAATTGAATAAATGAATGCCTAAAGTAAGGAATATATGTGTACCATACTCTTGTCAATATGTTCACAGCATATTGTTTTTAATATTTTATCAAAATACTTTTTCCTGAATATAAAATGTAAAACAATATATAAAAATACATATATGAATTGAAATTAACCTGTATCTCTCACTGGAGCAGCTCCTAACCCCTGACCCCTAGGTGTCTGCTGTCCATAGAATGGTGCATACTGTGAAATGTGTCTCCACAGGTGAGATGCACACAAATATGTTCACCTACACACACACACACACAGACTGTTCCAAAGGTTGAATCACATCCTTATCTTCTTTTGCAACCTATTTTTTCCACTATTCTTCTCAGGATTTATATTTACATCTTATTAGTTTCTGTGGTTTTGGCATAGTTCGTGTGTTTATTGTTAATGTATCTAATTATTTGACTTCTCCACTGAAATTATTTGCCTAAGTTCTTTGTTAGTGTGCTTCGCAAAGCATGAATTCTAACCCACTATCTCAGCTCTAGTTTGCACAGATTTTTCCAGAGTTTTTACGCTATTCTTAGGTTTTTTAAATTTAGAATTTTTCAATTTAAATTATCTTCTGACTTAAAACCACATGGATCACAATTTTTAAAAAAAATGTTAAACTGCCTTGGAACATGTAATGGCAGTGCCCAAGGAGAATTAGATCATTCCGAGCCCAGGAGGCACAGAGACAAACTGGAGAAAACTTTAGAATAATTCAGAATTACCTGCTAATCGAGACACAACAAAGATATTTCCCTGATGTACAGAAACTTGTCTAAAGTACCCTGATCTGAATAATGGACATAATTCAGTGGGTATTCTTGTAGGTAACTTGAATAGCTGTTGAGATTAAAGGAGATGAAATATAGAGTACATTTGCCTAAAGGAGTTGTGATGGTTAACACTGAGTGTCAACTTGATTGGATTGAAGGATACAAAGTATTAATCCCAGGTGTGTCTGTGTGGGTGCTTCCAAAAGACATTAACATTTGAGTCAGTGGGCTGGGAAAGGCAGATCCACTCTTAATCTGGTGGGCACAATCTAATCAGCTTCCAGTGAATATAAAGCAGGCAGAAAAATGTGAAAAAGAGAGGCTGGTCTAGCCTCCCAGCCTACATCTTTCTCCCGTGCTGGATGCTTCCTGCCCTCGAACATTGGACTCAAAGTTCTTCAGTTTTGGGACTCGAACTGACTCTCCTTGTTCCTCAGCTTGCAGATGGCCTATTGTGGGACCTTGTGACTGTGTAAGTTAATACTTAATAAACTCTCTCTCTCATATATATGCGCTCACCTGTCTCAAGGCCAACTCTTGAGCTTCTGCCTGAGCCCACTCACCACTTCAGGCATCAATCAGCCAACTCATGTGTCCCTACACACAGGTCTGTTGGCACAAAGAATGGGATCTCACCTCTGTCATCTTCATCCAGAAAAGTTGTTGAGTAAAGACTCATGGGGTCACAATAGCAGGGGGGTGGAATCTCACCATTTCTCAAGCCCAGAAACCCATCTTCTAAAAGGGAGGCTCCTCAGGGTCCTCTAGGGAGGGTGAGGGATGGAATTTCATTCAAATCCTGCCACTTACCTGAAGAGGTGACTTAGGTAAGAGCCTGAGCTTAGTCATCTTTTAAATGGGACTGACCATACCATCCTTACATAGCTGCCTGATGGGTACATGAGGAAACGTCTTCAGAGTATATGGCATGGGGTGGGACTTAAATGGCCTTTAAATGGGACATAGCATTAGGGGCTGGCGGAGCCTCAGTGCTAAGGCAGGCATTGTGAAAAATCATTTCTCATTGCTCCCCCTTATGAGAATACAGACATCTAGTTGAAGAAAGCAAATGTTCCTGTGATATGCCTTGAGTTCAAAGTTTTTTAGACAGTAGTTTCTCTACTTCGTGAGTGTTATCAGAAACTCATAAGAGCTGTCTAACATCATGCTTCTGAGATGACCCAAATTTAGTTCCCCACACTGGGAAGACAGGAATGTCTTTGAACTTACCTGTTGAGCTCAGAGACAGCACCAGGGATGCAAGGTATGGTGTTTGCCCAGTGGCTGCTCCTGGACTACCTGGTATGTTAATATATTTATTGGTATATTCTAGATCTGTCCCAAAATCACCAGTGCAGGGGTTTTCAGATCGTGCATTAACCAGCCACATTGCGACAGAATTTCAGCCATCTGCTGCCTCCCTGAGAGACAAAAATCCAAGAGTTACTAGCATTTCTTCACACACAATGTCTATTCTTTCATTAGGTAATAACTAAATATGTATTGAGCTCAAAACCCATTCTATTCCATTGGAGGTGTCTCATGAGCTCTAATGTGATATAAAAGCATAAGGGAAATAAACACGTGGGCAACTTCAAGGGTTCATTCTGAGACAGCTTTTTTTCACATTAGCTTTTAACTTGGTCAAGTTTCAAGAAATTGAATATTTTAAAAAAATCTCTCCTTGGACCCCCCTCGTCACCCATTCAGCTACAGGATACAGATCTCCCTGTCTCTGTCTCTCCCTCCCTTATCCTTCTTCTCCTTCATATTCAAAGTACCAAAAAGAGTTTTCTACAAGCTCTGTTAACATTTTTCACTTCCCACTCATCATCCTACTGCCCTATGGCTTCTGTCTCTGGGATTGCAATGAACATTCTCTCCAAAGTCATAATCCACCCATTTCTTACTAGGTCCAGGTTTCGTATAAATACACTAACATAGGGCATATTACTTTTAATGAGCTCCTACAGTATGTATGATTGCAGACTGCTTCTTTCACCTAACAACAGAGCTTTCACAGTTTCCCAGGCTCTAGAGCATGATGCACTGGACATAAGTCCAAGCTGTCCCGCTCCCTAACTGTTCAGTCTTAGGCAAAGTCCTTAAACTCTCTGTCCCTTAGTTTTCCATCTGTAAAACTGAATTTTGCAATAGTATTTAACTCATAAGTGTGTTCTAGGTACTGAATGATCCAACACATTAAAAGCATATAGTACCTATGATATGTTGGCACTTTTAAATACTTTTCACATACCTTACTGGTATTCGTATCCCTGTAGCCATGAAAAAAAATTAGGGTATCAACCAATGTTTATTCATAATCAACGACATTTGGGGTATGATGTTTGTACATGTAAGAGTTTCCTAGGGCCACCATAACAAATTATCACAAACTTTGCATATTTAAACAACAGAAATTTATTATCCCATGATTCAGATGTACAAAACCAAAGTCTGAAGTACAAAATCAAGGTGTAGGCAGGACTGCATTGCCTCCAAAGCCTTTAGGGGAGAATCCTTTCTTAGCTCTTCCAGCTTCTTGTGGCTCCTGCTTTATTTGGTTTGAGGTGGCATAACTCAATCTCTGCCTCAGTCTTCACATGGCCTTCCTCCCTGCATGTGTCAAATCTCCCTCTGCTTTCTTTTATATAGACACCAGTCATTGGAGTTGGGCATCAACCTACATTCAGGATATTCCCTTCTGGGAGATCTTTCACTTCATTATGTCTACACAGACCCTATTTCCAAATAAAGTTTGGGTGGATTAGGATTGGGACATGTTTTGAGGGGGACAAAATTCTACCCACTACAGTTAAATAAGCAAGTTACACCACTAAATGTAAGATAAAGTATCTTCTGTATGTACATGGACTGGCTGATCCCTGAGAGGTTGAACTAGACCAAGCTATAGCCCTTTGGAAAGGGAACCTGGATGGTAGTCTATTAATGGGTACACAACTACTATATAAAGGGTACTTTATATTTCATCTCATTTTGATTTCAACAATTCTATCCAGTACAAATAATTATGCCCATTAATTGGATCAGGGAGCACAAATGAAAAGACTGATAACTTGATCTAGGGAAACTACCTTATAAACTATTGTTCCAGGATTCTAAACCTAGAATTATTCAAAACGTTTTTTCCCTTCTATCCCGTCAGCTGACATCTGATATAACTTAAAGCATTTTTTTTTTTTTTTTTAAGAGATGGAGTCTCGCTCTGTCACCCAGGCTGGAGTGCAGTGGCTTATTGTAGCCTCCTCCTCCTGGGTTCAAACGATTCTCCTGCCTCAGCCTCCTGAGTAGCTGGGACTACAGGTGTGCACCACCAAGTCCAGATAATTTTTTGTATTTTTAGTAGAGATGGGGTTTCCTGATGTTGGCCAGGCTGGTCTCAAACTCCTGACCTCAAGTGATCCACCCATGTCAGCCTCCCAAAGTGCTGGGATTACAGGTGTGAGCCACTGCACCTGGCCTTAAAGCATTATTGTTTAGTTGAGTCGTTCTTTCGAAAACAATGTGCTAAAGTGCTTTTTAAATAGTAAAAAACTATAAAGTATAGAATTGTATTTGCATAGCTAAAATAGAAAACAAAAAGAAATAAAAAATTTGGGAGAAATTATTTCTAACCCATATTCAATCATGTTTTATATCCTACAAATATGAAATATTCATGAACAAGAGAAGTAAGCCAATCATATCGAGACAATATATAAATCTTAGAAAAATGATATAAATTCCAACACTTGGGAACACACCAAAACAAATAAAATATATGAAACAGAATCATATTTAGTCAACCAGTTAAGTCATAAATTATAATGTAGTGCATGGATTTATGTAAAATAATTTATATAGACAGATTAACATGGATTTAGAGGTATGTGTGTCAATAAAAGTAAGTTAGTATACTACATGCAGAGAAAAACATCTGAAGAGTAGATACTAATAAATTAAGAGAAACTATCTTTGTATATGGAGAAGGAGAAGATGTGACAGATGGACAATATTTTTAATATGTAATATACATTCTGATTATATTTGATAAATCTTAAACAATGAAAATAATTAACTGATAATGTGACAAAGTTATTAAGATTCTGTTCTGTAAATCAGAAAAATCTGTGACCTAGTCACAAAATTATAGTGTAGAAATGCATTAAGAATCATGTTCATATGCTGTGTGAAAATAGTACATTAAAAATTATATTTTGTAAATCAGTGTGTGCACATTGTAGAGAGATAGAGGATTCTTTTATTTTATAAATGTGCAATTCTCTGGTGTTCTAAATTTAGAAACTTTATTGTACAAAATGTGGAAAACAAAAAGTTGTGAAATTACAAATATGATGCTCATATATTCATTGCTTTGGAAACATGTTCACAGTATACTGTTTTATACATAAGACAAGTAGCTCAAAACTATTTGATGGTATGTTTATATGTTTCAGTGTGGGTGTCTGCATGTTGCTTGTATCTCAGTCTTCTTCACAACAATTATACACACACAAACTCTTGCAGCTTTCTATTCAGTTTGCAGATAGAGAGTAAAGGAGAAGGTCACCCTTGTGTTGGTTTCATCCTTGGTTCTCCTCATGAGTAAGGGACTACATGTTTACTTTCTCTTTTAGCCCTTCACTACATCAGAGTTGTGGATTTCTGGTTTTGTGCTTGTCTTTTCCCTAGGACAGAAGTCCCTCCAATTTGGTCTTCTAGCTGACATGAAGTTTCTGCTTTATGCAAGACTGCCTCTCCCATTTGAGGGATGTGGACCCAGATCCACAAAAAACTGAAAAGACTAGAGACTGAATTGTCAAAGACAAGCACAGGAGTAGGACTCCTATCCAAATATCTAATTCTTCTGATTTAGTGAGATGGCTTTCATGAACTTCTCACATGATGTTCACCACCCCTCAGCATTCCTCTTCCTCTGTGGGGAAATAGGCATTTTCATGCATTGCTAGAAGTAATGTTAAATGGTACAGTCCCTGTGGTGGGGTTTGATGCTATCTATAAAAATACATTGGTATTTACTCTTGGAAACAGCAATCCCTCTTCTAAAAATCCATCCCAAAGAAATACTGCAAAAAGATAAAAGGCATATACACGAGGCTATTTATGGTAGAAAATTCCTAACAGAATACTAGTAATATGACAGATGCCCAGTACAGGGCCAACTAAATAATCTAAGGTACAACTACACCCTAGAGTACTATGCAAGTATAAAAAGCAAGGAGGACTCCCTCTCTGTACTGCTATGAGTAATCTCTACGACACATTGTGAAATAAAAAGCAAGAAGAAGAAGGAAAAAAAAAAAGTATAGAGCAGCAGTATCCAATACAGTAGCCACTACTGACATATGTCAACTTAATTTAAATTACAAACTCAGTTTCTTAGTCTTACTCATCACGTTTCACATGCTCAATAACCATAGCTAGCTAGTGGCTACTGTGTTGCACAGTTTAGATATAGAACATTTTCATTTCTGGATAAATTTTTACTGGGGAAGTAATATAATAAATAATATACATATTTGCTTTTTTTTTTTTAGAATGAGGGTAATAACAAAAACTAATAAAATGATTACCTACAATAGGACAGAGGAGCAGCCCGGGATAAAAGCAGATGACATGTATCTCTTACAAAGGATACACATTTCCTGGTTAAACACACTGGAGAGGACAAAAAAAATGACTAACCCGGTAGCAATGAGCAACCAAAAGTACTCAGACTGAATCCAAAAAAACAAAACACAAACAGAACAAGCTCACTGCTCACCTTTGGAAACTCCTAAGGAAACAAGTCACTGTTTTGAAAAGTGGAAATACTGCAAAAGAACTAAACATTCATCCTACCTTCCCTGTGTATACCACATCTCAATATAATCTAATAGGTCAGAGGAAGTTTTCTTTATACATGAATTCCAGCTGGTGAAGGCAGAAGAAATCAGAATTACAATGTCACCCTTTTTGTAACATTTAATGAAATGCAGATACAGGTAAGAATATTCAGAGACTGCAAAAAACATGAAGTAAAGGTGAATAGGGAAATTTTATAAAGAACAGATCATGCTGATGACACCTGAACCCAGTGATTAATTTCAACATCACAGGAGAGACAACCAGATCCAATGAGCCTCCTAGTGTAACACTGTAAGAATAAACACCACCACACCTGAGATATTCAAGCCAAAAAACTTGAATCTCAACAAGCCTCTAAATCTCATTACCAATTTAAAGGACATAAGACTGGCCAGATGAACTTAATAAACAACAAAATAAGGACACAATCAGCAATATCCAGAATGCAAACTCCACAGGACAACAATCCAATTTCTTAAGCAAATAAATAAGGTTTTTAAAAAGAGTACAGACCTTCTTTGATTAAAAGAGACTTAAAACTTGAGAGAACTAAATTAAGGAGAAACTGATATTAAAACCACAATGAGATACTGCTACTCACCCAGCAAAAGAAAAAAAAAAACAAAAAAGATGGAAAACACTAAGTGTGGCAAGGATGTGGAGCAGTGGAACTCTTACACTGTTGATGGGGATACAGATTGGAAAAACCACTTTGAAAAACTGACGGTGTCCACTGAGCTGAACATATACATACCCTGTTACTCAGAAATGCCAGTCCTTGGCACATGCCCAAGAGAAATGAAAATAAATGTCTATCCAAACATATGTATAAGATCATTCATTGTGGCACATATACACCATGGAATACTATGCAGCCATAAAAAAGGATGAGTTTGTGTCCTTTGTAGGGACATGGATGCAGCTGGAAACCATCATTCTCAGCAAACTATCGCAAGAACAGAAAACCAAACACCGCATGTTCTCACTCATAGGTGGGAACTGAACAATGAGATCACTTGGACTCGGGAAGGGGAACATCACACACCGGGGCCTATCACGGGGAGGGGGGAGGGGGGAGGGATTGCATTGGGAGTTATACCTGATGTAAATGATGAGTTGATGGGTGCTGACGAGTTGATGGGTGCAGCACGCCAACATGGCACAGGTATACATATGTGACAAACCTGCACGTTATCCACATGTACCCTAGAACTTAAAGTATAATTTAAAAAAAAATAAATAAAATAAAAAAAAAGATCATTCATAACACCATTATTCATAAGTCAAACACTGGAAAAATATGTAAATCTCCAAAAGGGATATATATATTGTGAAATACCCAAATAATGCAATGCCATCCATCAATGAGAATGAATAATCTACAACTATAGACAAGAATAATGGAAATCACACACGCATTATGCTGATTGAAAGGAGATAGACACAAAAGACTGCATGCTGTACGATTCCAGGCATTTTTCTGCTCATGTCCCAATAGATTTTGGTAAAGGAAAGGAAAATCATTACCCCATTTCCATTTATTTGAAGGTATTCTATGTCTTCCTATATTACCTGCAAGTTAACCTCAGAGAAGCATGTATCCTCTGAACCCTTGAAAAGTGATTCACTATACATAAGAAAAATGCTAATACCATGTCTGAGAACAGATAACTGTGTGAGATGGGAGATATACCTGTGCTCACTGCCAGCTCTAATCTATAAACTCTAGGTGACCATGAGTAAATCACACCTTATTTGCATCACCAATCAATGGTGGTCCGACCAGGCCTGTCTCCAAACTAAAGAAACCTAAAGCACTAGACAAAGTGACTTCCACCTGGAAAAGCACTCTGAATTCCTAAAAAGGAAGATAATTCATCTTTGAATTCCAAGGAATTATTTGAATAGCCAAGTTGTCTAATGCATATTAAGTATGACGATTAATATATTTTGAAATAATTTCTCTTTTGGTTTCACAGTTATCAGCTTTTTACATTTTCTTAAATAGATACCATCTTGGTATATGGCACAAAAGCTACTGAAAGATACTTTCCAACCAAAGACATACATGAACCACCATGGGCTGACATGGTTCAACCACGTCAAAACTGACATGGCTTTTTCTTCTCCATAATTGTACTGGTTAGGAGTGTAGGATCTGGAGACGGAATAGGGACAAGCCCTACTTCCTATAACCTATGTGACTTTGAATACTTTGCTTCACCTTACAGTCACTCAAATGCCTCATCAGTAAACTGAGATTATGCAATACCTACCAAAGAAGACAAACCATTTTTAAACAAATACTGCTTTATGTTTTGGTTTTACAAGGATAAACAGCCAAGAATCCCATTATTTAAAAAATTATACTACAGAGAAATTGGGATACCTGGCTCTCTGTGACCTTGGGAGAGTGAAAGAACCACTCTGGGCCAGGCACAGTGGCTCACGCCTGTAATCCCAGCACTTTGGGAGGCCGAGGCGGGCAGATCACGAGGTCAGGAGATCGAGACCATCCTGGCTAACACAGTGAAACCCCGTCTCTACTAAAAATACAAAAAATTAGCCGAGCATGGTGGTGGGCACCTGTGGTCCCAGCTACTTGGGTGGCTGAGGCAGGAGAATGGCGAGAACCTGGGAGGTGGGAGCTTGCAGTGAGCTGAGATCGCGCCACCGCACTCCAGCCTGGGCAACAGAGCGAGACTCTGCCTCAAAAAAAAAAAAAAAAAAGGACCACTCTAGAACCACTCTGTACTTCAATTTTGTTTTCTGTAAACTGGGGCAAGCAACTGTCCCTACCTCATGAGTTGCTGCTTTGAGAATTACTTGAGTTAATACATGCAAACTCTTAGACCCATAGTAGGAACACAATAACTGCTCATTAAATGTGAATTTGATATTGAGATTTTTCAAGTTTTAAAAGTTTAATAGTTTGCATGTTAATTAAATAAAGCATTATAGTCTTACAATTGAATCTTAATTATCAACTGATATATATTTTAAATTACTAACTTTCACTTCTAAACCACATTTGGATGACCTAACTAATTAACTTGAGACTATCTCAAAAGCACTTGGAAGGACTGATCTCAGAAAACAGCACCATCGTTTCTCCATTTTGCTGAACAAAAACACCTGGGGTCCTCCTTGACTCTGCCTTATCCCCCATACCCTACCTACACAGGCACTGCAAGTCCTGCCTGCCCTACCTCCAAATACCCTCTGTTGAGGTCCACACCGCCCTCCCTGCCCCCACCCCTGGCTTCTGCACACAGTGGCAGCCCTGGTCCCCTCTACCTGCACATCTTCAGTATTCTCCCAATGGTTATCCTCACTCCCTACCTTGTTCCTTTCTAGTCCATTCTCCACACAGCAGCCAGAGTCACCTTCTGACAACAAGAATCAGACCATGTCACTCCCATACTCTAATCTTGACACTCACAATACAATTATCCAAACTCCTTACAGGGCCTAAGCCATGTTGTTCCTGTCTACCCTTCAACTTCATCTCCCACCAGATTGCATACTGTTTGCTAGGCTCCAGCCACTCTAGCTTGTCCTCTGTTCCTGCATCAGTGGTGTCCACACACAACATAGGGACACTGACAAAATGGCCTCTCCATGCCTGGCTTCTTCCTATCATTCAAGACTCAGGTCAAGTATCACTTCCTGAGAAAGAGTACACTGACAACCCTATCTATAATAATCCTTGTATTGATCCTTCTCTACTTTGTTTAGTTATGCTTATTTTCGTCAAAGAGTATATCCTCATATGAAATCACATGCTTGCTGATTTATTTACCTGCTTATAGTCAGTTTTTCCAGACTAGAATGATAGTTCCTGGGACCCTGCCTGTCTTGTTTTCTGTGATGTTTCCCCAGTGCCTAGACCAGAACTTCACACATAAATCATTGAATAAGTATTACTGAATTGAAGGAATTGTTACATATTGGACATACCAGAGATCACACGGATATTTAAAACTGAGTAGCAGGAGCAACAATGAAATTAGACATCAAAGGATTCAAATTTTCATGGGCCTTGTTGCCAATCCACAGCAGCGCTTTTCAAACACTGATGAATACCAGAAACAACTGAAGAAATTACTCAAAATGTAGACACTTCTCACCCCACCTCCCTGGTTTTGATTCTGTAGATCTAGGATGGGCCCAAGTATCTGCAATTTTAATAAGCAACCCTTGATGAATTTGATGAAGTGGCCCATGGAGCACACTTGGAAAAATTCTAGACCTAAACAGTTCATATTTAATTATAATTAATTTAATGCCTCCATGCAGAGTTCTGGGACATCTGAAGTGTCTCTGTTAATGTAATTACTTGAAAGTGCTCTGGTTCTTCCATTTCACCGAAGACCACTGATTGCTTTTTCACATGGGATCACCCTTAAACTCTAGAGTATTCCAAGTAGTCTGGAGGATTGGGAATTGTTATCCTGCTGTATGGGCGAGGCTGGTGGAAGGGTAGTGACTCACCTAAAGTGTCCCAATGATGGAACCCTGATCTTTTCACTCTTGCTCCAGCAACCTGTCTAGCAGACTCCACATCGCACTTGGTTCTTCTCTGTCAGCTCCTGGTTCTGGGATGCAGAGTCCACACCCTTCTCTGATGTTGCATTAGAAGGGAGATTAAGAAGATAAGAAAGCACATGGAATAGAGAGGAAAGTAAGAGGATGGGAAAGCACATGAAACACAGGGGATGGGATGATGATGTCTGGCGTGTCCCTACTATCTGGAAGCTGTGCTATGATACTTTTCCTCTTCCCCAGCTCCATCCTACAACCCCCTGCTACACACAACAGTGACACTGAAGCTCACACATAATAGAAATGTGGGCTTCTCTGTGCTTTCTGTTACATTTCCAAGTATTCATCCTAGTAGTCACACTATTACATTAATGTCAAGACATCACACTGGCATAGTGAAGGAGGTAATGTTAGAATGAAGAACATTTGCTGATGGCCTACAAGATGCCACAAGCTTTAGGTTGTTATTTTCAGACATTTTCTCTTCAAATCCTCAAAGCTGTGCTCTGAGGTGAGCATCATTACTTCCTTTCCACAGATGGGGTACAGTCAGGCTCAGAGAGCAAAATACATGCTCAAAGAATTCTAGGGAGGTGTCAAGCAGACACTGAAACCAACTTCAAGGTCCTTCCACTGGCCAATTCTGGAAAAATGTAAGCATCAAAATACAGAATGATAGTAACAGAGTGTAACCCTTTGAAAAAAAATAGGAATCTCACAGTCATATTGATATAAATAAAAACATGAATAAGTACATTAATAAATAATGAGGCCAAGCACAATGGCTCATACCTGTAATCCAGGACTTTGGGAGACTAAGGCACGTGAATTTCTTGAGCCCAGGAGTTCAAGACCAGCCTGAGCAACATAGTGAAACCCCCATCTCTACTAAAAATACAAAAAATTAACTGGATGTGGTGGGATGTACCTGTAGTTCCAGGTACTTGGCAGGCTGAGGTGAGAGGATCGTTTGAGACTGGGAGGTTGAGACTGCAGTGAGCCAAGATCAAGCCACTGCACTCTAGCCTGGGCAACAGAGAGAGACAGGAAGGACGGAAGGAAGGAAGGACGGAAGGAAGGAAGGACGGACGGACGGAAGGAAGGAAGGAAGGAAGGAGGGAGGGAGGGAGGGAAGGAAGGAAAGAGGGAAGGAAGGAAGGAAGGAAGGAAGGAAGGGAGTGAGTAAGGGAGGGAGGGAAGGGAGGGGAGGGGAGGGAGGGGGGAGGGAGAGGAGGGAGGGGAGGGGAGGGAAGGGAGGGAAACAAGGCAAGGGAGGGAAGGGGAGGGAGGGGAGGGAAGGAAGGGAAGGAAGGGAAGGAGGGAGGGAGGGAGAAATCTCTACACTCAAGTGCTTAGTAATAATTCATGAAGGAATAACAGAATTAGAAAAGCAACATTTGACAACTCTCATAGTTGTAAGTGATTCAGGTAAAAATCATAAATGCTCAGTTTGTACCAGCAAATCCCACAGTGGTCACTGAGTCATCATGGTAACCATGCTTGCTCAAAAAAGCTGGGAAAAAAATGAATGACCACCCTGATCTTATACCTAATATATGCTTGGAACTGAATAGGAATCACACGATGCACAGTAATTAACCTCAACTATCCCTTACAATAAACATTCCTGGCAGCTTCAGTGATATATACATTCATAATACATACATACCCACATACATACATACTTGATCTCTCTCACCATCCCAGATCCCAGGAATTCATTGATGTAGATTTACTGAGTGGGTGGGTGGCCAGGTAAAAAATTAAAACCTGGCAGGCATGGTGGCTTATGCCTATAATCTCAACATTTTGGGAGGCTGAGGTGGGAGGGTCACTTGTGCCCAGGAGTTTGACATCAGCCTGGGAAACATGAGACTCTGTCTCTACAAAGTAAACAATAAGTTAGTCAGGTATGGTGGTGTGCACCTGGAGTCCCAGCTTCTCAAGAGGCTGAGCGGGGAGGATTGCTTGAACTCAGGAGGTTAAGGCTGCCGTGAGCTATGATTGTACCACTTTACTCTAGCCTGGGCAACAAAGCAAGATGCTGTCAAAAAAACAAAAAACAAAAATACACCACCACCACAACCACCGCCACCACCAACAAAAAACAGCAAACCTTGCATTTCAACAGATTTATTTTAAGCATACATATAAAGTTGAAAGCTACTGAACTATGCTCTTTTAATGATTACTTTTTCTGGAGATGACCCCTGTAGAATATCTGTGAGACATCTTTCAAATACTTTTTCAATCAGAAAATGGCCCGTGCTTTCAACCAAAGAAAACCTTGAGCTATTATTATTTGGCTGCTGAGAAAATATAATAGTTCAAAGAAAATATAATAATTAGGGATTGTATTTTAAAATGCCATTTATAGTAGCTTCAAAAAGTATGAAATATTTATGGATAAAAAATCTGTCCACAATTGTACAACACCTGCACACTGAACATTACAAAACATTGCTGAGAAAATTAAAGGAGACTTAAATAAATGGGGGACATACTGTGTTCGTGGATCAGAAGACTCAGTATTGTTAAGATATCAAATTTCCCCGATATGATCTATAAATTTAATGCAAACTCAATAAAAAATTTTACCAAAGTTTTTTTTTTTTTTTTTTTTTTTTTTGAGACGGAGTCTCGCTCTGTCGCCCAGGCTGGAGTGCAGTGGCCGGATCTTGGCTCACTGCAAGCTCCGCCTCCCGGGTTCACGCCATTCTCCTGCCTCAGCCTCCGGAGTAGCTGGGACTACAGGCGCCCGCCACCTCGCCCGGCTAGTTTTTTGTATTTTTTAGTAGAGATGGGGTTTCACCGTGTTAGCCAGGATGGTCTCGATCTCCTGACCTCGTGATCCACCCGTCTCGGCCTCCCAAAGTGCTGGGATTACAGGCGTGAGCCACCACGCCCGGCCACCAAAGTTTTAAAAAGGTAATTGACAGGCTGATTCTAAAATTCATGTGAAAATTTAATGGATCTAGCTGATAAAAACAACTTTGAAAAAAAGGTCAAAGTTAGAGAACAAACACTACCTGACTTCAAGACTCTTTACAAACCTACAGTAATCAAGAATATGCTGTTGGCATCAAGGTAGAAAAGCAGATCAAAGGAACAGAATAAGGAATCCAAAACCTACCAAATCTACATGGATAACTGGTTTTTTTTTGACAAAGATGCAAAGGCAATTCAGTGGAGCAAAGATAGTCTTTTCAACAAATTGTGCTGGGAGAAGTGGTCATCTATATTCACAAATACAAACAGTGATCCAAATATCATACTATACACAAAGGTAAACTCAACTCAAAGTGGATCACAGATATACATATAAAACCTAAAACTATAAGACTTCTACCAGAAAACACAGCAGAAAATCCTTCTGACTTTGGGTAAGGTAAAGACTTCATGAGTGAGACAAAACTACAATCTGTAGGTGAAGAAATCAATAAATTAGACTTCCTGAAAGTTAAAAACTTTGCTCTTCCAAAGATACTGTTGACAAGCCCTTGTTTGGGAGAAAATGTATAGAAACCATTTATCTGGTAAAGGGCTTATATCCAGAATACAGAAAATCTCACAAAACTCCTTAAGAAGAAAACAGACACTCCAATAAATAAATGGACAGAAGAGTTGAAAAGACACTCCACTAAAGAAAATATACAGATGTCAAATAAGCACATGAAAAGATATTCAACATCATTAATAATTAGGGAAAGAAAACGAAAAGCACAGTGAGATACTATTTCATTCCAGAAGAATGATCAAAATTTAAAAGACTGACCATACCAATCACCGGCAATTTTCTGGAAGCTGAAACCCTGCTTCCAGTGAAGAAATCAATAAATTAGACTTTCTGAAAGTTAAAAACTTTGCTCTTCCAAAGATACTGTTGACAAGTCCTTGTTTGGGAGAAAATGTTTGGAAACCATTTATCTAGTAAAGGGCTTATATCCAGAATAGGATATATCCAGAAAAGGGCTTATATCCAGCTGAAACACTGCTGGTTGGAATGAAAAATGGTACAACCACTTTGAAAACAGTTTGGCCATTTCTTACAATGTTAATCTTACCTCTACCACATGGTCCAGAGACTGAACTCCTAAGTATTGACCCTTGAAAGAGAATGCATATTTTCACAAAAAGACTTATTCACAAATGTTCATAGCAGCTTTATTTACAAGAGCCCCAAATGAGAAACAGCCAAAATGTCCATCGACAAATGGATGTATGATAAAATGTTTAGTGTGGTTGTATACTGCAATAGCATTTAGCAATCAAATGAAGTATATCAATGGATAAATGTAATAAAATGGATAAATATAAAAATAAGTAGAGTGAATGAAAAAACCCAGGTGTTGATCAAAAAAAAAAAAGAAAAAAGAAACCACCTCTATGATTCCATTTAAATATATTTCTGGACATGTAAAGTAATGTATAGTGACAGGCATACTGTGTTTACCTGGGGGCAAGACAGGGGGAAGGGTAGGTAGGCCAGGTACTAAAGAACTGAAATTGTGATGTCCTGGGAAATAATAATGGTATTTAGAACAATCTAGTTATCTTAGTGGACATAGCTGGGTATCATTATAATAGGGCAAACTACATTGCAATTATTAATTTTGAAAATGCTAAATTCTTGTACCTGACATTTTGATATTTTTAGGTAGCACTTAATTTCTGGCTTCTTAGAAAATTTCATTATAGAACAGACAAAAATGTAGAAACCATGGAAGAATGCATACTATAATCACAAACTGCTAGGAAGCTCTTCTAACCTTCTAACTGCATAGTTCAACATCCATCAGATAAATTCATGGGCATCACTGACAACTATTCATACAGGCAGAAAATGTATGTAAATTTGTTGCAAATACATGTTACACATCAAGTTCCCTCCTCAAGTGAACAATTCATTGCTTTATGATAAAGTAAGGCATCTCTCAGATGGGAATCAAGGTTACTACAAAAAGTAGTTTCTCATCTTCTGGACTATGTTGTGAACCTCACAGGAGCTATTCCACAACACGGTTTTGTTCAGATCTATGAACTCACTAGAATCAGGCATCATATCCTACCAGGGAGGGAAGTGCCAGGGGTCTCCTGAGGACAGCTGCCCTTCAAATCCTGAGTAGAAGCTTCAGCACCCATTACGTCCCAGATCCTGAGAACGAACCTCCTTCAGACCCTTAATATAAGTTCAGATACAGGCATGAAGAGTTGCACAGGGAGAAAGAGAATCCAGCCATTATTGTATATTCTTGGAGTAACTCTGTGCCTGGCACCATACTAGGCACTGGGTTAGTGACCAATGACACTGATAAAATTGGGTAGTGATCATATCCAGAAGGTACAATGGGTTTCTCACCAGGGCCTTTTTCTTCTTTCCTTATCTATCCCCTAACAACAAATCTGAAAAGGAATAAAAAGAGGCCTGAATTCACATAAACATTCCTGATCCCACAATAACCACAGGGCTATGGTCTTGTACCTGCTTTATCATGGTAAGTTCCAGAAATTCTGTGGGTGAGCGTAATTATCCCCATTACACAGAATGGGACACTAAGTTCAGTCTTTGCCTGTATCATCCTCCCACGCCCCTCCTTTACATGGGAAGTAGCCCTGAGACACCCTGGAACAGGACACCACACTCCCTGGGGCCAGGAGGGACCCACCTTTCTTTCTCACCAGACAGCCAGGGCACCGAGTCCCAAAGCAAGAACAAGGAGACTTGGTTGGAATCCCTTGTCTTTCCACACCCTGGGGCAGTTCAGCCCTACATCTTCAGCTGAGTCTCAAACACCTGAAGGCAACCCTGCTTTTTTCACCAGGCCATGTAAGTCTCCATTGAAAAGTCGTAACAGTCACCCTTATGATGTCTGGTTTCTATGGCAACCGAGATGTATACGCTTATCCTCCACACTGGAAATGCTGCCTCCATAGCGCCCTCTGTCCTCTTGCCTTTCTGGGAAAGCAAAAAACCTTCTCTCTTCAGACTACCACCTGAGAAAGTTTACCAATAAAAGGAACTAGACAGGGACCCAGGCAATTGGTGGAACTCTGCCCTCATTTGATAAAGGACAGAAGTCCGTGTTGTTGGGAATTTTGTTTGCTTTAAAACTGACCTTGAGGGAATATTATCACTACATAGAGAGCCAGGGAGGTATCCTAAGGCTCTAGACGATGAGCTAGCCCTGAGGGAGGGAACATGTACAACTCATACACCATGCTAGGCAGTTAGGCATCTGTGGCAGAAAACTGAGAGACTGTTTATAATCATATGACTAAACAAACTAGCGACACCAAAATATGTCATTTAAGCTATCTCTAAGTTATTTCAGGGAAGCAGGCTTAGAATAATATAGTCATTAGTAGGCAAAAACCTAATCAATTCAATCATACAATGGTTTGTCTTGACAAAGTCTTTTCCCCCCATCCCAGTATTTTATTCCATGTGAATGGACATTCACAACCAAAACATTTCTAGCCTCTCTGCACACTCCTTTGGGAGGAGAAACATGCTGCTCAGCTGGAGTCCTTCCTTCAAAACTCTTTGTAGTAAGCTGCCTTTCAGAGACACTCACTCTGCTCTGCCAACAGGAGGGATCTTACAAGAGGCCCACAGTTCTGTTCTTTCTGTGTCTCGCTGGCTCCCCAACTATTCCTATGGTCTTGCTTTACAATGCTCGAATATATTTTTTTAAATTTTTCTTGAGATGGAGTCTCACTCTTTCATCAGGCTGGTATGCACTGGCGTAATCTTGGCGCACTGCAACCTCCACCTCCTGGGTTCAAGCAATTCTCCTGCCTCAGCTTCCCAAGTAGTTGGGATCACAGGCATGTGCCACCATGCCCAGCTAATTTTTGTATTTTTAGTAGAGACACGGTTTCACTATGTTGGCCAGGATGGTCTCAATCTCTTGACCTCGTGATCCGCCTGCCTCAACCTCCCAAAGTGCGGGGATTACGGGCATGAGCCACTGCACCCAGCCTACAATGCTTGAATCTTTAAGGGCCTCTCAGCTCCCACCAAGTACTCCACTGCTCCAAGTCTTAGCACTAAACCAAGATATGTAATTTTAAAACTACATGAGCTTTATTTCTTATAAAGGTGATACTGGAGAATATGACTTAGATTTGCTGTCACATGGGCTATGAAAGAGCTCCAGAATCGACAGTGTCCACCTAGCAGTGCTGCATTGGGAGTCACAAATGCCAAGGATTGCAATGCATAATGACCTGTTGTCTCCTGAAGGAGCCCTGTCCATGTGTGTTCAAGAAAAGTGACTTTCTTGCCAAGGGCTATCCCTGTAGCAGAAGAAATGTGAAGAAATATCCCTTGTTTGGAATAATAACTCACTAAGCCAACCTCTGAGATTTTTCTTATGAAGTGGTTTGTAGCAACACACTCTCAGCACCTTAATTTACATGACTGTAGTAGAGGCTCATCTTACGGTATTATGCTCCAAATTCCAATGGTAGTGGAAAAATTACACATTGTGAAAATTTCCATTGGAAATCTCTTCAAGTAGGAATCAATGACATGTCCTATCAATGGACATCTCTATCCATTTATCAATGACAAACCTCTATCCACATATAAACCAACACTCAGATTATAGTCAAAATTATAACTAAGTTCCACCAGCCCTTTCTTATTCAGTAACAGATCACAGAAAAAGAGGGAAAGCTCACCAAAACCCTAATGTTTTGCATATATATTTCTCCTTAACCATTAACCCCCAAAATAGCCATTTATTATCACTCAGGAGTCTGTGTGTTGACTGGGCTGAGCTGGGTGTTTCCTGCTTCATGGGGTATCTGTCACCTGGGGATGCAGTCATCTGGATGCTCCACATATCTGGGACATCCAAGAGGCTCACTCACATGGATGATGACTGGTACTGGTAACTTCTGGGAGCTCAGCTGGCGTTTTGCCTGGAACACCTTGGTTTGACACAGAGTCCTCCATGGGTAGGGTAGCCAGAGAAAACAGAAGACACTCAGTTAAATTTGATTCCAGACAAATAATGAATAATATTTTAGTGTGTGACGGTTATATTTATATGCCAACTTGGCTGGGCTAAAGTACACAGCTCATCAAACATTATTCTGGATGTTTCTTTGAGGGTGTTTTTGAATGAAATTAAAATTTAAATTTCTGGATATTGTATAAAGCAGATTACCATCTATACTGTGGGTAGGCTTCATTTAATCAACTGGAAATCTGCATAGAAAAAAAAAAAAAAGACTGACATCCCCTGAAGCAAAGGGAAGTGTGCTCGAAGATGGCATTTGGAATTAAACTGCAACATTGGTTCTTCACCGGTCTGCAGTCTGCAAACACATCCTGCAAATTTGCGACTTCCAGCTACCATAATCATGCTAGCCAATTCCTGAAAATAAATCAGTCTCTCCTCAAACCCTCTACTGAGATAGATAGATACATACATATACACACATACTGTATTGGATATGTGACTCTGGATGTGGCATGCAATATTATTTTATTTGAACTCAACTGGGCATCTCATATTTTTATTTGCAAAATCTGGCAACCCTATGGGTACAGCCTTTGGATGTGTTAAGTTTTATTGACCTTCTGACATGACATTTCCAATGAGTCAAGTCTAAGGAAAATGAGCAGGTAAGACTGAAAAAAAGGAAAAAAGCCGGTAATACCTAGTGCTGGTGAAATAAAGGGGACAGACTTTCATATACACTATTGGCGCAGCATTGATGTATACACTTTCTGAGGCCCATATTATTACAGCTTAATGACTTGAATGGCCTTTGTGAAGAAGTCCTATTTCTACCAACACGGGAGTTTCAGCTGAGGGTTTAGAAAAGGCTCATCAAGGTGACTCTGATGTGCATCCTAGTTAAGAAGCCCTGGACGTGGGGGCAGGTCAAATTAATATATGAGATAGCTTCTATTTACGGAACAGAGTGTTTAGAGGGGCCTAGCTCCAGGTCCTTTATGTTAGTGTCTGGATTTGATCTCATGACAGCCCTGCTACTGAGGTACCAGTATCCTCTCTTCTTCATGGATGCCTGCGACTACAAAGCACATGCTTCTTACCACAGAGCTGGATGGCAAAAAATGTTGCTCAGTACGCCCACTGCCAGAGCCAGGCCCACTGCCAGAACCTGCCAGCTTGGGCACCTTGAGTTGCTGGTGGCAGAGCTTTAGCATGAGGACATATACTGTTAAGGAGTTTAATCTCTGTTCTCCTTGTGTTTACCCTTCCTGCATTTCTAGCAGAAAACCAGGCTTGGGCCTCCTTCCCCGTCTCAGGAAAGGTTTATAGCAGGGCTGGAAGCAGAAGCTGTCTGAAGCCAGTGTTTGCTTCATCCTGCATGAAAATTTAAACTTAAGGAAAGGATTGGGCTGCTTGTACCTGGCAGAGAGGGGAAGGGTTCTGAGGACACAGAGAAGGGAGAAGAGAGGTTTTTCCTGGACAGGGATGAGGTCAGAGGTCTACAGGTCCCTCCGGGAGTAGGGACCTGAGCATTGCTTCATATCAATGTTTGGAGAAGCTCTGTATATAGTTCATCGAGGCTGGGCATCCATCCATGAGACAGATTCTCCTGTTTGGCCGGAAGGATGGATAGCTCAGGGTCGGGAAGGGGGGTGGGGCTGAAGGTAGTAAACCAGCTAGGGAAATGGTCAGCTCAGCTCTCATGAGTGGAGACACATGTGTGATAATGATCTGCCATGCTGTATCTGGAGGATACATTTCCACAAATGGTTATTCTTTGTCAAAGAGCATGACTATGTTTAATATATACTGTCTAGTTGAAAGTTAAAATCTCTTTACTAATGAATATCCCAACCAACTGCAAGATGAGAGCACCTGTTTCTCTAGATTTGTGCAATAATGGATTTCCCAATGTTATTAATATTTGCTAATGTAATATCCTATCACTGTAATGTTAAAATACTTCTCATTTTTCTCCACCTATTTCCACATAAATGGCATATTTCACACGTGCATTTCTAAATGCAAACATAACAGTCCCACTTTATGCCTCAGAATATGTCCTTGAATAGTCCTAGAGTCTGATGAGAAAACCTGATGAGTGAGTTTGTGTTTATGCTGTGTCCTGTTTAAATGGAAATTGTGGAGTCATAAGAACGACATACACTGAAGCAGGAGAACAAAATGGTGGACTGTCTTTGCAGAGACACTGGGGAACATATATGAGAGAAGCAAGCATGGCCCCATCAACTCTTAAGTCTGCACTGCAGAGAGTCCCTGGCATGTGTGCAAGAATGGTCATGGCAGCGTGGCCAAAATATCAAAATAACCCCAAAGTCAACTTATTAAAGACATCTTAGAAACATCATTTTCAGAAGAAATAATTTCAATAAGTGTTTGCTATGATTTGGATGTTTGACTCCTCTAAACCTCATGTTGAAATTTGATCCCCAATGTTGGAGGTGGGACCTAACAGGAGGTGTTTGGGTCAGGGGGGTGGATCCCTCATGAAAGTCTTGGTGCCATCCTTGCTGTGATGAGTGAGTCCTTGCTCTATTAGTTACCACAAGAGCTGGTTGTTTAAAACAGTCTAGTACCTCCCATCTCTCTTCTCCCTCTCTGGCCATGTGATCTCTGCACAAGTTAGCTCCCCATGGCCTTCCATCATGAGTGGAAGCTTCCTGAGGCCCTCATCATAAGCAGATGCCCAATCTTGAACTTTCCAACCATCAGAATTGTTAGCCACATAAAGTTTTTCTTTATAAGTTATGCAGCCTCAGATATTCCTTTATAGCAACACTAAGTGGACTAAGATAGTGGTATAAAAATATATGGTTTATTCCATTTACCCATCAGGACAGCAGTGTGAAGGAAGTATGGTGAGTCCCATCTCACAGATGATCAAGCTCTGGCTCACAGAGACTAAGACCCTCTCCAGATAAGTGGCAGAATGGTCATGAGATGCTGTCTCTTACCCTCCTACGCAATGGAACCAGCAGCTTCTTATTTGGAAGATGATAATTGTATACTTCCCCAGTATTGTTCCCTAAGGGTACTCACTCAACAGCCCTTCACATTGAGGAAGAGGATGGTGGAGATGAAATCCTGCCCTTTGGGCCATGAGGCATAGCTGTGGGGTCATATGGATTACCAGGTCTCTGAGGTTAACTGTGGGGTGAAATAAAGAAACATAACCTCATGTGGAACAAGAAATAACAGCGAAGAGAACAGAAAACAGCAGGCCCTCCAGGGATCACCTCTACCTCTCTCTGTCTTTGCTCCCTTCCCCACCTCATTTGTCTCCTGCTCTGTGTGACAGTATGGGATGTACACAGGTATCCAAGGTACCCTGAGAGAGGACAGAATGATGGGAAGATCTAGACCATGAGAAGGGTGGATCATGCAGCACTAGTCCTGGGTGTTGGCTCACCCACCAGGCGCTCCATCTCTTCCTACTTCTGTGTGCCTTACCATCACTCTACCACACAGTAATGAAGCTCCCACATTAACAGAAATATGCACTCTCCAAAGGAGGCTAGCAGGGTAAGTGACTTAACCCTGAGACCAGAACATCTCACAGTTACTGGTTTGGGTCTGGCACCAATAATGCAGAGAGATCTCTGGTCTCTCTTGCTCCAGTGTCCTGAACAGCAGACAGTATGAGGCTTTCATCAAGCCCCTTGGGACTGCAAAGGAAACACACTTTTCTCATGCAGATGGCGGGTAATATAAGGGGACAGGAAAACCCGCGAAACAGGAAGAAGTGTGGTGTGTGGTGACTTCATTCCCTTACCCCAAACTCCATTCACGGGGTCCATGATTCAGTTGAATAGAAGTGGTGGAATCCCCTTCTTCCCTTCCCCAGCACCATCAGGGCACTCATTCCACCACATAGAAATGACACTGACTCACGGTGAAATTAGAAATGTGGGAGTGTTTTCCTTCTCCCAAGTGCTCTCTAGTCACATGGAAAATAGTTACTATACACTAGAGAAACTTGACAAACCCCACCTTAATTAATTAACATCACCAGTGACATTAAGTAGGCCTCTTGACTACTAGATATAGTGTGACAAGAAGGGCACTTCAACTCAATGGTATTCTTTCTCAAAACACATAATCCTGGTCTAATCACAATAAGAACAACTGGCTAAGCCTCTACTCCTCATGACTGTCAGGGTCATGAAAGTCATCTGGAAGTTCCTCAAATGGATAAGCAGGGAGTTACCAGCAATTCCACTCTTAGGTACATACTCAAGAGAAATGAAAACATAAGTCTACCTGAAAACTTGTACACAAATGTATGTCGAATTGTCATTCATATTAGCCAACAACTAGAAATAATCCAATGACTATCAACAGATAAATGGATAAAAAATGTAGTCTATTCATACAAGATTTTTCAGCCATTAGAAAGAATGACATTATGACACAGGCTATACCATGGATGAACCTTGAGTATATATCATAACCAGGTGAAGGAAGCCAAACAATAAAGACCAAATATTGTATGATTCCATTTATATAAAGCATGTAAACAGGCAAATACATAGACACAGAAAACATTTGTGATTGCCAAGGCTGAAGGAGGAATTAACTGTATTCAAGCATGACGGGACTTTTTGAGGTAATGGAAATATTAAAAGCTTAATTATGGTGATGGTAGCACAATTCTACACATTTACTAAAATTCATCAAATTTTACCCTGAAAATGGGTAAATTTCATTGTCTGTAAAGTATATTGCAAGAAAGCTGTTTAAAAATATGGTACTACAATTTTTATGTAGTATGCCAGCAAGATAGAACTGTTCACTCCCCTGGAAGGGGGCTGAAGCCAGGGAGCCAAGTGGTCTAGCTCAGTGGATCCCACCCCCACGGAGCCCAGCAAACTAAGATCCACTAGCTTAAAATTTTTGCTGCTAAGATCCACTGGCTTAAAATTCTTGCTGCCAGCATAGCAGCCTGAAGTCCACTTGGGATGCTCCAGCTTGGTGGGGGGAGGGGCGTCCACCATTACTGAGGCTTGAGTAGGTGGTTTTCCCCTCACAGCATAAACAAAGACACAGGAAAGTTCGAACTGGGCAGAGCCCACCACAGCTTGGCAAAGCCACTGTAGCCAGATTGCCTCTCTAGATTCCTCCTCTCAGGGCAGGGCATCTCTGAAAAAAAGCCACCAGCCCCAGTCAGGGGTTTATAGATAAAACTCCCATCTCCCTGGGACAGAGCACCTCAAGGAAGGGGTGGCTGTGGGTGCAGCTTCAGCCAACTTAAACGTTCCTGCCTGCCAGCTCTGAAAAGAGTAGCAGATCTCCCAGCACAGCACTCGAGCTCTGCTAAGAGACACACTGCCTCCTCAAGTGGGTCCCTCTGACCCCCATGAGTCCTGACTGGGAGACACCTCCCAGCAGGGGTCGACAGACACCTCATATAGGAGAACTCCGGCTAGCATCTGACGGGTGCCTCTCTGGGATGAAGCTTCCAGAGGAAGGAACAGGCTGCAGTCTTTGGTGTTCTGCAGCCTCCACTGGTGATACCCAGGCAAACGGGCTCTGGAGTGAACTGCCAGCAAACTCCAGCAGACCTGCAGCAGAGGGGCCTGTTAGAAGGAAAACTAACAAACAGAAAGGAATAGTATCAACATCAATAAAAAGAATGTCCACACCAAAACCCCATCCAAAGGTCACCAACATCAAAGACCAAAGGTAGATAAATCCATGAAGACGGGGAGAAACCTGCACAAAAAGGCTGAAAATTGCAAAAACCAGAAGGCCTCTTCTCCTCCAAAGGATCACAACTCCTCACTAGCAAGGGAACAAAACTGGATGGAGAATTAGTTTGACAAATTGACAGAAGTAGGCTTCAGAAGGTGGGTAATAACAAACTCCTCTGAGCTAAAGGAGCATGTTCTAACCCAATGCAAGGAAGCTAAGAACCTTTTAAAAAGGTTAGAGGAATTGCTAACTAGAATAAACAGTTTAGAGAAGAACATAAATGACCTGATGGAGCTGAGAAACACATCATGAGCACTTCATGAAGCATATGCAAGTATCAACAGCTGAACTGATCAAGCAGAAGAAAGGATATCAGAGATTGAAGATCAACTTAATGAAATAAAGCATGAAGACAGGATTAGAGAAAAAAGAATGAAAAGGAACGAACAAAGCCTCCAAGAAATATTGGAATATGTGAAAAGACCAAACCTATGTTTGATTGATATACCTGGAAGTGATGGGGAGAATACAACCAAGCTGGAAAACACTCTTTAGGATATTATCCAGGAGAACTTCCCTAACCTAGCAAGAGAGGCCAACATTCAAATTCAGGAAATACAGAGACCACCACAAAGATACTCCTCAAGAAGAGCAACCCCAAGACACATAATCGTCAGATTCACCAAGATTGAAATGAAGGAAAAAATGTTAAGGGCAGCCAAAGAGAAAGGTCGGGTTACCCACAAAGGGAAGCCCATCAGACTAACAGCAGATCTCTCTGCAGAAACCCTACAAGTCAGAAGAGAGTGGGGGCCAATATTCAACATTCTTAATGAAAGAATTTTCAATCTAGAATTTCATATCCAGTCAAACTAAGCTTCATAAGCGAAGGAGAAATAAAATCCTTTACAGACAAGCAAATGCTGAGAGATTCTGTCACCATAGGCCTGCCTTACAAGAGCTCCTGAAGGAAGCACTTCAGGAGTGGAAAGGAACAAGCGGTACCAGCCACTGCAAAAACATGCCAAACTGTAAAGACCATCAATGCTAGGAAGAAACTGCATCAACTAACGGGCAAAATAACCAGCTAACATCATAATGACAGGATCAAATCCACACATAACAATATTAACCTTAAATGTAAATAGGCTAAATGCCTCAATGAAAATACACAGACTGGAAAATCGATAAAGAGTCAAGACCCATTGGTGTATTGTATTCAGGAGACCCATCTCACATGCAAAGGCACACATAGGCTTGAAATAAAGGGAAGGAGGAATATTTACCAAGCAAATGGAAGCAAGAAAAAGCAGGTGTCACTTTATTTTTGATGAGTTTAATCTAATTGGCTGCATATTTTGTGACTTATTTATTTATATTTAGTACTATCTTTTCAAGGTTTTTTTTTTTTTTCAGTCAATAAATTTGGACTTTGCACTTCTAACTAGCTTGATACAGCTCCAGACAAAGCTGAGTCTAGGAAAGCAGTCAATCCGGTTGTGGATTGTATTAGAAAAATGACTTCAGCAACTTATGTGGAGAGACTATGCTCAGGTTCCTGCATCCATAAAAATTGGTATAATAACACTCATTGCCCTTTTATTTTGCAGACATCATAAAGATACATACAATTAAAGGAACCCAAATATATGGGAATAAACATATAAACCTGGGGTAGGACTGTTATTATAATGATGGTAAACAATGGGCATATTCAAAATCTGAGTAATTAATACAAACTGTCCAAGACCATTTTTAAATATTGAATGCATATGGAAACTTGGAAAGCAAGAAGGAATCACAAGCTGGGACACTGGGAAAGCTTGAGAGTCCTAATCCTGCCAGAGGCACTGCAAGGTGTAGACACTTGCAACATTCCTGTCTGACAGCTCCCAGGTGAGTAGATAGATTTGTGTCTTTCCCAGCAGCCTGTGCTGCTATTTAAAAACAGGCATGGTTCCTCTCACTCCTGGTAGGAGCAAAGGCCAGTGGCCTGATGGGACAAATAACCTTTCCTTCTCTGAGCCCAGAAAATATCCATATTAATTGGAATTGAATATTGAAATGTACCACCTTTGCATAAGTCTAAACCTTGCAGCCTCTGGCTTCATTATGAGTCAGCTGTCAAATGGGAAAGACAGTGGGTGGGTCCTGAAACAAGGCTTTGAGTGTTTTCTGCATCTCTGTGAGCAGCCAGGCTTTCTACTGCTTATACTATTATTTATTTTTTTTTTTTTTTTTGAGACGGAGTCTCGCTCTGTCCCCGGGCTGGAGTGCAGTGGCCGGATCTCAGCTCACTGCAAGCTCCGCCTCCCGGGTTTACGCCATTCTCCTGCCTCAGCCTCCCGAGTAGCTGGGACTACAGGCGCCCGCCACGTCGCCCGGCTAGCTTTTTGTATTTTTTAGTAGAGACGGGGTTTCACCGTGTTAGCCAGGATGGTCTCGATCTCCTGACCTAGTGATCCGCCCGTCTCGGCCTCCCAAAGTGCTGGGATTACAGGCTTGAGCCACCGCGCCCGGCTGCTTATGCTATTAAAGTCGAATATAAAACTGTCATTTAAAAGAAAGTGAAAAAAGGATGAGTTTGTGCCCTTTGTAGGGACATGGATGCAGCTGGAAACCATCATTCTCAGCAAACTATTGCAAGAACAGAAAACCAAACACCGCATCTTCTCACTCATAGGTGGGAACTGAACAATGAGATCACTTGGACTCGGGAAGGGGAACATCACACACCGGGGCCTATCATGGGGAGGGGGGAGGGGGGAGGGATTGCATTGGGAGTTATACCTGATGTAAATGACGAGTTGATGGGTACTGACGAGTTGATAGGTGCAGCACACCAACATGGCACAAGTATACATATGTAACAAACCTGCACGTTATGCACATGTACTCTAGAACTTAAAGTATAATAATAATAAAAAAAAAGAAAAAAAAAAGAAGAAAAAAAAATAAAAGAAAGTGACAGAGTATCTCTTTCCTTCCCCACTGTATTGGGGGTCCACTGACATTTCCACAGAGAAGTCTTCTTTGAAGTCCCCTTTCTGACAAGGTTTCTCTTCCAATTATATTCTTCTTCTTCAGCTTTGAATTTATTCTTGTTCATACTTATCTCAGTTGCAATTTTTCATTAATCTGCAGGATTATTTGATTAGTGCCTTCCTTGCCAACTGAAGAGTAAATTAGAATAAATCAAGGGCTATATTTATTTTTACTAGGGCTGCCATATTTATCACAGACAAGTAAACAAATAAAATAAAAAACTACAGGACACTCAGCTAAATTTGAATTTCAGATAAACATAGAATAATTTTTAGTATAAGAATGTTGTTTATCTAAAATTCAAATTTAACTGGGAATCCTGTATTTTATCCTGCAACATTTTTAGCCACAGTTTACCTTCAGGGCTTATCACAGTATTAATAACATTGTAAGAGTTCAATTAAAATGTCTTGAATGGATGAATGCCAGATTACAGGGAGGAAGGAAAGTATCATAACATTTTAGACAGTTGCAAATACATAAGATTGCATACTAGAATAATTATAATCCATTTCCAAAAACACTTCCTTAAAGTAAATTTTCAAAAGCCAGGAACAACCCATAGAGCTCATAGATAAAACTTTTACAGAGTAATAGTCAGTAAAAATGTCACACCACAATTCCACCATCAACATATTTTCGATTCTCCTGATATCTAAACAGAAAAGGTAACAAAAATCATATACACATCACATAATTAACTAAAAACCACATTTGAACCAAAAAGACTCTCCTCATTTTTTACAGTGTTGATTGAAATACAGTAGGCGAAACTTACAAAATATGTAGTTGTAAATAGAAACATTCACTAGAGATCAAGAGGTGTAGAAATAGCCAGGAAAAGTGGCAAATAACCCTCAAAAGATTTTGAGTGTACCTCAGATATTGTTCTTTGTCATCATTATTATAACTGTCTGACCTAATTGCTGTCTATAAATTAAAAAGCAGATTATTGTCTTCTTAGCCCCTTTTCATGTTCTCTTTTCTTTCATTAATTTCAACAAATATTGAATGTCTATTGCGTGTAAGACAATGTCTAAAACAAAATAAAAATCTGTGTAAATGTGAAAAAAAATATGATACTGACCTGGTCTTCTGTTGTACCACAGTAATGACCAAACGTTTTCATACAAAAGAATTGATGCATATGTTTCATATAAAAATGAATGCATATAGGGCCGGGCAGGATGGTTCACGCCTGTAATCCCAGCATTTTGGGAGGCCAAGGCAGGCGGATTACGAGCTGAAGAGATCAAGACCATCCTGGTCAACATAGTAAAACCTCGTCTCTACTAAAAATACAAAAAATTAGCTGGGCGTGGTGGTGCATGCCTGCAGTCCCAGCTACTCGGGAGGCTGAGGCAGGAGAATCACTTGAACCCAGGAGGTGGAGGTTGCAGTGAGCCGGGATCACACCACTGCACTCCAGCCTGGCAACAGAGCGAGACTCTGTCGCAAAAAAAAAAAAAAGAAAAAAAGAGTGCCTGTGTCCTACCCCTGCTGCCTCTGTCCTGTGTAACTCCAAGCAATGATCATTCCTCTTCCCCCTTCCCCTCATTGCTACATCAGGTTGTGCTTGTGTGCAAAATTTGATTGCATCTGATCACTTCCATGTCTTCCAATTATGGCAATGGCTTGAGAGCGGGTCCATGACAGAGTCCAGAACCCATCCTATGTGATAGGATGTCAGCATTAACTAATTTCTTCACTCCTCTGTGGCTGACCTCACATGCCTCCCCTTGGGGAGTCTAAATGGCACAACTCTATGTGTGCCACTATGTCAATACATATCAAAGGGTACACACCACTTACATAAACAATTTCCCTTGTAGAAATTCATCTTCAGAATGTAGTGAAGAATGTTCATAAGCATCTGGTTATAAGGACTGCCATCCTGATAATTCTCTTTTGTCACTTCTGGGCCTGAATTTGGGAAGAGAAACCAAATGAGACACAAACCCATGAAGGGGCAGAGGGAAATGTGGTTGTCAGCACACACACACATACACACACACACTCTCTCTCACACAAACTGAGACATTTATCATGTTGTGTTGTATTTCTCCTAAGACAGCTTGCCGGACTCAAGGAAGACACATTCAACTCACTAGTGCAAATAGCCACAGGAACTGTGCCCGTAACTGTGCCCTTCAGCAGTGCACAGAGTCTGAAAAGATGCCATCCACACAGTGTAGATAATAGGAAATATCAGGACAGTCTGAATAATATGAGGTTGTGAAAATTGATTATGTCACATCCATAGGATGGAATTCCAGAAGGCAACGAAAACGAGTTATAATGAAAGTAATGATGAGACATGACTTCTTGTGCACCAAATTAATCATTCTCATTATTTCTAATGTGTACAGAAACAGGTACTTTCACACTGTGATACAGGTCATATAAATTAGTAATAGTATTTTGAATTCATTATTAATATAAAATGTTATAGTTCAAAGGGCTTTAAAATGACTCAGGAACTTATAAATAAATGCTTATAAACGTATTTGCATATACGTGAGCATGGCGTTAAGTACATTATTTTTGGTCATAGAAATGGTAAGGGAACTAAATTTTCATTGCTGTAATACTAGTGAAATAAATTTGAGGGCATCCACACAATGAAATACACAGTCCAAAAAAAAAAAAAAAGTGAGATTTTGTGTTTAAGTATTTTAAAGTATACTTCCATGAAAAAATGGTTATAATAAGGGCAAACTTGGGTTACGAAGATGATAAAAGATCGGCATCCATTTTAGCTTACCCAGTTCTCCAGCTATTTATCCATATGTCTCAAAGCATTGAAAAAATATATTTATTATTCTGACATAGTTTTCTCTTCCACATAGTAAAGGGCTTCATTTTTTAAATGGAGGCTGTCGGTATTCCTACACACTGGGAATACCCAATTTTCCACTCAGACTTCTAGAAAACTCTGTAGGGCGGGCTTGGGCCACAACTCCTCCCTCCCACTTTCCTACTGTGATGTTCAAGCTGCAGTTCAGGCTTCAGTCACGAGGGGGCACTATCATACCACCATTGTCAAACTTCTCCACAGCCATGTTTGCATGGAGCAAAAAAAATTCCTCACTTAAAACCTAGCATATGAATTTACATACAGAATGGCTCTAATTCTGTCAGAATAAAAGTGATAAGTGTAAAAGATGACAGTAAAATCCTCTACTCTGCGGCATCCATAAGATGAAACATGAGATACCTCTAGTGCACACTGGCAGCCCATGGCAGGCAGAATTATTGTAATTTGGTATATTTTTGAAAGTTTAGTGACTATGTATATTGCATTTTATGCGAATTATCTGTTCATATCTTTTGATGATTTCTCTCCTCATTATTAAGACTTCTTCCATATCAAGGATATTATGTATTAACCATTCTAAATCCTAAATAAATATAGATAGCAAATAAACATATGAACTAGTGAAAGACTATACAATTTGTGTTTAAAAGCAATACAACAGAATTGAACACAAATGAGCAATCATATCAATAACAGTAAATTGGCTTAACTCATCTATTAAAATAAAAGTATTTCAGATTGCCTATTGAAGCAAAATCCAAAGCTATGCTTTTCCCAGTGATACACGTAAAACAAATGTATTCATATAGGTTAAAAATGTAAGGATAAATATACACTAGGCAGTTGACAATATAAAGAAAATAAGGGTTACAATCTTGATAATTAAGAGAAAAAAACTGAGACTAAAATGGATTTAAAGAGACAAAAAATCACAGTTGATAAAGCCAAAGGCTACAATTCACAAGGAAGATGGGAGCTATTAATACTTACTTATGCAGTCATGTGGTAAAAATATTGATAGAACAAAAACTACAGTAGTGCAAAGAGAAGTAGGAAGAAGCACACCATTTAATAATAGATGATTCTACATTTCCTGTTATCCAAAAACGTTCAGGTGGAGAAAAATTTAGTAATTGTAGAGAAGACTTAAGCAACATAATTCCAAGGGTAGATCTTACAGATACACTTATTCTAAACTGTGAAGCCTAATATTAGGTAACACACCTACTTTTCATATAAACATGGATCATTCATGAAAACTGATTCTATCTGAGGCTGTTAAACAAAACTTGCGCCCAAATGGAAATAGATTAAAATTGCAGAATTTGGTGCATATAATCATAATGAAAACAGAGCATGTATGAATTTAGCTAGAGTAGCTATCAGAGACTATTTTAAAGCATTAAATACCGATATCAATAAAAATGAAAATAAATGAGTTAAACATTCAATTCAGAAAGCCTGATAAACCACCACAATGTAAACTAAAAGAATGCAGATGAAAAGAATACTTAATGGTAAAATTAGAAGTGAATGTAAAGAAATAACATCTCAGCAGAGTTGGGATGAGAAGGAAGCAAACATTGGTGCTGTGAATAATGTGTCAAAAACTGTGCTGGGATCTGGAGGAGAGTTTCTCCTTGAATTCCTCACAATGCTCTCTTGAGTATAAGAATCAAGTTTGTGTGTGTGTGTGTACATATAGACATACGACGTTAAATTAGCTAGTTGGAGGACAAGAACACCTATAGTATTAACGTGTGTGTGGGGTTGTATGAAGACAAATATGCAAAAAAATATATATTTTGTCTAGGGATGTTCTCATATATAGTAAAGTAATAAAAAATATGTGGAATAAATACCGCATTCTGGATATTGATTATCTCTAGGAGGGAAGAAAGGGCCATGGAGGAGTAAAGTTTTTCTTAACCTGGATTAATTTTATAGTTATCTATACACTTTATCTGAAATATTTCATAAGTAGCAGAGGTTTTAGGGGATATAGTGTTTTTTTTCATAAGTCTAATCCATACTCAGCAAAGGCTTAATATTGAGCCAAGTGGAGAAGTTAAAAATATCAGTCCCATCATAGACTGGGCGCAGTGGCTCATGCCTGTAATTCCAGCACTTAGGGAGGCCGAGGCAGGTGGATCACTTGAAGCCAGGAGCTCGAGACCACCAGCCTGGCCAATACAGCAATACCCATCTGTACTAAAAATACAAAAAAAAAAAAAAAAAAAAAAAAATTAGCTGAGTGGTCAATATGTTACATATATGCCATTTCCAATTAGATGCATTGTTTAAGAACTGAGGCTGGATCAACTGGTAAAGGGTTCATTGGGAAGCAAATTTGGGGCAAGGCATGGTGGCTCCTGCCTGTGATCACAGAACTCTAGGAGGCCGAGGTGGGAGGATTCCTAGACGTTGATGAGCCTGAACAACATAGTGAGATCCCATCTCTATAAAAAAATTTTTTTAAATTAGGCAGGAGTCGTGGCACATGGCTGTAGTCCCAGCTACTCAGGATGTCAGGTGTCTCACACCTGTAATCCCAGCTACTTGGGAGGCTAAGGCAGGAGAATCGACTGAACCCGGGAGGCAGAAGCTGCTGTGATCCAAGATCACGCCACTGCACTCTAGCCTGCGTGACACGGCAAGACTCTGTGTCAAAAAAAAAAAAAAAAAATCAATCCCATCATGGTTGAAATTAACATTGGGCTATGTTCTTTGGGATTTTTTTGTGTATACATGTAATGCACATGAACTGTACATACACTACATATGCAACTCATATAATTAATATACCATATATATAATTCAGTACCCTGTCTTTTTTGTTATTTTAGTTTTCCTTTTACCTTAAGTACTAACATGTGGATGAGGCATTCTGGTTAAATTACAAGGTAAAAGACATGATACAACTTTGCTTTTTTTTTGAAGGTTCTTGCTCTGTCATCCAGGCTGTAGTACAGTGGTGTGATCACAGCTCACTGTAGACTTGACCTCCTGGGCCCAAGCAGTCCTCCCACCTCAGCATCCTGAGTAGCTGGGACTACAGCCATGTGCCACCACTCCTGCCTAATTTTTAATTTTTTTTTGTAGAGATGGGATCTCACTAGGTTGCTCAGGCTCATCTTGAACTCCCAGGCTCAAGGAATCTTCCCACCTTGACCTCCCAAAGTTCTGTGATCACAGGCAGGACCACCATGCCTTGCCCCAAATTTGCTTCCCAATGAACCCTTTACCAGTTGATCCAGCCTCAATTCTTGAACAATACATCTGATTGGAAATGGTATACATGTAACATATTGAATAATATTATATGTTTGGGTCTGCTCCTGAGATTTCTATAGAGTTCCTTTAATCTATATATCAAACACTCTGTCCAACAGTTATTTCATTATAGGTTCATGAAACGTAATACCTGGCCATGTATTCCTACTCCTATTATTCACCCTTTTGATAGGTGAAATGAATAATAATAATAAAATATGCTAACAATTATAAGGTATATAGTATTAATAGACAAATTGCTTACTATAGATCATACAACCAAAAAGTGATGGTTCCCAGGGTCAAATTCAGAAACTTCTCACCCCAAAGCCCACACCTCTAATCACTGTTTCTACACTGAGTGCTCCTCTGTGTTTGGGCTGAGGCCAACAAAGGGAAGGGACTTTCTCAAAGACCTGTGGTCAGTTGAGGGGTTTTGCAGCCAGGGCACAAGGTTAATGATTCTCATCTTCAGTCCAGCTGGCCCATTAATATTCCTGGATCTTCTGTACTATTTCTTCTTGGGGCTCAATAAGAATTCCAGAGGGATCATGGTGGATGGGAGGCAAGACTAGATTGCAGCTCCCAAGTGGACAGGCAGAGCAGTGTATGGAGACTCGCATCGTGTACTTTTGCTCCAGAACTACTGCAGAAATAAACCAGGAAAGCTGAGAGAACCCACAGACCTTCTGAAATAAGGAGATTTTTCCTGCAGGACCCAGGAGACACTCCACATACTGTTGAGTGCCCAAGCTGTGGAAGTGGGAAAGGGGGATCATCTACCCCGAACATACACCCTCACTGGGGAACCTGAAAGTCTAGATCATGGAAGAAGATTCTGACCTCACCTGGAGCTGAGTCAATTCAGAGAGCCTCGTGAAATACAGGGGTAGAGGAAGTAGGAGGAAAAACCCTGTGGGCTCCCTGGGTCCCCTAGGAAGCCATTTCTGCCTTATCTCACAGAGGTCCTTGGGGAGGGCTACCAGAGCTACTGGGAAAAGACCACAGGGAGAAGGAAACCTCCAGTTGAACTCTGTAACAATTCCAACTGAATGTGAAGTCTCCTGGCCAGAATTCAGGGGAGGGCATGAATCTGGTGTGCAGACGCCACAGGCAGGGAAGCAACTGGTAGCCTGGGGCAAGTTCTCAGCCCTGCTCACCCACTGCCTGGAAACACACTCGGTGCTGTTGAGGGGACTACGGTGGGAGTGAGACCAGCCTCTTGGGTTGCATGGGAGCTGGGTGAGGCCTGTGACTGTCAGCTTTCCCCTACTTCCCTGACAACCTGCATGACACAGCAGAGGCAGCCATAATCCTCCTGGGAATTTAACTCCATTGACCTAGGAACCACATTCCCATCCCCCACAGCAGCTGCAGCAAGACCTGCCCAAGGAGAGTCTGAGCTCAGACATGCCTAGCCCTGCCTCCACTTGATGGTCCTTCCCTACCCACACTGGTAGCTGAAGACAAAGGGCATATATTCTTGGGAGTTCTAGGGACCCACCCACCACCTGATCCTCCCTATACTACCACAGCTGATGCTCTCTTCAAAGCACCACCTCCTGGCAGAAGGCCAACCAGCAAAAAATACTGCATTAAACAACCAAAACCAAGAACCCTCACAGAATCCATTTTAGCCCCCTGCCACCTCCACTGGAGCAGGTGCTGGTATCCACAGCTGAGAGACCTGCAGATGGTTCACTTCACAGGACTCTGTGCAGACAACCCCCAGTTCCAGCCTGAGCCTGGTAGACCTGCTAGGTGGCTAGATGCAGAAGAGAGATAACAATCACTACAGCTCAGCTCTCAGGAAGCCATATCCCTAGGAAAAGGCAGAGAGTACTACATCAAGAGAACACTCCATGGGACGAAAGAATCTGAACAGCAGCCTTGAGCCCTAGATCTTCCCTCTGACAGAGCCTACCTAAATGAGAAAGATCCAGAAAAACAATTCTAGTAATATGACAAAATAAGGTTCTTTAACAACCCCCAAAAATCACACTAGCTCACCAGCAATGGATCCATACCAAGAAGAAATCCCTGATTTACCTGAAAAAGAATTCAGAAGGTCAGTTATTAAGCTAATCAAAGAGACACCAGAGAAAGGTGAAGTACAATTTAAGGAAATAAAAAAAGTGATACAAGAAACGAGGGGAGAAATCTTCAGTGAAACAGATAGCATAAATAAAAAACAATCAAAAGGAAATTATTTCAGGAAATAATAGACGCACTTACAGAAATGCAAAATGCTCTGAAAATTCTCAGTAATAGAATCGAACAAGCAGAAGAAGGAACTTCAGAATGCAAAGACAAGGTTTTTGAATTAACTCAATCCAACAAAAACAAAGAAAAAATAATAAAAAAATGAACAAAGTCTCCAAGAAGTCTGGGATTATGTTAAAAGACTAAACCTAAGAATAATCCATGTTCCTGAGGAAGAAGAGAAACCTAAAAGTTTGGAAAACATATTTGGGGGAATAATTGAGGACAACTTCCCAAGTCTTGCTAGACTTAGACATCCAAATACAAGAAGCTCAAATAACACCTAGGAAATTCATTGCAAAAAGATCATCGCCTAGGCACATTGGCCTCATGTCACCTAAAGTTAAGATGAAGGAAAGACTCTCAAGAGCTGTGAGGCAAAAGCGTCAGGGAATCTATAAAGGAAAACCTATCAGATTAACAGCAGATTTCTCAGCAGAAACCCTATAAGCTAGAAGGGATTAGGGTCCTATCTTCAGCCTCCTTAAACAAAACAATTATCAGCCAAGAATTTTGTATCTGGTGAAACTAAGCTTCATAAATGAAAGATACAGTCTTTTTCAGATGAACAAATGCTGAGGGAATTTGACACTACCAAGCCAGCACTACAAGAAATGCTAAAAGGAGCTTTAAATCTTGAAACAAATCCTGGAAACACATCAAAACAGAACCTCTTTAAAGCATAAATCTCACAGGACCTATAAAACAAAAATATAATTTAAAAAACACAAGGTATACAGGAAAAAAATAGCATGATGAATAGAATAGTACCTCACATCTCAATACTAATCTTGAATATAAATGGCCTAAATGCTTCACTTAAAAGATACAGAATTGCAGAATGGATAAGAATTCACCAACCAACAATCTGCTGCCTTCAAAAGACCAACCTAACACATAAGGACTCATATAAACTTAAGGTAAAGGGGTGGAAAAAGACATTCCATGCAAATGGACACCAAAAGTGAGCAGGAGTAGCTATTCTTATATCAGACCAAAAAAAAAAAAAAAAAAAAAAAAAAAGCTCTAAAGTAACAGCAGTTACAAAAGACAAAGAGGGACAATATGTAACTATAAAAGGCCTTGCCCAACAGGGAACTATCACAATCCTAAGGATATACGCGCCTAACACTGGAGCTCCCAAATTTATAAAACAATTACTACTACATCTAAGAAATGAGATAGAGAGCAACACAATAATAGTGGGGGACTTCAATACTCCATTGACAGCATTAGACAGGTCATCAAGACAGAAAGTCAACAAACAATGGATTGAAACTATACCCGAGAACAAATGAACTTAACATATATTTACAGAACATTCCATTTAACAACCACAGAATATACATTCTATTTAACAGAGAATTTGAAACTACCAAGCCAACACTACAAGAAATGCTAAAAGGAGCTCTAAATCTTGAAACAAATTCTGGAAACACATCAAAACGAACCTCTTTAAAGCATAAATCTCACAGGACCTACAAAACAAAGATACAATTTAAAAAAACACAAGGTAGATCAAGATAAACTCCAAGATAGACCATATGATAGGCTACAAAACGAGTCTCAATAAGTTTAAGAAAATTGAAATTATATCAAGCACTCTCTCAGACCACAGTGGAATAAAACTGAAAATCAACTCCAAAAGGAACCTTCAAAACCATGCAAATACATGGAAATTAAATAACCTGCTCCCGAATGATCACTGGGTCAAAAACGAAATCAAGATGGAAATTTAAAAATCTTCAAACTGAACAACAATAGTGACATAGCCTATCAAAACCTCTGGGATACAGCAGAGGTGATGCTAAGAGTAAAGTTCATAGCCCTAAACACCTATGTCAAAAAGTCTGAAAGAGCACAAACAGACAATCTAAGGTCACGCCTCCAGGAATCAGAGAAACAAGAACAAACCAACCTCAAACCCAGCAGAAGAAAGGAAACAACCAAGATCAGTGCAGAACTAAATAAAATTAAAACTAAGAAAATCAATACAAAAGATAAATGAAACAGAAAGGCGGTTCTTTGAAAAGATAAATAAAATTGATAGACCATTAGCAAGATTAACCAAGAAAAGAAGAGAGAAAATCCAAATAAGCTCAATTAGAAACAAAACAGGAGATATTACAACTGACACCACAGAAATATAAAAGATAATTGAAGGCTAATATGAACACCTTTACAGAAATAAACTAGATAAACAAGGGGAGATGGATAAATTCCTGGAAATATACAACCCTCCTAGATTAAACCAGGAAGATATAGAATCTCTGAATAGACTAATAACAAGCAGCGAGATTGAAACTGTAATTTAAAAATTGCCAACAAAAAAAGTCCAGGACCAGATGGATTCATAGCTGAATTCTATCAGACATTCAAAGAAGAATTGGTACCAATCCTATTGACACTATTCCAAAAAACAGAGAAAGAGGGAATCCTCCCTAAACCATTCTGCAAAGCCAGTATCACCTTAATACCAAAACCAGGGAAGGACATAACAAAAAAGAAAACTACAGACCAATATCCCTGATGAACACAGATGTAAAAATCCTTGGCCAGGCGTGATGGCTCATGCCTGTAATCCCAGCACTTTGGGAGGCCAAGGCAGGTGGATCACTTGAGGTCAGGTGTTTGAGACCAGCCTGGCGTACATGGTGAAACCCCGTCTCTACTAAAAATACAAAAAGTAGCCAGGTGTGGTGGCACGCACTTGTAATCCTAGCTACTTGGGAGGCTGATATGGGATCGCTTGAACCTGGGAGGTGGCGGAGGCTGGAGTGAGCCGAGATCACACTACTGTACTCTAGCCTGGGCAACAGAGTGAGACTCCATCTCAAAAAAAAAAAAAAAGAAAAGAAAAAAAATCATCAACAAAATACTAGTGAACTGAATCCAACAACATATCAAAAAGAAAATCCACCATGATCAAGTAGGTTTCATACCAGGGATGCAGGGATGGTTTAACATACACAAGTCATAAATGTGATATACCACATAAACAAATTTAAAAACAAAAATCACATGACCATCTCAATAGACACAGAAAAAGCATTTGACAAAATCCAACATCCCTTTATGATTAAAAATCTCAGAAAAACTGGCATATAAGGGACATAACTCAATGTAATAAAAACAATCTATGACAAACCCACAGCCAACATAATACTGAATGGGGAAAAGTTAAAAGCATTCCCTCTGAGAACTGGAACAACACAAGGATGTCCACTCTCACCACTCCTATTCAACACAGTAGTAGAAGTCCTAACCAGAGAAATCAGACAAGAGACAGAAATAAAGGGGATCCACATTGGTAAAGAGGAAGTCAAACTGTCGCTGTTTGCTGATATGACTGTATACCTAGAAAACCCTGAAGACTCCTCCAAAAAGCTCCTAGGACTGATAAACTAATTCAGCAAAGTTTCCAGATACAAAATTAATATACAGAAATCAGTAGCTCTCCTATACACCAACAGCAACCAAGCTGAGAATCAAATCAAGAACTCAACTCCTTTTTACAATAGCTGCAAAAAAATAAAATAAAATACTTAGGAATACACCTAATCAAGGAGGTAAAAGTCCTCTACAAGGAAAACTACAGAACACTGCTGAAAGAAATCATAGATGACACAAACAAATGGATACACATCCTATGCTCATGGATGAGTACAATCAATATTGTGAAAATGACCATACTGCCAAAAGCAATCTACAAATTCAATGCAATTCCTATCAAAATACCACCATCATTCTTCACAGAACTAGCAAAAACAATGCTAAAATTCACATGGAACCAAAAAAGAGCCTGTATAGCCAAAGCAAGATTAGGCAAAAAGAACAAATCTGGAGGCATTACATTACCTTATTTCAAACTATACTATAAGGCCATAGTCACCAAAACAGCATGGTACTGGTATAAAAATAGGTACATAGACTAATATAACAGAATAGAGAACCCAGAAACAAAACCAAATACTTAGAGCCAACTGATCTTCGACAAAGCAAACAAAAACATCAAGCAGGAAAAGGACACCCTATTCAACAAATGGTGGTGGGATAATTGGCAAGCCACATGTAGAATGATGAAACTGGATCCTCATCTCTCATCTTATAAAAAATCAACTAGAGATGGATCAAGAACTTAAATCTAAGACCTGAAACTATAAAAATTCTAGAAGATAACATCAGAAAAACCATTCTAGGTATTGGCTTAGGCAAGGATTTCATGATAAGAAACCAAAAGCAAATGCAATAAAAACAAAGATAAATTGCTGGGACTTAATTAAACTAAAGAGCTTTTGCATGGCAAAAGGAACAGTCAGCAGAGTAAACAGACAACTCACAGAGTGGGAGAAAATCTTCACAATCCATACATCTGATAAAGGACTAATATCCACAGCTTACAACAAACTCAAACAAATTAACAAGAAAAAAAACCAAACAAACCCATCAAAAAGTGGGCCAAGGACATGAATAGACAATACTCAAAAGAAGATATACAAATGGCCAACAAATATGAAGAAAAGCTCAACATCATTAATCATCAGGGAAATACAAATAAAAACCACAATGGAATATCACCATACTCCTGCAAGAATAGCCATAATCAAAAAATTAAAAAAAAAAAAGATGTTGGTGTAGATGCAGTGAAAAGGAAACCCTTCTACACTGCTGGTAGGAATGTAAACTAGTACAACCACTATGGAAAACAGTGTGGAGATTCCTTAAAGAACCAAAAGTAGAACTACCATTTGATCCAGCAATCCCACTACTGGGTATCCACCCAGAGAAAAAGAAGTCATTATACAAAAAAGATACTTGTACCCACACATTTATAGCAGAACAATTTGCAATTGCAAAAATGTGGAACCAACCCAAATGCCCATCAATCAATGAGTAGATAAGGAAACTGTGGTATATATCTATATATGTGATGGAATACTACTCAGCCATAAAAAGGAATGAATTAATGGCATTTCCAGCAACCTGTATGAGATTGGAGATTATTATTGTTAGTGAAGTAACTCAGGAATGTAAAACCAAACATCGTATGTTCTCACTCATAAGTGGCAGCCAAGATAGGAGGTTGCAAAGAATGACACAATGGAATGTGGGGACTCAGGGGGAAAGGGTAGGAAGGAAGTGAGGGATAAAAGTTTACAAGTTGGGTTCAGTGTATACTGCTCAGGTGATAGGTGCACCAAAATCTCACAAAATACCACTAAAGAACTTACTCATGTAACCAAATACCACCTGTTCCCCAAAAACGTGGAAATTTTGAAAAAAGTAAATAACTAGTATTGTACAAATACAAAAGAAATGAAAAGGAAAATAAAATAAAATAACAAAAACTAAAGAAATTCCTTTACCCATGTCACCCTAGAAAGAAAGAAAGAAACCAAAAATCATGTGGAATAAAAAGAATGAAAAGTCCTCAGGTCACTTTCTGCAGCTACATTTCCAGATACACTCTGTTTCAAATCTTCTATTTTATTACACGTAGGTATTTTATCTTGGTACCAGCAATCTTTCTTCTAAGAATCTATCCCAAAAACACAATGAAAAAAGACCAAATGGCAGAAACACAAGGCCATTACTGGCAGAACAAATCATAACAGCAGGAGATTAGAAATAAAACAAATGTCCACCAATAAGGGATTTATTGAATAATCTAAGGTACATCTGTATCCTAGAATACTATGCAGCAATAAAAAGCAAGGACTCCTTCTCTATACTGCTATGTACTGATCTCTAGAATATATTCTTAAGTGGAAAAAATGAGGTGCAGAAATATGTTTGAGCTGTTGCTGTTTATTATGGTAGACATTAGCCACACATGGCTATTTAAATTTAGGTTGATTAAATTTAGATGCAATTAATAATTCAGTTCTTCAATCACAATCACCACATTTTGAGTGTTCAACAACCACAGGGACCTAGTGGCTACTGTGGTGAACAGTGTAGACATAGACTCTTTTTATCTCTGCAGAAATCGTATTGGACTCCACTGAAGTAGAGTAGCCTACTTTTAAACCATAAAATAGGAGAAAATAATGTATTTGCTTATAATTTTAAAATTAGAAGGCCAAAACAAACATTGATAAAAATGATTATGCATAAAGGGATAGAAGAGCAGCCCAGGATTAAAGACAATCATGTGTATCATCTCAAAATATAACACATACTTAATGGTTTCAAGCACTGAAAAGGATAAGTAATAATGACCCAATAGTAATGGACAACTCTAGTACCAAGAATGAGACCTCTAACACATTTCCCACGAAAAAGAACCAGACTCCCTTGGAAAAATGTCTGACTCCAGGTCTGGGGTAGGAATGGTACCAGAAGAGTCTAGACCAAACTAACATACTCAAAACCATGTCAAGAATAAGTTGAGCTAAAGGAGCTTCCATTCACAAAGATAGAAAAATCTGAACATCAATAAAAATACTGCAATAGGTTAAAACACATCAAATACAGAAACATCTGGAGTTTATGAAAACACTTTAAAATAATAATAGAACAGAACAAAACAAAACAAAATCAACTCATTGCTCCCCTTTGAAGAATCCTAGGAGAACAACCCATTATTTTGAAAAGTAGAAATACAACAAAAGAATTAAACATTCATCTTATTTTCCTATGCATACCATACTAACCTATAGTTGATGACAGGATGTTTCTTTTATAGAATAATTCAAGCTAATAAATGCCAAAAATAGAATTAGAACATCACCCTGCTACAACTTTTAATGAAATGTGGATTTATACAACAATCTTTAGAGGCTGCAAAATACTTGAGGTATAATGCAGATGGAAATTTTTATAGTCAGTAAATCTAACAACTTTTGAACCTAGTGATCAAAGGAGAGACAACTAGATACAATGAGCCTCCTCCTGGTATAATGCTATAGGAATAAACACCACCACATATTAGGTACTTCTGCCAAGAAATCTGAATTGGATCAAGACTCTAAATCTAATACAAATTTAAAGGAAAAGAAGTTGCCAGTGGAATATAATACACAACACAATAAGGATATAAGTCAGCAAAATCCACAAAGTAAACTCCACAGGGCAAAATATCTTAAGCAAATAAATTGGAATGTGTGATGGTTAATTTTATGTGTCAACTTGACTGAGCAACAAAGGGCCCAGATGTTTTGTCAAACATTATTCTGGGCTGGGCACGGTGGCTCATGCCTGTAATCCCAGCACTTTGAAAGGCCGAGGTAGGCAGGTCACTTAAGGCCAGGAGTTCAAGACCAGCCGGGCCAACAGCAAAACCCTGTCTCTACTAAAAACACAAAAATTATCCAGGTGTGGTGGCACACGCCTGTAATCCCAGCTACTGAGGTGGCTGAGGCAGGAGAATTGCTTGAACCTGGGAGGTGGAGTTTGCAGTGAGCTGAGATGGTGCCACTGCACTCCAGCCTGGGCAACAGAGTGAGATCTTGTCTTAAAAAAAAAAAAAAGTTATTCTTGGTGTGTCTTTGATGGTGTCTCTGGATGAGATTAACATTCAGATGGGTGAACTGAGTAAAGCAGTTTGCCTTCTCTAATGTGCATGGGCCTCGTCCAATCAATTGAAGATGTGAACAGAACAAAAAGGCTGACCAGGAGGAATTTCTCTGCCTCATTTCCTGAACTGAAACATTGGTCTTTTCCTGCTTTTGGACATGAATTCAAATCACCTTTTCTTGTGTTTCTAGCCAGCAGCCTTTTGGCCTGGAATTTACAACATTAACTCTCCTGCTCTCCTGATTCTCAGACCTTCAGTTTTGAATAGGAACTATACCATAGGCTCTCCTGGAAATCAAGTTTGCCTACTGCAGATGTTGACAAATCTCAGCCTTCATAATTACATGAGCCAATTACTTATAATAAATCTTTATCACTATGGCTCAACTTACAATTTTTCAACATTATGGTGGCACAAAAGTGATATGCATCCAGTAGAAACTGTACTTTGAGTACTCATACAACTGTTTTTCACTTTCTGTACAGTATTCAATAAATTACACAAGATATTCAATATTTTATTATAAAATAGACTTTGTATTGAATGATTTTGCCCAGGTGTAGGCTAATGTAGGGGTTCTGAGTGTGTTTAAAGCAAATTAGGTTAATTAGGTTAAGCTGTGATGTTCAGTAGGTTAGGTGTATTAAGTGCATTTTTGACTTATGATATTTTCAACTTAGGATAGGTTTACTGGAATGTAACTCCGTAATAAGGACCCTCTGTGTGTATGTGTGTGTGTGTGTGTGTACATATGTGTGTGTGCTTGTGTGTATGTGTATACACATACAGGCATATTACTGTACTTTGCTTTATTGCACTTCACAGATATTTCATGTTCTTTTACAAACAGAAGTTTTGTGGCAACCTTGCATCAAGTGTGTCTATTAGCACCATTTTTCCAATAGCATGTGTTCACTTTGTGTCTCTGTCATATTTTGGTAATACTCACAATATTTCAAACTTTTTCATTATTATTGTAATAGCTGTTGTGGTGATCTTTGAACAGTGGTCCTTGATGTTACTGTTGTAATTGTTTTGGGGCAGGCACTACAAACTACACCCATCTAAGATGACTAACTTAATTGATACATGTATGTGCTCTGACTGCTTCACTAACTGGCTGTTTCTTGGTCTCTCTCCCTGTCCTCAGGCCTCCCTATTCCCTGAGACACAACAATATTGCAATTAGGCTATTATATTAACCCTACAATGGCTTTGAATGTTCAGGTGAAAGGACGAGTCCCATGTCTATCACTTTAAATCGAAAGCTAGCAATGATTACACTGAGTGAGCAAGGCATGTCAAAAGTCGAGACAGGCCAAAAGCTAGGCCTCTTGCACCAAACAGCCAGGTTGTGAACACAAAGTAAATGTTTTTCAAGGAGATTAAAAGTTCTCCTCTAGTGAACACATGAATGAAAAGAATGCAAAACAGCCTTATTGCTGATAAGGAGAAAGTTTTAGTGACCTGGATAGAAGATCAAATCAGCCACAACATTCCCTTAAGCCAAAGCCTAATCCAGAGCAAGGCTCTGACTCTATTCAATTCTATGAAGGCTAAGAAACATGAGGAAGCAGCAGAAGAAAAGTGTAGCCAGAAGAAAAGTTGGAGCCAGCAAAGGTTGGTTCTTGAGGTTTAAGGAAAGAACCCATCTCCACAACATGAAAGTGCAAGGTGAAGTAGCATGTGCTCATGTAGAAGCTACAGCAAATTATCCAGAGACATAGGTAAAATAATTGATGAGGGTTGCTATACTAAACAAAGTATTTTCAATGTAGAGAAAACAGTTTTATAGTGGAAGAAGATGCCATGTAGAACTTTCATAGCTAGAAAGTAGAAAACAATGCCTGGTTTCAAGGCTTCAAGGACAGACTGACTCTTTTTTTTAGGGGCTAATAAAGCTGGTGACTTAAAATTGAAGCCAATGTTCTGAATATCCTAGGGCCCTTAAAAATTATGCTAAATATACTCTGCTTGCGTTCTAGAAATAAAACAACAAGCCTAAATGACAGCACCCCTGTTTATAGCATGGTTTACTGAATACTTTCAGCCCACTATTGAGGCCTACTGCTCAGTGATTCCTCTGGTAGACCCAGGCAAAGTAAATGGAAAAATCTTCTAGAAAGAATTCATCATTTTACATGACTTTGTGAACATTGTGATTCAGAGGAAGAGGTCAAAATATCAACATTAAAAAGAATTTGGAAGAAGTTGATTCCAATCCTCATGGATGACTCTGAGGGGTTCAAGACCTCAGTGGAAGAATAACTGCAGATGTGATGGAAACAGCAAGAGATCTAGAATTAAAGTAGAGCCTGAAGATGTGATGGAATTGCTGCAATCTCATGATCAAATTTGAACAGATAAGGAGTTTTTTCTTCTGGATGAGTAAAGAAAGTGGTTGCTTGAGATGGAATCTACTTCTGGTGAATATGCAGTGAACATCATTCAAATAACAACAAAAGGTTTAGAATATTACATAAACTTGATAAAGCAGTGGCAGGGTTTGAGAAGATTGACTTTAATTTTGAAATAACTTCAACTCTGGGTAAAATGCTATCAAATAGTATCACATGCTTACGGAAAAATCTTTTGTGAAAGGAAGAGTCAATGGATGCAGCAAACTTCATCGTTGTCTTATCTTAAGAAATTATTAGAACTATGCCAACTTTCAGCAACCACCACCCTGATCTGTTAGCCATCAACGGCATCAAGGCCCTCCACCAACAAAAAGATAATGATTCACTGAAGGCTCAGATGATTGTTAGCAGTTTTTAGCAATAAAGTATTTTTAAATTAAGGTAAGTACACTATTTTTATAGACATAATGCTATTGCATATTTAATAGACTATAGTAGTATAAATGTAACTTTTATATGCAGTGGGAAACCATAAAATTCATGTGACTTGCTTACTATGGTATTTGCTTTATTGCAGTGGTCTACAACTGAACCTGTAACATCTCTGCAATGTCTCTGTGTGTGTGTGTATATATAAATATATACACATATATACATACATATATACGAGTATATATACACATATATTTATGAGTAGTTCTGTTTTGTTGGAGAACTCTGACTAAGGTAGAAGGTTGAAAAAAAGGACAGACCTTCTTTGAATTAAAAGGGACTTAACACTTTGGAGAAATTACAATTAAAACCAGGAGGAGAACCTTACCAGAACAACAAAAGTGGAAAAGATGGAAAATATCAAGTGTTGGTGAGGATATGGATTAAGTGAAACTCTCACACACTGCTGGTGGGAATATAGATTGAAAAAAAAGACGCTGTAAAAACTGCTTGGTGGTCTCTACGGAGCCACATACGGACATACCCTATGACTCAGGAATGCTATTTTTTGGTATACACCCAAGAGAGATGAAAATATATGTCCATCTATTTGATACAAACAAAAATGTTCATATGATCATTACTCATGATAAGTCAAAAACTGGAAAATACCCAAGTTTTTATAACAGGTAACTATATTATGAAATATCCAAACAATATAATACTTTACAGCAATGAGAATGAATAATCTACAACTACAAACAGCAATACACATTAATCTCACACACATTATGTTGACTGAAGGGAGCCAGATACAAGAGAGTGCATGCTGTATGATTCCAGTAATATTTCTTCTAACCTCCTGATAAAATTTGAGGAAGAAGAATATCAACAACCCATTTCTTTTTCTTTTAAGTTACTTAGTGTCCTCTTATGTTATGTAATGTAACCTCAGAGAAGCAAAGCAAGTTTCTTCTAAGCCCTTTAGAAGTGAACAATTGCATATAAGATCAAAGGCTAATACTATGTCTGGTGGACAGACCACTGTGTCTGAGTGATTCAGATGAGAATCATACATGGATGCTCTCAGTCTGCACAAAATCCCACAGTGGTCAATGAGTCACCATGGTAACCATGCTGGCCAAGGAAAGGTGGAAAAAAAGCAAAGAATAATCACTCTGATTTGGTTCATAAAATGTGCAAAGAATTGAAAGAGACTGACATGACCACATTAACACTCCTTAAGTGTTCCTAACAATAGATACTCATCACAACTTCAGTGATATAAACATATACATATGTGCATGTACATACACTGATGTATCCACATGCTGTCTCCCTCGCTCTCACCACCAAAGAACTCATGATTCATCACGTGAGGAAGAAAAACACAATTCAACTGATTCAATTCTAACCACAAATATAAAATTGGAAGTACTATAACTATTCTATTCTGTTATAGATTGATCTTTCTAGAGTTGACCTGTAGATTGTCTCTAGGCCTTTTCTTCCTTTCTTGAGTTGGATGACTCAGTTTTGTTATGATGGCTGTTCTCCCCAAAATGATCTGTGCTTTCAATGGAATCCCAGTCAAAATACTAGCATAAATTTTTTTCTAGAAATTAACAAGCTGATATTAAAATTCATGTGGAATTCCCTCAATTTTTGTTTTTCTGATTTAAAGTCTTTAAAAAAATGTAAAATGAGGCTAAAGCTGATAGACTGCAAGGAGAAATATTAATACATGAATCAAACTGCTAGGAACACCTTCCAACCAACTGCATAGTTCAACCCCCAACTGGGAGATACATGGGAAGGACTTATACAGTCAGAAAAAAATTTGTATTTACTACAAGTGCATATTAAGATCAAGTTCTTTCTTCAGTGTGGGTAATTCATTGCTTTCAAAGCAGGCATCACTTAGATGGGTGTCAAGGGCTACTTCAAAGCATGCAGCTGCTGATGAAAGGAAATTCCCCCTGCTGTCTTCCCCAGTGATGAGATGAAAGTAGCTTCTTTACTTTTAGGCTATTTTGTGAACCTCACAGGAGCTATTCCACCACATGCTTTTGTTCAGATCTATGAACTCACCATAAGCAGGTGTCATGTCCTACCAGGGATGTAAGTGCTGGTGGTCTCCTAGGATTGTTGCCCTTTAAGTCAGGCGTAGAAGCTTTGGCAGCCATCATGACCCAAATCCTCAGAATCTGCCTCTTTCAGACACCTGATAGGAGCTCAGACATCCACATGAAGAGCTGCACAAGGAGAGAAAGAATCCAGCAATCACTGTGCTTTCTTAGAGTAATTATGTGCCTGGCACCATGCTAGGCACTGGGTTAGTGAACAATGACACTGATACAATTGGGCAGTGATCATAACAATTAGAAGGGTCATCAGTGGGTTTCTCACTAGGACCTTTTTCTTCTCCTTTCCTCATCTATCTTCTAACAACAAAATTGAAAAAGAATGAGAAGTGACCTCAACTCACACAGGCATTCCTGATTCTGCAATAACCACAGGGCTATGGGCTTGCATTTGTGTTATTACAATCCTGGTTGCAGCAATCCTGTATGTGAGCATTCTTTTTTTTTTTTTTTTTTTTGAGACAGAGTCTTGCTTTGTTGCCCAGGCTGGAGTGCAGTGGCGTGATCTCAGCTCACTGCAAGCTCTGCCTCCTGGATTCACACCATTCTCCTGCCTCAGCCTCCCGAGTAGCTGGGACTACAGGCACCCGCCACCACGCCTGGCTAATTTTTTTGTATTTTTAGTAGAGACGGGGTTTCACTGTGTTAGCCAGGATGGTCTCGATCTCCTGACCTTGTGATCCTCCCGCCTTGGCCTCCCAAAGTGCTGGGATTACAGGCGTGAGCCACCACGCCCGGCCGTATGTGAGCATTCTTATCCCCATTTTACAGAGGAGGAAGCTGAGGTCAAAGAGAGTCATTATCAGTCTCATCCTCCCACGTCTGGCCTTTATGTGGAAAGTAGCTACAGGACACCCTGGAGGAATACGCAACACTCACTGGGGTGAGAAAGAGCCCTATATCTCTCTCATTCATCCCAGGGCAGTTCAGCCCCCACCATGGGGCACCCACACCCTCAGCTGAGTCCCAGACACCTGAAGGTAGGACCTTGCTCTCATAGCCATATTCTTCTAGGTCTTCTGCTCTATTAAAAGATGCAGAAGCCCCATAATAACTTCAGGTTTCCATGGCAACTGTGATGCATTGACTTGTCCTCTATATCTCACAAGCCTTTGCATAGTTTCTTTGCCTATAGCTGAAAGCAAAATACCTTCACACTTTAGACCACCACTTGCGAAAGCATACTCACTAGAGGAACTAGGCTGGGACCCAGGCAATTGGGGGAACTCTGCCCAGTTTGGTAGACGAAAGCAGGTCCCTGTGGTCAAAAATTTTATTTGTTTAAAAGTGACAGTAGAGGAGTATCACCAGTATCCAGAGACCCAGGAGGTACCCCAGGGCTCTTGGTGATGAACTAGCCCTCTGAGAGTGAACTTGTAAAACTCACACATCATGCTAAGTGGTTAGTCATCTGTGGCGGAAAACTAGAGACTATCTATAATCATATTTATGATTAAAATGATCTAAATGATCTAAAATACCATAAAATGTCATTTAAGGAATCTCACATTTATTTCATGGAAGCAGGCCTATAATAATATAATCATTTAGTAGGCAGACATCTAGTCAATTCAATAATACATTGGGTTACCCTGGAAAATTTTTATCTTACATTTTTGATACTTTTTCCATGTGAAGAGACATCCATGAAAAACAAACAAACAAACAAACATGTAGCCTCTCTATACACTCACTCACTCCTTCTCTATCACAGGAATGACTTAACTGATTGGTAAATCTGAAAGGAGAAATGGGTTGTTCAACCCAGGTCCTCTCCCTTCAAAACTCTAAATAGTAAGCTGCCCTTCTGGGCAATCATTCTGCTCTGTCCTCAGGGATGGGTCTTACAACAGGCCTACAGCTCTACTCCCCTTTCTGTGCCTCACTGGCTCCTCAACTCTTTCTACGGTCTTGCTTTACAATGCTTTCGTGTTTAAGAAGCCCCCAAAATACCTTCCTGCTCTTAGTCTGAACTCTAAACCAACTAAAAAAAAAAATCACAAAAAACTAATAAGCATAATACATTGACCTTATTCCTCATAAAAGTGATATTGGACAATATGACTTAGATTTACTGTCACATGGGCTTTCTATGAATGAACCCCAGAACTGGACAGATTAGTCCATCCAGCAGTGCTGCATTGGGACAGTCACAAAGGTCAAGGAGTGCAATGAACAGTTAACCACGTGCTGTCTCCTGAGGAGCCCTGATTATGCGTACCCAAGGAAAGTAATCTCCTTGCCAAGGGCTATCCCTGTAGCAGGAGAAAGTATCTCAGGACACCTTCTTTGAAAAACAGTTCACAAGTGGTAGATATCCCTTGTCTCAATAGCATATTCATCAAGCAACCTGCTGAAGATAAGATTTTCCATATGGCTTGGGAGTAGCATGTAGTAACAGCCTCTGAATTCCTTAAAATGAGTAATTGCAGTGGAAGCTCCTTTTATGGAGGGAGATTTGAATTAGATTCTAAATTCCAAGAGCAGGTTGAAAATCATATATTGTGAAATTTTCCCTTGAAAAATCACTTCAAGAAGGAATTAAGGAAATGTTCATAATTCAATACCCACACATAAACTCATATGCAGATTATGGCAAAATTTCTAACAAAGTCCTACCAAGGCTTTAAGGCTAACAGAATCTCTACAAATTCCAGTATAATAGATTAGAGAAAAAGAGGGAAAGTTCACCAAATCCACATGTTTTGGATATTCATTTCTACTTAACAAAACGTCCCAAACAATAGCCATTTATTATCTCTCAGGATTTTGTGTGTTCACTAGGCTCCGCTGGATGATTTTTGCTCAATGTGGTATCTATCACCAGGGACTGCAATCATCTGAATACAGACGAATGCATCCTGGGACTTCCAAAAAAGCTCACTGACATGGATGACTGATGCTGGCATCTGCTGGCAGCTCAGCAGGGGCTACTGTGTAGAGCACCTTGGCTTAATACAGAGTCTTCCATGGGAAGCATAGAAAGATAAAACACAGCACATCTAGGTAAATCTGAATGTTTTAGTGTATATAATTTTGCTTATCTGAAGTTCAAATTCAACTAGTCATACTGTTTTGTTTTGTTTTGTTTTAAATCTGGAAAGTCTAAGGGGTGACCCTGTGAATCCGTAAGTTTAATGACCATCTGACATGATTCTTCCAATGGGAAAGGTCTGGCAAAAACAAGCAGATCAGATTGTCACACACACACACAAAAAAGACAAAAGCTGGTAACACCTGGTGTTTGTGGAATAAAGGGGCAATGAACACTTGGATACATGTTGGTGCCAAATTGGTGTATATATTTTTTGAGGCCCACATTATTACAACTTCATAACTTGAATGGCCTTCAATACAGAAGTCCTATTTCACCAACAAAAGAGTTTCAGGTGAGGGTTTAGAAAGGGATCCCAAAGTGATTCTGACCTGCAATTTGGTTAAGGAAGCTTGGGTGAGGGGGCAGGTTAGGAGTCATATGAACTTTTGGCCCCAAAGAGGAAAGACAGCTAATATTTACGAAGCCGATTTTTAGCCAAGCCTAGTGCTACATTCTTCACGTTAGTAGTTGGAATTAACCCACACAACAGCCCTGCTAGTGAGGTATTGCTATTCTCTCTCCACAGATGGATGTGACTACAAAGCACATATTCCTTACCAGAGAAGGATGGCAAAGACATTGCTCACCAGGCCTACTGCTAGAGCCAGGAATAGAATCTGTCAATGTGGGCACCCTGGGGTGCTGGTGGCATTTCCAGAAAGGATCCAAGTTTGGTGACCCTTCCCCTTGCTTCAGGAATGGTTTGTGGCAGAGCTAGAAGCAGAAGCTTCACACATGAAGCCAGTATTTCTTCCATCTTTTATGAAAACTTAAAGAAAGGATTGGGCTGCTTATTATCTTGTAGGAAAGGGAGGACCTCTGAGGACACAGAGAAGGGAGAGGAAGAGAGATTTCTCCCAGACAGGAATGACGTCAGAGGTCTACAGGTCGCTCTAGGAGTAGGAACCTGAGAACTGCTCCATATCAAAGCTTGGAGTGGCTCCTGGATGGTCCACCCGGAGTGGGTATCCAGCGTGAGGCAGATTTTTCTGTTTGGATCAAAGGATAGATAACAGTGGTGGCATTTTTTTCCTATTTCTTGTATGCTTGATGCTCTGGCATCTGAGGCCTTGCTAACTGGGGAGGGACTGCTCCTTCCAGGGTTAGCTAATTCCCAGTCCTAACAAAAAACTCACCTAAGGAGCACACATTTTATATTCAAACTAATTAATCCAGAGCAACTACACATACACACTCACACTTCCTCTACTGGGCTCTTACATTCCAGGCCAATAGTACCCTCCCCTAATCATATCAGAGCCTGATTCTGTCAGAGGCATTTGAACCAGAGAAACTCTATTTTGAATAGGAGCTAAGTAAAATAAGACTGAGACCTACTAGGCTGTATTCCCAGAAGGTCAAGGCATTCTTAGTCACAGGATGAGATAGGAGGTCATGAAGACCTTGCTGATAAAACAGGTTGCAGTAAAAAAGCCAGCTAAAACCCAACAAAACCAAAATGGCTATGAAAGTGACCTCTGGTCGTCCACACTGCTCATTAAGTGCTAGTTATAATGCATTAGCATGCTAAAAGACACTCCCATCAGCACCATGATAGTTTACAAATGCTATGACAACATCAGGAAGTTACCCTATATGGTCTGAAATGAGGAGAAACCTTCAGTTCTGGGAACTGCCCACACCTTTCTGGAAAACTCATGAATAATCCACTCCAGTGTTTAGCATATAATCAAGAAATACCCATAAAAATGGGCAACCAGCAGCCCTCGGGGCTGCTCTGCCTATGGAATAGCCATTCTTTTATTCTTTTACTTTCTTAATAAACTTGCTTCCACTTTACTCTACGGACTTGCCCCAAATTCTTTCCTGAGTGAGATCCAAGAACCTTCTCTTGGGGTCTGGATCAGGGCCTCTTTCCGGTAACAATTCCAGACAACTTAGGACAGCCCCTGCACCACAGAACCTGCTGAAATTATTCCGAGTAGTCAGTCCTAAGCCTAATTACCCTGCCTTGTCTGTCATTTACCACAGAAAACCACAATAAAGGCTTTTGCCACGTTTACCTCCCGCCTAAATTGGTGGACTCTGAGTGGACTTATGTGGAATGGAGAGTGCCTCCTCTTGGAAATTTCGAGTAACAAACTATCTCCTTAATGGCAGTTGTATCCTGATCCCTTGGCCTCACTATCCTAAATAATAGTAAAACCTACATTGTAAAACAATGCCTCAGGAAGAGGGGACTTGAAGGCTCTGAGTCAGCTAGGAAAATGGGCAGCTTCCTGAGTCATGTGGACAGATGAGTGATGACTGCCAGAGCTCTTCCTGCTATACCAGGAGGCTAAATTCCCAAAAGTGTAACTGTTTCCTCAAAAAGCATGAAAATTTAACATTGCTATACTGTCTAATTGAACTGTATAATCTTTTTATTAATATGTATCCCAACCAACTATAAGAGAGCACCTGCTTTAGAGATCTGAACAAATGATAAGTTTCACAAGACTTTTTAAGTATTTGCTGATCTGATATCCTGGTGTTATAATGTTAGATTCCTTTTTTTTTCTATCACGTTTTCAAATAAATGACACAGTTTACATTTATGCCTCAGAATATATCATAGAATAATTACTGAGTTTAGAAATAAACCCTGATGACTGATAGTGTGTGTTTATACTACATCCCATTTAAATGGAAAATGTAGGTGAAAAGAACTTCATACACTAATGGGGAAGAACAAATTGGTACAACCTCTTTGCAGAGACATTCGGCAACATCTATGAGAAAACAAAATGAGGCCCCCATCAGCTGCTACTCTCTTAATCACGGACTATAGAGAGAAGCATGTGTGTTGCACCAGAAAAGGTATACAAGCATGGTCACAACATGTCTAGTCATATCAAAACAATCCCAAGGTCATCTTATTAGAGAAATCTCAGAAACATTATCTTTAGAGAATGAAAAGCTGGATAACAGCACTAACTTAGCTAAAAGTATGGAAACAATTGTATGCCTTGTGCAATTCTCTCACAAGAAGTCTGTGAGGAAGGCATCATTATTTCTAGCTTACAGATGACCAACTCAGACTCACTGATGGAAAATCAATTTTGCAGAGGCATCTAGTAATGATCAGGAGTGGGGATGCAACTCTTAGTCTCCTCAAAGGACAACACCTGGTCTCGTTTTAGAGATGATGACCGTCTAGGACTTTAACACTTGTAGTTTTTTATGTTGCTAGGATTGTTCCCTTATGTGTACTCACTCAACAACCTCTCTCTCTTTGAAGAAGCTGATAGTGCAGATGAAATCCCACTGCAAGGTACTGTAGGTGGTAATGGGTCTAGTATGAAGGTCAAGGGCTTGTGACTCCTACCTCCTCTTCATCTGCACTCTCTTTTCATTTGAGACTCAATGGGAAACTGCTTTTCCAATATCAATCTAGAAGATCAAACAAGGCAGCAGAAAATGACAAGGAATTAAAGAAAATGGTTCAATGAGCTTCTTCAGTCTCCCTCAATCCTTCAGCAAAGTTCTCCTGCAACACAGAAATGGCCCTGGTGCTTCATTCATCATGTTCTACTTCTTCCTGCTCCATTTCCTGGTGGTCTTTGTGGCAGTTATGCTGTTTGGATTAGGTGACAGTCATCATTTCTCTGAGAGGAAAAGAAAAGGTGGGCCAGGACAAACATTTGTTGAAGTCCTACTAGGTGCCATCTGCTCTGTACAGGATTTCCAATTTACCCCACAGAACAGTTCTGTGAGGAAGACATTGTGAGTTCCTTTTACAGATGACCAACAACAGGCTGACAGAGGCTAAGAAAGGATTCCAGTGTCATACATCAAGTAAGGGACAGGAATGAAGTTACAGCTTTTACCATCATCACAATATCCATGCATTCTCAACAGAGGAGATATTGTCCCCAAGGGGCTGAAAATTGATTCTGGAGGGTAGGAAGATGGTAGACGTTACAATGGTTTGTGGCACTACAATGAACCACACAGCACACAAACAGTTTACACTATATCGGTGCTATTAAAATTTCATGTTCTAGGCAGGAAGGAGCTAATGAGGAAAAAAATGAATGTCTAAAAAGCCTCCTTTGGATCCTAATAATGAAAGAAAGTTAAGAAACATTGCATGTACTCGGGGACTTCTGTGAATGATGAGCCACCAAGGCTTAGGGATTAGTCATTTTACACTCCCTCATGGATGCTCACTCAACAACCCCTCTTGGTGATGATGAGGATAATGATGATGGAAGTGAAATCCTTCCCCTAGGGCCAAGAGACCTTCGAATGGGAACCATGTGAACTGTCTTTTAAGATGGCAGACAGGGGCTCAGTCAGACAACAGGTATTTCTTCTGGGAGAGACGATATTAATGTTTTTAAAACTAATATTAAAACTGTAATCATATCGTACTCTAAGTTGTATATCCTTTAACCTTAACCTTCATCCAAGTAACCTATTGTGAAATCCATAGTTTAGGTCAGGTTATAGGAAGTTAGGAGAGGTTAAATAAATCAGGGGAACTATGTTGTTAATGCCTGCTCAGTAATAGAACCTGGAGTTTCATTCACACGTATGTTTATTGCGGCACTATTCACAAGAGCAAAGACTTGGAATCAACCCAAATGTCCATCAGTGACAGACTGGATTAAGAAAATGTGGCACATATACACCATGGAATACTATGCAGCCATAAAAAAGGATGAGTTTGTGTCCTTTGTAGGGACATGGATGCAGCCGGAAATCATCATTCTTAGCAAACTATCACAAGAACAGAAAACCAAACACCGCATGTTCTCACTCATAGGTGGGAACTGAACAATGAGATCACTTGGACTCGGGAAGGGGAACATCACACACCGGGGCCTATCATGGGGAGGGGGGAGGGGGGAGGGGGGAGCGGGGAGGGATTGCATTGGGAGTTATACCTGATGTAAATGACGAGTTGATGGGTGCTGACGAGTTGATGGGTGCAGCACACCAACATGGCACAAGTATACATATGTAACAAACCTGCACGTTATGCACATGTACCCTAGAACTTAAAGTATAATAATAATAAATAAATAAATAAATAAATAAGCAAAAAAAAAAAAAAAAAAGCTTTGTGCCCTGAGGCTGCCAGGAATCTGAGTGCTCTAGTCTCCCCGGCACTCATGTTCCAGTCTGCACCACAGATACCAAGATGTTGGAGTTTCTATTGTGATGCATTTGTTCAATAAAATATCCCAGCATTTAACATAGGTATACATGAATCCATACCAATATGAACAAAAGTTTGAATTAATAAAGAAATCAGTGAGAGGAAGAAAACTGTCTTTTTCAAATAATTCTAAGTGAAATATGTAGCTGTCTGCTCTCCCTGAGGTCAAGCTTAATTCTGCACCCCACTTGCTGAGGGCAGGGCTGATTTCATGACTTCCTTCTAAAGAACAGAGTAGGGAATGAAAAAATAGTTATTAGAAACTTGCCAGACACCACTTTAACCAAGTGATGAAACATTATCACCAGTGACTTCATGTGGGCACTATGTAAACCCAGATATGATGTGACAAGAAGGGCACTTCAACTCTGTGGTATTCTTTCTCAGAACCTATAACACTAGTCTAATCACAAGAAAAACTAAGTCTGTGCTCCTCCAGACAATCAGTCATGAAAATTGCCTGGCAGTTCCTCGCATGGATAGAGTTATCATATGACCCAGCAATTCCATTCCTAGGTACACACCCAAGATCAACACATTTGTCTACATAAAAACTTGTATACAAATGTACGTAGCAACCTTATTTGCAATAGCCCCAAACTGGAAACAATCCAAATGTCCATTAATTGTTAAATGTGTCTAAAATGTGATATATTATGATTATTCTTTGCCAATAAAAGGAATGAAGTATGGATATGCCATAATATAGATGAACCTTCAAAATATATGTGAAGTGGAAGAAGATATATGCAAAAGACCAAATATTATATAATTGCATTTACATGAAATTTCTGGAGTAAAGAAATCCACAGAGACACCAAGCATATCTGTGGTTTAAGGCCTGGGGTGGAAGCAAGGATTAATTGCATTCAAGCATGATGAGACTTTTTGGAGTGATGAAAATGTCTAAAACTTAATTATGGTATGGGTGAAAAACTCTATACATTTAATAAAATTCATCAAATTATAAGCTTTAAATGTGTAAATTATATTGTCTGTAGGTTTAGCTGCAAGAAAGCTGTTAAAAATATGATAATGATCTGGTCTTCTGATATTGATTTGATGTACCTGCTTCATATAAACATGAATGTATACAACTGTTGCTATATCCCAATCTGCTGACTCTTTCCTGTGTTCCTCCAAGCAGTGACTGTCCCCTTTCCCCTCATGCTACTTTGGGTTTTGCTTGTGTGCAAAATTTGATAACTTCTGATCACTTCCACATCCTCCAATTATGGTAGTGGCTTGAGAGTTGATCCATGACAAAGTCCAGCACCTGCCTTGTGTGACTAGATGTCAACATTACCAGTTTCTTCATTCCTCTGCAGCCACATGACTCCACCTGGGGAGCCTATATGGAACTACCTTTATGGGTGTCAGTACGGCAATACCTTGCAAAGGGTTACATAGGTGTACACCTTTTGCACCAACAATTCTCTTTTAGAAGTTTATCTTCAGGACATAGTGGAAGATGTTGATGAGGATCCAGTGTTAAGGCCTGTCATCCTGACAATTCCCTTCCTTCACTGCAGAGCCTGAATTTAGAGACCAAATGGAACATAAGGCCATAAAGGGGCAGAAGGAAGAGGGAAACGTAATTGTCAGCACACAGACTCTCTCTCATATGACAATCATGTTCTGTTATCACAATACCAGAATTCTCCTAGGAGGAACACATTCTGCTCACCAGTACAAACAGCTACAGGAACTGTGCCCAGAACTGTGCTCTTTTGTGGTGCAAAGACTCTGAAAAGATTTAATCCACAGAATGTCAGTAATAGGAGCTATCAGAACACTCTGAATAACACAGAGTTGTAAAACTGATAATATTACATCCATAGGATAGAATTCTAGAAGGTAGCAAAAACAAATTATAATAAAAATAATGATGAAAAAATGATATCTTGCAGACAAGATTAATGATTCACATTATTTTTAATGTGTGGAAAAACAGGTATTTTCATACTGTGATATAAGGAATATAAATGAGTAATAGTATTTTGAAGAATATTATAGTTCAAAGGGTTTTGAAATGACATTTTCAGGAACTTATAAATAAATGCTCACAAAGATATTTGCGTCTATATGAGCATAGGGTTAAGTATATTATTGTTTGTAATAGAAAAAAAATAGTAAGGGAACTAAATTTTTGTAATTAGGATACCAATTAAATAAATTTTAGGGCATCCACATGATGAGATGATACCCAGGTCATTAAAAAAAAAATGACACTAAAATTTTGTTGTAGTTATTTCAAATGTTATCATAAAAATATATTTATACAGAAAGGTAATCACAATAACAGTAAAAGTGGGTTACAGAAATCATAAATGGTCTGATCCCATTTTTGCTTATATAGGCTTCTAGCTATTTAACCACAAGTCTCAACGCATAAACATTAAAATGATCTTTTAGTTCCTCTCACATACCTCTTTCTCTTTAACATACTAAAAACCTGTACTTCCTGCTTAGAGGCCCTCAGTATCTTTTTTGCTTGTGTATGCCACCTTTTACAACCAGACTTCCAGAAAGTTCTATCTTGTAAGTTTGGGCCACAGTCCCTCCCTTTCACCTTCCAGCTTACACTAGTTCAGGCTGCAGTTCAGGCTTCTGTTACAAGGTGGCACCAATGCACCGCCATTATCAAACTTCCCTGCAAAGAAGTGTATGCAAACACCAAAAAATACACTACCTCCCTAAAAACCTAGCTTATGAACCTTTATGAAATCATTCAAATGATTCAAATTCTGCCTGAAAAAAACTTAAAAGTGCAAAAGAGGACCGTAAAACAACAACAACAACAACAACAACAACATCATACTCTGGGGCATCTATATGATGGAACACCAGGTAGCTCTACTGCCCCTTGATAGTCACCGGCTGGAAGGCATAATGTGGGGCAGGGCCAGCAGGAGGTGACTGACAGAGAGAGGCAGCGGAGTGGGGTCTGGGCTGCTGTATTCACAGTGTCCTGGAGACTAAGAGGGGTGGGCAAAGGTCTGGAAAGCCTGTACAAGTTGGGGTAATGAAGGATAACCATTCCACTTTCTGGGAGGGTCTCCTCTACACTGAACACCCCAACCTAACCTACACTGATGAGGTAAGAGATAAATCTATAAATGCGAGGTAGATTTAGGGTCAAGGACAAATGGAAATGCTTTAATATACACATTTCCAATCAGAGGGGACACAATTTAACCCACTGTTTTATTGTGCTGTGCCCTGATGAAAAAGTAAGTTTTTCTTTTCCTATTTTTTTTAGATGGAGTCTCGCTCTGTTGCCCAGGCTGGAGTGCAGTGGTGCAATCTTGGCTCACTGCAACCTCCGCCTCTCAGGTTCAAGCAATTCTCCTGCCTCAGCATCCAGAGTAGCAGCTGGGATTACAGGTGTGTGTCACCATGCCCGGCTACTTTTTGTATTTTTAGTAGAGACAGGGTTTTGCCATGTTGGCCAGGCTGGTCTCGAACTCCTGACCTCAAGTGATCCGCCCTCCTCAGCCTCCCAAGGTGCTGGGATTACAGGCGTAAGCCACTGCTTCCTGTAAGTATATTAACATACCAAACAGTCCAGAAGCAACCATCAGGGAAACTCCACACTTTGCTTACCTGGTGTTATCTATCACTGAGATCACCAGGTGATCCCTGTAGCTGGGATTACAGGTGTGAGCCACCGCCCACAAAGTAAGATTTTTCTTATCATTTGAGAGGCAGCAGCACATGCTGGATAGATGAATTTACTCGGGAGCCACACAGCCTGTGTTCAAATCTAAGCCTGGCATTTGCTAACTCTGTCTTCACTGTACCTCAGTTTCCTTATGTCTAAAGTCAGGCAACAATAGATCCTTCTCATAGGTTGTGGTGAGAATTAAATAAGTACAGTTGGCCTTTTGTACCTGTGGATTCTGCATACATGAATGCATCCAACCTCAGACTGAAAATATTCTGAAAAGAAAATAAAAACAATACAATAATAAAATACAAATTTTAAAACCAATTTAGTATAACAACTATTTATATAGCACTTACATTGTATTAGGTATCGTAACTAATCTAGAGATGATTTAAAGTATATGGGAGGATGTGCATAGGTTATATGGAAACACCACCCCATTTTATATCAAGGACTTTGTATACACAATGGAATATTGTATTATAAATATATATGTATATGTATGTATGTATATGTGTGTGATTATATATACATATATGTATATATACATATGTGGTTTATATATTATATATTATATGATTATTATATATGTATGTGTGTGTGTGTATATATATCACACACACACACAATGGAATATTATTTTGGCCTTTAAAGAGGAGACCCTACTATTTGTGATAGCGTGAATGAAGCTGGGGGACATTATGCTAAGTAAAATAAGCTAGACATAGAAAGAAGAATTACGCACGATTTCACTTACATGTAGAATCTAAAATAGTCAAGCTCATAGAAGCATAGAGCTGTCATTACCAGGAGTGGGGAAGGGGGGAACAGGAGAGATGTTGTTCCAAAGTATAAAATTGAAGCTATGAAGGATAAATAAGCCTAGAGATCTAATGTACAGCATGATGCCTATAGTTAATAGTAATATAGTGTACATTGTAAATTTGGTAAGAGAGGTTTCAAGTGCATTCACAAAAAAAATGATAGCTATGTGAATAGATGGATATGTTAATGTGCTTCACTGTAGTAATCATTTCTATCACTTTCTCTTTCCTCTCTCTCTCTCCCCATATATATATTTCATTTTATAAATACTTATCTTTACTTTTTGAAATGTTATAATCAAGAAAACCACTGAGGTAATAATATTAAGATTAAATTGTACATGGTTTGACAAAAACACGTACACATACACCTACTGTTTTTGGAACATGTAAAAAACATATTGCTCATGGGAGAAGAAGCAGTTTGAAATAAATGCCTAGACATAGTAGGTGTGGGTGTACTTGTATGTGTGTGTGTGTCTATGGCTGAAACACAACATTGTATATGTATGTGTATTTAGGGCTCAAACTCTATCACGCCAAACACACACTCCCAGGTACGGCTTTCTCTCCATCTCAGAGAGGGACTGGGCTTCCTATCTTGGGGCTTAGAGATCCCAGATAGTGATGAATACACAAGATTACTGATAATGTGTGGAAAACTCCAGAAGCTCTGGCTGATAACCATCAAGCGTAGGTCCCTACTCCCTCCTACCACTCTTGCTGAGTCACCATCAGAATTCTAGAGCTGCAATTATGGGCAAAGGGGATCTATCATCATTTTGGTTTTCCTTTCTTAAAAATTAAAGCTCCTAATTTTTTAGATGACCAAACAGATGTTATTCTTTAGAGTCATTCGTGAAACAGTTTGGAGAATATGTTGCCAATTCTTTTTGGAAAATTCCTATGTATATTAAAAGGCTAAGCATAAGCTTCATTTTATGTCCACTCCATATATTTTGTTCATTGATCTATCTCCTTTACTCGCTCTGTCTCTCATCAGTGTTGGCTGACATGTCTTCACTCCAGAGATGGACCCTCCCAGACAGCAGGCCATTCAAGATCCCAAGACTCCACTCCTGTACAGACTTCCCAGACCTTCTCCCACTTCCTCTCTGTCATCTCATCTCCAGGACTCTGGATGTAGCAGCTCAGACCAGTATTGCTGAATCATGCTCTGAGCTCAGAGGAGGCTGTTGCATAGCAACAGTGGCTCAGAGACAAATACAGTCTCTGGAAGGAAGAGCACTACCAGGTAATGCTGGCACTATTAAGAAAGTGGGTAAAGATAATCATATCTTCAAAACATCCTCAAAACCAACCCACCTTCTCTCCCTGCCAGAGACACCTCCTACCATGGACCCAGCCTACATTTTCTAGCCCTGTGTGCAAGCACTCTGTGCTCTGAGCAAATGGCACCATTGGCTGAGCCTTCCATTTTCCAATGACCCCAGGGTCTGTCTCATTAACGTGAATAGGGTTATATTTGCAGTTTGTTTTCTGCACACACAGGATAGCAGTCCGTCTTCAGGACCGCCCTATAAAAGGAGTGGTGCCAATTCCCATTTTTGAGATGAGGAAATTGTGTCTCCAAGATGGTGAGAACCAAGTCTGCCTTTCCTTTGAAAAGGCAGCTTGCAGTAATTCATGAGAGCACAGAGTTGAGAATCAGCAGGCCTGTGCTCTACCTCCAGCTCATGAAAGCATGTAAAAGTGCTCTAACATCTCAGGCCAGCATCTCACTTAGCCAGAGTTGATGATCCTCATGTATCACTGTATGGTTCCTGCTTTAAGAGACACCTGTTGCCCACCTAGTTATCTCTCCTGCCCTCCTCTCAGCTGAAGCAGGCTGTTCTGTCTCTGTCAGTAGGGTCTTTAAAGTTGCTCTGAGGATTCAATCTTCCCCCACCCTCACCCCACCGCCTAGCCTTCTGAGGACAACACTAATGCTGTCCTTACAGTGTCAGAAGTCAGTTTCCAAGGCACACAAACATGGCAGGGACATCCCCTCACAGGAAATTCAGGTGCCTCTTAGGAGGGTAAGTGTGCCACCCCCCTTATTATTAGACATCATGTGCATGCCGGACTAACCTGACTTAGGGCCATGGTTTTCAATCCTCTCTTAAATCAGGATCCCCTCCTCTCAGGGCTTCTCTAACAGCTGACACCTTCCTAGCATTCCTCCCCATTCGTGCTTCCCAGAAAGCACACACCAACACCATCAGAGCCACAAACAGAGTACAAATCTTAGTCCACAGAAAATAATTCAGGGAGTGAAGGAAGTAGAGACAGCCCCAGGAACCCACACTGGTTCCTGGGGCTTCCATCTCCAGCTGATGGCATCTTGTGAAGAATAGAGCATCATCAGTCACTTGCCATTTCGTCATCTCATTCATGACGTTTGGGGTCAGGGATAAAAATCAGCATTCTATTTTCAGATAATAAGCTATTTTGTATCCTCTCATTTTATCAGCAGGTTAACATCATAGAAGCATGCCATATTTTCATGTTGGGCTCTTGAAACAGGAGACACCACAGAGGAACAAGAGCTGTGAATCTCTGAGTTAACAATTATCTGAGAGAGCTCTTTCAATGGGCAGGACTAAGGAAATGAGCGATCAGAGTGGCAGTAAAGGCAAAAGCTGGTCATACCTGGCACAGACGGAATGAAGGGGAAATGAGCTTTCACATAACACTTCAGGTGTCAAATGGAATATCTACTTTCTGAGGCCCATATTACTATGGCTTAATCACTTGAATGGACTTTGATATAGAAGTCCTATTTCCAACAAGTGAGTTTCTGCTAAAGGTTTAGAAAAGGTTCTCCAAGCTAATTCTCATGTACATGCAAGTGAAGGAGGCCTACCTGAGGGGTCAGGTTAGGAGCCACATTAGTTTTCTGATCCAGAGAGAAAAGGCAACTAATATTGATGGAGCACATTGTTTATAGGGTCCAGCTCCATGTTCTTGACTTTAGTGACTGAATTTAATTCTCATGACAACCCTACTAGTGAGGTACGATTATGCTCTCTTCATGGATGTATATGACTACAACGCACTTCCTCCTAAGCACAGAGCTGGATGGCAAAGAGTTTGCTCACCACACAAACTCATGGAGCCAGGGATAGAATCAAGCAGCCTGGGCAATGGTACAAAAATGGTCAGGATTCATAATATCTAAACAGTCCCAAAGTCACGTTATTAGAGAAATCTCAGAAACACTATTTTCAGAGGGGAAAAAGGTGCAAAGGGGCACTTACTCTACGATAGCACAAACATTTATAGCCAAAAATGTACAATTACATATTTTGCATAATTCTCTCACAAGTCTTTGAGGAAGGCATCATTATTTCTAGTTTACAGATGACCAACTAAGACTCACTGATAGAAAATCAATTTTGCAGAGGCATCTAGTAATGATCAGGAGTGGGGATGTAACTCTTACTCTCCTCAAAGGATAACACATTGTCTCCTTTCAGAGATGATGACTGTCTAGGACTTAAACACTTGTAGTTTCTTGTGTTGCCAGGGTTATGCTCTTGTGGGTACTCACTCAACAACCTCTCTCTCTTTGAAAGAGCTGATCATGCAGATGAAATCCCAGTGCAAGGTCCTATAGGTGGTAATGGGTCTGGTATGAGGGTCAAAGGCTTATGATTCCTTCCTCCTCTTCATCTGCACTCTCTCTTCATCTGAGACTCAATAGAAACTGCTTTTCCAAATCAATGTAGCAGATCAAATGAGGGGGCAGAAAATGACAGGGGACTCGTTTGACGATCTTCTCACCTTACCCCAATACCTCAGCAAACCATCCTGCAACACAGAAATGGCCCCAAAGCTTCATGTATAATGTAAGTGTGAGCACATGCTCCATCTTCCTGCTCTCCTTCCAGGTGGTCTCTGTGGCAGTTATGCTGCTTGGTTTAGATAACAGTCATCACTTCTCTGGGAGGGAGGAAAAAGTTGGGCCTGGATGACCATTCGTTGAAGTTCTACTAGGTGCCATCTACTCTGTATGGGATTTATCATTTACCCCACAGAAAACTTGTCTAAGAAAGGCATTGTGAGTCCCCTTTTACAGATGAGCAAGGGCAAAGTAGAATGGCAAAGGATTTGATCACCACAGAAACTGACAGAGCCTGGGATAGTAGCTAGCAGCCTGGGCACCTTAAGTGCTGGTGGTAGATCTTTAGCAAATGTATCTGGACACACACTGTTGAGGAAGTTAATGTCTGTCCTCCCTGTGTTTACCCTCCTTGCATTTCCAGCAAGGAACCAGGCTTGGTGTTCCTTCCCCTTGCCTTAGGAGAGGTTTATGGCAGGGTTGGGAGCCAAAGATGTCTGAATCCAGTGTCTTCCATTCTTTAGGAAACTTAAACTTCAGAGAAATATTGGACTGCTTGTTATCTGGTAGGAAAAGGAGGTCCTCTGAGGACATAGAGAAAGGAGAGGAACAGAGATTTATCTCAAATAGGGATGAGGCCAGAGATCTACTTGTCCCTCCAGGAGTAAGGATCTGAGCACTGCTCCATATCAACCCTTGGGTTTCATCAGTATATGGTCCATTGAAATTGGGCATCCAGCCATGACACCTATTTTTCTCTTTGGATAAAAGGATAGATGGAACAGGGTCAGGGAGTCCTTAAGGCACCAAGCCAATTAGGCAAATTGTCAGCTCAGCACTGAGCAGGAGGGACACATGATTGATGATGGCAGGGACCTCTCAGGCTGTTAACTAGAGTATAAATTCCCACAAGCGGGACTGCTTCCTCAAAAAGCCACGAATATTAAACATTCGTCTAATTCACCTTAAAATCTCTTTACTAATTTGTCACAATGAAATACAAGATATGAACACTCATTTTTCAAGATCTGTACAAATAATGGGTTTCACTACATTATTAATATTTGCTAATGTGATATACTTTTGTTGGAATGTTATTTTTCATTTTCCATATTTTATTTTCCTATAAATGGCATATTTCACATTTAAATTACCAAATGCAAAGATAATGATCCCACTTTATGTCTCAAATATGTTCTGGAATAATTATGGTGTTTGAAAAGAAAACTCAGTCAGTGAGTTGGTGTTTATGCTGTATCCTCATTAAATGGAAAATGTGGGGCCATGAAAACTCCATACATGGCCTAGGGAGGAAAAATTGGTACAACCTCTTTGCAGAGACATTTGGCAACCTCTCTGAGAGAAGAAAGCAAGGCACCTGTCACCCACTGTACTCTTAGGTCTGGACAGCATATGTGTAAGATGGCCAAGATAGCATGGCTAGTCATATTTAAAGGAATCTCAAATCACCTTATTAGATATAGCTAAGTAATACTATTTTCAGAGAATAAAAATTTTCAAAAGAGCACTTACTCCATGATGTCATTTATATATTTATAGCTAAAAGCATGTAGTTGTATATTTTGCATGATTCCCTCATAACTCTGTGGAGAAATCATCATTATTCCCATTCTGAAGTTGACTATATTAAACTTGCTGATGTAAAATCAATTTTGCAGATTCATCTAGTAAGGAATAGGAATGGCATTCTAACTCTTACCCCCCCCAGAGGACACCCAGGTATCTTCTTTATAGATCATAACCTTCTAGGACTTAAACACTTGTAATTTTACATGTTTTTAGTACTGTACCCTTGTGGGTACTCACTCAACAACCTCTCTCTCTTTGAAGAAGCTGACAGTGCAGATGAAATCCCGGTGCAGGGTCCTGTAGGTGCTAATGGGTCTGGAATGAAGGTCAAGGGCTTGTGAGTCCTGCCTCCTCTTCATCTGCACTCACTCTTCATTTGGGGGCTCAATAGAAACTGCTTTTCCAATATCAATCTAGAAGATCAAACAAGGGGGCAGAAAATGACAGGGGATTAAAGGAAATGTTTTAATTATTTCTTTCCCTTTTCCCTGATCCCTCAGCAAAGTCCTCCTGCAACACAGGAATAGTTCCCAAAGCTTTATTCATAATGCAAGTGTGAGTAGGTTTAACTTCTTATTGCTTGGTATATTTCCAGGTAGACTCTATGGCAATTGTGCTGTTTGGCTTAGGTAAGTTATCGCTTCTCTAGGAGGGAGGTGAAAAGTGGGTCAGTATGAACATTTGTTGATGTCCTACTAGGTGACATCTATGCTGTACAGGATTTCTTATTTATACCATAGACTAGTCATGTAAGGAAGATATAGTGAGTCTCCTTTTACAGATGACTAAGGGCAAGCTGACAGAGGGTAAGAAAGGATTTCAGCATCACACATCAAGTAATGTGCAGGAATGTGGTCCAGCCTTTGCTGTCATTACAGTATTTCATGCATTGTCAACAGAGGCGACATCACGCCCAAGGGGCTGAAAATTGGCTCTCGATGCTAAGGAGGATGGTAGACATTACAATGGTTTGTGGTCCTGCAAAGTACCACAGTACAAAAACAGTTACCACTTTACGTGTTGTATTAATATTTTACATTCTTGGCAGAAAGGATGTGTGAGGAAGAACATGTCTAAAAGTCCTCCAAAACAGGGACAAGAATGAAAGAAGGTGAGAGAAACACTGCCTATGCCCAGTGACTTCTTATGTAGATGACTGGCCACCAGGGCTTTGGAACTGATCATTTTACTCTCCTCTCCCCAGATGCTCACTCAACAACCCCTCCTGGTGATGATGATGATGGTGGTGATGGTGATGGTTGAAATGAAATCCTCTCTCTCTCTGGGCACAGGAGACCTTGATATGTGGACCATATGAATTGACTGGTTCTTAAGGTGACAGACAGGCAGGGCCTCAGTCAGAACGACACATGTTTCCTCTGGAACAGATGATCTGGAGGGTAGAAAATTAATGTTGACAAAACTAGTATGAGCAAGAAATGCTCTAATTTGCATCTCTTTTCATCTTAACATTTATTCAAGTAGCCTATTATTTAATGTATAATTTAGATTAAATTATGGAAATTTAGGAACAGTTATGTAAATCAGACAAATTGCTTTGTAATGCCTGCTCAGTAATAGAAACTGGAATTTCATTAAGGCATTGTGTCCTGAAGTCACCAGGAATTTGAATGCTCTAATTTCTCTCAGTGCTCACATGCACTGGGTACTGCTTAATTTATTTATATAATGAACTATATTACTTTAAAACTATAATACGAAATTATATGATATATAATATCAAATTATTAAATATTTATCTAAATATAATATTAATATATCAAATATATTAAAATTGCATTATAAAATTGTAATATTAAATTAGGTTATAATATTAAATTATATGAGTCTAATTATCATGACATATGAAGCATTCCCAGTAATCAGTAAGGAGAAATGGCCTAGTGATGTTGTGGTAACTATAATCTAAGTATGCACCCAGTGATTCTTGTTTCTTGTTATTTACTTCTTTGTATAATCTGCCTCATTGTGTGTGAGCTGGAGTTAGTGACTTGCTTCTAGTTGGTATCCACAGTGGTATAGTTTGAATGTGTCTTCCAAAGTTCATTTGTTGGAAACCTGATTCCCAATATAAAGGTGTTGGAAGGTGGGACCTTTAAGATGTCTAGGGTCATGGTGATTCTGCCCCCAGAAACAGATTAATGCCATTACTGTGGGAGTAGGTTCTTCATAAAAGGACAAGTTTGTTCCCCCTCTTGCTGTCTCTCCTCTTCTCTTTGCCCTTCTGCCACGGGATGATACAATAAAAAGCCCTCACCAGATGCCAGCCCCTCGATCTTGGACTTCCCAACCTCCAGAACTGTGAGCCAATAAATTACAAATTACACAGTCTGTGACATTGTTCTAGCAGCACAAAAATGGATTAGGAAAATGTGTACCAAAGAAGTGGGGTTTTGAAACAACAAATAACTGAAAATGTGAAAGTGGCTTTGGAACTGGGTAATAGCAGCTAGAAGAATTTGGAGGAGCCAGCTAGCAAAAGTCTACATTGCCATGAACAGAGTATTAAGGGCAATTCTGGTGAGGCCTCAGAAGAAGAGTATGACTGTAAGAAAAGTCTGAATCTTCTTAGAGATTACCTAAGTGACTATGATTAGAACATTGGTAGAAATATGGACAGTAAAGACCATTCTCACCAGGTCTTGGATGAAAATTAGGAATATATTATTAGAAACTGGCATAGAGGCAATTCTTGTTATAAATTGGCAAAGAACTTGACTGTATTGTTTTGATGCCCAAGGGCTTTATGGAAGGGAGAATTTAAGAGTGATGAACTAAAGTATCTGGCAGAAGAAATTTCTAAGCAAAGTATTGGAGGAACTGTGTGGCATCTGTAACTGCATACAGTAAGATGTAAGAAAAGAGAAATGATTTAAAGACAGAATTTATAATTTATAATTAAAAAGGAATCAGAGGGCCAGGCATGGTGGCTCATGCCTGTAATCCCAGCACTTTGGGAGGCTGAAGCAGGGGATCACCTGAGGTCAGAAGTTCAAGACCAGCCTGGTCAACACGGTGAAACCCCATCTCTACTAAATATATAAAAATTAGCCAGGTATGGTGGCAGGTGGCAGGCGCCTGTAATCCCAGCTACCTGGGAGGCTGAGGCAGGAGAATTGCTTGAACACAGGAGGCGGAGGTTGCAGTGAGGCGAGATTGCGCCATTGTGCTCCAGCCTGGGCAACAAGAACGAAACTTCACCTCAAAAAAAAAGAAAGGGGGGGGAATCAGAACATAAACATTTGGAAAATTCACATTCATGTCATATAAAGAATAAAAAAGCATGCAAGAGTACAGCCAAGCAACTCTCTGATAATGGGATTAGCATGGCTAGAAGGAAGCCAGGTGCTGTTCATCAGGACAATGCATTGGAGAAAGACTCTGAAGACATTTCAGATATATTCAAAGTTGCCCCTTTCCTACAAGTCCAGAGATCTAGGACGGCAGAATGATTTCAAGGGACAGGCCTGGGGTGTCCCTCATGGGCTTACTGCTCAGAACCATCTTGGGACTCTGATCCCTGAATTCTAGTACAGTGCTGCCTGGCAGCCCCAGCTGTATCTCAAGTGGACCTAGGTATGCTCGGGCTGCTCCTGTGAAGGGTGCAAATTGTAAGCATTGCTGGTTCCCACATGGTGCTAATTCTGCAAGTGAGCAGAATGCAAGAGCTATGGGGGCACCGCTTCCTTCACCTAGATTTTAAAGTATGTATCAGACATCCCTGTGACCCAGGCAGAAACCTGCTGCAGGGGCAGAGGCACTATAGAGTTCTCACTAGGGTAATGCCTAGTTGAGCCACAGGCATAGGGTTGCCAATGAGACCATGAACCTCTAAATCCATCAGCGTGCAGCCCCAGCCTGGAAGAGCTGCAGGCAGGAGACTCCAACCCATGAGAGCTGCTGCAAGGGCGCAACCCAGCAAAGCCATAGGGGTGGGGCTTTCTGAGGCCTTGGAGCTTAATCCATACCCCAGTGTGCTCAGAAGGTGGGACATGGAGTCAAGAAAGATTATTCTCCAGCTTTGAGATTTAACGTTGTTTGCCCTGTTCAGTTTTGCACTTACTTGGGACCCATTACTCCTCTTTTCTTGCCTATTTTTCCCTTTTGGAATTAGAATATCTATCCTATGCCTGTCTCACTGTTGCATTTTGGAAGTAGATAACTTGTTTTGATTTTATAGCCTCACAGTTTGAGGGAATTTGCCTCAGAATATATCATGCCTTGAGTCTCATCCATATTTGATTTGGTAAAGACATTGGGGCTACTGGGATGGAGTCAGAATATTTTGCATGTGAGAAGGACATGAATTTTATGAGCCGGGGGCAGAATGCTACAGTAAGAATGTGTCCAGTAAAGTTTATGTATTGAAAGCTTGATTCCCAATGTGTGTTGGTCTATCCAAGTACTTCTTCCCTAAATTTCTTTGTCACCAATTTTCCAATCATGTCCTTTCCAAGTTACTGATCATGCAGCCAAACTATTGTCCACAGTCCATGAATCAGTATATATAGAAATGGCAGGTCCAGCCATTTGTTCAAGCGAAGTGATCAACCAGGTACACTGTACACTGCTCAAAGTTCTGCCCACTGGGAGAATTTCCATTCACCATTGTCCTTCAGGGACATCCCAGAAAGGGGATGTAGTGTTAGTTGTCCACTTCTGAGTAGTGCCTGCATATTATGCAGAATCATCTGTAAACCAAACTTCTCTTTCTCTGTCAACTGATCATAGGGAACTTAGATTATAGGTGCAGGCTGGGAGAAAGAAAGGAGTGTAGCAAAAATGAGGGCCATGGGCATTTGAGCTGCTTCCTCACGTAACTTACTTATGCCTTCTGTGCCTGCTTGAGCTCGATTTCATGTATACTACTTACCTTTGTTGATGGAGTGAGTGCTGCTGTACATACTCAACTTTATGGCTATGTGGGTTGGATAACACACAGGTCATGGTAGGCAGCTCAGGTCACGTGAAAACTTGGTTGTTTCCAGTCTCTACTAAGGCCCATTAGCAGGCCAAGAGTTGTTTCTCAAAAGAACTGTAGTTATCTAGGAAAGATGGCAGGGCCTGTGTTGCCATTCACCTATGAATGCCTGCCAAAGGTTCCCAAGGGCATCCCTATCTGTCACTGACAACTCAAGCACCATTGGATCTGCTTGATCATATGGCCCAAGTGGCATAGCAGCTTGCATAGCAGCCTGGACCTGTTGCAGAGCCCTCTCTTGTTCTAGGCCCTACTCAACACTAGCAGCTTTTTGTGTTACTCAGTAAATAGGTCAGAGTTACACACCCATATGAAGAGTATGTTGCCTCCAAAATCCAAAGAAGCCCACCAGATGGTGTACCTCTTTTTTGGTTGTAGGAAAGGCCAGGTGCAAGTATTTATCCTTCACCTTAGAAGGGATATCTCAAATGCTCCACACCTCTGAGCTTCTAGAAACTTGACTGAGGTTGGATATGCCACCTTTTACCTCTGAGGAGAGGAGAAAACTAACAGCCATATAACATTCTATTATATTCTTTAAACTAGTAGGTTAAAACAAAAACTGATAAAAATAATTACTTATAAGGGAACAGAGTAGCAGCCCAGGATGGAAGCTGATCATGTATATTCTCTTAAAAATATAATACCTATTTACTGGTCTGATGCACTGAAAAAGTTAAGAAGCAATGGCCAACCCAGTAGCAATGAGCAACTCTAGTACCCAGATTGAGTCCTCTAAAAATATTACCTACAAGGAAAAATGGCCGAATCCAAGTCTGTGGTCAAGCTGTACCAGATGAGTCTGGACTGAACGATCATACCAGCGAACATGTCAAAAAGACTCAGAAGCCAACCTGATAGGACTTCCACAGACCAAATAAGAACAATTTAAGCATCAAAAACATTAGTGCCTACAGTGAGTTAAAACACATTACATACAGAAACATCTCTGAGTCGTGTTGACACTCTAAAAGAAAAAACTCAAACAAAACCAACTCACTGCTCATCTGTGGAGGATCCTACAGAAACAATACTTATTCTTAAAACTGGAAATACTGCAAAATGATTAAATATTTGTCCTTCCTTTCCTGTGTGTGCCATACCTCAGTTAAGCCTAATAGTTGGCGGGGGTTGAAGCGGGGGAGTTTCTCTTATAGAAAATGTCCAGCTAATAAATGCAGAAGAAATTGTACTATTTAAACACCATCACTGTAGAATTTTTAAAGAAATGCAGATCTTGGTAAAGATCAGAGATTGTAAAAAATCATGAGGTAAAAAGCAGATGGGACATTTCACAATGGATGGATCAGTCTAACAACACCTGAGCCCAGTGCTCAATCTTAATGTCAAGGTAGGAGTGACAATCAGACACAATGAGGTTCTTTGTATGCCTATGAATTGAACGCTTGTGTCCTCCCAAAACTCATATGTGGAAACCGTAATCTCCAATGTGACAGTATTTAAAAATAGGACTTTTGGGAAATAATTAGGTCATCAAAGTGGAGCCCTCATTATGAGATTAGTGTCCTTATAAGAAGAGACACAGAGAGCTTGCTTGCTCTCTGCATGCACACACCGAGGAAAGGCCATGTGAGGACATAACCAGGAAGAGGATTCTCACCAGGAACCCAACCATACTGGCATCCTGATTAGACTTGTAGCTTCCAGACTCATGAGAAGTAAATGCTTGTTATTTAAGCCACCTAGTCTGTGGTAATTTGGTAAAGCAGCCTGAACTAAGACTTGGCGTAAGGATATAGGATATGTAACACATCCGAGGTACTCTTGCCAAAAAAGTCCTGAACTGGATGAAGCCTCTAACTCTACTAATTTACAGGAAATAGGAGGGGCCAGAGCAACGTAAGTAACAGCACAATGGGGATACAATCAGCAAAATTGAGAATGTATACTGCACAAACCAAAGATCTAGTGTAATAAGCAAATACAGGTTGAATATCATTAATCTGAAAATCCAAAATCTGAAATGCTCCAATGAGCATTTCCTTTGAGCATCATGTCAATGATCAAAAAATTTCAGATACTGGAGCCTTTTGGATTTGCAGATTAGGGATACTGAACATGTAAATTGAAAAGCAAAAACAAAGAGAGAAAAGAGATTTAAAACTCCAGAGAGTTAATGAGAAATTAAAGTATAATTAAAACCCATAATGAGATACCATCACACTTACACCAGAAAAAGAAAATTAAAAAGATGGAAAACACCAAGTGTTGTTGAGGATATGGAAGCTGTGTAATTTTCACAGCACCGGTGAAAATACAAATTCAACAACTACTTTGAAAAAGTGCTGGCAGTATTGACTGAGCTGATCATACACACATCCTACAACTCAGAAATTTCATTCTTAGGTCTGGGGAAGGTACACACCCAAAAGAAAGAAAAATAAATGTTTATCCAAAGATATGTACAAGACATTCATAACACTGTTATTCATAATGTCAAAAACTAGAAAAAATCCACATAGCAGATATGCTTACTGTGAAATATCCACTAGATGTAACAATATCCACCAATGATGATGAATGATCTACTACTATAGACAACAATAAATGTAAATCTCACATACAGTATGTTGACTGAAGGAAGAAAGTTACAAAAGAGAACATGATGTATGATTCTAGGAATTTTTCTTCTAATTTCCCATTACAGTTTAGGCTACATAAAAAATTCAACACCCTATTTTTTCTTATTTGAAGATACTTAGTGTTCCCATATATTATCTGCAGGTTAACCTCAAAGAAGCACATATCCACTGAGCCCCTGAAAAGTGAAGCACTACAGATATGAACACGGCTAATGCTGTTGATATGGTTTGGCTGTGTCCCCATCTAAATCTCAACTTGAATTGTATCTCCCGGAATTCCCACATGTTGTGGGAGGGACCCAGGGGGAGGTAACTGAATCATGGGGGCCAGTCTTTCCCATGCTATTCTTGTGCTAGTTAATGAGTCTCACAAGATCTGATGGGTTTATCAGGGGTTTCCGCTTTTGCTTCTTCCTCATTTTCTCTTGCTGCCGCCAGGTAAGAAGGGCCTTTCGCCTCCCGCCGTAATTCTGAGGCCTCCCTAGCCATGTGGAACTGTAAGTCCAATTAAACCCTTTTTTGTTCCCAGTTTTGAGTATGTCTTTATCGGCAGTGTAAAAATGAACTAATACAGTAAATTGTTACCAGTAGAGTGGGGTGTTGCTGAAAAGATACCCGAAAATGTGGAAGCAACTTTGGAAGTGGGTAACAGGCAGAGGGTAGAACAGTTTGGAAGGCTCAGAAGAAGACAGGAAAATGTGGGAAAGTCTGGAAGCTCCTAGAGACTTGTTGAATGACTTTGCCCAAAATGCTGATAGCAATATGGACAATAAGATCCAGGCTGAGGTGGTCTCAGATAGAGATGAGGAACTTGTTGGGAACTGGAGTAAAGGTGACTCTTGTTATGTTTTAGCAAAGAGACTGGCAGCATTTTGCCCCTGCCCTAGAGATTTGTGGAAGTTGGAACTTGAGAAAGATGATTTAGGGTATCTGGCAGAAGAAATTTCTAAGCAGCAAAGCATTCAAGAGGTGACTTGGGTTCTATTAAAGGCATTCAGTTTTATAAGGGAAGCATAGCATGAAAGTTTGGAAAATTTGCAGCCTGACTATGTGATAGAGAAGAAAAACCCATTTTCTGGGGAGAAATTCAAGCTGGCTGCAGATATTTGCATATGTAGCAAGGAGCCTAATGTTAATCCCCAAGACCATGGGGAAAATGCCTTTAGGCCATGTCAGAGACCTTCACAGCAGCCCCTCCCATCATAGGCCTGGAGGCCCAGGAGAAAAAAGTGGTTTCCTGGGCTGGGCCTAGGGTCCCTATGCTGTGTGTAGCCTAGGGACTTGGTGCCCTGTGTCCCAGCTGTGGCTGAAAGGAGCCAACATACAGCCCGGGCTGTGGCTTCAGACGGGGGAAGCCCCAAGCCTTGGCAGCTTCCACGTGGTGTTGAGCTTGCAGGTGCACAAAAGTCAAGAATTGCAGTTTGGGAACCTCCATCTAGATTTCAGAAGATGTATGGAAACTCCTGGATGCCCAGGCAAAAGTTTGCTACAGGGGCGGGGCGCTCATGGAGAACCTCTGCTAGGGCAATGAAGAAGAAAAATTTGTGATTGGAGCCCCCACACAGAGTCCCTACTGGGGCACTGCCTAGTGGAGCTGTGAGAAGACAGTCACTGTCTTCCAGACCCCAGAATGGTAGATCCACTGACAATTTGCATCATATGCCTAGAAAAGTCACTGACACTCAACACCAGCCCATGAAAGCAGCCAGGAGGGAGGCTGTACCCTGCAAAGCCACAGGGGTGGAGCTGTCCAAGATCATGGGAACCCACCTGTTGCATCAGTGTGACCTGGATGCGAGACCTGGAGTCAAAGGAGATCACTTTGGAGCCTTAACATTTGACTGCCCTGCTGGATTTTGGACTTGCATGGGCCCTGTAACCCCTTTGTTTTGGCCAATTTCTCCCATTTGGAATGGCTGCGTTTATCCAATACGTCTATCCCCATTCTACCTAGGAAGTAACTAGCTTGCTTTTGATTTTACAGGCTCATAGGTGGAAGGGACTTGCCTTGTCTCAGATGAGACTTTGGACTGTGGACTTTTGGGTTAATACTGAAATGAGTTAAGACTCTGGGAGACTCTTGGGAAGGCATGACTGGTTTTGAAATGTGAGGACATGAGATTTGGAGGGGCTAGGGGCGGTATGATATGGTTTGGCTGTGTCCCCATCGAAATCTCAACTTGAATTGTATCCCCCGGAATTCCCACATGTTGTGGGAGGGACCCAGGGAGACGTAACTGAACCATGGAGGCCAGTCTTTCTCGTGCTGTTCTCGTGATAGTTAAAGAGACTCACGAGATCTGATGGGATTATCAGGAGTTTCCGCTTTTGCTTCTTCCTCATTTTCTCTTGCTGCCTCCATGTAAGAAGAACCTTTCACCTCCCACCACGATTCTGAGGCCTCTCCAGCCATGTGGAACTGTAAGTCCAATTAAACCTTTTTTTGGTTCCAGTTTTGGGTATGTCTTTATCAGGAGCATGAAAACAAACTAATACAGCTGTGTATAATGGACATGCAGCTGGATATGAGACAGGAGACATACTTATCCCACTAACTCTAGGTGCCCTTGAGTAAGTCACCACACCACATCTATACTCACCCAGCAAAGAGGGACTGAGTAGCCCTGTCTCCAGCAAGATCTCAGGGACAGAGAGCAATGTGATTCCCATCTGGAAAACCACTCTGAGTTCCTAAAAGGGAAAAGAACTCATTCATCTTGGGGGTCCAAGGAATTATCTATATCAACAGCCAAGTTGTCTAGTACAAAGTAATTATGATGTTTATTAATGTTTTTATTTTTAAAATTATTACTTTTTCTTAAATAAATACCATCTGGTACAATGTAGAATGACTACAGAAACACAGATAAAAGAGCTATGGTCTCAAAGTTACACCAACCACCATGGGTTGACATAGTTCAACAAATATCTGTCTCTTCTTCCTAAGTGTACTGGTTAGGAGTGTGGGCTCTGTATACAGACTAGAGACAAACCCTAGTTCTGCCATGTAAAAACCTTGTGACTTTGAATACTGTTATTTCACCATAAAATCACTCAAAGTCTTGTCAGTAAAACCAGGATTATATAGTACTTACAATACAGGACAAAACATATTTTACATGTACCATGGAACTTAAAATTAAAATTAAAATTAAAAAAAAAGTCCCTGTGTTCTGGTTTTTAAAAATATAAATGGCCAGGGATCACATTAACTTGAAAATTCTAAGGCAGAGATACTGGGGAAAGAAAGTTTAATAGTCGTGCAACTGAATCCTATTTATCAACTCGGGTATTTTTTAAATTTTAATTTTAACTGACAAATAATTGTATATACTATGGGGTACACTGTAATGTTTTGATATATGTTTACATTGTGGAAAGATTAAATCAAGCCAATTCAATAAATTAAATAAAGCTTAATAGTCTTACAAATGAGTCTTGTTTTTCCTTTTTCTTATTTATTTATTTATGATCCAGATACTCATTCTTTATTATAAAATGACATATTTTCCTCCAATCTGTTGGAGTCCTCTACTTTTGTTTGTGGTATCTTTTGTTAAATAATAGTTTTTAATTTTGCTGTCAAATTTACCTATTTTTGCCTTATATAGCTTTTGATTTTACTTATTTTTTAAATTTTTGTTCATTTTTTAACTTTGATTTTAGTTTCAGGAGTACATGTGAAGGTTTGTTATACAGGCAAATTGGGTGTCACAAGGGTTTGGTGTGCAGATTATTTTGCCACTCAGGTTATATGCATAGGACCCAGTAGGTAGTTTTCAATCCTTAACTCTCCTCTTTCCGTCTACCCTCAGGTATGAATATTAGTCATCAACTGATGCATTTTAAAATCACTTTTTTTCACTACAACCACTGTTGGTTGACTAATTACCTTAAGAATGCCTCAGAAGCACTTGGAGGAACTGATCTCAGAAAACAGCTCACCATTTCTCTGCATGGCCAAACAAACAGCCGAGCGGTCCTCCTTGACTATGCCTTATCCCCACACACCCCACACACACAGCTATTGCAGGTCCCCCATGCCCTACCTCCAAACACGACCTGTCCAGGTCTAACCCTTCCTCTGCAGACAGCTGCAGTCCTGGCATCATTCACCTGTGCCTCTTCCCTGAATTTCTGCAATATTCTTCTAATGGTTATCCCCACTCTTTATTTTGTCCCTCTCCAGTCCATTCTCCAAACAGTGGCCAGAGTCACTTTCTGAAAACAAGGATCACATCACGTCACTCCCGTACTCTAGTCTTCCACACTCAGAATAAAACCCAAACTCCTTAAAAGATCCAAACCTTGTGGCTCTTGTCTGCCCTTTCAACCTCATCTCCTACTTGTCTGCATTTATGGGCCAGGCTTCAGCCACTCCAACTTGTCCTCTGCTCCTAGATCAATGGTGCCCATACACAGCACAGGGACATTGACAAAATGGCCTCTCCATGCCTAGCTTCTTTCTGTTGTTCAGGACTCAGCTCAAGTGTCACTTTCTGAGAAAGAGCTTCACTGACAACTTCATCTATGATAATCCCTGTCTCAGTCATTTTCTACTCTACCTGTTAATTTTCTTCAAAACACAAATCCCCATATGAAATTGCCTCACTCATTGATTGCTTATTGCCAGTTTCCCCAAACTAGAATGATAGCTCCAGGGATTCTTCTTCTCTTATTCTCTGTGATGTTTCTTCAGTGTCTCATACATTAATCACTGAATAAGAATTACTGAATTGAAAAAATTGTTACCTACTGGACACACAAGACAAGACACAGAAATTTAAAGCTGAGTAGCAGGAGCAACTAACAATGAAATTAGACATCAAAGGATTTAAACTTTTCATAGACCTTGTTGCCATCCACAACATTGCTTTTCAATCGTGGATGAGTAACAGAAACAACAAAAGAAATTACTCAAAATGTAGACACCTCTCACCTCACCTCCCTGGTTTTGATTCATCTGGTTGTTTAAAAGTCTGAAACCTTCCCCTTGTCTGTCTCTCTTGCTTCCACTCTTGCCATGTGACATGCCTGCTACTGCTTTGCCTTCTGCCATGATTAAAAGCTCTCTGAGGCTTCCCAAGAAGCTAAGCAGATCCTGGGGCCATGCTTCCTGTCCAGCCTGCAGAACCATGAGCCAATTAAACCTTTGTCTTCATAAATTACCATCTCAGGTATTTTTGTATTACAAGGCAAGAATGGCCTAATACAAAAAATATATATTAATAATTACAGAGGGTAACCCTTTGAGGAACATGGGAATCTGAGTCACACTGACATAAATAAATGTTAATAAATACATTGATAAATAAGGGAGAAGAAAAAGCTCTATCTTTTTCTCAAATGCAAACTGATAATTCCAGAAGGAATATCAGAATTGGAAAACAGCCACTTAACAACTATCATAATAATACGTGTTTCAGGCAAAAAACAAATGAATGCTCATTCCGCACCAATCTCATGGTAGTCACTGAGTCACCATGGTAACAATGTGGGCCAAGACAGCTCGGAAAAGAAAATAACCATCACTTTGATTTGTTTTCTGGTATGTCCTAGGAACTGAACTGGTCTGATATGACCACAGTAATTAACCTGAAGTATTCCTCACAATAAATACTTCTGGCAGCTTCAGCAATATACACATTCATACACACATACATATCCACATACATATATGTTCACTCTCTCTCTCTCTTTCTTTCTCAACACCCAAGATCCCAGGAATTCACTGAGATGGATTGCTGGTGGTGGGGAGTAGGTAACAAACCCCACAATTCAACAGATTCAATTCTGACCACATATAAAGTTGAAATCTACTAAACTATTTTACGATGGATTTTTCTGGAGATGACCTGTTGATTTGTCTCTGGGACTTTTTTCCTCTAGTTACAATATATTTTCAATAACTTCTGAAAGCTGACATGGAAACACAGGCAAATGCCTGCTAAGTATCAGGTACCTTTTCCAATTTATAGTCTGAGATCTCAACCTAGAAGATTAGTTAACAGCTACTGTTAAACATTTGGCAGCTGACAGCTCAGTGAAAAGAAAAATGTAATTCAAAATACTGGCATTTATAAGAGCACCAAGAAATATGAAATAACTAGGAATAATCTATCCAAATATGTGACAGGTCTGTATAGTGAACGTTACATAACATTGCAAAGAGAAATTAAAGAAGACCTAAATAAATAGAGAGACATACTGTCTTCATGAGTTGGAAAACTCAGTATTGTTAAGATGCCTGTTCTGTTTAAACTGATCTATATATTCAGAACAATCCCAATAAAAATCCTAACTGATATAGTTTTAACAGAAAGTAAAATGCTGTTTCTAAAATTCATGTAAAAATACAAAGGATCTAGACTATGCAAACAACTTTGAGAAAGAACAAAACGGATGACAAACACTACCTGATTTTAAGACTTCTTACAAACCCATAGTAATTAAGACAGTGTACTACTGGCATCAAGGCAGAAGAGCAGATCAAAAGAACAAAATAAACCACCTAAAAATTGACCTACATATATTGGACAACTGACTTTTGACAAAGGTGCAGAAGCCATTCAATGTATAAAGGATGGTATTTTCAATGTATCGTGCTGAAACAAGTAGATATTCATATACACAGTTACATACTGTGATCTGTATATTGTACCATGTACAAAAGACAATTCAAAAGGCAATTCATAATGGATCATAGATGTAAATATAAAACCTAAAGCTGTAAAACTTGTAGAAGAAAACATGGGAGAGCAAAATTGTGACCTTGAGTTAGGTAAAGATTTCTTAGATGAATAAATCAGTAATTTGGAATGCGTCAAAGTTAAAAACTCTGGGTCTTATAAAGACACTGTTAAGAGAATGAAAAGACAAGTCCCTGATTGGGAGAAAATGTTTGAAAATCATATCTGATAAGTACTTGTATCTAAAATATAGAAAATATCACAAAATTCAATTAAACATTCCAATAAATGAATAGGCAAAAGAGTTGAATACACACTTATCTATAGAAGATAAACAACTGTCAAATAAGTACATGAAAATATACTCAAACGTCATTAATCATTAGGGAAATGTAAATGAAAACTACAAAGCATCACTATCTCGTGGCTTTGCTTTTTTTATACTTTAAAAATTATTCTTGGCATTGTTCCCTTACAGTATTATTTCTATAGCACCTAATTGAATTTCTATCTTCTATACTTTTTATGAATGAAGGCTTTCATTTAAATATATGTAATTGTTGAGTTTTGTTAGTTTTGGTTCAAAGTGGTCAGATTAATACGAAATCTTCTGGGTGTAAGCCAGGTGTTTTGAATTCAGATACATTTTGGTTTACCTAAGCACACTTTCCAGTATGATTATTTTGTCGTGACTTACCTTCTTTTATACATAAATTTGTGTTAATTATAAATTTGGGTTTGTTAAGTATTTCAGGAGGCTGATAGGTGGTGTGTTCATGTTCATTCAACTGAGCTCTCTGTTCCTAATTTACTACTAAATCCTCCTTTTACCTTTAGTTTCATAGGGGTTATTATAGGTGGAGTGTTCTTTAATTAGAAACTGTAGCCCATTTCTTCCCATCTCATAGACTATACCTTGACCTAACATTTTTATGTAAATATTTGTGATTACTTTAAGACTTTTTAGGGTTAGCTGAAGATAGCAGTATACAGGCTGAATCGACAAGAGATGGTGAGGTTTGTCAGAGTTTATCAATTACAGAACAGCCTCCTCTAGAGCAATATAAAGCACCGCCAAATCCTCTGAGATTTAGGTTGTTGCTGGTAGTAGCACTCTGGCAAATAACTTTATTTATTCAGTTATTTAAGTTTATGGCAAAGCATAATGGGGTATCTAATCCCAGTTTGGGTCTTAGCTATTGTGAATTCAGAAGATAATAAAGTCACTTTCATAGTTTATTTTCATTTTAGCTATTGCCTTTTATGGCTTACAGTTTAGCGTTAGACATAATCAAAAATGTGCTGAGTTTTATTGATTTGGGTTAATCATATGACCTCAGTAGCTGGCACGAAATTTACCAACCCTACGGGAAATTACTACAGCTTGCTCAAACTTCCGTTTATTGCTTAATTTCTATCACTGCTGTTTCTCATGGGGGTGTGGTTGAGCAAGGCATTATGAGATACTAATTAGTGTGCTTGGTATCTGCTCCTTTTGATCTTCTGCTGATCTAGAGGGCATTCTCACTAGTATTCAGACACTTGCATATGTAATCTCACTAAAAAGGCCAGGACCAAACCTGTGTGTTTACGAAGTTACATGAATTCATCCAGGCATTTTCAGTGGCTTGCTTTACTGAATTAAACTACATCAACTTATATCTAGAGAATACTCTTGAGGGGAAATTGCTAAATTTAAGAATTATTCTAGTATTGAGAGTTTTTTGATAATCTTAAGAAACAAAAACTTTTAGCCTAGAACATCAAATTTTTGATGGATTTTTTTGGTTTGTTTTAGAAAATGCTTTAATTAGGAGTTAGGCTGAAATAATGTTTGGGATAAGTTTATAATTGAATTTAATAATATGTGGGTACACATTAGAGCCTTAGGTAATAATCAGCAGATATAAGATTTTTTGTTTGGGGGGTTTGGCAAGAATAAAAGACATATATTTACATAAATACCATAACAGCTTAAAGTAGGGGATCAGAGGGAGTTTGCAGAGTTAATCATGTATGATGGGAATTATGCATCTGTGACTGTATCTTGTTTTTATTATGTCCATTGAGCATAGATTAATTAACACCTTATGGTTTTTACTTGGGAAAATAACATTCAATTTAAGTTCAGCTACAGTCAAGTTTTGTCAAGGCCTTGACAGCCATGTTGGATCACATCATCCCCCCAAATTAAAAAATACCAGATGTATGACACCACAGTTATGAGTGATCATGGGCTGATTAGTCATTAGTCCATTGAGATGTCTTATTTAAGAGGAATGAGTAGATGGTTATAAGCTCATGGCCCTGAAGTAAGAACCAGATGTCTGGTATAGTTTCAGTCTAGAAACCACTAAGTTTTCTGAGTCCAGAGTGAGAAGATGGACACTTCCTGAGCAGACTGCTAATTTATCAAAGCTTGGTAGGTAAGAAATCCTATTGGAGGTGATAAGCATGGTGTCAAAAAAACATTTGACTTCCTGTGCTATGTATTATCAATAATATTATGTCCTATGTAAAATGAAGAACTTACTGTAGGGAACAATACTCATGGTTAAATTCATTTATGTGTGGACTTTTAATTTAATGTATTATGCACTGTGATTAGTTTGATATGCATGCTTGTATGCATGGGGAATGGATTTTAAAGCACCATAAGATATAAATGTATAATGTATGATGAAGTATATATAGTACTACTACATAATTAATGGGGTAAATTACATAATACATGATGTACACAGGGTGAGTAGATTTTATGTTTTTTTCCCACACTGACATAGAACTCAGGAACAATTTCTCTGCATTCAGTATAAGAATCAGGGAATAGAATTTCAGCTTTGGGTGCTGATAGTGGAGGGAAAAGCTTTTCCTTTCACTGTGCTGGGGAGAAGTGCTCTCCATTTTTGGTTTACAAGACCAAATTTAATAAACTACAAGAACTCTTCATTGAAGTTTATTCTTGATTAGGCTAGTAAGTGGTATTAATATGAGAACAAGGGAAAAATATAAAATGGATAATACTTGTTCAATAATAACGAAAGGGTGTTCTACTGATTGACCTTCGATTTGTGTGAATATGAGGTTATTATATACTATAACCCAGAATAGGCATTGGCTTAGTAGCTGGAATATCATGCTTCGCTGTTTAGATAACTGAAGGATTGGGATGATTGCTAAAATTATGATTAAGAGCACAAGGGCTACGACACCTCCTAGTTTATTGGGAGAAGATCCTAAATTGCACAGGCAAATAGAAGATATCACTCTGGTTTAATATGAGGTGGTATATTGAGGGGATTTGCTGGAATATAATCTGGGTTTCCTAAACAGTCAGGGGAGAATAAAACAAGTTTGAATAGAAGTGATAGTAGAAAAACAAATCCTAAAATGCCTTTAATTGTGTGGTAGGGGTGGAATGGGATTTTATTTCAGTTGGTTGAGTTTCCTTGGGTTATCTGATCCTGTTTCATGTGGAAATAGAAGGTGCATAATAATTAGAGCTGGAACAATGAATCACAGAATAAAATGAAAGGTGAAGAATTGTGTGAAGTTACCTTGTCAAGAGAAAATCCACCTCAGATTCATTCTAACAGGTTGATGCCAATGTATGGAATAGTTGACAGTAAATTTGTGATTGTTGTTTCTCTTCATGATAAGACATAGCCTATGAATGCTGTAGCTATTACAGTGACTAAAAGAATAATTCCAATGTTTCAGGTTTCTAGAAAGGTACAGACCTCAGCCTACATGAATAAACAGATAAAGAATATAGATATCCATTAGCATGCAAATATTATATGATTCAGCCATAGCTTACATCTCAGCAGATGTGTGTGATAGAGGAAAATGCAGTTATTGTATCTGAGGTACAGTGTATAGCTAGGAAAAGCCCTGTAATGATTTGTAAAGCTAGGCAAACTCAGTAGGAAACCGAAATTTCTTCATGTTGAGTTGTTTGATGTTGCAGGTATATCAATAAATGAGTAAGAATTTTTATTAGGAAGTGAGATTGTTAAATGTTAGTTATTAGAGTTCTGACAGTTGATGTGCAATGATGATTTTTCACGTGATTGGTCATGATTAGATTCCATGTGAGAATTATGGCATATACTATATTTTGCTACTATTTTTGTTGTAGGCGTCGTAGGACTTTCTTCAAAACTTTTACCTAGTATGTGGGTTTAGGGTTATTAATGGTAGTGTGGAATGCAGGATTGTAATAAATTTTGGCGGATGTTTTATGGGAATGATAGTGTTTTAAATTTATTTAGCAGGGACACTGGTAGTGTTTAGAATCCTATAGCCATAGCTACTAAAGACAATCCTGAAATGTGAGGATCTGGTGTTGTTATTTGGGGGAAGTTCAAATCCTAACAATAGTTAGGATTATTAATAGAATTATTTAATCATTGTATAAATAATAGGCTATGATGAAATAAAAATTATTATTGATTTCAAAAATTTAGAGGACTGGGTGACTTTTGAGGGTAAAGAAGTTGGGCTTCTTTGTGAAGATTCTATAGGTATGGCTGCATTGTACAGTTTATGAAGTTGATTAATGGTTGTAAGTGACTGATCCCTTTGTTAATATTTTGTTATTGAAATTACTCAGAGTAATTAAGTGGCTAGAAGTATAGCTAATAAAAATGAAAGAAAGAGAAAAAATATAATTTAATTAGGCCATTTTAGTTAGGGATAGTTACTGAGGCTATTATTTGGAGATGAGATAATTTTTGGTATTTTTCTAGTCATGTCTAATTAAAGTGATGCTGTATTTTGACTTTTAGAAAGGTTTAGGTACACTGATAAATGGTGAACAACTGTTGGAAAAATCCTAGAAGGTTAGAAAATTTATATATGTATGAGGAGAATTCAAATTTGAGATTACATTTTATTTGGTTAAATTCTAATTGCCATAATGAAGCCTAAGATAGTTATGACAAGGGCTGAAAATTTTAGGTATAATGGCATAGTCATTTGGGGAATAGTTACAGGAGAAATGTTGTTGGAAATTTTAAAAAAAGCAAAAATACTACCAGTTGTTAAAGGTTTAACTGAATTAACTAGGAGGGAGTTAATTTCGCTGATAATAATGAAAGTTGAAAAACTAGGTAGTCCTAGGAGTGCAAAAAAGACAATTTGAGTACTGTAGACAGCTGTTAGGGAGGTGGTAATTAGTGTGATTAAAAGGGCTCAGGCAGTAGTATATAGCATGTTTGCAATTTTGATAAATAAGTCTTTGAAGTAGAAGCCGGTAAGGGAAGGTATGCCTGTGAGTGCAAGGCTTCCAATAATAAGTGAGGAGTAGTGAAAAGGTATGTATTTAAATAGACATCCTATTTTTTTAATATCTTGATCATCATTAAGGTTGTGGATGATGGCTCTGAATATATAAACAGTATAGTTTTAAAGAATGCATGTGTCTAGATGTGGAGAAGTGCTAGATGTAGTTGATTAATATCAATAATGACTATCACAAGACCTAGTTGTCTTGAGGTACAAAATGTGACAATCTTTTTGATGTCACTTTGTGTTAGAGCACAAATAGCTATAAATGTAGTGGTAATAGCGCCTCAGCATATTTTTAGTGTTTGGATTGTTTTATTATTTTCTATTAGTGTATAAAAGTGGGTTAAGAGCCCCTGCTATAACACTGTGATGAAATGGAATAGGGCTGAGACAAGTGTTGGACCTTCTATTTCTTTTTTTTTTTTTTTTTTTTTTTTTTGAGGCCGAGTCTCGCTCTGTCGCCCAGGCTGGAGTGCAGTGGCGCGATCTCGGCTCACTGCAAGCTCCGCCTCCCGGGTTCCCGCCATTCTCCTGCCTCAGCCTCCCGAGTAGCTGGGACTACAGGCACCGCCACCACGCCTGGCTAATTTTTTTGTATTTTTAGTAGAGACGGGGTTTCATTGTGTTAGCCAGGATGGTCTCGATCTCCTGACCTCGTGATCCGCCCGTCTCGGCCTCCCAAAGTGCTGGGATTACAGGCTTGAGCCACCGCGCCCGGCCTAGACCTTCTATTTCTGATGGTAGTCATGGGTGAAGGCCAAATTGGGCAAACTTGTCAGTTGCCAGAATGACTCCACTTAATGGAAGGATATTGGGATAGGAATTGAACACAAAAACTTGTTGCATTCTCATGTATTTGAATATAATTTAAAAAAACCATACTATTGTAGTATAAATCCAGTATCTCCCATGCAGATACATAAAATTGTTTGGGGAGCTGCTGTATTTGTGTCTATTCAGCCATATAATCAATTGATCAAAAAATGTAATTCCTGCTTGTTCTCAAAGAGTTGAAAGGAGTTGTTGAGAGTAACTAGAAATAGTATAGTGATAAGAAATATGAGTAAATACTTAAAGAATCAGTTAATGTTTGGATCTGAATGTATATTGCATATTGAGAACTCTATGATAGATCATGTAACAAAAAGTGCTACTGATAAAAACCTATTCAACACATGGTGCTGGGATAATTGGCAAGCCACATATAGAAGAATGAAACTGGATCCTCATCTCTCACCTTATACAAAAATCAACTCAAGATGGATCAAGGGCTTAAATCTAAGCCCTGAAACCATAAAAATCCTAGAAGATAACATTGGAAAAACCCTTCTTGACACTGACTTAGGCAAAGACTTCATGACCAAGAACCCAAAAGCAAATGCAACAAAAACAATGATAAATAGGTGTAACTTAATTAAACTAAAGAGCTTCTGCACAGCAAAAGAAACAACCAGCAGGGTAAACAGACAACCCACAGAGTGGGAAAAAGTCTTGACAATCTATACATCCGACAAAGGACTAATATCCAGAATCTACAAGGAACTCAAACAAATTAGCAAGAAAAAAACAAACAATCCCATCCAAAAATGGGCTAAGGACATGAATAGACAATTCTCTCTTTTTTTTTTTTTTTTTTTTTTTGAGACAGAGTCTTGCTCTGTAGCCCGGGCTGGAGTGCAGTGGCCGGATCTCAGCTCACTGCAAGCTCCGCCTCCCAGGTTTACGCCATTCTCCTGCCTCAGCCTCCCGAGTAGCTGGGACTACAGGTGCCGCCACCTCGCCCGGCTAGTTTTTTGTATTTTTTAGTAGAGACGGGGTTTCACGGTGTTCGCCAGGATGGTCTCGATCTCCTGACCTCGTGATCCACCCGTCTCGGCCTCCCAAAGTGCTGGGATTACAGGCTTGAGCCACCGCGCCCGGCCTGACAATTCTCAAAAGAAGATATACAAATGGCCAGCAAACATATGAAAAAATGCTCAACATCATTAATGATGAGGGAAATGCAAGTCAAAACCATAATACAATACCATCTTACTCCTGCAAGAATGGGCATAATCTAAAAATAAAAAAAAATAGATGTTGACAGAGATGCAGTGTAAAGCGAACACTCTCACACTGCTGATGGGAATGTAAACTAGTACAACCACTATGGAAAACAGTGTGGAGATTCCTTAAACAACAAAAACTAGAACTACTACTTGATCCAGCAATCCCAGTACTGGGTGTCTACCCAGAGGAAAAGAAGTCATTATATGAAAAAGATACTTTCACATGCATTCGCAATTGCAAAAATATGGAACCAGCCCAAATGCCCATCAATCAATGAGTGAATAAAGAAAATGTGTGAGTATATATATATACACACACATACATATGTATATACACACACACTCATATATATATATATATATATATGAATGATGGAATACTACTCAGTCATAAAAAATTAACAAAATAATGGCATTCACAGCAACCTGGATGGAATTGGAGACAATTATTCTAAGTAAAGTAACTCAGGAATGGAAAACCAAATATCATTATCTTCTCACTCATAAGTGAGAGCTAAGCTATGAGGATGCAAAGGCTAAGAATGCTACAATGGATTTTGGGGACTTGGAGGAAAGGGGGGGGTGAGGAATAAAAGACTACAAATTGGGTATAGTGTATACTGCTGTGCTGATGGGTGCACCAAAATCTCATAAATCACTGCTAAAGAACTTACTCATGTAAGCAAATACCACCTGTTCCCCAAGAACCTATGGAAATTTTTTTTTCCTTTTTTTTTTTATTATTATACTTTAAGTTTTAGGGTACATGTGCATAACGTGCAGGTTTGTTACATATGTATACTTGTGCCATGTTGGTGTGCTGCACCCATCAACTCGTCATTTACATCAGGTATAACTCCCAGTGCAATCCCTCCCCCCTCACCCCTGCCCATGATAGGCCCCGGTGTGTGATGTTCCCCTTCCCAAGTCCAAGTGATCTCATTGTTCAGTTCCCACCTATGAGTGAGAACATGCGGTGTTTGGTTTTCCGTTCTTGCGATAGTTTGCTAAGAATGATGGTTTCCAGCTGCATCCATGTCCCTACAAAGGACACAAACTCATCCTTTCTTATGGCTGCATGGTATTCCATGGTGTATATGTGCCACATTTTCTTAATCCAGTCTGCCACTGATGGACATTTGGGTTGATTCCATTTTTAAAACTTTTAAAAAAGACATAACCTAGCTTGAAGGTGAGAGTTAATTTTAAAGTTTGGATTGTGACAGTTTGAAATAATTATTTCTTGGCACAAGCAAATCAATATTAGAGCTGGAATGGGCTTGGCTGTAAATGTGTATGAAATAGAGGTTTTTACATAGTGAGGTTAGAAATAACTTTATAAATAGTAGTTATAGTTACAATAATTGGAAGAGTTAGGAGGATTCGTGAAATGGTGAAAAATGAAAAAAATACATTTATTTACTTTTATTTGGAGTTGTATCAAGTTTTTGGCTCCTAAGGCCAACAGATTACTTCTATCCTTTAAAAGTCGAGAAAGCCATATTGTTACACATGGGGGCATGAGTTAGTAGTTCTTATACACTTTCTTTTATTTTTTATTTTTTTATTTTACTTTAAGTTCTGGGGTACATGTGCAGAATGTACAGTTTTGTTACATAAGTATACACGTGCCATGGTGTATATATACATTTGCTGCACCCATGAACCCCACTGTCAATATTAGACAGATCAACAAGACAGAAAAATTAACAAGGATATTCAGGACTTGAACTCAGCTCTGGACAAAGCAGACCTAACAGACATGTACAGAACTCTCTACCCCAAATCAACAGGATACACATCATTCTCAGCACCTCATTGCACTTATTCTAAAATTGACCACATAACTGGAAGTAAAACATTCCTCAGCAAATGCAGAAGAACAGAAATCATAACAGTCTCTCAGACCACACTGGAATCAAATTAGAACTCAGGATTAAGAAACTCACTCAAAACTGCACAACTACATGGAAACTGAACAACCTGCTTCTGAATGACTACTGGGTAAATAATGAAATGAAGGCAGAAATAAAGATGTTCTTTGAAACCAAGGAGAACAAAGACACAATGTAGCAGAATCCCTGGGACACATTTAAAGCAGTGTGTAGAGGGAAATTTACAGCACTAAAATGCCCACAAGAGAAAGCAGGAACGATCTAAAATTGACACTCTAACATCAAAATTAAAAGAACTAGGGAAGCAACAGCAAACAAATTCAAAAGCTAGCAGAAGACAAGAAATAACTAAGATTAGAGCAGAACTGAAGGAGATAGAGACACGAAAAACCCTTCAAAAAAAAAAAAAATCAATGAATCCAGGAGCCCGTTTTTTGAAAAGATCAACAAAATAGATAGACCACTAGTCAGACTAATAAAGAAGAAAAGAGAGAAGAATCAAATAAATACAATAAAAAATGATATAGGGGATATCATCACTGATCCCAAAGAAATACAAACTACCATCAGATAATACTATAAACACCTCTATGCAAATAAACTAGAAAATCTAGAAGAAATGGATAAATTCTAGGACACATACACCCTCCCAAGTCTAAACCAGGAAGAAGTCAAATCCCTGAATAGACCAATAACAAGTTCTGAAATTGAGGCAGCAATTAATAGCCTACCAACTAAAAGAAGTCCAAGACCAGAGGGATTCACAGCCAAATTCTACCAGAGGTACAAAAAGGAGCTGGTACCATTCCTTCTGAAACGATTCCAAACAATAGAAAAAGAGGGAATCCTCCTTAACTCATTTTATGAGGCCAGCATCATCCTGATACCAAAACCTGACAGAGACACAACAAAAAATGAAAATTTCAGGCCAATATCCCTGATGAATGAAAATTTCAGGCCAATATCCCTGATGAACATCGATGCGAAAATCCTCAATAAAATACTGGCAAACTGAATTCAGCAGCACATCAAAAAGCTTATCTACCACGATCAAGTCAGCTTCATACCTGGGATGCAAGGCTGGTTCAACATACGCAAATCAATAAACGTAATCCATCATATAAACAGTTCTTACACATTTTCTCAAAAAATAAGAAGTTTAAATTTTCTGCTATTACATTTATAACCGAATGTTTCATTTAAACTACATTTACAGTATATGGGTCCTAGAATGATTTTTGGGTTAAGTGAGAAGAGTATATTATTTTGCATATAGATATAGCTATAGATAGGATCTCACTCTGTCACCCAGGCTGCAGTGCAGTGGTGCAATCATAGCTTGCTGCGAACTTAAACTCTTGGGTTCAAGCAATCTTCCCTGTTTAGCCTCCCAAGTAGCTGGACTACAAGCACATGCCACCATGTGCAGCTATTTTTATTTTTTGTAGAATGAACTCCAGTAATTCTCCTGCCTCAGCCTCCCAAAGTGCTGGGATTACAGGCATGCACGACTGTGACCAGCATGGTTTAATATTATTAATGTGATATATAAATTTTCCTAATTATGTTATGATTAATATATAGAGAGAACATAAGGCCATAATAAATATACTAAATTCTACTACGGCAATGGTAAAATGAGATCATGAGAATGATGCTATAACTACAAATAACTCTCTAAGTTGATGGCTGGTGATAGGGCTCGGTTAGTTAGGCTAGCTAGTACTCATGTTAGCTATGAGAGGTAATAGTGTCTGTAGTCCTCAAGCTAATAGCATGGTTCAGCTATGAATTCATTCATAACTTTAGTTTTTGATGCAGAATAATATGATGAGGTGAGGCCATGGGCAATTATTGGGGCTATCACTCCTATAAAACTTCATGGTGTTTGGATAAGAACAACTACAACTATGAGTACCATATGACTTTTGGATGAATATACCATGAGTGACTTTAAGTCCATTTGGCATAAACAAATACAGTTTGCTATTTCTCACAAGGATAGTATAAGAAATGGGTAAGCTATAAACTCTGTTAGTGGATTTTAAATCATAGTAATTTGTATCATGCCAAAGTCCCCTAATTTTCACACGTCTGCAAGAACCATGGGCACAGCAACTGGGGCTTGTACCTGCGCTTTTGATAATCAGAGGTGAAGGCCTAAAGGGGTATGTGTTCTATAAATGCTATTATACATGCTAACTGTTAAAGGCTATTAGTTCAGGGGCTTGGTAGTAGTGCTTGAATTCAGTAGGAGGCTATTAAGAAGTTTAATAAGCCTATGGAGTTTCAGAAATAAATTAGTGCTATGAGTAGGATCAGGGAGCCAGTGTATAGAACAGGAAATAAGAGTCCTGTATTTAATCATTTTGTTTGATTTCCTCATCAGGTAATGATGATTAGTGTTGCGATTAGTGTTGCTTCAAAGAGAATATAAAATAGAATTCTGTAGCAGTAAATTTTATCATTAAAAACATTTAAAGAAAGACTAATATAGAAATATGTAATTTTTTCATATGTATGATTCTTTGCAGAGATGATGATGACTGGCTATAATTATCGAAGATTTCTGACATGATAAATAGAAACGTAGGCCTTTTTGAACAATTAATACGTGATGACCTTGAAAATGTGCTTTCTCGGACAATATCTCATCATCACTGGTATATCATTAATCTATTGGTTTGTAGACCTAAAGATAATAAGATAGCTAGGTTAAAGTGAAATCATATTACTAAATCAGATATTATTAGCAGGGCTGATAGAGCTCCTGTAAGTGGTCAGGGTCAAGGGTTAACTATATCACAGCTATGTATTTGGTAGGTCATTAAGTATTGTTGTACAACTAAAGACTAGTATAGATAGCAAAGAGGTATGTTTGAATTTGGGCTACAGTAAATTCAAAGACAGTGAATATAATTAAAATAATAAATATGGTTGGGCACAGTGACTCACATCTGTAGTCCCGGCACTTTAGGAGACTGAGGTGGGAGGATTGCTAGAGGTCAGGAGCTCAAGACCAACCTGGGCAACATGGTGAAATCTTGTCTCTACAAAAAATACAAAAATTAGCTGGGCATTGTGGTGCACACCTGTAATCCCAGCTACTTGGGAGGCTGAGGCGCAATAATCGCTTGAACCTAGGAGGCGGAGATCGCAATGAGCCAAGATCGCGCCACTGCACTCCAGCCTGGGCGACAAAGTGAGACTCCATCTCCAAAAATAAATAAATAAATAAAAATAAAAAAGTTTAAAAAAGACATTAGTTTGGCATGGTGGAGTGCGCCTGTAGTCCCAGCTACTCAGGAGGTTGAGGTAGAAGGCTCACTTGAGTCCAGGAGTTTGAGGCTGCAGTGAGCCATGATTGTTCCACTGCACTCCAGTCGGAGCAATGGAGCGAGAACTTATATGTGTGTGTTTATGTGTGTGTATGTGTATATGTATGTAAATGTTAAAATACATTTAAGCTGTTTCAAAACTAATGGATATTATCACTAGTGTGGCATCACCGATTAAGTGTATAAGTAGATGGCTGCCTATAATATTGGCTGTTAGTTGTACAGCCAGGGCTAAGTGTTGAATAAAAAGGTTAATAGTTTTAATAAGCACAAGTATAGAGGTTAGTGGAATGGGTGATCCTTGTGGTAGCAAATGAGCCAATGATGCTTTTGTTTTGTGGCAGAAGTCAGTGATAACTGCTCTTGGTTATAGTGGGATACCTATATTTAGATGTATTGATCCGAGTTATTGGTGCAAATGAGTGGGTTAGTCATCCTGATGTTTCTTTAGGTAATAAATAGAATAAGTGAAATTAATATGAGGGATAAAGTTCACCCTTTGACATTGTATATTATTATCATTTGTTTTAATATGAGTTGCACTAATTGTATGGTGATTAGTTGATTATTGATTAGGTGATTGGGGTAGGGAATATAATGTTTAGGAATGAAATGATTAGAATATCAAGGGTAATTCTACTATTGTAAGGATGATGAAAGATGCCAATACATTTTTGTTTACTTTTTTCTCAAGGAGTTTCATGTTTTAATGCTTCAATATTTTTTGGTATTGGGCTTAAACAGTAGATATATTTTGAAGTTTTTAATTGAAATAAGATAAATAGTACAAGAATTATTAAAGCCATAGTGATAAATCATGTTGATGTAGCTAGTTGTGGCATTTCATTGCAGAAAGATGAGTACTTTCAGTCTTTAACTTAAAAGGTTAATGCTATTTAACAGTGATATTATAACATAGATGTTAATAGTTTCAAAATGTTAATCAGATTTTTAAATGACTTAGAGGAACTAATTCTCGTATAATAGGCATGAAGCCCTGATTTGATCCAAAAATTTCTGAGCACTGACCATAATACAGGCCTAGTCATGTAGATGTTGGGGTTGTTTGATTTAAACACCCTGGAATTATGTCTGTTTTTAAGCCTAATGATGGAACAGTTCATGGATGTAATACATTTTCAAATGAGATTAGTATGCAAATAGATATTTCTATGGGTAAAACTACTCAATTATCAACTTCAAGTAATTGTAGCTCTCCTGGTTTAAGATCTGTTGTATGAATTATACAATAATCAAGGTTCACTTTTTTTTCTCAAGGGGTTTCATGTTAATCATTGGTGGCCTATAGTGTTTACAGTTAGGCAATTAGGTTCAAAATAATAGTGGGTAGAATAGTTCATACTGTCTATTTATTGAGCATCTATATATGTATATAAGTTAATTTAGTTGTTAGTATTAATAAAATATTAATAGTACTAGTCCTCGACAATTAAGAAAATGGTTATTAATGTGTGGTGGTGGAAATGGAGAATGTCTATAAGAGTTGATATTGCATCATGAAAGCCCAGTTAGAATGGGTACACGTACATAAAGATATAAAGAATTTTACGGTGGCTCATGCCTGTAATCCCAGCACTTTGGGAGGCCGAGATGGGCGGATCACGAGGTCAGGAGATCGAGACCATCCTGGCTAACACGGTGAAACCCCGTCTCTACTAAAAAAATACAAAAAATTAGCCAGGCGTGGTGGTGGGCACCTGTAGTCCCAGCTACTCGGGAGGCTGAGGCAGGAGAATGGTGTGAACCTGGGAGGCACGGCTTGCAGTGAGCCAAGATTGCGCCACTGCACTCCAGCCTAGGCGACAGAGCAAGACTCCGTCTCGGGAAAAAAAAAAAAAAAAAAAAAGAATTTTAACCTATAAATTAACTGAAAAAAAAATGTGTAATATTTTTACTATTATCTTGTTTGTTGAGAAAGCCATAACTGTTACGGGACTGGCTTGAAACCAGTAATAGGGGATTCGATCCCTTTCTTTTTTATTTTAGGCCTTTATGTAAGCAGCTCTTCAAATCTATGACATGGTAGTGGACAGCCATGAAGTCATTTGAGGTTTATATTTGAAAGTTCTAGGCCGGGCGCGGTGGCTCAAGCCTGTAATTCCAGCACTTTGGGAGGCCGAGGCGGGCGGATCACAAGGTCAGGAGATCGAGACCACAGTGAAACCCCGTCTCTACTAAAAATACAAAAAATTAGCCGGGCGCGGTGGCGGGCGCCTGTAGTCCCAGCTACTCAGGAGGCTGAGGCAGGAGAATGGCGGGAACCCGGGAGGCGGAGCTTGCAGTGAGCCGAGATCAAGCCACTGCACTCCAGCCTGGGCAACAGTGTGAGACTCCGTCTCAAAAAAAAAAAAAAAAAAGAAAGTTCTAGTAATGAGACTTCTCATTTTGAATAGAAGTCTTAACAGATTATGAAAATCCTTAACATTAATGGTATTAATGAAATGAATGAGCCTATCGATGATGGCATTTCATATTGCATATATATGGAGTAATTGGAGTATTGTTGGGCATTCCTAATAGGACAAGGAAATGTTGGAAATGTTTCTTTGTGGAAAGAAAGTTAACACCAGTCAGGCACGGTGGCTCACGCCTGTAATCCCAGCACATTGGGAGGCTGAGACGGGTGGATCACAAGGTCAAGAGATCGAGACCATCCTAGCCAACACGGTGAAATCTCGTCTCTACTAAAAATACAAAAATCAGCTGGGTGTGGTGGTGTGCACCTGTAGTCCCAGCTACTTGGGAGGCTGAAGCAGGAGAATTGCTTGAACCCGGGAGGTGGAGGTTGCAGTGAGCTGAGATCGTGCCACTGCACTCCAGCCTGGCAACAGAGCGAGACTCCGTCTCAAAATAAATAAATAAATAAAGTTAACACCTACAAATATAATTGTAAAATAAATTTTGACTCAAGTTAAATTAGGTGTATAACCTGAAAACAGTAGGAATCAGTGGACAAATCCTCCTATAATGGCAAGGACTGTTCCTACTGGTAGAACATAAAGGAGACAAGCAATGACATAATATGTATCATGAAAGACAGTATCTAGTGACGAGTTAGCTAATACAATATTAGGCCTCTGAATGTAAATAAAAAGATAAAACCTAACACTCATAATATATTGAAGCATACACTATCAACAGCCAAATCTACCAAGCAGAAGAAAGGATATCAGAGTATGAAGACCACCTTACTGAAATAAGACATGCAGAGAAGAACAGAAAAAAAAAAAAAAAAAGAATAAAAAGGACTGAACAAAGGCTCCAAGAAATATGGGACATCATAAAAAGACCAAACCTAGGAGATGGGGAGAATGCAAACAAGCTGGAAAACACACTTCAGGATATTATTCAAGAGAACTTCCCCAACCTAGCAAGATAGGCCAACATGCAAATTCAGGAAATACAGAGAACTCCACCAGAAGAGATACTCCACAAGAAGATCAACCCCAAGACACATAATCATCAGAGTCTCCAAGGTTGACATGAAAAAAAACCGTTAAGGGCAGCCAGAGAAAAACACCAGGTCACTTACAAAGGGAAGCCCATCAGACTAACAGGGGACTTCTCAGCAGAAACTCTACAAGTCAGAAGAGATTGGGGAAGCTCATCAGACTAACAGTGGACCTCTCAGCGAAACTCTACAAGCCAGAAGAGATTGCGGAAGCCCATCAGACTAACAGTGAACCTCTCAGCAGAAACTCTACAAGCCAGAAGTGATTGGAGGCCAATATTCAACATTCTTAAATAAAAGAATCTCAACCCAGAATTTCATATCCAGTCAAACTAAGCTTCAGAAATGAAGGAGAAATAAAATCCTTCCCAGAGAAACAAATGCTGAGGGATTTTGTTACCACCAGGACTGCCCTGCAAGAGCTCCTGAAAGAAGCACTAAATATGGAAAGGAAAAACCGGTATCAGGCACTGCAAAAACACACCAAAATATAAAGACCAATGACACTACAAAGAAACTGCATCAACGAGTGCGCAACATAACCAAATAGCATCATGATGACAGGATCAAATTCACACATAACAATACTAACCTTAAATGTAAATTGGCTAAATGCCCCAATTAAAAGACATAGACCGCCAAATTGGATAGAGTCAAGACCTATCGATATCCTGTATTCAGGAGACATGTCTCACGGGCAAAGACACACAGAGGCTCAAAGGGATGGAGGAAAATTTACCAAGCAAATGGAAAGTTAAAAAAAAAAAAAAAAAAAAGCAAGTAGAGGTTGCAATCCTAGTCTCTGACAAAACTGACTTTAAACCAACAAAGATCAAAAAACACAAAGAAGGGCATTACATAATGGTAAAGGGAGCAATTCAACAAGAGCCAACTATTCTGAATATATATGCACCCAATACAGGAGCACCCTGATTCATAAAACAAGTTGTCAGAGATCTACAAAGAGACTTAGACTCCAACACAATAATAGTGGGAGACTTTAACACCCCATTGTCAATATTAGAGCAACGAGACAGAAAATTAACAAGGATTTTCAGGACTCGAACTGAGCTCTGGATCTAGTGGACCTAGTAGACATTTACAGAACTCTCCACCCCAAATCAACAGGATACACATTATTCTCAGTGCCACATGGCACTTACTCTAAAATCAACCACATAATTGGAAATAAAACACTCCTTAGCAAATGCAAAAGAACTGAAATCATAACAAACAGTCTCTCAGACCACAGAGCAATCAAATTAGAACTCAGGATTAAGAAACTCAATCAAAACCACACAACTATGTGAAATTGAACAACTTGCTCCTGAATGACTGGGTAAATCATGAAATTAAGGGGAAATAAAGAAGTTCTTTGAAACCAATGAGAACAAAGAGACAACATACCAGAATCTCTTGGACACAGCTAAAGCAGTGTTAAGAGGTAAATTTATAGCACGAAATGCCCACATCAGAAAGCTAGAAAGATCTCAAATCAACACCCCAACATCACAATTGAAAGAGCTAGAGGCAAGGGCGAACTAATCCAAAAGCTAGCAGAAGACAAGAGATAACTAAAATCAGAGAAAACTTGAAGAAGATAGAGACATGAAAAATCCTTCAAAAACCAAATGAATCCAGGAGCTGGTTTTTTGAAAAAATTAACAAAATAGATAGACCACTAGCTAGACAAGAAGAAGAGAGAGAAGAATCAAACAGAGACAATAAAAGTTGATAAAGGGATATCACCACTGACCTCACAGAAATACAAACTACCATCAGAGAATCCTATAAACACCTCTACGCAAATAAACCAGAAAATCTAGAAGAAATGGATAAATTCCTGGACACATACATCCTACCAAGACTAAACCAGGAAGAAGCTGAATCCCTGAATAGACCAATAACAAGCTTCGAAATTGAGGCAGTAATTAATAGCCTACCAACCAAAAAAAGCCCAGGACCAGACAGAGTCACAGTTGAATTCTACCAGAAATACAAAGAGGAGTTGGTACTATTTCTTCTGAAACTATTCCAAACAATTAAAAAGGAAGGACTCCTCCCTAACTCATTTTATGATGCCAGCATCATCCTGATACTAAACCTGGCAGAGACAGAACAAAAAAACAAAACTTCAGGATAATATCCCTGATGAACATTGATGTAAAAATCCTCAATAAAATACTGGCAATCTGAATTCAGCAGCCCATCAAAAAACATATCCACCACGATCAAGTCAGCTTCATCCCTGGGATGCAAGGCTGGTTCAACATACACAAATCAATAAATGGAATCCATCACATAACCAGAACCAAAGACAAAAACCATATGATTATCTCAATAAATGCAGAAAAGGCCTTTGATAAAATTCGACATCCCTTCATGTCAAAAACTCTCAATAAACTAGTTATTGATGGAACATATATTAAAATAATAAGTGCTATTTATGACAAACCCACAGCCAATATCATAATGAATGGGCAAAAGCTGGAAGCACTCCCTTTGAAAACTGGTACAAGGCAAGAATGCCCTTTCTCAAAACTCCTATTCAACATAGTATTGGAAGTTCTGGCCAGGGCAATCAGGCAAGAGAAAGAAATAAAGTGTATTCAAATAGGAAGAGAGGAAGTCAAGTTGTCTCTGTTTGCAGAAGACGTGATTTTATATTTAGAAAACCCCATCATCTCTGCCCAAAAACTTCTTGAACTGATAAGCAACTTTAGCAAAGTCTTAGGATATAAAATCAATGTGCAAAAATAACATTTCTTTACAACAACAATAGGCAAGCACAGAGCCAAATCGTGAATGAACTCCCATTCACAATCGCTATAAAGAGAATAAAATACCTAGGAATACAGCTAACAAGGGATGTGAAGGAACTCTTCAAGGAGAACTACAAACCACTGCTCAAGGAAATAAGAAAGGACACAAATAAATGGAAAAACATTCCATCTTCATGGATAGGAAGAATCAACATCGCTAAAATGGCCGTACTGCCCAAAGTAATTTATAGATTCAATGCTATTTCCATCAGACTACCATTGACGTTCCTCACAGAATTAGAAGAAAAAATTACTTTAAATTTCATATGGAATCAAAGAAGACCCTGTATAGCCAAGACAATCCTAAGCAAAAAGAACAAAGCTAGAGGCACCACACTACCTGACTTCAAACTATACTACGAGGCTACAGTAACCAAAACAGCATGGTACTGTTACCAAAACAGATATACAGACCAATAGAACAGAACAGAGACCTCAGAAATAACACCACACATCTACAACATTCTGATCTTTGACAAACCTGATAAAAACAAGCAATGGGGAAAGGATCTCCTATTAGCAAATGGTGCGGGGAAAACAGGCTAGCCATATGCAGAAAACTGAAACTGGACCCCTTCCTTACACATTATACAAAAATTAACTCAAACTGGATTAAAGAATTAAATGTAATATCCCAAACCGTAAAAACTCTGGGAGAAAATCTAGGCAATACCATTCAGGACATAGGCATGGGCAAAGACTTCATGACAAAAATGCCAAAAGCAATAGCAACAAAAGCCAAAATTGACAAATGGGATCTAATTAAACCAAAGAGCTTCTGCACAGCAAAAAGAAACTATCATAAGAGTGAACAGGCAACCTACAGAATGGGAGAAAAATTTTGTAATCCACAAGTGTTTAATATCCAGAATTTACAAGGAACTTAAACATATTTACAAGAAAAAGACAACCCCATCAAAAAGTGGGCAAAGGATATGAACAGACACTTTCAAAAGAAGACATTTACACAGCCAACAAACATATGAATAAAAGCTCAACATCACCGATCATCAGAGAAATGCAAATCAAAACCACAATGAGATACCATCTCACACCAGAGTGGTGATTATTAAAAAGTCAGGAAACAATAGATGCTGGCGAGACTGTGGAGAAATAGGAACTCTTTTACACTGTTGGTGGGAATGTAAATTAGTTCAACCACTGTGGAAGACAGTGTGGTGATTCCTCAAGGATCTAGAACCAGAAATGCCATTTGACCCAACAATCCCATTACTGGGTATATATTCAAAGGAATATAAATCATTCTACTATGAAGACACATGCACATATATGTCTACTGCAGTTATTTACAATAGCAAAGACATAGAACCAATCCAAATGCTCATCAATGATAGACTGGATAAAGAAAACGTGGTAAATATACACCATGGAACACTATGCAGCCCTAAAAAGGAATGAGATCATGTACTTTGCAGGGACATGGATGAAGTTGGAAGCCATCATCCTCAGCAAATAATGCAGGAACAGAAAACCAAACACTGCATGTTCTTACTCATAAGTGGGAGTTGAACATTGAGAACTCATGGACACAGAGAAGGGAACAATACACACCAGGGTCTGTTGGGAGGTGGGGGTGTGAGGGGAGGGAACTTAGAGGACAGGTCAATAGGTGCAGGAAATCACCATGGCACATGCATACCTATGTAACAACCTATGTAACAAACCTGCACATTCTGCACATGTATCCCATTTTTTGTTAGAAGAAATAAAGAAAAAAAATTAACATTATTACATCCGTGTTTCTCTCTGTATGTACTTTTAAAGTACTTGTGACATTGAGTTACAGGGCTTTGACTCCTGGGTCTAAAAAGGACACCAAGTCCTGCTAAATTTTAAACACTGACAGCAATTAAAGCCCCATCTTCAGGCCTGGTAGAAGATGTCAATCAAAATAAATGGCATTCCTGAAACACAGGGCCAGAAATTAGAGATATTCAACTCCTCAAGGCCCAGGGACTACTGCAGAAGAGGTGGGCATGTGAGATTTTAAGGGCCGATTTTGAGACATAAAATAAGTTCAGTTTCCCTATAAATTAATCATTAATGTCAAAGGCACACTGATGCAAGACCAGCATATGGGCCCATGTCAGATTTAACAAGGTTTTCTTGAAGCATTAACTGACTCCTAAATAGAGGTTGTAAAGGTTATGAAAGGATTATGGAAGTTATATCTTATGGTCAAAATTAAAGTTTTATAGACTACAAAATTTTGAAAAACTTAATTGGCTTCATGTTCTTTTTATTAGGGCTTATTATTTGGAAAATCAAGTCTTTTCTATCAAAGAATGAAGGCTTTCACCCTTTTTTTTTTTGTAAATACTTGAGTTATCACTTTGATCAAATGAATGACTTATTTTACAATGACCTGTGATGTCAAGTGTTTTAACCCTTTGATATTTGACAAGCTTTCCAAAATCAAATTATAAATTATATCTTTTTCTGATCTAATTAATCCTTTGAGATATTAGTTTCCCTAAAGTCCAAAAATGAAACAATTTGGTTTATTTGGTGTAAAAATTATACAGGAAACAGTGTCATATATGAAAAGGTATTTGGTTTTCTTTAGGATGTATTTGTATAAATGTTATTGGTATGTGCTCCAAAATCACGGGAAACTCCTACAATTCTGATATGACTTAGTGTATATTATCAGTAATAATTATAATTGTTATGTTAAATTACTGTATGCCACAGAGATAACAAATTTCCTTGTCAACTGTGTCTTTGACTATGGCTGCCCTAAAACCTTTCGTCATTCACAGACAACTGTCTTGTTTGATCCTCCTTAGAAGGTGGTTTTATAATCAGCTATAGAACTATGTAACAGGTGTTGTTAAACGCTGGTTTCTGATAACTTTGGAGTTTGTGACATTAGAATAGAGGAAAAAACTTTCAGGACTCTCATGAAGACCTGAAATGTTCATGAATATCAAGCAGAACAGAAGTTAACTCTGTAAACTGAACTAATAGAAGACGAAAGTAAACCTTTTAACTTTTTGGTTAAAACATTGCTAATCCTTTGTTTTGTTTTTCAGAGTCAAGAAAACTTTTAAGCTAGTTACAGCTTGTAACAATTGGGTAAAGTATACTCCTGTGAACAAAATTTGAAGCATATTTCTCTCTACCTAATTTTTCCAGAATTTGGAAACTATTTGTGAGTATTCTTAACTTATGACAATACAGTTATTTGCATAAGTGCAATAAGACTCTGTTTTCATGTGTAACAGGACACAATTGAAGAAACTGGTTATTCTACCAAGGCTTTGACTGGAATGGCATGCTATCCTTTAAGGGATCAAACTAATTTATGAAGCCAATAACAGCCCCTTGGAAAAAGTAGCCTCTTACCTTTGTCTGCACAGCTCTGTACAGGGTTCCTAACCTGTGGCAAGTAAAGAATGTCACTTTCTCACAGGCCCAGGAGTCTCAAGTGTATCTTGGAACCTCAAGAGGAGAGGAAATTCACCCAGCTCACAGGAATTTGATGGCACAAATCCATGGCTGGGCTCGGCTTTAGAAAAGTCTTATCTGAGATTCCTTCTATGGAACAAAGTACCATTGGATTCAATTTAAAAGTCTATGTAAAAAATAATTATTCTTGCTGCATTGTATACAAATAATTAGGTCAAGTATAATAAAGCAAACCAGTCCTACCATAATTTGTCTTTAGTAAAAATGGGAAACTGGAGAGAGAAAAATGGTTTCAAAACTATAGTACACCTGTTGTTAGATTCTAATCTTGCCTAATGTTTTTCAATTTTATTATTTCTACTGCTTGGATCGAATTCTAATTTTTCTTGGCTACAAGTCTTCAAAATAATGTTTTCAACTTTCTTTTCCTTTTTTTCCCCATTTTTCCTAATTTTGAGTCACTGAAACTAAGCTGTGCTTTCATATAGCCCTGTGAACTGAAGCTAGACAACTTAAACTACAGCAAAAATAACAGCAACCTATTTACATACATAAGCCACCTTCATACCAGCCTACTGATGTATGGACTTCAGAGTAACGTTGCCTATATTGATTTTCCAAGTTCGTTCTTTCGTTTGTTGTTGTTTTTCTCCCTTCCTCCCCCTATTTTTTCTTCATAGGACATGAGACTTCACAACCTGCTAAAAATGAGTTTTTCCTAATAAATCAGGACCTACCTGTCTAGGAAAAAACCATGCTAGCCACGAGATATCAGACAAAACCTGGGACCAGAGACTCATTTTTTAATATGCAAATAAAAAGTTTAAAAACTTAAAAAAAAAAAAAAAAGTTGAGGAGAGGGGCAGAGTAAGATAATGGACTAGAAGTCTCCACCAATTGTACCAACACCCCCTGACAAGGGTGCCAATTTAACAACTATCTACACACAAAAACACACCTTCATAAAAGCCAAACACCAGTTAAGTACCCACAGTACCAGTTTTGAACTTCCTATCACTGAAGAAGGCACTGAAGAGGCAGGAAAAACAGTCTTGATTACTGAACACCACCCCTTCCCCACTGCCCCCATTGCCCCCATTGCCCAGCAGCAGCAACCTGTTGCTGAGAGTTTCTGTGTGCTGGAGAGAGGGAGGGCCAGCAATTGTGAGGCATTGAACTCAGCACTGCCCTTGTTACAGCAGAAAGCAAAACCGGACCAAACTCACCTAATGCCTACCCACGGAGGGAGAATTTAAACCAGACCTAGCCAGAGTGGAATTGCTGATCCCAGTGGTTTGAACTTGAGTTTCCACAGCCCTCACCACTGTGACCTAAAGTGCTCGGTGTCTCCAAATAAATTTGAAAGGCATTGAAAGGCAGTCTAGGCCACAAGGATTGCAACACCTAGACGAGTCCTAGTGCTAACTGGGCCCACTGCCAGTGGACTAGAGGGGTACTTGACCTACTAAGACATCAGCCTGCACAACTAAGGGAGTGCTGGTATCACACCTCCCCTAAACCCAGGCTGCAAAGCTCTCGGCTCCAAAAGAGATCTCTTACTTCCACTTGAGGAGAAAGAACAGTGGGAGGACTTTGTCTTGCATCTTGGATACCAGCTCAGCCACAACAGGACAGAGGACCAATTAGAGTCAAGAGGCCCCCTTTCCAGGCCCTAGCTCCCAGATGACATTTCTAGACATACCCTGGGCCAGAAGGGAACCCACTGCTTGAAGGGAAGGACCTAGTCCTGCTCCTGGCAGAATTTATCACCTGCTAACTGAAGAGCCCTTGAGCCCAGAATAACCAGCGGTTGTACCCAGGTAGTATGTTGAGGGCGTTGGGTGAGACTCTGAGACTTACTGGCTTCAGGTGAGACTCAGCACATTCCCAATTGTGTTGGCTATGGAGTGAGACTCCTTCTGCTTGAGAAAAGTAGAGGGAAAAGTAAAAGGAACTTTGTCTTACACTTTAGGTACCAGCTCAGCTACAGGGGGGTAGAGCACCAAGTGGGCTCCTGGGGTCCCACTTGGTGGGACTAATTCCAAGACTTCATTATTTGACAGTATTTCTTGACCTGCCCTGGGTCAGAGGGGAGTCCACTTCCCTGAATGGTGAACCCCAGGTGAGGCAGTATTCACCACAAGATGACTGAAGAGACTTTGGGCCTTAAGGGAAGATCAGAGGTAGTCTGGCAATATTCCTGTAGGCTGAGGTAGCACCGGCCATGAGGTGAGGTTCCTCTGCCTTTGGAAAGGGGAGAAAAGAGTGGAAAAGACTGCATCTTGTGGTTTGAGCGCCAGCTCATCCACAATGCACTAGAACACCAGGCAGACTTCTAAGGTTTTTGACTCCACCCTAGATTCTGGATGACACCTCTGGATCCACCAAGGCCCTGAAGGAACTTGCTTCCATGAAGGGAAAGACACAGGCCTAGCTAGCTTTGCCACCTAAAGATTGTAGAGCCTCAGGGCTTTAAGCGAATATAGCTGGTAGCCAGGAAGTGGTAACAGCAGGCCTTGGGTGAGACCTAGTGATGTACTGGCTTCAGGTCAGGCCCAGCACAATCCTAGGCTTGCAGTCCCACCTAAAGCAGATACAGTTTAGATCACAACATTCAAGTCCTTTTGGAAAGCCTTCCCAAAAGGATGGGTAAAAACAAACCCAGACTGAAAAGTACAATAAATACCTAACTCCACAATGCCCAGACACAGACAAACATCTGCAAGTGTCAAGACCAGCCAGGAAAACATGACCTCACCAAATGAACTAAATAAGGTCACATATCTCTATTTCTCCAGGATTGGTCCCTGGAAACACACTTCACCTCTAAAGGTACGTATAAGCTGAAAATAAAGCAATGAAAAAAGATATTCCATGCCAACGGCAACAAAAAAAGGGCAGGAATTTCTATACTCATATCAGACAAAATAGATTTCAAGGCAAAAACTATAAGAAAAGACAAAGAAGGTCACTATATAATGATGAAGGGATCAATTTAGCAAGAGGAAATAACAATTTTAAGAATATATATACCCAACACTGGAGCACCCAGGTATATAAAGCAAATATTGCCAGAGCTAAAGAGATAGATAGATTCCAATATAATAATAGCTGGAGACTTCAACACTTCACTGTCAACGTTGGACAGATCTCCCAGACAGAAAATTAACAAAGAAATTTTGGATTTAATCAAAACTATGGAACAAATGTACCAAATAGAAATTTACAGAATATTTTATCCAATGGCTATAGAACACACATTCTTTTCCTCAGCACAGGGCTTATTCTCAAGGATAGAACATATGGTAGGTCACAAAACAAGTCTGAAAACATTCAAAACACTGAAATAATATCAAGCATCTTCTCTGACCACAATGGAATAAAACTAAAAATCAATAACAAGGCCGGGCGCGGTGGCTCAAGCCTGTAATCCCAGCACTTTGGGAGGCCGAGACGGGCGGATCACGAGGTCGGGAGATCGAGACCATCCTGGCTAACACGGTGAAACCCCGTCTCTACTAAAAAAATACAAAAAACTAGCCGGGCGAGGTGGTGGGCGCCTGTAGTCCCAGCTACTCGGGAGGCTGAGGCAGGAGAATGGCGTGAACCCGGGAGGCGGAGCTTGCAGTGAGCTGAGATCCGGCCACTGCACTCCAGCCTGGGCGACAGAGCGAGACTCCGTCTCAAAAAAAAAAAAAAAAAAAAATCAATAACAAGAGGAATTTTGGAAACTATGCAAAAATGCAGAAATTAAACATTATGTTCCTGAATGAACAGTGGGACAATAAAGAAATTAAGAAGGAAGCTGAAAAAGTTCTTGAAACAAATAATAATGGGAACACTAAAACCTATGGGATACGGCAAAAGCAGTACTCAGAGGGTAGTTTATAGGTATAAATGTCTACATCAAATGGAGATAAACAACTTAATGATGCATCTTAAAGAACTACAAAAGCAAGAACAAATCTCAAACCCCAAATTAGAAGAAAATAAATAAAGATCAGAGCAGATATAAATGAAATTGAAATGAAGAAAACAACACAAAAGGTCACTGAAACGAAAACTTGGGTTTTTCCAAAGTTAAACGAAATTGACAAACCTTTAGCCAGACTAAGAAAAAAAGAGAAGATACAAATAAATAAAATAAGAGATGAAAAAGGAGACATTACAACTGATAGCACAGAAATGCAAACGATCATTAGTGGCTATTATGAGCAACAACATGCCAATAAATTTGAAAATCTAAAAGAAATGAACAAATTTTAGACACATACAACCTACCAAGATTGAACCAGGAAGAAATCCAAAACCTGAACAGACCCATAACAAGTAATGAGATTAAAGCCATAATAAAAAGTCTCCCCAGTGATACGGTTTGGCTCTTTGTCCCTACCCAAATCTTATCTTGTAGCTCCCATAATGCCCACATGTTGTGGGAAGGACCTGGGGGAAGATGATTGAATTATGGGGATGGGTCTTTCTTGTGCTGTTCTCGTCATAGTGAACGGGTCTCATGAGATCTGATGGTTTCAAAAACGGGAGTTTCTCTGCACAAGCTCTCTCTCTCTCTTTGTCTGCTGCCATTCATGTAAGGTGTGACTTGTACCTCCTTGCCTTCCACCATTATTATGAGGCTTCTCCAGCCCTGTAGAACCATAAGCCCAGTTAAACCTCTTTCTTTTGTAAATTGCCCAGTCTCGGGTATGTCTTTATCGGCAGTGTGAAAACAGACTAATACACCTAGTAACGAGAAAGTCCAGGACCCCATGGCTTTACTGCTAAATTCTACCAAACATTTAAAGAGAACTAATACCCAAATCCTACTCAAACTATTCCAAAAAACAGGAGGAGGGAATACTGCCAAACTCGTTCTATGAGGACAGTATTATTCTGATACCAAAACCAGACAAAAACACATTTAAAAAAAACTATAGGCCAATTTCTATGATGAATATTGATGCAAAAATCTTCAACAAAATACTAGGAAACCCAATTCAATGATACGTTAAAAAGATCATTCATCATGACCAAGTGGGATTTATCTTTGGGATGCAAGGACAGTTTAACATATGCAAATCAATCAATGTGATATATCATGTCAACAGAAAGACAAAAACCATATGATCACTTCAATTGATGCTGGAAAAGCATTTGATAAAATTCAACATCCCTTTCATGATAAAAACCCTCAAAAAACTGGGGTAGAAGGAACATAGCTCAAAGTAATAAAACTCATATTGACAGACCCAGAGCTAGTATCATACTGAATGGGAAAAAAATCGAAAGCCTTTTCTCTAAGATCTGGAATATAACACGGATGTCCACTTTCACCGCTGTTATTCAATACAGTACTGGAGCTCTTAGCTAGAGCATCCAAAGAAAAGAAATCTATAAAGGGCCTCCAAGTTGCAAAGGAAGAATTAAAATCATCCTTGTTTGCAGATGACATTATCTTATATTTGGAAAAACCTAAAGACTCCACCAAAAAACTATTCATACTAATAAATAAATTCAGTAAAGGTGCAGGATACAAAATCAACATGGAAAAATCAGTAGCATTTCTATATGCCAACAGTGAACAATCTGAAAAAAAAAAATACCTAGGAATTAACCAAAGAAGTGAAAGATCTCTATAATGAAAACTACAAAGGACTGATTAAAGAAATTGAAGGGGACACCAGAAGATGGAACAATATTCCTCGTTCAGGCATTGGAAAAATCAATATTGTTAAAATGCCCAGACTACCCAAAGCAATCTACAGACTCAATGCAATTCCTATCAAAATACCAATGACAATCTCCACAGAAATAGAAAAAAGTACCCTAAAAGGGATATAGAACCACAGAAGACCCAGAATAGCTTAAGAGATCCTGAGCAATAAGAATAAAAGTGGAGGAATCACATTACCTGACTTCAAATTATACTACAGATCTATAGTAACCAAAACAGCATACTACTGTCATAAAAACAGACACACAGATGAATGGAACAGAATAGTGATCCCGTAAAGAAATCCATACGCCTACAGTGAAATCATTATTGATAAAGGTGCCAAAAATATATACTGTAAAGACAGTACCTTCAATAAATGGTCCTGGGAAAACGATACCTATATGCAGAAGAATGAAACTGGACCCCTATCTCTCATCATATACAAAAATCAAATCAAAATGGATTAAAGAATTGAATCTAAGACCTCAAACTATAAAACTACTACAAGAAAACTTTGGGAAAACTCTCCAGAACATCAGTCTGGGCAAAAATTTCTTGAGTAATACCCTGCAAGCACAGGCAACCAGAGCAAAAATGGACAAATGGTATTACATCAAGTTAAAAAGCTTCTGCACAGCAGAGGAAACAATCAACAAAGTTAAGGAACAACCCACAGAATGGGTAAAAATGTTCGCAAACTACCCATCTGACAAGGAATTAATAACCAGATGTATAAGTATCTCAAATAATTCTATAGGAAAAAACATAATAATCTGATTTTTAAAATGGGCAGGCCAGGCGCAGGGGCTCACGCCTCTAATCGCAGCACTTTGGGAGGCCAAGGTTGGTGGATCACGAGGTCAAGAGATCGAGACTCTCCTGGCCAAAATGGTGAAACCCCGTCTCTACTAAAAATACAAAAATTAGCTGGGCATGGCATGCACCTGTAGTCCCAGCTACTTGGGAGGCTGAGGCAGAAGAATCGCTTGAACCCAGGAGGTGGAGGTTGCAGTGAGCCGAGATCACGCGCCACTGCACTCCAGCCTGGCGACAGAGCGAGACTCCGTCTAAAAAAAAAAAAAAAAAAAAAATCTGAATAGACATTTCTCAAAGGAAGACATACAAATGATGAACAGGCATATATAGGTGCTCAACATCATGAATCATCAGAGAAATGCAAATCAAAACTACAATGAGATATCATCCCTTCTCAGTTAAAATGGCTTATGTCTGAAAGACAGGCAATAACAAATGCAGGTGAAGATGTGGAGAAAAAAGAACCCTCGTACACCGTTGGTGGGAACGTAAATTACTACAACCACTGTAGAGAACAGTTTGGAGGTTCCTCAGAAAACTGAAAATAGAGTTACCCATGTGATCCAGCAATCCTACTCTGGATATATACCCAAAAGAAAGGAAATCTGTATATTGAAGAGACATCTGCACTCCCATGTTTGTTGCCACTCTGTTCACAATAGACAAGAATTGGAAGAAGCCTGTGTCCATCAACAGATGAATGGATAAAGAAAATGTGGTACTTATACACAATGCAGTACTCTTCAGCCATAAAAAAGAATGAGATCCAGTCATTTGCAAAAACATGGATGGAACTGGTGATCATTATGTTAAGTGAAGTAAGCCAGGCATAGAAGGAGAAAGATTGCATGTTCTTATTTACTTGTGGGGCCTAAAAATCAAAACAATTTAACCTGTGGAGATAGACAGTAGGATAGTTACCAGAGGCTGGGAAAGGAATTGGGGAGGGCTGGGGAGAGGTAGGGATGGTTAATCAGTACAAAAAATTGTTAGAAAGAATGAAACGGACCTAGTATTTGATAGCACAACAGGGTGACTACAGTCAATAATAACTTAATTGTATATTTTAAAACAACTAAAAGAGTATAATTGGGTTTTTTGTAACAGAAAGGATAAATTCTTGAGGAGACAGATATCCATTTTCCATGATGTGATTAATATGCATTACATGCCTGTATCAAAATGTCCCATGTATCCCATAAATACATACACCTACTGTATACCCACAAAAAATAAAAATAAAATAAACAATTATTTTAAAAAGAAGAGTAATTGAACCTCTGATCATAAAGTTTCAAGTTTTATGCAATTACCAGACTCTACCATCTTAACAAGTCCTGTTTTGGGGCAAAGTGTATAATAATAAGTTAGATCTAGATTATATCATCTATTGAATTGAGGGTGCTTTCTATGTGCCATAATTCTCTTCTCTTTTTGTATTGGGAGAAATATTAAATAGGTGGAAACCAATCCAGATCCTGAACTCAAATCATGTAGGACTTTGGTCATTGAAAACATGAACCATTAATAGCTGTTATACTATTGGGATGTTCTGATCCCATATCAGGATGGTAAATTCCTATGGTTGATATGAACTCTAAGATATGATCATGCTGTTATCCCTAGGGTAACTTGTTCTATTGATCAAATTGCTTGGGCCAATAAATTATAAAATACTTTTATGAATAACTAGTCTAGTCCAGGTTTTAATCATTCAGAGGTTGTACGGTACTCTGAAGTTACCCCAGCTGAAATTTTTAGCCCAGCAGATTAAATGTTATTCCTTTAAATAGTTAATATTTTGTTTGTGGCCTAATTAATTAAATCTCCATTGGGTCTTCTTGTTTTATCTCCCCATGAGAATCACTAAAGGTAGAGACTGACCATACCAAGCACTGACATGGTTGTGGAGGATGAAGCTCTGCTGAGACAATGAAAAATTGTACAACCACTTTGAAAACAGTTTGGTAGTTTCTTACAATGTTAGTCTTACATCTATAACATGTTCCAGCCACTGCAATCCCAAGTATTTACCCTAGAGAAAGAAAGCACATTTCTCTGTAAAGACCCATACACAAGATCCCCTAAATTGAATACAACCCAAATATCCATCAGCAAGTGAATGGACAAAACGAATTGTAGTATATCCTATACTGTAATGCTACTCTGTAATGAAAAAAAAAAAAAGAACTATCGAAATAGGTAATAAAATGGATACATCTAAAAATACACAGAGTGAACGAAAGAAGCCAGATCCCTTAAAAAAAAATCCTCTATGATTCTATTTAAATAAATGAAATCTAATCTATAAAGACAAAAGTGCTGTATTTGTCTGGAGACAGGACAGTGGGAGGAATGGATAGGCTGGGTATAACAGAACTGAAAATGTTATGTCCTGGAAAATAATAACAATGATATTCAAGCCTATATGGTTACTTTAGGGGACATGGCAGGGTATCATTAGAATAGGGCAAACTAGATACTGAAGGACCAAGAGAGCAGAGTAGGAGATCACTTCCTCATCACTTCATCACTCCCCGCCACAAAAAACAAGTGTAGACAGCTATCCACAAACTAAAGTATTCATGGGAGGGCTCAGGGGCCCATTTAAGAATCTGCAGCAAAACAGTAGAAAAAAAAAAAGGGGAATATCCACACAGAAAATATTGCTGGTGAGATCAGTATACTTGAGATGCCAGGAGATGTCTAGGAGCAAAGAAGAAAGGCAAAGGCTATAGATATTAGCCACGTGGCAGGAACCACCATGGTCCACAGCAGTCTGCTCTGGAGAGGACACTGGCATCTTTTGCCACTGAGATAATCAACGGTCATTCCTGCCCAAGGAACCCCAGAGAGGGAGAAGAGGCTGCACACTTCTCATCTCAAGAAGCAGCAGCTATTGTACCACTCTGGGACCAGAGGTGCCACCTGTCCCAATCCTGCATGTGTCACTGACCCCCAAGCTACAGCTACTCTGTAAATACCCATACTCCAGACCTCAGCTCTGTGCCTCACTGTGCCTGCTCATGCCTCAGACACCAGAGCCACTGCCACAGAGACCGAGGTCATACCCTTGGCCCCTAAGCCAAGGTCATTTTGCACATGTCTGTACTCCAGACACCAAATTAACAACCATTGAAGGCTAGCCCATACTCCAGACCCTGGATAGGAAGAATAATCTCTAGTGTTCTATAGCATTATACTAAATTATCAAACAATAATTTAATGTATTTTTTCAAATAGCTAGAAGAGAGAATGTTGAATGTTACCAGCACATATAAATGATAAAGATTTGAGATGATGGATATTCTAACTACCCTGATTTTATCACTACACATTGTATACATGTATTGAAATATCACAGTGTACCCCATAAATATGTATAATAATCATGTGTCCATATATAATAAAATATACATTTTTCAAAGTAAGACATACAAATGGCCAACAGATATGTGAAAAAATTATCAATATTCACTAATCATGAGGGAAATGCACATTAAAACCATAACAAGATATCACCTCACACTTGTTAGGATGGCTATTATTTAAAAAAAACAAAAGATGGTAAGTGTTCACAAGGATGTGGAAAAAATGGAACCCTTGTACAATACTGGGAATGTAAATTGATACAGATATTAAAGAAAACAGTATGGACGTTCCTGAAAAAAACTAAAAATAGAATTACCAAATGATCCAGCAGTCCCTCTTCTGAGTATATATCCAAAGGAAATGAAATGAGTACCTCAAACAGATGTATGTACTCCCATGTTCACTGCAACATTATTCACAATAGCCAGGGTATGGAATCAACCTAAGTATCCATCAACAGATGAATAAAGAAAATGTCTTACATGCACACAATGGAGTACTATTCAGCTTTTTGAAAAAAGAAGGAAATCCTGTCATTTGTGACAACATAGATGAACCTGGAGGACATTAAGTGAAATAAGCCAGGCACAGCAAGACAAATACCACATAATCTCACTTGTATATGGAATCTAAATAAGTTGAATTCATAGAAGCAGAGAGTAGAATAGTAATTACTAGAGAGAGGCTGGGAAGGGGTTTGGGGAGATGGTGGTTAATGGATACAAAATTTCAGTTAGAGAGGAGGGATAAATTTAAAAGATCTATTGTACATCACGGTGACTATGGTTAGTAAAAATATATTGTATACTTGAAAACTGCTAAAAGGGTAGATTTTAAGTGTTCACCACAAAAAAAGGTACATTAGGTAATGCGTAGGTTTATTAGCTTGATTCAGCCATTCTACAATGTATAAAATATATCAAAACATCATATGACTTTTTAATTGACACTTTATAAATTATGGTTCATAAACAAATTTATTATACAACAGATATGGGAGAAGGCATATTATAATCTCAAATTGGTAGGAAGGCCTGGCCTTTTAACTAACTGCATATTTCAACATTCATTGATGGTGCTGATGGGAATCACTGATTATTATTTATGCAGTCAGAAATATACATATAAACTTATCATAAATGCATGTTAAACATAAAGTTTCTCCCTTATCTATACCGTAAGAAAGTTTGAAACAGAACAAGAAGAGGCCTGACTTCATACAGGCATTGCTGATCCTGCAATAACCACAGGGCTATCTAACATCTTGCACCTATGTTATCACTGAAGGTTCCAGCAATCCTGTGGGTGAGCATTTTTATCTCCAGTTTACAGAGTGGGAAACTGGGCTCAGAGAGGGTCTTTACCTTTCTCATCCTCCCGCGTCCCGCCTTTACATGGAAAGTAGCCCCGGGACACCCTGGAGCAGGACACCACGCTCACCGGGGCCAGAAGAGACCCACCTCTCTCTCTCTCACGAAACAGCCAGAGCGCAGATCTCCAAAGTGGGAACGAGGGGACGTCGATCTGGGGTCCTTTCGTCTCCCTAAACCCCACGGAGATTCAGCCCACACTGCTAGGCACTCACAACCTCCACCGAGTCCAAACGCCTGAAGGTGAGACACTGCTGTTCTACCCAGGCCAAATTGGTCTCATTAAAAGGTCGTCACCGTCGCTAATATGACGTCAGGTTACTATGGCAACCGCGTAGCACTGGCTTGTCTCCCAAACCTGAAAATGTCTATGCACAACCCGCTCCTCCATCCCCAGGCTTTCCCTTAAAGCAAAACACCTCCACTCTTCAGATAACTCCCTGAGAAAACATACCAATTAGAGGAACTAGGCTGGGATCCGGGCAATTTTCAAGACTCTCTACCCATTACGGCAGAGGAAAGTCCACGTTGTCAGGAATTTTGCTTTAAAAGTGACCTTAGGGGGCCGGGCGCGGTGGCTCACGCCTGTAATCCCAGCACTTTGGGAGGCCGAGGCGGGCGGATCACGAGGTCAGGAGATGGAGACCATCCTGACTAACACGGTGAAACCCCGTCTCTACTAAAAATACAAAAACTTAGCCGGGCGTGGTGGCGGGCGCCTGTAGTCCCAGCTACTCGGGAGGCTGAGGCAGGAGAATGGTGTAAACCCAGGAGGCGGAGCTTGCAGTGAGCTGAGATGGGGCCACTGCACTCCAGCCTGGGCAACAGAGCGAGACTCTGTCTCAAAAAAAAAAAAAAAAAAAGTGACCTTAGAGGAGTATCATCAGTACACAGAAGTCTAGAGAGGTGTCCTAGGACTCTGGGAGATGAGCTAGCCCTCTGAAGAGGAACATGTACAACTCACACACTATGCTAGGCAGTTGGTTATCTGTGGCAGAAAACAGAGATATTGTTTATAATCAAGTGACTGAATGATCTAGAAACACAAAAACTGTCATTTGAGTAATAATACAGTTATTTCAGGGAGGCTGGACTAGAATAATATTATCATTTAGTAGGCAGGAATCCAGTCAATTAAAACACACAGTAGTTTGCCTTAAAGAAATTCTGTTTTTAAATTATTTATTTATTTTTTTTTTTGAGACGGGGTCTCGCTCTGTCACCCAGGCTGGAGTGCAGTGGTGCAGTCTCGGCTCACTGAAACTTCTGCCTCCCAGGTTCAAGCAATTCTCCTGCCTCAGCCTCCCGAGTAGCTGGGATTACAGGCGCTCACCACCATGCCCGGCTAATTTTTATATTTTTAGCAGAGATGGGGTTTCACCATGTTGGTCAAGCTGACCTCGATCTCCTGACCTTGTGATCCACCCTCCTCGGCCTCCCAAAGTGCTGGGATTACAAGTGTGAGCCACCGCGCCCGGCCCTGCCTTAAGGAAATTCTTATCCTTCATTCCTGGTATGTTTTTCCATGTGGAAAATACATCCATGACAAAAATACATGTAGCCTCTACACACTCACTCCTCTCTATGGCAGGAATGACTTATAGGATTGGAGAATCTGTAAGGAGAAACATGATACTCTGCCGAAGCCCTCTCCCTTCAAATTCTTGGTAGTAAGCTGCCCTTCAGGAGGCACTTGTTCAGCTTTGCTTTCAGGGATGGGACTTATAATAGGCCCACAGGTTTACTCCTCTGTGTCTCACAGACTCTACAATTATTCCTATCGTTCTTGATTCACAATGCTTAATTCTTTAAGGGGCCCCCAAAATACTCTTCTGCTTCTAGTCTGAGCTCTAAACCAACTGAGAAACATAAGAAAAGAATAAGGAGAAACATATATTGACTTTATCTCTTATAAGGTGATATTGGAGAATGTGACTTAGATTTGCTGTCACGTGGGCTTACTATAAGTTCTAGTATTGGACAGACTTATCCACCCAGCAGTGCTGCATTGGAACAGTCATAAAAACCAAGGACTGCAATGTGTATCTATCTGCTGTCTCCTAAAGGAGCCCTGTCTATGTGTGCCCAAGGAAAGTTACTTCCTTGCCAAGGGTTATCACTATAGCAGGAGAAAGTGTTTCAGGACACTTTCTTTGAGAAACACTTCTAAAATTGATTAAATGGCCCTTGTTCAGAATAAATACTCACTAAGACAACCTCTCAGGTTTCCTCATAGAATGGTTTGTAGCAACACCCTCTCAGTATCTTAGTTCACATGATTGCAGTAGGAATTCATCTTATGGAGTTAGGTTTCAAATTTCAAGACCAGCGTGAAAAATAAATATCATGTAAATTGCCCTTGGGAATCCCTTCAAGAAGGAATTGATAACAGGTTCAGAAATCTGTACCCACATGTAACCCAACACTCAGATGATACAATTATAACCAAGTTTCACTAAGTCTTCAAGGATAAGAAAATCCCTTTCTTATCCAATGATAACACATCACAGAAAATGAGGGAAAGTTCATCAAAACCATAATGTTTTAGATGTCCATTCCTTCTTAACAAACACCCCCAATTAATAGCCATTTATTTTCTCTCAGTATTTTGTGTGTTAACTGGGCCCAGCTGGATGTTTTCTGCTCTATGTGATGTCTGTCACCCGGGGCTGCAGTCATCTGGAGGTTCCACTCATCTGGGACATCTGAGAGAGCTCACTCACATGAATGATGACTGGTGTTGGCATCTGCTGGGAGCTCAGTTAAGGCTGTTGACCTGAGCATCTTGGCTCTCCACAGAGCCCTGCATATGTACAGTTACCAGATTAAAATGAATTCAGATAACTTTAAATTCCGGATTAATAGGAATATTTTTTAGTTTATGTGGCATGCAGTATTGGTTTATTTAAAATTAAAATCCAACTGGATTTTCATTAAATAAATAAAAGTAAATGAAATAAATAATAAATAAAATTTTTAAATTGTCTTATTATTTGCTAAATCTGGCAATTGCAGGGGATGATCCTGTGAATCTGTAAGTTTAATGACCATCTGAGCTGGTTCTTCCAATGGGACAGGTCTGGGGAAAATGAGATCGGATTGCAATAAAGACAAAAGTTGGTAATACTTGGCGTTGGTGGAATGAAAAGCCAGCAGACGCTCACATATACTGTTGGTGCCAAGTGGATGTATCTGTTTTCTAAGGCTCATATAATAAGTTAATGACATTAATGATCTTTGATGCAAAAGTCCTATTTTTCCACCAACAAGGGAGTTTCAGCTGAGGGTTTAGAAAAGACTCATCAAGGTGACTACGATGTACGCCCTCTTAAGGGGCCCTGGCTGAGGTGGCAGATCAGAGCAACATGAGTTCCCTGCTTGGAGGAGGAAAGACAGCTAGTATTTTGTAAGGCAGATGGTTTAGCTGGGCCCAGCTCCAGTTTCTTCACATTAGTGTCTGGATTTAATCTCATGACAGCTGTGCTAGTGAAGTACCAGTATCCTGTCTTCCTCATGAATGTCAGTGACTATAAACACATGCTCCTAAACACAGAGCTGAATGGCAAGGAGGTTACTCACCAGGCCCACTGCCAGAGCCAGGGATAGAACCTGCCAGCCTGGGCACCTTGAGTTGCTGGTGATAGACCTTTAGCAAATGTATCCAGACATGTACTGTTAAGGAGGTTAATCTCTGTGCTCCTTGCTTACCCTCCCTGCAGTAGGGTTGGTGCCCCCTCTCCTTACCTCAGGGGAGGTTTGTGAGAGGGCTGAAAGCAGAAGCCTTCTGGAGCCAGTGTTTCTTCCATCCTTTATGAAAACTTAATTTGTTGAAAGGACTGGGCTGCTTGTACCTGGTAGGGAAGTGGGAGGCTCTCAGGACACAAAGATGGGAGAGGAAGGAAGATTTCTCCCAGACTGGGATGAGGTCTGAGGTCTACAAGTCTCTCCAGCAGTTGGGACCTGAGCATTGCTCTATATCAATGTTTGTGGTGAATTAGTGGATGGTCCTTCGAGGCTGGGCATCAATCCATGATTCAGATTTGATTTTCCTGTTTTGATCCAGGGGTAGATGACTCAGGATCTGGGGCATGAAGGCATCGGGCCAGCTAAGGAAATGGTCATCTCAGCCCTGAGCAGTGAGGACACATGAGTGGTTACAGCAGGAGACTCTTGAGGCCATATCAGGAGGATACATTCCCAGAAGTGGAACTGTTTTGTCAAAGAGCATGACCATTTAACATTTTTAATGCTTCCTATCTAGTTGAACTTTAAAATCTCTTTAATAGTATATATTCCATCCAACAACAATTTGAAAACATCTGTTTTTCCTGATCTGTGCAAACAATAGGTTTCACATATTTTTAATATTTTTTATTCTGAGATCCTGTTATTGACACATTAGATTTTATTTTTCTCTATTGTATTTTTAAATAGTGTATTTCACAGGTGCATTAAAAATGCTTAGCTAATGGTTCCACATTATTCCTTAGAATATGTCTTGGAATAATTCTAGAGTTTGAAAAGAAAACCCAATCATCAAGTTTGTGTTTACATTGCATCCTGTTTGAATTGAAATGTTGGGGCCAGGAGAACCCTATACATAGCTTGGAGTGGACAAATTGGTACAACTTCTTTGTGGAGATACTGAGCAGCACCCACAATAGAATCACGTGAGGCTCTGTCAGCTGTTGCTCTCTCAGATGTGCATTGCAGAATCTTGGCACATAGCAAACCTGTTCACAGGAGCATGGGTAAATATCAAAATAGTCCCAAAGTCACCTGATTAGAAACATCTCAGAAACACTATTTTCAGAGGAAAACATTTCAATAATTGACATATAAATGTTACTTATATAGTTAGAGATAAAAATATGCAAAGCAATTTTGTGTTTTGTTTAGGGATGTATTCATGACTAAACAAGAAATTTTGGATAGTGGTTCCTTCTGGGGGCACTGAGGCAATCAGGGAACTCACACACGAGAGTCCACTCTATAATATTTTGTTTCATAATCTTGGTTGTGTATGTGTTTGCCTACTATCATATTTATAATACCTTTCAAAAAGTTTGAAATCTATCAAAATTGACATGAACAAAGTTCTAATATGTTTTATCTCTGATTAATAAGTAACCCATTGTCTATTTAAAAAATGTGGAAACTGCATTCAAATACCAATATGAATATTGATAACATTTAATCCCACCATGTACTAACAAAAACTGTAATTATGTTTCCACCAATTATCATCTATACACATGTGTACATGTAAACAAAAATACTGTGTGTGCATTGAATATGGATTTAACTTAACTGGAACGTATTAATTTATTGTAGGTGTGTAACCACAGACTTAGTGTCTGAAAGCTACATCCATCTAGTAGCTCACAGGTCGCTAGGTCAGAAGTCTGGTCCAGCATGACCTTATTCTCTGCTCAAGGTCTCACAAAGCTAGAATCAAGGTTCCTGTGTAGGCTCCACTGAGGTCTCATGTGGATGATCTGGTAAAAATCTGCTTCCAAGATCATTCTTGTTGCTGGCAGAAGTCACTTCCTCGTGGCCATTGGACTGCAGTCCCCATCTCCTTGATGATTGTCAGCTGGGGATATTCTTAGCTCCTGGGGGCTAGTCCACTTCCCTGACACGTGGCCTCCTTCTTCCATCCAGCAATGGCACATTGAAGGCTTCCTGTGCTTTGAATCTCTGACTTGCCCTGCTCTAAACAGCAGAAGAAAATTCTCTGATTTTACAGGGCTCAACTAATTAGGTCAGGCCTATGCTGATCATCTCCCTTTTGCCATATAACAGACATAATCATGGATCATGTGTCTGGTCTTATGACTCTAGTCTTCCGTCCAGTATTCTTGTCATGTTGCCCTGTGGTGTCCCTTCTACCTTAAAGTTATTGGGAAACTGCTCCTCCAGTGTCAAACTGAATGATAAATTAAAAGGATAGGAAGGCAGATGCAGTTATAGGAAATGGTATGGCGATTTATTTTTCCTTTTCCCCAGCTCTCACATGTAACTCATCCCACAACTCAGAACTGGCCCAAAGCTCATAGGTTATGGGGATATATTTCAGCTCTTGCTGCTACCTTTCCACAAGCTCTCTATGGCAGTAATGCCCTTTGGTTTAGGTCAATGTCATCTACTCTCTGGGAAGAAGGGGGCAAATAGTCAGGCCTGTTATGTGTTGAAGTCCTACTATCTCCCATAGGCACTTGACAGGTTTTCTCATGTATCCCTAGGGACAGTACTGTGAAGAAGATAATGTGGTGCATCTTATTTCCCAGATGACCAAGCTCCTTCTCACAGGGACTAAGACCCTCTCCAGAGAAGTGATACAAATTGAATGTGATTCCATTCTTGCCCTCCCCACAATATCACCAGCAGCTTCCCATTTGGAAGATGATAGTTTTACATTTCCCTAGTATTGTCCCCTATCACTCAATAACCCCTCATGTTGAGGAAGATGATGGTGGAGATGAAATCTTGTTTCCTGGCCCATGAAACCTAGCTGTGAAATCACATGTACCAGCAGGTCCTTAGGGTCCCTCTTAGGCCCACTTCTTTCGTCTGAATGTTTGTGTCTCCCACACATTTATATGTTGAAACCTAATAACCTTTAGGAGGTAGTTAGGCCAGGAAGGCAGGGCCCTCATAAATGGGATTAGTGCCCTTATCAGAGGCCTGAGAGAACTTGTTCACTACTTTCACCATGTGAGGATGCAGCAAGAAGGTGCCATTTATGATGCAGACAGAGTCTTTACCACACTACAAATATTCTGGCATCTTGATCTTGGACTTCCTAGCCTCCAGAACTTTGAGTAATAAATTTCTGTTGTTTACAAATTACCCACTTTCAGGTATTTTGTTATGGCAGTTCAAGTGCACTGAGGCACCCACTGACCTCACTCCACTGACATCAGACCTGGGCCTGTGACTAGATGTGGCCAATGAGCTATGAGGCGAAATGGAGTGTGCCCCTCCCAAGCAGAAGTGATAAGGGCCATCTAGGAGTCCCACCAGCACACTTTGACCCTCTGCCTCAGCAATGTCCCAGATTTCCTCTGAGGTAGTTTAATTCATTTAATCTTCCAGCAGCACTAGAATATGAGAACTTATATGATGGCAGAAATGCTTGGAAAGAGGCAAGTCAAATGATTTATACCCAAAATTGGCCTGCTAGAAGATCCCTTCAACTCACATGCCCTAACACCAAGTCTGTAGCCAGGAGAAGGTACGTGTTTTACCCACATCACACAGAAAGCAGTTTGTCAGGCTCTGGAAGCAACATCTTCTGCCTTTCACTCCATTGCTCTCTCCAGAAGACCCATCCTCATGCTCTGCTCTTCCCTGGGCATGTGTCTTTATGGAGCCACAGTAACAACCCAGATACCCAGTCAATGGCCACTGCTGACATTCACTCTCCAAGGGGGGCCCAAAGAGGTCAGGAAAGGTACATTGATTCTACAGAAATGGGGTGACATTTCCCCATCCCACCTACAATGCACGATGCCACAACACAGAAGAGGCACCAACTCTTATACATAATGTGGGTCTGTGTGAGTTTATTTTTCTTTCTGTTGCCTTGTTTTCAGAAGCTCTTTAGAACACAATTATGCTGCTTAGCACTATGTAGTTTAGTCATCACTCACTATGTAGTTAAAGTCATCTCAGAAGCAGAAGTTAGAAAGGGGGATGGAAAGAAAACCAACACTTCAAGGGCCTACAATGGGCCAGACACTGTTAGGCACTTCACACACTGTTTCTCTAAGTCCTTACAACTGTTCTGTAAGTTAGGTATCAATATTCCCTGCTTAAACTTATTCCTCCCCAGAGGCAGGCTCTCCTAAGGCTAATGGAGGTTAAATATATTTTACAAGAACACACGCCCAATAAGAGACAGCATGGTTATTCGAATCCAGGGTAGTCAGACCCCAACCTTGGGTTCCACCATGAACCTCTGCAGATAGGTGTGGGTAGTAACATTTGCCCTGTTCTAGAGCAGGTTTTCTCAACTTCAGCACTATTGACATTTTGGGCTGGAGAGCTCTTTGCTGTGGGGGCTGTCCTAGGCATTGGGGGATGTTCAGCAGCCTCCTTGGCCACTAATCATAAGATTCCAGTAGCACCCCCAGGTGTGACTACCAAAAATGTCTCCATAAAATTGCATGTCCCTGGAGCTAGGAAGCATAATTGCTCCTCTATGGGAATCACTGCTTTAGATAAAATTTCTCATAAGTATTTGAATACATGGGTCTGGACCCTAGAAGAAATTTTTGTAATAAAGATATGGTTTGAGGGCTTCTGGAGCCTGGCATGTAATAGATATTCCATACATATTTGTTAAATCAATGCATATAGCATACAGAATTGATAGTCTCCAGTCTTTTTTCATCCTTACATGAGTTTCTCAAACTGAAGTACAGTCATTCTTATAAACTGTATCAAAATCTGCAGTTTCAACCAAAATTTAGAGCTTAGCTTTTGTTCCCCTTTATTAAAGGCATGTTTTAAATGGTAAAACATGTAGAAATTGGTTATATGAGCAGCAAGTAAAGCCAGACCCAAAAGCAGCTTCAACATTAAGACAGATGAACAAAAAACATGAAGGTCCATCCTAGCCTACATTTCTATGCTGGACACCATGCTCAGTACTTTAATGACATTAATGTATTTGAGCTTCATAACAGCTCTTTAAGGTATTATCCCCATTTATGGATCAGGACCTCGAGGTACAGAAAGGTTAAGACACTTATCCAGGACCACATGGCTAGTAGGGGGCAGAGGCAGTACCCTAGCCCAGACTGTATGGTGTCAAAGCACATTGGTATTAACCACAATGGTGTCCTACCACAAAGCAACATATATCTGTAGAGCCTCAGCCAGGGCCAAACACTCTGGGAATTTTTGTTTAACTAATTGAACTGAATGTAGTGACTCAGTCTAAGAATTCTGGTAAGATTACAGCATGACTGTTAAATACATCAGAATTTCTTTTAGAATCAGACAGAGAAATAAGCACATATTACATTATATATGACCTTCAGCATCATTTTTTGTATTGTAGAATGTTTAGGATGGTATAATTGGGATAGGGATGAAAGACCACCCATTTATATGTAACTGGTGTGTGTACATTCCTGCTTCCTTTTTTTTTTTTTCCCATGTCAGCAGCAGACAAGCAAGAGAACTTGATGTTGGTTATATCCTTCAAGGTACAGAGAGACAAGATCCCACAAAAGAATAAAGCAAAATAACGATGCTGACAAACAGAATACTGTAATGGGAGGCATGAAATCTGGGTCCCTGGGCTATATCAACAACATTCTTACTTTATAACACTGAGTAAGTCACTCTACCCATCCTTACTTCCATTAGAAACAGGAATAATACCACCTAGCCCTGATGGCCATTCAGAAGAAGCATAATGAAGAGACCCTTTCTCTGTTTTATACTAAAACAAATTATAAGGCAAGAACAATTAAAACCAATACAATATATAATTTAATGAAATAAAATAGAAAGCCCACTGAGAGTGACCAAAGCATTTATAAATGTTTATTATGATAAAAGTGGCATTTTCAAATCACTGGGTAAAAATAATTTTTATTATTATTTTAAATATATATTCAAAAGAAAATGGAGTTGTATTTTCATCCTCACAGCATAATATATAGGACATGTCAAATGATAAAAGTATTAAAATTGTATATTAAGATTCCAATATTTAATAGCAAACAGCCCTCTATTGAGCCTATACCTAAAGAACATTTGAGAAGCTCACATATGCAGTTTGAATTGGTTCATTTGAATTGTGAGGTTTGCCTGATCAGTGTAGAGGTCCTTTATAGTGTAGAGGAGTGCAATTACACTCATATCGCATTATCATATTTTGTAGATCAGTCCTAAAGAAAGGACCTGCTCAAATTCACTGCATTGTTTCTATCATAATTTGAAATATCTCAAAGACCACAGCTTCCATTCAAGAGATTTTTGTATGAATAAACCTACTGGTGGCAAAGGTAGTTGGCTGTTCAAGGAACTAATGTTTTCTTCTCAACTTCCACTTTAAAGATAGGAAATTGTTTCTATCGATACCTAGTGCCTCATAACTCATTCATTCATTCCTTCATTCATGTAATAAACAAACCTTTCATAGAGGCTAAGTGCTCAGTTTTTCACATTGTATGATGGTTGTGAAGTTTTATGACTATTAATCAATTGTGTCTTTTGATGCTGCAACCATATTGTGTTAAAGGGCGCACAGAATGTCCATTACAAGGAAGAAAAGAAGAAATGTCTTCCTTAGCTACTTTTCATTCCAACCATGCTACTTCACAGAATAATCCTGTTTAGGGAGGTCCTACTGAATATAAAGTGACAGACCATTCAGCAACTGATTGCTTCTGTTACTAGTTTAAGATAAAAACATAATTATTTTCTTTGCTTTTCAAAAGACTTATTTGATGCAGTCATTTTTAAAAGAAAGTATGGTGTTTGGATGTAAACTGACTCTTTGCATTGCCAATAATATATGTAATGGCCATCCGAGATCTGCGACCTTCCTTGACCTCTGCAGAACAAAACATTTCTCATCCCCTTATACACTTTCTTTTTCTTTTGTTTTGAGACAGAGTTTTGCTCTTGTCGCCCAGGCTGGAGTGCAGTAGCACCATCTTGACTCACTGCAATCTCCACCTCCTGGGTTCAAGCTGTTCTCCTGCCTCAGCCTCCTGAGTAACTGGCATTACAGGCGCCTGCCACCATGCCCAGCTAATTTTTGATTATTAACTTATACACTTTCAAAGTTTGTGTCTGTCAGATTTCTCAGGTTCTGATTATGAAACACACATTTTCCTATTAGCCTCCCAACACCTTGGGAGATTATTTCCCTTAATCAACTTGATGAGAAAAGGTTCTGGATTGCTCAAATATCTCATTTACTTGGGCGATTACTGTGAATTTTAGCTCATATTTACATCTTCTCATTTACGATATTTTATAATTCCTAGACTAATATGAGTTCATGAAATTCGACTTTATATATTGTCCCAATAATTCACCCATAGAGAAGTTCCATTTATCTCATTTTATTTTATTTTGAAAGTCTCACTCTGTTGCCTAGGCTGGAGTGCAGTGGCACGATCTCGGCTCACTGGAACCTCCACCTCCCGGGTTCAAATGATTCTTGTGCCTCAGCCACCTGAGTAGTTGAGATGACAGGCATGCGCTACCACACCTACCTAATTTTTCTATTTGTAGTAGAAAGGGGTTTTGCTATGTCACCAGGCTGGTCTCAAACTCCTGGCCTCAAGTGATCCACCTCAGCCCCCCAAAGTGCTGGGATTACAGGTGTGAGCCACTACACCCGGCCTGAGAAGTTCCATTTAATTGATATTTCCTTTATGGGTATACGCTCGATTGTTTGTGTAACAAATGCTTCCTTATCAGATCTTCTCCTTAAGGTTGTATGTTTTGTTACATAAGTATTTGTTTACCAAAGAAAAATTAGAGAAATAAGATAAACAAAAAGATAATAAAACACTCTAGTTCCTCCACTAGCTATAAATGTATTAGATATTTTATATGTCATTCCAGTTTTTCTCTTTGCATGCATTTTCAAAACAAAGATCATATTTTAGTATATATAGATCTCTTTGATTACTTTAATGCAGAATATCCCATACTATGGAACTACTGTAAGCTATTTAATCTCCTATTTGTGGATATACTGAATATTTCTAGTTTCAAAAATACAAACATTGGTACAATTAACGTATTTATACAATATTTGTGCCCACTTTTATGTATTTTTTCTGTAGGATAAATATCTATTAATTTATTTCTCATTCCAAAATATGAACATTTTAATAGATATTGGCAAATGACCATTAGAAGAGGTTACACCAAATTATTCTCCTTTACCTCTAGCAGTTTATGAGATTGCCTGATTCTCTACAACAGCAGTTTTCAAATTTGACTGCTCATTAGTATTACCTAGGGAATGTTTTAAAAATTATCAAGGCCCAAGTTCCTCTCCAGACCAATTAAATAAGGATCTTTGGGAGCGGATCCTGGGCATTACTATTTTCTAAAAGCTCTCCAGGTGATTCTAATGCAACCAGGGTTAAGAATCACTGTTCTACACCTTCACCACTGATGAAAAATGTTCTATTCAGACTTAGAAATTCAAATTCTAGAAATGTTTCCTAGGGGAACCTTTGCACAAATGGACGTGTGTACAGTGGAGGCCTATGCTTTTGGCAGACAGAAAATACTGCCGAGGAAGTTGAGAACTCTGGCATCAAAACCAAAAAATGATACATTTGGGACTTGTATTCAAAACTACTATTTACTCTTGCCTGCCTGCCATGTGTGTGACACACTTGTTCAAAAATAGAATTTATATAAGTTTACAAACTTTAGTTGAAGGTATTAGCTAGGGCTTTTAATAAATTATGTGATACCTGAACATGGGAATCTTTTGAGTAACATGAATAGATTTCCATCAACTAAAAAAATCAGTAGATAGTAATTCTGTCAGTGTTAGGAATATGCAGAAGGGCAACTCAACCATTAGATGCAGATTCTTTTTAAAGACGGATGGATGAATGGATATTTATAGAAGTGGTCACAGCAATTTTTTAACAGGGGGAACTTTTTTCCAAATACACTCTTACACATAATCCCAAAGCTAAGTTGCTTTGATTGAGAGTAGTGGGAAGCACATAGATCCAACCCACTCAGCCTCCCCTGAGCCTCTGTAGTGCCTTTTGAAGCATTTCTGGGAATCCTAAGACTCCAGGAAAGGCAGATTGAAAACCATGGACCTGGAGTAGAGCATTCCAATCACATGCTAGAAATAGGTTACAGGTGTGCTGAAGATACTGCTTCCTCAGTGCTCACAGTAGTTGCAGGTGGGAATGGGGCAGCTGGAGTCCTTGAGGCTGATGCCTTTAAGGGGGAACAGATGTGTCTGTTTATCCCATACAAATACTCTTTTTCTGTGTGTGTTAGGACAAGAGGAAGATGGAAAAGCACTGATCTTGAGTACAAAAATATTCAATATATAGCCACGCTATAAAGTGATGATCCTGGTGTCCTTGTATAACTCACAAACTGGTTCTGAAGGCGGTTATAGTGATGGATATGGTAATTATCCTGATTTGATCCTTATACAATGTACACATGCATTGAAACATCATACTGTACCCATAAATATACACAATTATAATGTGTTAATCATAAATATAAAATTAATAGAAACTGGTTCTGAAGGCAATTTCAATGTTTTGAACAATTGCAGCATAAGTGTATGGCTTTCCAGAAGGCCATTATAAAAGTATTCATGTAGGCCGGGCACGGTGGCTCACGTCTGTAATCCCAGCATTTTGGGAGGCTACAGTGGGTGGATCACTTAAGCTCAGGAGTTTGAGACTAGCCTGACCAACATGGCAAAACCCCGTTATCTACTAAAAATACAAAAATTAGCCGGGCATGGTGGTGGGCATCTGTAATCCCAACTACTTGGAAGGCCGAGGCAGGAGAATCACTTGAACCTGGAGGCGAAGGTTGCAGTGAGCCGGAATCACACTCCAGCCTGGGCCACTCCAGCCTGGGCCACAGAGCAAGATTCCATCTCAAAAAAAAAAAGTATTTGATGTTTGTTAAGGAGTGCAATTTAACTCATATCACATTATCATATTTTGTAGAATCAAGATGGTTCTGATAAAAGATTAATTCTTGGTATCCTTAAACCACAATAGCACAGCTACACATAAAAGCTACATAATAAAGCATGGGCCTAGTGAAGCACACTTTCTCCAGTTCTATTTCCCATTAAAATGACATTTTGTTGTCAACAAGGAGAGGGAATAGCACTCTTTCCTAATTCAAAGCAGAGCACCTGGAAACACATTACTGCTTTCTGCATTACTCTTCTTTCCTGTTCATTGCTAACATAGTAGGCATTTTGTTTGTTCCTAACATTTTAGAGCTTTCCACAAAGGACCTAACTGGGCCTTGGGGAGTAGCCAGTCTCTCCCTCCTGCATGGAATATTAACATCTTCTGGAGAAGAAAAATATTTCTATCCAGTCTTTTATATTTTGCTTTATTTGGGGTATCACAACTTGAGAACAGCCTAGTTTTGTTTGCTAAATGAGTTGTTCAACATACAAAACAAATAGCTCTTCCAGTCTGCAAGTTTCTGGAGTTCTCCTCTCCTTCAGGGAAACCCTAGCAACTACCATTGAGAGGGACATGGCACCTTTAGGAGAGAGGTGGCCAGAGCTCCTTTCAGAAGAGCTGCTGACACAAGACAGCACATTGTCGAGCTGAAAGCAGGTGTCCAGAGATAAGCTAAAATCTTAAAGCAAAATTTGCATTGTGATCTTGAAGACTTTTATCAACTCACAATTAATTATGACACTTCTCTGAAGCTGATTTTATAAAATGACCAACTCTTTAAACTGAAGAAATAGAAACACAATTATGTTATCTTCATAAAACTAACTGGAAAGCATTTGTGCTTGTCTCATTAATAAGCCCCATTTTGTTTTGAGCTGTAGTTGTGTGTACATATCACTTGCTAGTCTAGTCACTATGGCTGTTGCCTGAGTGTTGGTCCATAACAGAGTTCAGGGTCTGAACTCTGTAACAGAATGTCAGCACAGCTAAACTTTTCATTCTTGTTTTAAATCTAGTTCCCAAGGTAGAAAGTGATACAACTTTTCTAGCTGTCAGTTGGTGATAATTGCAAGGGCCTCCAGATCCCGTGGGAAGGACAGCACTGAGAAGGCATAAAGAAAATAGGCAAAGTGACACAGACATATATATACTCCACTCTCCTCCACCCACTAAGTAATGGGGTCCATCTTCACATACCTACAATTAACCCAATGGAATATAAAGGTGCAATTCAATTGTCACATCCATAATATGTAGTATTACGTAATCTTTAAAATGTTGTTATAAAAATAACAATGAGATGATTTTGTCTATGAGAGTAGCAAAACTTAAAAACAGTGACACCAAGTGTTGGCAAGTATATGAAGAAACAGACATTCATGCTCCATGAGATGAGGCTGGCGAGATTCATTTTGAAGGTCAATTAGGCAATATACATAAATATTTGTAAATATTCATGACAAGAAGAAAAGCAGCCTGACATCTAAGAGTAGCCTGGTCTGCTACTCTATGAATGTCATGTATCAAGACAAAAGCAAGACTACTCTAATCATGTACTAACACAGAAAATCACTGTCCCAATTACAAAAATGATGAAATACCAGCCCCCCCGCCCCATTCTGGCTCATATTAGTTCTTTACCAATCACAAATTTGGTCTTCCTCACCTATAGAGTAAGATTTATTTAAATACAAAATCATAGAATTACTCATGCTTCCCAAATCCTGTAAGTGTTCATCACCAGGCAATGGATTAAATAACATGTGATACAACCATATAAAAGAATATATGCAGCTGCTAAAAAGGCATGTTGCATGAAAACTACACAATGTTGCTTAGAGAAATAAAGGAGACTTAAATAAGTGGAGAGAGATTTTATTCATGGGTCAGATGATTCAATATTGTTAGATGTCATTCCAAAGAAATGAAAGCCTATGTCCATAAAAACACTTGTACACAAATGCTCATAGCTGCTTTACTTATACTGGCCAAACTCTGAACAGCCCAAATGTCCATCAACAGGTGAATGGATAAATAAACTGTGGTAAAGCCATATGGTGGAATACTACTTGGCAATAAAAAGCAATGAAATAGTGAGACACATGATATGGATGAATCTCAAATAATTACACTAAGTGAAATAAGCCAGATCCTCTCCCGACCAAAGAGTGCATGCTGTATGAATCCATTTATACACAATTACAGAAAATGAAAACAATTCTATTTTGTCAGAAAGTGACCCATAGTTGCCTGGGTTAGGGGCACAGGGAGAGAGAGGAGGGAGGGATTACAAAGGGGCATTAAGAAGTTTTGGGGGAGGCTGGGCATAGTGGCTCACGCCTGTAATCCTGACACTCAGGGAGACCAAGGTGGGTGGATCACTTGAGACCAGGAGTTCAAGACCAGCCTGGCCAACAGAGCAAAACCCTGCCTCTACTAAAAATACACACACACACACACACACACAAAATTAGCTGGATGTGGTGGCATGCACCTGTAGTCCCAGCTGCTCAGGAGGCTAAGGTACGAGAATCACCTGAACCTGGGAGGCAGAGGTTGGTGGGCCGAGATTGCACCACTGTACTCCAGCCTCGGTGACAGAGCAAGACTCTGTCTCAAAAAAAAAAAGTAGCTTTGGTGGGTGATGAATATATTTACAATTTTGATTGTGGTTATGGTTTTATGTGTATATACATTCCAAGATTGATCACACTGTATATACTTTCAACATGCAGCTTAATGTATGGTAATTATATTTCCGTCAAGTTATTAGATTAAAAAGCATATGACAGATCTATATAACACTAAATTGAAAAGACAACTGTTAAGAGGAAAAGGCAAGTCTCAACACTGTATTCCTAGTTTTGCAAAAGAATGTGTATATTGTATGAGAATATGCAATAAAGGATTACAACACTATATACCAACCGTTAACAGAGAAAAATATTAAGTGATTCAAAAATATGTTGTAGAGGCATATTTATTGACATGCAAAGATGTTTACAGTATACAACTGGGGGGAAGTAAGTTACAAACATTTACAGTACGATCTTGTTTTAGTTTCTTAACTGGCAGAAAATCTCAAAACATATAACTCCATATTTTCACACATAGAAACTTTCACATCAGCTAAGACCAGGGATTATAACTCCCACCATGAGTCTTAGAGAACTCAGCCATAGCCTAAATGTCCTGGGAATGCTTTCTGGTCCATACCAACTTCCAAGAATCACTATCTCGTAGGTTGACACAGCAATCTCTTCTAGCTTTCCTGTTTTGTGTTGTTGAGGCTGCAATTCTGGGTCTAAATTTCTCTAATTAAGTTTATCTTGTAGTGTTAGCTGGTACAAATGCAGAAATGCCCAGGCTTGCCTCCTAGTAAAAGATAAAGCCCCTTGGCCTTTCATATGACACACAGGAGAATAAATCATAAATGGTAAAAAAGAAAAAAAAATTAAGGTATGATTTCGTAAGGAGGAAAAAAGCAATTACCTTTTAAATTCAGGGTATAAAATGATTTCGGCTCTTTGGGAAAGAAAAAATACAAATGGATAGAAAAAGATACAAAGGATACCTAACAAGTTTCCCTTGCTGATGACTCCAAATCTACATCTTACTCAGTGAACAAAGTTTTGGGCTCCTACTATTTTCGACACTGCCAGATAAAATCCATCTATTCACCTCAGAATTTTCTCCTGACCTCCAGCCAGATGTAGCCAAATGTCTAATAGACACATGAATTTGAAGGAAGTTAAGAATTGTAACACCTGGCATGGACATGATCTATTGCAAAATTAAACCATTAAAAGCAGTCTCTGAGCTTTGAAGGCCCCCCACCTCAAAATGCCCTTCAAGGGGACTATAAAGCAGTGTGGTGAGATAGGTTCTGGTGTCAGACAAAACAGCTACGCCACCTGCCTGCTGTGGGAATCTAGGAAAAGGTATTTAATCTCTCTAATTCTCGTTGGAGGGTACCCAGAATAATGAGTTCTAATAAAAATACAAGTAACTAGCTCACAAGTTCACTATGAGAAGAGGAAAAAAACTTGTAAAATATGGTGCCAACACAGTGTTTGACATAGAATAGGCACTCACAAAATGTTTCCTGCCTTCTCTTTTGTGAGGTAACTTTTATGTAAATGAAACAGCCTAACAATTTAAGAGTTATGAATGTAGTAGCAAAATCAAAATTGAACAAATAATACATTTTGTCTGAGATTCTGAGTCATTTCTGTGTTGTGGAATGAGTATCTGATACAGCTGGAAGAGGAGAAAAATAGTAGTTTATCTTACATTAAATATCCTATAGCAACCCCTGCCTCCTTTATGTAGAGTGCGCACATTCGGCCATGAGTGTGCACGTGCACACACAGAGACACACACACTCATACACACTCTCTCTCTAGGTACTGTTATCTTTGTGTATGTGTATGCCTTACTTCTGTAACTAGATTACAAACTCAAGGATATTTTCTTTTTTGACATTTTAAGCCACAGGTGTGTATAAGCAGATACTAATGAAAAAGTTAGCTTACTTAAAATGAACTGGTTCGCTATCTTAAGTAAAATGTTAAAAATATGCCAATCTAGGCAAGATAAAAATCAAACATTTTCAGCCCAAGGAATAATATTCATTTGATACCCCCAAAATAGTCTAGCTCAAACCTAGAGCCTGTCACAGGTGACTTTGTGTTAAAGATGCAGTGTATAATGTATACACTGTAATGTACAGCCTGCTAGAGTTTAGAGATGGCTCAAAACATTCTATCTCTGGCTCATTTTACATTGTTTCAATAATCCCTTTAACTTCCCTGAAAATGGCCATGAGTGTATTATAACTCAAGTGATCAACAACTACAATTGAGCCTTTTCTGATATGCTCCTTTATGTTAATAAATATGGCCACACCACTAACAAGATTGGCTTTTGCCTCTTTCTGGTTAAAGATGAGTTTTAATGCTGCCAATGCCTTCATATTGATCATGTCTCTGGCTGCAGTTGGATTTTCAGACATATTTAAAAGCAGTTTCAAAACAAGATTTCTGGTTTTGCAATTTCCTGAGGACAGCAAATGGAAAAGCTCTGAAAAGTAATTGGCAACAATGTAGTGATGGACAAAATCAGTAGTCAGTTGTCCTAGTATCTTTAATCCAGATTGCTGTCCGGGTGAGTTCAAAGGAAATGACACGGTTTCTTTACACATATGCTTAACATGTAATTCAATTTTGCGTTGTCTTTCATCCCCAGAAGGAGGATTCAGAGTAATTACAGTCTTTTTTCTCATTTCAGGGGAAGGAAAACTGAGCAAGCTTTCAATAAGTGTCACTACACCCACTTCATTAATAAACTCTTGGGCAAACGGGTGAACATTATGGACACCCATTGCAATCCGTGCTATTTTATGAATAAGAGGATCAGTAGTTGACTTAAGTAAGCTAACAAGTTTTTCAAATTCCTCAGAATCCATATAGCATTCCATTTTGCAAGGACAAGCAAATGGTTTAATCCCATTTACCTCCCTGATCCTGATTTGACGTCTAATCTCATCTATGGTCTGGATGCAGGGGTCAGAATCAAAACGACACTCAGGGATAGGCCGTGAGCATGAGCGAGTGTTCCTAGAAGGGCGGCAAGCTGTTGCCCCAGGCAAAGAACAGGCATTTTCTTCAGCTGAAGCCAGAACAATATATGAAGGAGGGCTTGCCTCAGATGGTGCCTGGGATCTAAATCCTAACACTGCTGGAGTTACAGCAGGGGCGTTGGGCCAGATAGTTACCTCAGACCAGTCCTTGGGCCTATTTTTTTCATTAATTTCATACAGGGGCTGAGGCTTAACTATCCTGCTCACGGGTTTAGGATTAGGGTCAAAACTGGTATCATCTCCTTCCCAAAACCAGTTCCCAATAACATTCTCTTCCTCCTCCTCCTCAGCCCCTGACCTGGGTTTGCAATCAGCCCCAGCCGCAGGCTCCAACTCCTCAGCACAGACCTGGGCACCAATTTCAGGTTTATCATTCTTAGTGCTGGAACTATTACCCGCCTCTTCTCCATTCCAGAACCAGGAATTGATAGTGGCCTCTTCCCCAGCCCAGAACCAGGCATCAATACCAGCCTCATTTTTACATGTGGAGCTGGTGGACTCATTCCCGGCCTTGGAACTGAAATCTCCCATGGCTCTGCCCAGAGTCTTAGGCTCTGACAGAGCTCCTTCCTTCACCTCAGCAACAACCTTGTTCTTAGACACTGCCTTCATCTCTGCTACTGCATCTGTCTTAGACCCTGTCTTGGCTTTGGCTTTGGCCCTGGTCTTGGCTACAGGCCTAACAACACCAGTAGCCTCCCTCTCTGCTCCAGCTTTAGCTTGTGTAACAGGCTTTTTTTCAGTTTTGGCCTGGGCTCTTGTCTTATTCTTAGTCCCAGTCATGGTTGAAGCCCAGTTATATGGCCCTGTCCAGTCTTGGCCTTGGTTCTCAATGTGTCCTAGGTCAAAGTCTTAACACTCTTTCACTGGGTAATGGAAAAACTTGGTAGCAAGAGTTAGAGTCAACTGTCAGTTCTGCAGTCACAAAGTTCTCTTTCCAAACATACAGCCTCTGTCAATGATACAGAGGGCAGAGGCACGCTCGGGATGGGGGAGAATGATTGTTCCCAAGTGCAGACCTGCTGAAGGCGATGGTCTTCCAACAATCCAAAGCCACCACAGCCACCAGTGGAGATGGACCTGAGGTTGAAGAAAGAAACTGGCTTTGAGTCTTGTCCAACTGTGCTTCTCTATGCAAACAGCCACACAGAAGGACATAGAGTAGAAATGAATTGTGTAGAAGTGAATTAGTAAAAAACTCTGCTACTTCATTTTATACTTTGCACACTGCCACTAATGCTCAACAATGTCCTGCCCAAGCACTGTCATTCTTTTACTCTGCATCAAACAGGAACAAAGATGGCAGGTAAGCTTGCTGAGAGTAAGAAAGGCTAAAGGAGTGCCCAGTCTCTTTGGACCCATGCTAGTAGGTCCACCACTAAAATACATACCACTAGACCTCACAGATGTATTCAGGCAGCACTCACACCAACCTGCACTGATCTAGTGCAATTTTTCCTCCTTCCCTGTTTCCAGTGTTGATATGCCCTATAGTTAACTCATGGGCAGGCCTATGGACAAAAATACAGGTGGGATTGGAATTCTGAGTATTTGGTTGACAGACCTACACTCTAATCTCTAAACCCAATTTCTGCCTTCCCAAATATAGGGCTTTGGTTATATAACACGTCTGGCCTCCTAGTACTCCTCGTGGCTTCTTTTCCCATTTCCTGCCCCAGTATCTACCTCATCAGCATAATCCTGGCTCACCCCACCCCATCACTTGTACACAAATGTGAGGTCAGAAGTGACCAGAAAGCTGGAAGACAGTGGCTCCAAGATATGATCTGGTCTAACCCACTTGGCAACAGCCTCTCCATAACCCCAATCAACAGGGGTGTTTACACATAAACCTACCTTGAATCCAAATGAACAGTTTTTGTTCTCTTTCTTAATTAACTTCCAAGTGAACAGCTACATACAGATCTCTACAGGAACCTAGAAAGGAACAGACCTAAGGATAGAAAGGAAGGCAGAGGAAAGAAAACAGAAGAGACTAAGATGATCTAATGCCCATAACAAGGGTTATAACATATGCTTTTGAATATTCAAGGCTATGTTAAATGTCTCCCACCTGTCTGCTCCTCCTCAATGATTCCCTAATCACCCCAAGACCTGCAGCCTGATTACACCTCCTGCCAACTTTGAAGTCAGTCATTTTCCCAACAGAAGTTACACCTTCTTTCCTGAAAAAAAAAATATGAGGTGCAGAAATAGGTAGTGGAACATAGGCAATCGTACTTAGGAGGCAGGCAGGGAAGATAATGGAGACTGTTATTTTAATACCATCTGTGCATGTCCCTCCCCTTCCCCATGCATACCTAGATCCTGCTTTATTCACCACCCATGTCAGCCTGCTCATACAGCAGGGGTCCTCAGGAGATGCTATCCTTCCCACCAAAGAGTCCTCTAGCTAGAGAAGAGTCACACCCTACAAAAAGAAGGCGAGCAACTAGCAAAAAAATAACCCCAAGAGACTATGTTAACAATGGTAGAAAAATAGCAGGTTAATGGACAGATTCCCAGAATTCGGATTCTAACACCTCCTTTTTGAGAATCAGAAACTAAGTAAATGAAGTCTCCCAACTCTCATAGCTCCTCAGATATCCACCATCAGAAATGCCATGAATTCTTCTGTGGGACTATTTCTGTACCAAAATGAGACGGTCTGTGAGGAATGGCTGGAGATGGAGTTTTGGTTTCCAGAACCAGAAATTGAAGAAGCAGATTGACTTCAAATGTTCTAAATTGACCCTTCAAAGAGATTTCCCCTCTACTTGGAACCCTTATTCTCACGCATCATTACATTACTTAAAGTGGATCAGCATGTTGAGAAAACAGATCCTGAACAAGAAAGGTGGAAAAATACTCCCCTGTTATTTACATGGACTACTGTTGTGAAATTCGACCAAGTCCACACCCTGTCTATTTGTTTGCACAAAACTGCGTGTGGGGATCTAAATATGTAAGGCAATAAAACAGTGTGGTATTAAAAGGCGGATAAACATTTCATTTTAGTGTCTTCATAATCCACCCACTCAAAGTTCCAGTTTTGGAGAACCCACCAGACCTACCCCGCAGACAGGAGACTTTGACAACCACCTGGAGCCTGTGGGAAGGGACAGCACCCAGGAAAAGGGTCCCACAGGCCCCTTTCCGGAATCAGGGCCCGGAGTAGTGAATGCGGCCCACCTCTCGCGGGCTGGGCATAGAGCTGGGACGCTGGCCCCCACCAACCTTCCCAGGCGCCCCCTACAATGGCTCCCGCTCCGCCATTTTCCCGAAGGAGCCTCCCCCACAGCCCCTTCCGGGCATAGACCGTCGAGGGCGGAGCGCCGGCGCCTGCAAAGCTGGTTGGGAAGCTGTCAGAGCGGTTCTCCTCCAGACGAGCTGACGGTGCCTCTCAAGCCAGTCCCTCAGCCCTTGGCCTGGCCTGGCCCGGCCCTCACCGATCACCGCCTCCCATCGCCAGGGGTCTCGGGCACTGCGCACCTCTCTCCGGCGCCCGGCTCCGACCGGATCGTCTCCTCCTTGCCAGGCTGTCAAGGTCGGCGGGGCAGGCTGCCAGCCGGTCCACCCTGGCGGACCACCCCGGCGGACCACCCCAACCTCACACACCCCCACTTGCCTTCAGCGGCCCAGGGCCCAGGTCGTCGACCTCCCTCTCTTCTCCTCAGCTCTCCTCTGGCGGCTCCTCACTTGGATTCTCACCGCTTTCCCCGCGATCCGAATGGAAAAGACGAGTCCCGCCCCCCACGCCTCTGCACCAAACTGGGTAGGGGCTGCGCAGGATGCGGCAGGAACCACTCGCCGCGAGGGTGTCGGGAAGGGGAGCGGAGGGATACGGCGCGAAGGTGCTCGACGCCCCCTCCCAGGCCCACCTTAGTTCCGACCCCGAGGTGGGCGGGGCCACGACGAGCCCCAGCCTGGGCCTGCGGGTTGGCACCAGGGTGCCTCAGGAGGCCCCCGCGGACCCTAACGTGGCGACCACCACCACATTTCTGACGTTGCTATAATATATGGGACCGGCGGGCGGCTGGGGGCCCGGGCAGGGGACCGGATCAGGAGGTTGGGAAGAGCTGCGCTGGAGGGATCAGCGGATGGATACCAAACCTCCCCTTAGTGTGTCTGCACCCCTGCCACAACTCCCCAACCAGGGACTGCTGGGTGTCTGCCCCCTCCCTCTCCCCAGCCCTCTCACCCTCCTTCCTGGATGTTAATGGGAGAGGGGGTGTCAGCACTGCAGTCTGGGAGGGGAGAGGCAATTTCAGGCCAGAAAGGCCTGGGCCTCTAGGGTGGTCCGCTTGTGCGTTTATTTCCCAGCTTCGTGGAGCCACTCAGGGGAGGAAGGCACACCTGCTCTTAAGTGAATTCTGGGGCAGGGGGCTCCCATCAAGGCCTCACCACTGCCCCTCTTCTAAAAGAAGGTAGACCTAGACCTCTGACCCTAGGAAACCAACCACTGGTCTGTACAGACTCATTTCTTTCTGCCACACCGGTTTTTGTCATTTCAAATGGTGGCTCACGTTGGCATTGCGCCGTCCCCACAGTTGCCCCCCAAAGAGGGCCTTTCCCTGTCAGGACCCGCAGGAGGTCATAAGAGTCCTCTCTCTTTGATGGCACCACGTAGGGATGGTCTTGGCGCCTCTCCACTGTTCAGTCAGGAGAGGGGACCTCTATTCGCGCACTTTCTCAAGGCAGATCCCAGATCCCAGCTGCGCTCCTCAACTCCTCCTTTTGGCCCAGCCCTGCATCCTGCCTAATGCATGCATGTGCCTTTTTCTTCTGAACATATACCTTTTTTTACTCTCCCAAGTGGTGGGGAGTTTGTTAGACTGGAAGTTGCCTGAATGAAAGTACCCTTTTGGTATTGTTCACCACTGTATTCTCAGCACATTGTAGACGGTATAGTCAGTCAAGGGTTGAAGGAGGTGAGGGGCTACTGAGTCATGATAATTCCATGGTACCTTCTGTGGGTTGCAGATCAATGCTAATTCGTAAGTGTGTCTTTATCTTTGTTACCTGTAACCCCAGGGCTTAGCCCAGAGTATGCCACCCACAGCTGCTCTTGTATGGTTTTTCAGTGTTGGAAGGGAGCAAGAGAGGAAGACAGATTGTGAAGCAACTCCTGAAGCACACACATATTAGAAATAATACCAACACCTACATTTCAAAATATAGAGCACAAAGAGGCAGAAAAATATGATCATTTTTCCTGGTCATTTGTATTCCTTTTGTGGATGCCTCAATCTGACACACCAATATATGTGACTTAGGAGATATTAGTCATACTAAGAGAAACAGGAGTTTCAATTGCATGTCACACTACTTTTTGATGAATCACTTTACGATATGATTCTTAATATTTGTGTGTTCTTATTAGCTTTGTCCTTTAAGCTTAATAGCATTAAAACTTTAACACATTATCTTAAATATGAAGGACATAGGCCTGCAGATTCTGATGTGAGTTTTCTTTCTCCAGTATAATGCTTTAAGTAAATATATGCAACAATACTAAAATGCATAATTTCTTTTAATAGCAATTAATTGTAAATAATGTAAATGAAACCACCTTTACAAGAAATTATAACAATGAGAAAATTAGGGCAGGCCGGGCGCGGTGGCTCAAGCCTGTAATCCCAGCACTTTGGGAGGCCGAGACGGGCGGATCACGAGGTCAGGAGATCGAGACCATCCTGGGTAACACAGTGAAACCCCGTCTCTACTAAAAATACAAAAACTTAAACGGGCGAGGTGGCAGGCGCCTGTAGTCCCAGCTACTCGGGAGGCTGAGGCAGGAGAATGGTGTGAACCCGGGAGGCGGAGCTTGCAGTGAGCTGAGATCCGGCCACTGCACTCCAGCCTGGGTGACAGAGCGAGACTCCGTCTCAAAAAAAAAAAAAAAAAAAAGAAAATTAGGGCAGTGAAGGAGATCTGATCTGGCTAACACCTGTCTTGCCTTTGGCCTTCAAGTTGCCCTTAATTATTCCTGGGCGTATAAGCTAACTTTGGGAGACATTTACTTTACAGTTTAAATGATAATAGCCATTCCCCAAAAAGTAACCAACTGTCTTTGTAAAGCTAATAAGAAACCACCAGGCTAGGAGGATGGAGCAGCCTGAGTCCTGCTAAGGTGTAGACATAAAGGATTGACAGCCATTATTCTGAGGTTACAAGATATGCAACTTCCCCAATTATTTCTGCAGATAACATCACTATTGTAGAACCTAAGATTGGCCTTTTGAGGTATCTTTTCAGATTTCTTGCATGTCTGGCTCCACCTTGACCCACCAACTGCTCCTGAGGCCCCATCCAGAAGTGACTCAGCACATAGGAGGACCATTTCCCACACCCCTATGATTGCACCCCCAACCAATCAGCACCAACCACCCATTGCCTACCCACTCCTATGCCCCCAAACTACTTTTGGAAAACCTTAGCCCCCAAATTCTTCAGGAGATTGAGTTAAGACAGGACTCCATCTCCCATTCGGTGTGGCCAGCACCGCATCAATTAAACTCTTTCTTTATCGCAATGCCATGGTCTCCTTGAATTAATTTTGTTTGTGCAGCTGGCAGGAAGAACCCATCACGCGGTTACATAAATGACCATCAATAGTGAAAGCATTAAACTAAGTATGATAAATTTATTTTATAAAGTACTATTCTACCCTACTATGATATCAAAAAGAAATGGCTCTATATATACCAAAATGGAAATAACTCAAAATACAAAGTGAAAATGCAAGTTGTACAATAATACATATGGTTTATGGAAAGTGTGCATTATAAGTATATATCTATTGTGAAAGAAAAATAAATCTCAGGATCCTAAAATCGCTGAGTCAAAGGGAAAAGTCAAGCTGGGAACTGCTTAGGGCAAATCTGCCTCCCATTCTATTCCTAAAAAATATAGTTACTAAGATTAAAAAAAAAAAAAAGCTACATACATCCCTCACCATTTATCCACAAGGAAATTCCTTGTGGACAAAGGACAGACAGACAGCTCAAAGTCACCCCTCTGCTCACTGATATAAATGCATATCTGATTGCCTCCTTTGGAGAGGCTAATCAGAAACTCAAAAGAATGCAACCATTTGTCTCTTATCTACCTTTGACCTGGAAGCCCCCTCCCCTCTTGGAGGTGTCCTGCCTTTCTGGACAGAACCAACGTGCATCTTACATATATTAATTGATGTCTCATTGCCCCGACCACAATGGGCACATGTTGTCAAGACCTCCTGAGGCTGTGTCACAGAAGCATCCCTAACCTTGACAAAATAAACTTCCTCAACTGACTGAGACCTGTCTCAGATATTTGGGGTACATATTTTGGTAACCGCAAAGGGATTCTGAGTGGAGGTGCCCCTGACCTTGAGGAATCTCCTATGGGTGTTTGGTACCAGCTTGAGCTATCTTTATGGCTCAAACCAATAGGACAACTTGCAGAGGCCTGGAAGCCCCCCCCCGCCCCCCGCCCAGAGAATCCCTGATCTCCCAAAATTTGATCGAGAACTAAAGTTTAGTTTGCTGTACAACTCCTTTATTTTTTTGGAGTTTTACTTGCTTCCAACAAGGAAGGCAGGGTCTGCAAAATATCTCAAGTACTGATCTTAGGTTTTTCAACAGTGATGTTATTCCCAGGAGCAATTTGGGGAGGTTCAGACTCGCAGCTGGAGGCTGTATGGCCCCTAAACCATAATTTTTAATCTTGTAGCTAATTTGTTAGGCCTACGAAGGCAGACTGGTCCCCAGGCAGGAAGGTATCCCACACCCCGACCCCGACTGGGAAAGGGCTATTACCAATTTTGTTTCAGAGTTAAACTATAAACTAAATTCCTTCCCAAGGTTAGTTTGGCCTAAACCCAGGAATGAACAAGGACAGCTTAAAGTTTAGAAGCAAGATGGAGTTGGTTAGGTCTGATCTCTTTCACTGTCATAATTTCATCAGCTATAATTTTTGCAAAGGTGGTTTCATTAGCACACTGAGATGGACAAGAATGATGAGGGCAATAGCAAGCATGCCTTCATTTATTCCTTCTCCAATGCCCTTTCTTTCTATAAATTTCTGACCTATATTATTTTACCTTTTCCCTGAAGAACTTCTTTTTAACATCTCCTGCAGGGCACGTCTGCTGGTGATGAATATCCTCAGTTCCTGTTTGTCTGAGAAATTATTTCTCCTTCATGTTTAAGGATAATTTTACTGATTACAGAGGTCTAAGTTGGTAGTATTTCTTTCAATATTTTAAATATTATAGCCCACTCTCTTCTTTACTTGCATGATTTCTGCACTGTAATTCTTATCCTTGTTCCTCTATAGGTAAGGGATTTCGGGGTTTTGTTTGTTTGTTTGTTTTTTCAGTATTTTCTCTTTGTCTTTCTTCAGTTTGGATATGATATGCCTATGTTACAGGTAGTTAGACAGGCATGATTGGGGCAGAAGAGGGCTCTACCCTCACACCACTAGGACTGTCAGAAGATGATTTAGCAATTATCGCATTGCCTCTCTAAAATGGAAAAATTGGCAGTTGGTGCTATGGAGAGGCCATTTCCTAATGGCCCACACCTATTGCACTAAAGTGTTAACTGAATGCAGGCACGAGGGTGAAAAAACTTCCCAGGCATATGCATTAAGAGACAAAATAGCAGAGTATGACCTTCTGGGAGCACTCCACTGGAAAAGGAAAGAAAGCCTCAGATGGGCATGCATACAACTTTCTAAATACACTGTGCATGCTCACTTCCTAAGGGTAAGGAGGGCACCTCGCATGCGGGCAGCCCACACCAATGGAAGCATCACGGGAAAGGGGCCAGCCTATAAAGTCCTAGGATCAAGATTAAACAGTGCACTTGTCCTTCAAGTCGCCCGCTTGGGTCTCTTTCAAGCATGCTTTCCTTTCTTTACTGTTCTAAAGTCTTTTAAAATAAACTTCCACTCTTGCTCGGAAACTTGCCTTGGTCTCTTTTTCTGCCTTATGCCCCTCAGTCAAATTCTTTCTTCTGAGGAGGCAAGAATTGAGGGTGCTGCAGACCCATACAGATTCACCAATGGTAACTCGGACATTTGTCACCCTTAACATATTAGGTACCATGAGACTTGGTTATTTGCCACCGGTAACATACTGGCCATGTGACTCAGATGTTAAGAGATATCTATGCCTTGCCTTCTTTGGTTGGAGGCATCTGACCCCTGTGTGTAGTCCCTTGTCCTTTCTCTTCCCTACTTTCTTCCCTTTTTTCTTCCCTTCTTTCTTTCCATGTGACTCAGATGTTAAGAGATATCTATGCCTTGCCTTCTTTGGTTGGAGGCATCCAACCCCCGTGTGCAGTTTCTTTCTTCCCTTCCCTTCCCTCCCCTCCCCTTCCCTTCCTTCCTTCCTTTTCTCTTTCTTTCTTTCCTTCCTTCCTTCCTTTCTCCTTCCTTCTCTTTCTTTTTCTTGTGATCAGTTCTGCTATTAATGCATTCTTCAGTATGCAGCTCCAAATTTTCTAGATCCTGTAGGCATGCTTCATTGTTTTGTATTTTTTTTCTTCTGTCACTTGTGACTATGTATTTTGAAATAGACTGTCTTCAGGCTCACTAATTCTTGTGATCAATTCTGCTATTAAAGCGTTCTTCAGTATGCAGCTCCAAAATTTCTGCCTGATTCTTTTAAATTATTTTAATGTCTTTGTTAAATTTATCTGATAGAATTTTGAATTCCTTCTCTGTGGTATACTGAATTTCATTAAGTTTCCTCAAAACAGCTATTTCAACTTCTCTGTCTGAAAGGTCACACATCTCTGTTTTTCCAAGATTGGTCCCTGGTGCCTTATTTAGTTTGTTTGGTGAGGTTATGCTTCCCTGGCTGCTCTTGATGCTTGTTGATGTTGGTTGGTTTTTGGACATTGAAAAGTTAGGTATTTATTGTACTCTTCACAATCTGCAGAAGGCTTTCCAGGTATTTTAAGGGACTTGGGCCCCAAGCTCTGTAACACTGTGGTTCTTGCAGACTCATGGAAGTAACACCTGTTGGTCTTGGTTAAGATTCGGAAGAATTCCCTGGATTACCAGGCAGAGACTCTTGTTCTCTTCCTTTACATTCTCACAATCTCTGTCTCTCTCTCTGTCTCTCTGTCTTTCTCTCTCTCTCTCTCTCTCTGTCTCTCTGTCTCTCTCTCTCTTTCTCTCTCTCTCTCTCCATAAGTGACTCTGCTTTCCGTGGCTGATTTATTAGCTCACCCTAATGGTGGCTTGCAGGGGTGGGAAGGACCTTAGGGTCCACATCAAGTAGGTCACAAGCATTAAAAGGCCCTCCTAGATAGGAGGCTCATGAGAGTGGTGAGGTTGAGGCCTAAAAACCATGCAATGTATGAGATTTCCTCTGCTTTTTCTTTCCAACTAAAATTCGCTCTTTTCCAAAAATGTGTACCACCCATTCTCCTGTTTTCTGTGTGTATGTTCTAAAATGGCTTTTCACACCCACCAGACCTTCTGCCTTGGGTGAAAGCCTGCTTCTTTGCTTTCACTTTGCATGCCACATGACTTCTAAAACACACACTCCCTGTTATTCCTGCGTCCATGGCTCTCTGCATTTGTGCAGCAGCAAAGGCACAGGCTCCCTTGTGGATATCCCCTGAGGTTTATATTTGTTTTTACTGTCTCGGGTGGCATTCCATCTTTCCCCTGTCTGCTGGCATGTGGCCAGGACACTAATTGGAACTCCAGTGCTGCCGGCTTCTTACAACTCATCATGTGCATTTTGTTCCTGTTACGCCCCAGCACTAAGTTTTCTGATGGCTTTTAAAAGCAGCTTGTCTGCCTGCATAGTGCTTCACTCTGGTCCTTTAAGGTTCCCACCCTCTTGTTTTATAAGCCACCACCACTTTGGGAGGAGGAGAAATTCATACCGCAAGCCCCAAGTCCTCAGAGGTTACTGCTTTATGTTCAGAGGGCAAATAAACATTACCCTCTTGAATACAAAGGCTCCTGTTTTCATGAGCATATGAAGGCTTTCCATGAGTATTCCTCTTGCTTCTTTCCACATCCTCCTATAGCCTCCATTTCTCGAATTACTTCCATGCCTTTCTCAATGTGCATCAAGCCCTTCAAGGTCATATTCTAAAGGAGGGAGGAGGGAAGTCCAGCCACTGCGGCAGTTAACAGAGAAACAGGTTTCTAAGAAAAAAGATAATTATTTTATTACTAAAATCCTCTGAGTGAGAGTCACTATAAGGCCATGGAGACAAGGATATAGGCTGGCCAAAGGCCACAGATGCAGGTGTGAAAGGAAAATATCTTGTGCCCTCAAAATCCTAAACTAAAGGGAACATTCAGGCTGGGTAAATCTGCCTCCCATTCTATTCAAAGTCATCCCTCTGCCCACTCTGATAGAGGCTTATTCTGATTGCCTCCTTTGGAAAAGCTTATCAGAAACTCAAAAGAATGCAACCATTTGTCTCTCACCTAACCTGTGACCTGGAAGCCCCCTCCCTGCTTCCAGTTGTCCTCACCATTCTGGATGGAACCAATGTACTTCTTACATATATTGATTGATATCTCCTCTCTCCCTAAAATGTATAAAACCAAGCTGTGCCCCAACCACCTTGGGCACATGTCCTCACGACTTCCTGAGGCTGTGTCACTGGCGTGTATCCTTAACCTTGGCAAAATAAACTTTCTAAATTAACTGAGGCCTGTCTCAAATTTTCAGGGTTCACACAAGAGACCCATAGGACAGAGATGAAGGGTGGCCCAGGCTGACAGATTACCACTGGAACAGAAATGAAACACTAGGGAGTTACACAGTAAGAACCAGTTAATTCCAGACCCCAGGAATGGACAGGGGCCAAGGGTTCACTCCAGTATCTCCTCTGTTCTCCAGTGGGTAATTGTGATGAGATGGGACCATGGATACACAGTAAAGACTGGTTAAGTCTGGAACCCAAGAAGGGTGGTCCTAGCCTAACAGGTTACCATTGGAACAAAGATGAAAGGCTAGGCAGGTACATAGTAAGGACCAGTTAATTCTGGAACTCCAGGGATGGACAGGGGCTCACTGTTCACTCCAGTATCTCTTCTGTTCTCTGTTCTCAAGTGGGTAATTGTGATGAGATGGGACCATGGGTACATGTAAAGAATGGTTAAGTCTAGAACCCAGGATGATGGGGGATGCCCCATTTGGGATAATAGGAAGAAAGGGAGGACACCTTTTTCCCTTTTCCTCCTTTTCCTCCTCTGTTCTCTCTTCGCAAATGGCAGATGGGAAATTGTGTCTCCATACCACAGGACTTGCCCCTTGGATGCATTCCCCCAAACTGGGAAAATTTTAATTTCCCCAAACCTTAAACTGCCTGGCTTAAAAAGAAACTGGGAGGCAATTACAAGAGTCAGCCTTGGAACCCCTGTGCAGGAGGTCCTCAGATTAGCCTCTTAAGTCTTTTACAACCCAGAGCAGAATAAAGAGAACAGGGCTAAGCCTGTTAGGTGGGGCAAATGGCATCCCCTCCCTCAAAACAAAAGATTCACACCCCTTTATATTACTTAAGGGACCAATTGCCATTCTCCCACCCATCCCCGGTAATGTCTAAAATAGCCCACACTTATTCAGACAAGTCCTAACTCTCAAGAGATTTCTCTAACTGAGAAATCTCTTGAGAGGGGATAACTTCTACAGTATGTAGACAACCTCTTTATCTACTTCCCCTTCTCAGGACACACATGGCAACATGCAGTACAAACCTTAACTTTCTAACAGAAAGAAAATGACTTTTATCTAGTTCAAAGATTCCATGAAATGGAAAAAAGATGATTTTTCCTTGGTGTTGTGGCTTGGTCCTCAGGGTGCGGCAAGCAGGGTTGTTAGGGCTGCTCAGGGAAAGGGAACCCAGAAGCCAGCAGCCAGGCATGCTGGTAGAAGCGTAGGAATTCTTGCCAGTCAGACTTCTGGCTTCTCTCTCTCTATGCAAACCAGTAGTAGGAATGGTAAAAATCAGTGTATTCTCTGCCCCTCCATGAATGACTTCTGACTTCCCTTCTTGAATTTTCCTTTGTCAAAGCTACCTTTGTAGACTCTAAATCTTGTAAAAACTGCTTACCACCTCTTTGAAAATACCTTGTACACTCATGGATAAGTCATAACCTTAGTTAAGGCTTATTGGTTTCACCTGTGAGGTTACTTTTGGTAAAGTTCAAAAACCACAAGTATTGGCTGTTTGGCTAGGCTAAAGTCAAGTAATAAGAGATTTAAAAGGATTTTCTTAGGAACACTATGGTTAAAAGTCAGCTTAGTTAAAAGCAGATGTCCAAGCTATACATATATTTAAAAGGCCTTGTTTTTTTCTCTTCTTGAATCTTATTTTTCTGAAGAAAAAAAGGTTTTTTGTTCTCAGTCAACTGAATTGGTTTTCTTATTTTGTGTTCTTGCCACTCTTGATGTACACATGAAAGGACCTAAGATAATTTCTAACGGCTTGGACTCCTTGGGAAAAACAGAGGAGGTGCCACAGACCACATTTTGGGAAAAACCTCTGGTTTCCTCATGTAACCCCAGGAACTGAAAGTGGATAGATCCCTCTTAAAATCTAAGGCTCTGTTCTGTTTGCATTGCGTTACCTGTTTTTCACTTTTGGGAGTTTCAGAAATTACTTCACATTATGAAAGAACTTTGGTAATAACCAGGTAGGAAATATATGGATGGCTAATGGCAGTTATGGAGGAATACTTGCACGTTTGGATCAGAGAAGCATGCTCTTGGCCACCGGGAAGGTACGGCAACATCCCCACCCCCCACGGAGAGATAAGACTCCCACGGGGAATGGGCTGACTGGCATTGGATCACTTTGCAATGAAATGTATGGTAAAATCATTGTACTGTCTTGCTCCATAGCATTTCTCTTTTGGGGATCCAGGATCCACTGTAATGATGGGACCCTTAATTTTGGGGATCCATTTTTGCCTTCCAGCTGTATCTTCTTATTAGGCTCTGGAAACTGCATGCTTTCTCCACTCTGTTCTCCCAAAGGCTCCACCCTGAAGCCGATAATCCAATTAAGAAACAAAAAGTGGCAAATGAAAAATCTTACAACTACTGAATCTTCTATGTATTTATATGTGTCGTGTGTGATGTTTATATAAAAGAGCTCTAATTAATTGGTGTTAAAAAATAATTGCTTAAATATTGTCAGAAAATGTAAAGTGTAATGCCTTTTAGTTCATGTGATCTAAATAATCTTTGGGAAATAAAGACAGTTTTAGGATTATTGGTAAAATAAAAATATCTTCAAAAATTTAGCCATTTGGTCTAAATTATGCAAGTCAGATATTAGGTTTGCTAAATGCTTTAAGGTCATAAACTGCTTCTTTTGCTTTTGAAAATTGTTCAACTTGCCTGCTTTACCACTAGATAAGGTCTAACAAAATGTGGCGTTAGCCATATCCCTAGCTATGCTGGAAAGAGTCAGACCTTATCTGCACTTCTGTATGGTGTCCTAGGCTAGTACATAATTAAAATAGCTTACTAACCAGGTTTTTCACCAAAAGTTGCTAAGAATCAACAGTGTAACATGTATTTGAAACTACTGAAGAAACAGTTTTACATGCAAGGTGTGCAAAGAAAGTACAATGTGCATTTGGTAAAAGATTACAAGAAGGAATGGGAATGTGGATTTCTTGCCTAGTTTAGAGGGTTAAAGGATTATTTTAAGTTAGATAGGAAACATCTGAAGGTTTGAAGTTTTGGAAAGTTTGTGAAAAATATATTGCAAAAGAGATTCAGCCAGGCGCGGTGGCTCACGTCTGTAACTCCAGCACCTTGGGAGGCCAAGGCGGGTGGATGACGAGGTCAGGAGATCGAGACCATCCTGGCTAACATGGTGAAACCCCATCTCTACAAAAAATACAAAAAAATATTAGCCAGGCATGGTGGGGAGAGCCTGTAGTCCCAGCTACTTGGGAGGCTGAGGCAGAGAATTGCTTGAACTCAGGAGGTGGAGCTTGCAGTGAGCTGAGATCACACCACTGCACTCCAGCCTGGGCGACAGGGTGAGACACCATCTCAAAAAATAAAAATAAAAATAATAAAAAAAGAGATTCTGTGTGTAAATATATTGACTAAAGTTAAAGGGGTATTATACAGTTTTTCCATAAGTTGAACATTGGAATAAAAGCATAACAGAGTTTTCTTGGAGCCCTGATCTGCTCTTTAACAAAAGTTGTAAAGTGTTATAAAAGGTTTATGAGAATCTTACCTTATGGTCAGACATTAAAATTAGATAGATTGTCCATAACATTTTATTAAGAATTCGGTTTGACACTAATGCAAAGGTGAAATTTAGCTTTCTCTCTTGAACAAGATTTTCGTGTAATATTAAAAATAATGAAAGACTTTTGTTTGCCTTTCAAATGAACTACAGGTTGGCTAAGTGAATGACTTATGGTGACCTGGGATTTTATTTTATAATATCAAGTGTTTAAAATCTTTGATAATTGACAAACTTTCCAAAATTAAATTATAAATTATGTCTATTTCTGACCTAATTAATGTTTTAGATTTTGGACTTTAGGTCCTCTAAAGTCCAAAATGACATAGTTGGCTTATTTGGTATTAGGAAGCATTGTCAAATATGAAATTGTATTTGGCTTTCTTTGGGCTGTATTTGCATAAATATGTCATTAATATGTATTCCAAAATTATGAGACTCTGATATAACTTAGTGGGTATCATTAATAATTAGAACTGTTATGTAAAATTCTTGTGTGCCACAGAGGTAAGAAATTTCCTTGTCAATGTGTCTGTAACTGTGGCTGCCCTAGGACTTTTCGTCATCCACAGATAATTGTTGTCTTTTTTTTTTTTTTTTTTTGAGACAGAGTCTCACTCTGTTGCCCAGGCTGGAGTGCATTAGCACAATCTCGGCTCACTGCAACCTCTGCCTCCCGGGTTCAAGTGATTCTGCTGCCTCAGTCTCCCGAGTACCTGGGACTACAGGCATCTGCCACCATGCCCGGCTAATTTTTGTATTTTTAGTAGAGACAGATTTTCACCATATTGGCCAGGCTGGTCTCAAACTCCTGACCTTGTGATCCGCCTGCCTCTGCCTCCCAAAGTGCTGGGATTTCAGGCATGAGCCAGCGCGCCCGGCTTGTTGTCTTGTTTTGATCCTCTTTAAATGGTGTTTTATAATCAGCTATAGAACGGACAGGTGTTCCTGAATGCAAGTTTCTGGTAACTTTGGTGATTGTGACTGTCAGGCCTCTGAGCCCAAGCTAAGCCATCAAATCCCCTGTGACCTGCAGGGATACATCCAGATGGCCTGAAGTAACTGAAGAATCACAAAAGAAGTGAAAATGGCCTGTTCCTGCCTTAACTGATGACATTCCACCACAAAAGAAGTGAAAATGGCCAGTCCCCGCCTGAACTGATGACATTACCTTGTGAAATTCCTTCTCCTGGCTCATCCTGGCTCAAAAGCTCCCCCACTGAGCACCTTGTAACCCCCACCCCTGCCAGCCAGAGAATAACCCCCTTTGACTGTAATTTTCCTTTACCTACCCAAATCCTATAAAACGGCTCCACCCCATCTCCCTTCACTGACTCTCTTTTGGGACTCAGCCCGCTTACACCCAGGTGAAATAAACAGCCTTGTTGCTCACACAAAGCCTGTTTGGTGGTCTTTTCACACGGACGTGAGTGAAAGTGACATTAAAGGCCGGGCGCGGTGGCTCAAGCCTGTAATCCCAGCACTTTGGGAGGCCGAGACGGGTGGATCACGAGGTCAGGAGATCGAGACCATCCTGGCTAACACGGTGAAACCCCATCTCTACTAAAAAATACAAAAAACTAGCCGGGCGAGGTGGCGGGCGCCTGTAGTCCCAGCTACTCAGGAGGCTGAGGCAGGAGAATGGCGTAAACCCGGGAGGTGGAGCTTGCAGTGAGCTGAGATCCGGCCACTGCACCCCAGCCTGGGCGACAGAGCAAGACTCCGTCTCAAAAAAAAAAAAAAAAAAAAGAAAGTGACATTAAAATAAAGGAAAAAATATTTTTCAGGACTTTCATGGAGAGCTGAAATGTTCCATGAATATCAAGCAGAACAGGGGTTAACTGAATGGACAAAACTAGTAAAAGACTAAAGTCATCCTTTTTTTTTTTTTTTTAACATTTTGCTTAAAATGTTGCTGATCCTTTGTTTTTCAGATTCAAGAAAACTTTTGAGTTATTTACAGCTTTTAACAATTGAGTAAAGAATACTCCTGTGAAGAAAATTTGGAGCCTATTCCTTTCTCTCTACCTGATTTTTCCAGAATTTGAAAACAATTTGTGAGTTTTTTTTTTTTTTTTTTTAGATGGAGTTTCGCTCTTTGTTGCCCAGGCTGGAGTGCAGTGGTGTGATCTTGGCTCACTGCAACCTCTGCCTCCCAAATTCAAGCAATTCTCCTGTCTCAGCCTCCCGAGTAGCTGGGATTACAGGCGCCTGCCACCATGGCCAGCTAATTTTTTTGTATTTTTAGTAGAGACGAGGTTTCACCATATTGGTCAGGCTGCTCTCGAACTCTTGACCTCAGGTGATGCTCCCGCCTCAGCCTCCCAAAGTGCTGGGATTACAGGCATGAGCCACTGCACCCAGCCAATTTGTGAGTATTCTTAACTTATGGCAATATAGTTATTTGCGTAAGTGCAATAAGAATGCTTTCTTTTGCAACAGGGCAATGGGAGAAACTGGTTGTTTTACCAAGTCTTTGACTGGAATGACATGTCTTCATCTAAGGAATCAAGCTTGACTTATAGAGCCAATAAAAGTCATTTGGGAAAACTGGCCTCATACCTTGTCTACACAGTCCCTGTACAGTGTTCCTGACCTGTGGTATGTAAAGAATGTCATTGTCTGACAAGCCTAGGAGCCCCAAGTTATTTTGGAACCTCAAAAAAAGAGAAATTTACTCAACTCATAAGTATTTGAAGGTACAAACCCATGGGTGAGCTCAGCTTTAAAAAGTCTTGTCTGAGATTACTTATGGAACAGAGTTCCATCAAAGCAAATTTTAAAAGCCTATGTGAAAAAATGATTATTCTTGCTGGGCTTTATGCAAATAATCAGGCTAAGTATAAATAAGACTAAAGTTTACTTTCCAAACAAATCAATCCTATCATAATTTAAAAAAAACAAAAACAAAAACAAAAAAACATGAGGACTGGAGAGAGAAAAATATTTTTCAAAAATTATTATATACCTACTATTAGAATCTAGTCTCATCAGTTGTTTTTAAGTTTTTGTCTGCATTTTGGACTAACCCTGCTTATTCCTGTAAACCAACCAGTGATCTCTTGATGCAGCTCAGAAGAAACAAAAAGGATGGGTCATCAAGCTCCAGATGATCTTCAGTGAAGGATATCATCCTCTCAATATTCAAGAGACACCCTTCTACAGGGGACCCCAAGACTGCTCATCAGTGGGACAGGAAGGAGGCAAAATCCTGCCCCGACTCCCTCGGACCTGGCTAGATACTGCTTTCACCAACCCATGGAATGACCTTCCTGACCTGACAGCTAGCAAAATGCCAAGACCCACTGAACCACCACTGTCCATTTGTCAGTGGAAAGCAGTTACAGAAGACTGACTTTTGTCCATTCTTCCCCAAAGATTTGGGGTCTTGGGGTCTTGGGCTCTTGAGGGGGGAATGTTACAGGTAGTTAGGCATGAGCAGGGCAAGAGAGGGCTCTCCCCCCACCCACTAGGAATGTCAGGTGATGGTTCTGCAATTATTCCATTGCCTCTTTAAAAGTAATAAGTTGGCAGCTGGCATGAGGGAGAGGCCATTTCCTGATAGTCCACACCTATTGTACTAAAGTGTTAATTGAATGCAGACACCAGGGAGAAGCAATTTCCCAGGCATATGCATTAAGAGAGAGAATGACAGAGTATGACCTTCTGGGAGCACTCCACTGGAAAAGGGAAGAAAGCCTCAGATGGGCATGCATACAACCTTCTAAACACACTGTGCATGCTCACTTCCCAAGGGTAAGGAGGGCACCTCGCATGCGGGCAGCCCACACTAACAGAAGAATCATGGGAAAGGGGCCAGCCTATAAAATCCTAGGATCAAAGTTAAAACAGTGCGCTTTTCCTTCAAGTTGCCCGCTTGGGTCTCTTCCAAGCATACTTCCCTTTCTTTCCTGTTCTGAAGCCTTTATTATTTTTCTTTTTTTTCTTTTTTCTTTTTTTTTTTTGGAGTCGGAGTCTTACTCTGTTGCCCAGGCTGGAGTGCAGTGGCGTGATCTCGGCTTACTGCAACCTCCGCTTCCTGGGTTCAAGTGATTCTCCTGCCTCAGCCTCCTGAGTAGCTAGGATTGCAGGCATGTGCCACCATGCCCAGCTGTTTTTTATTTATTTTTTTATTTATATTTTTAGTAGAGACAGGGTTTCACCATGTTGGTCAGGCTGGTCTCAAACTCCTGACCTTGTGATCTGCCTGCCTCCGCCTCCCAAAGTGCTGGGATTATAGGCGTGAGCCACTGTGCCCGGCCCCTGAAGCCCTTTTTAAATAAACTTCCACTCCTGCTCTGAAATTTGCCTCAGTCTCTTTTTCTGCTTTCTGCCCCTTAGTCGAATTCTTTCTTCTGAGTAGGCAAGAATTGAGTTTGCTGCAGACCTGTATGGATTCACTGTCAGTAACCTGGATACCTTCCACTGGTAACACCCTGGTGTGGATTTTTTTGGTATTTATCCTGCTTGGTATTTTCTAAAATTCCTGGATCTGTGGTTTGATGTTTGTCACTGATTTTAGAAAATTCTCAGCTGTTATTATTTGAAATATTTCTTCTGCTCCAAATTTTCTTTCTAGTATTCCAACTATGCATATGTTATACTTTTTGAAATCATCCCACAGTGCTTCAATGTTCAGTTCTTTTTTCATTTCAATTTGGAAGTTTCTATTGTGAAAAGAAAATAAAAACCCAGGACCCCGATTCACTATGCCAAAAGGAAAATATTAAGCTGAAAGCTGAGTCATGCAATAAAATACCTTTCTTTTTGTTCCTAAGCAGATAGCTACAGATAAAAGGTTAAACATCTCCACAGGTAGATACTACATATTTTCCCTTATCTTATGTAAAGTGCTAGTTTACTGTGAGCCAGAGGAATACAGAATTGACTATTCCCATTTCTGCTCTTTTTCCCTTGCATCATGTGGATTACTGTACCCTCCCTCTTTCCCCTCTAGCCTGCTGTTCCCATTTAAATATTGAAGCCCTCAAAATTATCTTTGGATAAAGACACAGACCGCAGACTGTTTCTGTGATTCCGTGCTCTTTTCTTCTGGGAATGTCCTTCACCTTGGCAAAATAAACTTCTAAATCAATTGAGACATGTCTTACATACTTTTTGGTTTACACTATCGACCTATCCTGAAGCTCAGGAGTCCCCAGCCCCCAGGCCACGGACCAGGACCAGTCCATGGCCTGTTAGGAACTGGGTCACACAGCAGGAGGTGAGTGGTGGGCTAGCCAGTAAACCTTCATCTGTATATACAGCCACTCCCCATCACTTGCATTACCACCTGAGCTCCGCCTTCTGGAAGATCAGCTACGGCATTAGATTCTCATAGGAGCACAAACCATATTGTGAACTGCACATGCGAAGGATCTAGGTTGCACGCTCCTTATGAGAATCTAATGCCTGATGATCTGTCACTGCCTCCCATCACCCCAAGATGGGACCATCTAGCTTTACAAAAACAAGCTCCAGGCTCCCAGTGATTCTACATTATGGTGAGTTGTACAATTATTTCATTATCTATTACAATGTAATAATAATAGAAATAAAGTGCATAATACATGTAATGCACTTCAATCATCTGGAAACCATGCCCCTCACCCCCAGTCTGTGGAAAAATTGTCTTCCACGAAACCTGCCCCTGGTGCCAAAAAGGTTGGGGACTGCTACTCAAGCTTACTGAGTCTTTCCTCAACTGTGTCTAGTCTACTGATAATCCCATCAAAGGCATTCTTCATTTGCTGGAGTGCAGTGACAGGATCTCGGCTCACTGCAACCTCTGCCTCTGGGGTTCAAGCGATTCTCTTGCCTCAGCCTCCTGAGTAGCTGGGATTACAGGCACCTGCCACCATGCCCAGCTAATTTTTGTACTTTTAGTAGAGACAGGGTTTCTCCATGTTGGCCAGCCTGGTCTTGAACTCCTGACCTCAGGTGATCCACCCACCTCAGCCTCCCAAAGTGTTGGGATTACAGGCGTAAGCCTCTGTGCCTGGGCTCTGTTACAGTATTTTTTTATTTCTAGCATTTCCCTAAATATTCTTCTCAAGGAGAGTTTACATTTTGCAGCTCTTTTAGCTGTTATTCACTGTTATACACTATTATTATACTAGAGCCTTGTTAGCATGGTAGTGAAGTGCAGAGGAGAGGAAGTGTTCTATAATATTATGATTAATTGAAAGAGTGAGACCTTGTTTCAGTCTTTTGTGGGCCTGTGTCCCTGGGCTTTGATTTTCATAAGAGTTTTATTTTAGCTCCTTTCTCTCCCTTACATGAGACTAGAAACCTAAAGGGGGCTGAAATTGGAGAAATGCCTTTCCCTCAGCTGAGATAAGGCTCTGATAAAGTCTTTTCCACTGCAGAATAGGCTTTAAAAAAAAATGAAGGCGGCTCTGGGTGTATTTCACAAAAGTATAGTTCCCTTCCCACTGCAGGGGCCATGAGGAGATAATTTTGGGTTCTTCACTGCAAGAATATGGTGGGGTTCTTGGAAGTAATGCCTACAAAAGTGTGGGGACCTCCCTGACTGTAAATCCTCAGGGGTTTCTCACTCTCATATTATTCCACACTCAGTCTCCAGCAATTCATCAATATTACATTTACGTGCTCTTACCTATTTATATCTCTAGCAGTTTCTGTTCTATGAAAGAAGAAATAGGTTGTGACTCTCTGGATTTGCCTTCAGAATTTGGGACAGTCAATTGCCCTATGCCTCAGTTCTTTGAAAAATCTAAGAAATGTTGTTGATTCTGTTTGTTCAGATTTTTTTCTGGTTGTAAGTACAGGAGCAATGACTTACAAGTTCTTATATGTTGGAACTGAAACTGGAAGTCTGGCTATGGGTTTTAACAGGGAAGCTAAACAGCAGTGCAAAATAAAAAATAAAAAATTTTAAATGGGCTGGGTGTGGTGGCTCACACCTGTAATCTCAGTACTTTGGGAGTCCAAGGCGGGAGGATCGCTTAAGTCCGGGAGCTCAACAGCAGCCTAGACAACATAGCAAGACCCCATCTCTATTAAAAAAAAAAACAAAAAACAAAACAAAATAAAAAAAACGGCAGTGCACATTGCTTTTGTCTGCTTCTTTTCTGCTGAACATCACACCTGGGAATTAGGTTGCCCTGGAAAACCCAGCTGCTCCATAAATATTAGCTCTTTTCACTCCCAGGTACAGGAAATTTATGGGGCTCCCTGAACCTGACATCTCAGCCCCAAAATTTGTAAAGTGCAGTGTAAATTAGAATTTAGAGCTCCTGAATCAAAATTCCTGGTAATGGCCATGCACAATGGCTCATGCCTGTGATTCCAGCACTTTGGGAGGCCAAGGTGGGAGGGTCGCTTGAGCCCAGGAATTCAAGACTGGCCTGGGCAATACAGTGAGACCTTGTTTCTACAAAAAAACTTTAAAAATTAAAAAATATATATATTCTTGGTAATGAAGTCTGAGGAACTGTAACTTAATGCTAGGAGAGAAAAGTTGTCTACGTCACTACCACTACCACCACCATCAAGAGGCAGTGCATGATACTATTAGAATCTATAGCTTACATTAACTGCCTAATGATTGTTAAGTGCTTGCTTAGACTAGAGTAACCAGTTTCTGAGTCCTGGGAGTACATTCGAAAGGAAGTTTGTATAGAAGAGTTGGGAGTACCCAGATTTCAGAGCCAGACAGTCCAAAGTCTGAATACAGACTTTGTCACTATTTGTGTAACTTTAGCAAAGGTACTTAACGTCTTTATGACCCAGTTTCTTCATCCTTAAAAGGGAGCTGGCATTAACTACTTTACAGTATTACTGTGTATACTGAGAAAACTATTTGATATCCTGTACCACATGCAATATCAGGTCTTTCTAGTTCTTTTAAAATTTCTGATCTATTCCTATCATGAGGTGGGTTAGAGAAAGCAGGAAAGAATAGATGAGAAGTACATGGTTTTTAAAGGTCATAATTGCTAAGTCAGTGTCACTGTGCTTTTTGTGCTGTAGCCTCAGTGCTTTGTATATTCTATGTGGCTTACCATAACCCTTTACTAAAAGGATGCCATTTTTGCATAGTTGCCACTGCAGGTTACTGACTCTCTCCTCCTTTTAGTCACATGTCACAGAGAGGCTAATTCCATTTCCAGGAGTGAGTCTCTTTGGGATAATCTATCTGCTTGGTACTCTCTTGTTTAGGAAGAGGCATTGATCAAATTCCACTCAATGAGACATTAGGGGAAGGTTACAGATGGACTTCTGAGGAAAGTGTCCTCATTCATAAGAAAAACTCATCAGAAAAGATTGTCTTTTCTTCTTCCTCAGGAAGTTGCTTACCTCCTGAAATTGTTGTAGCCATCAAGCTATCAGCCTTAGGACGGAAGTTGATATTGTGAATGGCAGAAGAAAGAGATGGAAAAAAGCTGAGTCCTTTGCTGAATAAACAACCATCAAGGCTGCCCTACTTCAGTACTTACAGTCTTTGGATAATTAATTTCCTTATTAAGTTAGTTTTAGTTGAATTCCTTGTTATATGAAAATGGAACAATCCGAGATGTGCTCAGGCACAAAACAGCTCTTCAATGAGTAAGAATTCCTGACTTGTGTCCATCAGTGAGCACCTACATCTATAGTGGCAGAACTCATGTTTCCCAGGAAAGAAAAGCCAGAAGTTATCAACACTTGTCCTAATGATTGCTAGAGGTCTGACAACTGTTTGGCTTCTGCTCCAGATTAAAAAGGAAAGCTTCAGGCAGAAGCCAAACCCTGACTTATCTAGGAGGTCCAGAGGTACATTAAATACTTGAGATAATACAGAAACCTAGTTTCAATTCAGAGAATCATCGTGTGAAGGTGCACTCTTGTGAAATATCCAGATTATAAAGATATCAAAGGTTACTTGCTTTCAATTCAGGGGACTGTACTGATACTGAGAAAGACACATTTACAGTGTTGACAGTTAGAACAATATGATTAACTTTCCTAGGTGCACTAAACAATACAAGTATAGAAAGTCGTAGATGCTTGAGATTTATCCAGAGTTGGGATTTTTCCAGGACAGTGGAGCCAGGAACCAGAGGATGAGGTAGGAGTGTAGTAAAAATAATGTAGTGTGATGGACATTGGGTTGGGAGGGAAGGAAAGGGTGGAATAGGCTGACAAACATGGAAAAAAGGATAAGGGACAGGAGTCTAACAATATTCAGGTTTAATTTCTTTATGATAAATACTTTGCTACAAGCTTTGAGGAACAGAAGATCTGATTGTAAAAAACAGTTACAATGATTATGGAAGCTTTTAGTGATAATTGGCACTGGAGGAATATAGACATAGCATAGAAGGAATGCACATCAGCTCCAGATTCAAACCACAAAGGTGGGAATGTCACCTCCTCTGCTAACCGACTCAGTCAGGTTGGCTAAGCTACTTAACCAATGTGTGCCTCAGCTTCCTTATATAGAATGGAAACTATATGAGGTTGGCTAAGCTACTTAACCAATGTGTGCCTCAGTTTCATATATAGAATGGAAACAATAGCAGCACCTACCTCATAAGCTTGTTTTGAGGATTAAATAAGTGAATACATTTAGAGCCCTTAGTAGAGTACCCTGGCACATAGAAATCACCCAACAAATCTTAATATTAACACAATATTAAGTAGTAAACATTCAGGCTTTGCAGTCAGACAGACTGGGGTTTGAATCACACTTCCAGAGTCCAAGCTTCTTTCTCTATGCTACCTGTTCCTCAACACTAGTTCTACGTTATTCATTAAAAAAAAAAAAAAAGACTCTGATGCACGGTATAAAGAAACAAATGGGCTGGGCGCAGTGGCTCATGTCTGTAATCCCAGCACTTTGGGTGGCCAAGGCGGGTGGATCACCTGAGGTCAGGAGTTTGAGACCAGCCTGGCCAACATGGCGAAACCCTGTGTCCGCTAAAAATACAAAAATTAGCTGGGCATGGTGGTGTGTGCCTGTAATCCCAGCTACCAGGGGGGCTGAGGCAGGAGGATCACTTGAGCTTGGGAGACGGAGGTTGCAGTGAGCCGAGATCGTGCCACTGCACTCCAACCTGGGTGACAAGGTGAGACTCCATCTCAAAAAAAAAAAAAAAAAAAAACCAAAAAAAAAAAAAAAAAAGGAAAAGAAAAGAAACAAGTGGCAAATATTGCGTAAGTACAAATGATGGAGGAATTACTTCCTACCAAGGTGCAAGGAATAAGGGTGAGGAGGTATCAGACTTCAAAAAGGCCCTGGCATTTGAACTGAGCCCAAAAGGATGTTTGCCGTAGAGAGAAAAAGGGTAAGAACATTGAAGATTGAAGGGACAGCATGTGGAAAGGCATACAAGTAGTAAAGCACATAGTACAGTTGGGAAAACAACAGATTTTCCAGTGTGGCTTGACTGCAGGCAAAGTGGGGCAAGGCCTGGAGTAGTGTGAGGCACTTGAGAGTGAGAGCTTCTTTCTTTATTTCATTCTGGTCCTGGCCTTCACTTGGAAGAATGTTATGAGAGATGGAGATAGAAAGGCAGACTTGTATTAAAGGGTGCAAGGTCTTGAAAGCCTTGATAGAAAATCTGGTGGTAGTTTATAGATTACATCCCATTGAAGGTTGCTCTTTTGAAATTGGGGGGCAGAGTTGATAATTAGTGGCTGCTAAAAGTCCAGACTAGACAGATGAAAAATTCACTCTGATATTATCCCCACACAACATTTTAGGCCAGGTGACATCTGAAGTAGCCTCTATTACATAAAGTAGCCCATAATATTTATCAAAAAAGGGAGAAGGAACAAGAGGCCTGAGTGAATGATGAATTTTTTATTTCAATTACACCCCAGAAAAAGAATTGAGGAAGGATTCTACCCTCTACAAGTCAGAACAAAGGCAATCATCATCTTGCTTGGATACACACACACACACACACACACACACACACACAGCCCCACCCCCCAGTCACCCTGCTCTTTGGCTGAGATGGAAAAATTCTACAGGCATAAACTGTTTAAGTATCTGCTTTGGAGTACATTTGGGGCACAGAAGTATTTAATCAGGTCACAATTTGAAGTTTTCCAAATATAAATGCAATACCCACAACAGGAATTCTAGGCTAAGGGAGCTGTGATAAGAAAAAAAAAGATGACAGGATAGATGTATAGGTAGATTAGACAGACAGACACATAGATAGATATAGATAAATAGATACATAGATAATTTAAAAAATTATCTAAATTACAGGTACATGTCACAAAAACAGACTGCTTTTTTCACCCATAATACGCTGTTGGGTCTGCCTCCTTTATTTTAACTTGTTGATGCAGAATATACAGCAAAGGTAAGCTTTACATATATTAATCTAGGTGTGGCTGCCAAAACTAGGGAAAATTACACTGTTGTTCTGACATCAAATATTTGAAACCACCTACTTGGAGTTAGCATTGGACTCTACAGGTTTAAGGGCACAATCCCCAACAATGCTGCCCCCGCTTTAGATCAGATACCAGCCCCAATTCTCAGGAAGCCACCTATCCTTCTGACTGACCACTTATAAATTCAGGAGTTCCCATGACATTATGAGGTTTCATAATTAACTGAAACAACTCACAGAACTCACGAAAAGTGCTATTCTTATTATTACAGTTTCATTTAAGGATACACACAGGACAAGGTCTGAAAGGATCCTGGACACAAAGCTTCCATACCCTCTCCTTGTGGAGTCAGGAAATATCACCCTACCTAGAGAACAATATGTTCACTAACCAAGAAGCTCCACTTAGCCCTGAAGTTCAAAGTTTTCACTGAGGTTTTATTACACAGGCAAGATTGATTAAACCATTGGTTATGTGACTGAACTTAATACCTAGCCCCACTACCTTCCCTGAAGGTTGAGCTGGCCCAAAGTTCCAACCCTTTAATCATATGGTTGGTCCTTCTGGTGACCAGTCCCCATCCTGAAGCTATCTAGGGGCCCACCATAAGTCACTTCGTTAGCATAACAAAGATACTCCTGTCACACAGGAAATCCCAAGGTTTTTTGAAGCTCTGTGTCAGAAACTAGGGCTAAAGATCAGCTATATTCTCTATTATACTATACCATACTTGAAGTCTTCTCTGTTGACATACTCGAAAAAACACAGAGACAAGAGACAAGACAGCTTGAGTAGAAAACCATAAGCTGAATGCTGGCCCCAGTATTTATATTATCAGAATTCTGGAGAGTAAAGAGAAGAAAATAATAGGAGAGGGTAGGAGATGAGGATGTAGGGGACTAATCCCTACCTATGATTTTGCCCCATATGCCTTGTATCTATCCTAGATTTTAAGTCTAAACAGGAGGGCCTAAAGTAGTAGAACAACATAGTTTCAACTCTATAAACTTGGTATAAACATAAGAATAGGAGTGGGATTAGAAAAAGTAATTTCTTCCTAGCAACACTTTCTTACACTGACTTTGTATGTATTGTGATATATGAAGAAATAAGCATTTGATCTTTTTTATTTTGATTGAAATTTGAAATGAGTTATTTTTTAAATTTAAAAAAATTTTTAATTTATATGGATATGTAATATTTGTACATATTTATTGGGTATAAATTATATTTTGATATAAACATACAATGTGTAATGTAATTGAGATACACATCACCTCAAATATTTATCATTTTGTTGCACTGAGAACACTCCAAATCTATTCTCCTAATTACACTGAAATACATAATAATTATTGTTAACTATAGGCACCCTATTGAGCTACTGAATACTAGATCATATTCCTTCTAACTGTGTTTTTGTACCCATTAACCAACTCCTTTTTATACCCCATCCCCAATACCCTTTCCAGCCTTTGGTAACCATAAATTTTTGTCCCATATTCCTGGCATAGATCTCCTAGAACCCTTGCTATTTCCTGATAGGGATAACAGAAGCATCTTTTGTTACATGTGGCTTTAGTCTCAAGCTCTTGACAATAAGACCCTTGGAATCTCTGGAGTGATAGGTGTCTTTTTTTATGCTCCGAGATGACTGGTGGGTGAGGGCTACTAGATAGCTTCAAGATATGGATGGTCACCAGAAAGATCAAGGCATGATTAGAGGGTTGGAACTCAGCCTCACCCCTTGACCTCCAAGGAGAAGAGAGGGGCTGAAGATTGAGCTAATCACCAATGGTCAATGATTTCATCAATCACGCCTATGTAATGAAACCTCTACAAAAACCCCAAATGTCTGAGAGGTTCCAGGTTGGTGAACTCATTCGTATTCTGGGAAGGTGGTGTACACCAAATCCACATGGATGGCAGCTTCAGCATTTGGGACCCTTCTGGACCTTGCCATAATGTACCTCTTCATCTGACTTTTAATTTATATTCTTTATGAACCAGTAATAGGAAGTAGAGTTTCCCTGAGTTCAGTGGGCCCTCATAGCAAATTATTGAACCTGAGGAGGGGGTTGTGGGAACTCCCAACTGGGAGCTAAGTCAGACAGAAGTGTGGGTAACGTGGAGATCCATTACTTGTGATTGCTGTCTGAAGTGGGGGAGGGCAGTCTTATGGGAATGAGCCCTTAACCAGAGAAGTCTGCACTAACTCTGGGTAGTGTCAGAATTGAATTAAACTGTAGGATACCTAACTGGTGTCCTCAAAGAATAGGAGAATTGCTTGGTGTGAAAAATCCACATATTCTGTGCCAGAAGTATTGTGGGTAGAGGAACCACTTTCTTTCACTTGGTACCCAGTGGATGCATGGGGCAGGGGGAAAGGAGGATACTCAATGTGAAAGAGGACAAGGACTTACCATGGGGTTGCTACCTGTGATGGGACCAAAGAAACACATCCTAAGGAATGAGCAGAGATCACAACACAAGAGGGCAAAGGGTATGCAGAGGGGAACTTAGGAGACTATCCATGAAGCAGTTTCTGTAGGTGCTCCCCAGAAAGACCCTCCTCTGAGGCCCAACACAGCAGGGAGAGAGAGTGTCACATGGAGCAGCAACCCACTTTGTGTCCCTCAATGGGAATGAGATTCTGCTGCATGGGGCTGAGATCCAGGAATCCCGTTGGGGGTCGAGAAGCTTGGAGTATCCTAATGAGAAATCCTAGGTGAAGGGCCCACAGCATCTAGGTTTCCTCTCCTGGAGTCTATGTCTTCTCCTCCTTTTCCTAGAACTGCCAGGATTGAGGTTCATTCCTCTCTTGCATCCCCAGTCAGCTGGAGCCTTGCAGTAAAAGGCAGATGTATGTGTTCCCTTCTCCTGCCCTCCTCCACCCTCTGCCAGTTTTGAGCTGATATCAGCCATCCCCACTGCCTGAATACTGCCAGTAAGAAGACACAGAGTAGAATGAGTGCGGATGCGTAGCCCATGGTTCCCATCCCCACCCCTGCCTTTCCTGATCCAGCACCACAGATGTTCACGAATTGTCACTTCACCATTTCCCCGCTCTGGGCTTCCCTGAAGCCAACTCCATCCATATGCCCACCTCCCCCACCCACACATACAAACACAGGGCACTCACTGGGCTGGGAGCCTTGGGATGAGGGGATAAGGGTGTTCAAAAGGCAGGAGGGAGCAGGCGGATCCGAGGCATTACCTGCACCCGCATCTAGTCTCAGTCACCACCTCTTAGGGATGGCATCTGCCGTCCTTGCACCCACTTCCTCCAATAGCAACCGCTGCTCCTTTCCATGAATGAGTCAGGCAGGTAGACTCTTTGCTTCTTGAGCTCCTGAACAAAAGACAGATCAGCTAAGACGCTCGCGGTTGGCTGAGGGATTGTTTCCTTTACCAACAAATGCTGTAGTTCCGGTCGCCTGAGAAATTAGTTTTCAGGCTGATGCAGCATGGAAAGACACCTACCTACCTTAATATGCCGCCGTTCCCCCCACGTTCTGCTCTGCGGAGCACAGGTGTCTTCCGCCTTTCAGGTCCTTTCTGGGTGTAAGAAAACACTCCTCTCCGCAGGCCAAATCCAGAGCCTGGTCACATGACCCACCGTCAGCCCCACGTGACTGCGCAGTCAGCTTGTTCGCCGCAGTCCCCTACCACCGATGACAGTCTTCTGCCTCTGGGGTGCTTACTAGAAGACACTGAAGCTCCTTGGCCAGACAGCTGGAAGGAAGGCTGGGCTTTGCTCTGGAGGACCACTTGGCTGGCGAGGAACATTCGATGAGGATTTGGGAAATGAAGTGATTTTTAATATATTGTATACGACTCAAGCGACATACTAAAACACACACAGGATCTGTCTTGAAACATGGTAGTAAGCAAAACAAAATTCAAACTCCAATTTGCACCACTAGGATGATCCCTGTTAAAACTTATGGTTTGCAAAGGGAGGCAAAACTGTCACTTCCATGTACCTTACCAAACTAGGATCAGGTGGGGAAAAAAAAGCATGTTGCACTGTCAGAAAAATTATACAAAACTTAGGTAAAGTCACCATTAGTTACTGGATGTCATTTCAGGGCAGTGCTGGGATGTCTATTGATTTACCTATTTTTCAACTCTGTAGACACTGATGTTAACATGTATATATTTTATTCAATAGATATGTAAATGATTTATGTCCAGTGCAATAGATAACCTTAAATATTACAATTTATTGCCCTGTAAGATATTAACTAGTTTTGCATTTAACCTGGCAGTGTTATTCTAACATTTATTAATTTCCTATGTGTTTATAAAATTCAATGTTTTGTTTATATCTTCATATTGTGTATATTGTATATACACATATACCCTTCAACTGTTTTCTTAATCCTAGCAGTTGTTCATTAATTGTGTTGGAAAATCTTTCACATATTCTTTTTACATTTACATGAGTTGTAATTTTACCTTTGAAAATTTAGAGCATTCTGAGACAAAAAAAAAATTTTGTCATGTCTAAAAATAAAACATTTGATATTTCTCCTAAGTCTGAATTTCCTCTCCAAACCAACATATATCCCTGTCTTTTCCAATTCTCCTGACTGAAGGTATGGTGTGGTCATTTTTTAAATTATCGTGGCAAAATACACATAACATAAAATTTGCCATTTAAAGCATTTTAAAGTATACAACCCAGTACATTATCAATGTTGTACAACCATCACCACTGTCTAGCTCCAGAACTCTGTTGTCACCTCAAAAGGAAATGTTATGTTTTTTACGGTAATAATTATGTGAAAAAGGTGCCATTTTTGTACCATGAACAGACTAATATTAAACTTAACACCCTTGGTAATTTTTTTTTTTTTTTTTTTTTTTTTTTTTTTTTTTTGAGACGGAGTTCTGCTCTCTCACCCAGGCTGGAGTGCAGTGGTGCGACCTCAGCTCACTGCAACCTCTGCCCCCCAGGCTCAAGCGACTCTCCTGCCTCAGCCTCCCCAGTAGCTGGGATTACAGGTGCACACCACCATGCTCAGCTAAGTTTTTGTATTTTTAGTAGAGACAGCATTTCGCTATGTTGCCCAGGCTGGTCTCGAACTCCTGACCTCAAGTGATCTGCCCACCTCAGCCTCCCGAAGTGCTGGGATTACAGGCGTGAGCCACCGTGCCTGGCCCACCCTTGGTAATTTTACTTTATTTTTTTTTAGACAAGGTCTCACTCACATCACCCATGCTGGAGTGCAGTGGTGTGATCATGACTCACTGCAGCCTCAACTTCTTAGGTTCAAGTGATTCTCCCACCTCAGCCTCCTGAGTAGCTAGGACTACAAGCACGTGCTGCCATGCTGGGCTAACTTTTTGTATTTTTAGTAGAGACAAGGCGTCAATATGTTGCCCAGGCTGGCCTTGAATTCCTGAGCTCAAGCAGTCCTCCCGTTTCGGCCTCCCAAAGGGCTGGGATTACAGGTATGAGCCACTGTTCCCGGCCAATTTTAATTTTTGTCTTTAAAACATTTTATGAAAAGCTAGTCTTTCTGATAGCTCATTCATTTACAACTTTGCTAAATGATATTATCTCTAACCATATTTTAACACTTATAGTTTATTCATTTATATAATTGTCCTTTCCAGCATGCTCATCTATAACTCAAGACACAAAATGTAAGCATATTAATATTTTAATTTCTTATTAATGTTTGTTATCTCCCCAACGCCTGTCTCTAAGCATTTTTTTTAACATGGTATATATTTTATTCCAGACTGTGAAATGTTTAGAAATTCATATTGAAATTGCATAGGAATTGTGTACATTTACAGATGTTTTAAAAATGGAATTTAATTTTCCATACATGTCACGTTCTGTTTCAGCAAATATAAAATAATGTCCTTTTGTGTCAATAAACCTATCCATACATAATCATTTCAACGGCTGCATGGTATTTCCTTAACACTTTCCTTTGTCTAGGCATATAAAGGAAATCATATTCCCCATTCCATTTAATTGTGCTATCCTACTCTTTCAGCGTTTAGGTAGCATTGAAGTAACACCTTACTTTGAATTGTTAAATATGCAGATTTGGCTTACTCTGTTCCCCAAACTGGCCTCTTCTCAACTTTCTAACTGCATTTCTCATCAAACTCCTTTTACTTGTTTTAGGCAGACTGGGTTCATCCATGCTACCAAAACAGATTATTCAATTACACACTTTTCTTCAAACCACCACTGCCCACTTCCAAGAGCAATCTAATGATTTGTGTTATCTTACCCAGGGCTAAGATGGTAATTTAAATGGGTCCTATAAGAAGTATTAATTTTAGGTTGCTTGTTGGGAAGGCTCATAATTGGGCAAGCAGGTCGGCAACTTGTCTTGCTCTCCTATCCTGACAAATTTGTTCTATCTCGACCAATTTAAATGGGTCCCTCTTCTCGGAAGCATTCCTCAAGTATCAGAGCCCACAATAATCTCTCCCTTCTTAGCTCACGAACAGAATTTTCTAATGAGCGCATGTTTCTCATACTAATAATTACCTATGTTTGTAAGTGCACATGATGTATCTATACATGGTTCTTAAACTGAAGAAGGGTGACTTATGCCAATTTAAACATAGAACTTTATTGAAAACACAGACTCAAATAGAGAACCATATATTTAAACAACAAATAGCAGGGTAGCTTACTTAGGTGACACAGTTCACTGAAAGCTTAATACTGAAAAATATCGCAATCTGGACAGCAAGACAAAAATATCAACAAATGTGTTTTCAGTTTTGATATTCATTTGGCATCCACAAAATGATCCAGCTCAAAACAAGAGTTTGACGAAGTTAACATAAGCATTAAAAAATGTAAGTTACAACAAAAAAACAGACTGTGAACACCAAAGCACTACTCAGGGCTCTTTGGGAACATAAGGCTGATCAGCGGCGGGTGGTTAATCATATTAACTTTGTTGTCCCACCTCAGGATCATTTTGATTGTCTATTTGGGCTTGTAGTTGCTTAGCTAACTCCTCAAATTCACGAAATGCAGAAATAAGCGGCTCAAGACTGAAATCATCGTCAATTAAGGACATCTTTCCACTTTTTATAATGTTACTGATATTCTGAAACATTTTAATAACAATTTGAATATTATCATTTGTCTCTTCTATGTTAAAGAGACCCACAAATATTGAAAGAGCTTTGGCACTGAATAGTTTTTTTGCCACAGCAGGATTTTCAGACAAATTCAACAGCATTTTCAGAACATGAAACTTTGTTCTCGCATTGGCTGTGGTTAATAAGGAGAGAAACCCGGACATATAGTTGGCAATCAGTGTGTGATAGTCAATAGTCATAGTGAGGTGTCTAAGCATCCTTATTCCAGTTAGCTGCTCAAGGGAATCCACACTATGTGCAAGGGTTTCTTCACACACTTGACATATGAATGTCTCAATCATGTTTAGATTTGGATAAGGTGGAGCCATGTGAATCATATTTTCCAAAAAACTTGTCCTAACTCTAGAGGATGGATAATTAAGCAAGGTTTCAATAAGTGAGACAACACCTGAATCTCTAATGAAATCTCGGGTAAACTGAGAAGCACTTCTCATACCCATTGCAATTTTAGATATTTCATGAATAAAAGGATCCCTAATTTTGTCCATTAATAAAAGGAGTTCTTCAAACTCTTCAGAACCAATTTTCAGCTCACATTGTATGCAGCTGCAGGACCAACCCTCAGACTCTGCACTCTCCCTGGCCCTAAGATGCTCTCGAATTTCCCGGACTGACCGGTAGGAAGGATCATACTGAAATGTGAACTCAGGATCAGGCTGATTAGGCTGAAGCAAAGATTCCTGCTCTTCCCCTTCTGGGCTAAGTTCCATGTTCTTGGGCTTTGCCTCAAGTATTTCAGAAGCCTCTTCAGGAATTCTAAAGGGGCTTGTGGATCGGAAGCCAACCCCATGAAAAAGACCAGGTTTGAATTCAACAGTGACCTCTTCCCAGGTTTGGGGCCTGGAGGATGCATTAAGTTCCTCAGCTGCATCTCTGAACCTATCACTGACCTTGTACACAGGACAGGGATTTAGGTCAAAGCAGGCCTCATCTCTGTCCCAGAACCAAGACCCAAATATGGCCTCTTCTTCAGACTCTGGCTTGGCCTCTTCTCTGGCCACAGCCCCCAAACTGGACTTTTCCTCAGCCCAGTACGTGGATCCGCCAATGGCCCCCTCCTCAGTTCCTGGCTCAGATTCACAGATTGCTGAAGCTCCACCCTCCAAACTGGCCTCTTTTTCTGCCCAGAACCAGGACCCAATAATGACTTCCTCTTCAAACCTGGGTTCTTGTTTGACCCTATCACCATCAACATCTTTCTGGGCCCTGGGTTTCAAGGCGGTATTAGGATCTTCTTTGTCTCTGCACCTGAATCTACCATTGGCCTCTTCTCCAGGCAACACCCAGGACTGCTTATAGAACTCATCTTCAGACTCAGATTCAAAACAATCTTCTCTATTTGTCCTGAGCTTGGACCTGATATTTGCCTCCTCCCTGACTCTGGGCCTGAACAAGTTACTGGTATTTTCTCCAGCCCAGAAGGCGAATAGGTTGCCGGCCTCATCCTCAGATCCAGACCAGGAATCAACATAGGCTTCTTGCTTGGATCTGGGCCTGGACCTGGGATTAGTCTGATGTTTAGCCCTGTGCCTGGACCTGGTATTGGAGTCTTCTCTGGGCCATGATCTGATACTTGTCTCTTCTCCAGCCCAGAAAGAAGACACAGTAGAGGTCTCATCTGCTGACCAGAACCCAGACTCATTAGAGGCCTCCTCTCTGGCCCTGGGCCTGGAATAGCACCAAGACCCCATATTAGTCTCCTCCCCTGGTCCAAACCAGGGCTGGATTCCTTTCTGACCCTGGGTGCCAGGAAAGGTTTCAGCATCCACATCAACTAGTTCTCTATCCATAGACAGGCCCTTAGATTTATTAACTGATCCAGACTCAGCAGTGGCCAGTGGCCAGGCAACGGCATTAGTCTGGGACACCCCTTCTGCCTGTGACACAGCTTCAGTCCCAAATTCACTCTGGGCCCATGCCTGAGCTTCATCCTTGGGCCTTGTTCCAGGGATTGCCTTGGCATCAGTTTTAGGACGAGCACCACCTACTGCCCTGGCATCAGTTTTGGGTCTAGCTCCTGCCATTCCTTGAGCCTCCGTTTTGGGTCTTGCACCACCCATTACTTGGGCCTCAGTTTTGGGCCTTGCCCCAGACATTGCTTGGGCATCAGTTTTGGGCCTTGCCCCAGGCACAGACTTGGTCTCAGTTTTGGGCCTTGCCCCAGTAGTTGCCTGGGTCCTAACCTTGGGTCTGACCACCAGAGGGACATCATTCTCTCTCTCAGCCCCAGCGATAACCTCTTCCCCAGCCTTCTTTTCAGGCTTGGCCTGGGCGCTAGGCTCAATCTCTGCCCCAGTCATGGTACAAGTTACAAAGGAAGTCCAGTAATATACTCCTCCCCCAGTCTAAACCTTAACTACAGATCTGTCACAGGTTTGTTTCTTCACACTCTGATCTTTAGGTGATTGAGGATATAAGCTTGGAAACAAAAGTTAGAGTCAATATCCAGTCCAGTAGTCAATTAGCCTCCTTCCCAAACACAGTCTCAGTCAATAATTCAATAATACAGATTGAGTGTAGAACAGGCACAACCAAGCTAAAGGAAGACAGGTATTTCCTGGATGGGTGCAGACCTGTTGAGGGTGGTTGTCAGCAGCAACTGCACCACCAGCAGAGCAGCCACTGGAGGTAGATCTAGGGAGAGAGAATGAAATGAGGCTTTGAGTCTCTTCCAATTGTGTCACCCCATGTGCAGTGAGACTGATGTTGAATGCTAGGTGGGAAAGCTGGGCTTTGAGAAAGTCTCTCTGGACCAGCTGCCTGCTACAAAACAGGTCCAACAATGGTGGGAAAGTGTGTCAGCAATGGGAGGGGCCAATAAGCCCCCAGATTGGACCCTAATCACTCCCAGACCCATGCTGGTCTCCACTACCCCACCCAAAAGCATACCCACTCTCATACCAACCTTCACTGATGTGGTGCAGTTTCCCCCTCCTTTTCTTGTTCAAGTGGTGTCAAGCCCCACAGCTGACAGAAGGGGGTCCTACAGACAAGTAAACATAAATGACAGAATGGAGTGTGAGTGCTTGGTAGGTAGGCGGGCACTCTGGCCCCTGTGACAAATATATCTCTTCCCATTCAAGGGTTCAATGTATCTATGGTTTCCTGTATCCTAGTCCCTGCTCTCCAGTTTTTTCTGAGTCACAACCCAACCTACACCTATCTCGTGTCTCCTGCAAGAAATAAAAAGGATGCTGGCACTGTGCAAACCCGGCAGAATAGAAGTGGGTCCGCCACTTCTACTACAGGTGGAAGTGTATCTGCCACCTGCCATGCTCTCTGTCTCCAACTGTCCCCTACATTGCCCCCTCCCCCTTCTCACCAACCTCCAGAGCTGTGAGCCAGTCTCCTCCTCCTTGCCTTTCTTGCAGAACTGGCTAGCCTTAAAGTAGGCCTATGGACAAACACATGAAAAAGTAAGACAGTCAGGATATCAGGGGTGACAGAAGAGCACTTGGTAGACAGACTAACGCCAAGGATGAGTCCCCGTATTATTGGTATGTCTTTCAACATTCGGGGTTTTGCTGGTGGAATATTCTCATTTTATTTGGGCCGTGCTTCAAGGTTCCAGAGATAACAACTCCTTCTCTTGACGTCATACTCTTCCCATTACTCCCTTCTCCAATTCTGAGTATTCACCACTAGGTGCGCCACATCCCCTTGCTCTGCGCAGCATAAAATGGGGGAAGGGCGCCGCATATTCTAGAAAACAGGTTGTGAATTGGTACTTGTCAGTATGTCTCCCTCATCACCCCTCCTTCCAAAGCCCACCCTTTCGTGCCCCCAGTTTAGGACAGTGGGGGAGGTAGGTGGGGATGGAAGGCGGGGGAAGCGCCCTTAGAGAGGCGAAGATTATGAGGTGCTCCTGGATGCCGGACTTGCTCTGGTCACAGTCCCCTACCCCGATTTGGGTCCCCAGTCAGTGTTTAGCGCCCAACCCCCATCCCCACACACCTCCAGAAATCCAGGCAATATTCGTGCTCTTCCTTTATCTCAAGCCTCTCCTCTGCAGATGCTCACTGTGTCCTGTCAGAATACGCCAGACCTACCGCGCAGACAGAAGACTTTGACCTCAACCTGGAGCCTGTGGGAAGGGAAGGCACCCAGGACATGGAGCCCCACAAGCCCCTTTTGGGAATCGGGGCCCGGAGTAGCAAACGCGGCTCACCTCCCGCGGACTGGGTACAGAGCCGGGACGCCGACACCCGCCGGCTTCCCTCGGCGCCCCCAACAACGGCTCCCGCTCCGCCATTTCTCCCGCAGGAGCCTCCCCCACAGCCCTCTCCGGGCACAGACACGGTCGAGGGCGGGGCGCGGGCGCCTGCAAAGCTGGCTGGGAAGCGGTCAGCGCGGTTCTCCTCCGAAGGATCTGACGGTGCCTCTCAAGCCAGCCCCTCAGCCCTTGGCCCGGCCCGGCCCGCTCTGGTCACCGCCTCCCCATCGCCAGGGGTCTCGAGCACTGCGCACCTCTCTCAAGCGCCTGGCTCCCACCGGATCGTCTCCTCGTTGCCAAGCTGTCAGGGTCCGCGGGGCAGGCTGCCTGCTGTTCCACCCTGCCGGACCACCCCCGCAACCCGGACCCCAACCTCAAGCACGCGCACTTGCCTTCAGAGGCCCAGGGCCCAGGTCGTCGGCCTCCCCCTCCTCTCCTCAGCTCTCCTCTGGCGGCTCCTCACTTGGAGCCACCTCTTTCCCCGCGATCCGAATGGCAAAGACGCGTCCCGCCCCCCACGCCTCTGCACCAAAGTAGGCAGGGGCTGCGCAGGATGCGGCAAGAACCGCTCGCCGCGAGGGTGTCGGGAAGGGGGGCGGAGGGATACGGCGCGAAAGTGCTCGACGCCCCCTCCCAGGCCCACCGTAGTTCCGACCCCGAGGTGGGCGGAGCCAGGATGAGCCCCAGCCTGGGTGTGCGGATTGGTACCAGGGTGCCTCAGGAGGCCGCCGCGGACCCTAACGTGGCGATCACTACCATATTTCTGGCGCTGCTATAATATGTGGGACTGGCGGGCGGCTGGGGGCCCGGGCAGAGGACAGGATCGCGAGGTCTGGAAGAGCCGCGCTGGAGGGAACAGCGGATGGATACCAAACCGCCCAGTGATATCTCTGCACTCCCGCCCCAACAGCCCCCTTCACAAGGACTGCTGGGTGTCTGCCCTCTGTCTCTCCCCAGTCCCGTCACCCTCTTTCCTGGACGCTAATGGGAAAGGGGGTGTCAGCACTGCAGTGTGGGAGGGGAGAGGCGATTTCAGGCCAGACAGGCCTGGGGCTCTAGGGTGGTCGTCCTGTGCGTTTCTTTCCCAGCTTCGTGGAGCCACGCAGGGGAGGAAGGTACACCTGCTCTTAAGTGAACTCCGGGGCAGGGGGCTCCCATCAAGGCCTCAACACTGCCCCTCCTCTAAAAGAAGGTAGACCTAGACCTCTAACCCTAGGAAACCAACCACTGGTCTGCACCAGACTCATTTCTTTTTGCCACACCGCTCTTTCTCATTTCAAATAGTGGCTCACGTTGGCATTGCACTGTCCCCACAGTTGCCCCCAAAAGAGGACCTCTCCCTGTCAGGACCCGCAGGAGGTCATAACAGTCCTCTCTCTTTGATGGCACCAGGTAGGGATGGTCCTGGCTCCTCTTCAGTTCCCTGTCAAGTCTTCTCTTGCCATGACATTTGACAGTGTGGAAATGTGGCTGGTATTCGCACCAGCTTGGATCTCAGCCACCTGCCACAACTACCTGCTGTTTCAGCAGTCATTCTCTGGAGAGGATCCCACCATGCACCCCCCTCCCCGAGACAAAGCAACCTGGCTCCTTTTGAATCGCCCCCACATTCATCCTTTAATCTTGAGCCCCTCCTTTCCCTGCTTCCTGCATAGGACAGACAATGTGGTTAAATACGAAGTTGATGTTGTTACTGCTGTCCATTTGAAAACTCATTTAGATGCTACCATCATTGTGTTTGGCAGGTAATGGTCCCCTAAAGATGTCCATGTCCTGTTCTCCAGAACCTGTACCATTTTATATTACCTGGCAAAGGATCATTAAGATTGCTAATCGGCTGAATTTAATTTAAGATTATGCTGGATTATCTTGGCCAATGTAATTGCAAGGGTACTTTAGATGTGGAAGAGGGAGGCAGGGACTCAATATCAGATTGAAGCACCATGAGAAAGTCTACACTGGCCATTGTTGGCTTTGAAGATGGAAGGAAGCCAAGAATCAAGAAATACAGGCTGTCTCCAGAACCTGGAAAAGACAAACAGATTCTTCCCTAGAAATCCCAGAGGGATAGCTGCTCTGGCAACATCTTGATTTTAGTGTGATGAAACCCTTTGCAGATTTCCAGCCTCCAGGACTGTAAGATAATAATAAATTTGTATTATTTTAAGCCTTTCTGTATGTGGTAACTAGTTAAAGCAGCAGTATGAACCTAATACATTCACCATCCTGACGAAGTCTATTCCCCTTGACTTTCTTTACCCGTGGATCAGTCTCTGGGAAGATCTACTTTGGAGCTCATGCCTCACCACTACAAACATCAATTCCCTCTTCTTTGCTTCCTAAAGGAGAGTGATTTTTTTAATGTCCCTTATAGGTAATCTTGGAGAAAGTTCCGTTTTGCTGAAACCACTGATACTTCCCAGGTAGAAAAGGGAACCCTATTCTCCTCCTCCTCCTCCTCCTCCTCCCTTCTTCCTTCTTCCTTTCTTTCTTTCTTCTTCTTCTTCCCCTTCTTCCCCTTCTTCTCCTTCTTCTCCTTCTGCTTCTTCTTCCTTTGTTGTTGTTGTTTTTGAGAGGGAGTATCACTCTTGTTGTCCAGGTGCTGGGATTACAGGTGTGAGCCACTGTGCCTGGCCTGATACTACTTATTACTACACTATTATCTAAATTATAAACTCTTCACACTCTGCTAGTTGGTTCCAAAAGTTCCTTCATAGTCATTTTCTTTCCTGGCACAGAATCAAATATGTGTGTACGCACTGAATGTGGTGTGTCTCTTTAGTTTACTTTAATTTGAAATAGTTTTTCAGCCTTTCTTTGCTGATTTTCCCCCAAGTTCTAGTTTATTTTATGTACACTCTCTTAGAAACCTTTGCCTACAGTCCCAGACATGAAGAAATTCTTTTTTTTTTTTTCTATAAGCTTTGTGGCTTAACTTCTATAGTTAAATCTATGATCTGTCTCAAATTTATTTTTTGTGTGTTGTGTGAGGCAGGAGTCAAGGTTCATTTTCTTCCATATATATATCCAGTAGTCCAAGCATCATTTGTTAAAAAGACTTTCCCCAGTTGGACTGCTTGGTTCCTTTGTAGAAAAATCTAAAAATTTTATAAGTGTTGGCCAATTCCTAGGCTATTCCATTGATCTATTTATTGACCCTTACGCCAGTGCCAAACATTCTTAATTTTTGTAGCTTCCTGGCAAGTATTGGAGTCAGGTAAATACATCCTCCAACAGTGTTCTTCCTTTTCAATATTTATTGAAGAAGTTCCCTTCTTTCATTTTTCTTCCTCCTTAGTTTTCTGACTTTTTTTTCCATAATGGATAGGTGCTGAAATTTGTCAAAATTTTTTGCATCTATTGAAATGATCATATCAGTTTTCTTCTTCATTCTGGTAATTACCTTGATTTTCAAATGTTAAGCCAACCCATAATCGTGCAACAAATCCCATTGTTCATAATCTATATTTTTATATTTTATTATATATTTTTGGATTCAAGTGTTTGATAGTCACTTGATGACTATTGTGGGTAGTGGGGCAATTCTGGACACCACAAATATAGAATATTTTCATCATCATAGAAAGTTCTATTGGACATCTCTACAGTGATCTATTTCTAAATAATTTCATATTATTCCTTCACATGTAAAATCCTTCATGAGTCATCAATATCTATAGGATATATGCGTTTTTGTCCAGCCTCAGTATACCTCTTGATCTCATTTTCTTATTATGTTCCCACACTTTCTTTCTTCTCTTGTCAATTTAGTTGCAGAATGCTTATGGTTTCATCGTGCTAGCTTTCATGTTAATCCTCTCTGGAATGCTGTAACACTTCTCACTTTTATTGTACACACAGTAGTTTGGTCTAGTCCTTTTTGGTTGTCATCAAGTCCTTTTTTTCTCTTACTCTCTTACCCCAATAGGTTAAGGAGTTAGCCAAAGTCTTGTTATAAAAAATGCACACACCATTTTCTAAGCAAAAGGCTTTCTGTGCGAGTGTAGTTTGACGATATAGAGTACAGTGAAGTTTTAGGCATAAACACATCAAAGCCTTCAGCAAGTTGAACTTTTGGATCTGAGATAGGTAATTCAAGAACAATGCTAAATCCTAGAATGTAGTTCTCCTTAGTGAAGGTGTGCTCGGCTGCTTGGAGAACAAACTGTTCAGAGGCCCCTCCTGACTTCTTCTCTATTTAAAACTCATGAGCTTCTGTTTCACAATGAGAGGTTCAATGGTCTTTGGGGGCACTTTTTTCATTTCTCATGCGTGAAATACTAGTTTGTTGAGAGCATATAAGGGCAATTTTGAAGGATTTTCTATGTAGACAATAATGTCATTTGTGGGCCAGGTGCGGTGGTAATCCCAGCACTTTGGGAGGTGGGAGGATCACTTGAGGCCAAGAAGTTCGAGACAAGCCTGGCCAATATGGTGAAACACCATCTCTACTAAAAATACAGAGCTAGACTCTGTCTCAAAATAATAATAATAATAATGTCATTTGTGAACAAAGATAAGTTTATTTCTTCCTTCCACATCTGTGTACCTTTTGAGTTTATTGTTTTACTGCATTAGCTAGGACTTCCAGTACAATGTTGAATAGGATTAGTGAGAAGGGACATCCTTGGTTTGTTCCTGATCTTTGCAGGGAAGCATCTAGTTTCTTACCCTTATGATGTTAGCTGTAAAGTTTTTGTAGATGTTCTTTATTAAGTATAAAGAGATCTCTCTGTCTTACTCAGTTCAGGTTGCTATAACAAAATGCCATATACTGAGTGGCTTAAATAATAGACATTCATTTCTCACAGCCGTGAAGGCTAGAAAGTCTAAGATGAAGGTGCCAGCAGATTTGGTTGCTGGTGAGGTCTCACTTCCTAGCTTGTTTTCCTAGCTTTTGTTTTCATTGAGTTTTTCCATTGATTTCCTATTCATTCGTTCATTCACCTTCTCATTGTGTTCTCACATGGTTATTCCTCAGTGTGTGCATGTGGGGGGGGGGTGTGGGGAGAGAGACAGAGAGATCAAGCTCTCTGGTGTCTCTTTATAAGAGCACTGATCCCATTTTGAGAGTTCCATCTTCATCAGATAATCTAAACCTGATTAACTGCAAAAGGTCCCACCTCCATATGCCATCACATTGGTTGTTGGAACTTCAATATACACATTTGGTGTGGGACATACACATTTAGCCCATAGCACCTCTATCCCTAGTTTTCCCAGAGTTTCTCTTTTTAAAATCATGAATGGGTGTTAGATTTTGCCAAATACTTTTGCTGCTCTATTGATGTAATAATGTCATTTTTCCTCTTTAGCCTTTTGATGTGATGGATTATATTAATTGATTTTTGAATGTTGAAACATTCTTGCATACCTGGAATAAATTCTACTAGGTTGTGGCATATAATTCTTTTTATACATTGTTGGATTTGATGGGCTAATATTTGTTGAGAATTTTTACATTTATCTGTGTAAGGGATATTGGTCTGTTTTACTTTCTTGTAACTTTTTTACCTGGTCTTGGTATTAGGGTAATGCTGACATCATAGCATTTTTTAAGAAAGTATTCCCTTGGGTTCTATTTTCTATGAGAGACTGTATGGAATTACTATAATTTCTTCCTTATATGTTTGGTAGAATTCACCAGTGAACCCATCTGGGCCTGGTGCTTTCTCATTTGGAAGTGTATTATGCATTGATTGAGTTTCTTTTTTTTAAAATTAAATTTTATTTTAAGTTCCAGGATACATGTGTAGGATGTGCAAGTTTTTTACATAGGTAAACTTGTGCCATGGTGGTTTGCTGTATCTATCAACCCATCACCTAAGTATTAAACCTCACATGCATTAGCTATTTATCCTCATGCTCTCCCTCCTCCCACCCCCTTCAACAGGCCCCAGTGTGTGTTGTTCTCCTTCCCGTGTTGATGTGTTCTCACTGTTCAGCTCCCACTTATAAGTGAGAACATGCAGCGTTTGGTTTTCTGTTCCTGTGTTAGTTTGCTGAGGATAATGGCTTCCACCTCCATCCATGTCCGTGCAAAGGACATGATCTCATTCCTTTTTATGGCTGCATAGTATTCCATGGTGTATATGTACCACATTTTCTTTATCCAGTTTATCACTGATGGGTTTTTGGGTTGATTACATGTCTTTGCTATGATACCATTTCTTTAATGGTTACAGGCTTAGGCAGATTATCTATTTCTCCCTGGATTTGTTTTGGTAGATTGTGTTTTTCAAGGCATAGTTCCATTCCAGCTAGGCTATCAAAGTTTTGGACAAAGTTGTTCATAATATTCTTTTATTATCTTTTTAATGTCAACAGGAGAGTAGTGATAGGCCTTCCTTTATTTCTGATATTAACAATTTGTGCCTTGTCTCTTTTTTTCTTAGTCTGGCTAGAGACTTATAAATGTTTTTAATCTTTTCAAAGAATCAGCTTTTGTTTTCATTGAGTTTTTCCATTGATTTCCTATTTTCAATATCATTGATTTCTGCCTAGATTTTATATTTTATTTTGATTACTTTGAATTTAATTTCCTCTTCTTTGTATAGTTTCCTAAGATAGAAGCTTAGATTACTGATTATAGATCTTTCTTCTTTTCTAATATATTCATTACATGCTATAAACTTCTTTTTACGCACTGTGTTGCTACATCCCACAACTTTGATAAGTTGTTTTTTTTTTTTTTTTTTTTTTTTTTTTTTTGAGACGGAGTCTTGCTCTGTCACCCAGGCTGGAGTGCAGTGGCCGGATCTCAGCTCACTGCAAGCTCCGCCTCCCGGGTTTACGCCGTTCTCCTGCCTCAGCCTCCCAAGTAGCTGGGACTACAGGCGCCCGCCACCTCGCCCGGCTAGTTTTTTTGTATTTTTTAGTAGAGACGGGGTTTCACCGTGTTAGCCGGGATCGTCTCTCGATCTCCTGGCCTCGTGATCCGCCCGTCTCGGCCTCCCAAAGTGCTGGGATTACAGGCTTGAGCCACCGCGCCCGGCCGATAAGTTGTATTTTTGTAATTATTTTAGGTTATTAAAAAATTTCCCTTGAGCAAAGTACTTTTATAACAGAGTATTTCTAATTCATTCCTCCAATCCTTTATACCATTGTTGTCATTCATTACACTAATCTGTAAGTTGTAATGATCACATACATTGTTGCTAACATTATTATTTTGGACAAACTGTTTTCTGTTAAATCAATTAATAAGAAAAATACAAGATTTAATTTTACCCTCACTTATTCCTTATCTAACATGCTTCCTTTCTTTACATAAATCTGAATTTCTGACCTGCATAATTTTCCTTCTCTCTGAAGATTGTCTACTGATATCTTTACAAGCCAGGTCTATTGGGAACAAATTTTCTCAATTCTTATTTGTCTGAGAATATCCAGAATGTCTTCTTTAGATGAGAAAGGTAATTTCATAGAATTCTGTGTTGTTGTTCTTTTCCTTCAACACTTTAAATATGTTACTCCACTCTCTTCTTGCTTCTATGGTTTCTGAAAAAAATCTGAATGCAATTTTTATCCCTGCTTCTTTGTAGGTAATTGTTTTCTCTGGCTTTTAAAATATCTTCTAGTTGTCTTTGATTTTCTGCAGATTGAATATAATATTACTGTAGATGTTCTGATTTTTATCCTGCTCCATGTTCTCTGAGTTTCCTAGATCTGTGGATTGGTATATTCTGAATTCTGAAAAATTCTTAGCCATTATGACATCAAATATCTCTGTTCCTTTCTCTTTTCTTTCTGTTATTCCTATCACATGTAAGTTACATGTTTTGTAATTGTCCCACAGTTCTTGTTCCATCTTTCTCCTGTTTTATCTCTTTGCATTCTGTTTTGGAAGTTTCAATTGGCATTTCTTCAAGCTCACTGATTCTACTCCCAGCCATGTCCAGTTTATTGAGAAATCCATGAAAGGCACTCTTCATTTCTCTTTCTTTATTTCTGGCAGTTTCCTTTTGTTTCTTTCTTAGACTTTCAATTTCTGTGCTTACAGTAACCATCTGTTCATGCATGTTGTCTGCATTTTCCATTAGGGCACTTAGCATATTAATCATAGTTGTTTTGAATTCCTAGTCAGATAATTCCAAAGTCTCTGCCATATCCCAAACTAATTCTGATGCTTACTCTAGCTCTTGATTCCTTGGTATTTTTCTGTTATACTTGTATTTTCTTGTTGAAAGATCAATATGATGTACTGGGTAAAAGAAAAATGAGGTAAGTAGGCCTTTAGTCTGGCTAGTAGTTGGGCTGTGTTTATTGTTTGCTATAGCTTAATTTTCTTCTGATGTCCTTGCTTTAGTATCCCCTGCTATCTTTGGGTTTCTCTAGAGACTTCTTAAATACGGTCTCATAAGTACAGTTTCTTCTGTCTTAATATCCTGCTATAATACAGTAGCCTTACCGATGTAGTAGAAATGGAGGTGGGCAGCAGGGGGAGAGAAGTATTTCCAGGTCCTATTATTAGGTTTCAGTGTTTTTGTGAGCTTTTGCCCATTTTGTGACATTCACAATGCTTCTCATTTTTTTTTTTTTTTTAACCTTAAGTGAGACAGGAAGTGTAGAAGGGGCTAGAATTTGATATTTTCCTTTGGCCTGTGACCTTATAAGTGTTTCTTAACTTTTTTCCTCCCAAAGTGAGACAAGAATGCTAGGTGGAGTTGGAATTGGTGAAATGCCTGAGCCCAGGTGGGAGAAGGCTCCAGTAGTTTGTCTCTCTTAAGAGTAGTCAGTTGTATGGAGAATGCTCTGGGTGTACTTCAATGGTTATATTTCCTCTCCCTCTGCCAGATTCACAAGGGGATAATTCTTGGTTCTTCACCACAAGAACTGAGTTGAGTTTCCTGAAAGTTAAATCCATAAAAAGCCTCTATAAGACTATGACTCCCAGAATTTCTCACTCTCCTGCTGCTCCACAGTCAGTGTCAAGAAGTTCATCAACTTAACATTTAAGTGTCCCTACCAGTTTATGGCTCTAGTAAATTCTATTCCATGTAAGCCAATTTCAGCTTTGACTCTGAATGTACTGTTTCTCCAGATTTTATGGTATTGGTTCGGCCTATGACCTTAGTTCTCTGATAGGTCCAAAAAAAAAAAAAAAAAAAAAAGCCATTTGTTTTCAGTTTATTCGGGTTTTTCTTATTTAAATTTGGGAGTGATGACTTCTAAGCTCTTTATATATTGCAGCTGACACTAAAATTTTTGACTTTTTAGCTATGCTACTTAAAGAAGTCTTGACAGTTATTTTTCACAAGTCTCTCAAGGCCATTTAAACTCTATTCCTCTTCGATGTTCAGGTACTTGAATTGATCACTGGATAAGCGTTTCTGTGCCACTACAGAGAAAGTGACAGAAGGTGATTGTAATTTTTTAAATACAACTAAGAGTTCTTTAACAGAGATTGTTTGAGCCAGGAATTCTAATTCTAGAATTTTTCCCTAAGGAAATACCTTAAGGATGTGCAAATCAATTTAGCTACAAGAATATTAATCCTATGCCATTCCTTCATCTATGGGCTAACTTTAGAAAAGAAAAACACCTTGGAGAGAGTGCGCTCAAAGTGTAGATAAAACAGAAAAACAGAATTGATCCGAGCATCAGCAAACACAAGCACCTATATAATCTTCAGATTTTCAATATCTTTTCTCAATATCCTAGAATTAACCCAGGTAATCTTACTGGGTGAAACAGGGCAAGAACTATAACTGGGCTGACACAAAAAATACACGAGTGAAATGTATCATTTAGTACTAGAAATTTCCCACAGAGACATTCCTTACAGAATTGTTTAAAATAGGGAAAAATAGATATAACCTAAATATATGAGTATAGGGGATTTGTTAATTTATGACAAACTCATGAGATGCAATAGATGTGTTAATTAGCTTGATTTAGTCACTCCACAATGTATCTATATATCAAAATGTCATGTTGGACATCATACATATGTACAATTTTAATTTCTCAATGAAAAAAAGAATATTTTTAAATGAAACTGTCTGTTTCAGAAACACCTTGTCAGCAGTGGGAATTATCCAACTTTTATTTTTGTTCTTATGAAAGGTAAAAAATGGAATACTATTATTTTAATGTGTTCTACAATTGTGAGGGAGTCTATCAATAATGATGTGCTACATTACATTGCCATAACAGATGACCCCCAAATCTGGGCAACTTAAAATAACCAAAATACCCAGAACTTTGGGAGGCTGAGGTAGGCAAATAGCTTGAGGCCAGGAGTTTGAGACCAGCCTGGCCAAAATGGCTAAACCCCATCTCTACTAAAAATACAAAAATTTGCCAGGAATGGTTGTACACACCTATAATCCCAGCTACTCGAGTGGCTGAGGCAAGAGAATCACTTGAACTCAGGATGTAGAGGTTGCAGTGAGCCAAGATTGTGCCACTGCATTCCAGCCTGGACAACAGAGTGAGACTCTGTCTCAAAAAAAAATCACAAAAATATATTTGTTGTTCATATTACATGTCTAACACCTCTGTTGGGAGCTTTACTCATGAGGATTAAATGGAACAGTTATGATCTGAAACATTGCTGGTTACCATGACATAGGAAGAGACCGATCATGACAAATCTCACAGCGGCTCTTAAAAGTTTCCTCCCAGAACTGACAAAAATCTTTTTGAATATTGCATTGACCAAAGCAAGTTACATGGCCATTGTTGTGTTCAAAAGGTGTGGGGAAGTGCAAGGCTAAGTGTCTGAAAATTGGACTGCGGGAAATCTTGGTTAGCAACAGTAATAATTAACAAAAGTCCCAAATCTATTTGCTGAGTACTACAGACCTTTTTTCTTTCCTGTGAACTACTTATTTAAAGCTTTCCATTGGGATATTCACTCCACTGATTTATAGTATGCTTTTGTTAACTCACAAAATGAGCCTGTAGATTGCCATATCTGCTGTAACTAGTGTTTCCAGTATATGCTGTTTTTTGACTTGTTTATAATATATTATTATTATTATTATTATTATTATATATTTAGTTTTTTTGAGACGGAGTCTCGCTCTGCTGCCCAGGCTGGAGTGCAGTGGCACGATCTCGGCTCACTGCAAGTTCTGCCTCCTGGGTTCACGCCATTCTCCTGCCTCAGCCTCCCGAGTAGCTAGGACTACAGGCGTCCGCCACCACACCCAGCTAATTTTTTTGTATTTTTAGTAGAGACAGGGTTTCACCGTGTTAGCCAGGATGGTGTCGATCTCCTGACTTCATGATCCGCCAGCCTTGGCCTCCCAAAGTGCTGGGATTACAAGCGTGAGCTACTGCGCCCGGCCTGTTTATAATATTTTAAAACAGCTTTATTAAAATACAATTCATATACAATTCACCAATTCAAAATGTACAATTCAAAGACTTTAATACACTTAGAGTTGTGCATTCATCACCAAAATCAATTTTGTAACATCTTTAAGCCCAAGAAGATACTCTCTGTCCCTTAGTTGTCAGATTGCATTGCCCTAACCCCCAAACCAGAGGCAACAATTCATTTTTCTGTCTCTATAAATCTGTCTATTTTGGATTTTTCATATAAATGGAATCATTTAGTATGTAGTTGTTATTTGTATTATTATTATTTTTTCTAATTTGGTCTTGAGGTCTCTGTCTGGAGAGTGGCTATAAATTCTAGCCCTGTGCTGAATGGGGCTCTAAGGAAGGTGGTCTTCAATGTTGACAGTGTGCTTTTCAAGGGATACTTTGTCCTGGCAGACAGCCTAATGCCTAAGTGTCCAACCTGTGACCAGGTGTCCCTCTCATTGAAAACTTGTTTGTACTGGCAGATACCCTTGTGGCTCTTGTTTGACCTGTGTCCAGTTTATCCCTGCTAAGATAGTCACTTGCAAGGAGAGCCCTGACCAGGATAGTTAGGTTTGGTTGTGTAAGTCAAATGAGGCACAGAGAAGACAGCACAACAAAACATATGAAATACAAAATATTTTTATTACTCAGATCTACAAGAGAAGAGGGTTGCCCACAAGGGCTGATGAGAAGTCTGCAGACAGCAGGATGCGCAACCAGTGGGTGTTGAGTGGGACAGACCTGTAGGCTGGGCCTTTATTGTGATCAAAAGCATTACCCAAATATGTTTCCTATGAGGAGTTCAAACTGGCGAGTTTGAAGCAAGTAGGGATGAGTTCCAGGAGGTCACACCATCACTGAGAGGTGATCACTGTGGCATATTTGCATTGTCCATGTTGGGTGTGAGGGTCAGTGGGGCAAGTCAAGTAGGTTATATCTCTCCGTCCCAGAGGGTGGTGGATATCTGGTTGTGTAAGGCAGATATATGGATTGACCACATTGAGAAAGTGTGAGGAAGTGGAGAATTAGGTGATTAGGCCCTGCCTCTGGTATGAGAAAGTTAGAAAGTTAACTCTGTATCTAGGGTGGATGCCGGAGCAACATGAAATTATAGGAATTGACTACAATGGTTCTTTGTGATTTCTTTCACTTAGCATAAGGCTCTTCCCTGTTGTAGCATTTATTAGTACTTTATTGCTTCTTACTGTGGAAAATTATTCCATTGTATGAATATACCACATTTTATTTATCTATTTACCAGCTGATGGAAACTGGGGTTGTTGCTATGTATTGTCTATTATGAATAATGTTGCTATGAACATATGTGTACAACATTTTATGTGGACATATGTTTTCATTTCTCTTGGATATATGTCTAGGAGTGAAACCGCTAGAATATAAGGTCATTTTTTGAAAAACTGCCAGACTGCTTTCCCAAACAACTGCACAATTTTACATTCCCACCAGCAGTGTATGAGGATTCTCATATTGCCATATCCTTACCAACACATTTTATTACCTGTCTTTTAATTATTTTCATCTGAATGGGTATGGAAATGTTTGGGGGTTTTGATTTGCATTTCAGTGATAGCTCATGATGTTGAGCATTGTTTCATGTGCTTACTTGCAATTTTCATATTTTCTTTTTTTTTTTACCAAAATATGTTTATTATTTTGGTGTACCTGAGAAACAGTTCCATTTAGAATTGCTTTGGTGTCTTCATGATGTTACAGCTTTTTAATGTATAAATATGCCAATACATTGTAATGTGTGTGTGTGTATTTGCCTGTATATTATATTTAACATATTTCTTATGAGTGAGCATTTAGGTTGCTTTTATTTATTTATTTATTTATTTTTATTTTTTTTTAAATTTATTTTTTTATTATACTTTAAGTTCTAGGGTACATGTGGATAACGTGCAGGTTTGTTACATATGTATACCTGTGCCATGTTGGCGTGCTGCACCCATCAACTCGTCAGCACCCATCAACTCGTCATTTACATCAGGTATAACTCCCAATGCAATCCCTCCGCCCGCCTCCCTCCCCAATTTTTATATTTTCTTTGGAGAAATATTTATCCAGATCTTTTGACCATTTTTATATTGGGTTGTCTTTTTACTTTTGAGTTGAAACAGTTTTTATTCATTCTAGATTGAAGTTCTTTGCTAAGTATATGATTTGAAATATTGTCTCCCATTCTCTGGGTTGAGTTTTCACTTATGTCCTTTAAGCACAAAAGTTTTTAATTTCGATGATGTACAGTTTGCCTATTTTTCCCTTTGTTCTTTGTGCTTTGGTGTCATATGTAAGACACCAAATGTTACAAAGGTCCATAGTCACAAAGATTTATACCATGTGTTTTCTTCTAAGGGTTTTATAGATTTAGCTCTTACATTTAGGTTTTTGAACAATTTCTAGTTCATTTTTTCTAGTTCAATTTCTAGTTCAATTTTCTAGTTCCTTTTTTCTAGTTCAATTTCTAGTTCAACTTGAACAATTTCTAGTTCATTTTTATATACGGTGTGAGGCAAGGATTAAAAGTCATTATTTTGCAGGTGCCTGTCCAATTGTCCCAACACCATTTGTTGAAAAGACAATTCTGACCCTATTGTATAGCTCTCATGCTCTTGTCAAACTCAATACATGTGAGGATTTATTTCTGGACTCTCAATACTTTTTCATTCATATTTATGTTTACCCTTATGTCAGTACCACATAGTCTGGATTACTGTAGTTTCATGGTAAGCATTGAAATAAAATAGTGTGAGTCCTTCAACTTTGTTCTTTTATTATTTTGGATACTGTGGATCACTTGCATATAAATTTTGAGAGCAGCTTCTGAATTTCTATAAAAAGGCAGCTAAATTTGGTAAGGATTACATTGAGTCTATAGATCAATTTAGCTGGTATCAATATTTTAATAATATTAAGTCTCACAATCCATAAACATGGGATGTCTTTCCATTTATTTAGGTCTTCAATTCTTTTCAACAATTTTTAGAGTTTTCACTGAACAAATATTACACTTTTTTGGTAAAACTCCTTAGTTTTAAAAATTATTTTGATGCACTTGCAGTTATAAAAATGTCATTTTTTGATCATTACTACTGTATAGAAATACAATATGTTTTTGCATATTGATATTTTATCATGCAACTCTACTGAAGTTCATTGAACAGGTTTTAGTGGATCTCCTAGGATTTTCTATATGCAAGATTAATTCATCTGTAAATGTTTATATTATGAATCATGTTAACATTATCAGTTAACTTTATCAATTTTTATGTCCCGCTTATTTCTATCTAACCTAGAATATAATAGGTTAGATAGAAGTATTAATTATTAATAAAACATAAATAAAAACCACAATGAGATATCACTTCACACCTAATAGGATGCTAGAATATAAATTTAATTTATAAATATAAAATATATAATAAAATATACATAAATTTATTTTATATAAATATATAATAAAATATATAAAATAAAATGTAAAATATAAATTAATTTATATATGATTTTTTAAAGTCTCTAATATATTTTCTTAGTACTTTTATGATTTCGAGATTTGTGTTTAAATCTTTGAATCAATTGGAGTTGGTGAGGATGTGGAGAAATTTTGGAACCCCTGTGCATTGCTGATGACAATGTAAAATCAAGAAAGGATTCCAGCAAAACGGGTGGGGAAAATCATGACCTGGGTGGTCTCTCTTCTCAATTGTCGAGTTTAACATAGGTACTCTGGTTGATATACTGCTGTTAAATTGGAGTGTTTGTGAGAGGGGGAGGGCCTGAAGCTTCCTAGTCTGCCATCTTGCTAATGTCATTCCACTGTTGAGATTTTGTATCTTCTTTAGTCAGCTCCATCTCCTTTTCTGTTATTGTCACAAATTATAACTTTATACATTGCATGTCCAAAACATACATTAAATATTGATTTTTATGCATTTGTCTTTCAGGTCATACAAAAAATAAAAAAGTGGAGCTACAATCCAAAATTCTAACAGTACTGGCTTTTGTCATTACTTACATATTTATATTTGCTAGAGATCTTTATCTCTTCATATAGCTGTGAGTTATTGTCTAGTTTCTTTTTGTTTAAATCTACATGGCTCTCTTTAGAATTTCTTGCTTGGCATATCTAGTGAAAATGAACTCCCTCAGATTTTGTTTATCTGAGAATGTCTTAATTTATCCCCATTAAAAAATATTTTTTGGTGAACATGGAATTCTCAGTTGACTCTTCCCCCAGCACTTTGATGATATAAACCTGACACATTCTGGCCTCCAGGTTTCTGATACCAAATTGGCTGACAGTCTTAATCACTTGTATATGATCAGTCACTGCTGACAGGTCTTAATCGCTTGTATATGATCAGTCACTGCTCTCTTTCTGCTTTTAAGATTCACTCTTTGTCTTTCAATAATTTTATTATAATGTGTTTTAGCATATGTCACTTTGTTTTGTCCTGTTTGTAGTTAATTGAGCTTCTTGGATTTTTACATTCATGTGTTTTATCAAACTTGGAAAGTTGTTAGCCATTATTACTTTTTGAATGATCTCTCTGCCCCTTTCTCTCTGTCTTCTCTTCCTAATATTCCCATAATGTGTAAGTTGGCCTGTTGTTCTGCTGGATCATGTCCCACAGGTCCCTTAGGCTCTGTTCACTTTTCTTCATTTTTTTCCCTTTCTGTTCCTCAGACTCAATAATTTAAAGGGTTCTATCTTCTAGCTCTCTGAATCTTTATTCCACTTGCTGAAATCAGCTTTTGCCCTAATTTTGAGTTATTGTACCTTTCAACTCCAGAATTTCCTTTGGGGTCTTTATTCATAATTTCTGTATCTTTATTGGTACTGCCATTTTGTACATACACAATTTTCCTGTCTTTATTCATGTCTTCCTTTAGCTCTTTGAGCATATTTAAGACCACTGTTTTAACATCTCTGTCTAGTAAGTCTGGCATCTGTGCTTTCTCAGGCATTTTTTTTGTTTATTTATCATTTTGTTTCTTTTAATACGCTATACTTTTATGTTTCTTTTCATGCCTTGTGGCCTTTTGTTAAAGAGTGCACATTTGAATCTTATAATGTGGTAACTCTGGAAATTGAATTGTGTATCCCCTTCCCTAAGGTTTTCTGGGGTTTTAAAAATTGTTGTAACATGTCTCTATGCCAGAAATCAGCATGGGCTAGAAGCTTAAGGTCTTCTCAGGTCTTTTCTGGGACCGTATCTTTCCTTGGGTATACACAGTGCCTTTCTAAATTACCCTGTATATGCAGTTGTTTTTGAATGTCCAAAAAAAAAAAAAAAAAAACAAAAACAAAAAAGATGATGAGGCTCCCTTAAATCCTCTGGAAGCTACTTGAGCTGGTGAGGGGTAAAACAATGGTTGCCAGGTTTATTTACCTGCACATCAGTAATCAGAAGCAGTTATCCATAACAGAACACAAACCACTGATATTTGGAGGACAATACCCTTATTATGCACTGTGGCTCCAACAAGCCATGCCAGAGACACAGGTTGCAGTCCCTACACTGACACAGGGCTTGGAAGGGGGCTGGAGTAAGAGTAGCTCCTATTGCACTGACGGCTAAAAAGGACTGATAATAACTACAATTTACCAGCAAAGTTTTCCCCTTGGAAGCTAAAAGAGTTCAAGTAGAATCGAGATTTCCAAAACAGGCCGGGCGCGGTGGCTCAAGCCTGTAATCCCAGCACTTTGGGAGGCCGAGACGGGCGGATCACAAGGTCAGGAGATCGAGACCAGCCTGGCTAATACGGTGAAACCCCGTCTCTACTAAAAAAATACAAAAAACTAGCCGGGTGAGGTGGCGGGCGCCTGTAGTCCCAGCTACTCGGGAGGCTGAGGCAGGAGAATGGCGTAGACCCGGGAGGCGGAGCTTGCAGTGAGCTGAGATGCGGCCACTGCACTCCAGCCTGGGCGACAGAGCGAGACTCTGTCTCAAAAAAAAAAAAAAAAAAAAAAAGATTTCCAAAACAGTCACGTCAGACAGTTTCTGGTTTCTAGAAGTACAATTGTTGTCTCTGTGGAGAGATGAATTCCTAACACTTCCTACTCCACCATTTTTCCTGTCATCACTCTCCAAATACCATTTTTTGAACAATCCATCTTTTGCCCACAGTTATGCCATCTTTATAATATATTAAATATCTCTATCTATTTTGGTGAGTTAATGTATTCTAGTCTGTTTCATTGTTCTATTTTTAATTCATCACCAAGTTAATTACTGTAGCTTCATGATAAACAGTTACATATTTAAAGTCTGATGTCATATTTTGATCTCTTTAAGGTAGTGCTACACTGGAAGAAGAATGAAACAATAAAAGACAGTAGTGAAATCCATGATCCCTTCTAATTTTCATGGTCACTACCAAATTGTGTCTGTGTATTTTATCACTTTAATCCAGTTGTCTAGCATGGTGCTGATCACATAATTACTACTCAGTAGGAAGATAAAGATTCCTGGGCTTTATCTTTCAAATAGCAGCTCTTCATGCATGAAGTGGTTTTATTTCAATCTCATTTTTTTCATTTTTTAAAAAATTATAAACATTTTAGACCATACATAAAATAGAAAGACTAACACCTATATACCCACCTGGATTCATTTGTTACTATTTTGAGATATATATATATCTATATCTGTATCTTGCTATTCATCATTTTTATATTTTTTGTCTAAACACTTCAAAGTAAATTACATGTAAGCCCTAAATAATTTGTTTTGCATCTTCAAAATATAATAGTCTCTGAAATAACTAAATATCATTATAACCCCCTTAATAAGTTTAACTATAATTCCTTACATTTGGAATACACTCCATATTTAAGTTTTTCAAATTGCTCCAAAATGTGGCTCATAGCTCCTTTACAATGTTCCAATCACGGATAACACATTCTATTAGCTATTAGATATTGATATATTTCTTTCTTTAGCTGCCTGGATGAGTAGGAAGTTATTGATATATTTCTTAACTCTTAATCTACAACAGTTATTCCCTTCAACTTTTTTTTGTGACACTGACTTTTTAAAGTTACCAGGTGGATTGTTTTGTATAATGTCCCACACTCAGGATTTGTCTGATTGAATATTTATAATTTGTTTCACCTGTTACTCCTTGCTGTCTATTTCCTATTACCTAAGAGTTAGCTTTGAAGGCTAGATTCATGTTAACCATTTTCCCCCTCTTCTTCTCTGGAGGTAGGATTCTAGATTGACAGGTTTGTTTCTTTTATATTGAGTACTTAATTTGGTTGTTTTCTGGTTTTCACTACTACTATTGATTATCAGCTGCATGTAAAATTGGTATTACTTTGAAGGCAATTAATTTTTCTCTAACTCCTATTAATATCCTGTGTATGACTTTACTGTACACAATTTTACTATGATGTGTTAAGGGTATGTATCTTTTTATTAAGTTGCTTGAGATTCACTGGGGTTTTTGAATATGTGGTTCTTTCATCAGTTCTAAAAATCCTCAACCATTGTCTTTTCAAATGGTGCCTCTGCCTCATGCTCTCTTTCCCTTCTACTTGAAATATTTTGTACCTTAATGCTAACTGCAGAAAAAATTTCAGTTCTAAATTCCACTTAAACTCCTCTTTATTTGGTTTTAATATTCTTTATGTTTCCCATTTCAATTAGTATATCATTTTTCTTTGCATAATGTTTATTTATATTTACTTTTCTAATATATTTGGAATTTTTGTTGGTACTTTGTTAATAATTTTAATGCTTTTTCACTTAGGAGCCTATTACAATATTTTATATTACATGTTATAAAAATTCCAAAATATGAGGTTCCTGGGAATTTTGATTCTTCAGGAACTTGTTCCTATAATTTAATTTACTCTAGTGTGTTTTGTGATTTTTAACTGTGAGGTACTTATTTTCCTTTAAATTTCAACTGTAGGAATTCTTTATGTCCTAAGGGGAAGCTAGGTAATTCCAGGGATTTGCTTGTTTCCGTAATGTACCTAGGCTCACTACTTGTTTGGGACCTTAAAATTATCTATTTAATATTCATTTGACCAGTCAATTAATGTGAAATAGAACTTCATCTCTGTGTGTGGGTAGGCTTATGTTTAAAATTTCTCAAGTGAGTGACATCATTGAAAACGGCAGAGGAGGAAACTCCAAAACTGCATTCATCCATTAAAGAAAAAATGGTCAGAATCAAATATTTTGGCAGATAAATTATAATTTAAGAATTATAACAATAAAGGGAACATTTAATTTTAAAAAGGTACTAAATTTCAGTGGGAGAGCATTATGGCATTTTAACTTATTGTCTACCATCCTACACTACCTAGCTGGTAGGCAGCCATAGGAGCAGCTGCTTGTGTTCCTGGTGTGGCTTGCTAGGAACCAGAGAGGCAATTTGGACGTTGCTCTCCATAAATGTGGTTTTGTGTTTTGATCTGTCTGAAAGCTCCCAGAGGGGTTAGCTCAGAGTTGTAGTTTTTTTTGTTTGTTTGTTTGTTTTGTTTTTTCTTGCCAGCCTTTTAACTTTTATTGAAAGCATTTAAAGGCAAACATACAGGCTGCAGCCTCCTAGGACAAGAAATAATAGAAAGAACAAGGCACAGACAGACCAAAAATCCTGGGGGAAAATGCTAGTGAAGGAGATATGTGGGGAGTAAGGGCTTTTAAAAGCCCCTGTATATAAAAAGGAAACAGAAAGCTATGCGAGAGATACATGCTCAGAAAACACTGGAGAAAACCCGAAGATTTCGCTTCTACCTGACCTTTACTTTAGGCTCTAGCAAGCAGGAAGTGAAGGTCTATGCAGAGATGTAAATGGCCAAGCCGAAAGAGTGCACCAATACAGAGCCAATCTACAAAGATTGTAAGATAACTAAAAACATTTTTTTTAACTTTAGATATTTTAAAAAATATGTTTAATCACTAACTGACCACCGAGATAACAGAACAGAGATTTCAGGGACCAAAAATGACAAAGAATATAGTATTTAAAAATAGATCAGAAAAATCACTAAACAAACAAAACATCACAACCTACAACAAATAGCAACAAAAAACCCCAAGGAGGAGAGATAACCTGATTTATAAAGTTACCACATTGTAATAATATAAATGTCCAGTTTTCAACAACAAATAAAGAGGCACAAAAAAAGTAAGAAAGTGTGGTTCATTCACAGAAAGAAAAAAAATTAATAGTTATAGTCCCTGAGTAAGCCTAGACAGGGAGCGGGTGAGTGAGTTCCTGTTCTACTAGATCCCAGGAGAACTGGTTGTTAAAAAGAGCCTGGAACCTCCCTTTCTCTCTTACTTCTTCTCTCACCATGTGATCTCTATACACCCTGGTTCCCCTTCACGTCTTCCATGAGTAGAAGCAGTCTGAGGCCATCACCAGAAGTAAATGCTGGTGCTGTGCTTTTTGTACAGCCTGCAGGACCATGAGTCAAATAAACCTCTTTCCTTTATAAATAACTCAGCCTTAAGCATTTCTTTGTCGCAACATAAAATGGACTAGACAGATGAGAAAACATTTAGGGGAGCCCAGGAATCTGGCTGAAAGGTTGGAGCTCCCTGATGCAGAAAAACAAAACAAAACAAAACAAAACAAAAACAACCCAGGAATAGATGTATTGAAGGGGATAAGTAGGACAATTTCATATACCCATGTCACCCTCCACTGCCCACCTGCCCAGGGTGGCAGAGCTCAGGGCCAAAAGAGACCTTCTCAGAAACTGACAGTGGATCCTATGAACTGGCTTGTGTATTCCACCAAAAGTTCCACTCATGAACCTCATAGGATGTTTCACCTGTGGACCTCCCAACTAGCTGACATACACCCTTATTAGTCCACATGCTCCTTCCCCAAGAGCTGAGACCCTGCATTCACCCACAGATAGTGTGCATAAGCCTCAATAGACAGCACACAGATATGACCAGCCACTGCAACTCTGCTAGATTTGGAGAAAATGCTCAATCTTGACACTTCAAGGCACTGCCATAGAGAAAATAATCAGGAGGCTTTCAGCAGCTGGCATGACATTGTGAAATCAACAGAAGGTGCACAATTCCAAGACTTCACCCTCACAGGGAACAAGAAGACTGGAGCAAATAGATCGATACAAAATATCTGAGAGATCCCCCAAAATCTCGAATCAGACTCACTTGTGAAGATCTTTACTTCCAGGAGGTTACTGTTTCTTCAAATGTGAAGACAGAGACATAAGGCTTCAAGGAACATGAAGAATCAAGGACACATGAGACACCAAAGGAACAAAATAAAGCTCCAATGGTCGATGCCAAAGAAATGAAAATCAATGAACTTCTTGATAAGAATTCATAATAATTATCTTAGAAAAGTTCAGTGAGCTACAAGATAACACAGATAAACAACTAAATGAAATTTTAAAAACACATGAACAGAATGAGAAATTTAACAAAGAGATAGAAGCTATAAAAAAGAACCAACCAAATTCTGGAGCTGAACAATAACTGAACTGAACACTTCAACAGATAGCTCAACAACATGCTTAATCATGCAGGAAAAAAGTCAGTAAACTTAAAGACAGATCGTTTAAAATTATCCAGTACACAGAATGAAAAGAAAAAAGAATGGAAAAGTGTGAAGAATGCTTACAGGACTATGGAAGACCACCAAGTGAACCAATAGATGCATTATGAAAGTCCAAGGAGCAGAAAAAGAGAAAGGGAGAGAAAGCCTATTTAAATAAATGATGACAGAAAACTTCTCAAATCTGGAGAGAGAAATTAATATCCAAATCCATGAAGCCCAAAGAACTCAAAACAGATTGAACATAAAAAGGTATTCACTGAGACACATTATGAAAAGTCAATAACAAGGAGAATTTTGTAAGCACCAAGAGAAAAGCAACTCACCACATAAAGGGAATCCCCATAATATTACAAGGGATTTCTTAGAAGAAACCCTGCAGACCAGGAGAGAGTGGGATAATACATTCAAAGTGTTGAAAGGAAAAAAAACCAAAACACTACCAACCAAGAATGTTTTGTCCAGCAAGTTGTCCTTCAGAAATGAAAATAAATAAATAAATAAATAAATAAATAAATAAAAATGTTCCCAGACAAAAAAAGCTGAGGGAGTTTATCACCAATAGGCCTTCCTTACCAAATGCTAAAGGGAATTCTTCAAGTTTACAAACAAAAGGATGATAAATAGCAACATTAAAACATATGAAAGTATAAAACTCACCAGTAAAAATAAGTATATAGTTGAATTCAGAATAGTATAATACTGTAATGATGTTATATAAATCACTTTCAACTCTAGTATAAAGTTAAAAGACAAAAGCATTAAAAATAACTCTAGCCATAATAATTTTTTAATGAACACACAATACAGAATGGTGTAAACTGTGACATCAATAACTTAAAATGTGGCAGTGCAGAAGTAAAATTGTAGTTATTGTCTCTGATTAAACTTAAGTTGTTATCAGCTAGAATCAATAATAATATTTATATCAGCAATATAAAACTAGAAATCAGTAATGGGGAATCTTGGAAAAGTCACAAATACATGGAAGTTAAACAGCATTCCCCTGAAAAACCAATAAATCAAAGATTAAATAAAAAAGGAAATGAAAATTATCTTGAGAGAAACAAAAATGAAAATATCATATACCAAACTTACAGTATACATCAAAAGCCATTATAACAGAGAAGTCTATAGCAATAAATGCCTACATTAAGAAAAACAAAAGATTTGAAATAAACAACCTAACTTTATAACTCACAGAGAAAAAGAAGAAAAAATTAAGCCTAAGGTGATTAGAAAAAAGAAAATAATCAATATAAGAGCAGAAATAAATGAAATAGACACTAGAAAAACAATTGAAATGACCAAATAACTAAGAGTTGGTTTCTCAAAAAGATAAATCAAATTGACAAATGTTTAGCTAGACTAGAAAAAAAGAGAGTAGACTCAAAAAAATCAGAAATGAAGGAAAAGACATTACAGCTGATAGCACATAAATGCAATGGATCAGGACAGACTACTTTCAATAATTATATGACAACAAATCAGACAACCTAGAACAAATAAATAAATTCCTAAACATATATAACCTACAAAGACTGAAAAAATGCATATGCAGAAAACCTGAACAGACTAATAACAAGTAAGGATATTGAATTAGTAATCAAAAACCTCCTAACAAGGAAAAACCCAGGCCTTGATGGCTTCACTGGTGAATTATACCAGATATAAAGAAGCAATTATAACAATTGTATGAAACTTTTCCAAACAATTAAAGAAGCAATAATACCAATCATATGAAACTTTTTCAAACAATTAAAGAGAAGGGAACACTTCCAAACTCATTGCATGAGGCCAGCACTACCCTGATACCAATACAAGACAGAAGATTAGAAGTCAATATCCCTAATGTATACAGACGTAAAAATCCTCAACAAAATATGAGTAAAACAAATTCAACAACACATTAAAAGGAGCATTTGCCATGATAAAATTGGATTTATCCCTGGGATACAAGGATAGTTTGCCATATGCAAATCAATAAATGTGATATACCACATTAACAAAATGACAGATAAAAATCATATGATCAGCTCAATAAATGCAGAAAATGCATCTGGAAAAATTTAACATTTTTTCATGATTAAAACTCTCATCAAATTAGGCATACATGCAAATTACCTCAATATATTGCAGACCATATATGACAAACCTGCAGCTAACATCATACCAAATGGTGAAATTTTCCTCTAAGATTAGGAATAAGACAAGGATATTTACTCTCACCACTTCTACTCAACATGGTATTGGAAGTCCTAGCAAGAACAATTAGGCAGAGAAAAAAAATGAAATACATCTAAATATGAAAGGAAGCAGTGAAATCATCTTTGTTTTCTGATGACATGATCATATATATATATATTTCCATAGATTCCACTAAAAAAATCTGTTAGAACCAGTAAATGAATTCAGTATAATTGCAGGATACAAAATCAAAATACAAACATCGGTTGCATTTCTACACCCTAACAATGACCTATCCTAAAAATAAATAAAACAATCATATTTACAATAGTATTAAAAAGAATAAAATACTTAGAAATAATTATAACCAAGCAAGTAAATTCTGTACACTGAACAGTATAAAACATTGTAAAAAGAAACTGAAAAAGACACAAATAAATGGTAAGATATCTCATGTTAATAAATTTGGAAAATTAATGTTATTAAAAATGTCCTTATTATCCAAAGTGATCTATAGATTGACAACAATCTACCAAAATTCCAATGGTATTTTTCCCCACAGAAATAGAAAAACAATCCTAAAATTCATATGGGACCCCCAGAAGATTCTAAATAGCTAAAGCAGTCTTGAGGAAGAAGAATGAAGTTAGAGGCATAGGATTTCCTGATTTCAAATTACATTGAAAAACTGTAGTAATCCAAATAGTATGTTATTGCATAAAAACAGACATACAGACCAATGTAACAGAATAAACAGCCTGGAAATCAATCCAAGCATTTAAGTCAACTAGTTTTTGATAAATGTGCCAAGAATATGTAATGGAGAAAAGATGTCTCTTCAATAAACAGGGCTGAGAAAACTGAGTATCTACATGTAAAAGAATGAAATTGGACCCATATATTGCACTCTACATAAAAATCAAGTAAAATTGGATTAAAGACTTAAATGTAAGACCTGACACTATAAAACTCCTAAAAGAAAGCATAAGGAAAAAGCTCCTTGACATTGTTCTTGGCAATAGTTTCTTTTGGATTTGATTCCAAAGGCACAGGCAACAAAAGTAAAAATAAAATTTAAAAAAAGTGTGATTTCATCAAACTAAAAAGCTCCTAAACAGCAAAAGAAACAATCAACAAAATGAAAAGGCGACCTACAAGATGAGAGAAAATCTTAGCAAACTATACATCTAATAAAGGGTTAATCTCCAAAATATACAAGAAACTCCTCTAACTCAATGACAAAACAACCCCAAATATTAAAATTGGCAAAGGACCTGAATAGAGTTTTCTCCAAGGAAAACATACAAATGGCCAACAGGTATATGAAAAGGTGCTCAGTATCACCAATCATAAGATAAATGCAAATCAAAACCACAGTTAGATACAACCTCACACCTGGTAGGATGACTATTATTTTAAAAGCCAAATGATAATAAGTCCTGGCAAGGATGTGAAAAAAAGGGTACCCTTGTACACTATTGGTGGAAATGTAAATTGGCATAGCCATTATGGAAAGCAGCATGGAAGTTCCTTCAAAAATTGAAACAGAACTATCATATGACCTAGTTACCCTATACCTGGTTATTTTTCTAAAGGAATTGAAATCAGGATCTTGAAGAGATACCTTCAGTTTCGTGTTCATTGCCAAGACACAGAAACAATCTAAATGTCTGTCAGTGGATGAATGGATAAAGAAAATGTGGCTGGGTGCGGTGGCTCATGCCTGTAATCCCAGCACTTTGGGAGGCTGAGGCGGGCAGATCACGAGGTCAGGAGATCCAGACCATCCTGGCTAACACGGTGAAACCCCGTCTCTACTAAAAATACAAAAAATTAGCCGGGCATGGTGGCGGGTGCCTGTAGTCCCAGCTACTCGGGAGGCTGAGGCAGGAGAATGGCGTGAACTTGGGAGGCAGAGCTTGCAGTGAGCCGAGATTGCACCACTGCACTCCAGCCTGGGAGACACAGCGAGACTCCGTCTCAAAAAAAACAAAAAAACAAAAAAAAAAACAAAAAAAAAAAGAAAAGAAAATGTCACACACACACACGCACACACACACACACACACACACACACACACACACACGCACACACAGAGGAATATTATTTAGCCTAAAAAAAGAGAAAAATCCTATCGGTCGTGACAACATGAATGGACCTGTAGTGAAATAAGCCAGACACAAAAAGACAAATATCGTATGATCTCACTTATATGAGGAATCTAAAATAGTCAACCTCATAGATGTGGAGAGTAAAATGATGGTTGATGGGGTCTGGGGGAGGAAAAAATGGGAAGGTGATGGTCAAAGGGCACAAAGTTTCAGTATACAATATAAATAAATTCTGGAGACTTACTTATGATATTATGATATAAGCAATATATATTTGGTCTCTACCTCAGGTTCTTGGCACAGAGCTCCTAAAACCCTTGTAATTTCCTGAGTAGCAGCAGGCTAGGTGTATCTTTTGATCTAATATTTGGTCTTTGACCCCAATTCCTGACATGGAGTTCCTAATCCCTTGGAATTTCCTGGGTGATAGGAGTGTCTTTTATTCTAATGAAGCAACTCTTTGTGGGCTCCTGGATGGGGGCTGGTCAGCAGAAAGATCAAGCTGTGATTAGAAGCTTGGAACTTTCAGCTCTACTCCTCTCCATCCTCTGGGAAGTGGAAAGGGGCTGGAGATTGAGTTAATAATCATGTGTGCCTGTGTGATGAAGCCTCCATAAAAATCCCTGAACTACAGAGTTAGGAGAGCTTCTGGGCTGGTGAACACATCCACATGTCAGGAAGGTGGCACACCCCAACTACATGGGGACAGAAACTCCTTCACTCAGGAACCTTCCAGTCCACACCCTATGTATGTCTTCATCTTGATATTCAACTATACCCTTTGTCATATCCTTTATTAATATAATAAACCAGTAAATGTAAGTGTTTTCTTAAATTCTGTGAGCCACGCTAACAAATTAATGGTACTTGAGGATGGGGTCATGAAAAACCCTGATTATTAGCTGGTAGGTCAGAAGCACTTGTAAAACAATCTGGAGCTTTCAACTGGCATTAGAAGTGGGGGGCCATCTTGTGGGACTGAGCCCTTAACCTGTAGGATTTGACTCTAATTCCAGGTAGAGAGTGTCATAATTGAATTGAATTATAAGACACTCTGTTGGTGTCTGTTGCAGAAAAGTTTGGTGTTTAGGGAAAAAAGCCACACATTTTGGCCACAAAAGTGTTCTGTGTTGTGTTGAGTGGAGCATGTGAGAGAAGGAAGAACATCTTGTTTTTTTTTTTCCTATCAAATATACTAATAAACAGCATAATATTGATAGGTAACAATAATGTATTATATGCCTAAACTTTGCTAAGACAGTAGATATGTTAAGTGTTCTTAACACACACACACACACACACACACAATGATAATAAAGGGGATGGGAGGACTCTTTGGAAAGTGATGGATATATTTATGCCCTTATCATTAACATTAAATGTACAGAGCTTTTTTATATGTGAATCATATATCAATTAAATAGTTTTAAAATGAAATAAAATGTGGGGACATTACTAGCGACCTTACAGAAATATGAAGTAGTATAAAACATATGATGGACAATTGTCTACCGCATATTAGATAACCTAGATAAAATGGACAACTTCCTAGAAACACAAAAACTGCCCAAATGACTCAAGAAGTACAAAATCTGATGAGATATAGGTAAAGAGAATGAATCAGTAACCAAAATCCTCCTAGCAAAGAAAAGTCCAGGATCAAATGGCTTTGGTAGTGAATTGTACCAAACATTTAAAAGTAATTAACACAAAGCCGGGTGCAGTGGCTCACGCCTGTAATCCCAACACTTTGGGAGGCTGAGGTGAGCGGGATCACCTGAGGTCAGGAGTTCGAGATCAGCCCGGCCAACATGGTGAAACCCCATCTCTACTAAAGATACAAAAATTGCCAGGCATGGTGGTGCATGCCTGTAATCCCGGCTACTTGGGAGGCTGAGGCAGGAGAATAGCTTGAACCCGGGAGGCAGAGGTTGCAATGAGCTGAGATTGCGCCACTGCACTCCAGCCTGGGTGACAGAGCGAGACTCTGTCTCAAAATAAATAAATAAATAAATAAATAAATAACACAAATACATCTTGAAGTATTCCAAAAATGAGAAGATGATGCGACATTTCCTAACTCATTCTATGAAGACATCCTTAAACTGATATCACAGCCAGACAAAAATATCACAAGAAAACTATAGATCAACATCACTTATGAATATAGATGTAAAAATTCTCAAAAATATCAACAACTATCAAACTGAATCTAACAGCATATTAAAATATTATACTCCATGACCAAGTGGAATTTATTCCAGGAATACATATTTAGTTCATTATATGAAAATCAACATAATACATCACATTAAGAGAATGAAGGAAAAACATCACGTTCTTACAAATTGATACAGAAAAGGCCTTTGACAAATTCCAATTCCCTACCATGATAAAAACACTCACCAAACCAAGAATAAAGAACTTCCTTCACATGATAAAAGGCATTTACAAAAAATTTACAGCTAGCATCATACTTAAGGATGAAAGACTTTCTCCTATAATCAAAAACAAGACAAGGATGCCTACTTTTACTGCATCAATTCAACATGGTACTGGAAGTCTACCCAGATAATTAGGCAAGCCAAAAGAATAAAGGCATATAAATTGGAAAGGAAAAAGTGAAACTCTCTCTCATCATTAATGACACGATGCTAGACATAGAAAATCCCAAGATCCACAAGAAACTTACTAGAACTAATAAACCAGTTCAACCACCTGTGGCAAACTGCTTATTACCATTCCACAAAGACATAAGAAGCTTGCATCATAATGTCAATGTGCTCGCTGCTACTTTCATTAAAAAAACCTGCTATGAAAACAATATGTAATTTGTTGTCAATTTAAATAAATTCTGGCATAGATTCCTTTTCTTTTAACTTCAGATTAGCACTTTGAGTAGCATCATTCAGGATTGATCATATGCTCCAACTTTATAACTAAATTTTACACATTTAAATTAATATGAAAAATGATTGTGCTCACTTTGGCAGCACATATACTAAAATTGGAACGATATAGAGAAGATTAGCATGGCCCCTGTGGAAAGATAACATACAAATTCATGAAGCATTCTGTATTTTTAATTAAAAGACACAGAATGTCAAGGTGGATAAACAGTCAAGACCCATCTCACATGCAAAGACACACATAGGCTCATGAAAGCAGAAAGAAGGCAGGGTTGCAATCCTAGCTTCTGACAAAACAGACTTTAAACCAACAAAGATCAAAAAAGACAAAGAAGGCATTACACAATAGTAAAAGGTTCAATTCAACAAGGAGAGCTAACTGTCCTAAATATATATGCACTGAATACAGGAGCACCCAGATTCATAAAAAGAAGTTCTTAGAGATCTACAAAGAGACTTAGACCCCCACACAATAACAGTAGAAGACTGTAACACCCCACTATCAATATTAGACAGATTGTCAAGACAGAAAACTAACAAGGATATTCAGGACTTGAACTCAGCTCTGGACCAAGTGGACCTGACACATATCTACAGAGCACTCCATGCAAAAACAACAGAATATACATTTTTCTTGGTACCACGTAGCACTTACTCTAAAATCGATCACGTAATTGGAAGTAAAACACTCCCCAACAAATTGCAAAAGAACTGAAATCATAACAGTCTCTCAGACCACAGTACAATCAAATTAGAACTCAAGATTAAGAAACTCACTCAAAACCACACAACTACATGGAAGGTGAACAACCTACTCCTGAATGACTCCTGGGTAAATAACGAAATTAAGGCAGAAATCAAGAAGTTCTTTGAAACTAATGAGAGCAAAAAGGCAAAGTACCAGAATCTCTGGGACGCAGCAAAAGCAGCGTTAAAAGGGAAATTTATAGCACTAAATGTGCACATCGAAGAGCTACAAATATCTCAAATTAACACCCTAACAACACAACTAAAAGAACTAGAGAACCAAGAGCAAAAAAAACCCCAGAGCTGGCAGAAGACAAGAAATAACCAAGATCAGAGTTGAACTGAAGGAGATACAGACATGAAAAACCCTTCAAAAAGTCCATGAATCCAGGAGCTGGTTTTCTGAAAATAATAATAATAATAATAATAATAATAATAATAATAACAACAACAAAATACATAGACCACTAACTAGACTAATAAAGAAGAAAATACAGAATAATCAAATAGATACAATAAAAAATGATAGAGAATATCACCAATGACCCCACAGAAATACAAAAAACTACCAGAGGATACTATAAACACCTCGATCCAAATGAACTAGAAAATCTAGAAGAAATGGATAAATTCCTGGACACATAGACCCTCAAGACTGAAACAGGAAGAAGTTGAATCCCTGAATAGACCAATAACAAGTTCTGAAATTGAGGCAGGAATAAATAGCCTACCAACCAAAAAAAGCCCAGGACTCGACAAATTTACAACTGAATTCACCCAGAGGTACAAAGAGGAGCTGGGACCACTTCTTCTGAAACTATTCCAAACAATTGAAAAGAAGGGACTCCTCCCTAACCCACTTTATGAGGCCAGCATCATCCTGATACCCAAAACCTGGCAGAGATACAACAAAAACAAAAAAACTTCAGGCCAATATCCCTGATGAACATCGATGCGAAAATCCTCAGTAAAATACTGGCAAACAGAATCTAGCAGCACATCAAAAAGCTTATCCACCACGATCAAGTTGGCTTCATCCCTGGGATGCAAGTCTGGTTCAGCATATGAAATCAAATTAACGTATTTTATCACATAAACAGAACCAATGACAAAAACCACAAGATTATCTCAATAGATGCAGAAAAGGCCTCCGATAAAATTCAACATCCCTTCGAGTTAAAAACTCTCAACAGACTAGATATTGAAGGAATATACCTCAAAATAATAAGAGCCACTTACGGCCGGGCGTGGTTGCTCACAACTGTAATCCCAGCACTTTGGAAGGCTGAGGCAGGTGGATCACCGGAGGTCAGGAGTTCGAAACCAGCCTGGCCAACATGGCAAAATTCCATCACTACTAAAAATACAAAAATTGGCCTGGCATGGTGGCAGGTGCCTGTAGTCCCAGCTACTTGGGAGGCTGAGGGAAGAGAATCGCTTGAACCTTGCAGGCAGAGGTTGCAGAGAGCCAAGACTGTGCCACTGCACTCCAGCCTGGGTGATAAAACAAGACTCCATCTCAAAAAAAAAAAAAAAAAAAAAAAAAAAAGGGGGGAAAAGAAAGAAGAGCCATTTATGACAAACTCATAGCCAATATCATACTGAATGGGCAAAAGTTGGGAGCATTTCCCTGAAAACCAGCACAAGACAAGAATACACTCTCTCTCCCCTTCCATTTAACATAGTATTAGAAGTTCTGGTCAGGGTAATTGGTCAAGAGAAAGAAGTAAAGGGTATTCAAATAGGAGGAGAGGAAGTCAAATTGTCTCTGTTTGCAGATGACATGATCGTATATCCAGAAAACCTAGATATAGGTTTTTCATGTTTGTTGGCTGCATAAATGTCTTCTTTTGAGAAGTGTCTGTTCATGTCCTTTGCCCACTTTTTAATGGGGTTGTTTGGGGTTTTTTGCTAAATTTGTTTAAGTTCCTTGCAGATTCTGGATATTAGACTTTTGTCAGATGAATAGATTTCAAAAAATTTCTCCCATCCTGTACGTTGTCTGTTGACTCTGATTATAGTTTCTTCTGCTGTGCAGAAACTCTTTAGTTTAATTAGATCCCATTTGTCAATTTTTGCTTTTGTTGCAATAACTTTTGACATTTTTGTCATGAAATCTTTGCCTGTCCCTACGTTTTGAGTGGTATTACCCAGATTTTCTTCTGGGTTTTTATGGTTTGGGGTTTTACCTTTAAGTCTTTAATCCATCTTAAGTTAATTTTTGTATATGATGTAAGGAAGGGGTCCAATTTCAGTTTTCTGCATATGACTAGACAGTTTTTACAGCACCATTTATTAAATAGGCAATCCTTTCCCTGTTGCTTGCTTTTGTCAGATTTGTCGAAGATCAGATGGTTGTAGATGTGCAGTCTGATTTGTGATATCTCTATTCTGTTCCATTGATCTATGAGTCTGTGTTTGTACCGGTACCATGCTGTTTTGATTACCGCAGCCTTGTAGTATAGTTTGAAGTAGTGTGATGACTCCACCTTTTTTCTTTTTGCTTAGGATTGTCTTGGCTATACTGGCTCTTTTTGGTTCCATATGAATTCTAATGTAGTTTTTGCTAATTCTGTGAAGAATATCAATGGTAGTTTAATAGGAATAGCATTGAATCTATAAATTGCTTTGGGCAGTGTGGCCATTTTCATGATATTAATTCTTCCTATCCATGAGCATGGGATGTTTTTCTATTTATTTGTGTCCTCTCTGACTTTTTTGAGCAGTGGTTTGTAGTTTTCCTTGAAGAGGTCCTTCATTTCCCTTGTTAGCTGTATTCCTAGGTATTTTATTCTCTTTGTAGCCATTGTGAATGGCAACTCATTCATGATTTGGCTTTCTGCTTGTCTGTTGTTGATGTATAGGAATGCTTGTGATTTTTGCACATTGATTTTGTATCCTGACTTTGCTGAAGTTGCTTCCCAGCTTAAGAAGATTTTGGGATGAGGTGATGGGGTTTTCTAGATATAGGATCATGTCATCTGCAAACAGAGACAATTTGACTTCCTCTCCTCCTATTTGAATACCCTTTATTTCTTTCTCTTGACCAATTACCCTGACCAGAACTTCTAATACTATGTTAAATAGAAGGGGAGAGAAAGTGTATTCTTGTCTTGTGCTGGTTTTCAAGGGAAATGCTCCCAGCTTTTGCCCATTCAGTATGATATTGGCTATAAGTTTGTCATAAATGGCTCTTCTTTCTTTTTTTTGTCTTTCTTTTTTTTTTTTTTGAGATGGAGTCTTGTTCTGTCACCCAGGCTGGAGTGCAGTGACACAGTCTCGGCTTACTGCAACCTCTGCCTGCAAGGTTCAAGCGATTATCTTCCCTCAGCCTCCCAAATAGCTAGGACTACAGGCACCTGCCACCATGCCAGGCCATTTTTTGTATTTTTAGTAGCAATAGAATTTTGCCATGTTGGGCAGGCTGGTTTTGAACTCCTGACCTCACGTGATCATTACAGAAATGCAAATCAAAACCACATTAAGATACATCTGATACCAATCAGAATAGTGATTATTAAAGAGTCAAGAAACAACAGATGCTGACGAGGCTGTGGAGAAATAGGAACACTTTTACACTGTTGGTGGGAATGCAAATTAGTTCAATCATTGTGAAAGACAGTGTGGCAATTCCTCAATGACCTAGAACCAGAAATACCATTTGACTCAGCAATCCCATTACTGGGTATATACCCAAAGGAATATAAATCATTCTATTATAAAGATACATGTACATGTATGTTCATTGCAGCACTATTCACAATAGCAAAGATGTGGAATCAACCCAAATGCCCATCAATGATAGACTGGATAAAGAAAACGTGGTACCATATATACCATGGAATACTATGCAACCATAAAAAGGAATGAGATCATGTCCTTTCAGGGACATGGATGGAGCTGGAAGTCATTATCTTCAGCAAACTAATGCAGGAACAGAAAACTCAACACTGCATGTTCTCACTTATAAGTGGGAGCTGAACAATGAGAACACATGGACAGAGGGAGGGGAACAACATACACTGGGGCCTGTCGGGGGAGGGCAGGGGAGGCAAGAGCATTAGGGAGAAGAGCTATTGCATGCCGGGCTTAATACCTAGGTGATGAGTTGACAGGTGTGGCAAACCGCCATGGCACACATTTACCTATATAAAAAAACTTTACGTTATGTACATGTATCCTGGAACTTAAAATTAAATTTAAAAATTTATTAACTTCTCAATAAAAATGAATTACTTGCTCTTGTGATTTTAATTTTAGTTTTCTCTAGGTCTGTATAAAGTGAGTGAATCCACTAAATGCTAGTATTCTAGTTCCTGTGCTGTTACTGTTTCTCCTTATAATTTAATAAACTGATATTTTGAATCCTGTAAACCTTGTAAACTTCCTAAACATGAGCTTTTCCCACACAGATGGATTTTATTTTTCTGTTAATAAGGTTATTGAGCTTCTGAACTGGTATGATCTATGGCCAGATATTGTGTACTTCTTTTAATGCCATCAAGGTACTGAGTGTTATTATGGATGGCTTCTTGACGACATCCAGTAGACCTTGCAACAGAGAGACACATCTGTTGGCCTGACCAACAGCCTTTTCCGTTTTGAAACTCCAAGAAAATTTCAAGGGAATTTTAGAAGAATATTAGTGTCCTTCACCACTAATCAATCTTATTGAAGGAATATGAAAATAAAATTAATTGGAGATGAAATTAACTAGAGAGCCTAACCATGTATGTGAGTTATGGATATAACATCTCACATAAGCCTCAATGCTTATTATAAACTGCAGTAAGTGAACTGTTATGTTTCTAACACCAGAGAGCAGTTACCTCAGAAACACATATGAAAATGACATCATCAATATCAAAAGAGACATGAGAAATTGTTGGAGTAGGGGCATATTATTGAATAAACGATACTGGTATTATGTAGAAAAAAATCCATTTCTATTTTACTCTTCCATTTTCCATTTACCAGCCAAAATTCATTCTAGGTAAATAAGTATTTATTTCTCCTTCCACTCCATTTAAAACACTCACTAAGGCATCTAATCTTCCTGGGATTTGTTCATGTGTATTGGAATTTAACTTGTGTTCCCAAACGACTAGCTAATTATTCCAACACCATTCACTAAACATGCAAAAAAAAAAAAAAAAAAAAAGTTAACATAACAGGCCTGAGATTGCTCTCCTTAGAAACTCCTGCTTGCCAGGATGGCCCTGGAGTGTGGGAACTAGGACTAAGGGAGAATTCCCATCATTCCTAGAGCTGATAAGAATGGCTCACTGTACATAAACTTTTTGTGCAAACAATGTGGTTCATGCAAAATACTTTCTTTCCTTCTTGGATTCTGGAATTTCGGTCTGTGCTAGGCAAAGGGCAGACACATGAAAAGCCCCCAATAAAAATCTTGGGCATTGAGTCTCTAATGTTGTCTTTGGTAGACAAAACATTTCATACATGTTGTCACAATTAATTGTTGGAGGAATTGAGCATATCCCGTGTGACCATACACAGCAAGAGGACTCTTGGAAGCTTGAGCCTATTTTCTTCTAGATTTTGCTCCATGCTTTTTCCCCCTTTGCTGGTTTGGTTTTGTATCCTTTCACTGTAATAAATCACAGCTGTGAGTACAACTATATACCAAGTCCTGTGTGTCCTGCTAGCAAATCATAGAACATGTGGATGGTTGTGAGGACCAACAGCAGACAGAATATTTCACTTTTTTCCATGAATCTGAACTGTCGTCTTAGTATAAAAGTCTATATATGGGCTCTCTGTGTCCCATTTATCTTTTCCTGAGTCAGTTCTACTATTTTAATAACCGTAGGTTAACTAAAAAAATTTTAGATTCCTGCCCAACCTCCAAATTACTTTTCTTTCAAAATTCCTGGACTGTTCATAGGTTTGTATGTGCACAGAAATTTATAAGGATTTGTTGAACCTCTGAAAACCTCTAAACCAAGGACCTCTAAAGGCAAATGGGGAAAACCTAAAAATACTCCACTCATAAGAAAGAAAATAAAACTAGCTAATAAACATCTGAAAATATGTTTAACCTCTTTACTAACATCAAAACAACAGTGCAATACTACATTATCTAATTCCATTAGTAAATGACTTAAAAATTAAAAATATATGCCACTAAGGTCATAAACACATAAAAACAGTATGTTCTAAGCTTACCATCTCTTTCTAAGACAAACTGTCTAGTGTACAGTCCCATCTCAAAGGAAGTATTTACTTGATTCTGAAGCAAGGTGTTTCCACTAACCTGAACCAGCATTCAACACTTGGGCCAGGGATAAACAAAGATACACAGAGAAGGAAGGATCAGGAATGTTAGTGGCAGAATATGAAGATTATCTGAATGGCTGTCCAATCAAACAGTACAAGTTAACCACTGGAGTGAAGGTATAAACACATTAGGTTAGGAAGTGGGCTCAAAAGAAGGTAAAAGTTCACGGAGTTGGTGAGAGGGATCAGGAGTGTCACCATGAAGGGGGTGGATGGCCTTCTAGAAAATATTTGAAGGATGGACAGGCTTTTGATGGACAGACATTATAGGGGGCTGAGGATAACTGGAGGGAAGGGACAAAGTAAGAAAGGTAGCTTCTCCAGGTACAACAAACTGTGTGAATAAGCTACAGTGCAGATAATGAGTGTGAAGAGCTTATTTTAATCTGTAAAGAATATATGATGTATGTGCCACCCTAAAAGGCATTGGGTACAAATGTTTCAGAGATAAGTTTTAAGGTGTCTTTAAGGTACAGACAATCTCTATCTTATACAAACAGTTCCTGAGACTAGAAAAGGAACAAAAGCTATCTAAACTGATTTATTGAGTTCAACATAACAAAACCATAATGAGAAAACTAAAGAATAAAAATAAAATTATAAGGCAATTTCAATCATAAACAATAACGAAAAATTGTCAAGGTGAACCCCACAGTATATTAACAAACAATGATAATAACAAAAATATTGTGATAGAACTCCAATGAGATAGGCATATCCACAATTGTAAATAGGAATATGCATACTTACAGTCAAAGATTTCAGCAACACTGTTTCAATAACAAAAAATAGAGACAATATAAGTAAAGATGTACAATAGAAGACATAAAATTATTAACTGGAGAAGGGCCCAAGATGGCCAAGTATAAACAGCTCTGGTCGGCAGCTCCCACTGAGACAAACACAAAAGGCAGGTGATTTCTGCATTTCCATCTGAGGTACACAGATTTTCTCTGGGTCATTGGGACTGACTAGGTGGATGGCATCACCTATGGAGAACAAAGAAATGCACGGTGGGGCGACAGTTCACCTGGGAGCTCCTTCCCTCAGCCAAGGGAGGTGGTGAGGGACTGTGCTACCTGCCCAGGGTTCTACACTTTTCCCACGGATTTTTGCAATCTGTAGATCAGAAGATTCCTTTGTGTGCTTACACCACCAGGGCCTTGGGTCCCAAGCACAAAACTGGGCAGACCTACGGCAGCTGCACTAGTCAGCAGCGGTTGGGGCAGGCACTGAGCTGTAGGAGTTTTTACATACTCTGGTGGCTCCCAGAACTCCACGGTGGCAGGAGAGCCATCCACTCCCATGGAAAGGGGGCTGAAGTCAGGGAGCCAAGTAGTCTTGCTCAGTAGGTCCCACAAACACAGAATCCCACAAGCTAAGACCCACTGGCTTGGAATCCCCGCTGGACAGCACAACAGCCTGGAGTCTGTGAAAGATGACTGAGTTCCCGGGGGGATGGGCAACCACCATTACTGTGGCTCTAGTTGGCAGTTTTCCACTGCCAGTGCTAGAGAAGCTGGGTGGTTTGGACTGGGTGATATTCCCCACAACACAGCACAGCAGCTATGGAAGATCTTGGCCAGACTGCTTCTTTAAGTGGCACCTGTATCCATCCCTCCTCATTCGGCAAGGCCTACCTACAGGAATTCCTGCAACTCTAACCAAGGTCTTACAGACAGGACTCTCATCTCCCTGGGAAAGAGCACCTTCAGAGAGGGGTGGCCATGGTCTCAGGTTCAGCAGACTTAATCTTTCCTGCCTGCTGGCTCTGAAGAGTCCAGGTGATGTGGACAAGGGGGATTCCCCAAGCACAGCACGCCAGCTCCACTAAGGGGCAGCCAGACTGCTTCCCCCTGATCCCATGCCTCCTGACTGGGTGAGACCTCCCAACAGGGGTAGCCAGACACCTCATACAGGAGAGTTCTGGCTGGCATCAGGTCGGTATCCCTCTGGGACAAAACTTCCAGAGGAAGGGGCAGGCAGCAATCTCTGCTGTTCTGCATGCTCCACTGGTGATACCCAGGCGAACAAGGTCTGGAGTGGACCCTCAGCAAACTGCAGTAGACCTGCAGAAGAGGGACCTGATTGCTGGAAGAAAAACAAACAAACAGAAGGCAACAACAACAAAAACATCAACAAAAAAAGACCCCACAAAAACCCCACACAAAGGTCAACAGCTTCAAAGAGCAAAGGTAGATAAATCCATGAAGATGAGGAAAAACCAATGCAAAATGCTGAAAATTCCAAAAGGTAGAATGCCTCTTCTCCTCCAAATGATTGCAACACCTCTCTAGCAAGTGCACAGAACTGGGCTGAAGCTGAGATGGATGAACTGACAGAAGTAGGCTTCAGAATGTGGGTAATAACAAACTTCATTGAGCTAAAGGATTATGTTCTAACCCAATTCAAAGAAGCTAAGAACAATGATAAAAGATTACAGGAGCTGTTAACTAGAATAATCAGTTTAGAGAGAAACATAAATGACCTAATGAAGTTGAGAAACACAGCATGAGAACTTCAAGCAACACACAAGCATCAAACGCCAAACTGATCAAGTGGAAGAAAGAATATCAGAGCTTGAAGACTATCTTGCTGAAATGAGACAGACAGACAAGATTAGAGAAAACAGTAGGAAAAGGAACAAACAAAACCTCCGAGAACTATGGGATTATGTAAAAAGACCAAACCTATAACTGATTGGAGTACCTGAAAGAGACAGAGAGAATAGAATCAAGTTGGAAAACACACTTCAGGATAACATTCAGGAGAACTTCCCCAAACTAGCAAGACAGGCCAACATTCAAATTCAGAAAATCCAGAGAACCCCAATAAGATACTCCACAAGAAGATCAACCCCAAGACACATAGTCATCAGATTCTTCAAGGTCAAAATGAAAGAAAAATGTTAAGGGCAGCCAGAGAGAAAGACCAGGCTACCTACAAAGGGAAGCTCATCAGACTAACAGCAGATATCAGTGGAAAACCTACAAGCCAGAAGACATTGGGGGCCAATAGTCAACATTCTTGAAGAAAAAAATTTTCCAACCCAGAATTTTATATCCAGTCAAATTAAGCTACATAAGCGAAGGAAAATAAAATCCTTTTCAGACAAGCAAATGCTGAGGGATTTTGTCACCACCAGGCCTGCCTTGAAAGAGCTCCTGAAGGAATCACTAAACTTGGAAAGGAAAAACCATTACCAGCCACTACAGAAACACACTGAAGTACCAACGACACTATGAAGCAACTACAGTAACACGTCTGCAAAATTAATCAACCAGCATCATAACAGGATCAAATTCATACATAACAATATTACCCTTAAATGTAAATGGGGTAAACGCCCCAATTAAAAGACACAGAACGGCAAGCTGGATAAAAAGAGAAGATGCATCAGTATGCTGTATTCAAGAGAAACATCTCATGTGCAAAGACACACAGGCTCGAAATAATGGGATGGAGGAAATTATACCAAACAAATGGAAAGCAGTAAAAAGCAGGGGTGGGAACCCTAGTTTCTGACAAAATAGACTTTAAACCAACAAAGGTCAACAATGACAAAGAAGGGTATTACATAATAGTAAATGGTTCAATTCAACAAGAAGAGCTAGCTATCCTAAATATATATGAACCCAATACAGGAGCACCCAGATTCATAAAACAAGTTCTTAAAGACCCGCAAAGAGACTTAGACCCCCACGAAATAACAGTGGAAGACTGTAATACCCTGCTGTCAGTATAAGACAGATCATTGAGACAGAAAATTAACAAAGATATTCAGGACTTAGACTTAGTTCTGGACCAAGTGGACCTGATAGGTATCTACAGAACTCTCCACCCAAAAACAACAGAAAATACATTTTTTTAGCAGCACACGGCACTTACTCTAAAATTCATCACATGATTGGAAGTACACTTCTCAGCAAATGCAAAACAACTGAAATCATAACAGTCTCTCAGAGCACTCAAGATTAAGAGTTGAGTGAATTGAAACCCACTCAAAACCACACAACTACATGGAAACTGAACAACCTGCTCCTGAAAGACTCCTGGGTAAATAATGAAATTAAGGCAGAAATCAAGAAGTTCTTTGAAACTAATGAGAACAAAGGGACAATGTACCAGAATCTGAGATGCAGTGTTAAGAGGAAAATGTATAACACTGAATGCCCACATCGAAAAGCTAGAAAGATTTCAAATCGACACCCTAACATCACAACAAAAAGGCTAGAGAATCAAGAGTCAACAAACCTCAGAGCTAGCAGAAGACAGGAAATAACCAAGATGAGAGCAAAACTGAAGGAGATAGAGACATGAAAATCCCTTCAAAAATTCAATGAATCTGGGCGCAGTGGCTCACACCTGTAATCCCAGCACTTTGGGAGGCCGAGGCAGGTGGATCACGAGGTCAGGAGATCGAGATCATCCTGGCTAACTCGGTGAAACTCCGTGTCTACTAAAAAAATACAAAAAATTAGCCGGGCGTGGTGGTGGGCACCTGTAGTCCCAGTTACTCGGGAGGCTGAGGCAGGAGGATGGCATGAACCCAGGAGGCGGAGCTTGCAGTGAGCCGAGAGCTCACCAGGGCACTCCAGCCTGGGCAACAGAGCGAGATTCTGTCTCAAAAAAAAAAAAAAAAAAAATCAATGAATCCAGGAGTTGGTTTTTAATATATATATATTTAAAAGTCAATAAAATAGACCACTAGCTAGACTAATAAAGAAAAGAGAAAAGATTCAAATAAACACAATCAGAAATGATAAGGGGGATACCACCACTGACCCCACAGAAATACAAACAAAAAACAAAAAACAAAAAAAACCCACCAGAGAATACTATAAACACCTCTATGCAAATAAACCAGAAAATCTAGAAGAAATGGATAAATTCCTGGAGATATATACCCTCCCAAGACTGAACCAGCAAGAGGTTGAATCCCTGAGCAGACCAATAACAATTTCTGAAATTGAGGTAGTAATAAACAGCCTACCAACCAAAAAAATTTCAGGACCAGATGGATTTATAGCTGAATTCTACCAGAGGTACAAAGGGGAGCTGGTACTATTTCTTCCGAAACTATTCCAAACAATTGAAAAGGAGGGACTCCTCCCTAATTCATGTTATGAGGCCAGCATCATCCTGATACCAAAACCTGGCAGAGATGCAACAAGAAAAGAAAACTTTAGGCCAATATTCCTGATGAACATAGATGCAAAAATCCTCAATAAAATACTAGCAAACCGAATCCATACACAAATCAATAAATGTAATTCATCACATAAACAGAACTAAAGGGAAAAAAAGCACATGATTATCTCAATAGATGCAGAAAAGGCCTTCGATAAAATTCAACACCCCTTCATGTTAAAAACTCTCAACAAACTAGGTATTGAAGGAACACACCTCAAAATAATAAGAGCCATTTATGACAAACACACAGCCAATATCATACTGAATGGACAAAAGCTGGAAGCATTTCTCTTGAAAACCAGAACAAGACAAGAATACCCTCACTCACCACTTCCATTCCACATAGTATTAGAAGTTCTGGCCAGGGCAATCAGGCAAGAGAAAGTAATAAAGCGTATTCAAATAGGAAGAGAGGAAGTCGAATTGTCCTTGTATGCAGATAACATGATCCTATACCTAGAAAACCCCATCAATACAGCCCAAAATCTTCTTAAGCTGATAAGCACCTTCAGAAAGTCTCAGGATAAAAAATCAATGTGCAGAAATCACAAGCATTCATATATACCAACAACAAACAAGCAGAGAGCCAAATCATGAATGAATTCCCATTTTCAATTGCCACAAAGAGAAGAAAATACTTAGGAATACAGCTAACAAGGGAAGTGAAGGACCTCTTTGAGGAGAACTACAAACTACTGCTCAAGGAAATCAGAGAGGAAATGAGTAGATGGAAAAACATTCTATGCTCAAGGATAGGAAGAATCAATATTGTGAAAATGGCCATACTGCCCAAAGCAATTTATAGATTCAGTGCTATTCCCATTAAACTACCATTGACATTCTTCACAGAATTAGAAGAAACAATTTTAAAATTCATATGGAACTGAAAAAGAGCTTGTATAGCTGGGAAAGTCCTAAGTAAAAAGAACAAAGCCAGAGGCATCATGCTACCTGACTTCAAACTATACTATAAGGCTACAGTAACCAAAACAGCATGATACTGGCACAAAAACAGGCACATAGACCAATAGAACAGAATACAGAACTCAGAAATAAAACTGCACATCTACAACCATCTGATCTTTGACAAACCTGACAAAAACAAGCAATGGGGAAAGGATTCCCCATTTAACAAATGGTGCTGGCAGAACTGGCTAGCCATATGCCAAAAATTGAAAATGGACCCCTTCCTTACACCATATACAAAAATTAACTCAAAATGGATTAAATACTTAAATGTAAAACCCAAAACTATAAAAACCCTAGAAGAAGAAAATCTGGGCAATACCATTCAGGACATAGGGACGGGCAAAGATTTCATGACAAAAATGTCAAAAGCAACTGCAACAAAAGCAAAAGTTGACAAATGGGATCTAATAAAACTAAAGAGCTTCTGCACAGCAAAATAAACTATCATCAGAATGAACAGACAACCTACAGAATGGGAGGAAATTTTTGCAGTCCATCCATCTGACAAAGGTCTAATATCCAGAATCGATAAGAAACTAAAATTTACAAGAAAAAACTAAACAACCCCATTAAAAAGTGGGCAAAGGAAATGAACAGACAATTTTCAAAAGAAGACACAAATGTGGCCAAAAAACATATGAAAAAAAAGCTCAACATCACTGATCATTAGAGAAATGCAAATCAAAATCACAATGAGATACCATCTTACACCAGTCAGATTGACTATTATTAACAAGTCAAGAAACAACAGATCCTGGTGAGACTGCAGAAGAATAGGAATGCTTTTACATTGTTGTTGGGAATGTAAATTCATTCAAGCATTGTGGAAGACAGGGTGGCGATTCCCCAAAGACCTAGAATCAGAAATACCATTTGACCCAACGATCCCATTATTAGGTGTATACCCAAAGGAATATAAATCATTCTATTATAAAGATGCATGCACACATATGTTCACTGCAGCAATATTCACAATAGCAAAGATGTGGAATCAACCCAAATGCCCATCAGTGATGGACTGGGTAAAGAAAATTTGGTACATGTACACCATGGAATACTATGCAGCCATAAAAAAGGAATGAGATCATGTCCTTTGCAGGGACATGGATGAAGCAGGAAGCCATTATCCTCAGGAAACTAATGCAGAGAGATAAAACCCAACACTGCATGTTCTCACTTATAAGTAGGAGCTGAACAATGAGAACACATGGACACAGAGGGGGGAACAACACACACTGGGGCCTTTTGGGGGAGGGCAGCAAGCAGGCAGACCATTAGAAAAATGAGTTAATGCATGCCAGGCTTAATGGCTAGGTGATGGGTTGATAGATGCAGCAAACCACCATGGCACACATTTACCTATGTAACAAACCTGCACATCCTGCACATGAACCCTGGAACTTAAAAAATAAAATAAAATAAAATAATTCTGAACCAACCGGGCCTTACTGACATTTATAGAACAATTCACACAATAACAGAAGAATACACATTCTCTTCAATTACACATAGAATATTTATCAAGATAGACCATATTCTGGACCATAAATGAAGTCTCAATAAATTAAAAGGATTCAAGTTACAAGAAGTATATTCTCTGGTTACAATGTAATTAAATTAGAAATCAATAACTGGAAAATCCCCAAATACTTGAGAACTACACAGCATACATCTAAATAACAACTCTTGGATCAAAGAACAAACTCAAAGAGAAATCAGTAAGTAATTTCAAACTGAAGAAAAATGAAAACGCAACACATCAAAATTGTGAGATATAGCTAAAGTAGTATTAGAGGGGAATTTACAGTACTAAAATGCCTATATTAGAAGAGAAGAAAGGTCTCAAATCAATGGCCTCAGTTTCTACTTTAAGTGACCAGAAAAAGTAGAGTGGCTTAAACACCAAGTAAACAAAAGAAATAATAAATATAAAGAGAGAAACAAAGGAAATAGAAAACGGTGAAACAATAAAGAAAATCATAAGACTAAATGCTAGTTCATTGAGATGGTCAATAAAATTGATAACCCTCTAGGCAGAAAAATTTTTAAAAAGAGAGAGGAGTAGACACAATTGGTAACATCAGGAATGAGAGAGGTTAAGTCATCAGATACTCTACAAATGTCAAAAGAATAATAAGAAACTGATTAACATGGCTGCGGTAAACCAGTTACTCACATATATTGCTGGTGGCAGTAAATACTTACAGTACCCCTTTGGAGGGAAATTTGAGAATACCTAATGAAACTACACACATGCACTTACTATTTGACCTACCAGCACCAGACCTAGGAATCTGTGAAGATACACATCCAAACATACACAAATACTGTATATTTTCACAAGGTTATTCCTTCTAGTATTATTTGTAACAGCTTAATATTAGAAACAAATGTCCACTCATAGGAAAGTGAGTAAATAAATTATGGTAGTGACACGATAAAGCACAATGCAGCTGTAAAAAATAATGTGGAAGACATTTATGACTTGGCTTCAAATCTGTAAAATGCAAAAAATATAGAGGTTAATAGGACTAATATAATTTATTTTTTCTAATATATTGTCCTAAAAGATTTTGGTATCATGTGGTTATCTCATAGATCTGAGCTATGACCAAAAGGGTTCAACACCAACTAGGAGGTGTCACCAAGAATAGGTGCAAATTACCAAGTCTAAAGCATTGGCCATAAAACTGAAACAAGGAAGAGAGCAAAGGGTCTACAGAGGGGAATCTGTAAGACAGTCTCTGTAGGTGGTTCTCAGAAAGACCCTTTCCCTGACTTTAGGAGGAGAGGGCATCAGATGGAGCAGCAACCCTTGTCATTAGATGAAAGGGAACTGTTGGCCGGGCGTGGTGGCTCAAGCCTGTAATCCTAGCACTTTGGGAGGCCGAGACGGGCGGATCACGAGGTCAGGAGATCGAGACCATCCTGGCTAAAACGGTGAAACCCCGTCTCTACTAAAAAATACAAAAAACTAGCCGGGTGAGGCGGCGGGCGCCTGTAGTCCCAGCTACTCGGGAGGCTGAGGGAGGAGAATGGCCTGAACCCGGGAGGCGGAGCTTGCAGTGAGCTGAGATCCGGCCACTGCGCTCCAGCCTGGGGGACAGAGCAAGACTCCGTCTCAAAAAAAAAAAAAAAAAAAGAAAGGGAACTGTTGAGAGCACAGTTTGAGACTGGCTCCTTTCAGGACCTCATATCCAGGGCAGATCCTCAGGATGCTGCTGCCTGAGGTTGAGATCCAGAAATTGACCTGGGGTTTGAGGATGCTGCTACCTGAGGTTGAGATCCAGAAGTTGACTTGGAGGTTCAGAAACATAGAGTATCCCAACGAAAATTCCTACATGAAGAACCGAAAGCATTTAGGTTACCTCCTCTTGAGTCTCTGTTTCCTCCTTTCTTCCCTAGAGCTGAAAATTGAGGTTCATTCCTCCCTTGGATTCCCAGCCACCTACAGCCTTGGAGCAAAAGGCGGATGTCCATGTTCCCCCTCCCCACCTAAGACATGATTAGAGGGTTGGAACTTTCAGCCTCACCCCTTGACCTCCAAGGAGAGGATAGGGGCTGAAGATTGAGCTAATCACCAATGGTCAATGATTTCATCAATCATATCTATGTAATGAAACCTCTACAAAAACCCTAACTGTCTGAGATTTTCCAGGTTGGTGAACTCATTCATATTCTGGGAAGGTGGTGTACACCAAATCCACATGGATGGCAGCTTCTGCATTTGGGACCCTTCTGGACCTTGCCATAATGTACCTCTTCATCTGACTTTTAATTTATATTCTTTATAATGAACCAATAATAGGAAGTAGTGTGTCCCTGAGTTCAGTGGGCCCCAATAGCAAATTATTGAACCTGAGGAGGGGGTTGTGGGAACTCCCAACTGGGAGCTAAGTCAGACAGAAGTGTGGGTAACGTGGAGATCCATTACTTGTGATTGCTGTCTGAAGTGGGGGAGGGCAGTCTTATGGGAATGAGCCCTTAACCAGAGAAGTCTGCACTAACTCTGGGTAGTGTCAGAATTGAATTAAACTGTAGGATACCTAACTGGTGTCCTCAAAGAATAGGAGAATTGCTTGGTGTGAAAAATCCACATATTCTGTGCCAGAAGTATTGTGGGTAGAGGAACCACTTTCTTTCACTTGGTACCCAGTGGATGCATGGGGCAGGGGGAAAGGAGGATACTCAATGTGAAAGAGGACAAGGACTTACCATGGGGTTGCTACCTGTGATGGGACCAAAGAAACACATCCTAAGGAATGAGCAGAGATCACAACACAAGAGGGCAAAGGGTATGCAGAGGGGAACTTAGGAGACTATCCATGAAGCAGTTTCTGTAGGTGCTCCCCAGAAAGACCCTCCTCTGAGGCCCAACACAGCAGGGAGAGAGAGTGTCACATGGAGCAGCAACCCACTTTGTGTCCCTCAATGGGAATGAGATTCTGCTGCATGGGGCTGAGATCCAGGAATCCCGTTGGGGGTCGAGAAGCTTGGAGTATCCTAATGAGAAATCCTAGGTGAAGGGCCCACAGCATCTAGGTTTCCTCTCCTCGAGTCTATGTCTTCTCCTCCTTTTCCTAGAACTGCCAGGATTGAGGTTCATTCCTCTCTTGCATCCCCAGTCAGCTGGAGCCTTGCAGTAAAAGGCAGATGTATGTGTTCCCTTCTCCTGCCCTCCTCCACCCTCTGCCAGTTTTAAGCTGGTATTAGCCATCCCCACTGCCTGAATACTGCCAGTAAGCAGACAGACAGACAGACAGACAGACAGAGAGCAGAGTGCCTACTTGGTGGGAGGAAGACGGCAGTAGCAAAGCCGATGGTTCCCATCCCCACCCTTACCTTTCCTGATCCAGTACCACAGGTGTTCACGAATTGTCACTTCACCATTTCCCCTCTCTGGGCTCCCCTGAAGCCAACTCCATCCGTATGCCCACCTCCCCCACCCGCACATAGAAACACCGGGCGCTGGGCTGGGAGCCCTGGGATGTTCAAAAGGCAGGAGGTAGCCGGCAGATCCGAGGCATTACCTGCACCCGCATCTAGTCTCAGTCACCGCCTCTCAGGGATGGCATGTGCCGTCCTTGCACCCACCTCCTCCAATAGCAACAGCTGCTTCTCTTCACGAACGCCTTGGGCAGGTAGAGTCTCTGTTTCTTGAGCTCCTGGACAAAAGACAGACTGTCTAAGACGCTCGCGGTTGGCCGAGGGATAGTTTCCTCTACCAAAAAATACTGTAATTCTGGTCGCCTGAGAAATTAGTTTTCAGGCCGATGAAGCATGGCGAGACACCTACCTACCTTAACATCCCGCCGTTCCCCCCAGCCTTCCGCTCTGCGGAGCACAAGTGTCGTCCGCCTTTCCTGTACTTTCCGGGTGTAAGAAAACACTCTTCTAGGCCAGCCCAACCCAGAGCCTGGTCACATGACCCACCGTCAGCCCCCCCCCCCGACCCCCCGCCCGCCGCCCGCCGCCCCACCCCTCCACGTGACTGCGTAGTCAGCTAGTTCGCCACAGCCCTGGATGACAGTCAGAAGACAGCCTCCGGGGTGCTTGCTAGAAGACCCTGAAGCTCCTGGCCCAGACAGCTGGAAGGAAGGCCGGGCTTTGCTCTGGAGGACTAGCGAGGAACATTCGATGAAGATTTGGGAGATGAAGTGATTTGTAATATTTTGTATACGACTCGAGCGACATACTAAAACACACGCAAGATCTGTCTTGAAAAACGCTAGTAAGCAAAGCAAACATTCAAACTCCAATTTGCACACCAGGATGATCCCTGTTAAAACTTTTGATTTGTGAAGGGAGGCAAAACTGCCACTTTGCCCTACTTTTGTAAACCTTAGCAAACTAACATCATATTGAAATTTAATTTATATCATTTATAATGAACCAGAAACAGTAATAAGAAATGAGATCAGGTGGTAAAAAGCACTTTGCATCCTGAGGCAAACCAAATGTAAAAAGGTCACTGTATCTAGTTTTTTGGGGTTTTTTTTCCTGAGAAAATAAAACTTTGCATATTTCCTGTTATCCTAGACTCTCTCCCCAAACCGACTTTATTCCTGTCTCTTGCTACTGTCTGAAGATACATGTTCCAACCTTTTTAAATGTAAAAATATATGTGGGATGAACTCAGGAACTTTGGTAATTTTACAATTTGGTCCTTTAAATAATTTTTATTTTTTGACAAGCCAGTTCTTCTGAAATTGTAGTCTCTCTTACTTCTTCATTCCTTTGATACATTTTATATCATTGTAGAATTCTATTATTAAATAATATTCACTTCACATGAGTTTGGTCAGTTCACATTTATTTTTCAAATGGGATCATACTTTCCATGTATGACACCAGTGTTCTCTATTATATGAAATATCAAAAGTGTCAGGGCTTTTGCTAATTTAAAACCCTATACATAATCATGTTTACTGGCTGTATGATGTTGCCTTAGCACTTACCATGGTACCATCATGATTAAATCGTCTTCCTGACTCAATCAAATCCCTATGCTTTCCTGTCTTACTATTTTGCCCTTTAGGTAGTATGGAAGCAGCAGCTGTGCTCTGAGCTGTAAAATGCAAATTCTCAGCTCTTTAAAACTTATGTCATCCTTTACGTTGTTTAATATATTCCTCTCACTCACTCTAGGCAAACAGGATACCTCACTCCCATAGGAAAATTTTTCCCAACTCCATGCTTTTTTTTTTTTTACACCACCAACCTCTTTCCCAAACTTCAGAGTCCAACCGAAGTAGCTACTTTTTCTCTGAAGTATGCCCTACATAGCAGTCCCTGGTAATTTTTGTGTTGAAATCTGAGAAAAAACTTTTGAAAGGAACATATTATTCATATATTAATTATCTCTATGTGTATTCATGTGTTATCATTGGGTCGGTATTTAAGTTCGAGAAGAAGGGTGATTTCTGCCAACTTTAACATATAACTTTATTGAAACACAAACAACACTCAAATATATATATACATACACACACACACACACACACATACAGTAGAACGACAATCAGAAGGGTGGCTTATTTATGATGGCTCAGTTCACTATAAGCTCAAATACCGAACATCACAATCTGGACAAGACAAATATCAACAAAATGTGTTTTCAGCTCTAATATTCAGTTGGCATCAGAAAAATGCTCCAGCTTACAGACAGAGTTGGACAAAGTTAGTGTCAGCACTAAAGATATATGTTGCAACACAGAACCAACTGTTAAAGCCAAAGCATTACTCAAAGATCATAACTCAGGAACATAAGGACAATCTGAGGTCAGTAATTAAACATTACTAATTTTCTTGGTCCCCTTCAGGGTCATTTTGATTGTCTGTTTTGCCTTGCAGTTCCTTAGCAAATTTCTCAACTTTGTGGAATGCAGAAATAAGCGGCTCAAGATTGAAATCATCATCAGTGAACACTGTTTCTTTTTTGATATTGTTACCAATATTCTCAAATATTGCAAGAACAATTTGAATATTGTCATTTGTCTCTTCCCTGTTAAAAAGACCCATAAATTCTGACACTGCTTCAGCACTGAGTAGTTCTTTTGTCATTAAAAGATTTTCAGACAAATTCAGTAGCATTTTCAAAATATGAAACCTTGTTTTGGTATTGCCTGTAGCTAATAAGGAGAGAAACCCAGACATATAATTGGCAACCAGTGTGTGATAGTCAGTAGTAATAGTAAGATGTCTAATCATCCTTATTCCAGACAGCTGTTCTGGGGAATCCAAGCTATAAGCAAGGGTTTCCTCACACACTTTACATATGTATGTCTGAATCATGTTTAGATTCGGATAAGGTGGGGCCATGCGAATCATATTTTCCAAAAACCTTGTTCTAACTCGGGAGGATGGATAATTAAGCAAGGTTTCAATAAGTGAGACAACACCTGAATCTCGAATGAAATCTCGGGTAAATTGAGAAGCACTTCTTATACCCATTGCAATTTTAGATATTTCATGAATAAAAGGATCCCGAATTTTTTCCATTAATAAAAGAAGTTCTTCAAACTCTTCAGAACCAATTTTCAGCTCACACTGTATGCAGCTACAGGACCAACTCTCAGGCTCTGCACTCTCTTTGGCCCTAAGATGCTCTCGAATTTCCTGGACTGACCGGTAGGAAGGATCATACTGAAATGGGAACTCAGGATCAGGCTGATCAGGCTGAAGCAAAGATTCCTGATCTTCCCCTTCTGGGCTAAGTACCACGTTCCTGGGTTTGCCCCCAAACATTTCACAGAATAAAGATGCTGCCTCTTTTGGAAATCTAAAGGGGCTTATAGATGGGAAGCCGACCCTACCCCATGGACCAGGCTTGAACTGAACAGTAACCTCCTCCCAACTCTGAGGCCTGCGTGAAGGATCAGGCTCCTGTTCAACCGAACACGTAGACCTGCAAATGGCCCTGAACACGGGGCTAGGATTTGATCCAAAATGGGCCTCATCTCCTGCCCAGAACCAGGACCCCACTATGGCCTCATCTTCATCAGCTAATGTCCTGGACTCACAGTTGCTTCCATTGTCAGTCCTGTTATCCACCTCATCTTCAGCCTCAAACCAAGACCCAACAATGGCCCCTTCCTCATTTTCTGGCTTAGATTCACAGGTGGCCACAGTTCCAGTTTCCTTAGTGGCTTTGTCTCCAGACCAGAACCAGGACTCAATAATCATCTCTTCATCATCCTCTGACTTGGATACACAGCATGGTCCTGCTTCTTCACTGACTTCTTTTCCAGCCCAGAACCAGGACCCAAAAATGGTTTCCTCTTCAGTCTCTGACTCCATCTCCTCTACTGCCTGAGATCCAGCCTCTATACTGGTTTCTTCTTCAGGCCAGAACCAGGACCCAACAGTGATTTCTTCCTTCTCAGTCCCTGGCTTTGACTCAAAGCCGACTCCTGCCACTGCCTCCAGACTGGCCTCTTCTTCCCAGAACCAGGACCCAATAATGACTTCTTCCTCTTCAGCTTTAGGACTGGATTTGCTGCAAGACCCAGCCTCTCTTCTAATGGTCTCTTCTCTGGCCCCAAACCAGGAACCAACAATACCTTCTTTCTCAGCTACTAGCCTGTCCTCTTCTCTAACCTCAGCAGCTGGCTCTAGTCTGTCCTCTTCTCCAGCCCAGAACCAAGAACCAATAATGTCCCCCTCCTCAGCTTCTGGCCTGGACTCTTCTCTGTCAGTAGCCTCTGAAATGGCTTCATCTTTCCAGAACCAGGAATTGATCATGGTCTCCTCTTCAGTCAATAACTTGGCCTCTTCTCCAGTTCCATCTATATTACTCTCTTCTGTAGCCCATAACCAGGACCCTATAATGGCCTCTGGCTTTGTGTATTTTCTGGACCAGAACCATGAATTGACAATGTCCTCTTCCTCCTCTGGCCTAGTCTTCCAAATTCCTCCACAGGTAGGATACATACAGGGTTCTTTTTCTGCCCAGAAGCAAGACCTATTATTGGTCTCCTCAGCCCCTGCCATAAATCTGCATCTGACATCAGTCCCATGCTTCATACTGACCTTTTCTTTGGCCCCAAAACATGGTATCATGGCCTCTTCCTTGTCTTCCAGGCTAGACTTGCTGTTGACATCACCCTCCACACAACCTTCTACTCTGGTCCAAAACCAGGACCCAATAATGGGCCCCTCCTCCTCAGCCCCTTGCATGGTGCCACAGCTAGCTTCAGCCCTACAATCCATATAGGTGTGGTTTTCAGCCCAAAACCAGGACCCGAATATTGTCTCTTCTTCAGCTCCTGGCCTGGCCTCTTCTCCAATCCCAGCCTCTATATCAACTTGTTCTCCAGACCAAAACCAGGGACCAATGACCTCTTCTTCCTCAGACCTTGACCTGGACTCACAGCTGACCCCAAAACCAGATTCCACACTGGCTGCATCAGTGACCCAGAACCAAGACCCAAAAATGGTCTCTTCCTCAGCCTCTTGGTTGACCCCTTCACCAGCCCAGAACCAGGAACCAATAATGACCTGTTCATCATCAGCTGCTAGTATACATTCAGAGGTGGCCTCAGCCCCAGTTTTCATACTGGTCTTTTCCCCAGTCCCAAATAAGGAATCACCAATAGGCTCTCCATCAGTCCTCGGTCTGGATTTACTGCTAGCCCCAGTCCCCATACTGGCCTCTTCTTCAGTCCAGAACCAACTCCCAATTATGGACTCATCCTCTACTTGTAGACTGGACTCGATGCTGGCTTCATCTGCCATGCTGGACTCATCTGTAGCCCAGAACCAGGTCCCAATGAGGGCTTCCTCCTCTGACCTGGCTTCTTGCTTGGCCCTGGCTCGGGCCTTCGTTTTAGCCTCTTCCTTTGCCATTGCTCTGGCCCTAGCCTCTTTCTTGATCATGGGCCTTGAAAAGGTATTAGCATTTTCTTCAGGCCAGAAACAGGACTCTCTTTTAATTACATCTATAGACCCAGGCATGAAATCAATGCAAGCTTCTCGTTTGGCCCTATGCCTGGCCCTGTTATTGGTCTCCTTCCCGGCTCTCATTTTGCACCTGAATTTGGCCTCCTCTCCAGCCCCAAACCAAGATTCCAAATGGTCTTCATGCTCAGACCCAGAACTGGATTCAACATAGACTTCTTTCTTAGCCCTAAACCTGGACCTGCTATTGGGATCTTCCCTGGGCCCAGACCAGGTGTTGGTTTTATCTCTGGCCCAGAACCAGGGTGTCTTTACAGACTCATCCTCAGAACCAGAACTAGATGAAATATAGAGCTCCTGGTTAGTTTGGGACCTAGACATGGTATTAGCCTCTTGATTGGCCATGTGCCTGGATCTGGCACTGTCTTTTACCCTATTCCCAGGATGAAATTTTGCAGTGACCTCATCTCCACTCCAGAACAAGGAACTCACAGAAGATTTGTCTACCCATTTGAAATCAGAATTAGGAGAGACTTCTTGTTTGGAGGTAGGCCTAGGACAGCACCAGGACCCCATATTGGTCTCCTCCTTTGACCTAAAGAAAGGTTGGAATCCTGCTTGGTAATGGGCCTTCCTTCCAGGAAAGCTCTCAGTGTCTGTATTAACCAGTTCTCTATCCTCAGACAGGTACTTTGTTTTAGCAACCAACACAGAATCAGTACTGACAAGTGGAGAGGCTATGATATTGGTCTGGGAGTTTCTCTCTGTCTTAGACAATCTTTCAGGACCAAACCTGGGCTGAGCCCACATCTGGGCTTCTTCCTTAAATCGTGAAACAGGTATTGCCTTGGCCTTACTCTTAGGACGTGCCCCACCCACTGCACTTGTCTCGACTTTGGTGCTTGCTCCAGGTATAACCTTGGACTTATCCTTGGGCCTTGCCCCAGGCATTATCTGGGCCTGGGTCCTAACCTTGGGTCTGACAACCAGAGGGACATCATTTTCTATCTCAGCCCCACCTACAACCTCTTCCCCAGGCTTCTTTTCAGGCTTGACCTGGGCACCAGACTCAATCTCTGCCCCAGTCATGGTACAAGTTACAAAGAAAGTCCAGTAATATACTCCTCCCCCAGTCTAAACTTCAACCACAGATCTGTCACAGGTTTGTTTCTTCACACTCTGATCTTTAGGTGATTGAGGATATAAGCTTGGAAACAAGAGTTACAGTCAATATCCAGTCCAGTAGTCACTCAGCCTCCTTCCCAAACACAGTCTCAGTCAATAATTCAATAATACAGATAGTGTGTAGAACAGGCACAACCAAGCTTGAGGAAGACAGATATTTCCTGGATGGGTGCAGACCCGTTGAGGGTGGTTGTCAGCAGCAACTGCACCACCAGCAGAGCAGCCACTGGAGGTGGATCTAGGGAGAGAGAATGAAATGGGGCTTTGAGTCTCTTCCAATTGTGTCACCCCATGTGCAGTGAGACTGATGTTGAATGCTAGGTGGGACAGCTGGGCTTTGAGAAAGTCTCTCTGGACCAGCTGCCTGCTACAAAACAGGTCCAACAACGGTGGGAAAGTGTGTTGGCAATGGGAGGGGCTGAGAAGCCCCCAGATTGGACCCTAATCACTCCTGGACCCATGCTGGTCTCCACCACCCCCCCCCCCAAAAGTATACCCGCTCTCATACCAACCTTCACTGATGTGGTGCAGTTTCCCCCTCCTTTTCTTGTTCAAGTGGTGTCAAGCCCCACAGCTGACAGAAGGGGGTCCTACAGACAAGTAAACATACAGGAGAGAATGGAGAATGGTAGATAGGCAGGCACTCTGGCCCCTGTGAAAAATATCTCTCTTCCCATTCAAGGGTTCAATGTATCTATTGTTTCCTGAGTCCTGGTCCCTGCTCTCAGGTCTTTTCTGAGTCACAACCCAACCTACACCTATCTCGTGTCTCCTGCAAGAAATAAAAAGGATGCTGACGCTGTGCAAATCCAGCAGAGTAGAAGTGAGTCTGCACCCACTGGGCTCAAAGCCACCTGCCATGCTCTCTTTCTCCAACTGTCCCCTGAACTGACCCCTCCCCCTTCTCACCAACCTCCAGAGCTGTGAGCCAGTCTCCTCCTCCTTGCCTTTCTTGCAGAACTGGCCAGCCTTAAAGCAGGCCTATGGACAAACAGATGAAAAAGGAAGACAGTCAGGAAATGAGGGGTGGCAGTAGAGCCCTTGGTAGAGAAACCAACGCCAAGGATAAGAATCCCCATATTATTGATATCTGTCTTTCAACATTCGGGGTTTTGCTGGTGGAATATTCTCATTTTGTTTAGGCCCTGCTTCAAGGTTCTAGAGATAAGAACTCCTCCTGACGTCATACTCTTCTCATTACTTCCTTCTCCAATTCTGAGGATTCACCACTAGGTGCGCCATATCCCCTTGCTCTGCGCAGCATAAAATGGGGGAAGGGCGCCGCATATTCTAGAAAACAGGTTGTGAATTGGTACTTGTCAGTATGTCTCCCTCATCATCCCTACCTCCAAAGCTCACCCTTCAAGTCCCCAGTTTAGGACTGTGGGGGAGGCAGGCAGGAATGAAAGGTGGGGGAAGCGCCTGGAACACCATCAGAGAGGGGAAGATTAGGAGGTGCTCCTGGATGCCTGACCTGCTCTGGTCGCAGTCCCCGACCCCGATTCGGTTCTCCAGTGTTTGGCGCCCACCCCACATCCCCACACACCTCCAGAAATCCAGGCAATACTCGTGCTCCTCCTTTATCTCAAGCCTCTCCTTTACAGATGCTCACTGTGTCCTGTCAGAATACGCCAGACCTACCGCGCAGACAGAAGACTTTGACCTCAACCTGGAGCCTGTGGGAAGGGACAGCACCCAGGATACGCGGCCCCACAGGCCCCTTTCCCGAATCAGGGCCTGGAGCAGCGAACGCGGCCCACCTCCCGTAGGCTGGGCACAGAGCTGGGACGCCGGCCACGAGGGCCTCCCCAGGCGCCCCCACAATTGCCTCCCCGGGCGTCCCCCACAACGGCTCCCGTTTGGCCATTTCTCCCGAAGGAGCCTCCCCCACAGCCCTCTCTAGGTATAGAAACCGTCGAGGGCGGCGCGCGGGCGCCTGCAAAGCTGGCCGGGAAGCGGTCAGCGCGGTTCTCCTCCAGACGATCTGACAGCTCCTCTGGAGCCAGCCCCTCAGCCCTTGGCCCGGCCTGGCCCGCACCAGTCAGGGCCTCCCCATAGCAGGGATCTCGAGCACTGCGCACCTCTCTCCGGCGCCCGGCTCCGACTGGATCGTCTCCTCCTTGCCAGGCTGTCAGGGTCGGGGGCGGGGGCAGGTTGCCAGCCTATCCACCCTGGCGGACCACCCCCACACCACGGCCCCCCACCTCACGCACCCCAACTTGCCTTCAGAGGCCCAGAGCCCAGGTCGTCGGCCTCCCCCTCCTCTCTTCAGCTCTCCTCTGGCGGCTCCTCAGCTGGATTCCCACCGCTTTCCCAGCGATCCGAATGGCAAAAACGAGTCCCGCCCCCCACGCCTCTGCACCAAACTGGGCAGGGGCTGCGCAGGATGCGGCAAGAACCGCTCGCCGCAAGGGTGTCGGGAAGGGGGGCGGAAGGATACGGCGCGAAAGTGCTCGACGCCCCCTCACAGAACCACCTTAGTTCCAACCCAGAGGTGGGCGGGGCCACGACGAGCCCCAGCCTGGCCCTGCGGATTGGCACCAGGGTGCCTCAGGAGGCCCCCGCGGACCCTAACGTGGCGACCACCACCACATTTCTGGCGCTGCTATAATATATGGCACGGGCGGGCGGCTGCGGGCCCGGGCAGGGGACAGGATCGCGAGGTCGGGAAGAGCTGCGCTGGAGGGAGCAGCGGATGGATACCAAACCGCTCCTTGGTGTGTCTGCACCCCCGCCCCAACCGCCCTCCTACAAGGACTGCTGGGTGTTTGCCCTCTCCCTCTCCCTAGTCTGCTCACCCTCCTTCCTGGATGCTAATGGGAGAGGGGGTGTCAGTACTGCAGTGTGGGAGGGGAGAGGCGATTTCAGGCCAGACAGACCCGGGGCTCTAGGGTGGTCGTTCTGTGCGTTTCTTTCTCAGCTTCATGGAGTCACGCAGGGGAGGAAGGTACACCTGCTCTTAAGTGAACTCCGGGGCAGGGGGCTCCCATCAAGGCCTCACCACTGCCTCTCTTCTAAAAGAAGGTAGACCTAGACCTCTGACCCTAGGAAACCAACCACTCGTCTGCACCAGACTCATTTCTTTCTGCCACATCGCTTTTTCTCATTTCAAATGGTGGCTCACGTTGGCATTGCACCGTCTCCACAGTTGCCCCCGAAAGAGGGCCTTTCCCTGTCAGGACCCGCAGGAGGTCATAACAGTCCTTTCTCTTTGATGGCACCAGGTAGGGATGGTCCTGGCTCCTCTTCGGTTCCCTGTCAAGTCTTCTCTTGCCATGATACTTGGCACTGTGGAAACGTGGCTGGTATTCGAACCAGCTTGGATCTCAGCCACCTTCCACAACTACCTATTGTTTAAGCAGTCATTCTCAGGAGAGGATCTCACTGTGCACCCCCCTCCCTGAGACAAAGCAACCTGGCTCCTTTTAAATCCTCTTCTTTCACCCCCACATCCGTCCTCTACTCTTGAGCCCCTCCTTTCCCTGCTTCCTGCATGGGACAGACAGAGCAATGTGGTTAAACACCAAGTCGATGTTGTTACTGCTGTCCATTTGAAAACTCATTTAGACGCTACCCTCATTGTGTTTGGCAGGTAATGGTCCCCTAAAGATGTCCACGTCCTGTTCTCCAGAACATGTACCATTTTCTATTACCTGACCGAGGATCATTAAGATTGCTATTCAGCTGAGTTTAATTTAAGATTATGCTGGATTGGCCAATGTAATTGAAAGGGTACTTTAGATGTGGAAGGCAGGGACTCCATGTTAGATTGAAGCAGCATGAGAAAGTCTACACTAGTCATTGTTGGCTTTGAAGATGGAAGGAAGCCAAGATCCAAGAAATACAGGCTGTCTCCAGAACCTGGAAAAGACAAAGAAACAGATTCTTCCCTAGAAATCCCAGAGCGATAGCTCCTCTGGCAACATCCTGATTTTAATGTGCTGAAGCCCTTTGCAGATTTCCAACCTCCAGGACTATAAGACAATAATAAATTGGTATTATTTTAAGCCATTCCATGTATGGTAACTGGTTACAGGGTAGCAGCCCAAGACCTATCTAGTTTAACTTTTATATAACAAAGTTGTGCATTGTCTTTCAGTTGCCAGGGACCCTCAGATCATGTTAGGTGAGCATCCCCAGATGAACCAAGCATGCAATCAGAGGGAGAATGTTAGTGTTTGGAATTAGGAGCAGGGCTGAATTAAGAAATGGACACTGCATGGCAGGAACCAGTCAGATCATGCCTCTCAGCATCACCTCATTGTAAGATCAAAAGCCACCAGGATATACCCTTAATACCCTATGTTTATGAAAACCTTTAAGGCCGGGCACTGTGGCTCACGCCTGTAATCTCAGCACTTTGGGAGGCCAAGGTGGACGGATCACAAGATCAGGAGATTGAGATCACGGTGAAACCCCGTCTCTACTAAAAAATACAAAAAAATTAGCCGGGTGCAGTGGTGGACGCCTATAGTCCCAGCTACTCGGGAGGCTGAGGCAGAAGAATAGCGTGAACCTGGGAGGCGGAGCTTGCAGTGAGCCGAGATCGAGATCACGCCACTGCACTCCAGCCTGGGCGACAGAGGGAGGCTTCCTCTCACACAAAAAAAAAAAAAAAAAGAAAGAAAGAAAGAAAGAGAGAGAGAGAGAGAGAGAGACAGAAAGAAAGAAAGAAAGAAAGAAAGAAAGAAAGAAAGAAAGAAAGAAAGAAAGAAAGAAAGAAAGAAAGAAAGAAAGAAAGAAAGAAAGAAAGAAAGAAAGAAAGAAAGAAAGAAAGAAAGAAAGAAAGAAAGAAAAGAAAAGAAAGAAAGAAAGAAAGAAAAGAAAGAAAACCTGACCCAGCCCCCATCTCAGGGAGACACTGTTTTGGGAAGTATCCCTAGTGTTCTCATTACTTTGTTACAAGTAATAAATCCCCTTACTAAATCCTTGCTGTGGTCATGGGGTTGATGTCAAATGACTGAACCTACCCACTGTGTTGGTTGGTAACAACAGCAGGAGTAGGAACAGAATACACTCACCATCCTGATGAATTCTATTCCCATTGCCTTTCTTTACCTGTGCTTCAGTCTCTGAGAAATACTTTAGAGCTCATCTCACCAATACAGTCACCAATCCCCTTCACTGTTTTATAAGTATGTACAAAATCACACTTGTGCAAGCTTCTGTGGTAATTCTGGAGGTGCTAGGATCTTTATTCCAAGATATTTACTGACAGATGAATGGTTCTACCAAAAGCTGACAAATTTTACTGTGTGAAACTTTAAAATGTGTGTTGGACAATTTGTTGTCAGTACTCTTAGAAAACATCGTCTTGTATTGGTTAGTATGTATTGAAGTGATAAAGGCCCTACTTTAAGCTTTTCATGTGTTAGCTTTGTATGGGTATGTATCAAATAGATTATTATTTTTAAAACCTTTGAGCAAATAAAAGATTGAAATAAGATATTCTGACTGCTAAGCACTATTTATTTCCTTCTGTAATTGATTCCAGTTCAATAAATTCCAACAGTCATCTTTCTACTCCTCAGTGCCTACACTAGCACCTGTGTAACCCTGACTTACCTCTGAAATCTAAATGTCAGAGCCAAATAATCTATAAGCATTAAGTCCATGATACAGATGCAGCTGTGCTCACTCATCATACTCACTGTTTTCTTCCAAATCCCACCCACCACCCTCACGCATGCTCATGAACTTGCACACCAGCCTATTACTTGCCTGTTCTCCTCTTGTCTGTCTCAATCACCATGGTCACGGACTTGTTTTTGCCTATTTAGTTTTACTTGCCTCTATACCATCCTTTATGGGCCTCAAGCAAAGCTTCCTTCTGAGACTTCTCTTTTGGCCAAGGCTGAGCCAAACCCTGTGTTTTCTTATAATGTATCTCCTTCTATCCCAAAGTTTCAAAGGTTGTACACAGAAATTAAAGTCCCCTGTAGTCAGGAATAACTAGGCTGAGGTGGGTCTGGTGAACTATATGGTGAAATTGGCCCAACAGATGTCTATTTTCAGTGTAGCCTGAAAATGCTATGGGAAAGATCTCAGCCTGCCTCTACTACCTGAGACAGGGTACATTTGCAGAACTGGTGGGGAGGCCTGACCGAAGAATATTTTCAGGTCATATTTGGGATGGGGTCTACTTCAAGAGAATTAATCTTGAAGAAAAACCAAGTCAGGCACAAGGACCCTAGCCCATGAACAATGCCTTGCCATTAGGGAAGTATAGCTATTCTAATAGCAACGCTGAAATTATTATAGAACTCCTATTTGTGCCTGTTCCAACAGAAACCCTCAACTGTATATCTATCATAGCAAAGGCAGGTTTATACATATCCGGGAAATAACTGTCTTTTAGTAAACTCTATAACGCTCCAGTGTGCAGATCCCATTAATAAAGCATAAACTAAAGAGAGGAAAATATCCTCCCAAAATGGATTTAAACTTTTGACTACTACTCAGCTCTGATATCATGAAAAACCTGTGTATAGGCGGGGTTAGGAAAATTAGAACAGTTAGAGGACCTTAAGTGCCTGGCAATACAGCTTAGAATGGCAGCAACAACTGGAAGAATCACAGGAAAACCCCAAAAATTCAGGACATGGGAAATACCCCTTGAGGATTTTTAGAACTATAGGAGCTGGCAAGGAGAGCTAATTAGCTTTACAAGGAGAAGAAAACCTGAATTTCCACAATGCCAATAAATATTAGAAATTAATGGAATGTCAAGTTGCTTTCTATAATAGAAAAAATAATGAGAAATCTACACTACCTTTTGTTGTTGTTTCTCATTAACTAACCATCACTTCCTGCCTCATCATGATAAGGCCTCATCACAGCCTGCATCTAGCCAGCAAATGAGAAAAAGGAGAATAGAAGTAGTTCATTTCCTTCTTAAAATCCATGGTGAAGAAATGCTCACATCATTTCCACTCACATTCCATTGATGGGACTTGATATGGTTTGACTGTGTCCCCACCCAAATCTCCACTCGAATTGTACCTCCCAGAATTCCCACGTGTTGTGGAAGGGACCTAGTGGGAGGTAATTGAATCATGGGGGCTGGTCTCTCCCATGCTATTCTCATGATAGTGAATAAGTCTCACAAAATCTGATGGGTTTATCAGGGGTTTCTATTTGTGCTTCTTCCTTATTTTTATATTGTCACTGCCATGTTAGAAGTGCCTTTTACCTCCTGCCATGATTCTGAGGCCTCCCCAGTCATGTGGAACTGTAAGTCCAATTAAACCTCTTTTTCTTCCCAGTCTCGGATATGCATTTATCAGCAGCGCGAAAACAAACTAATACAGTAAATTGGTACCAGTAGAGTGGAGTGTTACTCAAAAGACACCCCAAAATGTGAAACTGACTTTGAAACTGGGTAACAGGCAGAGGTTGGAACAGGGCTCAGAAGAAGACAGGAAAATGTGGGAAAGTTTGGAACTTCCTAGAGACTTGTTGAATGGCTTTGCCCAAAACGTTGATAGCGATATGGACAATAAAATTCAGGCAGAGATGGTCTCAGATGGAGATGAGGGACTTGTTGGGAACTGGAGCAAAGGTGACTCTTGTTATGTTTTGGCAAAGAGACTGGCAGCATTTTGCCCCTGCCATAGAGATCTGTGGAACTTTGAACTTCAGAGAGATAATTTAAGGTATCTGGTGGATTAAATTTCTAAGCAGCAAAGCATTCAAGAGGTAACTTGGGTGCTGTTAAAGGCATTCAGTTTTATAAGAGAAGCAGAGCATAAAAGTTTGGAAAGTTTGCAGCCTGACTATGTAATAAGAAATAAAAACCCATTTTCTGGGGAGAAATTCAAGCCGGCTGCAGAAATCTGCATAAGTAGCAAGGAGCCTAATGTTAATCCCCAAGACCAAGGGGAAAATGTCTCCAGGCCATGTCAGAGAACTTCCCGGCAGTCCCTCCAATCACAGGCCCAGAGGCCCAGGAGGAAAAAACTGTTCTTGTGGGCTGGGCACAGGGTTCCCATGCTGTATACAGCCTGGGCACTTGGTGCCCTGTGTCCCAGCTGCTCCAGCTGTGGTCAAAAGGGGCCAACATACAGCTTGGGCTGTGGCTTCAGAGGGTGGAAGCCCCAAGCCTTGGCAGTTTCCACATGGTGTTGAGCATGCAGGTGTACAGAAGTCAAGAACTGAGGTTTGGGAATCTCTGCCTAGATTTCAGAATGTAAGAAATGCCTGGATGCCCAGGTAAAAGTTTGCTACAGGGGTGGGGCCCTTATTGAGAACCTCTGCTAGGGCAGTGCAGAAGGGAAATGTGGGGTCAGAACACTCACACAGAGTCCCTACTTAGGCACCACCTAGTGGAGCTGTGAGAAGACGCCACCATCCTCCAGACCCCAGAATGGTAGATCCACTGACAGCTTGCACCGTGTACATGGAAAAGCCACAAACAATGCCAACCCATGAAAGCAGCTAGGAGGGAGGCTGTACCCTGCAAAGCCACAGGGCAGAGCTGCCCAAGACTGTGGGAACCCACTTCTTGCATCAGCATGACCTGGATGTGAGACCTAGAGTTGAAGGAGATCATTTTGAAGCTTTAAAATTTGACTGCCCCACTGGATTTCGGACTTGCATGGGCCCTGTAACCCCTTCTTTTTGGCCAATTTCTCCCATTTGGAATGGTTGTACTTACCCCACTACCTGCACCCCCATTGTATCCAGGAAGAAACTAGACTGGTTTTGATTTTACAAGCTCATAGGCAGAAAGGACTCGCCTTGTCTCACGAGACTTTGGACTGTGGACTTTTGGGCTGATGCTGAAATGAGTTAAGACTTTGGGGGATTGTTGGGAAGCCATAATTGGTTTTAAAATGTGAGGACATGAGATTTGGAGGGGCCAGGGGCAGAATGATATGTTTTGGCCTTGTCCCCACCAAAATCTCAACTCAAATTGTATCTCCCAGAATTCCCATGTGTTGTGGTTAGGACCCAGGAGGAGGTAATTGAATCAGGGGGGTGGTCTCTCCTGTGCTAGTCTTGTGATAGTGAATAAGACTCATGAAATCTTACGGGCTTATCAGGGGTTTCTGATGATTTTGTTTCTTCCTCATTTTTCTCTTGCTGCCGCCATGTAAGAAGTGCCTTTTACCTCCTGCCATAATTCTGAGGCCTCCCGAGCCATGTGGAACTGTAAGTCCAATTAAACCTCTTTTTGTTCCCAGTTTTGGATACATCTTTATCAGCAGCGTGAAAACAAACTAATAAGGGACTCAATCACCATTTATTAAAAATCTTGTCCTTTTTCTACATGTGGTGATGGTAATGAGAGAACTGGATATCCACAGATAAAAGAATAAAGTTGTTTCAGCAAACTAAAAATAGAGGAGAACTTCCTCAACTTGATACAGGACATTTACCAAAAACCTACAGCTAATATCATACTTAATGGTGAGAAACTTGGTTTATCAGTAAGATCAGGAATGAGGCAGATATTTTCCCTTTCACCACTGCTTTTCTACGTCATAATGGAAATCCTAGCTAATGCAGTAAAGACAAGAAAAAGAAATTAAAGTTATACTGACTGGAAGAAAGAAAACTGTTTTCATGTGCAGATGAAATGATTGTGTATGTACGAAATATGAAAGAAGTGACAACAACAAAAAAACTTCTGGAACTGATAAGTAATTATGGCAAGGTTGCAGGATACAAGATTAATATATTTTTAAAATGACTTTCCTAAATACAAGCAATGAAAAAGTAGAATTTGTAATTTAAAAATGATAACATTTACATTAGCACCTAAAAATGAAACACTTAGGTATAAATCTAGCAGAATATGCACAATATCTATAGGAGTGAAACTATGAAACACTGATGAAGGAAATAAAATAACTAAATAAATGCAGAGATATTCCATGTACATGGATAGGAGAATTCAATATTGTCAAGATATTAATTCTTCCAAATTTGATCTAGAAATTCAGTGCAATCCCAACCAAAATTGCAGCGAGTTATTTTGTAGCTACCGACAAACTGATTCTAAAGTTTATATGGAGAGGCAAAAGGCCCATAATAGCTGACACACTCTTAGAGAAGAACAAAGTTGGACCAACACTACTCAACTTTAAAAATTACTATAAAGCTATAGTAATCAAAACAGTGTGTTATCAACAAAAGGACAGGCAAATAAATGCAACAGAACAGAGAGCCCAGAAATAGACCCATGTAAATATGGCCAACTGATCTTTAACAAAGGAGCAAAGGCAATACAATAGAGAAAAGAGAGTCTTTTCAATAAATTATGCTGAAACAACTGAACACCCACGTGCAAAAAAAATCTAGACACAGACTACACATTTCACAAAAATTAACTCAAAATGGATAACAGAACTAAGAGTAAAATGCAAAATACAGCTCCTAGATGGTTACATTTTCTAAAAGTCTAGATTACCTTGTATATGGTGATAATTCTCTAAATATAATACCAAAGGTATGATTCATGAAATAAGGTATTGGTTAGCGGGACTTCATTAAAAGTAAAAACTTCTACTCTGAGAAAGACACTGTTAAGGTAATGAGAAGATAAGCCACAAACCAGGACAAAATATTTGCAAAAGACATATGTGATAAACAACTGTTATCTATAATATACAAAGAACTCCTAAAACCAAACAATAAGAAAACTAACAACAAGATTAAAAAATGGGCTAATGACCTTAACAGACACCTCACCTAAGAAGATATACAGATGGCAAATAAACATATGAAAAGATGCTCCACATTATACGTCATCGGGAAAATGCAAATTAAAACAACTGTGAGATACCATTATACACTTAATACAATAGTCAACACGTAGGACACCGACACCACTAAGTGCTGGAAAGGAGGTAGAGCAACAGAAACTTATTTAGTGCTGGTAGGAATGCAACATGATATAGCCACTTCAGAAGATGGTCATGGTTTCTTAGAAAACTAAATATATTCTTAGCAAATAATACAGAAATGGAACTCCTTGGTATTCATGCAAGTGAGCTGAAAATGTATGTCCACACAAAAACTTGCACATGGATGTTTCTAGCGGCTTTATTTATAATTGCCAATAATTGGAAGTAACCAAGATGTCCTCTACTAGATTAATAGATAAACTGCGGTATATCCAGACAATTGAATATCATCCACCACTAAAAATAAATGAGCTATCAAGCCATGAAAAGATCTGGATGAAACTTAAATTCATACTACTAAGTAAAAAAAAAAACCTTTGTAAGAAGGCTACATACTGTTCATCTTGCAGTTCCAGTGGATACAATATTTTTCTTCCTATCTATTTTGGGGACTTGGTTAGTCTATTCAGGTATCATACCATGGAAGGGAGAAGATTTTACTGCATATAACTTACATGATTATGTAATATGATGAATACTTGGCTGAAATAAAAAATATGAAGCTAGACTCCTTTTCATACTGTATGTAATATTTAATTCCAAATAGATTAAAGACAAAATATAAGAGCTAAAATTATCACACTCTTAGAATAGTGATATGGTTTGGCTGTGTCCCCACCCAAAATCTCATCGTGAATTGTAAGCTGTGTAATCCCCATAATCCTCATGTGTCAAGGGCAGGACCAGGTGGTGGTAATTAGATCACGAGGGCAGCTTCCCCCATGCTGTTCTCGTGATAATGAGTGAGCCTCACAAGATCTGGTGGTTTTATAAGTGTCTGGCATTTACCCTGCTTGCACTAACTCCGTACTGCCACCCTGTGAAGAAGATGCCTGCTTCTCCTTTGCCTTCTGCCATGATTGTAAGTTTCCTGAGGCCTCCTCAGCAGCGGGAAACTATAAGTCAATTAAACCTCTTTCCTTTATAAATTAACCAGTCTTGGGTGTTTCTTCATAGCAGTGTGAGAGCGGACTAATTCAAATACATAGGGGTAAACCTTCATGACCTTAGATTTGGCAATGGTTTCTTGGATATAATATCAAAAGCAAGATTAAGAAAAGAAAGAAAAAAAACAGATTAAATGGACTTCATCAAAAAATTTCACCCATGGCTAAAACACCAAAATCAACAGCAACAAAAGCCAAAATTGACAAATGGGATCTAATTAAACCAAAGAGCTTCTGCACAGCAAAAGAAACTACCATCAGAGTGAACAGGCAGCCTACAGAATGGGAGAAAATTTTTGCAATCTATCCATCTGAAAAAGGGCTAATATCCAGAACCTACAAAGAACTTAAACAAACTTACAAGAAAAAAAACAACCCCATCAAAAAGTGGGCGAAGGATATGAACAGACACTTCTCAAAAGAAGACATTTATGTGGCCAACAAACATAAGAAAGCATGAAAAAAAAGCTCATCATCACTGGTCATTAGAGATATGCAAATCAAAACCACAATGAGATACCATCTCACGCCAGTTACAATGGCAATCATTAAAAACTCAGGAAACAACAGATGCTGGAAAGGATGTGGAGAAATAGGAACGCTTTTACACTGCTGGTGGGAGTGTAAATTAGTTCAACCATTGTGGAAGATAGTATGGCGATTCCTCAAGGATCTAGAACTAGAAATACCATTTGACCCAGCAATCCCATTACTGAGTATATACCCAAAGGATTATAAATAATTCTACTATAAAGACACATGCACACGTATGTTTATTGTGGCACCATTCACAATAGCAAAGACTTGTAACCAACCCAAATGCCCATCAATGATTGACTGGATAAAGAAAATTTGGCACATATACACCATGGAATACTATGCAGCCATAAAAAAGGATGAGTTCATGTCCTTTCCAGGGACATGGATGAAGCTGGAAACCATCATTCTCAGCAAACTAACACAGGAACAGAAAACCAAACACTGCATGTTCTCACTCAAGTGGGAGTTGAACAATGGGAACACATGGACACAGGGAGGGGAACGTCACACACTGGGGCCTGTCAGGGGGTGCGGGGCTAGGGGAGGGATAGCATTAGGAGAAATGCCTAATGTAGATGACAGGTTGATGGGTGCAGCAAACCACCATGGCACGTGTATACCTATGTAACAAACCTGAATGCTCTGCACATGTATCCCAGAACTTAAAGTATAATAATAATAAAAATAAGAAAATGGAAATTGATTTTAAAAAACATTTACAATGTGCATCAAAAGACAACAGTAAGAAAATTAACAGAATGGGAGAAAACATTTGCAAATAATTTATCTGATGAGGGTTTAATATTCAGAAAATATAAAGAACTCCTACAACTCAACAGCAAAAAGAGACAACCCAACCTAAAATGGGCAAAAACTTGAATAAATATTTTCCCAAAATGACATAAAAATGGTCAATATGCACGTGAAAGGATTCTCAACATCATTAATCATTAGGGAAATGCAAATCAAAACCAAACTGAAACACTGCTTTACACCTCCTATGATTAGTATAATTTTAAAAAACAGAAAAACAAGCATTGGTGAGAATATGGAGAAACTGGAACTCTACTGGAAATGTATAACTGTGCAGTCATTGTGGAAAAGGTTTGGCAGTTCCTCAAAAAGCTAAATAGAATTACCATATGATCTTGCCATTCTTCACCTAGATAATATATCCAAGAAAAAAGAAAAGAGGTATTTAAACAAAAACTTGTACTCAAGTGTTCATAATATTAATAGCCCTATTCACAAAAGACAAATGACTTAAATCTATCCAAATATCCATCAAGTGATGAACAGACACACAAAATGTGATACATACACATAATAACATTTTCAGCCAGAAAAAGAATGAAGTTCAGATACATGCTACAACATGAATGAACCTTGAAAACATTATGCAAAGTAAAAGAAACCAGACACAAAAAGACAACTATTGTATTATTTCACTCATTTGATATAGCTAGAATAGGCAAATTAATAGAGATAGAAAGTAGAAGTTACCAAGTGCTCCGAGGAGAGGAAAATACTTAATTATTAAAAAGTTTCTATTTAGAATGATGTATTCATTTCCTTGGGCTGCTGTAACACAAACTGAATGGCTTAAACAACAGACATTTATTTTTGCACAGTTCCATAGGGTAGAAGTCTGAGATCAAGGTGTCTGCAGGCCCACGCTCCCTCTGAAGGCACATGAGAAGGATTTGTGTCAGGCCTTTCTCCTAGCTTCTGGTGGTTTGTTTGCAATCTTTAGTGTTCTTTGACTTCTTTGTATCACTCTGATCTTTTTCTTCATCTTCACTTGGCACTCTCCCTGTGTGCTTGCCTCTGTGTCCAAATTTCCCCTTTTTATAAGGCCACTAACCATATTGGATTAGGATTCCAGCCTAATTATCTCATGTTAATTTGAATACTTTTATAAAGATCCTATATCCAAATAAGGTCACATTAATATTAAGGGATAGGATTCCAACATATCTTTTGTAGGGGCACAACTCAAACTATAAGAGGTGATAAAAAGTTTTAGAAGAAGATAGTGGTGACAGATGTACAACAGTGTGAATGTAATTAATGACACTCAATTGTCCACTTAAAATGGTTAAAATGGCAAATTTTGTGTTATATTTTACCCTAATTAACAAAAGATACCACACATTCTCCTCTCTCCTCAAACAATAATCACCTCCTACATATTACTCGCTTTGAGTTGATGACTTTGGTACTTATTTCATTGAAAAAAATAGCAATTAGAAGGTAACTTTTATAAACTCCTATCACTATATCTATTATACCACTTGCATCTATGCACATAAATTCTGCCTTTTCTGCTATTCTATGAATGAATTGCCCAGGCTCTTATCTAAAGCCAGCTTCTCTATTTGCTTACCAGATGATATCCCATCTCCTCTATTCAAGGTCATTGTTCCAGCAATTTTCTTCTCTCTTCTGTCATAAAAATTTCCCTCTCAATTTCTGTTGTCCAGTTCTACATGAAGCTTGGAAGTCACCACTCTATCCTAACAAGTAAAAAGTTGAACAAACTGAAAAATCAACCATTATTCCTAGATCTGTAAGAGAAGTGAGAACACAAGGCAAACCTCTGTCCCAAAAATTGGAAGAGAAAGTCATAGATGGAGAGAATCACAACATACTTTAACAGAAACCTCTTTGGGAACCAGTGCTAGGGTAGGAAAATCTGAACCGTAATTCACAAATTGCTGAAGGCTAGGTGTGTACAAATCTGAGAGTTAAAAATTCCAGGAAGATCCACCAATGGGGGATCCCATGCTTTTGTGACTTCAAGACTAACTGCAAAGCTATAGTAATCAAAGACAGTATGGTACCAGTGAAAGGAAGGACAACAGATAGAGAGCAATGCAACAGAACAGAGAGCCCAGAAATAGATCCATATAAATATAGTCAACTGATCTTTGACAAAGGAGCAAAGGCAATACAATGGAGAAAGGACATCTTTCTGATAAATTATGCTGGAACAACTGGACATACACATGCAAAAAAATTAATCTAGATACATACCTTATACCTTTCAAAAATTAACTAAAAACAGATCACAGTCTTAAATATAAAGTATATCTCCTAGAAAATCACATAAGAAAATATCTGGATGACCCTGGTTTGGTGATGACATAGACACACTACTAAAGGCAATGATCCATGAAAAAAGATGCGTGTATGAAGGGTGAAGAAGAGAGGTTATTTAATGGGTACAAACATACAGTTAGATAGAAGGAATAAGTTCTAATGTTCAATAGCATAATAGGGTGACTATAGTTAACAACTATATATTATATATGTCAAAAAAGCTAGAAAAGAGAACTTGAAATGTTTCCAATGCATAGAAATGACAAATACTAGAGGCGATGGATACCCTAAATACCTTGACTTGATAATTACACATTCTATGCATGTAACAAAACATTACATGTACCCCATAATATGTAAAAATACTATGTATTACTAAAAAACATAAAAAGCAAGGTTTTTTTTTAAATAAAGAATTAATAAGCTGTACTTCATTACAATTAAACATTTCTGGTCTGCAAAACATGCTGTCAAGAGGCTGAGGCCACAGACTGGAGAAAATGCTTACAAAAGACATATCTGGTTAAAGTATTGTTAACCAAAACATACAAATAACTCTTAAAATCAACAATAAGAAAACAAACACCACAATTTAAAAACAGGCCAGCTATCTTAACAGATATACCTTAACAGATATATCCTCACCTAAGAAGATAAACAGATGGCATATGAACATATGAAAAGACATTCCACATCATATATCATTAGGTAAATGCTAATTATAAAAACAATGAGATACCAATACACAACTATTAGGATGGCCAAAATCCAAACACTTACGGTGCCAAATACTGGTGAGGATATGAGGCAACAGGAAGTGTCATTCATTGCTGGTGGAATACAAAATTGTAGAGCTAATTTGGAGGGCAATTTAGCAGTTTCTTACAAAATTAAATGTACTTAGCATACAATTCAGTAATTGCTCTCCTTGGTATTTACCCAGATAAATTGAAAACACATCCACACCAAAACCTGCACGTTGATGTGTCTAGCAGCTTTATTCATAATTGTCAAACATGGAGACATCAAAGATGTCCTTCAGTAGGTGAATGGATAAATATACTGCGGTACATCCAGACAATGGAATATTATGCAGCACTCAAAAGAAATGAGCAACCAAGCCATGAAAACACATGGAAGAAATTTTGATGCATATTAGTAAGTGAAATAAACCAGTCTAAAAAGGCTACATACTGTTTTATTCCAACTATATGATGTAAAAGCAAAACTATGGAAAGAGTAAAAGGATCAGTGGTTGCCAAGATTAGTGGGGAGGGAGGAATGAATAGGCTGAGCACAGAGGATTTTTGGGCTAGTGAAAATACTCTGTATTATAATATAATGATAGATACATGACATTATATATTTTTCCAAATCCATAGAACATACAACACCAAGAGCGAACCCTAATGTGAACAGTTGAGTTTGGGTGATAATGATGTGTCAATGTAGGTTCATCAATTTTAGCACATGGACCCACTGCTGTGGGGAATGTTGGCAATGGGTGAGACTATGCATGGTTGGGGGCAGGAAATACATGGGATAGCTTTGTTCCTTCCTCCCATTTTTTTTGTGAACCTTAAACTGCTCTTTAAAAACAGTCTACACAAATTTTCCTCTCTCCTGGAATATTCTCATCAGCATGAAAATATGCTGTACTATTCCCTATCTTGAAAAACAAGATTCTCCCTGTACCTGTATCATTCCAGAGCTAATGCCCCAATTCTCTGATATGTTTTGCTGTAGAACCCCTCAAAATAGTTGTCAATTGTTACCAGACACTGTCTCCTCTTTTTCCCTTCAAACCACTGCAGTCTTTTATCCTACAATCCAATGAAGTTGGATTCATTGGATTCATTTTATCCTACAATCCAGTGAAGTTGAATGCTCCACTGAAACTGCTTTCCTCAAGACTTCCAATGATCTCCATGTTGCCAAATCCAATACTCAATTCTCAATCCTCTTGTGGACCTATCATGGTAGTGAGCATATAATTTATCATCCAAATCAGGGCACTTCTAAGAGTAAAAAAGAGTCTTATTAACAATTATTCCTGTAAAACAGGCATAAACCAGGACTGTCCTGGGAAACTAAAGGACATTTGGTCATTTGCCTACCAGTAGTGTTAGACAGGGTTGATCACTCCCTCCTCTGTGAAACATCTTCTTGACTTGGCTTCCAACATACTATATGTTCCTGGTTTTTCTCCTACCTTACTGGCTACTCCTTGACTGCACCTTATTAACTTTTGTTTTTGATGATTTATTATAATCTCCTGTATCTCAACTTTGAAATGCTGCAAAGCCTAATCTTTTATTAACTTTTAGGTTCGGCGGCACATGTGAAGATTTGTTATGTTACATAGGTAAACTCATGTCAGGGGAGTTTGTTGTATAGATTATTTCATCACCCAGGTATTAAGCCCAGTACCTATTAATTACTTTTCCTGATCCTCTCTTTCCTCCCACCCTCAATTCTCAAGTAGACCCCAGTGTCTGTTGTTTCCTTCTTTGTGTTCATAAGTTCTTATCATTTAGCTCCCATTTATAAGTGAGAACATGCAGTATTTGGTTTTCTGTCCTTGTATGAGTATGCTAAGGATGATAGCCTCCGGTTCCATCCATGTTCCTACAAAAGACATGATCTAATTCTTTCAGTGGCCGCATAGTTTTCCATTGTGTATATGTACCACATTTTCTTTATCCGGTCTCTCATTGATGGGCATTTAGGTTGATTCCATGTCTCTGCCACTGTGAATAGTGCTGCAATGAACATTCGCGTCCATGTGACTTCAGAGTAGAATGATTTATACTCCTCTGGGTATATACCCAGTGATGGGATTGCTGGGTCAAATGGTAGTTCTGCTTTTTTTTGAGGAATTGCCACACTGCTTTCCACAATGGTTCCACAAACAGTGTATACATGTTCCTTTTCTTCCACAATCTTGCCAGCATGTTATTTTTTGACTTTTTAATAAGAGCCATTCTGACTGGCGTGAGATGGTATCTCATTGTGGTTTTGATTTGCATTTCTCTAATAATCAGTGATACCAATCCTTTTTTCATATGCTTGTTGGTCGCATGTATGTCTTCTTTTAAAAACTGTCTGTTCAAGTCTTTTGCCCAATTTTGAATAGGGTTGTTTTCCTCTTGTAAATTTGTTTAAGTTCCTCACAGATACTAGATATTAGACCTTTGTCAGATGAATACTTTGCAAATATTTTCTCCCATTCTATAGTTTGTCTGTTTACTCCATTGACAGTTACTTTCTCTGTGCAGAAGCTCTTAAGTTTAATTAAATTCCACTTGTCAATTTTTGCTTTTGCAGCAATTGCTTTTGACCTCTTCATCATGAAATCTTTGCCTGTTCCTACGTCCAGATTGGTATTACCTAGGTTGTCTTCCAGGGTTTTTATAGTTTTGGGTTTTACATTTAAGTCTTCTATCCATCTTGAGTTGATTTTTGTATATGATGTAAGTAAGGGGTCCAGCTTAAATTTTCTGCATATGGCTAGCCAGTTATCCCACCACCACTTATTGACTAGGGAGTCTTTTCCCCATTGCTTGTTTTTGTCAGGTTTGTCGAAAATCAGATGGCCGTAGGTGTACAGTCTTATTTCTGGGCTCTCTACTTTGTTCCACTGCTCTATGTGTCTGTTCTTGTACCAGTACCGTGCTGTTTTGGTTACTGTAGCCTGTATAGTTTGAAGTCAGGTAGTGTGATGCCTCCAGCTTTATTCGTCTTGCTTCGGATTGCCTTTGCTATTCGGACTCTTCTTTGGTTTCATATGAATTTTAAAATAGTTCTTTTCTAGTTCTGCAAAACATGCCATTGGTAGTTTCATAGGAATAACGCTGAATCTGTAAATTGCCTTGGGCAAAATAGCCATTTTAATGATACTGACTCTTCCTATCCATGAGCATGGAATGTTTTTCCATTTGTTTGTGTCATCTCTGATTTCTTTGAGCAGTGTTCTCATTGTAGAGATCTTTCACTTCTCTGGTTAGCTATATTCTTACATATTTTGTTCTTTTTGTGGCAATTCTAAATGAGATTGCCTTCCTGATTTGGCTCTCGGTTTGGCTGTTGTTGTTGTATAGGAATGCTAGTGATTTTTGTACATTGATTTTGTATCCTGAAATTTGCTGAAGTTGTTTATTAGCTAAAGGAAATTTGGGGCCAAGACTATGGGGTTTTCTAGATATAGAATCATGTCGTCTGCAAAAAGAGATAGTTTGACTTTCTCTCTTCCTATTTTGGATGCCCTTTATTTCTGTCTCTTGCCTGATCGCTCTGGATAGGACTTCTAATACTATGTTGAATTGGAGTGGTGAGAGAGGGCATCCTTGCCAAAGCTCAATCTTTGGACTTCCTCTCTTACTACTCACACTATCTACATCTTTTAGTCATCTCATCCAGCCTCTTGGCTTTACATACCACCTATACCTTCACGTTTCTCAAATTTCTACCTCCAGTCTGGACCTATCTCCAAATTCCCAAACTTATATCTCCAACTGCTTACTTTCCATCTCTACATGGATGTCTAAAAGGCATCTGAAATGCAGTAAGTGATATCTTTATTCACTGAGCTGCTCAGCATCAGAATCAATTCCTCTTTTTCTCTTACTCTATATTTGATTCATCTACAACATCCACTGAATCTACCCACTAAATATATTTCAAAGATGGACACTTACTACCATTTCCACAGCTGAGATCTTATTCCAAATCATTATCATCTGTTACCTGGACCACTGCAATTGTTTTATAGGTACTAGTTATCCTTCTTGCCTCAATTCTTGTTTCTCTGGAGTCCATTTTCTACACAGTAGGCAGGATTACTATTTAAAAATATAAGTCATAGCCAGGCATGGTGGCTCACACCTGTAATCCTAGCACTTTGAGAAGCTGAGGCAGGTGGATCACTTGAAGCTAGCAGTTTGAGATCAACCTGGGAGACACAGTGAGACCTCGTCTCTATTAAAAACACAAACATTAGCTGTGTGTGGTAGTGCATGCCTGTAGCCCCAGTTACTTGGGAGGCTGAGGCACGAGTATTGCCTGAACCTGGGAGGCAGAGGTTGCACTTAGCCGTGACCATGCCACTGTGCTCTAGCCTGGGTGACAGAGCAAGACTGTCTCTCTCTATCTATATCTATATCTATATCTATATCTATATCTATCTATATATATACACACACACACACACATATACTGTCTGATATATGTGTGTGTGTATATATATATATATCTCACAGCTCTCCAACTCCCCTTGTCAAAACCTTCTAGTGGCTTTCTGTAAGACTTAGAATCCAAACTTCTTTCCATGGCCTACAATATGTTACATGATCTGGCCCCCTGGCTACCATTTTAAAATCGTCTCTGATCATTCTCCCCTTGCTTCCTCCATTTTAGCCACACTAGCCTTCTTGCTGCTTTTTGAGCAAGTCAAACACATTCCTACCTAAGGACCACTGCATTTGTTGTTCCCAAAGCCTAGAATATTTATCTGTTAGATAACCTCATGACTTGCTCCGTCACTTCATTCAGGTACTTGCTCAGAATGAACTTCTCTGACTATCCCATCTAAAATAGTATCCCTCCTTCCAACACCCTCATACCCTGTTTTATTTTTCTCTGTAGCATTCACAACTACTTAAAATTACATATTTATATATTTAATTTCTTATTATCTGTTTCCCTCATCCCTAAATGTAAGCTCCATGAGGATGATGTTTTGTTTTATTCTATGTTGTATTCCTAGAACCTAGAAACAGTGCTTGGGACAAAACAGATTGTTCAATTTGTTGAAAATATAAAGACCCCTGGAACACACAGTTTTTTGTTGATTATATAAATCATATCAGTTTACACTATACTTTAAAATCTGGGAAAAGACATTATGCTTTTATAAGCATCTATCACTGACCAATCAAACAAAGAAGCACCCCCATAAAAATACTTAGAAAAATTATTTTGTTGGAGACAATATTTTCGGCTGGCAAGTGTCTCACCCAGTAGGTTTTTTAAAGTTTTAATTCAAATTGGTTTACAGCTACCTTCCCACTCTTCCCTAAATTACTGACTATAATTTAATTAAAATAGGAATGAGGGGAGAAAGAGAGAGGTGGAGATTTTTGTTTGTAGTAAGTTCAGTTCATTCTAGGTTTACTTTGAATGCACATTTCAAATTTAATTTTGGTTTTGTTTGTTTTTATTTTGGTAATTCACAAAAATTGTATACATTTATGATATACAACATGTTGTTTTGAAATACGTATGCATGATGGAACAAATTTAGCTAATTAATATAGCCATCACCTCACATACCATTTTTGGTGAGAAGATTCGAAATGTACTCTCTCAACAATTTTGAAATATGCAATTCATAATTAACTATAATTGTAATACTGTGCAATAGATGTCAAAAACTTACTCCTCCTGTCAGTCTGAAACTTTGTACCCTTTGACCAACACATCCCCATTCCTGTTCTCACTCCCATCCTCTGGTAACCACCATTCTACTTTCTACTGCTATGAGTTCAACTTTTTCAGATTCTATATATAAGTGAGATCATGGAGTATTTGTCTTTCTGTGCCTGGCTATTTTCACCAAACATAATGTCTTCCAAGTTAATCCATATTGTCACAAGTGACAGAATTTCCTTCTTTTAAAGGCTAAGTGGTATTCCATTGTGTATATATACCATAATTTCATTATCCATTCATCTACTGATGGACACTTAGGATGATTCCACATTGTGGCTATTGAGGAAAATACTGCAATGAATACAGAGTACAGATATATATACAGTACATACTGATTTCAGTTGTTCTGTACATATACCAACAAGTGGAATTGCTGGATCACATGGTAGTTCTAAGTTTTTTTTTAGGAATCTCCATACAGTTTTCCAATGACGGCTGTACTAGTTTATATTTCTAGAGTGTACAACAGTTCTCTTTTCTCCACATCCTCATCGACACTTGTTATCTTTCATCTTTTCAATAATCGCCATTCTAACAGTTTTGAGTGATATTGCACTGTGATTTTAACTTGCATTTCCCTGATGATTAGTGATGTACAGCATTTTTTCAGATATCTGTTGGCCATTTGTATGTCTTCTTTTGAGAAATGTCTATTCAGGTCCTTTGCCATTTTAAAAATCAGGTTATTGTTTTCTTGCTATTGAGTTGAGCTCCTTATGTATTTTTGCTATTAACCCCTTATCAAATACATGGTTTGCAAGTATTCTCTCCCATTCTGTAGACTGTCTCTTCACTCTGTTAATTGTTTCCTTAGCTGTGCAGAAGCTTTCTAGTTTGAAGTAATCCCACTTGTTTATTTTTGCTTTTGTTCCCTGTGCTTTTGGGTTCATAACCAAAAAATAAATGCCCAGACCTATATCATGGAGTTTTCCTCTTATTTTTTGTTCTAGTAGTTTTACAGTGTCAGGTCTAATGTTTAAGTCTTCAATCCATTTTGATTTGATTTTTATATATGTTGTAAGATAAGGGTCTAATTTCATTCTTCTACATGTGGATATCCAGTTTTTCCAACACTATTTATTAAAAAGATTGTTCTTCCCTCATTGTGTATTCTTGGAACCTTTGTCAAAAATCAACAAAGTATAAATGTGTAAATTTATTTCTGGGTACTCTCTATATTTAATTTTCTATTTTGCCATCTAAAGCAGGTAGTAAGCTAATATACACACTGCCACACTGGAAGTGAACATAATACTGGAAAAGTGTTCTAGCTTTGATAGGATTTATAAAGTGTGAAAGTCTAAAGAAACTTCTATGAAACGCTATACCTTTACCATAAACACAAAGTTTCCCTTTTTTTCAATCTGATGTAAAATGCTAAACAAATACATAAACGTTTGAGGATGTTTTAGCTTGTTAGTGCTGCCACAACAAAATACCACGGGCTGGGTGACTTAAATGACATACATTTATTTTCCCATAGTTTTGGAGACTGGAAATCCAAGATCAAGATTTTGGCAGGTTTAATTTGTCCTGAGGCCTCCTTTCCCTGGTTTACAAATGACCACCATCTTGCTGTGTCCTCACATGCTGTTTCCTCTGTGCATGTGCACCTCCGGTATTTCTCTATGTGTCCAAATTTTCAGTTCTTATAAAGACACCAATCAGATTGAATTAGAACCCACCCTAATGGTGTCATTTTAACTTAATTGCCCCTTTAAAGGCCCTATCTCCAAACATAGTCACATTCGGAAGTACTTGAGATTAGTGCTTAAACATGAGAATTTTGGGGTGGACACGATTCAGCCCATAACAGAAGACTAACATGGTAAAGAGAGTATTCAAACGAACTCCTATCATATTTATAGGAACTCTACCACAAGACAGGTTACCAAGTTATTTTTAAATTCACTTGTTAGGTAAAATTTACAGAACTGTCAAATTTCACAACTCCCTTTTGGTAAGGAAATCTGGAGTGTTTGACACTCACCAATTTTCCCCTTATTATGATATACCCATGTGAATTCATAGATGGTAAAATGCCAATAACTAGAAGCAAGCGTGTTAAAGATATCTATATAATGCCCAAAACTCAACGAATAGCCTATTTTACCACATTTATTTACCTATCTATAACTTGCTTGATTCTGTGACCACTGCCTTTACTGTAAGTTGTATAATAGACTAAATAATGTATCCCTCTCCCCAATATTCCACTTTCTAATCCATGGAACATGCCAATATGTTACCTTACATGGCAAAAAGGGACTAGGCTCATAAAATTAAGTTAAGGATCTTGAGATGGGAAGGCTATCTTCGATTATGCAGTTAGTCCTAATATAAGCAGAGTCGTTAAAAGAGGGAGGCAAGAAGGTCAAAGACAAAAAGAGATGGGACAATAAAATTAAAGGCTGAAATGATGTGAGAAAGAGATTATAAGTCAAGGAACACAGGCAGAAGCTGAAAAAAGGCAAGAAAACGGATTCTCCTCTCACAGCCTCCAGAAGGAACCAGCCCTGCCAACACCTTCACTTTAGCCCAGCAAGACTAAATTTGAACTTCTGGCATCTAGAATGGTAACATAATAAATATATGTTGTTTTAAGCAATCAAATTTATGGTAATTTGTTACAACAACAGGAAAATAGGAAAAGCAGTCTGATTTTTAGGAGTAGGAAAGTTCACTAGAACTCTTCTTTAGGGAATTACTTGGGAAATTGCTGGATATATTGATACTGAGCATATCACAAATTCAGTCCATACTCACTCAGCCCTAAACTCGCTGCTGTGTGTCCCAAATCCTAAGGCTATAAGACAACAGCTGGCAAGATCTTGTTGAAGAACAAGGAGATTACTTCAAATTTAGAGAACAGTACCAAGGCCAATTTTCAAGGCTTAGATACCTTAAGCTTGTTTATTGCTCAGAAAGGAAAGGTGAACTCATAAGTATTATTTTGTGATAAAACTGGCATACAGAAACAAAATGGGTAGAAAAAAAACTTAACAAGCTTTCTACAAATATACTGACTGCTTAAATATGTTCCCTAATGTCTACTGAGTCCTTTGGAAAGTAGCAATAGCCCCCTCTTTTCCTGTGTCCTTCCTAGACCCTTTATTCTAGGAAAATGCTATTTGTAATTTTTAAGTAGGTATGGGAAAATAAATATATTATTATCAGTGTTTTGTAAGAGATGTTATAACTGCTAGTATTCTTTGTACAGCAAACTATAATAGCATTTCCCAAACATCTAATTAACAGAATTTCTCCCCGCAAGGATTAATAATGATGAATTATTTCCAACTAACATATATGGTGGTTGCGAATCACTGATACACAGAGTCTATGAAAGCAGTAAAATTTTAAGTCTCTACCTTGTGTTTATCACCAGAATTTCAGCTTCTGCAAAATATGGATAGCCTATTTTACCACATTTATTTACCCATATATAACTTGCTTGATTCTATGACCACTGCCTTTACGGTAAGTAGTACAGTGGACTAAATAATGTATCAGCCCCCACAACATGTCAATTTTCTAATCCCTGGAATCTGTCAATATGTTACCTTACATGGCAAAAGGGGACTTTGCTTATGAAATTACATCATTCACAATGTAACCTGCTAAATTTAAAAAAGCCTCACAATCAAACTGAACAGAGGTTATACAGTTCTTGCTTAAAACTTTAAGGACAAGTGTAATCACTATCAAAATTACAAAGCCCCGTTTTGCAGAAATGGAAAAGCAGATATTAAAATTCACATGGAATTGCAAGGGGCTTCAAATAGCCAAAACAATCTTGAAAAAAAAAAGTTGGAGAACTCACAATTCCCAATTTTAAAGCATACTACAAAGCTACAATAAACAAAACAGGGAGGTACAGACATAAGGACAGATATGTAGATTAATAGAATGGAAGTGACTGGCCAGAAATAAACACATCTATGGACAACTGAAGTTCAACAATGGTGCCAAGATTATAAAATGTGAAAGAATATCTTCAAAAAATATGGCTGGAACAACTAGAAAGCTACATGCCAAAGAATGAACTTGGACTCCTACCTTATGCCATATATAAAAATTAACTCCAAATATATGAAAGGCATAAATATAAGAGCTAAAATTATATTAGGCAGTGCTTCTGTTGTACCTTTCATTGATAAGGAATACAAAGAAAGAAAGCTGTTCTCAAACTTGTTTTTTCTAAGGATGACATTATGGCTCCTACATGGCACTACGATTAAGGAACTTATAAGCAAGATTACCTCTAACAAGACATGTTCAGTAGCATAAATGAAAACTCAAAAAAATCAATAAAACAGAGACTTCTGATTTCCAGTCTGAAATGTAAAGTGATTGGAAGTCATTACTCTCATTGTTAGTGTAAGAAAAAAGCTGAACAAACTGAAAATTAACAGCTCTTCTTAGATCCACCAGAGAACTGAGGTCACAGGACAAGCCACTGCCCCCAAAATTGAGAAAAAATGTGGTTCCTGAAAACCACAGCTTACTGAGATCAGAATCTCAGGAGCAGAAGCCCACTGCTAGACCCAGTAGTAGAAGGCTCAATGTGGACTAGCTTTACAGTTAAAACCTCTGGGGGTTCCTCTCAGAGAGGCTCTGAAATCCTTGTGAGTTTTGTCTCCAGGAGCCCTGACAGGTTCTCAATATAAAGACTGGTAAAAAATGATAATAAAAATTAAAATAAATAAAATCCCCTCATGTTTCGAGTAAGAAGACAGGGGTTGGCAGTGGGGGCGGGGGTGAGGGGGGGAGTAACCATTTGAAATATGCCCAGAGTATTCCGTTCTCCTTAACAATTCCTGCTTCCCTAAAGGGAAACTATTTTACCAGAACCCAACTGAATTGGGTTTTATCAATGCCTATCTGACTGTAAAGAAGGGAAACACCCAGCTCCAGTACCCATTAGCCTGATGCAGGGTAAGGAAAATAACCAATTCAGCCCCTCTAGGATTCCTGAAACACCTAGTGGGAAGAAAAAACTGAGAAAAACTTGTGAAGGTCACAGCACAGGGTCACTAAAAGACTAAGACCTAATCACAAGATAATAGAATATATCCCCCTTGTACCCACTGCTTACCACTACATCAGTCAGGCTAATGTCTAATAACAGGGAATTACAGCTGGAACAACTGTTAAGTATCAGACCCTATATAAAAAGTAATCTCCCGGGAACCCAAAGACAAAAGAATAGGAAAAAGCAGGGATAGCAGAAGAAATTTTAGAGTTTGACATCTATAGCTACAACAAATATTGAATATAGCCTGATTCTTAGACGATAAACATAAAGCCTCACACTTAAGGCCTATTTTTCTGAGTTCTGCTGCCTAATATATCATGTCTAGCTTTGAACAAAAAATTAGAAGGCATGTTAAATCGCAAAATACAGTCTCAAGAGTCAAAGTAAGCATCAGAACCTGACAGATATGGCAGAAATTTTTGGAACTATCAGACTAGTATGATAAGGGCTCTAGTGGAAAAAAAAAAAAAAAAGGACAACATTTAAGAACAAATAAGTAATATGAACAGAGAGGTCTGAAAACCCTATGAAGAATGAGGGGGAAGGACAAGATGGTTGACTAGAAGTAGCTAGTGTATGCCACACTCACAAAGAAAAGAAACAGTAGCAATTAAACACTACATCTTCAACTGAAACATGCAGGTGAACATATTGGAATTATGTTCACCTGCATGTTTCAGTTGAAGATGTAGTGTTTAAGGAAACAACCCACAAAGAATAGAGAGGAGTAAGACAGGACCTCTGTCCATGTGGGAGGTTCCCCCTCCATGGGAAATGGTGAAGTGAGTGAGAAACCTTAGGAATCCACACTTCTTCCACGGATCATTGGACCTCTAGGATCAGGAGACCCCCCTGTGAGCCCACTCCACCAGGGCCTCTGGACTGACACACAGAGCTATGAGGAGACTGGGCAGAGCCACACTCACATACATGCAGAGTCCCAGGAGCCTTGAATCCCCAGGCATCCTGGTATTAGCAGCTGCAGCTCTGGTAAAGGGGGAGGTAAGCCAGGCACGGTGGCTCATGCCTGTAATCCCAGCACTTTGGGAGGCTGAGGTGGGCGGATCACGAGGTCAGGAGATCAAGACCATCCTGGCTAACACGGTGAAACCCCGTCTCTACTAAAAATACAAAAAATTAGCCCGGCGTGGTGGCGGGCGCCTGTAGTCCCAGCTACTCGGGAGGCTGAGGCAGAAGAATGGCATGAACTCGGGAGGTGGAGCTTGCAGTGAGCCGAGACTGCACCACTGCACTCCAGCCTGGGGGACAGAGCTAGACTCTGTCTCAAAAAAAAAAAGTGGGGGGAGGTAAGGCTCTCTTATACACCTCGAAGAAAGGTGCTGAATCCAGGGCACTGAACAATGAACGTCTGCAAGCCTCACAGGCTAAGACACACTGGTCTGGGACTTTAGTCACCCCCTACTAGGGCTCTTGAGCCTGTAACAGCTCCTCACCTCCCAGGGATAGAGCTGCCAGAGGGAAGGGTGGGCTGCCATCTTTGCAATCTCGCAGCCTTCAGGCTCTGGAGAGTCCCAGGCAACTAGGGTGTGGCACAGACTCCCAGCACAGTGTGGCCGCCCTACAAAAAGCAGCCACACTGTTTTCTATGTGGGTCTCCAATCCCGTTTCTTCCCACTAGGCAGGACCTCCCAACCTGGGACTCCAGCCACCCCCTCGCTGGGGTTCTCATGCTGGTGGCAGCTCTGCAGATCCCTGGGACAGAGCTCAAAGAAGGAGGAGCAAGCCAACATGTTTGCTCTCTTGCAGCCCTTGCCTTTGCTACCTTCAAGCTCTCACGAGTCCACAGTAACTAGGGACTGGGGCAGACCCTCAGCACAGTGCAGCTACCCCATGGAAAAGTGGCTACATTGTTCCCCATGCAGGTATCTGTCCTCACTTCTCACTGGGCAAGGCCTCCCGACCTGGGACTCCAGCAGAACTACCCTGCACCCACCTGAACACTTCAATTAGAGATGGCTCAGCATTTCTCCAAGTAGGAAATCCCAGAGTCAATTCAAAACGCTTCCACCACTGCAGCTGCAGTGGTACTGCCCTAACTATCCTTAGACTGGGGAAGGAACAAAGGGCCTAGTTGTTGTGTTGGCACCTCCAGCACACTGCAGCCACCATATGGAAGGGAGTCCAGTTCCTCTTCCTTGGGCGTCTTCATCCCCCTCTCTTCACCAGGCAGGGCCCCAGGCTCACAACTCCAGAACAGCTGCCCTACTCACTGCTGATCATACCCACTGGTAGTGGCTCTGAGTTTTCCTTGGAAGAGGTTCCTGGAGGCAACCAACAGCCCCTCTGCCACTGCCACAGTAGCAGTTCTGCCCCTGCTACCCTTAGTCAGGGAAAGAAACAAAGAACTCGAGGGCTTCACGCAAGCTTACAGCACACCACAGTCACCACACGGAGAGGAGCCCAGTCTCTCCTCCCTGTGAGCCCACAATACCCTGCTCCCCTGCAAGTAGAGCCCCTACCTCAGGACAGCAGTGCAGCTGATCTAGCCCCTGGCTGAACACTCCCAGTGGCAGCAGTTCTGTGTTTCTTGGAGGTAGAACTCCTAGGGGCAACCAAAAGCCCCTCTGCCACTGCCTCTGCAGTGGAACTGCTCTTACTGCCCTCAAACTGGGGAAGGAGTAAAGACCCTGAGTGCTTTATCCACACCTCCAGCAAGCTGCAGTTGCTTTAAAGAGAGGAGGCCAGTCTGTCTCCCACAGGTCCCACCCACCCCTCTTGCTCATCATCAGGCAGGGCCCCTCCAGGTTGGACCCACGTAAGTACAGCCTCCCCATCCCGGGCCAATCACATTGATTGATCACGGCTCTACATGTCTCTGGGGTAACACCCCAGGAGACAAGTGAAAGACCCTAGGCCACAACCACAGCTAAGGTCCCTCCTTCTGCCGTCTCCAAACTGGGGAGGGAACATGAAGCCTGAGATCACCCCAGAGGCACAGTGTACAGCTTGGGAGTGCCAAGTTGAGATCTGCAGCCAGCACTCAAGTGGGAGAGGAGCCAATATTTTCAGAGCATTGAGAGGGACACAGCTGCAACCATAGAGAAATACATAGGAGCCACATGACTAAGCAAGAGCCTACCTACTGACCATTATGCATAAGTGCCACATACTAGATCATACCCCAAAACTTCAACACCAAAAATACTTTGCGAACATACTCCCCTGCGAAACCAAAGACAAGAATTCAGTTACAAATAAAGTCCTTGCATAAAGCCACAGCCCTCTGAAAACATCCAGAAAAGAAGTCTACTGACTGTACTCAATTTACACCACAGTTAAAGGAACACCCACACCCACAGATGAGAAAAAAAACAGTGCAAGAACTCAGGTAACTCAAAAGGCCAAAGTGTCTTCTTTCCTCCAAATGACTGCCCACACTAGTTCTCCAGCAAGGGTTCTTAACTGAGAGAGAGCTGAAAAAACAGAAATAGAATTCAGAATATGAATAGGAATGAAGAATATCAAGATTTAGGATAACACTGAAACCCAATCCAAGGAAGCAAAGCATCACAAGAAAGGATATACAAGTGCTTATAGACAAAATAGTCAGTATATAAAAGAACCAAACTGACCTGATAAGAGCTGAGAAACACACTACAAGAATTTCATAATGCAGTCAAATCACAAGTATTAACAGTAGAACAGAACAAGGTGAGGAAAGAATCTCAGAGCTTGAAGACTGGCTCCCCGAAATAAGACAATCAAACAAAAATAAAGACAAAAGAATTGAAAGGAAAACATAAAATCTACAAGAAATACAAGATTATGTAAAGAGACCAAATCTAGGGAGATCACTGACATCCCTGAAAGAGATGGGGAAAAAGCAAGCAACCTAGAAAACATATTTCAGCATATCATCCATGAAAACTTCCCCAAACTCGCTAAAGAGACCAGTATTCAAATTTAGGAAATGCAGAGAACCCTTGCAAGACTCTACACAAGAAGATCATCCCCAAGACAGATAATCATCAGATTCTCCAAGATTGAAATGAAATAAAAAATGTTAAAGGCAGCTAGTGAGAAAGAGCAGGTCACCTAAAAAGGGAACCACATCAGGCTAAGAGTGAACCTCTTAACAGAAACCCTTCATACCAGAAGAGATTGAGAACTATATTCAACATTCTCAAAGAAAAGAAATTCCAACCCAGAATTTTATATCTGGCCAAACTAAGCTTACTAGGTGAAGGAGAAATAAGATCCTTTTCAGACAAGTAAGGGCTGAGAGAATTCATTACCACCAGACCTGCCTTACAAGAGCTCCTGAAAAGAGCACTAACTATGAAAAGGAAAGGCCATTACCAGCCACTGCAAAAATACTTTTTTTATTTTATTTATTTATTTTTCTTTTTGAGACGGAGTCTCACGCTGTTGCCCAGGCTGGAGTGCAGTGGCGCGATCTCGGCTCACTGCAAGCTCCGCCTCCCGGGTTTCCGCCATTCTCCTGCCTCAGCCTCCTGAGTAGCTGGGACTACAGGCGCCCGCCACTGCGCCCGGCTAATTTTTTGTATTTTTAGTAGAGACGGGGTTTCACTGTGGTCTCGATCTCCTGACCTTGTGATCCGCCCGCCTCGGCCTCCCAAAGTGCTGGGATTACAGGCTTGAGCCACCGCGCCCGGCCCGCAAAAATACTTTTAAGGACACAGACCAGTGACACTATAAAGCAATCACACAAACAAGTCTGCATAATAACCAGCTAACATCATAATGACAGGATCAAATCCACACATATCAATATTAAACTTGAATGTAAACAGGCTAAATGCCCTCAATTAAAAGGCACAGAGTGGCAAGTTGGATAAAGAAGCAAGACCCAATGGTATGCTGACTTCAAAAGACCCACCGCACATGTAATGACACGCATAAGCTCAAAACAAAGGAATGGAGAAAAATCTACTAAGCAAATGGAGAACAGAAAAAAGCAGGAGTTACAATCCTAATTTCAGACAAAACAAACATTAAATCAACAAAAACAAAAAAGACAAAGTCTTTTTTGGAACCCATAATGGTAAAGGGTTCAATTCAACATGAAGACCTAACTATCCTAAATATATGCAACACAGGAGCACCCAGATGCATTAAAACAGTTCTTAGAGACCTACAAAGAGACTTAGATTCCCACACAATAATAGTGGGAGACTTCAACACCCTACTGACAGTATCAGATCATCAAGGCAGACAATTAACAAAGGTATTCAGGACCTGCACTTAGCACTTGACCAAATGGACCTAATAGACATCTGCAGAACTCTCCATCCAAAAACAGCAGAATATACATTATTCTTATTGCCACATGCCAAATGCTTTCAATTTGACCACACAATTGAACATAAAACAATCCTTAGCAAATTGAAAAAACCTGAAATCATATCAACCATACTTACAGACCACAGCAAAATTAAAATAGTCTTCAATACAAAGAAAATTGCTCAAAACCATTCATTTACGTGGATATTAAACCACCTGCTTCTGAATGACTTTTGGGTAAATAATGACTTCTGGGTAAAGAAGTTCCTTGAAACTAATGAGAACAATGATACAATACACCAGAATCTTTGAGACACAGCTAAGGCAGTGTTAAGAGGGAAATTTATAGCACAAAATGCCCACATCAAAAACTTAGGAAAATCTCAAGTTAACAACCTAAGATCATAACTAGAAGAAATAGAGAAGCAAGAGCAAACCAACCACAAAACTAGCAGAAGATAAGGAATAGCCAAAATGAGAGGTGAACTGAAGCAGACTGAGACATGAAGAATCATAAAAAATAACTAATGAATCTGGGAGTTGCTTCTTTCAAAAAATCAGTAAGACAGATAGACTGCTAGCTAGACTCATAAAGAAGAAAAGAGAGATGATTCAAACAATTAGAGATGACAAAGGAGATGTTACTGCTAACCCCAAAGAAATACAAATAACCATCAGAGACTATCATGAACACCTCTATGCACAAAAAACTAGAAAATCCAGAGGAAATGGGTAAAGTCTTGAACACATACATTTTTGAAGGACTGAACCAGGAAGAAACTGAATCCCTGAACAGACCAATGATGAGCTCTGAAACTGAATCAGTAATAAATAGCCTACCAACCAACAAAAGCCTGGGACCAGACTGATTCACAGCCAAATTCTATCAGATGTACAAAGAGCTGGTACCATTCCTACTGAAACTATTCCAAAACAACTGAGAAGGAGAGACTCCTTCCCAACTCATTCTATGAGACCAGCATCATCCTGATACAAAAAAGTGGCAGAGACACAACAAAAAAGAGAAAACTTCAGGTCAATATCCCCGATGAACACAGCTGCAAAAATCCTCAACAAAATACTAGCAAACATCAGCACATAAAAAACCTAATCCATCATAATCCAGTAGGCTTTATTCCTGGGATGCAAGGTTGGTTCAACATATGCTAATCAACAAATGCGATTCATCACATAGACAAAACTAAAGACAAAACCCACATGATTTTATCAATAGATGCAGAAAAGGTTTTTGATAAAATTCAACACCTCTTCATGTTAGAAACCTTCAACTAATAGGCATTGAAGAACCAAACTGCAAAATGATAAAAGCCATCTGTGACAAACCCACAGCCAACATTACAGTGAATGGGCAAAAGCTGAAAGCATTCCCCTTGAAAATCGGCACAAGGTAAGGATGCCCTCTCTCAACACTCTTATTCAATATGGTATTAGAAGTTCTGGCCAAAGCAATCAGACAAGAGTAAGAAATAAAAGGCATCCAAATAGGATGAGAGGAAGTCAAACTACCCCTTTTTGCAGACAACATAATTCTGTATCTAGAAAACCTTATCATCTCAGACCAAAAGCTCCTTGAGTTGATAAAACAACTTTAGCAGTTTCAGGATACAAAATCAACATAGGAAAACCAGTAGCATTCCTGTGTACCAACAACATCCAAGCTCAAAGCCAAACCAGGAATGTAATTCCACTCACAATGACCACAAAAAGAATAAAATACCTGAGAATACACCTAACCAGAGAGGTGAAAGATCTCTACAATGAGAATTACAAAACACTACTCAATGAAATCAGAGATGCCACAAACAAATGGTAAAAAACTCCATGCTCATAGATAGAATCAATATTGTTAAAATGGCCATAAGGCCCAAAGCAATTTACAGATTCAATGCTATTACTATTTAACTACCATTGAGATTCTTCCCAGAACTAGACAAAAACTATTTTAAAATTCATATGGAACCAAAAAAGAGCTTGAATAGCAAAGGCAATCCTAAGAAAAAAGAATACGGCTGAAGGCATCAAGTTATCCAACTTCAAACTATACTACAGGGCTACAATAACCAAAACAGCATGGTACTGGTACAAAGACAGAAAGCCCAATGAAATAGAATAGACAGCCCAGAAATAATGCCACACACCTACAATTATCTGATCTTCAACAAAACTGACAAAAACATGCAATGGAAAAAGGACTTCCTATTCAATAAATGGTGCTAAGATAACTGGCTAGCCATATGCAGAAAGTTGAAACTGGACCCCTCCCTTACATCATATACAAAAATCAACTCAAGGTTGATTGAAGACTTAAATGTAAGACCTAAAACTATAAAAATCCTGGAAGATAACCTAGGCAATACCATTCTGGACACAGAAACGGGCAAAGATTTCATGACAAAGACGCCAAGAGCAATTGCAACAAAAGCAAAAATTGATAAATGAGAACTAAGTTAACTAAAGAGCTTCTGCAAGCAAAAGAAACTATCAGCAGAGTAAACAGACAACCTATAAAATGGGAGAAAATATCAGCAAACTATGCATCTGACAATGGTCTAATATCCAGCATCTATAAGGAACTTAAACAAATTTACAAGCAAAAAACAAACTACCCCATTAAAAAGTGGGCAAAGGACATGAACAGACACTTTTCAAAAGACAACATACATGTGGCCAACAAGCACATGAAAAAATGCTCAACATCATGAATCACTAGAGAAATGCAAATCAAAACCACAATGAGATACCATCTCACACCAGTCAGAATGGCTATTATTTAAAAATCAATATATAACATGCTGGCAAGGCTGCACAGAAAAGGGAACACTTATACACTGCTGGTGGGAGTGTAAATCAGTTCAGCCATTGTGGAAAGCACTGTGGTGATTCCTCAAAGAACTAAAAACAGAATGACCATTCGACCCAACAATCCCATTACTGAGTATATACCCAAAGGAATATAAATTGTTCTACCATAAAGACACATGCACGCATTTATTCGTTGCAGCACTATTCACAATAAGCAAAGACATGGAGTCAATCTAAATGCCCATCAATGGTATACTGGATAAAGAAAATGTTGTAAATACATACCAGGGAATACTATGCAGCCATAGGAATGAATGAGATTGTGTCCTCTGCAGCAAATTGACGGAGCTACAGACTATTATCCTTAGCAAACTAATGCAGGAACAGAAAATCAAATATCGCATGTTCTAACTTATAAGAGGGAGCTAAATGACAAGAACACATAAACACAAAGCAGGGAACAACAGACACGGGGCCCTACTTGAGGGTTGAGGGTAAGAAGGGGGAGATAATTAAAAAATTATCTACTGGGTTCTATGCTTAGTGCATGGGTGACAAAATTATCTGTACACCAAACCCCCGTGGTGCAGGTGTACAGATAATACACCTATACAATAAACCTATATAATAAACCTGTACTTGTACCACTGAACCTAAAAGTTAGACAAAAAACAAAGAAAAGAAAATTCTATGAAATACTCAAAAGTAAATGCTAGAAATTTAAAGCACTGTAACTGAAACGAAGAATACCTCTAAAGGATTCTTTCATCAGTGGATTGGACAGTCAAGGGAAGAATTGATGAACTTCAAAGTATATCAATAGAAAGTCCTCAAACTGACAAGAACAAAAAGGAAGGAATAAATAAAATAAATAGACAAATAAAAAGGAAAAACACAGAAAAGAATATTCAAGAATTATGGAACAATTACAAAAGTTGTAACACACAGATAATGGTAATACCAGAAGGGGAAGAAAGAAAGAAACAACCACTTGAAGTAATAATGGCTGAAACTTTTGCAAACTGAATGACAGATGCTGTCTTGGTCTGTTTTCTGCTGCTATAACAGACTACCACAGACTGAGTAATTTGTTTTTGTTTTTGTTTTTTTTTTTTGAAGGACTTTTATGCATTTAATAATTTGCTAAGATGAGACTATGATTTACTTGGTAAAAAAAATTATAGCCCACGAATCATTGGGTTACCATTCACAAGTTATTATTGACTGTGTTAGCATAGTATTTCACAGAAGAAAAATATCATGACTTTCACAGTAAAGTAAGCATTACAGTAAGAATGACAATTTGTTCATGAAAACTAGTAGCAGAATTGAAAAGGGCCTCTGGGGCAATTGAGTTTCTCCCCAAATTTGTTGACTGAACAGCTGCCATTATTCTTCAGGGCTTTCTCAACAGGTGGCTGTCAGATCTAGGTCTGCATGCTATTTCTTTTCTTTTTTTTTTTTTAATTTATTTATTATTATTATACTTTAAGTTGTAGGGTACATGTGCATAACGTGCAGGTTTGTTACATATGTATACTTGTGCCATGTTGGTGTGCTGCACCCATCAACTCGTCAGCACCCATCAACTCGTCATTTACATCAGGTATAACTCCCAATGCAATCCCTCCCCCCTCCCCCCTCCCCATGATAGGCCCCGGTGTGTGATGTTCCCCTTCCCGAGTCCAAGTGATCTCATTGTTCAGTTCCCACCTATGAGTGAGAACATGCGGTGTTTGGTTTTCTGTTCTTGCGATAGTTTGCTAAGAATGATGGTTTCCAGCTGCATCGATGTCCCTACAAAGGACACAAACTCATCCTTTTTTATGGCTGCATAGTATTCCATGGTGTATATGTGCCACATTTTCTTAATCCAATCTGTCACTGATGGACATTTGGGTTGATTCCAAGTCTTTGCTATTGTGAATAGTGCCACAATAAACATAGGTGTGCATGTGTCTTTATAGCAGCATAATTTATTATACTACTCATCTGACAAAGGACTAATATCCAGAACCTACAAAGAACTCAAACAAATTTACAAGAAAAAAACAAACAACCCCATCAAAAAGTGGGCAAAGGATATGAACAGACATTTCTCAAAAGAAGACATTCATACAGCCAACAGACACATGAAAAAATGCTCATCATCACTGGCCATCAGAGAAATGCAAATCAAAACCACAATGAGATACCATCTCACACCAGTTAGAATGGCAATCATTAAAAAGTCAGGAAACAACAGGTGCTGGAGAGGATGTGGAGAAATAGGAACACTTTTACACTGTTGGTGGGATTGTAAACTAGTTCAACCATTATGGAAAACAGTATGGCGATTCCTCAAGGATCTAGAACTAGATGTACCATATGACCCAGCCATCCCATTACTGGATATATACCCAAAGACTGAGTAATTTGTAAAGAAAAGGGATTTATTTGGCTCATGGTTCTGCAGGCTGAGAAGTCCAAGATAAAAAGGCTGAATCTGGTGAAGGTCTTCTTGCTGCATCATAACATTATGGAAGGGCAAGTCAGCATATGAGACAAAGGAAAAAAGAGGGCCTAACTCCTGCAATAACTAACCCACACCCTCCATAATGGCATTAATCCACTCATGATGGTGAAGACCTCACAACTACCTCTTAAAGGTCCCAATTGCCAACAGTATTACATTTGCAATAAAATTTCAACATGAATTTTGGAGGGAACATTCAAACCATAGCAGATGCCAAACTACAAATCCAAGAAGCTCAGAGAACACTAAGCAGAATTTAACCAAAAAATCTACACACAGACATATCATACTCAAGCTGCAGAAAATGAAAGACAAAGATAAAATCTTCAAAGAAGCCAAAAGAAAAAAAATTCCTTACTTATAGAAGAGCAAGGCTAAGAATTAGGTTGAACTTATCTTCAGAAACCATGCCATCGGGAAGAGAGTGGAGAGAAATATCTAAAATGTTATAGTAAAAAAACACACCAATCTGATACACTGTATGCAACAAAATAATCCTTCTAAAGTGTAGAAAAATAAAGATCCTCAGACAAACAAAAATTGAGACCAAATCTGCGTTTTTTTCTTTGGATAATCTGAAATGGCCCACATCAAGAAGACTACACACAAGTCTACTGGCGGTAAACTGCCATGTAAACATCTGGCCACCAAGGTAGCCTGCAAGAGTGCTCCAGCACTAGAAGCATAAATAAGCCCTACAGCTACCAGCTTGGCACAGTGGCCCTGCGTAAGATCCGCTGCTACCAGAAGTCAACTAAGCTGCTGATCCGCAAGCTGCCATTCCAGGATCTCGTGCACAAGATCGCACAGAACTTCAAGACCAACCTGCACTTCCAAAGCTCAGCAGCTGCAGGAACTGTGAGAGGCCTACCTCGTGGTGCTCTTTGAGAACATCAATCTGTGTGTCATCCACTCTGAGTGACTATCATGCCCAAGAACATCGAGCTTACACGCCACATTTGTAGAGAGAGAGCATAAAGCTTTCTCAGCAATAATTCTACCCAACTCAAAGTCACTTTTAAGAGCCACCCACTTTATCTGAAAATATGATTATGATTAACTTCCATGATTAACTACTTCAATAAGTTCTATGTAAAAAATTTTAACTCTGGTTGTGATAGTCTTTGTATTTAAAGATCATTTGATTTGGGACATTCAAATGAGGATTTGATTTCATAAATGAAACAATAAACCTGCTGGATTTGTTTCCTGGCAGTCTCCTAGAAGTGCTTTAAAAAGAAGGGATAAATGAAATTTACAAATATTTTACAGTTGACCCTTGAACAACACAGGGGTTAGGGGTGCTGACCCCACTGCACAGTCAAAAATCCATACATAATTTTTAACTTCCCAAAAACTTGACTATTAATAGCCTACTGTTGATTAGAAATCTTACTGATAAACAGTTTATTAACACATATTTGTATCTTATATGTATTATATATTATATTCTTACAACAAAGTAAGCTAGAGAAAAGAAAATGCTATTAAGAAAATCACAAGGAAGAGAAAGTATATTTACTATTCTTTAAGTGGAGGTGGACCATCATAAAGTTCTTCATCCTTATCATCTACACATTCAGTAGGCCAAGAAGGAGGAAGAGGGCTGGTCTTGCTGTCTTGGGGTGGCAGAGCAGAAGAAAATCTGCATATAAGTGGACCTGTGCAGTTCAAACCTGTGTTGTTCAATGGTCAACCATATTTTTCTTATTTCTTTTTTATTTATTATTTTTTTTGAGACGGAGTCTCGCTCTTTCACCTAGGCTGGAGTGCAGTGGTGCAATCTCAGCTCACTGAAAGCTCTGACTCCTGGGTTCACACCATTCTCCTGCCTCAGCCTCCTGAGTAGCTGGGACTACAGGCGCCCGCCACCAAGCCCAGCTAATTTTTTTGTATTTTTAGTAGAAATGGGGTTTCACCGTGTTAGCCAGGATGGTCTCGATCTCCTGACCTCGTGATCCACCCGCCTCGGCCTCCCAAAGTGCTGGGATTACAGGCGTGAGCCACCGTGCCCGGCCGATTTTTCTTATTTCTAATTGATCTAATAGACAATAATTTGTTCAAAATAGCAATAGAAACAATGTATTCAGTGATTACGGCTTATGGATATTTGAAATAATGACAACAACGTTAGAAAGGATGAGAGAGAAGAATTGGTAACACCTTGTCATGAGGTATGTGAACTACCCATGAACCAGTATAGTGTTAAGTGAAACTGGATTTAAAGTAGTTGCTAATATATATGACAAACCCTAGAGCAATCACTAAGAAAATTGTGAAAAGAAATACAGGTTGAGTATCTCTTCTTCGAAATGCTTGGGGCCAGAAAAGTTTAAGATTCCAGCTTTTGTTTTTTTCTTTCAGATTTTGGAATATCTGCATTATACTTATTGTATTAGTTCGGCATCCCTAATCCAAAAAATTTGAGATCCAAAATCCAATGAGTATTTTCTTTTAAAGTCCCATTGGTGATCAAAAAGTTTGAGTTTGGAGCATTTTAGATTTTGAATTTTCAAAACAGGGATACTCAGCTTGTAAAATAAATGCACTAAGAGAAAAGAATAAATGGAATAAATTTTTTAAATGCTCAATTAAAACCAGAGAAGGCAGAAACAAAGTGGAATACAAAATACAACACTAAGAACATGGCAACAGACATAAAATAGTTACAAATGTGTTGAACATTTATCCAAATATGTCAATAATCACTTTAAATATGAATTGTCTGAATATTCCTATGAAAAGACAGACTTTAGGGGTGAATGTAAAAAAATCAAGACCCAACTATATGTTGTCAATAACAATCCACTATATAAAGACACAGATAGCTTGAAAGTAAAGGAGACTAAGACATAAGATGCAAACACTAATCAAAAGAAAAAAGCAGACTTCAATAATAATGAATGGGTCAAACATAAAGACATAACAGCTCTTACTATATATGTTCCTAAAGACAGAGTATCAAAATATTGGAGGCAAAATGTGATAGCGTAACAAAAAAAAACGGCAAATCCACTATGATAATTTGAGATTTCAACACTATCAGTAACTGAAAGATCCACTAGGCAGAAAAGCAGTAAGGACACAGCTGTACTGAATAGCACCAACAATTAACTGGTTCTAATTGACATCTGTAGAATATTTCATCTAAAACCAGAATTTACATTCTTCTAAAGATCACATGGAACAGACACCAAGATGGACCATACTGTGAGCCACAAAAAATACCTTAACAAATTTAAAAGAGCAGATTAGTCAGTGTATGTTCTTGGACCATAATGGAATTAAACAAGAAAATAATAGAAATGTAGCTGGCAAATCCAAAATATTTGAACATTAAACAACACATTTCTGAATAACAAATAAATCAAAGAAGAACTACCAAGAGAAAATTTTCAAAGTAGTTTACATCAAAATGAAAATATAACATCAAAATTTGCAGCATGCAAATAAAGCAGTGCTTAACAATAAATTTATATGATTGAATAGATATATCAGAAAAAAGAAGTATCAATAACATTATCTAGCATGCCATCTTTAAAAACCAAAACAAGAAGAGAATATTAAATCCAAATTGAGCAGAACAAAGAAATCATAAAAGAGCAGAACTCAGTGAAATTGAAGGCAATAAGGAGATAATAAGCATTAGGGTAAAAAGATAAGAAAATTTCAGGCTGGGCAAGGTGACTTAGGCCTGTAATCCCAGCACTTTGGGGGGCCGAGGTAGGCAGATCATTTGAGGTCAGGAGTTTGAGACCAGCCTGGCCAACATGGTGGAACACCGTCTCTACTAAAAATACAAAAATTAGCCTGGTGTGGTGATGCATGCCCATGCCTGTAGTCCCAGCAACTTGGGAGGCTGAGGCAGGAGAATAGCTTAAACCCAGGAGATGGAGGTTGCAGTGAGCCGAGATTGTGCCACTGCACTCCAGCCTGGGCGGCAGAACAAGACTCCATCAAAAAAAAAAAAAAGAAGAAAACTTCAAATCAACAACTATACACCTTAAGGAATCAGAAAGAGAATGACAAACTAGGCCTAGAGCCAGCAGAAAGAAGATAATAAACACTAGAATGGACATAAATATGGAGTAGAAAACAACAAGGAAAATTAGTAAGATCAAAAGTCAGCACTCGAAAATATTTTTTAATGACAAACCTTTAGCTAGATTGACTTTAAATGATGGAAAACTCAAATTAATAAAACCAGAAATGAAAGCAGAAATAGTATTACCACTTTATAGAAACAAAAAAAGAGTATGAGTACTATGAACAACAGCATGCCAAAACACTGGATAACCTAGATGAAATGGATGCATTCCTAGAAACATACAATTTACCAAAACTGAATAATTAAGTAATAGAAAATCTGAATAGATCTATAACTAGTGAGGATATCAAATCAGTAATCAAAAAACCTCCCAACAAAGAAAACACTGGACCCGATCATTTTACTAGTAAATTTTGCTAAATATTTAAAGGAGAATTAACAGGAATCTTTTTCAAGCTCTTTAAAAAATAAGGAAAGAGGAGGGGCTACTTCCTATTAGCTTGATACCAAAGTCAAAGGTACTATAAGAAAAAAAAAAAAACCATAAACCAATATCCATTATGAATATTTATGCAAAATTCTCAAGAAAATACTAGCAAACCAAATTCAGCAGCATATTTAAAAAATTATACTCCATGGCTGCATTAGTCTGTTCTCACACTGCTATAAAGATACTACCTGAGACTGGGTAATTTATAAAGGAAAGAGGTTTAATTGACTCACAGCTCTGCACGGCTGGGGAGGCCTTAGGAAACTTACAATCATAGTGGTAGGGGAAGCAAGCACATCTCACATGGCTGCAGGTGAGAGGGAGTGTGCAGGAAAAACCACCATTTATAAAACCATCAAATCTCGTGAGAATTCACTCACTGTCATGCCAACAGCATGGGGGAAACCACCCCCATAATCTAATCACTTCCCTCCTTCAACAGGTGGGGATTACAGGTCCCTCCCTCAACACGTGGGGATTACAATTTGAGATGAGATTTGGGTGGGGACACAGAGCCAAACCATATCATTCCATCCCAACCCCTCCCAAATCTCATGACTTTTCACACTTCAAAACACAATCATGTCTTCACAACAGTCTCCCAAAGTCTTAACTCATTTAGGCATTAACTCAGAAGTCCACAGTCCAAAGTCTCATTTGAGACAAGGCAAGGCCCTTTTGTCAACAAGCCTTTAAAATCAAAAGTAAGTTAGTTACTTCCTAGATACAATGGAGGTATAGGCATTGGGTAAATGCTCCTGTTCCAAAGAGGAGAAATTGGCCAAAATGAAGGGGCTATGGGCCCCATCCAAGTCCAAAATCCAGCAGGGCAGTCATTAAATCTTAAAGCTCCAAAATGATCTCTTTTGACTTAATGTCTCACATCCGGGTTATGCTGATGCAAGAGGTGGGCTCCAATGGCTCTGGGCAGCTCTGACCCTGTGGCTTTGCAGGGTACAGCCCCACTCATGGCTGCTTTCACAGGCTGGTGTTGACTGTGACTTTTCCAGGTGCACAGTGCAAGGTGTCAGTGGATCTATCATTCTGGGGTCTGGAGGATGGTGGCCCTCTCCTCACACCTCCATAAGGCAGTAGTACCCCAGTGGGGACTCTGTGTGTGGGCTCCAACCCCACATTTCCCTTCCACACTGCCCTAGCAGAGGTTCTCCATGAGGGTTCCACCCCTCCAGCAGACTTCTGCTTAGACATCCAGGCATTTCCATACATCCTCTGAAACCTAGGCAGAGGTTCCCAAACTGCAATTCTTGCCTTCTGTGAACCCACAGGCCCAACACCATGTGGAGGCCACCAAAACTTGGGGCTTGCACCCTCTGAAGCAACAGCCTGAGCTGTACCTTGGCCCCTTTTAGCCACAGCTGGAGTTGAAGCAGCTAGGACACAGGGCATCAAGTTCTGAGGCTGCACAGAGCAGGGGTGCCCTGAGCCCAGCCCATTTTTCCCTCCTAGGCCTCCAGGCCTGTGATGGGAGGGACTGATACCAAGATCTCTTACATGCTCTGGAGATATTTTCCCAATTGTTTTGGTAATTACCATTTGGCTCCTCCTTACTTACGCAAATTCCCACAGCCAGCTTGAATTTCTTCTGAGAAAATGGGTTTTCTTTTCTATTGCATCATCAGGCTGCAAATTTTCCAAACTTTTGTGCTCTACTTCCCTTTTAAACATAAATTCCAATTTCAGATCATCTCCCTAAAGTTCAAAGTTCTACAGATCTCTAGGTCAAGAGCAAAACGCTGCCAGTCTCTTTGCTAAAGCATAACAAGATCGATCTTTGCTCCGGCTCCCAAGAATTTTCTCATCTTCATCTGACACGACTTCAGCCTGGACTTCATTGTCCATATCAGTATCAGCATTTGGGTCAAAACCATTCAACAGGTCTCTAGGAAGTTCCAAACTTTCCTACATCTTTCTGTTGTCTTCTGAGTCCTCCAAACTGTTCCAACCTATGCCCATTACCCAGTTCCAAAGTTGCCTCCGCATTTTCAAGTATCTTTATAGCAGTGCCCCACTCTCTATGGTGCCCCACACTCTAATACCAATTTACTGTATTAGTCCATTCTCACACTGCTATAAATACACTACCTGAGACTAGGTAATTTATAAAAGAAAAATTTCATTGACTCACAGTTCTGCATGCTTGGGGAGGCCTCAGGAAACTTTCAATCATGGCAGTAGGAGAGGCAGGCATATCTTACATGGCAGCAGGTGAGAGAGTGTGCAGGGAAAACTATCATTTATAAAACCATTAGATCTTGTGAGAATTAATTCACTATCATGAGAACCACATGGGGGAAACCACCCCCATAATCCAATCACTTCCCTCCCTCAACAGGTGAGGATTACAGGTCCCTCCCTCCACACATGGTGATTACAATTCGAGATGAGATTTGGGTGAGGACACAGAGCCAAACCATATCAAGGACCAAGAGGGACTTATGCCTGGAATGTAAGGATGGTTCAGCATACAAAAATCAAATGATATACTATACCCTATTAACAGAATTAAGAGAAAAAAAAACCACATCATCATCTCAATTCATGTAGAAATAGCATTTTAGAAAAATTCAACAATCCTTCATGAAAAAAATAACACTCAACAACCTAGAAATAAAAGGAAACCTCCTCAACTCCTCAACAAAACAAAGGACATACATGAAAAGCCCAGAGCTAACAACATATCCAATGGTGAAAGACTGAAAGCTTTTCCCATAATATCAGCAACAAGACAAGAAGTGCGTTTTTCCACTTCTATTCAACATAGTATTTAAAGTTCTAGCCAAAGCAATTAGTCCAAGAAAAAAAAAAGAGAGAAATAAATAAAAGGCATATAAGTTGGAATGGAAAAAAAATAAAATATCTATGTTTACAGATGGCATGATTATATACATAGAAAACCCCAAAGATTTCCCCCAGAAATGGTTAAAGCTAATAAACAATTTCAGCAAAAGTGCAGGATACAAAATCAACAAACAAAAATGTGGTGTATTTTGTATACTAACAATGTACAATCTGATAGGGAAATTTAAAAAAAACTATTTCATTTACTATAGAATCAAAAAAATAAAATACTTAAAAATATGCCTAACTAAGGAAGCCAAAGACTTATACACTGAACACCAGAAAAGATATACTATTTAATCAATCAGAAGACTTAATGTTGTTTTCAATACAATCCAAAGCAATCTATAAGCTTCCATGTAATCCCTATCAGAATCCCAATGATGTGTTTTGCACAAATAGAAAAAACTATCCTAAAATTCATATGGAATCTCAAAGGACAATGAATAGATAAAACAGCCTTGGAAAAGAAGAACAAAGTCAGAGGACTACTGCCTCCTGGTTTCAAAACTTACTATATATAACTAAAGTAATCTAAATAGTATGGTACTTGAATAAAGACAGACATATAAACCAATGGAATAGAGAGCCCAGAAATAAACCCTCAAGAATATGTTCAAATGATTTTTGACAAAGCTACCAAGACTATTTACTTGGAGAAGGACAGTGTTTTCAAAAAATGGTGCTGGGACAACTGGATAACCATACACAAACACAAAAAAAGTTGGACCTTACCTTACTCAATATACAAAAATGAACTCAAAGTGCATGAAAGACTTAGTAGAGAAAGAAAGTAGGATAGTGCTTCCCAGGGGCTGATGGGAGGGAATAACAAGGAGTTATTTTTTAACATGTATAATTTTAATTTGGAATGATGCAAAACTTCTGGAGATCAATAGTGGTGATAGTTGCACAGCAATGTGAATGCACTTAACTCCACCAAATTGGACAGTTAAAAGTGGTTAAAATGGCAAATTTCATGTCATGCGTATTTTACTATAATGGTTTTAAAAAAATGAAATGTACAACTTATGGACAGACCTTAAAATATACTAGGGACTTTAGTTAATAATAATGTAGCAGTATTCATTTATCGATTATAAAAAAAAGTACCATGCTAATACAAGATGCTAATAATATGGGAACCTGTGGGCACTGGGTGGCAGAGATGGGGTATGGGAGAAAAGTAATATATGGGAGCTTTCTGTATGTACTTTCTGCTCAATTTTTCTGTAAACCTAAAACTACTGTAAAATACAAGGTCAGTTTTTCAAAAAGCCAGTATTATTGCATTTTTGGTGTTTTACTTCTGTTTTTTTTCCCCTGTATGTTTTAAAAGCCAAATGCATAAAACTATAACTATAAATCTGTTAATAGACACACAGTATATAAAGATTGAATTTGTGACAATAACATGGGAGATGCAATTATAAAGGAGCAGAATTTTCTATATCACTGAAACTAAGTTGGTACTAATTTAAACTTGGGTATTGTATAGTTAAGATATTAATTGTAACACCCAGAGTAACCACTGAGGAAAAAAAAAACCTGGAAAAAAATACAAAAAAAAAAAAAAGGAAACGAGAAGTGAATGAAAGTGATACACTTGAAAAACTATCAAATTATTTTCCACAGTGGCTTTACCATTTTATATTCCCACAAGCAATGTACAAGAGTTCCAATTTCTCCACATCCTTGCCAATACTTAGGTTCCATTAAAAAAGTATAGACATACTAGTGAGTGTGGAGTGGTGTAGCTATGGTTTTGATTTGCATTTCTTTAAAGACCAAATTTTAAAGACCAAATTTCTTTGAGCATCTTTTCATGTGCTTATTAGTCATTTGTATATCTTCTTTGGATATATGTCAATTAAAGTCCTTTGCCTAGTTTTTAATTGTGTTACTAGTCTTTTTATTGATTGGTAAAGTTATTTAAACATTAAATACCATAATTTTTGGTATACTAGAAAAATCACATTAACAGGAGTCTTAAAAAGGGAAAACCTTTGAGCCATTTTCTCTTGCTTCTTATTCACTTGGGATTTACATACCAAGGGGTAATATTCACTTAAGTTTCTGTTTAACCAAAACTTTTTACTCAAAATAAATTATTATCTGTTTAAGGAATTGAAAGATGATAAGAGAGCCCTGCTCTAGAAGCACAACCTTTTTGTGTACTTAGTCATTGTCTCACTGAGGGATGAATCTTCAGCTCTGGGCTAGGGTTTATCATCTAAGGTGCTTTGAAGAGCATAAAATTACTTCAATTATGTTATCTCAATGAAATAAATCCCCACCAGAGAACAAACAATATTGACATAGAATTCTTAATTAAACATATATATATAAATATATATACTGCTTAGGGTCACTTTAGTGCAATCAGATTATGGGATTTGCTGTAGCACAGAATGGAGTTCTAACATAGGAGATCAGATCATATGTTTGCATACACAACCATTTTCTCACTTTTCATTTTGGATCATATATTTCAGTGTGTCTAACTTTCTTCTCTGGTAAATAAATCAATTCCCCCAAAAACATTAACACCAGTGAGATCTAGACATGTTTGAAAATCCTATAAATATCATGTTAGAGAGAAAAAAGATTTCTTAGCTAAGAAAATAGAATTTCATACTTTATAGAGCCTGTTCCCACAACTTCAGGTATTCAACTAGGTCAGTAATAAGAAGACACTGCCAGGCGTGGTGGCTCATGCCTGTAATCCCAGCATTTTGGGAAGCTGAGGTAGGTGGATCACAAGGTCAGGAGTTCAAGACCAGCCTGACCAATATGGTGAGACCCCATCTCTATGAAAAATACAAAAATTAGCCGGGCATGGTGGTGCATGTCTGTAGTCCCAGCTACTCTGGAGGTTGAGGCAGGAAAATCGCTTGAACCCAGGAGGCAGAGACTGCAGTGAGCCAAGATCACACCACTGTTACTCCAGCCTGGGTGACAGAGCAAGACTCCGTGAGAAAAAAAACAAAAACAAAAAACATCGTTAGTTGTGAATGAACATTAACAAAAATGTGTTAACTATATTTTACAAAATAAACTGTCAGATTTTATTTTACATAGTACAAAGATGATTGTCTAAACTGTTCTTACCACCACCAAGATGATTTAAGCTTTTACACATTTTGAATAGAAACTTCCTTCAAGAAGAGCTTAGTAATCTTAGTGTCGAAGTTTTGAATCATTGTTTATTATCATGCTAATTATCAATAACTTATAATTATCTGAAGTGTCTCAATATATTTGAAACAGCTAAAAGAATAAAAGTTCTTATAATAGTAAACTCAAGTTTGTTAGTGCTATGAGATGACTTCTATTTGCATATCAGGAATTTTGAATATTAAGTTCAGGCAAAGAAAAAATGCTTTTCTCTTCAGACAATTCTTCAGTCTCCAAAATCTTTCTAATAAGCATTTTGCTGCTTACAAATTGATTTGTATTTGTATTTGATTTTAATTTGTATTTCCAATTTGATTCTTTTCTGTGAGTTTAGAGAGCTTATTTATTGTCTTCAACATTAGTAAAAACATAAAACAAAGAGATACCATTTTCATTATCAGATTGGTAGATATGTTTAAATATGCAGGTAGTACTGCTGGTGAGTATGTGGGGAATGAGGGACTCTGATATACTGAGGAAGCATCAGATGATATAATCCCTTTGTAAGGAGATTTCTAGTGTCCACTAAAACAAAAAAAATTGCCTATGGCCCAAGACACAGCAAAGAGGGACACAGTCCTCTGCGGAACAAGAAAGGGAAGAGAAAAGGGTAAGAGTAAGGGTGGGGACACAGAAAAGTCAGAGATGTTATTCTAATAAAGATTCCACTACATGTAAGGATACATCAAAAGTGGGGGAAAAACATTATTATTCCATAACAGCACGTATACATAAAATTTTTTAAAAATTAAATTGCTTTGTTTAGGGAATATGGAGGCTTTGGTGACACTGTGGCAGAGTGTTAGTCGAGTAGTGGAGAAAGAAACTAGATTGCAATTGTGTGAGGACTGGGTAGGAGATAAGAAAGCAGAAACAACAAATGCGGAAAACTTGATTATTCTGAAAGAGTAGAGAGAAAGATAACTGGAAAAGTGTAAGTTTAGTGTTGGGAAAAGGATATTTTTCCTCCCGAGGTAAAAATGAGTATATGTTCCATGCAGATATGGAGAAACCTATAAAAATAGTGGGGTTAAAATACAGGAGAATGTAAATAAGCAGGAAAGCGAAAGTCCCTAAGAAGAAGCAAACACTGACAGAAATGAAGAGAAAAAAATACAGTTTTATAATAATAGTAGGAAACTTCAAACCCCACACTTAAAAATGAACAGAGCATCTAGACTCGAGATCAATAAAGAGATACAGAACTTGAACAGTGGTACACATCAACTAGGCCTAACAGACATATATAGAACTCTGAACCAAACAATAGCAAAAACACATTCTTCTAAAATAAGTCTCAATGAACTTTATAAGACTGATATCATATGAAATATCTTCACTGACAATGGATGAAGCTAGGAATCAACGCCAGAAAGAAAAATAAAAAATTCACATATATATGGAGATTAAACACCACACTTTTAAATAACCAATGGGTCAAAGAAGAAATCACAAGGAAAATCAGAAAATACTCAGAAATGAATAAAAACAAAAACAGCATAATTGAACTTATGGGATGCAGCAAAAGCAGTAGTCAGAGAGAAGTTTATACTATAAACACCTACATTAAAAAATAAGAAAGATCTCAAATCAATTACCTAACTTTACACCTTGAGGAACTAGAAAAAGAAAAGCAAACGAAACCCATAGCTAACTGAAGGAAGGAAATAATAAAGATTTGAGTAGAAATAAACAAAATAGAGAATGGAAAAACAGTAGAAAGAATCAATGAAACCAAAAGTTGGTTCTTCAAAAAGATAAAGAAAATTGACAATCTTTTAGCTAGAGACAAAAAAGAAGACACAAATATCTAAAACCAGAAAGGGGGAACATTATTACCAGCCACACAGAAATTTTAAAAGGTTAAAAGTACACAATGAACATTTATACACCAACAAATTAGATAACTTAGATGAAATCAACAAATTCTTAAAAACACATGTAAATTATATAAACTGACTCCAAATCTGAATAGAAAAGACACTGAACTGAATAGAAAATCTCAACTGACCCATAAATAGTGAGGAAACTGGACCAGTAATCAAAAACTTCCCCAAAAAGAGAATTCCAGGACCAGATGGTTTCACTAGACAATTCCAACAAACATAAAGACTTTGAGTCAACAACAATCCTTCTCAAGCTCTTCCAAAAAGTAGAAGGGGGAACATCTTCTAACTAATTCTATGGAGCCAGCATTACTCTGATACCAAAACCAGATGAAGACATCACAAGGAAACATTACATACCAATATCCCTTATGAATATAGATGCAAAAATTATCAACAAAATCCCAGCACAACAAATCCAACAGCATATTAAAAAGATTATATACCATGATCAAGTGGGATTTATCCTAGAAATGCAAGGGTGGTCAACATAAGAGAGTCAAACAACGTAACATACCACTTGAATAGAACAAAAAAGTCTGCACATGATCACCTCTGTTGATACAAAAAAGATATCTGATAAAACCTGATACCCTTTAAAAAACACTCGTAAAATTAGGCAGAGAAAGGAACTTCCTTACCACGATAAAAGACATTTACAAAAATCCCACAGCTAATATCATATTCAATAGTAAGGAAAGATCAGGAACAAGACACGCATGCCCATTTTCAGCACTGTTATTCAAGTTACAGCCAGAGCAATTAGGCTAGAAAAAGAAATACATGGTAACCACATAAGAGAAAAGAAGATAAAGTATTTCTATTTGTGGAAGACATGACCCTATAGAGAGAAATTTCAAAAGAATCCACAAAAAAGCTACTAGAGTGAATAAATTCAGCAAAGTTGCAGGTGACAAAATCAACACACACACATATCAGTTATGTTTCTATACACCAGCAATGAACAATCTGAAAAAGAAAGAAAATAATTCCATTTACAATAGCATACAAAAGAATGAAGTACCTAGGAATAAATTTAAGGAGGTGAACAACTTACATACCTAAAACTATAAACTATTGCTAAAAGAAGTCAAAGACCAAAATAAATGGAAAGGCATTATGTGTTTATAGATTGGAAACTAAATATTATAAAGAGGGCAATACCTCCAAGCAAAATTTCAATCTGAAAATTCCAAAGACTTTTTTGTATCAGTGGAAAAGCTGACTCTAAAATTGACATGGAATGGAAAGGGACTCAGAAAAACAAAAACAATCTTGAAGCAGAAGAACAAAGTTGGAGCACATACGTTTCCTGATTTCAAAATGTACTACAAAACTACTGTAATCAAAATTCTGCAGTACTTGATGAGATACAGAGGTCTAGTTTCATTCTTCCGTATATGGATATCTAGGTTTCCTAGCACAACTCAAAATGGATTATACACCTAAATCTAACTATGAAACTACTAGAAAAAGAAAATATAGGAGAAATGCTTCAGGACATTGGTCTGGGCAAAGATTTTATGGATAAGACCTCAAAAGCACAGGCAAAATAGCAAAAATAGACAAATGGGATTATATCAAACTAAAAAGCTTCTGCACAGCAAAAGAAACAGAGAGTGAAGAGACAATCTACAGAATGGGAGAAAATATTTGCAAACTATTCATCTGACAAGGGACTAATATCCAGAATATATAGTCATGTATTGCTTAACCATGGGGATAAATTCTAAGAAATGTGTCCTTAGGCATTTTCATCATCATGAGACTATTATAGATGCAGATTTTCTTAAGCTCTTCTAAAAGTGGAAGAACAAGAAAGCTCTTCTACTTAGAAGAAGAAAAGTACTACTTACAAATACCTAGATGGTATAGCCTACTACATACCTATGCTGCATAGTGTAGCCTATTGCTCCTAGGCTGCACACCTATATAGAATGTTATTGTATGGAATAATGCAGGCAACTGTAAGACAGTGGTAAATATTCACGTATCTAATCATATAAAAGGTACAGCAAAAATTTGGTATTATATTCTTATGGGACCACTGTCATACATGCAGTCCATCATTGACTGAAACATTGTATAGAACATGACTACACAAGGAACTCAAACAACTAAACAACAAAAACACAAATAATTCAATTTAAAAATTGGTAAATGATCTGAATAGGCATTTCTCAAAAGAAGACATACCAGTGGCCAAAAATTATATGAAAAAACACTCAACATCACTAATCATCAGGGAAATGCAAATCAAAACCACAATGAGATATCTCACCCCAGATGGCTATTGTCAAAAAGACAAAAAAAAAAAAAAAAAAAAAAAAAAAAACAAATGCTGGTATGGATGTAGAGAAAATGGAACTCTTATACATTGTTGGTGGGAATGTAAATTAGTAGAGCCATTATGGAAAACAGCATGGAGATTTCTCAATAAACTAAAAATAGAACTACCATATGATCCAGCAATCTTACTGCTGGGTATGTATCAAAAAGAAAGGATATCAGTATATCAAAGAGATATCTGCACTCTCATGTTTATCGCAGCACTATTCACAATAGCCAAGATATGGAATCAACATAAGTACCCATAAACAGATGCAAGGATAAAAAAATATATACACAACAGACCACCATTCAGCCATAACAATGAAATAAATCCTGTCATTGGTGAAAACATGGATGAACCTGGAGGACACTATGTGAAATAAGCCAGGCACAGAAAGATAAATACCACATATTATCATTCACATGTGGAAGCTAAAAAAGCTCATCTCATAGAAGTAGAGTATAGAATAGTGGTTACTATTAGGATGGTGCAAAAGTAACTGTGTTTTTTTTTTTTTTTTTCGATTAAAAGTTAAGAGAATATAGGGAAAGGAATGGGGAGGGAAAGGTTGGCTAACAGATACAAAATTGCAGCAAGATAGGAGGAATAAGTTCTAATGATCTATAGCAACGTAGGGTGACATAATTAACAATAAATAATTGTATATTTTCAAATAGCGAGAAAAGATTTTGAATGCTCCCAAAATAAAGAAATGATCAATGTTTGAGGTGATAGACACACTAATTACTCTGATGTTTAAAACTATAAAACTTTTAGAAGAAAACACAGGGGTCTCTTTGTGACCTTGAATTTGGCGATGAATTCTTAGATATGACACCAAAAGCATCAGCAACAAAAGAAAAAATAGATAAACTGGGCTTCATTGAAATTAAAAACTTTTGCACATCAAATGACACCATCAAAAGTGAAAAAATCTACAGAACAGGAGAAAATATTTGCAAATCATATAGCTAATAAGGGGTATGTATCCAGAACACATATATTTTAAAACTCCTATAACGCAACAATAACCAAAAACACAATTAAAAATGAGCAAAGAACTTAAACATACATTACTCCAAAAAATATACACAAATGGCCAATAAGCACATGAAAAGATGCTCAACATCATTAAGACTTTTGGAAATGCAAATTAAAACCACAATGATATACCACTTCACACCTACTAAGATGGCTATTTAAAAAATAATGGAAAATAACAAGTGTCAGCAAGAATGTGGATAAATTGGAACCCTTGCATATTGCTGATGGGAATGTAAAATGGTACAGGCACTGTGGAAAACAGCTTGGCAATTCCTCAAAAAGCTAAACATATCATACAACCCAGCAATTCCACATCTAGGTATATACCCAAAAGAATTTAAATCAGGGACTCAAACAGATACTTGTACTCCAATGTTCACTGCAGCAATATCCATAACAGCCAAAAGATGGAAACAACCTAAGTGTCCATCAACAGATGACACCTCAAGAACAATCTAGGAGATGACTTCGCATCCCACAATTCCCATCCAAGGAGAGACCATCAACTTTGTGCTTTGACGCAAATACATACACACCCCACACTCACCCTTCTCTTTAGCTGATGTTGGAAAATTCCATAGCCATCAACTGATTAAGTGTGTGCTCCACAGGGCATTTGAGACACAGAATTATTTCCAAAGGGTCTGGTCCAATTGTATTTTGATGATCTCCAACACTGAGAGTAGTACCCACAGCTGGTATTACAGGCTACAGGAGTTCTGTGGATTAAAAGATGTTATAAAGAACTTCAAAAATCATCTAAATTGAAGTTTCACATTGCAAAAAAACTACCTTGCTTGTTCTCTTAATGTACAAGTGTAGCTAATTGTGCTTCATTTAAACTTTTAGACGTACGGCAATAGATTCACACTTGATCCTAGTAGAAATTAAACCAGAGATAGCTATTAAAAGTAGGGATCTATTACACCATATTGAGATTTTCCACTTCAGACCTTCCCTTAAATGCATAAAAAGTTAGGAGAGGAAGGTCAACAGAAAGACCACCATTTGTATATTGATCCTAATATTTATATTTCCCAATTCTGGGCAGTAAATTAACAGTAAAAGAGGCAGGGGGTAAAAGAGGCAGAGGTGACCCCAAAATCCTAAACTATACATTGTCATTCTATTCCACAAACCCTTGCAGAGAACCTAGCTTTTGTTAAGAATAAACAGGACAAGCTTAGTATAGACAACATGGCTTCAGTTCTATAAACTATGCAAATACACAGAACAGTGGGTTTTATGAGAATTAATTTCTCCCTAACTACTCATTTCTACAGGAATTTGGTATCCTGTGGCTATACCACACATAGAGCTGAGCTCTGACCAAAAAGAATCAGCACAAACAAGGGGCTGCTACCAACTGTGATACAAATCACCAAGTCCAAACATTGGCCAGAAAACAAAGGCAAGGAGTAAACAGTCACCAGGATGAGACAGACGAGATTATCTATGAAGCAGTTTCAGTGGGTAATCCCCAGAAAGACTCTCCTCTGAGGCCCAGGACTTCAAGGGGAGAGAATCACAGACGAAGCAGTAAATCTGATACCCCTGGATAGGGAGGGAGCTGTTGAAGGCACAGTGGGGCTGGGTCCCTTCAGAACCACACTTCCTGTGCAGCTGTCCATGGCTTACTGAATAGGGGTGAGAACCAGGAATCCTCTTGGGGTTAAAAAGCTTCAAGGCATCCTGATGAGACATTTTATGTGAAAACCTGAGCACAAGTTCTGGAACTGAGACTACAGTGAAAGCATCTGTGGTTCCTCCTTACTCCCTTCCCCAGAGTTGCCCAGATAGGGCTTCATTCCTCATCTGAAGCCCTATCAGTAGGAGCCTACAGACAGCTAATAGCACAGTCCTGTCTTCATGCATAGAGTGATTCTACTCCTTGAGTATGTTGAAACTAAATAATCTGTCAATGTGAACTTGTTTTGTTTGTGCCCCACTACAGACACACAGGCAGTGTTCTTCATCATCTTTATGCTCTCTGTGCTTTATCCCCCAAGACTAGATTTCAACTGAAGAACTAGGACAATATTTTCACCAGTTTCAGCATGCAACTTTATTAATAACATGTAAATAAAATCTCAAAAGAATACACTTATATCAATATAAAGCACAGAAGTATAGCTTACTCAGGATGAATAGATTCATTATCAGGTCACGTTGCAGAAATACTAAAAATATCTCAATTTATATTATATAGCACAATAAAAATCAGCACATGTTCAGGATCTCAAGATTAATTGGTATCCATAAAATTGCCTCCCTCAATCAACATGGAAAACATGAGTATTGAATTTATAATTATAATATGCATTGGTTTCATATTGCAACTCCAAAAAACTGTTTGAGGCTTTATGAGAACAGAGGGGTATTCAGAGTTTGAGTATTAATCTTATGACTTTATCTCTCACTTCAGGATCACTGTGCTCTGCTAAGTCTTGGAGTTTCCGACCAAACTGTTTTGCTTCCTGGAATATTGAAATAAGCTCAGATTTAGTGAACTTTTCCTTGGTAAACAGCTTCACCTTTGTTTTGAACTGAAAATTTATATTCTCAAATATTTCAATAATATTAAGAATATTGGCCTTTGACTCATGCTTGTTAAAGGGTGCAACCAATGATGACAGTACTTTGGCACTGATCAATTCTCTTGTATTGGCACAATTTTTAGACAAACACGAAAACACTTTTAAAACATAAAACTTGGTTTTGACACTTCCCTTGTTTAACAAGGTGAGAAAATCTGGAATATAACTGGTAATCACATAGTGATCGTCAAATTTTACACTCAAGTGCCCTAGTAATTTCAGTCCAGCCAGCTGCACAGGGGAGTTCAAGGGGCAAGAGACTATGTCTTTACAAACTTGATGTATATAGGATTCCTCTGATTTTGGTTCTTCAGAAGACTCAGAGCTGTCATCCACTATACTTAAAGCTCTAGGGTGTTCTTTAACATTGGCATTATTGACCAAGTTTTCAATCATAACAGTAATACCTACATCATGAATTATATCTTGAGTAAATGGATAAGCAGGACTGATGCCCATTATCATTGTAGCTATTTCATGAATGAAAGGATCCTTGGTTAACTTAAGGAGGGCAACAAGTTTATCAAACTCTTTAGGCTCTAAACTAAAGCCACGTGATTTGCAGTGGCAGGCCTTCGGATTAGGCCCATACTTTTCCCTTTGCCTAATCTCTTTTTTTATCTCAGTTAAGGTCTGGTAATAAGGCCCATGATAAGGTGGGATCTTGGTCAAAGGTCGAATCCCCAGAGGAGTTTCAATCAAAGTCTCAACCAGGGTCCAGTTTCCTTCTGGAGGCAAGGATTGCTCCCCTCCCTCAATTGGAACTAGGACAATATACCTGGCCCTTGACCATGCTATTGCCTTTTGTTTTATAGTAAGTGTGGGTTTGTGTGCGGGCTTGGGCTTTTCCTGGATCTTAGGTAGGGGCTTATAAACTTGAAGAGAGGTCTCTTCTTCAGGCCAGAACCAAGAACCTACACTAGACTCTTCTCCAGTCCAGAACCAGGAGCATATATTTTCTTCATCCTCATCACTGGATTTCATCCCAATGCTGGCCTCTTCCCTTCTGTCAGGTCTGGACCCAGTATTGGCCTTATCATGTGACTTGGCATAGGACCTAATATTTGCCTCAATGACAGCAACAACCTTGACTTCAGATTTGGTTACAGCACTGACCCCAGACATAGGCATGGCCTTTGACTTAGTTTGTGGCACTATACTGCGTTCTGCCAGGGGTTTTGTCTTAGTCTCAACCATGACTCTACTCTTAGTTGTATCTTCCATCTTGCTCACTTCCCTTGTCACAGCCATAGCCTCCCTGTAGGTCACTTTATGCATCCTGGTCATTGCTCCATCACCAGCTTTGGCCTGGGTCACTGATTCTGTTTTCAGTTCTGCCTCAGCCACTGCCTTGGCCTGGGTTTTACCATTCACTCTAGCAGTGGCAGGACCACTGATTCCATCTTGCAGGCCAGCCTCAGCCTTTCCTCTAGCCCTTGCTTCTGTCCCAGAGTCAACCATGTTCCAAGTTTAAGGTAAGGACAAGTTATATACCCCCAACCCCTGTCTCAGCCTTGACTGAAGGTCTGTCCCGGTTGGTGTTTTCATACAAAGTCCAGTAGTCACTCTGTCCCCTTTCCAACTACAGGCTCTGCCAGTGATATAGAAAACATGCAGAGGAAGCTCACTCAAGGTAGGGAAGGATGGCTGTGCATGGGCCCAGCCCTGTAGAGGGTGGTGGTCTTCAGCCACTCCAAGGCCACCAGATCTGCCACTGAAGTAGGACCTAGGGGTGGAGGAAGGAAATTGGGCTTTGAGTCTCTTTCAGTTTTTTTCTCCTCATGCTGATTAGCACAGGGAGACAGGAGAATATGGAGATTCAGTGCTTGGTGGGAGAGGTAGGTAATTAGCGAACTCTCTCTCCCTTCATTTCACCCACTCCCTACACTTCCAAGTGCTATCAACCTTCTTTCCAGTCACCAAACAGGAGCATAAGGAGTAGGAAAACTGGAGGAGAAGGTGAGGAATCCCTTTAGTGGTTCTTGACCCCTGCTAGAGCCAAGCAGCTCTCCACCACTCCATCCTACAGGTCTACCCAGGCAATCCCCATACTCATACCAACCTGCACTGATCTGGAGTAACTTTCTCCTCCTTACCTTGCTTCCAATGGTGACAAGCCCTACAGCAGATCTACAGGCAGACCTATGGACAAATAAACAAACAGGAGAATGTGGAAACTGATCTCCTGGTGACAGACCTTGGTCCCTGGCCCCGATTCTTGCCTTTCCAGATACATTTTGTCTAGTGTTTCCCTCCTCCTAGTCCCCTCTCCCCCACTGCTTTGTTTCAGGGCTACTTCTCCTTCTCCTCCCTATTGCCCACCATCTTCCTCTTCAGTGATTGCCCTAGAATGTCCCTCATTCAGATTAGACTAGGCTTAAGCACGAGAGCAGGACAAGCAAGTGGAGAGTGAGAAAGGCAGGTCTTAGTATTCTGTATCCCCACAACTTACCAAGACTCCCAACTAAATCAGCAGCAGCAGGGGGTGGGGTGGATGGGCATAACTAGTAAAATGACAAAACAGAAGAGATGGAATTCTCTAGTCAAAGTTGCTCCCGTCCCTGTACCTTTACACCAACCTTAACAGATACAGGGCAATTTTCTCTTCTTTGTAATTTCCTAGTTTTAAGTTGGGTGACCATTTAACAAAACTTCACAACTGACAGTTCCACAGACCGGTGGACAGATCTACCTACAGGGATGCACAAAAACAGAGACCAATAAATGAAGACACAGGAGACAGTTGAGGTTGTCTTTGGTAGAGACCAGCACCCAGGGCACAGATTCTTTCTGGATACAGATACCTGTTCGGCAAACATTTTCTATCTCCCCTTTTTCTCCCACTCCTAAATCTTCAAGCCCCTCTGCTCTATTCTCAAAGTCTGACAATTCCTATACAGAGACAACTCAAACATCCCTACAGGGTAGTAGTAGTGGTGTCAACAGGGATGAAATGCCTAGACAAACCACGGAGGCTGGGAAAAAAATGAAAAGTATTTATTTCCATATTTTATCTGGGTTCCTATGTTTCCTTCCTCTCTCCCAAAGCCTATCATTTTCTGCAACATAATGCGGGTAAGGGAGGACATGTTAGGAAAGCTGGCAGAGAGTTCTGGAGGCTCCCTTACACTCCTGCCTACTGTAATCTTAGCCATCTACAACCTCCAAGTACTGCCTCCAAGTACTGCCCACTCTGTAAAAACCATGCCAATTTTCTTTTCCTTCTCCTCTCCCCTTGTGGTCTGCTGTCCCCTACAGATCTGTACAGAAACATGGAGTGCTGCAAACTTAGGAACAGATCTACACATACACACCCAAAGAACAAATGAAAGACAGAGAGAGACAGACGTGGCTATTAACGGTCAGACCAGTAACCAAGACATGAGGCCCTTTTCGAATACAGAGCCTTGATTATCAAACATTTACAACCTCTTTTTACATTCTCTCTCTCTCAGGGCTCCCCAGACAACTGTCCTCGCCTATGGAAGCAGCCCTCTCTTCCTCTTATCTAGTCTGTCTTTTCCCTGCTAGAAGCTGCAACCTTTTTCTTCCCAAACATGGTCTGAGGTGACCGAGTGTATGGAAATCAAGCTAGCAAAAGGCAGATCATTTTTTTTTTCTTGTTGTGAGCCATTCCTATTACCCGTCTCTCTCTCCTCACCGCCCGCCCCCCATGACCAGGTCGCGTAACCAGTGTTCACCTCCGATAGCCACATCCACCCCCAAGCAATGCCCACTTTCTCACCGACCTTCTCTGCTTGGATCAGAGGTAGTTTTCTTGTTTCCTTGCCTCGAGGTGCTGTGTCATACAGCAGCAGGAACAGACAGTCAGACACAAGGACTCGAGGCAATGGCGGCGGCTGTGTATGGGTACTGACCCGGCACCTGGGACTCAAGACGAGATAACCGCTTTATCAGATTAAAGACTGCGATTGGCAAACTGTTGTCAATTTTGGTATTCTTTTCTCCTTCCTGTTCCCAGGGCTCCTCAGAACCTCGAGCGTAGTTACCATTTAACATCTACCTTGTCCTCCGCAGACGAGGTTCTTCCTCGTCCGGGTTACCCACATCGGCAGCGGGAGGAGCTACAGCGTAGTTTATGGGGATCCGGCTTATGGAAGCGGAGTGATATCAGGCTTTGTCTAGCGCCGCGACTCTTTCTGTAGGCGGGCTCCGAGCCCTGTACCCTGTGGCCGCTTCAGGTATTGGAATGCGCAGGGGCGAGTTCCGGATATAGGGAAAACGGCGCTGGAACAAGAGAGGCATACAAATACCAGAGTGTTTCTGTATTAGTTTCCCTTTTGCGGGAGCTCCCCGCAGCAAGCCTACCGTTCTTTCCTGAACTGAAATGCACACTGGTTTTCAGCTGTGGTGTCAGGAAATCTCTTCTGGCCGACAGGAGGAAGTGTTCCAGTCTTTAGAAGTTCATCTCTCCAAACACAGAGGCCCACTGAAATGGGCGGTCTCGGGGTGGGGCCCAAGGTAGGGAAGTCGGCAAAGAGAGTCAAGACTAAGATAGGAGAATACGTACTAATCGATTCCGCAAACTTTGTGTTCCTTCGAGTCCCCCCTCCCAGCCCTTAATTTTCGTTTTCTTTTCTTTTTTTTTTTTTAAGTTCTGGGATACATGTGCAGGATGTGCACGTTTGTTAAATAGGCAAACGTGTGCCATAGTGGCTTGCTGCACCAATCAACCTATGACCTAGGTATTAAGCCTGGCATGCATTAGCTATTTTTCCTAAGGCTTTCCCTCCCCCCACCCCACCCCCTGACAGGTCCCAGTGTGTGTTGTTCCCCTCCCTGTGTCCATGTGTTCTCATTGTTCAGCTTCCACTTATAAGTGAGAACATGCAGTATTTGTTTTTCTGTAGCTGCATTAGTTTGCTGAGGATAATGGCTTCCAGCTCCATCCATGTCCCTACAGAGGACATGATCTCATCCTTTATTATGGCTGCATGATATTTCATCGTGTATATGTACCACATTTTCTTAATCCTATCATTGATGGGCATTTGGGTTGATTCCACGTCTTTGCTATTGTGAATAGTGTAGCAATGAATATACGTGTGCATGTATCTTTGTAATAGAATGATTTATATTCCTTTGGTATATGCCCAGTAATGGGATTGCTGGGTCAAATGGTATTTCTGGTTCTAGATCTTTGAGGAATTGCCACACCGTCTTCCACAATGGTTGAACTCATTCACATTCCCACCAACAGTGTAAAAGTGTTCCCATTTCTGCGCAACGTTGCCAGCATCTCTTGTTTCTTAACTTTTTAATAATTGCCATTCTGACCGGTGTGAGATGGTATCTCATTGTGATTTTGATTTGCATTTCTCTAATGATCAGTGATGTTGAGCTTTTTTCCATGTGTTTGTTGGCCGCATAAATGTCTTCTTTTGAGAAGTGTCTGTTCATGTCCTTTGCCCACTTTTTAATGGTGGTGTTTTGTTCTTGTAAATTTAAGTTCCTTGTAGATTCTGGATATTAGACCTTTGTCAGATAGATAGACTGCAAAAATTTTCTCTTCTGTAGGTTACCTGTTCACTCTGATGATAGTTTTTCTGTGCAGAAGCTCTTTAGTTTAATTAGATCCCATTTGTCAAATTTTGCTTTTGTTGCAATTGCTTTTGGCAATTTCGTCATGAAATCTTTGCCCGTGCCTATGTCCTGAATGGTATTGCCTAAATTTTCTTCCAGAGTTTTTAGTTTTGGGTTTTACATTTAAGTCTTTAATCCATCTTGAGTTAAATTTTGTATAAGGTGTAAGCAAGGGGTCAAGTTTCAGTTTTCTACATATGGCTAGCCAGTTTTCCCAACACCATTTATTAAATAGGTAATCCTTTCTGCATTGCTTGTTTTTATCAGGTTTATTGAAGATCAGATAGCTGTATATGTGCAGTCTTATTTCTGAGTTCTCTATTCTGTTCGACTGGTCTGTGTGTCTGTTTTTGTACCAGAACCATGCAGTTTTGGTCACTGTAGCCTTGTAGTATAGTTTGAAGTCAGGTAGTGTGATGCCTCCAGGTTTGTTCTTTTTACTAGGATTGTCTTGGCTATATGAACTCTTTTTTGGTTCTGCATGAATTTTAAAAGTTTCTTCTAATTCTGTGAGAAATGTCAATGGTAGTTTGATGGTAGTAGCACTGAATCTATAAATTACTTTGGGCAGTATGACCATTTTCATGATATTGATTCTTCCTATCCATGAGCATGGAATGTTTTTCTATCTGCTTGTTTCCTCTCTGATTTCCTTGAGCAGTGGTTTGTAGTTCTCCTTGAAGGGGTCCTTTATTTCCCTTGTTAGCTGTATTCCTAGTTATTTGATTTTCTCTGTACCAATTGTGAATGGGAATTCATTCATGATATGGCTCTCTGCTTGTCTGTTGTTGGTGTATAGGAATGTATGTGACTTTGGCACACTGACTTTGTATTCTGAGACTCTGCTGAAGTTGCTTATCAGCTTAAGGAGCTTTTGGGTGGAGACAGTGGGGTTTTCTAGATATAGGATCATGTCATCTGCAAACACAGACAATTTGACTTCTCTCTTCCTATTTGAATATCCTTTATTTATTTCTCTTACCTGATTTCCCTAGCCAGAACTTCCAATACTATGTTGAGTAGGAGTGATGGGAGAGGGCATCATTGTCTTGTGCCGGTTTTCAAGGGGAATGCTTCCAGCTTTTGCCCATTCAGTGTGATGTTGGCTGTAGGTTTATCATAAATGGTTCTTATTATTTTGAGATATGTTCCTTCAATACCTGGTTTATTTCTTTCTCTTGCCTGATTGCCCTGGCCAGAACCTCCAATTAGACAGATCAGCGAGACAGAAATTAACAAGGATATTTAGGACTTGAACTTAGCTCTGGATCAAGTGGAACTGACAGACATCTTCAGAACTCTCCACCCCAAAACAACAGAATATACATTCTTCTCGGTGCCATGTGGCACTTACTCTAAAATTGATCACATGGAAGTACACATTGGAAGTAAAATACTCCTCTTCAAATGCAAAGGAACTGAAATCATAACAGTCTCTCAGACCACAGTGCAATCAAATTCAAACTCAAGATTAAGAAATTCCCTCAAAACCACACAACTACATGGAAATCGAACAACCTGCTCCCGAATGACTCCTGGGTAAATAATTGAATTAAGGGAGAAATCAAGTTCTTTGAAACTAATCAGAACAAAGAGACAACATACCAGAATCTTGGATGCAGCTAAAGCATTGTTAGGAGGGAAATTTACAGCCCTTAATTTTCTACACGAAATGGTCAAGGTCCTGATGAGGCCGCTGGAAAGCTGATGCAGCCTGACTTGCAGATCAGTATCAAACATCCTTTCATCTTTTTTCTGTTCCTCTTACCTGAGTCTTTTCACCGTTATTGCCCAGCATATGTCTTGCACTGAAATAGTCAAAGATAAAGTGGGATGGGGATGTAGGGAAAGCAGAGAGATGACATTAATACCAAACTACCCCAGTGTGTATGCGTTCCATTCTCACAGTATTTTCCCCACCTAAATATTCAGGGCCTGAGCATAGGCTTGAGAAAAACAACTCTGTACTCATGGAATAGGATTAACACCAAAATACCTTGTACTGGTGAGCCAACTCCCTCCTCATTTTGTGGGCTCCTTCGAGGCGTTACCGACCACATTTTCTGCCCCTAAAAGCCCAGTGAAGTAGAAGGAGCATCGGGACTGTGGGCTAGGGAGGAGAGGCAATTTCAGGCCAGACAGGCCCGGGGCTCTAGGGTGGTCCTCCTGTGCGTTTCCTTCCCTGCTTCATGGAGCCATGCCAGGGAAGAAGGAACACCTGCTCTTAAGTGAACTCTGGGGCAAGGGCTTTCATCATGGCCTCACCGCTGCCCCTCTTCTAAAAGAAGGTAGACATAGACCTCTAATCCTAGGAAACTAATCACTGGTCTGCACCAGACTCATTCTTTCTGCCACACCGCTTTTTCTCCTTTCAAATGGTGGCTCACATTGGCATTGTGCCATCCCCACAGTTGCCCCCAAAAGAGGGCTTTTCCCTGTAAGGATCCACAGGAGGTCATAACAGTCCTCCCTCTCTGATGGCACCAGGTAGGGATGGTCTTAGCACCTCTTCCACTTTTCTGTCAGGAGAGGGGACCGCTGTTGGTGCCCTTCCTCAAGGCAGATCCCAGATCCCAGGTGCTCTCCTCAACTGCACCTTTTCTCTGAGCCCTGCACCCTTCCTAATGAATGCATGTGCTCTTTTCCTCTGAGTATATAAAACATTTTACTCTCCCTTTGAAGCGGTGGGGAGTTTGGGTTGTTAAACAGGAAGTTGCCTGAATGAAGGGCCCCTTTTTTTTCCCGTCTTGTTCAGCAATGTATCTTCAGCACATAGTAAACAATACAGTCAGTCAAGGGTTGAAGGAGGTGAGGGGCTACTGAGTCATGAGAATTCCACCGGTACCTTCCGTTTTTTGCAGATCAATGCTAATTCACAGGTGTGTCTTTGTCTCTGCTGCCTGTAACCCCAGGGCTTAGATCAGAGTCAGCCATACAGTAGCAGCTCTGATTTTAATGGAGGAAGGGAATAAGGATGTTTTAAAATATATTTTTGAAAGAAGCCTGGGATATCTTATTATCTCATATTTGTAATGAAAATTTTGGGGGATATATTTAATTTTGATTGATATTAGTGGTTTCTTTTTCTTTTTCTGTCTTCTATTCATATTCACAACTATGCATTATTAAGTTCTTCAATATATTAGCAAACACCTATGAATTCATAAAGACCAATGAACAATGATCCAGTGGAATAATATGCAAGTATATGAACAGACTCTTCACAAAAAGACACATCAGTATGTTTTAAACATTTGAGAAAATGTTTAATCTCACTAATAATAGCAAATGCAAAATATAATTACAATGGTATATTATTTCTCATCTATCAGATTAACAACAAAACTTTTGACAAATTTTATTGGAGAAAGGGTTGGAAAACTGGCACTACTGTATGTTGTTAGTGGAAATGCAAATTGTTATACCGTCTGTGATGATTATTTGGCAATTATCAATACACAAATGCACGTAGCCATAGACCAGAAATTGCACTTTAAGAATCTACCCTGGGCCGGGCGTGGTGGCTCAAGCCTGTAATCCCAGCACTTTGGGAGGCCGAGACGGGCGGATCACGAGGTCAGGAGATCGAGACCATCCTGGCTGACACGGTGAAACCCCGTCTCTACTAAAAAATACAAAAAAACTAGCCGGGCGAGGTGGCGGGCGCCTGTAGTCCCAGCTACTCGGGAGGCTGAGGCAGGAGAATGGCGTGAACCCGGGAGGCGGAGCTTGCAGTGAGCCGAGATCGCGCCACTGCACTCCAGCCTGGGCGGCAGAGCGAGACTCTGTCTCAAAAAAAAAAAAAAAAAGAGTCTACCCTGAAGTAATATTTGCACATTGCAAAATACGGTGGATACAAGAATATTCACTGAAGATTTCTTTTAAATAATAAAAGACTGAAAATAATCGAAATATTTATCAATCTAAATATTGATCAGATTAAATAAATTATGGCGTAGCTTCATGCCGTGGTGTGTTCTGTGACAGGCTTATTGATGATTGCGTTTTCCTGTTTCATTGATGACTGCCTTTTTTGCTGTAACCTCACATGGTGGAAGGGGCAAGGGGTTTCTTTGGGGCCTCTCTTATGAAGGCACTAATCCCAATTATGAGTCTCATCACCTCCCGAAGGCCCCACCTCCTAATACCATCACTTAGGTGTACAGTTCTGTGGGTTTGTACAAACGTATGCCTAGTATAACTTCACCACCACAATCAACATACAGAACATTTCCATCACCCACCTCCCCCCACCAAATTTCCTCATGTCTCTTAGAAGTCAATCCTTCTCCCCATTCTCTATAGGCTATCTCCAATCTGTTTCTGTGCCTGTTGTTTTCCCTTTTGCAGAAATAATTATCAATAGTCCAGGGCATCTTCAACAGCCCAGTTGTCTTATAAATAGTGTGCTGTATTATAATTATCACTGCTTTTAAAATTAAAATGCTCACTGATGTAAGGTATGGAGGGCTTTGCTCAACTTCAAACCTCATGGACTGATGTTATTAAACAAATGACGTTTTCTTAACAGACTGATTGCCTTCAAATTTCAGTACCATCTACTCACTAGTTGGCTGCCATTGAGTCACTTACTTCATGTCAATTTCATTTTGTGTAAAATTTGGAAGAGAAAAAAATAAAACAAAAAAGTACATTGTCCTTTGGGAGCTTAAAAAATAAACTATCTGGAGTCAGTGTATTTTAAAACTTCTTCAGCTGTTACGAGAGGAATGGTGTTAGGTGCTTTGGCCAGGTTACTTAACCTTTGTGTGCCTGGATTTCCACTTGTGTAGAATGAGGAAAATAAGTATATCTCCTTTATAGGGTTGTTGTTGTAAAGATTAAATAAAACACAACCCAGACAAAGTCCTTGAACACTGCTAGGCTCTTGTAAACACTAAAAAATGTGACCTATCATAATTACAATTTGAATTTATATAGCCTGAACTTAGTACACGTTTAAGAAGACTTAATGATCTTACTGCCGAAGTATGTCTATCAATGGATATAATTTTAAAATCATCATTCATTTTCACAATAACTGCTGTTTTATGACTTACATAATTATCTTAGGAACACTTCAGACATTTGAAAAATCCAAAGGAGAAAAGGTATCTTATATACACCTTAAAAAATGAGGATATCAGAGAATAACCTAAGTATTTTATTAGCACCAGGCTTCGTTTATCTTTTTTGGGTGGCACGCGCTATGAACAGTAAGTTGAAGCAGGGAGATTAAAAAAAAAATGCCCTAGCTCCAAGGTTTTTACTTGGCCTTCAGCTTTTAGCCGGAAAGCCCATTGGAGATTCAAGTTGATTTTTATTGTTAAAGGAATACTCATACTTCTAATCTTACATTCTACCAATAAGAAAAGTGACTGAATGCTTTCTCTAAATACACCTCACAGCATTGCTTGAGAGCTGAAAGATCCAACACATATTAGCAATTTTTAGTAGTAATTTTAGGTACTTCATTATCCATTCAATATTAATCACTTGGTGCATATTCTTCAGATTGTTTCTCTTTCTGTAATGTATTCTCATATATCAAAACACTCCAATGTATATACACATAAAATACATTTCTTTGCAAAATTGTGATTACCCTGTATGTAATATATTACCTTACCTGTTTTCCTTATTATGATATCTCTGGATTTTTATTTGCCATTTCATTTGGTTGAGCACATTTTCAAATGTTTATTGTATATTTACATAGTTCTTTGTGCTTTCTGTTGTTCCTATTTGCCAATTTCTCTATTTGTTAAGAGATCTTTATATGCCAAGCATATGAACCCCATGTCTTCAATATAGGTCATAAATAATTTCCTACACCTCTTTTTGTGTGTGTATGTATGTATATATGTGTGTGTGTGTGTCTATATATATGCACTTATAAATAATGTATATGCTATTTATGCACAATTTGTATATGCTATATATAGAGAAAGCTATACCAAAGACATTAATCTGTAGTTATATGTATATAAAGCCATATGTATATGTACATGTATCACTATACACAAAACATTTCAAATTTTATAGTTTTTTAATTTTAAAATGTAGTATAGTTCACTATTTAAGAGAAAATACAAACAATATACTTGAGGACATTGAAAGTCTATCCACATGATAGGATAGAAAAATACTGGGATGTTTAGTATTTCCAGGACTTGAGTCCCTGAAAAGTAATTCACGTTATTTTTTCTCTGAGGAAAGTCACTTCTAACACTTGATATGAGTCATGGTAATAAAAATGGTAGGATCAAGGGAGATAAAAAATGTATAATACCTGGAATATAGTATTTCTAAAAGTTTTAATACCCTACCCCTTACTTCAGTTTTTCTATGTCAACAAACTGTTTCTGCCTGAATGACACAGCACCTCAGGGACTAGTCATTACCCATGACCCCCAACACCTAGGCCTCTTGGTACAGGGAGCAGGATTTCACCTACACCATCATTATTTTCATCATCAATAGAGTTGTTAAGTTAGTGAGGGCCACATCTTGGATTTGAACATGATGACATGAACAGTATGACATGGCTTTAGGGCCAGTACTCTTAACCACTGCACCACAGAACCTCTGTCCCAGAGATATTATGATCGCCAGAATCAATGATTCTGACTCATAAATGAGCATTTATGTGGTCACTCAACATCCTTTGTGGCCTATGTGCTGTGAAATATCAAGATAACCACTGAACAAGGTCTAGGTCTGTGTGGAAGTTATGATGACCTCTGTAAAACTACATTAATGTATAAAGGAGAAGGGAAGCCTCACTGGAGATGTCAGAGTCTCCTTGAAGAGGAGCTGTACCCAGAACAATGGACAGGACTTATGGAGGCTGGATGGGTGGAAGGGAGAGGGAATCTAGTATGACTGGAGTGAAGACTGGGGTCCTCTCAGGTGAATAGACAGGGCTCAGAGATAACTGATTGGACACTACAGGGGTCTGAGGTCATCCTGGTGTAGGACCAATTGAAGAAGGAACACACTGGTTTCTACAGGATGCTACATAGTTCCTTTACACAATGAATTGGCACAAATGTTAGAAGAAATGTGCCCACGTATCTGCCAGTCATTCATGGCGGCAGAGAAGAACCAGGAGCACTGAGAGTAGTAAAGATAAGTTGATGTTCAGTTTCCTAAACCTTCATTAGTAGGATTTCAAAGGAAATTGTTTACAATTAATTGAACCTGTCCCTCTGAAAATTATATACTCCCCTTAAATTTTCTCTGACTCTAAAGTCTCATGGACTCCTATCTACCAGCGAGTTTTTGCCTGCATTCTGGAGTCATATTCTCAACCAGAGCACTCTCCTCGTGTGTTAATACTTGCTCTTTACTTTCATTGTTTTATCTCTGTATCCTACCAGAGATTATTCAGAGGCTTTTCCCCTCCTTTGTAGCCTCAACTCCTTTCATCAGCTCAGTGAGTTGTATCACAACACAGACTGCTTTGACAAGCTTAGGCAAAATTTAATACTCACTATCAATATCTTTTACATAATTTCTTTTTTGCATGTATTATTTCTGCAGAGTTTAGATCTGACTATCAGATAGAACTGTGGCTGCTGGCCAAAGACATTGTGGAGATAATTCCCTGATGCCATAGACACATATCCGTGAATGAGGGTTTTGCTACTTTTTCTAGGTATTCATTTTGCTATTATCCAGAATTCTTGACCAAGCTCAATCTTGTTCTAGTCACACAGAATTTGCTATTCAGATGCTAACAAGCCATTTAGAAATGACGTTTTCAAACTGGGATGCCTGGGATAATATCTATCCATTCATTCATTTATCCCTGTGAAAAAATTATGATTGTTTGACTGTTTTCATTGACAAGGCTATCAAGTTCTACTGGTGATTGTGAATCACTCCAAGAACTTGCCTCCTCTTGAAGACAGGAATCATTATCCTCTCACAAAACAAGAGAAGAGGTTCAAGACACCAAAACATTGAATAATTCTGTTTTTCTTCTTTTTTTTTTAAAAAAAAGAAAAACTGTGGCTTTACAAAAAATGTCTCAAAAATTCCCATGGTCTGGAAAATGTATGTATGTGGTGGGACAAAATTAATATAGGACTGTCATAAAGAGCAATATTATTTCAAGTAATATGGGAAGAAAAAGTATTATTTTACTTTCTCCTTCCATGCTTTTCGAGGTCATTTATTTTGCCCAAAATACATTATACATAGTTCTTTGGAATCTCTGCTTCAATGTGTAATCACACACGTGGCTGTGTACATAAATTATGTTTATATTCTCTGAGGGTAAGTTAATATTGGGGATCTTGGGTGATGTATTAGACCCAGGGAAAGGAGTGTGCAGAGAGTATGGAAGAGAGGATCATACAAAGAAGCTGAGGAGAAGTTTTGGCCAGCCATTATGGGGATGTGACACTGGGAAGTATCCTCTCTGAGGGGCCCTTTCTACAGTTTGAACTTATCAACAGATCTTGATGAGCAGAGATGGAAGCAGGTCATCCAGTATTGGTGTGGCCCCAATGGGGCAGCTTTCCTAGGAAGGAAATCTCTGTGGCTGGAGTAAGTCCTCTTCACAACCCTTTAAATATGAGACAGAGAAATAGGGGCTGGCTGAGCCTTAGAGCTAATGTAGGCATTGTCCTGCTGCCTGGCACACAGCATGGCACATTCTTGTCTTTCAGCATGTGGTTATGAATGAATGAAGGTGACTGCTCGGTTTAGTCTGTGAGTGAGTACCCACATCCTCATGGGATGTGGGCAACTGCAAGTAAGCAGGGTCTGAGTACTTCTGTTCTCTGGGCACTGGAAGCCATACACTCAAGAGGTAAACATCAGTATCATTCAAGAGATTTCAGCCATTCCTTCCCCATTGGAATCCATAAACAGGCCCCATAGGGTGATTCGAACTATTAGAACTAATAAACAAGTTCAACAGGGTGGTAATATACAAGATAAATATGCAAACATAAATTCATTTCTATACACTTGTGATGAACACTCTGAAAATACAATTTATAAAACAATTCCATTTATAATACCATGAAGAATAAAACATTTGGAGATAAATTTAACCAATAATAGATAACTTGTATACTTAAAACTACAAAATATCATTGCAAGAAATAAAATGAAATCTAAACAAATGAGAGAAAATTTCCTGTTCATGGATCCGAAGACAGAATATTATTAAGATGTCATTATGCCCCAATTTTATCTGCAGATTCCGCACAACGCGTATCAAAATACCACTTCACTTCTTTTCTGAAAACAACAAGTTCATTCTAAAATCCAAATAAAATGCATGGATTCAGAATAGCCAAAACAATCATGGAAAATAAAAAGTTGGAGAAATTCAATTTCCCAATTTTAAAACTTACTACAAAGCTACATGTATCACGATGGTGATATTGGTAAAAAGATAGACATATAAATGTCTGTTGGAGTACAATTGAGAATCCAGAAATAAACCTATGTATTTATGGTTCTCTGATATGAGAAAAGAGTGCCAATACCATTTAGTGGAGGAAATTGGTGTGTTGTCTTCAAATGGTGTAGGGATAACTGACTGTCCACATGCAAATATACAAAAATTGGCCGAGTGCAGTAGCTCACACCTGTAATCCCAGCACACTGGGAGGCCGAGATGGGTGGATTATCTGAGGTCAGGACTTGGAGACCACCCTGGCCAACATGGCGAAACCCCATCTGCACTAAAAATACAAAAATTAATGGGGCGTGGTGGTGCGTGCCTGTAATCCCAGCTAGTTGGGAGGCTGAGGCAGGAGAATTGCTTGAACCCGGGAGGTGGAGGTTGCAGTGAGCCCAGATTGTGCCACTGCACTCCAGCCTGGGCCACAGAGCAAGGCTCTGTCTCAAATATATATACATATATATAAATTAATTCAAAATGATCAAAGATCTAAAAGTAAGAGATAAACTCTAAAAGTCTTAGAAGGAAACAAAAGTCATCTTTGTGGCTTTGAATTAAGAAATGGTTTGTTTTTTATGACAACAAAAATATAAGTAACAAAATAAAAGGTACATAAATTGCATTCATCAGAATAAAAGCTTTATGCTTCAAAGGATACCATCAAGGTGAAAAGGCAACCCACAGAATTGGAGACTATTTTGGCAAATCATATGTATTAAAAGGAAATTGTATATGGAATATATAAATAAACTCTTACAACTCAAAAGTTATAAGACAACTGATTCAAAATGGACAAAGGAACTGGATAGACATTTTTCCAAAGAAGATATACAAATGGCCAATAAGCAGATGAAAAGATACTCAATATCATTAGCCATTAGGGAAATACAAATCAATACCACAATAAGATACAACTTCATACCCACTAGGATGTCTATAATAAAAATAGTAAGTGTTGGCAAGGATGTGGAGAAACTGCAAACTTCATACTTTGCTGGTGGGGATATAAAATGGTACAGCCAAGTTTGAAAATGGTCTAGCAGGTATTCAAATTGTTAAACATAGCGTTATCATATAATCCAGCAATTCCACTTCTAATCATGTACACAGAAGTGAAAACATATCCACACAAAAACTTGTGCATAAATTTTCATAGCAACATTATTCATAATAGCCAAAAATTTAAAACAAGTTGAATATCCACCAACTTATGAATGGATAAAGGTGGTATATTCATACAATGGACTATCATTCAGCAATAAATGAAGTACTGATACATGCTCCAACATGGATGAATCTTGAAAACATGCTAACTTTAAGAACCCAGTCACAAATAACCATATATTTTATATAATTTCACTTATGTGAAATGTCCATAATAGGCAAATCTATACAGACAAAATGTATATTAGTGATTGCCTAGAGCTTAAAGGTATGGGGAGATTGGGGTGACAGTTAAGAGGAGTATGGTTTCTTTTAGAGGTGACTAAAATATTGTAGAATTGGTTGTGGTGATTGATGCATAATTCTGTGAAGATACTAAAATCTATTGCAGTATACATTTTAAATGGATGAGTTGTATGGTATGTGAGTTATATTGAAATGAATCTGTTAAAGCATATTTGAAGAAATGATTTCCCCAAACATCTCAAATTGGATGAAAAATGCTAATCTAAATATCTAAGAATCTCAACTAACTGTAAATAGAATAAAGAGTATAGAATAAAGAGTAAGAGATGTTAGCACATCACAAACTGTTGAAAACCAAAGACAGCAAACCTGCAAGGCAGTGAGACAAAATGGAATCATCAAATACAAGAAAGTCACTATAATATTATAGCTGATTTGTCATCAGAAATAATGGAGGCCAGAAAACAAAGGTATGACTGTCAAGGCGCAGAAAGAAAGAAAAAAAAGTCAAGCCAAAATTGCATATCTATTAGGCTGGTGCAAAAGTAATTGTGTTTTTTGCCATTAAAAGTAATGAATATTAAAAGTAAAAAACTGCAATTACTTTTGCACCAACCTAATAGTAAAACCAAACTTCAAAAGTGAGAGTGTGAAAAAAGATATTCCCAGGTAAACAAAGACTGAAAGAATTCATTGCTAGTAGCCCTGTCTTTACAAGAAAGACTAAGGAAATTTTTGCAGGCTAAAATGAAGTAACACCAAATGCTAATATGAACCTATACAATGAAATAATGAGCACTGGTAAAGATAATTACATAGGTAAATGTAACGGTATATATATGTATTATTTCTCTCTTCTTCTTAAAAAATTTTTCATTGATGCTAATAGATACACATAGTTTGAAGGTACATGTGATAGCAATACATTCATATAATTTGCAAAGATCAAATCAGTGTACTTGGGATATCCATCACCTTAAATATTTGTCTTTTCTTTACATTAAAAACATTTTAATTACTTTCTTCTAACTATTTTGGAATGTACAATAGGTTATTGTAAACTATAGTTACCCTACTGATCAAACCCTAGGTCTTATTACATGTATCAAATCATGTATCTGCATCCATTGATCAACTTCTCTTCATCTCCCTTCCTTCCTATCCTTCCCTGTCTCTGGTAACCACCAATCTACTCTCTATCTTCATGAGATCATTTTTTAGCTTCCACATATAAGTGAGAACAATCAATGTGTTTTTCTGTGCTTGGCTTGTTTCACTTAGCATAATGACCTCCAGTTCCATCCATGTTTCTGGAAATGACAGTATTTCATTCTTTTTTTATGACTGAAGAATATTCCATTGGCTATACAAACCACATGTTTTAACCCATTCTTCCTTTGATTGGTACAAATGGCCAACAGGTATATAAAATGCTCAATATCTCTAATCATCAGAGAAATTAAAATAAAAACTACAATGAGATATCTCACTCTAGTTAAAATGTATTTTATCAAAAAAATAGATAATAACAGGTGCTGGTGATGATGTGGAGAAAGAAGAACCCTCACACATTGTTGGTGGGAATGTAAATTAGTGTAGCTACTATGGAGAAGAGTATAGAAGTTCCTCAAATAACTAAAAATGAAAATTCCATATGATCCAGCAATCCCACTGCTTGATATATCCAAAAGAAAGGAAATCAATATATCAAAAAGGTATCTGCATTCCCATGTTTATTGCAGCACTATTCACAAGAGCCAAAATCTGGATTCAGCCTATTTCTTTCCTTTTAAATGACTTAACACACAATTGCATAAAATAATAATTATAAAGCTGTATTGATAGCTTTATAACATGAAAGACGTTATATTTATTACAATGATAACACAAAGGAAGGGGAAGTAATGGCACTATATTGGAAAAAAGAAGTGACAACAGATGGTAATTAGGATCTACAGGAAGAAATGAAGAGTAATGAAAAGAATAAATGTGTAGGTTAATGTAAAAAAAAGATAAAGATAGTTTTACTCTCAACTTCTCTTCTTTACAGATGCAAGATTATATAGGGCAATCATTATAACACTATATTTTGGGGGCTTATAGTACACATCAATGTAATATATATGATAATAATAACACAAAGGAGGGGCAGAAGAATGGATATATATTGAAGCAAAGTTTTTATATTTTCCTGGAACTAAGTTAGTGTTAATTTAGACTTCTGTTTTCTGGTCTGACAGATAAAGAGCTTGAAGGTCATCACTCTTGTCCTTATAACAAGGAAAAGGGGTGAAAAAAAATGAAAAATCAACAACTTTGCTCATATCCATCAGAGAATTTAGGTCACAGGACAAATGCTTGGCCCCAAAACTGGAGAGACAGGTGAATACAGACAGCTCATGCTCATGAATCAAAAGACATGGCAATATTCCCCAAATTGATTTACAGATCAAATACAATCCCTATCAAAATTTCAGCAGGTGTTTCTGGAAAAAAAAAAAAAGAAAAGAAAATCTGACAAGCTGATACTAAAATTTATATGGCAGGGCAAAGGTCCCAAAATAGCCAAAACAATCTTGAAAAAGAAGAGCAAAGTTGAAGGACTTACACTTCCTTATTTCAAAACTTATTATAATGCTATAGTTATGTCAGTATGGTACTGGCATAAGCACAGATATGTATATCAATGGGTCAGAATTGAAAGTTCACAAATAAACTTCTGCACTTATGGTCAATTAATTTTAATAATAGTGCCAGGACATTTAAAAATTATATATATTTTAAATAAATGATGCCGGCATAATAGAAATTCCACATGTAAAAAGATAAACTTACACCCTTCCCTTGCAAATTATGCACAATAATGACCTCAAAATGGATCATAGACCTAAATGTGCAAGCTAAAAGTATAAGACTTTTAGAATAAAATATAGGAGAAAATCTTAACCTCGAGTTAAGCAAAGATTTCTTAGGAATAACAGCAAAAGCATAATCCATTTAAAAATATGATAAATTGTACTTCATCAAAATAAAAAAATTTTACACTTCAAAAATACTATTAAGGAAATGAAAGACATATCCCACATTGGGATAAAATGTTTGCAAATCATATATCTAATGAAATATTGATAATATTAAAAGATTGTCTACAGCTGAATAACATGAAGGCAAATAATAAAAATTAAAAGGGCAAAATATTTGAATAAGCATTTAATGAAAGAAGATATGGTTAAAAGATATTCAACATCATTAAACATTAGGGAAATGCAAATTAAAACAAAAATGAGATTTAACTCCCCGCCCACTAAAATGGCTATAACCTAAAGACAGACAATAACAAATATGAGGTTATGGAGAAACTAGAAACTTTATATATTACTGGATGGAATACAAATTTGTGCAGCCACTTTGGAAAACAGTTTAAGAAGTAAAATGTAAAAAAAATTATTTGAAGAGACTTATCATATTCAAATATTAAAATACATAATTATTCCATAAATGATTCTGGGCAATTATTTTTAGGACGTGAGGACTTCTGTTTGTAACCCTTGGCTTATGACATTTCACTAAACACATAGCAATTAAATTTAAGAGTTAAAATTTTATAATGTAATTGATAAATGTCTATGATTAAATAGCAGTGAATATTATCAAACGTTTACAGGAACAAAAAATTTATAAGATAAAAAGTGAAAAAAATCCACAAAAATAAATATTCTCATTTCTTTAAAATTATTGTCTAATGTCATAAATAGAAGAAAATTTAAGAGGCAAAAAACTGAGAAAAACAATAAAAATGATCAGCATAAACAGCTAATATAGATTGATAATTAAAATATGAAGTCTGCAGTAGAGAAAGGATGTGAAAAAACAATTTACTAAAGATAAATTAGAACACGTTAACAAATGTGAATAACCTTAACTTCATTGGAAAGTTCTAAAAAATCCAAAGATAACTAGATACTAGTTTTATTATGAAGTTTTTTATACTTAAAAATAGAAATTTTGAAAAGATAAAAGTTAAATATAAATTTATTATATGTTCCAACAATACCACTATTAGGAATCTACCCAAGAAAAATGAAAACTTATGTCCACCCAAAGACTCTTACATGAATGTTTACAACAGCATAATTATGCTTCCACATTGGAAACAATCCAAATATCTATTAACTGGTAAATGAATAAGCAAATGCGGTATGTCACATAATGAAATGCTATTCAGCGGTTAAAAATATGTATACATGCTACAACATGGATGAACCTGAAGAACATGGTAAGTGAAACTAATCCAATCTTAAACTAGGAGATGAAGAGAATGCAGAAAAATGAAACTAATAAAAAATGCCTCGGTTATCTATATATCTATATCTATATATACATTTTTTTTGAGATAGTCTCACTCTGTTGCTCAGGCTGGAGTGCAGTGGCACGATCTCTGCTCACTGCAACCTCCACCTCCTGGGTTCCAGCAATTCTCCTGCCTTGGCCTCCCGAGTAGCTGGGATTACAGGCATGCACCACCATGCCCAGTTAATTTTTGTATTTTTAGTAGAGACGGGGTTTCCCCATGTTGGCCAGACTGGTCTCGAACTCCTGGATTCAAGTGATCCACTCGCCTTGGCCTCCCATACTGCTGGGATTACAGACTTGAGCCACCACGCCCAGCCAATCTCCTTATTTATGATCGAGATGGTCAGGCAGAGGTCAATACTCTCCAGTACAGGGGTCGATTGTTTCGCAATGAGCCATATAATGTTCCTAATTAGAAAGCGAAAGGAAAGCTTAGGAAGAGCTTCTGTGTGGGAAACAAGTCGATATATAGGGAACATTGGCAGATTATATTTATAATGTATACTATAGGTATGTGGCTAATATATTACTTTTAATGGCAAAAACCACAATTACTTTTGTACCAACCTAATACTTGTATTCATAATTTCAATGGAGAGAATAAAAGATCATATGTATACTACTTACAAAAGAACCTTAAATTATAATCAAACATATGAAAATATATCCAAATGTCCTAGTGATTAAAGAAATGCAAATGAGAAAAATGACAGAATTGAAAATATCAAGATACACAGTAGTATGTGAATATACTTACATATGCATTATATATTTATCTATAATAGATATAGACGTAGCTATAGATATGAATAAAATATAGATTTATAGATTTGTCATGAGCATACACATCAAACTGTTAATATTGGATATCTTGTGGTTGAATAGAGAGAAGAAAATGCAATATAGTTTCTTAAAAAAATATTTATTTTGGAAGGTATTTTATAGAACAGATATAAATATTTTGTAATCATGGGAAGCAACCGAGACAGAATTTTGAAAGCATTATACGTGCCTGATACAGGTAAAGTCTCTGGCATATAATGTTGGTTTTCAATGTAAATTTGAATAATCACTTTTCATTATCACCTGATCAATTTTCAAACGTAAAATTGGTTGACTGTGTGTGTGTGTGTGTGCACATGCACACACACATGAATGTGCAATTCTTTCTGCTTTGTGTACTTCATGGCTGCGCTCTTGTACTTTTTCCCTTGTTTGCTAAATCCAGGTCCTTGTCAATAAACATAAGCTTCTGTATAGGAGAAATCATACTTCCATAGCAGTTTTGAATTCCAGAACCTTTATGTCAAGACCTCCAATAAAAGTAAAACAGTCCTACTCAACATTGACAGATATTCCTGGGACTGTCTGGAACACCTGGCAAAGGATATCTGTGGTGTATAGATTAACTCAAGAATAAAGGGAAAGGCTCTTCTGCTTTCTCCATTTCTCTTGGCTCCTGCTGCAGTGACCAGGATTGAGCTTAAACAACACAAACAAACAAAAATATTTTCTTTCACCTATTTCAACATTCTACTTAATGACCCAAATATATGCATGGGTAATCTCATCTCCTTGGTCTAAACAAAATGGTCCATATCTACAAACAGTTATTAATTGTTAAAACACTTGAAGAATGATTTGATTGTAAACATCTTAGGGGAAGGTGTGAGGAAGAACATCTTAAATTTACCTTGAACCGCATGGAGTGACTTTTTTATTTACATGTTCTGCTTCCTAAAAGAAGTCCTATCAGTGTCTTGTGTCTCCATTGACCAGTCTAATCACATTCCCCACGTGGAGTTAGGCAGATATCACAGATATGTTCTGGTCACATTGCTCTCATTTTCTGGGGATGTGACTGAGTAAAGTTCCCATAGGTCTTTCATAGATTCAAGGCATGCAGGTGCTTTTTGGTCTTTGAATCATTTTGTCAAAACAGAAATCTTCTGAGACATCTCAAATCCCCCTTGTTCCTTGGTCTTATGTCTACACAGGCAGCCCTGTGCATATTGAAATGAATTGTTTCCAATAGACTGTCCTTTAGTACAGAGTTCAGCCACAGTCTTTGTCTCAGGCTTCCTCTGATTACCTAGTAGGCTGTCCGTTACAGGCCTCTGTTTATACCCAAGGATGGTCTCTATAAATTGAAACCTTGTGCCTTCTCACCATTTTTTTCCAGCTTCAGTACACTCATGGTGGTGCTAGACACCTTTTATTACAAGGAAAGTTATGACAATTTTAAAAGGCCAATTTAATACAGATTTATGCCAATGCCACTTCAGAATCCCAAGGTAAGCTATAAACTGACTGTTCTGTTTTATCATTTAATAGACACATGCAACAGTTTTGCCAATAACTTACTATCGGCAAACTATTAACCAATAACTTACTATTTCTTGTACGCAATGGTGCAGACATTTTGACTGAATTTTGCATATTCAGGGATTGTGAACCGTTATTTTTCAACCTCGATGGAAATGTGCACTTCTTATGTTAAATATAAAGACAGAATAATAGATGGGAATGTTTATGAAATAATAAAAATAAATGGTCCAAATATCCATCCCTCTTCTCACCTCCATCAGGTAACATATCATAGCACTCCAAAAGAGCACCAAAACTCATACAATATATAATAGTATGTACACTTCACTTTTTGTGTTTACATTTCCCTGTGGTCCCTGAGTGTTATGCTATTTATGTGAACATCACCTCATTTTCAGAGGAGAGGAGTAAAAAAACTAACATGTATTGAAGGCCTACTATGTGTCAAAACAAACTTTCTCTATTTTCTCCTTACTGTAATTCTGATAGATATTATTCTTAATCTTTCTAGTGAGAGATAACTCATTTCTTTTTATATATGTGTATATATGTGTGTACATATATATGTGTGTATATATATATGTAATCATTCACTGAGAACCTACTACAATACTGTACTGATGTAAGAGTCCTGGGTCCGGGGAAAAGAGGCTGCAGTTGTTAGAGTCTTAAGGCCAGAGGTGAATAGTCTGGTCAACAGGCACAAGCAGTTACGTGCACAGAAAACAAAAACAAAAACAAGACCAGTTGTACCTCAGTAGTCACCAGTTCAGAGAGATGTCTAGAGCGTTAATCTTCCATCAGGAACCAGTGAATATCCAGAGGAAACCATATTGATCCAGAGGAAACCACAGACACTAGACTGTGGTAGTGAGTTAAGGCTGAAGACAGGGTTGCTGTAAGTGAGGCTTGGCTCTTTGCACTTGTGTAAAGCACTATTACACATGCCTGGGATTTCTACAGGAGAATCTTGTCATGAATGACGTTTTCTAAAGTAAATTTCCACGTGGAAGCATATAATAGTCTAACTCTTTTTTAAAATATTTGCTGACAGCTTTTAAGCCTCAGTCATGCATCTTTCCCTTCTGCCCCACACCAGGTAAGCTTATAAGAAAGTCTAGGTGCTCTGTCCTTCAGCACCAGTAAGAGATTCAAACCATGCAAGCACCTGATTGTGCACAGGAACTCTCACCCTGGCCCTACCCCTTAAACAACACACAAATCTCAAGTCAGTCTCCTATTCTTGGTCTCTCAAGCTGTTTTTAGACCAGTTTGGGAGGCCCACCGTGCCCTCCTGAGAAGGCTCATTATGTTAGTAATAAATCTTCTCATACCCTCTTGCTGTGTGTGTGGCATTATCAGTCTTGACATCTGAATCTGATTTTAGGTGGATTTCTATCCTGTTACTTCAGGTGGCTACAAGAAAAGGGCATACTGGGAAGAGTATGATGTACTCATATATTTAGCACTAAGTTGAGGATAAGGAGAAAAATTTATGGCCTTATCTGAGCGGTGCCTCAAATTTGCTCAACATGTATTCCAGTGTGCAAAAAATATGTAGGGCCATTGTCTCTTTAACTGGTTTGATCATCTTAATTGGCTCCACCTACATCTGGCTTTGCTTAGTTCAGCATTCTATGTCTGTCCTGTTGAGAATACTCACAGTATCTTAGGTTAACCTTCCCCTTCACCGAACCATTCTCTATCATGATGCTTTGGGTACATGGGTAGTTGTATTGTGGAGGCGGGGAGGAAAGGGGCAATGGCGCTGGAGAAAACAAAGGTTTCTAAAATTCAGGGTTTTTTCTCTGTATCTTCATTTGCTTCTTGCTAGAAGGTAAATACTCTAGACTGATCTCTAGATTGGTGACGGATGATGTACAGCTAGTCCTGGTGGCTTTAGGAGGGTGACTGCCTCACATCCATAGCTTGGTCGTGTGGGCCATGCCCTTGTAGCCACTGGCCTTGTGGTCACTCATGACCGTGACCTCTTTGCTCTGACCTTTGTCATAGCAGGTAAGCAGTAAATGGGAACTTTATTAGGAGAGTGGATAGATAGATAGATAAGTAGATAGATAGTTAGACAGAGATACATAGATACAGAAACATATATGTACATATATTTGTAAAATGATATTGCAATTCGAAAACATGGTAAGTACAAAGGATGGGTTTATTGTCAGTGAGGGGTGATTACGGACATTACCTAACAGGATTATTGTAAGGAGAAAATGAGGTCGTCTAAGTGTTATGTATTCAACCTTCTTAACATTAACCTTCTATAATGTTATGGGTATTATGGATTTATATGGGATTATACACAATGAGCTATATACATAATTCATAAACACAGATACATAGTCTGAAAAGCTTTTTGCAATCTTCTTTTTAAATTAAAAAATATATGATTAACATTACTTTAGGGATGTGATTTGCAAGCAGGGGTATCCAGTGTTATCAAAATATAATGTTACTTTTGCAGATTTCAAAATTCATTATTTATTCTAAATATAACCCCTAATACAATAGACATGTATTTATAGAAGAAAATTACCATGTTATCTCCTTCCCATCCCATTCCCACAAGATGTCTATGCTTTTTTTAAAAAACTGCAAACATGTTTATTTCCCCTTCATTTTTTTAATTAAGCATTTTATTTTGAGATAATTGTAGATTCTGCAGTTGTAATCAATAATGCAGAGCAATCTCTTATGGTATTTACATAGGTTCCCTCAAAGTTAATATCTTGCAAAACTTTAATACATATTACAAGCAATGTATTGATATTGATAAAGATACAGAAGTTTCATCACTACAAGGGTCCCTTGTGTTGCCAAGATGTCCACTCTTGAAAACTAAGTTTATATTTCCCATATATATTTGTGTATAATATATGTATTTTTATTTGAAAGATTTATCTATTAAAATATTGATAATAAAGTGTTCCATTTTAGTTTAGAACATACAAATACAAGTTGTTCCTAATATTTTTTTCTCTATTTCTTGTGATTGATGCTTTTGATACCTTATTTAACAGGAAAATACTTTCTAATAGAGGAAAGTAAGAGGTATCACTGAAGAGTTGTAGAAACCATGAACAAAGCACTAGAAGTAAATATCTATTATTACTATGATTTTCAAACAATGAAATTCATATATGTATGTTAATATGTAAATATGTATTCTTTTTAATCAGTTAGATTTTATTATATGTATATTCTGAAATTTGCTTTTTCATGTATTTATCTCTTGCTTTTTATATATACTTTAAAATGTGTATATATTTGAATTCGTTTAATATTTCTTTGAAATATATAATAGCTGGCCATAGACATCACTCTTTCAGCTAAGTCAGATTTATTTATATGTCCAGTATATTAATCTTCTCTCACTAAAATATGTTACAAATACTTTTCCAATTTTTCACTTGCCATTAATTTTTGGTTGTTTTGCAAAGGGGGTAGAATATATCTTTTGAACTTTAATAGTTCCAATTCAATGGAAAGCAGTTAACTATAGAAATACTGTCCCTGGCACCAGTGTGCATTTACCAATTTCTGATTCCCAGGCTATTATCATGAATAAAATTTAGTGACCCTGCTGACACTGCAAGGAAGTTGAGGATTTTGCCTCAATTGTGCATGAAATTATGGAGCCTGCAATCAAGTTTGGAAGGGAAAGAAAGTGCTAGAAGGTCTGAAAGTGGGAGAAAATTAGAGAGATCAAGGAACGGGAGGTTAGTGAGAGAGACAGAGAGCATTAATACTTAAATAAAATGTGAAAAACCATAGGAACATAATTAATCTTGTAAATTAATATATGTCCCCCTGGAAACCTTCATTTCATTCTATGTTCTTTCTTGTCTCTGCTGCTTCACCCTATAGTTGAACATCAAATCCACAGTTTTCTTATTGTGTCTAAAAATGGCGAGAGTGTACACACGAACTAAAGATTGGAGTAAGAAAAGGGGTGTTCCAAGAGCACATCTATCCATGACCAGAGGAAAATGGTTGAGTCATTTCCCTTGTGCTGACTTCTTCAGGTCTAATTATATTTTTACATTGAGTATGAATCTATGTTAGAGTTGAGGGTCGCCCAGGTGAGTGACTGCATACCAAAATCTTGAGTTGTATTAACTATGTTACTCCTCTGGGCCTAATTTTTATCTTCTTTTAAATGAGAATAGCACTAATGCTCATGCAACATGATGTTTTGGAGATTAAAATAAAAGACTGGTGGTTAAATGAGTGTGCAGCTATTCCATACTCAAGACTTTGAGGCCCCACTGTCTAGTTTCACATCTCAATTCTGCTACTTAGAAACTGTGACTTTGGGTATACAGTTGTATGTGATGAAGAAGACTTTAGGGTTAGCATTTGCTCAGGAGCATGAGACCACAAGGAATTGTGGGAACTGGCAGGAGGATGAGAGACTGGAAGACCACAGGATCTGAGCTGGCTAGAAAAGGAGGTCAAGGCTGTGGAAGCCTGATGGTGTACAGAGAGGAAGTAGAGGGGCCATGTGATGGGTTCCATGATTCCTGCACACAAAGGAACCCAGGCAGCTCTGAGCTCTGAGTGCCTGAACAGACACTGTGGTTGATAAGTAACATGTGAGACCATCTGTAGTCCCCACGATGAGGCTGAGAAGTGCACAGTGTGGTCTCTGCTCCCTAGGTGAGAGGACCAAGGCTTAGAGAGGTACAGGAGCTTGTCTTTGACTATTGAGGCACTACAGGGAAGAACAAAGTTGGCATTATTCTTTATGTGATTGCAACTATCCCCTTAGTTCCTAGTTTTAAGAGATTAACACTCCAACATATGGCTCCTGAATGTACATGTACATAAAGAATTGAAAAGTGGCAAGTGGTAGGAAAGTGGCAACTGATAGGAAATAACATATGCCAAACACAAAAGTGGAGGCATAATTTGTAAACTGGTGGTACCTCTCCTATGTAATAATCTATAGGATTGTGACTTGAAAACGTCGTACCACTATTATTTTAATTTCGAAAAGTGTACCTGCTGATTGTCTAACGTGCAAGTATTACAGAAGTGTGGAAAATAAATTGTGCAAATGTCCCATTCAACTCTTGCCTGCAATTCGGAACTGCTAAATGCCAGTTGTTGAGAAAGTTCCTACCGAAATGACCGTAACCTGAGATTCTGTGCTGCTGCTGTTTGCTTAGAAGTGAAAACAAGTGGCTAAACCCATTCAAGAACATGGACATGGAGCACCCAGTGTAAGCTCTCTGAGGAATGAGCTGGGCGGATGGACTGAATCTTCCCTCCCCCTGCACATGCTAACCTGAGACTCTTCCTCGCATAGTGCACCTTCAGGAAAGGGAGGGGTCGGGACGGTGGATGGAAGCCCCCATTGTGCCAGGTAACATGCCTGCTTCTGTTGGGCTCCAGGTTGAGCATCTGACAGAGTCCCACTGTCTCTCACGGCCAAGGCCCATCTCTGGAAGGAGCGTGTGCCCTTTCTCATCAGGATTTACTGACAAATTACCTATGAATGCAAGCCTGATTGATGTATCTCCTACAACCAGCCAGGGATGAACAGGGATGCAGGGTCTTTCAGTCCTGGCCCTGCTGGCTCATGGTTGGGGCAGGGGAAGAGCAATCCAGGACATGCAGTGTACAATGTGTAACATCACTCTTTATTATGAAAATAAATGGTGATCATGAGTGGGGCGAATACACAGAACAACTGGTTCTTCGAGTGGTTATGTTATCTCGCCTGCAAGTTAACTTTGGCTTTCTGGTGAGCCAGGCCGCCAACCCCAGTCCTGGGCATGGCCTTAGTTAGGCTGGTAAAAAGAGGAAACAAAGAGGATGTGAATGAAGACAAAGAAGACATCAAAGGGCTCCTTTTAGGGGATTTGCTTGAAGGCCTCCACTGGGATCTTGCTCTCGGTCTAGAGGAACTAAAGAAAAGGAGTTGGGACATCCAAAGAGCCAGATGCCCTGGGTTCCATACCCAGACAACCTGGCCTCAATTTTCTGGCCTTTCTGAAATATAGGAAACATCCACGTTTTACCCACTTGATTCCCAGATCTCACCTGGAGCATAGTGAAAACCTGGTCAGCTTTGGTGTAGTTCTACTCACTGTCCTGAAGGCACCTGGGGTGGGAGAAGAACAGGTGATCTCCGACACACTGACTATGCAATGCCACCCCTTAATCTATGCTACTTTTTGCTGGGACACATGTACCAATATGAGCACTATTGTAACAATGAATAAAGGCCTAGGGAAAACCAAAATGCCTGTTGCTGACATTCTTGCCCACTAGAATACAAAGCAGAAAAATCGGGTTGTTCAAATGAACAAGGGCTTAATACATATTGACAAAAAAAGATGTTCAAGAAATAACGAATAGAAATTCAAAACTAAAAATTATCCTCCAATTTTAAAATTGTGGTATAAGACAGGATTCACCATTTTAAGGTGTACAATTCAGTGATTTTTCTGGTATATTTACAAGATTGTGTAACCATTACAATTTCATCTACCCAAAACATTTCCACCACCTTAAAAAAAATACTCCTTACCTGTTAGCAGTCACTCCTCATTCCCCTTTTTGCCCAGACCCTGGTTACCATTCATCTGTTTTCTGTCTCTATGGATTTGCCTATTTGGGGCATTTTATATAAACGACCTCATACAATATGTAGTCTTTTGTGATTGGCTGTTTTCACTTAGCATAATATTTTCGAGGGTCATCCATGTTATAGCATGTATCACAAATTCATTCTATTTTATTGCCAAGTAATATTTCATTATATAGTTATATCACATTTGATTTATCTTCATAAATTGATGAATATTTGGATTGTTTCCACTTTTTGACTATTATGAATAATGCTGCAATAAACATTCATTTTCAAGTTTTTGTGTGAACACAAGTTTTCATCACTCTTTGTGTAATTGCTGTGTCATATAGTAATTCCATATTTACCATTTTGAAGAACTACTAAACTATTTTCCATAGTGGCTGCATCATTTTCCATTCTTACCAGCAATGTATGAGGGTTCCAATTTATCCATAGCTTTGTCAACATTAAAAAAAATTTTTTAATTGACATAATAATTATACATATTTACGGGGTACATAATGATGCTTTGATACATGCAATGTACAGTGAGCAGATGAATGTAACTAGCATATCCATCATCTTAAATATTTACCTTTGTGTTGGGAACATTTAATATCCTCCTTCTAGCTATTTGAAACTACATATTATTGTTAGCTATAGTCATCCTACAATGTTGTAAAACACTAGAACTTATTCCTCCTATGTAGCTGTAATTTTGTATCTTTTAACACAGCTCTCCCTATTGCTTTCCTCCTATCAACACTTGTTATTTCAGTTTCAAAAAATGGTAGCCATCTTGCTGTGTGTGAAGTGATACCTCAGTGTGGTTTAGATTTTAACTGGGTTATTTTCATTTTTATGGTTGAGTTCCAAGAGTTCTTTATATATTCTGAATACAAGTCCCTTATCAAATATATAATAATGCACATATTTTCTCTGATTCTTGGGTTGTCTTTTCACTTTATTGATAGTGCCTTTTGATGCAAAACGAGTTTTAAATTTTGAAAAGTCCACTTTATCTAATTTTGTGTGTGTATGTGTGTTTTGTTATATGCCAGAAACCATTGTCTAATTCAAGGTCACAAAGATTCACTCTTTTGTTTCCTTCTAAGATTTCTATAGTTTTAGCTCTAACTTTTAGGCCTTTGGCTATTCTGATTTATTATTGTATATGGCATATGACGGGGTACAAATTCATTGTTTGTGAGTGGATATCCAGTTGTGCCTGCACCAGTTGTTGAAAAGGCTATTCTTTCTTTACCCATTGACTTTTTCTTGGCGCTCTGGTAGAAAAACAATTGACCATAAAGGTAAGGATTCTGGTTTATTTTGGACTCTCATTTTATTACATTGATCTATACGTCTATTCTTAGGTCTGTATCACTCAGTATGGATTGATTACTGTAGCTTTGTAGTAAGACTGCAGTAACTTTGTAGTGGGTCCTCCAACTTTGTTCTTTTTCAAAATTATTTTTTATTCTGCATTCATTGTATTTTCATTTAAATGTTAGGGTTAACCTCTTAATTTCTACAAAGAAGCCAGCTGAGATTTTGATATGGATTGCATTTGCATTGAATCTATATATAAATTTGGGGAGTATTGACATTTTAACAATATTAATTCTTCCAATCCAGGGACATGGGATATCATCCCATTTATTTAGGTCTTCCTTAATTTCTTTCTATAATGTATTGCAGATTTTGAAGTAAATGGTTTGGATTTTTTTGTTGTTAAATTTGTTCCTATGTTATTTTTATGCTTTTGTACGTGGAATTGTTTTCTTAATTGTATTTGCTTATTGTTCATTACAGGTATATAATAATACAATTGGTTTTTGTATATTGATTTTGTATCCTGAAACAATGCAGAACTTGTTTATTAATTTTAACGGGTTTTTAAGTGGTTTCCATAGGATTTTATATATACAAGATCATGTCATGTGATCTGAACTCTATATTGTTTAAAAATTAATTTCATTATCACAGTTAATGTATATACTTTATGAGCCCACTCATTTTTGGAAACACAACATCTAAATAGTTATTTTTACAAATTAACTGAAAGTTTCCGTTTTTCACTCCCCACTCTTCCCAGCTCACATCTATCCTGAAAGACTCCCAGCACTCACTTCTGAGACTGCTCAAGTTTCACCCCAGACTCGATGGAGACATTCTCCACCATTTCCTGCTGCTCCTGGGAGAGGGTAGGCAAGGAGCTGGAGGAGGGTGCAGGCACTGGGATGGAGAAGGCACTCTGGGTCTCCTTCATGCTGGCATTCCTCACAATCAGCTTGTCATTCACAATATACAGACTGAAGGAAAGATAAGCTCTCAGACAACTGGAAAAAGGGACAACCCCACACTTTCAACAATAATCCTACTTCCACTGCCACTGAGGAACCACATTCCTTCCAAGCCGCTACTCTGCCCACCTTTCAGATTCCTTGGCTGGTAGGCTTTACCCCTGCTGCAGAGTCCACCTTTGGAGAGATTGTCTACCAGTTTCCTTAGATTTGTAGATTTAACCCCAATGCATTTACACTTTACAAAATAAGTAGACATCCCATTTTCAGAAAAGGACTGTTTCACAGAGAAATCTTATAACTGGACAAAAAGATACACAGCTAATTAGTAAGTATTGTGGCCAAAAAGAGAATCTGGTATTCTCATAATCTAGACCTCTCCTTGGATCTACCAGTTGGCTTTCCATGGTACTGAGAACATCCCGAGGACTGCACCACCACATTACCACACCATTGGCTCCAGGACAGGATGTGTACTCCCACCCACAACACAGCACTTACTTGGAATTGCTGATAGAAGTCAAGATGAAAGTTCGGGTGAAGGCAAGAACAGAACCTGGAGACTCTCCTTCCACTTTAAAAACAACAAACAATGATACCTCCTTACAGTTGCATATGCTTTACAAATTCATACAGGGTTCTCCAGTCAGGGAGATAATCTTTTTGCACCCTGAAGGGAGCCAGGCTGGGACAACTTTTCATTGAGAGTCAGGAGGGGGTTTCAGGGACTGAGAGGGCAACAATAGGAACAATTAGCTCCCAGGGATAGAACCCCATAACATGTGTCAGGTCTCTTGACAAACATAAGTTCGCTTTATTCATTTTACACGGTTGCCCAGGAGATGAGCTTACCAACCCCATTTTGCAAATGAGGAAACTGAGGGGTTAGGTAACAGGACAATGTTCCAAGTTCACAAAGTAACAACCTGGGATGAGAACCATCAAACTCTACAGACTGTGTCCCTAACGCCTGAGCGGTGCAGGTGCAGACAGGTATGGATGTAGGTCAGGAAGTAATGACGTTTGGGAACAAAATTGGGGGAGAGGAAGAACACAAAGGGAAGGGAACAAGAAGGAAAGAACACAAAGATAACAGAAAGTTGCCGGGAGAGGAAGAACACAAATGGAGAGGAAGAATGCAAGGGGAGGGGAGAAGAGCAACCTGGGAAGCTGAGAGCGTTATTGGAGTAAGCCCAGCCTGGGGAAGGGAGTAATGAGTGATGTGGAGAGAAGACTCTATATATAGACACTCACCTTCCTTAAATACTCCATTGACAGAAAAGAAGAGCATCCTTTCCTGAAAGGGAAGAAGAAAAAACTAGAGCCTTCATGATCCTCCTACCCACCTACCTACTTCCTACCTACTCCAACTCTCTGGGCCTGACTGAGGGAGGAAGCAGGTGCTCACCGTCTGGATGCACAAATCTACCACATAGGAGTTAAGGTCATGCTGAGTTCTAGGCAATACACTGAGGGAGTCCACAATCTCACGTTTTGTGTGCTTCAGCAACTGAACCCTCAGGTCTGTGTGAGAAAGAGAAGCATTGAGGGCTGCCACACCCTATACCCTGTACCCTATTATTGACTTTCCACCCCATTTCCCATGCTGATCTTCCCCCATCACACACTCACGAGGGTCCTTGATATTCTTTATATTCCTGCTATCCTTGAAGTATTTTTCCAAGCTGCTCCTAGGAGAAGAGGAGGAACAGGAGTGGGTGGTCCGTGTAGTGCAGACATTTCCAGGAACTGGCCTTTTCAGGGGAGCCACATGGCCCCAGACCAGAGTCAGAGCTGTGACACTCACGGTTCTGGGTCCTCAGGGTTGAGGGTAATGGTCAGGGAGAAGCAGGCCTTGTCATGGTAAACACTGAGGAGACCCTTTCGATCTTCAGAGTCATAGATCAAGTAATACCTGTGAAAGAGCAGTGGGGATAGGCTCTCTGTGGCCTGGGCCCCCAAATGAAACTTGAAGACTTCCTAAATCCATGAATAGACATTTGCTTGGGTGGCCTGTCTTGTCTCAGCCTTCCACTGCCTTAGGATTCTGGGGTACTTACTGAAGCAGGAACTGAAGTACCAGACTCTTTATGGTCTCAGATCCTTTATAGCTTTCCTGGAATCAAAAGACATCTTGAAACTATGTGGTTTAAAAAACGTCCCTTACAATATCTCAAATCTGGTCCCTCCTTACCTTACAAGGTTTTATTATCTCAGGGGCTTCAATGCCAATTATAATTGGAGATCCTAACTCCTGGCCATCCTGAGCAAGGAAAGAGGCAGTCAGCAGTGCATACCAGGGAGGTAGAGCTGGATGAGCAAGGAGATGAACAGGCCCGAAGGGAAAAAGGGTTAGAGGTGAGGCGTGAAATTGCCCCCTCAAAATTCTATCAGCAAGACAACAGTTGGAGTCTTCAACAGTGGGTCTTGGAAGCATCTATATTATTAGATGCAACTTTTGTGTGAATTAGTGAGTGTGAGTGCCTGTGTGTATTCAAGGACATTTTATTCCAGGGAGAATATTCTTGTCTTTTTCAGGAATCTATGCCTCTAAAGTGGATGAGGGTTGGATACAAACATGTAATCTAGGCAAGAGCCAAAGGACTTGAGGGCAGGCATGGAGGTCATGTACTTGAGTAAGAGGAGACAATGATGACAGTGAATACTTACCAGGCGTAACAACTTGGGGAAATATTCCCGGATGGTACTGTCCATAACAAAAAATAGAATGAAGTGATTGACAATTCAGAGTTGCACAGCCTCTCTCCCTCTCCCTCTCCCTCTCCCTCTCCCTCCACCTCTCACTCTCCTCCCTCTCCTTCCTCCTGGTTAGCTTCCACCTAGACTGCCCCGACTCTCTTCTCCAGTGCCACAAGAAGCAGCATTGGGAGCTCCAGGGTTTCATCCCCCTCCCTCCCTCCCCTTTGTCCAAATCCCAACAGAAGGCTCCGCAGGGAGCAGGAAATGGAGTGGGAGCGCAGGGCTCTGCTACCCCACTGGCTGTCCATCAATCTGCCTGGCCTGGCCCTGGCCAAGACCAGGTCAGCCCTTAGGGATGCCCAGGATGCTGGGATAGGTAGCTGAGTGAGGCTGGGCTCAGGAGACAGGAAGGGTAAGGCAGGGGGATGACAACAGAAATGGGGTGAAGGCAGGGGAGGGAGAGACAGGTGAGACATAGGAGAGGAGAGACAAGGGAGAAACAGGATGCAAAGTAAAGGGAAGGGAAAGATGCTCTACTGTGGAGGTGGAGTTCAGGGAGGTATAGAGGAGAAAAGGGCTCCCCTGCTGCAGCCTTTTCCCTCATTGCCCCCAGCTGGCCCTGGGGACCGAGGCAGGAAAGGAAAACATGCACCTGTTGGGCTGGGGTCCACTGGATGCGGCTGGAGCCTTTCTCACCTGTGTGAGCTCAGTCTGAGCTGAGCATGGGAAACAGAGCAGCCACGGGGACAGGAGACCTTCTCCCAGGAGGAGTGAAGGGTCAGGCCCCAGCTCAGCATGGGGTTCAGAGTCTGGGGACCCCCTCTCCCGACCACTGCATTCTCTTCTGATGGTCCCTGACTCCTGTGCCCCTCTGTGCTGGCACCTTGACTGAGAAATGCTACCTGTCTCAGGCTACCCAGGGCTCCTCTGAGGGCCCAGGCAGGATGATGTGAAGTGTGGAGGGAAAGAGGGGCAGTGCCCTGAGAGGCCTGTCCTTCTGTCTCCTCAACCTCCTCGGCCCTCTGCCTTCCACTCCTGCCTCAGGAACGTGGCCTGCTTCTGGTCCCTTGACTCAGGAAACCCAGGTTTCTCCTCAAGGAGGGCCCAGTTCCTGGCATTGGGCCAGAGGAAGAGATGGCATGACAGCAGCCACCCAGGGCCTCGGCCCTCAGTATGAAGCAGGGAAGCCCCCATGTCAGCCCAGGACAGGTGGCGGGACATTTTTGGAGCAAGAGGAGAACCCCTCTTGGGACAGGGGAGGGAAGCCCCATCTCAGCATGGAGGCAGGAAGGCCTGTCTCAGCATGAGGCCTTGGACTAAAGGAGTCTTCTCGGTCCAGGGCACCAGCATCTCAATACTGCTGGTCCTGGGGAGGTGGGAGAGCCCCGCTTCCTGGAGCACACTTATGGAGGGCACACTGGAGGAAGCTTGGTGGAGACAGGTGGGAAACACACCCCAGAGCAGGTGAAAAGGGGAGCATGTCAGAGGAAGGAAAGGAGACCTCTAAGCACAGATGAGTGAGTAACACAGAGAGAGGAGAGAGAGAGAGAGTAGGAGGGGAGGTCTGTGGTTCTCCCAGAGGACCAAGGCCACTCCTTCCTGCAGAAGGGCACTTTCAGACACAGCTCAGTCACCCAGGTAGCAAAGGTGCCCAGGAGGGGCGACAGGGGTTGCCACTGACCTTACATAGGCGGACTGGTCCGAGAAGGTGCTGCACAAGGGGTTCCCTTCTAGCCAGAGCTCTTCGAGCTTCAGCCCTTTCACCTTGCCCAACTCCCATGCTGACTTCAGCTAAGAAAGATGGGGAGGAAACTGGAGAAGGAGGGCCAGGGAAAGAGAGACACCTGCAACCCTGGGTCCCGAATTCCCCCAGCCCTCACAGTCACCCACAGGTACCTCTGCCTGCTTGTTGCCATTATCCTGGTGTATACTGCCATCCACCCTCCATCCAAAGTTGATCTGGCTCCCCCTTCTCACCTTATTTTTGGAGAGGTTCAGGGTCTTGACTTTGGGAGCCTTCTCTATAATGTCAGGCAGGCCATCCAGCTGGTGCAGTTTGTTGTCACACAAGTTCAAAGATAATAGCTATTGGGTAAGAACAGTTAGAGTGACGGATACTATCTCGAGGCTTGGAGACAAATCTGCCTTTCACCCCATCTCTTCCACCCCTCTAATTAAATACTAGCACTGGGCCTAAGGCCTCACCTCAGGGAAATTCCTTTCAATGATCTTCAGAGTGGCAGCCATGCAGTTTCTTCGATTCAGGATTATATCAATATGATTTTTCACCAAGTCTCCAGGAAGCCAAGAGAAGGGAAGCAGAAGGCTGTGAGGGGCCTGACTGGACCAGCACCAGCACCAACCCGTCCCAAAGTTGCCATCCATATAAATCTCCCTCCCAGGCAGACTGTTCTGCCCCTACTTGCCCTAGAATTGCTGCTGTCAGCCATACCTGGGTCAAAGCGGAGCCTCTGGAGATCAAGAGCTTGCTGGGAGACATCATATCGTTTGTTCAGGGTCAACTGCAGAGACAGAGACGAAGAAAGCAGCTCTGAGGCTCTGGTGGTGTGGTGGTCATGACAGGGAAATATAGGTGCGGGGGAAGAAGAGGTGCCTTGAGTATGTATTACCTTTAGCTGTGCCATCTCTTTTGGTTTCAACATTTTCTGCATAGACTGGGGTTTAGTAGAAAGATTGACAAAAACAAACACCTGCAAGAAGGCAAGGCAAGGTAAGCACCAGGACCTCTAATCTCAAAAAGACAAAGACTAGCCCCTGGCCTGTCCTCCTTCCCAGAGACTACATATAGGGAGTGTTGTTGACATATACCTTTTGGTTTTTCTCATCATGAATCTTGCAGTTGACTTTCTTTAATGCACAGGCAGCACTAACATCCTGAACAAAGAAGTGGGCCTGATTTTTGTTGTAGTGGAACTACAGGGAATAAAGGCAAGAGCAATAGTGTCAGAGGCCAGTGGCTCCTGCTGAGTCAGGCGTCTCCCCCTCCCTTGTGCCCACTCATCTGGCTTCACCATCTTCTCTTACAGCGACTGGAGTGAAGGGGACATTGCAATGGCTCTGGATTGAATTCACTATCCAAGTCTTATCATACTTTATCCCATAGGGAATCTAATGGTGAGAAGAAGGGATAGGATAGAAGAGAGACAACATGGAATTAAGTCTGGAAAATAATCCAACTAAGTGTTTTATTCTAACCTTCTAATGGAGTTTTAAAAGACTTCTAAGATAGGGACCATTAACATGATTTCAACTTTTTTTTTTTTTTTTTTTTGCCAGACATGGATTTCCTAGTTGTCCCTTTCTCTCTATTCCAAATGTACCTCCCAGATAATAAAATTCAGATGTTCTAAATGATCCTTTTTTTTTTTTTTTTTAAGGTGCTAGGAGATTCTACCTATTGAAGATCCAGCCTGCACCTCTGACAAGAACTCCAGAAACTCAACACTGCTACACTTAGCTTGAGCCATGAGGCATCTTGTGGAGAGCTGCTCCATCTTCTTGGCAGTAGTTTCCACCTTTGCATTTAGACAACCTCTTGTGTCCTCTTGCAGTCAGCCTGTTCCCTTTACATTGTTTTTCTGAACCTGTGCTTAGATGTTAACTCCCCCCGTCCTCAGAAAAATATCTAGTATTTCTACGTGTGATTAACACAACTCTCCCTGACCCACCTTTCCTGCACAGCTTTTGCATTTTCTCAGGACACTCACTGTGACCTTGAACCAGGTCCCCAGGTCTCCATTCTGTGTGTTCTTCTCCACTTCTCTCTCTGGAGGAATTCTATCTTGGTATTCACTACGGCATTCCACACTCCTACTATTGGGTTGTAAGGTAGAGGGGATGCTGTAGGGAAATGGATAAAAAGATATGTCTATAAATGTATAGAAATGCATAGAAATGTGACACAGTTTTTCATACACCCTCCACTCACTTAAAACCAGGTCTGCAATTAGGATTTCTCAGCCATTACTTCACTTCTAGCATTCTTCAGTTTTTCAAGGAGAGGAAAAATAAAACTACAGAGAGTGAAAGAATTACAAAGTCCCAGGGGCTGCTATGTGCAAACCAGCCTGCCTGGTCACTTACTTTCTTATTTGGGGGTCCTCGTGGACATCCCCCACCTCTACATTTTCATCTTCCTTCTGAAGGTGGGGAGGTGGGAGCTCATACCCATCATGTTCATCATGAAAGTTCTCCTTTCCAAAACTCCCCTGGGAAGAATCTCGACCTTTATTTTCTCCTTGAGGAGAGCTGCTACCATCACTGTGTTCTGAAATTAGGAACAAAAATAAAAGTTCAAAGACAAATCAGTGGTCATATACCATGTACCATTTCTTGGCCTAACATAATAGTAAGGCAAGCAAAGTGCCAACCTGCCCTAATAGAGCAGTCACACAAACCCCAGAAAGCAAACTCCTCTACCTGTCCAGATAGGAGAGCCTTTTCTCACAAATGACACAATTAGGGAAGAGATCTTAAAGGAGGAGGTAACCGTGTGGAACTATTTGGAAAATGGAGCAGGATTTATAAAGAACAGAGTGTGAATGTTCATGGATTAGACTGGACATCAACCAAACCCCAGGAAGGATCCAAATGTTGCCTTCTGTTATGCCATTGTAGTCTTAACAGCCTCACCAAAACCTGATAGGCAACCTCTCTCACACTTCCCAAATGCAATCAGCCACCAAATTGATTTTATTAACAATCAGCAAGCTGTACTGTCTTTTCTAGTGCAAGCTTTCATGACAGGATGGATTGATGCATCATTCTGCTAAACTGTCTCTCTGCTTCCAGCCTTGACCTCAACAATACTCTTCTGGAAATACACAGAGTGAGCTTTCTTTTTGCTGAGCTTAAAATGCCTTTCAGCTGAGAAGACAATGCTTCTAACCTCCACTCTTCTATAATAAGGAGCTGAACAATGATCAGAAATGGTGCCAACTATAGTTTCCAAGTGTTTAGCGATTTTTCTGTCATCAGAGAGAATACTCTGTATGACTTTCATTCTTTTAAATTTATTGAGGTTTGTTTGATGGCCCAGGACATGGGCTATGTCTGTGAACATGGTCTATCATGAATGTTAGAAGACATGTGGAAAAATAGTGTACTCTGCTGTTGTTGGGTAAAATGTTCTATATATGTCATGTAGATCTGGTTATTGTATTGATTATACTATTCAGATCTTCTATAACCTTGTAGATTTTCTATATAGTAATTCTATCAATTGCTAAGAGTGGGATGTTGAATGCCCCAATGATAACTGTGGACTTGGCTATTTCAGCTCCATCAGTTTTTCTTTCATGTATTTTGAGCCTCTGCTGTTTGGGTGTGTACACAAGTAGGATCATTCTGTCTTCCTGGTGGATTGATCCTTTTATCATTATGTAATATTCTTTTTGTTTCTATTGGTTTTCTTTGCTAGCAAGTCTACTTTATCAAATAATTGTGGACTCAGGAATGCTTATAAAGTGTTTCAGTTATATTTCACACTGTATTTACTCCTAGGAATTTCCTTGTTCACCCTCCGTATTCCCCACCAACATGTTCAATTCACCATGTGGCAAGATTTGGAAGTTTAATTTACATCTACAAGATAGTATCAATTATCTTTCCCATAAGCGTATTCACAAAGGATATTTTATTTTTATCACATTCAACTGAAACAACGGTAATGCTAGTGGTTTTGGAGGTGGGGATTAAGGAAATTAGACTATCTGAAGCCAACTTCCTTTTAGCATCTAAATTTAAGATTCTCTAGGTTTGTATTTTATTATATATATATATATATATATATATATATATATATATATTTTGAGACAGGGTCTCACACTGTCACCTAGGCTGGTGTGCAGAGGCATGACCTTGGCTCACTACAACCTCCACCCCCTGAGCTCCACTGAATCCTCCCACCTCAGCTTCCCAAGTAGCTGGGACCACAGGTGCACACCACCATGCTAGGCTATTTTTTTTTTTAAATTTTTGGTAAACATGGGGTCTCACCATGTTGCCCAGGCTGGTTTCAAACTCCTGAGCTCAAGAAATTTGCCTGCCTCAGTCTCCCAAAGTGCTGGGATTACAGACATGAGCCACTGTGCCCGTCCATAAGTTTGTATTTTATATGTATTATATATTAATTACTCCATGTTATCTCAGGACATACTTGCAAGTAAACATTCTATTCAGTCCTGATCACTTTACAATATACTTATTATGACCAGGCCTCAGATGAACTCCTCTGAAAAGTCATTGCTTTCACTGTGTGACCCATGGTCAAGATAGTCTTGTTACTCACAACCTTTGGAACTTTCCCTGTATGGCCCTGGAAGTGAAATTAAATGTGGGTTAGAGCATTTGATCCAGAAATGTTCAGTCCCCAAAATTTGATGATAGCTTGGAGTGCTCTCTTTTTCTCATATTTCACATCCAATTGATCAGGAAAGTCTCTTGACTCTACCTTTAAAATATATCCAGAGTCTGGCCCCTTTTCATTCCCTCCATTGCTACTACCCTGGCGAGGTCACCAACATCTATCTCCTGAATTACACTGCCTTCCAACTTGTCCCTCTGCTTTTACACTTGCTCCCTCACCATACATTTTCATCAGAGCAGGAAGAGTGATTTTTTTGAAGCATAAGTCAAATCTTCTCATTCCCCTGCTCAAAAATCTTATAACAAGGGTTTGAATCCCATCAATATGTTAAAAAGCCATGAGTTCATAATGATACTCAAAAACAACAACCAAGAAGATCCTTATTGATGACATTTGTAGAATGCCAGGAAACCAACTTATATTTATGAAAATTTGTAAATAAAAGGGAAGAATCAAATATTTATTTTGCCTTCCCTGTGCAAGCTGTACATAAAGGTAGCCAATTGTTGATGAAATTTTATTTTTATAGGAATATTCTAGCTAATATATGAAGAAGGCAAGATAGAATTTGACTATCGTCATTCAAAAACTTCTAATTAAATAAAGAATTTATACAATGATCATTAATGCCTTGTAAAAATCACAAAAAGGGAAATAACCAGATATCATGTACTTTGTTATGGGTACCACCTATGAAATATTCTTGCCAAACATTAAACCTGAATCTGATCAGGCCTCAGCAGCAATTTAGGACTTCATCATTGTGGATAGGCAATGAACCAAATGTATGACAAAAGACCCAGTTTCTTTAACAAATAATTTGAGAGAGAGGGAGAAAGACAGAGAGACTGAGAGATAGAAACAGAGAGAGACGTGATAAGTGAATATGTTTGCTGCTGTATGCTTGTATGCTATTGAATATGTTATATATACACAGATATATTTTCAAACTGCAATCATATTGTAAAAATATCTGTAACCTACTCTTTCAGTTAACATTTTACATCATTGCATGTTCAGAAATAATACCTAATTGATTTTTATTATTTATCAAATTAATATGCTTTCCTTTAAAGACATTGTGGAAATTAAAGCTAAGGTCACCTGTTTACCAGAGCAAGAACTGATGGTTGAATCTCATTGAGCTGAAAGCTCAGGAAAGAATAAATATGATTAGTTCAAAATTTACCTTTTTCATATTCTCTAAAATATCTAAATAACAATTTCTGACTTTAATATAATTTATGCATTCGATTATTATTATAGTTAAAATTTGTCACAGGTCGGGCATGGTAGCTCATGCCTATAATCCCAGCACTTTAGGAGGTCGAGGAGGGTGGATCACCTGAGGTTGGGAGTTCAAGAGCAGCCTGACCAACACGGAGAAACCCCGTCTCTACTAAAAATACAAAATTAGACTGGCATGGTGGCGCATGGCTGTAATATCAGCTACACGGGAGGCTAGGGCAGGCGAATCGCTTGAACCCAGAAGGTGGAGGCTGCAGTGAGCCGAGATCACAGCTTGGGTAACAAGAGTGAAACTCCGTCTCAAAAAAAAAATCTGTCACAAGTTTAATCTACTAATAAAATTTCAAATTTTAATAAATCTTTCCAAAGTTTTGCTACTGTAAACAATGCTATGAAGAATAGGATTATATATACATTCTATTATTTGTTTACAGTTTTTCCTGCAATAATTCTACAAGTGGATTACTTTGGTCAAAACATGAATGCTTTCAAATTTAAGAGATTTTTAGAAGTGGCATTTAAAATATACATTTATACTTATCTGCATGTTAATCAAGAGTGAGTGAATGAGCTTACATTCTCACCAGTTCACCAACCATTTTGAAAATGTGTATATGTTGATAAAACAATTGCCCTTTTTAAAGTTTATATTTTGAAAAACATTCCCTCAATGTATATATTCATAATTAGTCAGGAGGATGGCGGGAAGAGAAGGATCTAGAATTTATTATCAGGGGAGTGGCTGAGATATCAGAGAGTAGTTGAAGGCTGAGAGACCTGACAGTCTCATAAACAAGAGGCAAACACTCAAGGATGGAAGCATAAGATGAGGAGGAGCAATGGCAATACAATAAAACGAGAAAAACTTCTGATATACCGAATCCATGCTAGCCATATAGGTTCATCTGGAAAACTTCATGGAAAGCACATTACATTTGTTTTCCCATTCCTGTGACATTGTCTTCCAAACATTAGAGAGAAGACACAGTAAAGAAGATAATAATGAGGATAATAAGAGCTATACCAAACTCAGCATTTGAAAAAATAAACCGAGTTTTTCTTCCAGCAAAGAGAGACTAGTTAAGTTGCACCAAACTTCCAACTGAGAACAACTAGAAAAGTGTGGAAAATAATTTAAAATAAAAAATTATTTAAAGGCATCAAAAAGCTAATGATACAATAAGATGCTATGGGGGAAATACCAGGGGAAAAAAGGAAACTCAGAATGTAATCCCAATCCTGGGGGCTGATTTTTTTCTAGCAGCAGTTGATGATTCCTGAGGATATAGGTAAGATGCTAAAATGCTGTGAATTTGTACCAAATTCCCACAGAGTCATAGAGCTAAGAGCATAAAATATGAAGTTGGGTATGTCAAGGAGAGGGGACCTTGGTAAACCACTCAGGCTTAGATAGGAACCTCTAAGAGCTATGTCAGGTAAATACGGGTAAACTAGAAATAGACCAGCCCTCCAAGGGACTGAAGTCCAAATTAATCATCTCAATCATCAATGAGATTAAAGAGATTTGGGGTTTTCCTTGCAATGTAGCAAGTTGACAGAAAAAAAATCTTCCCTGGAGCAAGACAACTTCATCCTAAGACTGAAATAAATAAATCTACAATTTATTATATATAGTTCCCAGAAAAAAAAATCTAGAAGGAGATAAAAATGACATGATTAAAAACCAAGCAAGCAAAAAATAAAAAATAAAAAGGACAATAAAAAACACATAAAATCCAGATAATCAGATAATGGCATTATTGTCAAGAATATAAAAGATTAAGTATTTCAGCCAAGAATTGGAAAATATATTAAAATGAACAGAATTTCTAGAATTCATAAATTCAATAACTGTAATTAAGAACAATTTTGCGATTAGCAGCATAACATAACAGATATACTTTTGTGGTCTTTACCCTTCAGATTACAATGTACATTCTTGCCTTACCAGTCTAATGCATATTAGTTCTTTTACATCTCCTTGAACAACAAGGAGGTTTGGAAAGAAGGATCTGAAGAAAATATCCAGAATGAAGTATGAAGACGCAAAATTATGAAGAATACAAAAAGACATGGGGCAAAATTAAAGGAGATACAGTGAATACACCAAGCATGTTTAATTGGAGTTCTAGAAGGAAGAAAAGAGAGTAGTGCAAAAGCAGTATTTCAAGGTTTCAAAAAGTAACAAAAGATACCAAGTCACAGATGCAAGAAGCAATATATATTTCAAGTACAGTGGGGCATGAGGAAAACCAAACCCAGGTCCATCATAGTACAGCTGTTGAAATCCAAAGAAAAAAGCAAATATTCAAAGTAAAATCAAAACAATGGGTTATCTTCAAATGAGCCAAAATAAGACTGGATCGATATGTAATTTTTAAACAGAAATAATGTAGCTTGAAGAAAGTAATGTTATATATCCAGAGTGCTAAAGTATAATAGCCGTAGGCCTAGAATTGTGTGTTTATTTAATTTCCGGTTTTTTTTGAAGATACAAAAATGGAAGTTAAATAAACATCTGTGATATTGCAAAACATATATTAGATCTTCAACCCTGTTTCCTGGCATACAGATCCTAAAATTTTTATAAACTCCAAAGTGAAGTCTTTTTGTATGCTAGGCTGGCAGTCCCTAGGTAGCTTCAGGATCGGGGATGGTCACTGGAAAGAGCAAGGCAGTATTAAAGGGCTGGGACTTTCAAGGGGCTGAAGGGTAAGTCAGTCACCAATGGCCAATGGATTAATCAGTCATGCATACATAAAAAGCCTACATAAAAAGTCAAAGGACAGAGTTCAGAGAGCTTCTTGATGGATGAACACATGAAAGTTCCTGGAGGGTGGCACACCTGGAGAGGGCATAGAAGCTCCACATCTCTTCCCGCTACCTTGCCCCATACATCTATTTGTCTGCATTATTTGCAATATTCTTTATAATAAGCTGGTAAATGTAAGTGTTTCCCTGAGTTCTGTGAGCCATTCTAGCAAATTAATCACATTCAAAAAGAGGGTCATAGGAACTCCAACTTGAAGGCGATCAGTCAGAAGTTCTGGAGCCCCAGACTTCCGATGGGTGGTGTCTGAAGGAGGGGGCCAGTCTTGGGGACTGAGCCCCCAACCTGTGGGATCTGATGCTATCTCCAGGTAACCTAATTTAATTTTGACGCTATCAAAATTAAATTAGCGGACACACAGCAGGTGTTTACTATAAAGTTGATTGCTTGCTTGTTGGTGGGGAAAACTCCCCCACACATTTGATCACAGAAGTCTTCTGTGCTGATGGTTGTTGCGGAGTGAGAAAATAGAAAAAAGCACTTTAAGTGATTTTTTTTTCACACTTCTGACCTTTTTTTTTTTTTTTTTTGAGACAGGTCTCACTCTGTCGCTGCCCAGGCTGGAGTGCAGTGATATGTAGTTGGCTCACTGCAACCTCCGCTTCCTGGACTCAAGCGATATCCCACCTTAGTCTCTAGAGTAGCTGGACTACAGGCATGCACCATGCCTAGCTAATTTTTGTTTGTCGAGATAGGATTTTGCCATGTTTTCCAGGCTACTTGTGACTTTTTTTTTTTTTTTTTTTTTTTTTGAGCTGGAGTCTCACTCTTGTTGCCCAGGCTGGAATGAAATGGCACGATCGTGGCTCACTGCAACCTCTGCCTCCTGGGTTTAAGTGCTTCTCCTGCTTCAGTCTCCTGAGTAGCTGGGATTACAGGTGTACACCATCACGCTGAGCTAATTTTTGTATTTTTAGTAGAGACAAAGTTTCACCATGTTGGCCAGGCTGTTCTCAAACTCCTGACCTCAAGTGATCCACCTGTCTTGGCCTCCCAAAGTGCTGGGATTACAAGCGTGAGCCACCGCGCCCGGCCCTACTTGTGACATTTTAATGCAAACAAAAGCTAAGCAAATTTGTCACCAGTCAAAACTAAAGATTCATCCTCAGGCCAAAGAAATATGATCCCAGATTGAGGCACGTAACTACAAGAAGGAATGAAGAATAATTACATTGGCAAATACGTAGGAAAATCTAAATGAATACTGACTATATAACACAATGATAATGTCTTTAAAGAATTTAAATATGTGTTCTCGTTCAGCTCTCACTTATAAGTGAGAACGTGCAGTGTTTGGTTTTCTGTTCCTGCATTAGTTTGTTGAGGGAGGGGAACAACACACACTGGGGCCTGTCGGAGGGGTGGGATTAGCGGAGGGAGAGCATTGGGAAAAATAGCTAATGCATGCTGGGCTTAATACCTAGGTGATGGGTTGATCTGTGCAGCAAACCACCATGGTACACGTCTAACTATGTAACAAACCTGCACATCCTGCACATGTAGCCCGGAACTTAAGATAATAATTAAAAATAATTTTTAAAAGGAATTTAAATATATAAATGCATATAATTAAAAATGCACACCAATATACTGGGAGGGGTATTATAATAGTTAAAATATTGGAGGGTACCTGTGTTGTCCAAGGATATGTAAAAGAACTAACGTACATTAGAGGCAAGAATGGATGTTGTAATCCGAAAGGTAGGCTACAAAAATGACAGAAGAACGTCACATTATCAATCCAAATGAGGCAAAAATTAATAATTTAAAAATAATTTTAAATTTTACAAAGGAAAAGAGAACATTAGAATAGGAAAATAGATGTAAAGCAAACAAGAAAATGTTATATTTAAGCCAGATTATATGTGGAATTATGTTAAGTGTAATGTACTGAAGGTTTCAAATAAAAAAGCAGAGATCATAAGACTCAATTAAAAATTAATTCAATCAAATGCTCCTTAATAGGAACATACGTAAAACAAAACACAGGACATTTGAAAAAAATGGCAAAAAATGTACCATTAAAACACTGACCAAGTGAAAGCTGTTATAACTATTCATAAGAGAAAAAAATACTTTCAGTAAAACATTACTAGAAGAAGGGATATTTTGTAATGACAAATGGTTCAATTCAACATAAAGATGTTAATAAAACAAATTTGTATGTACTTTTTAGTGCAAAGCCAAAATACACATGGCAATAAATTGATGGAAGTAAATGGAGAAAAAAATGCACAGTAAAAACTGGCAGAAGTAAATGAAGAAATGGACAAACCCACATTCTCAGTAGGAAACTTAAATATACTTCAGTGAATGACAGATAAAACAGCCACAAAATCCATTAGGTGAAGATTTAAAAAACACGACTAACAAAATTTACTTAACAGAGGCTGGGCGCGGTGGCTCACGCCTGTAATCCCAGCACTTTGGGAGGCCAAGGCGGGCGGATCACGAGGTCAGGAGATCGAGACCATCCTGGCTAACACGGTGAAACCCCGTCTCTACTAAAAATACCAAAAAAAAAAAAAAAAAAAAAAATTAGCCGGGCGTGGTGGCGGGCGTCTGTAGTCCCAGCTACTCAGGAGGCTGAAGCAGGAGAATGGCGTGAACCTGGGAGGCGGAGCTTGCAGTGAGCCGAGATCGCGCCACTGCAATCCAGGCTGGGCGACAGAGCGAGACTCCGTCTCAAAAAACAAACAAATGAACAAAATTTACTTAACAGAAAGAACACTGCATATGACAACACATGCAACATTTCAGAACAGATTATATGCTGACCTATAAAACAAGCCTCAAAAACGCTATAGTGGTAATACAATCTACTTTGAATGGCTGCTGAAAATTTGAGGTTATTGGGGGGTTCCCTGACCCTCCTCCACCCCTAGTATAAATCTCAAGAATGTTATTTTCCAATATCCCTCACCTCAGGTGACAATCCTCACTCCCCAAATCCTGGACCAGAGAGGATCACATGACTCAGACCTTTCCCCTAACCAGGGGAACATCTCGGCTCAGCCATTACCATAACCACAGGAGGGGAAGTTTTCCATGTGGTGCCAGGATGGATGTGTCAGGACCCACTAGGTCCAAGACCTCAAGAGAGTGGGAAACAGTCAGCCTTGGCTCTTGCTACTTCCCATTTAAAGGAGAGTCCGCTAGGTGTCATGTGGGTTGGAATGGAGGTGGGGAGGGGGCTCAGTCCCTCCTGCCCTGTGGGAACCTAAAGCCAAGGCTTCATGCTGACCAACTCACCCATGGTGTGTCCTTAAGGCAGTGACGTTTCACCAATGTCCTCACAGGGCTCTCTTAAAGGGAATCTGTGTGGTCTAGAGCTCGGGGTTTGCAGAAGTTTGGGGAGGGCAGCACAAGAAGGTGAGAGCAAGTCCCAAGCAACTTTGTTAGTGGACAAGATGGAGTCCTTACAGGAAGTCCCTTCTTCAAAGGCATAGAGAGGAGACCTCTGGGGGCTAGACGAGACTGAACTTACTTTTCTTACTGCCCCCTAAGTTCACTACCAGTCTAACCCCCAGGGAGCGGTTTCCAAGGGAGATACTCTTGCAGAATTGGTTAGCTACAATCACAGGGCCTCGGACCCAGGTACTTGTTACAAACAGAGAACTCAGCTATTCAGTCTCTGTCCAATGCATTACATTGTATTTCTTTATGGAAGAGGAGAAAACTTATTTGCAGAATCACCAGCTCCTTGCTGTCCCTAAAGTTTGCCTAATTATAAATATTCAACACTACAAAATGTATATTTTGAAAATAAAGTCATTCTGCACCTTCTATCAATATGATCACCTCACGATGACCTAAAGATATTCACTGTAGTCTATTTACCAATCTGGTGCACACTTTCTAGATATGCAAGGCAGATGTTTACCTACCTTAAAATATTTGTAAGTAACAAACATACATATATATATATATACACACACACTATACATATATATTCTTTTAAGAATTTGAAGTCACATAATTTTCTGCAAACTGATTTTTTCACATACTGTGACATCCTTTAATTCTCATTTCTTTACCAAATGTGGTTTGGATGCAGATGTTTATTATAGAATCATTTTGCTTTTCAGGGAAATTAACTGTTGATATTTGTTACACTTTCTCCTGGTAAGCAAAGTCCTTTAGCACAGGGATATTAACACAAAGTCTGCAATACCATTACAAATATGTTCTTCCAGCTTTTCAGATTTTAATATTTTTTCTTTTGGCAATATAGCAAGTATTTCTAAACTTTTATTAAATTTATGACTTAGAAATAAGACAGGTAATTCTTTGGGAGTACAGTGGGAACAGAAGAACACAGGGTGAATAGGAAGGGAACAAAAGGGGTCAGGGAAGCTGGGAGAGTTCTGAGAGGGAACCCAGCCAGGGGGAGGGAGCAGTGGGGGATTTGGGGAGGGGACTCTACAGACACTCACCTTCTTTCAACACACCATAGACGGAAAAGTAGAGCATCCATTTCTGAAAGGGAAGAGCTCTGGTGCTCAAGATCCCCCTTAACCTCCTACCCACCTCTGGCTCTCTGGGCCTGTCCAAGGGAGGAAGCAGGTGCTCGCCTTCTGGTATCTATGTCCACCAGGAAGGAGCTGATGTCATGTTGAGTTTCGGACAACACACTGAGGGAGTCTACAATGTCATGTTTTGTGTGCTTCAGCAGCTGCCCCCGCAGGTCTGTAGAGAAGAGAAGCAAGGATTTGGGTTTGGGGGTGCTGCCACACCCTGGTCCTTGGCCCCTGTGATTGTTCCCATCACACCCCCTTACCTTGCCCAGTCTTCCCCATCACAAACTTGAGCATTTTTATATTTCCGCTATCCTTGAAGTACTTGCGCAAGCTGCTCCTAGGAGAAAAAGAAGAGCAAGAGTGGGTGGTCTGGCCAGTGAGGGCATTTCCAGGAGCTGGCCTGTGTCTGCTGGGGATCCTATTTCTTGTTATCATCCTGATATGCACTACCATTTACCCTCAACCCAAATTTGATCTGGCCCTTTCTTCTCATCTCATTTTTAGAGAGGTTCAGGATCTTGACTTTGGGGGCCTTTTTTATAATGTTAGACAGGTCATCCAGCCAGCAAACTTTGTTGTTGTGCAAATTCAAAGACAATAGCTTCTGGGGAAGAAGAGTTAGATAATAACAGAGTGATCTCATTGATGTGCTCATTTCCCTGCCCCATTCTTTAATTGTTTTAAGAAGACTGGGAACGTCTACAAAAGTAATGTCTACTGATTTCTCTGGAGGCTAATTAGGAAAGGTGTTCAGAAGAATAAATAGGTGTTAATCTGTTGGAGAGAGCACTAGAGTAAGAAACAGACCCACTTCTCTTTACAGCACCTTAGGTAGGCCACATCCCTTATCCTGTATTCCACTGGTACATAGGATGAGCAACACACATTACTACATGAGTGTGTTTGTGTGTAGTAATGAAGATTAAGAATATTGCTGCCATTGCTGAGTTAAGGAAGTAATCATGATGGCTTTCTTCTTTATATTTTGTTTTGTAAATTAAACAGTTTATAATATTTGAATTTCACAATATACATTTGTTTGAAAAATATTCACCACTTACATTTTACATAATTTACAGACCTCTGAACTTGCAGCATCATTTCTAGGAATTCATCATATGAGACATTCTTGTTGCATGGATTTTTAAAATGTTATTATGCACTATTTAAATTATAATAAATTTTATTATGAACTATTTAACATATACCAAATAATGTCAGAATATTTTTAGTTATTCCAAATCTAAAGCTTTCCTTTGATGTCTGTTGTTTTGTAAACAGACATTTAATGGGCACCTCTCTGTGTCCGGCTATAATGCTTAGTGAGAGATGCAAAGATGAGTAAGATTTGATGATTTTCACTCTCAGTGGAAATTACAAAAGTATGTGCCAGGCAAATGCATAAGCTTATAAAGATCTTGTAGAAAAACTGCATCTATTTTGCATTTTCATAAGCAGCATGTGTCTAATATTGATGAAGAATTTTGGAGTCACCCTAAAATGTGTAAAACAGTTTCACGAACTATTAATCCTAAACCTTTAGTGAATTAAAAAAGCTAACTTCTGGCCCAGGCGGGCTCCGGACACAGGAGCCGGGGTTCCGGCAGCAGCTCGGCTGGGAGACTGCGCCATCCGGCGACTGGGCCACACGCGAGTCCAGCGTCGCCGCATCCCCGCAATGCGGCCACGAGAAGCAGCCCGGGGGCAGGTGATCGAAGCCCCTAGAAGACCAGCATTCTCGTGATTATGGAGGCCCCTCTGTCCTTTCTGTGACGGAAGCAATGCTGACCTCGGTTTCCTGGACCCATTCCGACTCAGGAGCCTTCATGTAAATGGGTCCCGTCGTGCCTCCCAGTAAGATGCCAGAAAGCTCAGGAGTTAGTGTCTGCGGTGGACTGAGTCAGTGTTACTGGGGCAGCGGTTTCTCCAAGGCCTTTTAGAAAGACAATGATCTCAACTTTTCTCTGCCTGACATCCTATTGAAAGTAGGGACCATGGAAGATGAAGAGCTGACCAACCTGAGCTGGTTGCATGAAAGCAAGAACTTGCTGAAGAGCTTTGGGGAGTCAATCCTCAAGAGTATCAGCCCGGTCCAGGACCTGGAGGATGACAGTCCGCGTCCCCACCCACTCTGATATGCCCTACGATGCCAGGTAGAACCCCAACTGCAACCCCCCCTTACTCCTTTAGCTGCCTTATATTTATGGTCATTGAGGACTCTTCAACCAAGCGCCTGCCAGTGAAAAATATTTACAACTGGATCTCGGAACATTTTCTGTATTTTGCAAATGCACCTACTGGGTGGAAATACTCAGTGAGACACAATTTGTCATTGAATAAGTATTTTAAGAAAGTGGACAAAGAGAGGAGTCAGAGTATTGGGAAAGGGTCGTTGTGGTGCATACACCCAGAGTATAGACAAAATCTGACTCAGGCTTTGAAAAAGACACCTTATCACCCACACCCATACCCACACGTGCTCAATACACCTCCCACCTGTCCTCAGGCATATCAAAGCACATCAGGTCCACCCGTCTGGCCGGGCAGTACCTTCTTCAAGATAAATGGATCCCTTCTCCAAGATCCTGACATTGATGCTACCAGGGCCATGATACTCCCCCTGAGATACAAGCAGGTTTTCCTCCAGGAGCGATACAAAGCAGAGCGCGGGTCCTGAGCTGAGAGGACTGTTTCCCGGTGGGTGGCAGCTGCCAATCAGTCCCATTGAGATGACGGCTGCCATAAGGAATGGCATCACCAGCTGCCGGATGTGGACTGAGAGCGAGCCATCGTGTGGCTCCTCGGTGGTTAGTGGAGAGGATGCGGACTGAGAGTGAGCCATCGTGTGGCTCCTTGGTGGTCAGCGGAGACCCCAAGGAGGATCACAACTACAGCAATGCCAAATCCTCCAATGCCCGGAGCACCTCGCCCACCAGCGACTCCATCCCTTCCTCCTCCTCGGTCGACGACCACTGCAAGTTTGCCAGCACGGAGAGGCAAGAGGGCAATGAGGGCAGCGAGGGGAGCTTCCAGAGCCATGAGAGCCACAGTGACAGGGAAGAGGAAGACAGGAAACACAGCCAGAAGGAGCCCAAGGATGCTCTGGGGGACAGCGGGTACGCATCCCAGCACAAGAAACGCCAGGACTTTGCTAAGTCCAGGAAAGTCCCCAGAGACACACTGCCCCTCAAAAAGACATGCACTGAAAATCACCCCTCCCCCCACGGCCCCCCACCAAGGCGAAGAAGAGGAGATGAAAGAAGCACCGGGTGGCTCCTGCACTTAGCAGAGATCCGATCCTTTTTGAATAACATCACCAATCAGACGGCAAAGGGGCAGAAAGAGCAAAAGGAAACCACAAAAAAATTAAAAACAAGTCACTGATTTGTTTTGAACTTACGGCCATTTGGTTTCAGCATGTCAGGAGATTTCAAATGATTTGTGGCAACATCAGCTTTTTTTGTTTTTCTTGTTTTGTTTTTGGTTTGGTTTTCTTTTTTTTTTCTTCCCCCCCCCCCTTTTTTTTTTTATTATACTTTAAGTTCTAGGGTACATGTGTACAACGTGCAGGTTTGTTACATATGTATACATGTGCCATGTTGGTGTGCTGCACCCATTAACTCGCCATTTACATTAGGTATATCTCCTAAATTTGTCTAATCTTCTTTGTTTTGGACGCTTAAGAATTTTATTTTTAAAGGAGATTGAAGCCATATAACTCATATTGACACTCAGCTGTTTTACAAAAGCTTTTCATCATCTGAAGACAAAACCAAAAAAGCTAAAATTACCATTGCTTCCTCAAGCTTCTTATCAGAAACCTGTGGCTGAATCTGCAAGATCAAAGTCAATGCCACCGGAAAACCATTCAGCACCTAGAAGGCACGTGTGCAAAGTAATCGTCATTCAGGCCCAACCCTTAGGTTTACATGACTGTGGTCTGAGTTCCCCAACCCCCTCCTCCTTTTATAAGATGAGATTTAGCACACTCTCAGTTATTTAAACATGCAACATTTCTTGAGTATGTATGTGGAGGCCATCTGAGCTCATAGCTGATTCAGTAACCAGTTTCATGCTGTGCCATTCACACTCACTACTTAATACTGCCATGATGAAAATGTGGAGGAAAAATGTATCCGTGTGTGTCTGGGAAGCATATGCACTTGTACATTTTTTAATACTCTGATTCTGTAACATTTCTGAGTTTTGTTTTGTTTTACAGAAAAAAAAAAGTGATAAAGCAATGAGAAGACCAAGAGGCTTACTATTGATGCTTAGGGTCATCTGACCTTGGCTGGCCAATAGACCTACAAGGCCAAATTAATTTAGGAGAGTAATACTTTTTCAAAAGCCGTTTTTTCTGATATTCATGCCAATATCATGAATAGAAAGGGAGAACCATAAAGGAGAAAGAATGTGATGTTCAATTATGTTCGTGTGAACCTAAAGAAACAATATGGAGGCAGGCACAATCAGCCAAACTCTAGGGACTTGATGGTGTTGCTTGGAAGGCATGCATACCTGCATTTTGCATTCTTTGTATGTAATCATATTGCCAAAGACAAACTATTTCATCATTTTTTGTAAATAACACTTTTCCCCAGACCTACCATAAGTTTCTGTGATGTATTGTCTTCCAGTTGCAATAAAAATTACTCAGTTGCATCAAAAATAAAAAACAAACAAGAAAACGTAACTTCTGTAGTTGTCATGAGACTTCATAGGACAGCCTATGGAAACTGCTACCCATAGTACTCTGTGTAAAATAACAACTTTAAAAAATGCTTGTTCTCAAAAGCAATGGAAACAAAAGCCAAAATTGACAAATGGGATCTAATTAAACTAAAGAGCTTCTGCACAGCAAAAGAAACTATCATTAGAGTGAACAGGCAACATACAGAAAGGGAGAAAACTTTTGCAATCTATCCATCTGACAAATGACTAATATTCAAAAAGACTTAAACAAATTTACAACAAAAAAACAACCCCATCAAAAAGTGGTGAAGGACATGAATAAACATTTCTCAAAAGAAGACATTTATGCAGCCAAAAAACATATGAAAAAAAGTTCATCATCACTGATCATTAGAGAAATGCAAATCAAAACCACAATGAGATACCATCTCATGCCAGTTAGAATGGCAATCATTAGAAAGTCAGGAAACAACAGATGCTGGAGAGGATGTGGAGAAATAGGAATGCTTTTATACTGTTGGTGGGAGTGTAAATTAGTTCAACCACTCTGGAAGACAGTGTGGCGGTTCCTCAAGGATCTAGAACCAGAAATACCATTTGACCCAGCAATCTCATTACTGGGTATATACCCAAAGGATTATAAACCATTTTACTATAAAGAAACATGCACATGTATGTTTATTGCAGTACCGTTCACAATAGCAAAGACTTGGAACCAACCCAAATGCTCATCAATGATACACTGGATAAAGAAAATGTGGCGTATATACACCATGGAATACTATGCAGCCATAAAAAAGGATGAGTTCATGTCCTTTGAGGGGACATGGATGAAGCTGGAAACCATCAGCAAACTAACACAAGAACAGAAAACCAATCACCGCATGTTCTCACTCATAAGCAGGAGTTGAACAATGAGAACACGTGGACATAGGGAGGGGAACATCGCACACTGGGGCCTATCAGGGGGTGGGGGCCTAGGGGAGGGATAGTATTAGGAGAAATACCTAAGGTAGATGATGGGTTGATGGGTGTAGCAAACCACCATGGCACGTATATGCCTATGTAACCTGCACGTTCTGCACATGTATCCCAGAACTTAAAGTATAATAAAAAAATTTTAAAAATTAATGTGGAAACACAAAGCACCTAGATTCACCAAAACAAATTTATTAAAGAAAGAATGAAATTGGAGGACAAGTATTACCTAAGACTTATTAAAAGCTGTAGTAATCAAGGCAGTTTGGATATTGGCAAAGATAAATAAATAAAAGGAACAGAATAGAAAGTCCAGAAATAGACACAGACATATATGGGAAAAAAATGCTGGTTCTCTTCCTTCTACTCCCTGATACTTTGCATCATATACAAATTTAAAAACACTTTTAAAGAAAACCACAGGCTAAAATATCCAAGTCTGAGAGCATAATTGCTACTCTGTAAACTAGCCTACATAGTAATTTTATCCTACTCTTTCCACTATAAACATTGTTTAATCTAGAAGAGCTGTGGGAATGTGGATTATTTATACAAACTAGATCATTATAAGTTAGATCAACTTGCTCTGGAATTGAATCCCACATATTATCTCATAAGCTCTGTTGCTGCAGGAGGGCATTTCCAAGCTTGTCCAATTATGTTATTTAGAAATAACCTTCTATTATTTTTCCTTTATTTTCTTGTTTACTAAGTCTCCTATTGTTCTAAGGGTCCTGGTAAAGTGTGGTTAGCAGGAACTTTGAGCATTAAAAAAAAAATCAAAGTTCAGTTGATGAAGAGAATAACTGAGAGCCTAAGAATATTTGAGAAAATGCCATGGGATTGTTCTGAACTTGCTTATACATCAGATCTAATTAGCAGAAAGTCCTTCACTTTTAATTCAGTAGAGAATGATCTCCAAGGTGATTTCAGGTTCTAAAATTTGTTTATTAAAAGTGAATAGAGCTTTTTATTTTTTATTTATTATTTTAGAGGTTTTATTTTCAGAGATCAAGCTTTTTGATGATATGAACAGTGAATCTGAGTGCTTAATCTGTCTTTCAGAAGTTCATTTCAGGGTAATTATTTATGACCAAACCTGTATTTAATTCATGGAGTGAAACATCTTCAGAAGAGTATGTTTTTGGCTTCTTTTACCTAGGGTCGCAACATTGGTGAAAAGGAAATGTTTCTCCCTAATCAAATGTTCACTAACCCTCTTTACTCTATGGTGTAAGGAATGAAATATACCATTCTATGAATTTGAGTTGTGGTTTTAATTAAAATTCTTATTTGTACTCAGTCTAAATTATCAATCTAAGTCATCTTTAATTTTTTCCAGCACAGAACTCCTGAGTTTCTGTGGATAACTTAACACATGCAAAAATTAACACTAAAAATTGTAGCTAGAGTCAAGTTTGGACAGTCTTCTCAAAGAAGTCTAGCTGATATGAATAAATTGAGTTAAGAGAGAGTAAAAATTGCTAATATGCCGGGCACTCTCCTAAGTGTCTTACATGAATTCTTTTAATCCTCAGAATTATCCTATAAAGTAGACATAATTAATACTCCCATGTTACAGATGAAGAAAATTGAGGCACAGTAAGTTTCCCAACATTATACCACTATTAAATGATAGAGACAGGTTACAAACCCAGCGGCCAAACACTACTTTACAAGGGCTCTGTGTGAGACAAACTTACCTTGAACAGATCCTCAGAGATTCTGATTTAATTATTATGGAACGGGATGAGGGTGGAGGCAGTGGTCTGCTGAAGCCAACTTATACGGGATCATGAGGCTTGATCATAAAATCTTCAGGAATTTTGCACTGATTGACTTTACTATCTCACATTGGTATGTTGAAATTGGCCATGGAAACAGTATTTATGCCATGGAAATCAGCAAATACTGCAACTCAGCCTCCCAGCCTGCAGCTCTGGTTGGTAAACATTTAGCAACAGATCACTGAGTGGAGAACAGATATCAGCATTTTGAAAAACTCCTCAGGTGATACTAAGATGCAGCAGGGGCTGAATACCACTGCTGATAGACAGACTGTTACCTGTAGTTTCTCCAAGGAGTGAGATCAGAGGAGAGAGAAGATGAGATGTTCACTTTTCACCATATTTGATAGGCACATGCATTTCTTTTATAAAATAATATGCCAAATTTAAAGAAACCAATAAAGAAATATATATTTTTCAAAGTTATCTTTGCCTTTTACTTGCAGTTATATAAATAGCTCTGATTTATAGTTAGGGCATGGCAAAGGGATGGATGTAGTCGGCAATCAGGGACGCTTCTTTGCCACAATCTCTGAAGAAAAGAGTCAGTTTGTGAAGAGCGAAGAATGGATTCTGCTCAGTAGAGAGAACCCACCTCTAGGGAGGAAACTTTGTGTGGCTCTGGCTTGAGGTAGGAGATAAAGATCCAGGAAAGTCAGCTGTCAGATAAAGGGAGATCTAACACCAGGGGACTGTAGCTCAGACATGAGACCAGACGTGAGATGATTGGCAAGAAGCTGGAGGAAACTTGTTCATGAAGGAATTTAATCCTAAGCAGCATGACAGAATGGGGAAAATATGGAGAAGTAAGACTGTGGCCAATTTCTGAGACTTGGAAGACAAAAAGCTCAATTAACTTGGTCAAGGATAGGAGAGGACTAACAATAAAGGTGGCCTGACAATGACCCTAAACCTAAGTTTGGACCACAGTTGCAGGATCAAAAATATCTGACTGCCAGCACAGAAATTATGCAGGAACAGAGTAGCCACAAAGTTTATTGCAAGTATTCTCACTTCAACAATTGTAATATTATAAGAATTCTAATTGTTTCTTACAATGCAACTTCAGTAACATAAGCCAAAAAGAAAATGCTATTACAATTGGTCAACATAATGAGTTCACACCATCCCCATTACATTCTAGCTTTTATGTGATGCAAATTCCTTATTTTGATCCCACTTTATGATTTTTAGAAAAGACCAACTAGTGTAGTAAAAGTGTATTAAAAATAAGAAAGGTAGGTGCAGACAGAACTGGATGGACTTAAAAGATACGGAATATAAATCATACAAGAGGCCAGAATATAAAGAAGATGGTGTGTCCTCATTATGATGAAATTGTCTTTAAATTTTCCATCAACACAGTAGAGGAAACTTTTGAGACTACAAAGTGACTCTTAATGCTGGACACTAAATGATATGATAGACAAATAACCTATTAAATCTTGTTGGTAAAACTTTTTCAGTAGCTTACTCAGATGCATCCTGTGAAAGCTGACTTATTCACTTGAAAGTAGTAAGTGTTACTGATATATCAAATAAAGTTACTACACACAAAACAAATTTCTGGAGCTCCTTGGGGACAGATATTCCTGTAGTGGCTACCACATGGTAGATATTCAATGAATATTTATAGAATTGAAAGGGTAGTGTGTGGCAATATGTGCATTGAAAGTCATTGGGGCAGATCTGAGTAGAAGTTTGCCCGGGAATTGACATGATGCTTCAGAGAAAGTTCTTGATGAGAGCATTTTAGTCATTGTGATGTGTCAACTTGGCTAGGCTATAATACTCAGTTATTTAATCAAACGGCAATCTGGGCATTGCTGTGTAGGTTTTTTTGTAGATGTGGTTAGCAGTTGCAATCAGTTGGCTTTAAGTAAAGGAGATTACTTTCAATAATATGAGTGGGCTTCATCTAACCAGCTGAAAGGCTTCATGAGCAACAACCGAGGTTTCCCAGATAAAGAAAGATTCTGATGCAAGACTGTATCAGCTCCTGTATGAGCCTGTTGGCCTGCTCTATGAACTTCAAACTTGCCAGCCCCCACAATTGCATAAGCTAATTCTTTCAAATAAATTTAAATTAAAAATACTTTGAAAATATATATTCTTTGAAAATATATACTGGTTCTATTTCTCTGGAGAATCCTGACTGATACAACCACTTACAAGAATAAAATGAGGAGTCTTCACTTACCACTTAGTAATATAATATGTGCTTCAGACTTTTACAGATTTTTTGAAATGTTATTATCTTTCTGGTCTTTTAAAGTATAGTATTGGACTTACTTTACACCATATATGAGACTACAGTGTCATTTTCTTGTTAATTTATCTAATTATATAGTTATCGAAATTTATTTATGTTAGGTAAACTTAACTCCTCATGATATTTTTTTTCTATCCATCTAGTTTGCTTTTACTATTTTCACAATGTAATAGACAAATCTCAGTAGACATATAAAAATAAAATGAACTTAATAAAATTGACTAGAAATATCTACAGGGAGCCAGAGTCAACTCAAAACTTTGTTAAGGACTTACTACTCTTGTTTTTCTGTTTTTCTTAAAACTTGTTTTACTAAATATATATTTGTATGTATATTTTAAGCTTCCAGATATTTGAACCTCAGTAACAGAGTTTTGTGTTATCCTTACTTTTTGTCTTTTTAATTTATTCTTAATGCTTTCCACTAAGAATTGAGCACAGACTTGGTGCCAAATACTGTTCTAGATTCTTGGGAAACGTCACTGAGAATGTACATTCTGGGGTGGGGGTGGGGAGTAGTTGGGAGACAGGTAATACATAGTCAACAAAATAAGTATATTATATTAAATATTTAAGGTTATATATACTAAGTAAAAACAAAAAACAAAACAAAACAAACAAAACCCCAGAAAACAAAAAGAAATTGGAGGATGGAGCAAGATGGCAGAATAGAAGGCTACACTGATCATTCCCCTTGCAGGAATGTCAAATTTTACAACTATCTGCACACAAAAAAGCACCTTCACAAAAATCCAAAATCACACAGCATCTCTGGATCCACATGGGGCGTTGGGGAACTCATCACCCTGAAGGGTAGGACACAGGCCTGGCTGGCTTTGCCATCTACTGATGGTAGAACTCTAGAGCCTTGAGCAAACACAGGTGGTAGCCAGGTAGTTGGTACAGCTTGCCTTGGGAGAGACCCACTTGCTGTGCTAGCTTCAGGTCTGACTCAGGGCAGTTTCCGTGGTGATGGCCACAGGGGTGCTTGTGTCACCCCGCCCCCAGCTCCAGGCGATGGGTTGGGCGGGGGTAAGGAGAGAGAGAGAGAGAGAGAGAGAGAGAGAGAGAGAGAGAGAGACTGATTGACTGATTGTTGGGAGAACATAAAGGAAGAGAACAAGAGTCTCTGCCTGGTAATCCAGGGAATTCTTCCAAATCTTAACGAAGACCAACAGGTGTTACTTCCACGAGTCTGCAAGAACCACAGTGTTATAGAGCTTGGGGCCTAAGTCCCTTAAAATACCTGGAAAGCCTTCCCCAGATTGTGAAGAGTACAATAAATACCTAACTTTTCAATGTCCAAAAGCCAACCAACATCAACAAGCGTCAAGAGCAGCCAGGGAAGCATAACCTCACCAAACAAACTAAATAAGGCACCAGGGACCAACCTTGGAAAAACAGAGATGTGTGACCTTTCAGACAGAGAAGTTGTAATAGTTGTTTTGAGGAAACTTAATGAAATTCAGGATACCACAGAGAAGGAATTCAAAATTCTATCAGATAAATTTAACGAAGACATTGAAGTAATTAAAAAGAATCAGGCAGAAATTTTGGAGCTGCATACCGAAGAACGCTTTAATAGCAGAATTGATCACAAGAATTAGTGAGCCTGAAGACAGTCTATTTCAAAATACATAGTCACAAGTGACAGAAGAAAAAAAATACAAAACAATGAAGCATGCCTACAGGATCTAGAAAATAGCATGAAAAGGGCAAATCTAAGAGTTATTGGGCTTAAAGAGTAGGTAGAGAAAGAGATGTTAGCTTTAAAGAGGAGGTAGAGAAAGAGATAGGGACAGAAAGTTTATTCAAAAGGATAATAATTTTTACCCTAGAATAGTATATCTGGCAAAAATATCCTTCAAACATGAAGGAGAAATAAAGACATTTGCAGATAAAAACTGAGTTTTCATCATAATGATCTTTTACTTCTTTGGTCAATTCCTAGGTATTTAATTTTATGTGTGGTTATTATAAATGGGATTACTTTTTAAACTTCTTTTTCAAATTGCTCGCATGCTACTGATTTTAGTGTGTTGATTTTGTATCCTGCAACTTTACTGAATTTGTTGATCAGTTCTAATAGTTTTCTTGTGGAGTCTTTCGGATTTTACAAATATAGATCATATCCTCTATAAATACGGATAATTTGACTTCTTCATTTCCAATTTGGATGCCTTTATATCTTTGTCATGTCTGATTTCTCTAGCTAGGACTCACAGTGCTATGTCGAATAACAGTGTTGACATCGGACATCCTTGTCATGTCTAGATCTTAGGGGAAAGGCTTTCTGTTGGGGTCTGCATGTTTCCTAAACAAAGGAATGAACACACAAGACAACACAGGACAAGACATACATGGCGGCCGCCATTGTTACTGGTTTCAGTATCAGACTAAAGTGCAGCTGAATTGGAGAGAATGGTTACAGGTAGTAAAACTTTGCTTAGAGCTCACCAGTTAGGGGATACTATGCCTCTAAATTTGTGGACCTTGTGTAACTCTATCACTCAGGCATTAGAGTTACTTGAGACTGATTCAGAGTGTAGTGATGTAGCCACAGGAGGAAAGGCATCTGAGGATTTGGGAAAAAATAAATCTGAAATGGAGCCCATTTATGCCAGGGTAACAGAGGATGGGGGGGTAGCAAAAGGGGGAGAAGAGGAAGAGCTAGCTCTTCCTTCTTCTAAAGGGAATTCTGACATGCAGCGTATTATGGGAATGCTTCAACAGATATTACAGATACATTCTTCTAATTCACCTTTGCGAGCTTTCCCTGTTTCTTTTCCTTCTGCCCTGTTAGAAGAGGATTTTCCAGTGCCTCCAATCCCCCAGTTTCCTTACCTTTGTCTGGCAAAGTTTTCTCAGTGCCTTTCCCACCATTGGGGGAGGGAGAAAAGAAAAAGATAAGAAAATTTAAGGAGCTGGATCCGTTTCGAATTATTCGTGCTTCTTTTGCTCCTAATGCTCAGTTTCCAAATGGTGGCAATAATGTCCAATTTAATGCCTTACAATTTAAATTTTTGAAAAAAATGAAAGCTGCCATTTCTAACTATGGACCTCAATCTCCTTTTATCCTTGGTCTTCTTGATGCTTTTTCATCAGAAAATTTGATGATTCCTATAGACTGGGAGACTTTGGGGAAGGCTTTTCTTGATTGTTCTCAGTGGTTACAATTGCACAGCTGGTGGATGGACAAGGCGCATGTACAGGCTAGAAAAAATGCTATGTGTGATCCAGGACCCACTGAGGAACAACTCACAGGCACGGGCCAGTATGCTACTCTTAATGCTCAGGCTGGCCTAGATGATGTCGCCCTTACTTAAATCAAGACTTTGTTTTTAAGGGCCTGGAATAAGGTAGAGATAGCAGGAAAACCTTCCCTTTCCTTTGTGAAAATTTTACAGGGCACAAATGAACCATATTCTGATTTCGTAGCCCATCTTCAGGATGCTGTCTTGAAAACTGTGGGTGTTGGCCCTGCTTCAAAAATTTTGTTACAAACATTGTCTTTTGAAAATGCTAATGCTGACTGTCAAAAATTGTTGAGACCGTTAAAGGCCAGTGGGGCCAATTTAGATAAATATATTAAAACTTGTGCTGGTGTTGGAGGGGCTATTTATAATGCTCAATTATTTGCTGGAGCTTTGTCTAAAGCCTTAAAAGAAAATAACAAACAAGGTGTTTGCTTTCAGTGTGGTAAACCTGGACATTTCAAGAAAGAATGTCGTAAAAAATTGAACACTTTTATCCCTCAAGGCAGAAAGCTGCCTTCAGAGGTGTACAAACGTTGTGGTGAAGGCCGACATTGGACAAATGAATGTCGTTCGAAAACTGATAAAAGTGGAAATTTACTGTCTCCTCTCCTGGGAAACGGGAGCCGGGGCCCACAGGCTTGGGGCCCCAACAATTACAATACAAGTCTACTACAATACCCAGTGAGCAATGGCCTACAACATCAAGGAATGAATTCAAGTCCCCCTTAAGGATCCCACACCTTACCCCAGTTTCTCAACTTTATGTGGCAACTAAACAGAGCGCCGCTGCTGACTTAGCTATTACTCAGCCTTATACCTTGTCTCCTAATAGAGAAGTATATAAATTAACTATTAGAGTGTGTGGCCCTTTGCCAAAAGGACATGTAGGACTTTTGTTAGGTCAAAACAACAGTGCTATACAGGGGTTAATGGTGATTCCAGGAATCATTGATCCTGATGTTACTAATAAAATTCTTATTATGGTACAAGTCTCACAATTTATACTCCTAGAGGCAGGGGAGCGTATTGCACAATTACTTTTATTGCCTTTTTTCTTGTTCCTATCTAGAGAGGTATCTCGACAGGGAGGGTTTGGTAGCACAGGAAAAACTATTTTTTGGGAAACTTTAGTTTCTAATCAAAAGCCCTTATGTTCATTGCACATTAATGGAATAGTTTTTGAATGGTTAATTGATACGGGGGTGGATGTGTCTATCATTTGTTTAAATTAGTGGCCTATACAATGGGAAAAAAGACAAGTTTCAGTTATACTCACTGGCTTGGGTGCTGCTTCTGTGGTTTATCAAAACATAGAACCTTTAACCTGTGTCGGTCCTAAAGGTCAACAAGGTCAAGTGTTTTTTTATATTGTTCCTATCAATATTAATCTTTGGGGACAAGATCTTTTACAACAATTTGGTGCTTTTTTAAACATTCCTCATATTTCCTCAGCTGCCAAAAATATGATGTTCAAAATGGGCTATAATCCTTTAAACTCATAGCCACTGTTCACCAGCCTCAAGTTTTATAATTAAAGTGGAAAACTACCGCTCCTATTTAGGTGAAACAATGGCCATTATCTAAAGAAAAACTTAGGGCTTTAAAAGAGTAAGTCAAAAAACAATTGGCCGAGGGGCATATAAAGCCAAGTACTTCTGCATGGAATTCCCCTGTCTTTGTCATATTAAAAAAAAAAAGTGAAAAATGGCGTTTATTAACTAATCTTAAAACTATAAATGTTTACATTCAACCTAGGGGAAGTTTACAGCCTGGTCTTCCGAATCCTGCCCTTATCCCACAAAGTTAACAATTAATGGTCATAGATCTCAAAAATTGTTTTTTCTCTATTCCATTACAACCTCAAGATTGTAAAAAGTTTGCCTTTACTATTCCTAAATATAATAATGGACAGCCCATTCAAAAATATCAGTAGAAGCTTCTTCCCCAGGGTATACTTAATAGCCCTACTTTATGTCAAAAATTCGTACATAGGACTTTAAATCCTATAAAAAATCAGTTTCCAACTGTGTTAATTTATCATTATATGGATGATATTTTATTGACTACCCCTGATGTAACCCTCCAAAATCAAGTTTTTAAGGTTTTACAAAAACAGTTAATTCATTATAATTTACAAATATCTCCTAAAAAGGTACAAACTCAGTTCCCCATTCAATATTTGGGGTATCTATTGGCTAAAAAACAAATCCACCCACAAAAGGTTCAAATTAGGAAAAATCAACTTGTGACCCTTAATAATTTTCAAAAATTGTTGGAAAATATCAATTGACTTCATCCTATCTTAAATATTCCTACTTATAAATTACAACATTTGTTTGCTACCTTAAAAGGAAATTCAGATTTAAACAGTTCTCAACAATTATCCCCTACTACAAAAAAAGAAAAAAAAAAAGGTCTTTTATAAAAAATAAAATTAGTAAAGCTCACCTTGATTATGTTATACCCGATCTTCCACTCTCTTTATGTCTTTTTCATACTCCTCATTTACCAACAGCCATCTTACATCAGGATCATAACATTCTGGAGTGGCTATTTTTGGCTAATAAAGCCATTAAAAAAATTCACACTTATATTGATAAATTGGCTAAATTAATTATTAAAGGGCGACATAGAGCTCGTCAATTGCTTGGAACTGACCCTGTAAAAATTATTACCCAATTATCTAATCAATACATTAAATCTTTACTAGAAACTCATAAAAGATGGCAAGTGGCTTGCGCTGAATATACTGGTTCCTTTTCTCAGCACTATCCCAGTCATAGATTATTTGCTTTTCTACAACAATGTTCTTTCCTGCCCTATAATCCTATTTCTAATACTCCGGTTAAAGGTCCCACCTTTTTTACTAACACTTCTAACAATAGAAAAGCTAAATACTGGGCATCGGATAATTCAAAAATTTCTCATTATCCATTTAAATCTGTACAACAACAACAACAACAAAAAAACTTTTTGCCATTCTTATGGTACTACAAAATTGGCCTCAAACCCCTTATAATATAGTTAGTAATTCCCAATATACTGTGTATGTAACTAAGTATGTTTCTCAAACTTCTTTACCATTACTGCCAAAAACCCCTTTACAAAAACTATTTTCCTTATTGTTCTTGACTCTTACTTCCCGTACAACCCCCCTTTTTATCACTCATATTCGTTCACATTCAACTTTACCAGGACCTTTAACTTTTGGTAATAGCCAAATTAATTCTTTACTTATTGACAATGTCCAACAAACTCAAAATAAACATCAATTACATCATACTAACAGTTTAAAATTACAAGGGCGATTTTCTATAACACGCCGTCAAGCCCAAACTATTGTCAAAGCCTGTCCATCTTGTGCTCCTATTATTGCACCCTTTTTAAGTCCAGGTATAAATCCCCAAGGCACTCAACAAAATCATATTTGACAAATGGATGTCACTTATGTTTCTTCTTTTGTTCGTTTAAAATATGTTCATCATACAATTGATACTTGGTCACACTACCAATGGGCTACACCATTACCCTCTAAAAAAGCTAATTCTGTTATTACTCATTTACTTACTTCCTTTACAGTTATAGAAGTTCCTACTAAATTAAAAACTGACAATGCTCCTACTTATTACTCTCATAAATTGGCTGCCTTCCTCTCTTCATACCACATTCGTCATTCCACTAGTATTCCATTTAACAGTCAAGGTCAAACAATTATTAAAAAAGCTAATACTACCTTAAAATTACAACTTTTAAAACAAACAGGGGGAAATGGATGAGATTCCCCAAAACATCAAATTCTGAAAGCTCTTTTTACTTTAAATTTTCTTAACTATTGGCGCCAATTACAGCAATCTCAGCAATAAAACATTTTCAACAACCATTAGAAAAGCCACAAGCTAACAATTTGTGGGTGTACTATCCTTCATTACAAGGTCAATATTTAAAAGGAAAAGTTTTACAATGGGGTCGAGGTTATGCTCTCGTTCGTACAGGTGCTGGAGACGAGTGGTTCCCATCCCGACAGTTAAAGCAGTGCCATGGCGAAGAGGAGCCGGCCGGAAGACTTCCTGGCGGCATTTCAAAAATTAAATCTGAGTACTCAGAAAACCTTCACCTACGAAACTCGTCGAGCGGAACCCCCGACATGGGGTGAGCTGAAAAAACTTACTCAAGAAGCTGAAGGAGTTGTTCAACAAGCTGGACAGCCCAAAACCTCATTGACCTTATTTCTGGCTATACTAGCTGTAGTGAGTTGCCAAATAACAGCTGGAGAATTCACATATTGGACTTATATTCCCTTTCCACACTTATATCAAGGTGTGGCCTAGGGAGACAAAGAAGTTTTAGTATTTACTAATACTACTACTTGGATGCCATCACCTTTTTAAAATCAGGATCCTGAGTTAGACACGGGTACAGTAAACAGTTCATATCAATTTGGGGTGAAAGGGTTACCTATATGTCTTGGGAACAGTCCACATTGTTTACATCCTTCTCATGAGGCTTGGGCTGTGCGCTAAAAATCATAGTCACATTGCTGCCTTTACTATGATTATTGTTACTCAGAGTTTTAAATATAATCATACTGCTCTACTTAACAAAACCTTGCCTACTACATTATCCTTATGTCCTACTCCTGACGTGTCTGGAGGTGTTTCCCAATTAAAGTGGACTAGATGTAAAAGAAGTAGACCACGATTATTATTAGAGGTAAAAGGTAGAAATTATAGATACCTTGTCACTGACTGGAGTGTGCATGGAGATTTTTAGAGTAAGTTTAGCCACTTTAGCCTACAATGGCATAAAAATACTCATAACATTTATGCTGATGGTAACGAAACTATTTGGCATGATGGTGGCTTGTCGCCCCCTATGCCACATTTGGCCAACACTTCACAAATACAAAGTCATATATAAAAGTTACTAGCTGCTGGCAAACCAAGGTCTACTTTTACGGGAAACATGTCCTTAAATACCACTAATCTTTCTAATCCTTTCCATATATCTTTACATCAAAACAGATCTAAATATGTCATTACTTGTGTTAAAAAACCTTACTTGTTGTTAGTAAAAATCTTTAAATGGGATAATAATACAGCAGTTGTTAACTGTACGGACAATTGTACATTTTTAAGCTGTATAAATACTACTTGATGGCATAATAATTAAAATGAGACTCTCTCCAATATATATATTTTAAGAGCTGAAAAAGAAACCTGGTTACCTGTAAACTTGACACGCACCTGGAGTAAATTTACTGGGGTTACTCAAATTTACAAAGTAATGCAAGATCTTGTCCACCACAGCCAGAGAGCAGTTGGGATCGTCGTAACCACAGTACTGGGACTTGTGGCCATTGCTTCCACCGCTGCTGTTGCTGGACTGGCGTTACATCAGAATATCCAAAATGCAGAGTTCGTGCAACAATGGCATGAACAATCTCACTTGTTGTGGCAACAACAACGAGACATCGATGCTCATTTGACTGAACAAGTAGATAACTTAGAACAAGTGGTTTCTTGGATAGGGGATCAGCTGATAGTGTTAAATACTCGAGCCTTGTTAAAATGTGACTGGAATACTACTCAATTTTGTATTACCCCTGTTCCTTTTAACAGCACTGTACATAATTGGATAGAGATAAAAAGGCTTTTAATTGGCCATAACAATCTTTCCCTGGAAATACAAGAACTAACACACAATATTTCTGAAACATTTCATAATCAGTTACCATTGTTGACTGGCGCAGATTTAATGACTGGTATTGCGCAAAGCTTGAAATCTTTAAACCCTATGAGTCCTGTAAAAACCTTACTGACTTCTGTTTCTAGTAATGTATTGATTGTTGTTTTTGCCTTTGTCATTTTCACAGTCTACTAGAAACGGTGCCAAAGGGCAAACACCAAATCCCAACGAGCCCAACATGTGATGATGGTTTTGAAAGAAATTCAAACCTGTAAATAAGAAGGGGGAGATGTAGAGGACTGTGTGCTCGCAAATGAGAAGTTCCCGATAAGCCCTGCTCTTGCAAACAAAGCAGGACATTCCTTCTCTGCAAACAAGAAGGATAAAGGAGCCAGCTGTAAACAGTGGGCTCTGGGAACTGGTCAGTGTTTTACTGATCTTGTGAGTCAAGGAAAGGTCAGAGAAGCAACACAGGTCCCGTGACTTGGCAACATTCCACAAATGGCTGGATAAAATAAAGCAGTGTGTGCCGTTCGGGGTGGCCGCCATGTATGTCTTGTCCTGTGTTGTCTTGTGTGTTCATTCCTTTGTTTAGGAAACACGCGGACCCCAACACTTTCAGTTTTTCCCCATTCAGTATGATACTAGTTGTGAGTCTGTTGTATATGGCTTTTATTATTAAGCTGTGTTCCTTCTATCCCTAGTTTTTTGAGAGTTTTTTTTTTTTTAATCATGAAGGGGTGTTGAACTTTACTAAATGCTTTTTCAGCACCCATTGTCATGATTACATGCTTTTGTCCTTTTTTCTGTTGATATAAGGTATCACATTGATTGATTTACATTTTTGGAACAATTTTTGCATTCCTGGGATAAATCCCACTGGGTCATGATAAAAGATCTTTTTGAAATATAGTTCAATTCTGTTTGCTAGTATTTTGTTGAAGATTTTTGCATCAATATTCATAGGAGCGATTGGCCTGTAGTTTTCTTTCTGTAATGTGTCTTTGTCTGAGTTTGGTATCAGGGTAACACTGGCCTAATAGAATGAGCTTGAAATTATTCCTTCTGCCGCTATTTTTTGGAACATTTTGAGTAAGATTGGTATTAGTTCTTCTCTAAATGTTTGGTAGAATTCAGCAGTGAAGCCATTGGGTCATGGGCTTTTCTTTGCTAGGAATATTTTCATTATGGGTTCAATCTTGTTACTTGTGATTAATATTTTCAGGTTTTGGATTTGCTCATGGTTCAGTCTTACTTTACTGCATGTCAAGAAAATTATCCATCTCTTTTAGATTTTCAAATTTATTGGCATATTGTTGTTCATAGTAGCCACTAATAATTCTTTGAATTTCTGTGACGTTGGTTGTAATGACTCCCTTTTCATCTCCAATTTTATTTATTTGGGTCTTCTCCCTTTGTTTCTTCATGAGTCTGGCTAAAGGTTTGTCAATTTTAAGTTTTCAAAAAAAACCCACCTTTTTGTTTTGTTGATCTTTTGCATTTTCGTCGATCTTTTGTATTTTCGTCATTTCAAATTCATTTATTTCTGCTCTAATTCTTATTATTTGTTTTCATCTCCTAATTTAGCATTTGGTTTGCTCTTGCTTTTCTAGTTCTTTAAGTGCATCATTAGGTATTTATTTGAAGGTTTTCTTCTTTTTTGATGTAGGCATTTATAGCTATCCATTCCCCTCTTAGTACTGCTTTTGCTGTATCACATAGGTTTTAGTATGTTGTGTTTCCATTATCATTTGTTTCAAGAAATTTTTCAATTTCCTTCTTAATTTTTTTCATTCATCCACTGGTCATTCTGGAACATATTGCTTAATTTCCATGTGTTTGTATATTTTCCAAAATTCATCTTGTTATTGATTTCTAGTCTTATTCTATAGTGATTAAAGAAGATGCTTGACATTATTTCCATTTCTTGAATGTGTTAAGACTTATTTTGTGACCTAACATATGGTCTATTCTTGAGAATGATCCATGTGCTAAGTAGAAGAATGTGTATTCTGCAGCTGTTAGATGAAATGTTATGTAAATATCTAGTGGGTTTATTTGTTCTATACTGCAGATTAAGTCAGTTGTTTCTTTGTTAATTTTATGTCTGGAAAATCTGTCCAATGCTGAAAGTGGAGTGTTGAGGTCTCCAGCTATTATTTTACTGGGGCCTATCTCTGTCTTTAGCTTTAATAGCATTTGCTTTATATATCTGAGTGCTCCGTTGTTGGGTGCATGCATATCTGCAATTATATCCTCTTGCTAAATTGATTCCATCATTACATAATGACTTTGTCTCTCCTTACAGTTTTTGCCTAGAAATGCATTTTGTCTGATATAAGTATAGCTACTCCTGCTCTTTTTTTGGTTTCCATTGGCATGGAATATCTTTTTCCATCCCTTTATTTCTAGCCTATGTGTGTCTTTATAGGCGAAGCATGTAATACTTCTGTTTTTTTTCATCCATTCAGCCACTCTATGTCTTTTGATTGGTGAGTTTAGTCCATTTACATTTAATGTTGTTATTGATAAGTAGGGACTTACTCCTGCCATTTTGTTATTTGTTTTTCTGGTTGTTTTACAGTCTTGTCTTCCTTCTTTCCTTTGTTCCCATTTTCCTTTTAGTGAAGGTGTTTTTCTCTGAGGGTAAGCTTTAATTTTTTCCATTTTTGGTGTATGTTTTATGTTTTTCAACTTGAACTTATCATGAGGCTTGCAAATCCAATCACACTACCCACTATTTTAAACTTCTGATAACACTGATTGCATAAACACACAAACAAACATGTAAAAAGAAAACTAACAAAAACTCTACTATTTATTTATTTATTTATTTATTTTGCAGTTGTTTTTTGTTTTGTTTTGTTTTGTTTTGTTTTTTTGGAGATGGAGTTTCCTTCTTGCCCAAGCTAGAGTGCAATGGTGCAATCTTGGCTCACTGCAACCTCTGCCTCCCGGGTTCAAGTGATTCTCCTGCCTCAGCCTCCCGAGTAGCTGGGATTAGAGGCACCCGCCACCATGCCAGGCTAATTTTGTATTTTTAGTAGAGACAGGGTTTCACCACATTGGCTAGGCTGGTCTCAAACTCCTGACCTCAGGTGATCTGCCCGCCTTGGCCTCCCAAAGTGCTGGGATTGCAAGCATGAGCCACCGCGCCCGGCCTGTTTTTTTTTGTTTTTTTTTTTTTTTAATTATACTTTAAGTTTTGAGATACATGTGCAGAACGTTCAGATTTGTTACATAGGTATACATGTGCCATGGTGGTTTGCTGCACCCATCAACTCGTCATCCAGGTTTTAAGCCCCACATGCATTAGATATTTGTCCTCATGCTATCCCTCCCCTGCCCCTCACCCCCTGACAGGCACCAGTGTGTGATGTTCCCCTCCCTGTGTTCATGCATTCTCACTGTTCAACTCCCTCTTATGAGTAAAAACATGCAGTAAAACTCTACACTTTAACTTCATCTCCTGGCTTTTTAACTTTTTTTTTTCCTTTATGTCTTATTGTACTGTCTACATCTTGAAAAGTTGTTGTATTTATTATTATTGTTATTATTATTATTATTATTGAGACAGTCTCACTCTGTCCTCCAGGCTGGAGTGCAGTGGCATGATCTCGGATCACTGCAAGCTCCACCTCCCGGGTTCACACCATTCTCCTGCCTCAGCCTCCCGAGTAGCTGGGACTACAGGCACCCACCAGCATGCCCGGCTAATTTTTTTAAATTTTTTTTTTTTATTTTTAGTAGAGATGGGGTTTCACCGTGTTAGCCAGGATGGTCTTGGTCTCCTGACCTCGTGATCCGCCCGTCTTGGCCTCCCAAAGTGCTGGGATTACAGGCGTGAGCCACTGCACCCAGCCTGTATTTATTACTTTTGATTAGTTCATCATTTAATCTTTCTACTTGAATAGTTTACACACTGCAGTTACAGTGTTATAATATTCTGTGCGCTTACTATTACCAGTGAGTTTTGTACCTTCAGATGATTTCCTCTTGCTCATTAACATCCTTTTCTTTCACATTGAAGAATGCCCTCAGAATTTCTTGTAGGACAAGTTTGGTGTTGATGAATTCCCTCAGCTTTTGTTTGTCTTGGAAGGTCATTATTTCTCCTTCATGTTTGTAGGCTATTTTTTGCCAGACATACTATTCTACGGTAAAAGTTATTTTCCTTCAGCACTTTAAATATGTCATGCCACTCTCTCATGGCATTTAAGGTTTCCATTGAAAAGTCTGCTGCCAGACATATTGGAGCTCCATTGTATGTTATTTCTTTTTATTACTATTTTTTCTCTTGCTGCCTTTATGATCCTTTCTGTATCCTTGATTTTGGGGAGTTTGATTGTTAAGCACCTTGAGATAGTCTTCTTATGGTTAAATCTGCTTGGTGTTCTTGAATGTTGATATTCTTTCTGAATGTTGATTTGGGAAGTTCTTCATTGTTATCCCTTTGAATAAACATTCTATGCCATCTATTTCTCTGCCTCCTCTTTAAGGCCAGTAACTCAGAATTGCCCTTTTGGAGCTATTTTCTAGATCTTTTAGACACAGTTCATTGTATTTCATTCTCGTTTCTTTTGTCTCCTCTGACTGTGTATTTTCAAATAGCCTGTCTTCAAGCTGACTAATTCTTTCTTCTGCTTGTTCCATTCTACTATTAAAGGCATTCTTCAATATGCCAGTTGAATTTTTCAATTCTAGGATTTCTGCTTGATTCTTTTTAACTATTTCAGTCTCTTTGTTGAATTTACCTTATAGAATTTTGAATTCTTTCTCTGTGTTATCTTGAGTTTTTTTTAGTTTCCTCAAAACAGCTATTTTACATTCTCAGAAAGGTCATATATCTCTAATTCTTCAGGATTAGTTCCTGGTACCTTATTTAGTTCACTTAGTGAGGCTATATTTCCCTAGATGATGTTGATGCTTGTAGATGTTCATCTGTGTCCGGGTATTGGAGAGTTAGGTATTTATTGTATTCTTCACAATCTGGGCTTATTCATGCCCATCCTTCTTGGGAAGGCTTTCCGGGTATTCAAAGAGACTTGGGCCTAGAGTCAAATAATACTGTGTTTATTTCAGACTCATAGAGGTACTGTGTTGGTAGACTTGGATACGATTTGGAAAAGTTCTCTGTATTACACCAGGCAGAAACTCTTGTTCTTTTTCCTTACTTTATTCCAAACCGAGTCTCCCTCTCTGTGCTGAGCTACCTAGACCTGGGACTGTGGTGATGCAAGCACCACTGTGGCCACCACCACTGGGATTGTGCTGGGTCAGATCTGAATCCAGCACAGCACTGAGGTCTTTCCCAGGGCCCTTCCTTTTAGGGTGGCAACTTCCCCCATGCCCCGGGCATTTCCAGAGATGCTGTCTGGGATCCAGGGATAGGAGTCAAAAACCTTAGCAGTTGACATGATGTTCTATTTTACTGTGGCTAAGCTGGCACTCACACTTCAATACCAAATCCTCCTTGCTCTTCCCTCCCCTTTCCACAGTCAGTAGAGCCTCTTCCTGTGGCCACCACCACTGGTCCACAGGGGTTCTGCCAGGCTACTGGTGATGTTCACGTAAAGCCCAATGTCTCTTCTGTCAGCATATAGAAAATGCTGCCAGGACTGGGCTCACCCTTCAGAACAGTGGGCTCCCTTCTGGTCCAGGGCAAGTTCAGAAATGCTGTTTAAAAGCCTAGGCCTGGACTTGGTGACCCCAAGAACTTCCTTGTTGTTCTACCCTAATGTGGCCAAGCTGGTACCTACGGTGCAAGACAAAGTCCCCTTTACTCCCCCCCCCTTTTTTTTTTTACCTTTTTACTTTTCTCAAACAGAAGGGGTCTTTCACCATAGCCACCACAGCTGGGAATGTTCTGGGTCATCCCTGAAGCCAGCACATCTCAGAGCCCAAAGCCCACAGTGTACTCCGTGGTATCACTGCTGGTTATTAAGGGCCCAAGGGCTCCTTAGTTAGCAAGTGATGCATCCTGCCAGGATTGGGTCCTTCCCTTCAAAGCGGTGGGTTCCCATTTTGCCAGTGTGTGCTAGAATTGTCATCCAGGAGCCAGGGGCTGGAATGGAGGTCTCAACTCTGCATGGTGCCCTATACTACTGTGGCTGAAGTGATATTCAAGATGCAAGCCAAAGTCACAAAGTCCTCTTTCTCTTCCCTCTCCTCTCCTTAAGCAGAAGAAAGGACTCACTTTAATTGCTGTAAGCTGTACTACCTGGGGTTGGGGGAGGGATGGTGCAAGTACTCCCTTAAGCCATACCAGCTGGTGTCTCCCTAGGTCACATGCCACCCTAGTTCACTAGCTTTAAGACCAACCTAGCACTAGGAATTTCCTAAGAATTGCAGTGCTTGTGTCCTAGACTGCATTTCAAGTTTTCCTAGGAACCCAGAGCTCTTCAACTTGCAGTGAGGAGGCTTGCCAAGAAACTCAAGTTCTAGCTGCTGGGACAGGCAATTCTCCTCTGGCTAAGTCTGGTCCAAATGCTTACTTTGTGTGCTGGCTTAGACCAGTATGACTTTATTCTGCTCTATGACAGGGCAGCACTGAGCTCAATTTACAGTCCCCCAGTAGCTGCACTCTTCCTTCCCAAAGTGTACAGATTCCCTCTTGGCACTGCACACCTGGTGCTGGGTATGAGGGAGGCAGCAAACTGTCTCTGCTGCCTCTTCAGTGCCTCTTTTATCGATATGAAATTAAAACCAGGTGCTGTAATTGCTTACCTGATTTTTGGTTCTTGCGACTATGCTTTTCTGTGTGTAGATAGTTGTTAAAGTTGGTGTTCTAGTGTGGGGATAAATGGTGTAGGCTTCTATTCTGCCATGTTGCTCTGTCCACCTCATTTTCAATCTATGCTTGTCCTAGACAAAGTGTGTCTCTTGATGATCACATATGAATAGTTGAATTAATATCTACCCTATTTTTACTCTTTTTATACTTGCTCTTCTTGTTTCTTTTTTTGTCTTACACTCTTTTCCTTCATTATTTGCTTTTATGTAAGCATTTTATATAAATTCTTTTTCTCTCCTCTCTTTACATGTCAATAATGCTTCTTTTTAAAAACTTTTTAAGTGGTAATCCTAGAGTTTGTAATATACATTCACAACTAATTCAAGTCCACTTTCAAAAAACAGTATACTGCTTCATGGATAGTGCAAGTAGCTTATAACAGAGTATTCCCAATTCCTCACTCCTATTCCTTATAACACTGATGTCACTAATTTCACTTACCCATAAATTATAATCACTGAATACATTGTTGCCATTTAAATCAAATAAGAAAATTAAAATATTTTATTTTACCTTTATTCATTCTCTAATGTTCTTCTTTTATTCGTGCAGATCAAGTTTTTGAACAATATAGTTTTCCTTTTATCAAGTTCTTTTAACGTTTCTTGCAAGGCAGGTCTACTGGCAACGAATTCCCTCTTTTTTTTTTTTTTTTTTTTTTGTTTGGCTTATCTGAGAAAGTCTTTCTCCTTCATTTTGGAAGTTTAATAGCCTTGATTTGAATACAGAATTTTATGTTGGTGTGGGTTTTCTTTCAACTTAAGTATTCCACTCCACTCCCTTCTTGTTTGCATGGTTCCTGAAGAGACATCCTATGTAATTAGTATCCTTGATTTTCTATAGATTTTTTCCCCCTCTGGTTACATTCAAGATTTTCTCTGTCTTTAATTTTCTGCAACCTGAGTACAATATACCTTGGTGTGGATACTTAAAAAATTATTTATTCTGCTTGGTAATATCTGAACTTCTTGAATCCATGGTTTGGCTTTTGTAACTAATTTTGAAAAACTCTCAGACATTATCCTTTTAAATATTTCTTATTTTCCTTTATTATTTCTTTTCCTTCTGGTACACCCATTATGCATATGTTAAATTTTTGTAATTGTCCCACAGATCTTGTGTTCTTTCTTCTGTTTATTTTCTAATTTTTTTCATTTTTGTTTCAGAAATTTCTATTGACCTATCTTCAGTCTCACTGATTCTTTCCTTATCTGTGTCCACTCTACTAACGAGCCAATCAAAGGCATTCTTTATTTCAGTTACAGTGTTTTTCATTTCTAGCATTTAAAAAATATTTCTTAGAGTTTTCATCTCTATACTTATGTTACTCTTCTGATCTTCCATGCTGTCCACTTTTCCCATTAGAACCATTAGCATATCAAGCATACTTATTTTAAATGCCTGGTCTGATCATTCCAAAATCTCTGCTATATCTAAGTCTTGTTTCAATTTTTGCTCTCTCTCTCTTCAAACTGCATCTTTTGTCTTTTGGTATGCCTTGTAATTGTTGTTGAAAGCCAGACATGGGTAAGAAGAACTGAGGTAAATAGGCCTTTAGTATGAGCTTTTCTGTTTATCTGGCTAGGAGTTGGACTATGTTTACTCTTTGCTGCAGTGATAGGTGTAATATGCTAAAATTTCCTTTTGTGTCCCTATTTTTATATGTTTTATTGTCTTTGAGTTTCCCTAAATACTTTTTCTTAAATAAAGTCTGAGATATAGATTTATTTCTATTCTTTCCCTGTTATAACACAGGAGCCCTACTGATGTGGCTCCTGCGTTATAAAGCTGTGATCTTCAAATGTGTTAATTAGTTTCCTCTCTTCACCTATTAGTGAGATAGAAATTCTAAATGGGACCTCAATGGAGTTTATTTCTTGGTACCCTACATTAAAGGCTAAAAGAGACTGTAGTGTGGTATTTCCCTTTCCCCAGGTAGGTTAGACTCTGGTAATATTCAAGATATGCTCTGGTAAAATAGTTTCCCACAAGGGAAGGCTTTTATTAACAAAAATAGAATATACTAGGTGTATTTCAACATGCTTACTCTTCCTTTAATCTTGCTGAAAGCATTAGGGAATTTTTCTCTGATCTGCCATCTGAGATCCCAGTGAGGCTCCTGAAAGGAAAACTCATTAACATGTGGGGGCTCCCCTATGACTGGGCCTCTTGGTTGCTCTCAACTGAGCTTCCAGCAACCTATCAATTGTAGTGAAAGTTTTCCTACCCAGGCACACAATTCAATGACTCACTTTTATTTCTTGGTTTCTACTCTGATAAACATTGATTCTCTGTGTTCATCTGTCTCTCCAATTTTGCAGGCAGTGGTTTGCACTGTGACCTCAATTCTCTGATGGCTCTAGGAAGAGTTGTTGATTTTCAGCTTGTTCTACTTTTGTTGTATTGTGAGGATGGGAAGAATATAGCTCCTTATATGTTGAACAGAAAATTGAAAGTCTTTACTGATTTTTGACAAAGGGGCTAAGCACATTCAATGGGGGAAAAACAGTCTTTTTTTTTTTTTTTAGAGAAGTATATATATATATATATATATATATATATATTTTATACTTTAAGTTCTAGGGTACATGTGCACAACGTGCAGGTTTGTTACATATGTATACATGTGCCACGTTGGTGTGCTGCACCCATTAACTCGTCATTTACATTAGGTATATCTCCTAATGCTATCCCTCTCCCCTCCCCGCTCCCCACAATAGGACCTGGTGTGTGATGCTCCCCTTCCTGTGTCCAAGTGATCTCATTGTTCAATTCCCACCTATGAGTGAGAACATGTGGTATTTGGTTTTCTGTTCTTGTGATAGTTTGCTGAGAATGATGGTTTCCAGCTGCATCCATGTCCCTACAAAGGACACGCACTCATCCTTTTTAATGGCTGCATAGTATTCCATGGTGTATATGTGCCACATTTTCTTAATCCAGTCTGTCACTGATGGACATTTGGGTTGATTCCAAGTCTTTACTATTGTGAATAGTGCCGCAATAAACATATATGTGCATGTATCTTTATAACAGCATGACTTATAATCCTTTGGGTATATACCCAGTAATGGGATGGCTGGGTCAAATGGTATTTCTAGTTCTAGATCCTTGAGGAATTGCCATACTGTTTTCCACAATGGTTGAACTAGTTTACAGTCCCACCAACAGTGTAAAAGTGTTCCTATTTCTCCACATCCTCTCCAGCACCTGTTGTTTACTGATTTTTTAATGATTGCCATTCTAACTGGTGTGAGATGGTATCTCATTCTGGTTTTAATTTGCATTTCTCTGATGGTGAGTGATGATGAGCATTTTTTCATGTGTCTGTTGGCTGTATGAATGTCTTCTTTTGAGAAATGTCTGTTCATATCCTTTGCCCACTTTTTGATGGGGTTGTTTGTTTTTTTCTTGTAAATTTGATTGAGTTCTTTATAGGTTCTGGATATTAGCCGTTTGTCAGATGAGTAGATTGCAAAAATTTTCTCCCATTCTGTAGGTTGCCTGTTCACTCTGATGGTAGTTTCTTTTGCTGTGCAGAAGCTCTTTAGTTTCATTAGATCCCATTTGTCAATTTTGGCTTTTGTTGCCGTTGCTTTTGGTGTCTTAGACGTGAAGTCCTTGCCCATGCCTATGTCCTGAATGGTATTACCTAGGTTTTCTTCTAGGGTTTTTATGGTTTTAGGTCTAACATTTAAGTTTCTAATCAATCTTGAATTAATTTTCGTATAAGGAGTAAGGAAAGGATCCAGTTTCAACTTTCTGCTTATGGCTAGCCAATTTTCCCAGCATCATTTATTAAATAGGGAATCCTTTCCCTATTTCTTGTTTTTGTCAGGTTTGTCAAAGATCAGATGGCTGTAGACATGTGGTATTATTTCTGAGGGCTCTGTTCTGTTCCGTTGGTCTATATCTCTGTTTTAGTACCAGTACCATGCTGTTTTGGTTACTGTAGCCTTGTAGTATAGTTTGAAGTCAGGTAGCGTGATGCCTCCAGCTTTGTTCTTTTGGCTTAGGATTGTATTGGCAATGAAGGGTCTTTTTTGGTTCCATATGTACTTTAAAGCAGTTTTTTCCAATTCTGTGAAGAAAGTCATTGGTTGCTTAATGGGGATGGCATTGAATCTATAAATTACCTTGGGCAGTATGGCCATTTTCACGATATTGATTCTTCCCATCCATGAACATGGTATGTTCTTCCATTTGTTTGTGTCCTCTTTTATTTCACTGAGCAGTGGTTTGTAGTTCTCCTTGAAGAGGTCCTTTACATCCCTTGTAAGTTGGATTCCTAGGTATTTTATTCTCTTTGAAGCTATTGTGAAGGGGAGTTCATTCATGATTTGGCTCTCTGTTTGTCTGTTACTGGTATATAAGAATGCTTGTGATTTTTGCACATTGATTTTGTATCCTGAGACTTTGTTGAAGTTGCCTATCAGTTTAAGGAGATTTTGTGCTGAGACAATGGGGTTTTCTAAATATACAATCATGTCATCTGCAAACAGGGACAATCTGACTTCTTCTTTTCCTAACTGAATACCCTTGATTTCTTTCTCTTGCCTGATTGCCCTAGCCAGAAATTCCAACACTATGTTGAATAGGAGTGGTGAGAGAGGGCATCCCTGTCTTGTGCCAGTTTTCAAAGAGAATTTTTCCAGTTTTTGCCCATTCAGTATGATATTGGCTGTGGGTTTGTCATAAATAGCTCTTAGTATTTTGAGATACGTTCCATCAATGCGAATTTATTGAGAGTTTTTAGCATGAAGGGCTGTTGAATTTTGTCAAAGGCCTTTTCTGCATCTATTGAGATAATCATGTGGTTTTTGTCTTTGGTTCCGTTTATATGCTGGATTATGTTTATTGATTTGCGTATGTTGAACCAGCCTTGCATCCCAGGGATGAAGCCCACTTGATCATGGTGGACAAGCTTTTTCATGTGCTGCTGGATTTGGTTGTCCAGTATTTTACTGAGGATTTCTGGATCGATGTTCATCAGGGATATTGGTCTAAAATTCTCTTTTTTTTGTTGTATCTCTGTCCGGCTTTGGTATCAGGATGATGTTGGCCTCATAAAATGAGTTAGGGAGGATTCCCTCTTTTTCTATTGATGGGAATAGTTTCAGAAGGAATGGTACCACTCCTCTTTGTACCCCTGGTGGAATTAGTCTGTGAATCCGTCTGGTTCTGGACTTCTTTTGGTTGGTAGGCTATTAATTATTGCCTCAATTTCATAGCCTGCTGTTGGTCTATTCAGGGATTCAACTTCTTCCTGGTTTAGTCTTGGGAGAGTGTAAGTGTCCAGGAAATTATCCATTTCTTCTAGGTTTTCTAGTTTATTTGCGTAGAGGTGTTTATAGTATTCTCTGATGGTAGTTTGTATTTCTGTGGGGTCGGTGTTGATATCCCCTTTATCATTTTCTATTGAGTCTATTTGATTCTTCTCTCTTTTCTTCTTTATTAGTCTTGCTAGCGGTCTATCAATTTTGCTGATCTTTTCAAAAAACTAGCTCCTGGATTCATTGATTTTTTTGGAGGGTTTTTGTGTCTCTATCTCCTTCAGTTCTGTTCTGATCTTAGTTATTTCTTGCCTTCTGCTAGCTTTTGAATGTGAAAAAGTCTTTTTTTTAATTATTATACTTTAAGTTCTAGGGTACATGTGCACAACATGCAGGTTTGTTACATATGTATACTTGTGCCATGTTCTTGTGCTGCACCCATCAACTCGTCAGCACCCATCAACTCGTCATTTACATAAGGTATAACTCCCAATGCAATCCCTCCCCCCTTACCCCTCCCCGTGATCAGCCCCGGTGTGTGATGTTCCCCTTCCTGAGTCCAAGTGATCTCATTGTTCAATTCCCACCTATGAGTGAGAACATGTGGTATTTGGTTTTCTGTTCTTGTGATTGTTTGCTGAGAATGATGGTTTCCTGCTGCATCCATGTCCCTACAAAGGACACAAACTCATCGTTTTTTATGGCTGCATAGTATTCCATGGTGTATATGTGCCACATTTTCTTAATCCAGTCTGTCACTGATGGACATTTGGGTTGATTCCAAGTCTTTGTTATTGTGAATAGTGCCGCAATAAACATACATGTGCATGTGTCTTTATAGCAGCATGATTTATAATCCTTTGGGTATATACCCAGTATTGGGATGGCTGGGTCATATGGTACTTCTAGTTCTGGATCCTTGAGGAATCGCCACGCTGTTTTCCATAATGGTTGAACTAGTTTACAATCCCACCAACAGTGTAAAAGTGTTCCTATTTCTCCACATCCTCTCCAGCACCTGTTGTTTCCTGACTTTTTAATGATTGCCATTCTAATCAGTCTGCTGTATTCAGGAGACCCATTTCACATGCAGAGACATACATAGGCTCAAAATAAAGGGATGGAGGAAGATCTACCAAGCAAATGGAGAACAAAAAAAAGCAGGGGTTGCAATCCTAGTCTCTGATAAAACAGACTTTAAACCATCAAAGATCAAAAGAGACAAAGAAGGCCATTACATAATGGTAAAGGGATCAATTCAACAGGAAGAGCTAACTATCCTAAATATATATGCACCCAATACAGGAGCACCCAGATTCATAAAGCAAGTCCTTAGAGACTTACAAAGAGACTTAGACTCCCATACAATAATAATGGGAGACTTCAACACCCCACTGTCAACGAAAAACAGTCTTTTTAATGGGTGGTGTTGAAGCAACTTGATAGCCACATACGAAAGAATGAAGTTGGACTCTTACCTAATACATAGGCAAAAGTGAACTCAAAATGTATCCAATACCCTTATAGAAGAGCTAAAACTATGTAACTCTAGAAGAAAACATAAGGACAGACCTTTGTGATCCTGAATTTAGTCATGGAGTCTTATATATGACATGAAAAGTCCAAGAAACTACGGAAAAATGATAAATTGGACTTTGTCTAGTTTTAAAACTTTTTGAGTCAAAAGATACTATCAAGCAAGTGAAAAGTCAACCCACAAAATGAGAAAAATATTTACAAGCCATATATCTGGTAAGGGACTTATATCTAGAATATACAAATAACTCATAACTCAATAGTAAGAAGACAGCTAATTTAATTAAAAATGGGCAAAGGATCTGAATAGACATTTCTTCAAAGAAGATATACGAATAACGAATAAGCAAATGAAAACGCATTCAACATCATTAGTACCTTCACTAGCTTTCTCAACGTCATTATTAAATGCATAAAAATCATATAGAGATACTACTTTACACAGAAAAGGATGGCTAAGATCATATAGTCAGATAATAAAAAGTGTTGTTCAAGATGTGAGAAATTGTAACCCTCACAGACCGATAGGGAGAATAAAAAGTGGTGCAGTCATTTCCACTTTGTGAAACAGTTTAGCGGTTCCTAAAAAAGTTGAATATAGTTATGAATTGACCCCCAATCCCAATTCTGGGCATGTACTGAAAATAAATAAAAACATTGACATACAAAAATACTTTTACAGGAATGTTAATAGTTACATTATTTATAGTAGCCAAAAGGTGGAAATAAGTCAAATGTCTATTAGTATTTTTTGGTGCCTAAACCTGAGATCAAATGGATAAATACAATGCAGTACCCACCATTGCAATACATGGATTATTATTTGACCATAATGAGAAATGAAGTACTGAGATATACTGAAACATAGATGAAACTTAGAAAACATTATGCTAAGCATTAATAGTTAGTCATAATAGACCACATGTTATATGATTCCATTTGCATAAAATACCAAGAATAGGCAAATCTATAAATATGGAAAGCATCTAAGTGGTCACCCAGGGATGAGGGGTTGGAACACTGAAGAACTATATTTGGAGTCTATGGGATTTCTCTTTGGGGTGATAAAATTATTTTAAAATCAATTGTGGTGATGGTTACACAAGTTTGTGAATATACCAAAAAACTGAATTGTATACTTTAAATATTTGAATTGTATGGTATGTGAATTATATCTCAATAAATCTGTTACAAAAACAGATATAAGAAACAGTTAAAATTAGAAGTCCAGAATCTATTGATACAAACTTTTTAGAAAACTAATAGGCCACATCTACTAAAACTGAACATATGTGTACCCTATGCCTATCAATTCCTCAGTATATATTCAAAAAATGCTCATGTGCATGAAAATATATGCATAATTATGCTTATAACAGTATAATAGTTCAAAACCAGAAGTAACCTAAACACCCATCAACAGTAGATTGAATACACTGTGGTATATTTATGCACTAAGATGTGGTACAGAAAGGAGAACAGACATGCTGCAAATGCATGTGACAATATGGATGAATCTCACAAGCTTAATGGTGATCAAAAGAAGCCAGACAAAGAGGAGTATATACTGAAGGATTCCATTTATTTAAAGCATGAAAGAAGCAAAACTAATACTCAGAAGAGTGGTTATCATTCTTGGGAATCGTGACTGGTAGGCAGCACAAAAGAGGCTTCTGGGGGCTAATCATGTTCTGTGTCTTGATCTGGGGGCTGGTTATATGAGTGTCCTCACTTTGCGAACATCCAAGATACACTTTTAAGTATATCTACTTTTCCATATATGTATTTTACTTAAGTAAAATGTTTTAAAAAACTGTTTAGTAGGATACATTTTTTATATATGGCTTTCATCAACTGAGGTACCTGCATGCAGATCAGAAATCAAATTTTTTTTTCTGCAAACAAGTTTATTCCAGTTATACTTGTTATAAACCAACAAAATGTACATGCAATACATAAACAAAGACCAGCAATGGATTTGGAGAATATTTTTTGCAAAACATATTACATGCAAATAATTAGAATACAGAATACATAAGAAGCCCATAAGAAGCAATACCATAAAGACAAGAAACTTAAAAAGAAGTGGGGCAAAATATATTGAGAGGCTGTTAAGAGAAGAGGAATTATGTAGAGCCACAAAATCTATAGATGTTCACTCTCATGACATAATCTGGGAAATGCAGATTCAAACACTAGGGAGGACCGGGTGTGGTAGCTCTCGCCTGTAATCCCAGCACTTTGGGAGGCCGAGGTGGGCAGATCACTTGAGGTCAAGAGTTCGAGATCAGTCTGGCCAACATGATGAAATCCCATCTCTACTAAAAATACAAAAATTAGCCGGGTGTGGTGGCATGCACCTGTAGTCCCAGCTACTGAGGAAGCTGAGGCAGGAGAATTGCTTGAGTCCAGGAAGTTGCAGTGAGCAGAAAGTGTGCAAGTGCCCTCCAGCCTGGGTGACAGAGTGAGACTCTGTCTCAAAAGACAAACAAACAAACAAAAAATACTAAAGTGATGCTAATTTTTACCCATTAGATTGGCAAAAAGAAGTCTGGAAAAACTGGATATTGGCAAGAATACAGGAAAAGACGAACTGCTCACCGCAGCTAATATGAGTATAAATTAGTGCAATTACTGTGAAAAGCTATTTGGCAATTCACATCTAGATAGATTGAAGATGCACATATTCTGTAATCTAGAAATGTCCCTTTTATGAGGCATGTTTATAGACTAATAGGAAGAAATTGCGAGAATATTAATTATAGCACTGTTTGTAACACAAAAAAAATAGAAGCAGTGAAAGTGTTCACAAGAATGAGAATATATAAGTAAACTATGGTGTATTCATATAATGGAATATTATATAGAAATTAAAATAAATGTGCTTCTATGTGTAACAGTAAAACATGGCTAAATCTAAGTCATCATAACATTGGGTGAAAAAAGCAAGTTGTAGAAATTGCGCATAGTGTAATGTAATTTGTAATGCAATATCACCAGAAAATAATTCATTTAACAAATCTGCACTGTGTGCACAGTCCTTGGTACATGGGATAGGTGAACAAAACAGAGATCTTTGCCCTCATGAATCTTATGTTTTAATAGTGGAACATTTACTGCTGAAATGAAACAGCAAAGTAGGGTGAGGGGATGGAAGAAACAGGGTTGGCAGGTGGCAATATTAAATAGATTCAGGTAGGTCTCATTAAAACTGTGAAATTTGAGCCTTTAAGATATTGAGAGAACTTAAACAAGTGGTTATCCTGAAAAAGAGCACTCTTTCCAGAGGGATCAGACATCGCTGCACCTATTAACCCATCATCCAGGTTCCCTTCCCTAGACCTTCACTCCCCAACATGTGTGTTGGTCCCCTCTCTGAGTCCATGTGTTCTCATTGTTCAACTCCCACTTACGAGTGAGAACATGCGGTGTTTGGTTTTCTTTTCCTGCGTTAGTTTGCTGAGGATAATGCCTTCCAGCTTCATCCATGTCTCTGCAAAGTACATTATCTCATTCATTTTTATGGCTACATAATATTCCATGGTATATGTGTACCACATTTTCTTTATCCAGTCTATCATTGATGGGCATTTGGGTTGGTTGCATGTCTTTGCTATTGTAAATAGGGCTGCAATAAAAATACATGTGCATGTGTCTTTACAGTAGAATGATTATATTCCTTTGGGTATATACCCAGTAATGTGATTGCTGGGTCAAATAGTATTTCTGGTTCTAAACCCTTCAGGAATTGCCACGACGTCTTCCACAATAGTTGAACTAATTTACATTCCCACCAACAGTGTAAAAGCTTTCCCAGTTCCCCACAGCCTCGCCAGCATCTCTTGTTTCTTGAGTTTTTAATAATCACCATTCTGCTATTCTGACTGGCGTGAGATGGTATCTCATTGTGGTTTTGATTTGCATTTCTCAAATGATCAGTGATGTTGAGCTTTTTTTTCATATGTTTGTTGGCCACATAAATGTCTTCTTTTGAGAAGTGTCTGTTCATGTTCCTTGCCCACTTTTAGATGGGGTTGTTTTTTTCTTGTAAGTTTGTTTAAGTTCCTTGAAGATTCTGGGGATTAGACCTTTGTCAGAAGGGTAGATTGCAAAATTTTTCTCCCATTCTGTAGGTTGCCTGTTCACTCTGCTGATAGATTCTTTTGCTGTGCAGAAGCTCTTCAGTTTAATTAGATCCCATTTGTCAACTTTTGCTTTTGTTGCAATTGCTTTTGGCATTTTTGTCATGAAATCTTTGCCCATGCCTATGTCCTGAATGGTATTACCTAGGTTTTCTTCAAGGGTTTTTAGGGTTTTGGGTTTCACATTTAAGTCTTTAATCCATCTTGAGTTAATTTTTGTATAAGGTGTAAGGAAGGGGGCCAGTTTCAGTTTTCTGAATAAGACTAGCCAGTTTTCCCAGACTCCTTTCCCCATTTCTTGTTTTTGTCAGGTTTGTTGAAGATCAGATGGTTGTAGATGTGTGGTGTTATTTCTCAGTTTTCTACTCTGTTCCATTGGTCTATATGTCTGTTTTGGTACCAGGACCATGCTGTTTTGGTTACTGTAGCCTTGTAGTATAGTTTGCAGTCAGGTAGCATGATGCCTCCAGCTTTGTTCTTTTTGCTTAAGATTGTCTTGGCTATAGGGCTCTTTTTTTTGTTCCAAATGAAATTTAAACTAGGTTTTTTCTAATTCTGTGAAGAATGTCAATGGTAGTTTGATGGGAATAACACTGAATTTATAAATTACTTTGGGTAGTATGGCCATTTTCACGATATTGATTCTTCCTATCCATGAGGATGGACTGTTTTTCCATTTGTTTGTGTCTTCTCTTATTTCCTTGAGCAGTGGTTTGTAGTTCTCTTGAAGAGGTCATTCACTTCCCTTGTTAGCTTTATTCGTAGGTACTTTATTCTCTTTGTACCAGTTGTGAATGGGAGTTCATTCATGATTTGGCTCTCTGCTTGTTTATTGTTGGTGTATAGGAATGCTTGTGATTTTTGCACACTGATTTATTGTGATTTTTGCACATTGATTTTGACTTTGCTGAAATTGCTTATCAGTCTAAGGAGTTTTGGAGCTGAGATGATGGGTTTTCTAAATATAGAATCATCTGCAAAGAGAGACAATTTGACTTCCTTTCTTCCTATTTGAATGCCCTTATTTCTTTATCTTGCCCGATTGCCCTGGCCAGAACTTCCAATACTATGTTAAATAGGAATGGTGAGAGAGGACATCCTTGTCTTGTGCCAGTTTTCAAAGGGAATGCTTTCAGCTTTTGACCATTCAGTATGATATTGGCTGTGGGTTTGTCATAAACAGCTCTTATTTTTTTGAGATATGTTTTATCAATACCTAGTTTATTGAGAGTTTCCTACATGAAGAGATGTTTAATTTTATCAAAAGCCTTTTCTGCATCTATTGAGATAATCCTGTGTTTTTTTCCATTGATTCTGTTTATCTGATGGATTACATTTATTGATTTGCATATATTGAACCAGCCTTGCACTTTGGAGATGAAGCCCACTTGATCATGGTGGATAAGCTTTTTGGTATGCTGCTGGATTCGGTTTGCCAGTATTTTATTGAGGATTTTTGCATCAATGTTCATCAGGGATATTGGCCTGAAGTTTTGTTTCTTTGTTGTGTCTCTGCCAGGTTTTGGTATCACAATGATGCTGGCTTCATAAAATGAGTCAGGGAGGAGTCCCTCCTTTTCAATTGTTTGGGATAGTTTCAGAAGGAATGGTACCAGCTCCTCTTTGTACCTCTTGTAGAATTCTGCTGTGAATGTGTCTGGTCCTGGGGTGGTTTTTTTTTTTTTTTTTTTTTGGTTGGTAGGTTATTAATTACTGGCTCAACTACAGAACTTTTTATTGAACTATTCAGAGATTCAACTTCTTCCTGGTTTAATCTTGAGAGAGTGTATGTCTCCAGGAATTTATCCATTTCTTCTAGATTTTCTAGTTTATTTGCATAGAGGTGTTTATAGTATTCTCTGATGGTAGATCGTATTTCTCTGTCACAGTAGTGATACCCCTTCATCATTCTTTTGTTGTGTCTATTTGATTCTTCTCTCTTTTCTTATTTATTTGTCTAGCTAGTGGTCTATCTGTGTTTTTTTCCCCCCAGAAAACCAGCTCCTGGAATCATTGATTTTTTGAATGGTTTTTTGTGACTCTATCTCCTTCAGTTCTGCTCTGATCTTAGTTATTTTTGTCTTCTGCTAGCTCTGGGGTTTGTTTGCTCTTGCTTCTCCAGCTCTTTGAGTTGTAATGTTAGGGTATCGATCTGAGATCTTTCTAGCTTTCTGACATGGACATTTAGTGCTATAAATTTCCCTCTTTTGGGAAATTTTAGTTGTGTCCCAGAGATTCTGGTATGTTGTCTCTTTGTTCAAGTTGGTTTCAAAGAGCTTCTTGATTTCTGCCTTAATTTCATTATTTACCCAGAGTCATTCAGGAGCAGGTTGTTCAATTTCCATGTAGTTGTGTGGTTTTGAGTGAGTTTCTTAATCCTGAGTTCTAATTTGATTGCACTCTAGCCTAAGAGACTGTTTGTTATGATTTCAGTTCTTTTGCATTTGCTGAGGAGTGTTTTACTTCCGATTATCTGGTCGATTTTTGAATAAGTGCCATGCAGCACTGAGAAGAATGTATATGCTGTTGATTTGAGATGGAGTTCTGTGGATACCTATTAGGTCCACTTGGTCCAGAGCTGAGTTCAAGTCCTGAATATCCTTGTTAATTTTCTCTCTCGTTGATAAATCTAATATTGACAGTGGAGTGTTAATGTCTCCCACTATTATTGTGTGGGAGTATAAGTCTCTTTGTAGGTCTCTAAGAACTTGTTTTATGAATCTGGGTGCTCCTGTATTGGTGGATATATATTTAGAATAGTTAGCTTTTCTTGTTGAATTGATCCCTTTATCATTATGTAATGCCTTTCTTTGTCTTTTCTGATCTTTGTTGGTTTCAAGTCTGTTTTATTAGAGACTAGGATTGTAACCCCTGCTTTTTTTGTTTTCCATTTGCTTGGTAAATTTTCCTCCATTCATTTATTTTGAACCTATGTGTGTCTTTGCACATGGGATGTGTTTCCTGAATACAACACACCAATGCTTCTTGACCCTTTATCCAGTTTGCCAGTCCGTGTCCTTTAATTGGGGCATTTAGCCCACTTACATTTAAGGTTAATATTGTTATGTGTGAATTTGATCCCATCGTCATGATGCTATCTGGTTATTTTGCACACCAGTTGATGCAGTTTCTTCATAGTGTCATTGCTCGTTAGGAATAGTAAGGAGGCCATGGATGGGGCAGAGTGAGTGAGGAAGAGAGTAGATAGATGGGTCAGAGAAATGATGGTGAGCCAGAAAATGTAGGGCCTTTTAGGAACTTTGACTCTAACTCTGAGGAGAATAAGGTGCCTTTGCAGGACTTTGAGTAGAGGAGCACCATGATTTGACTTATATTTTTAAAATAATCACTTTATGTTCTATGTTGCGAATACAAAAACTAGGGAGCAAGAGCTGAAGTAGAGAGACCTGCCAAAAACTACTCCAGTTATCCAGATGAGATATGATGGTGGATTAGACTTTATGCATACAAATGGAGATGATAAGTGGTTGGATTTTGGATGCATTTTGAGTGCAGCCAAAATAATTTCCTGATGGATTGGATGTGTAGTGTAAAAGAAAGGGAGGAATTAAGGATGATATCAATATTTTTGACATGACCATATGGATAATGGAGTTGCCATCAATTGAGAAGGGGAAGGCTGTGGGAGCAGTGGGTTTCAGAAAAAAGATTAGTAGTTTAGTCTGTGACATTTTATGTTTGAGATGTCTATAAGACATCTGAGTGGAGGTGCTGAGTAGGCAGTTGTATATATCAGACTGGAGTTTAGGATGCAGATCTGGCCTGCAGACACGAATATAGAAATTGTTAACATAAAAATGTTTTCTATAGCTATTGTACTGGGAGATATCACCAGGGAAGTGTAGATAGAGATCAGTAGAAGAACAGGGACTGAGTCCTGGGTCACTCCCATTTAAACAGGTCTGGGAGAAGAGGAAGAGCTAGTGAGGATGGAGAAAATAGGAGAGTGCAGTGTCCTGGGAGCCACGCAATGTAAGTGAAGTGAGAAGAACTCACTCATCAACTATGTCAAATGCTGCTGATAGTTCAAAATGAGAGATTAAAAATTGACCATTGTATTGAGCCATGTGAAAGCCATTGATGACCTTGACAAAAGTAATTTCAGTTGAGTGGAAGAGGTACATACCCGATTGGAATGTGTTCAAGAGAGACCAGGAGAAGAAAAATTAGAAATAGGCAACTGTTAAAAGAGAATGACAGAGTAGTCAAACTGGATATCTGAGGAAATAACTTTCCTGACATAAAGAATAGATATTGTAAAGGCCCTAACACAATAGTGAGCATGGCTTGTCTGAGGAATAATAGGGAGGCCATGCCTGGAACAGAGGGAATGAGAAGTAGAATAGACAGAGAAAATGGAGGATAAGGAAGGATTATTTTGGGGGGATCCTTCTTGATGCTAGATTGATGTAGATAGAAAGCCTAGGGGATTGTGGTCTCAGATCAGGAGTCCTGGTTCAAATAATGCCTTACACTGAACATGAAAATATATATCTTATACAACTGTAAAAGATTTCCATCAAAGGGGAACAAAGAAATGGTGTAATGGTAGGTAGGAGGATTGAAGTCAAGAGTATGTACACATAAAAGAATGTGTGTATGTCACATCTACAGCCATCTGATCTTTGACAAACCTGAGAGAAACAAGAAATGGGGAAAGGATTCCCTATTTAATAAATGGTGCTGGGAAAATTGGCTAGCCATAAGTAGAAAGCTGAAACTGGATCCTTTCCTTACTCCTTATACGAAAATTAATTCAAGATGGATTAGAGACTTAAATGTTAGACCTAATACCATAAAAATCCTAGAGGAAAACCTAGGTAGTACCATTCAGGACATAGGCATGGGCAAAGACTTCATGTCTAAAACACCAAAAGCAACGGCAGCAAAAGCCAAAATTGACAAATGGGATCTCATTAAACTAAAGAGCTTCTGCACAGCAAAAGAAACTACCATCAGAGTGAACAGGCAACCTACAGAATGGGAGAAAATTTTTGCAATCTACTCATCTGACAAAGGGCTAATATCCAGAACCTACAAAGAACTCAAACAAATTTACAAGAAAAAAACAAACAACCCCATCAAAAAGTGGGCAAAGGATATGAACAGACATTTCTCAAAAGAAGACATTCATACAGCCAACAGACACATGAAAAAATGCTCATCATCACTGGCCATCAGAGAAATGCAAATCAAAACCACAATGAGATACCATCTCACACCAGTTAGAATGGCGATCATTAAAAAGTCAGGAAACAACAGGTGCTGGAGAGGATGTGGAGAAATAGGAACACTTTTACACTGTTGGTGGGATTGTAAACTAGTTCAACCATTATGGAAAACAGTATGGCGATTCCTCAAGGATCTAGAACTAGATGTACCATATGACCCAGCCATCCCATTACTGGGTATATACCCAAAGGATTATAAATTATGCTGCTATAAAGACACATGCACACGTATGTTTATTGCAGCACTATTCACAATAGCAAAGACTTGGAATCAACCCAAATGTCCATCAGTGACAGATTGGATTAAGAAAATGTGGCACATATACACCATGGAATACTATGCAGCCATCAAAAAGGATGAGTTTGCGTCCTTTGTAGGGACATGGATGCAGCTGGAAACCATCATTCTTAGCAAACTATCACAAGAACAGAAAACCAAACACCGCATGTTCTCACTCATAGGTGGGAACTGAACAATGAGACCACTTGGACTCAGGAAGGGGAACATCACACACAGGGGCCTATCAGGGGAGGGGGGAGGGGGGAGGGATTGCATTGGGAGTTATACCTGATGTAAATGATGAGTTGATGGGTGCAGCACACCAACATGGCACAAGTATACATATGTAACAAACCTGCACGTTATGCACATGTACCCTACAACTTAAAGTACAATAATAATAAATAAATTAAAAAAAAAGAATGTGTGTATGTATATATAAACATATACACATATATAATAATGTGTGTATAGAGAGATAGGTAGATAGATAAGAAATAAGAGTACAATTGTATCCTGAGAGAAACTATACAGTAGAGAGTACAATATTGATGATGCTAGCGATAAGGGAGAGAAAGATGGTAGCAACATCATTGAATTGGTTTGAGAGAAAGAGATCTAGTGGGAAAGGAGGGGAACTTTTAGACAGGAGTCTGGAAATTTCATGTATGATATCAACAGGAAAATCATATATATATATAGGCAGGTGCAGGTAGGTGAAATGATATGGTGGTAGGGGTCTGTGATGGTTAATATTAAGTGCCAACTTGATTGGATTGAAGGATGCAAAATATTGTTTCTGGGTGTGTCTGTGAGGGTGTTACCAGAGGCGATTAATGTTTGAGTCAGTGGACTGGGAGAGGCAGACCCACCCTCAATCTGGGTGGGCACTATCCAATTGGCTGTCAGCGTGGCTAGAAAAAGCAGGCAGAAAGTGGAATGAGCAGACAGCTGAGTCTGTGGCCTTCATCTTTCTCCCTTGCTAGATGCTTCCTGCCCTCTAATATCAGACCCCAAGTTCTTCAGCTTTTGGACTCTTGGACTTATACTAGCGGTTTGCCAGGGGCTCTCGGACCTTCGGCCACAGGCTGAAGGCTGAACTGTTGGCTTCCCTACTTTTGAGGTTTTGGGACTCAGACTGAGTCACTACTGGTTTCCTTGCTCCTCAGCTTGCAGATGGCCTATTGTGGGACTTCACTTTGTGATCATGTGGGCCAATTCTCTTTAATAAACTCCCTTTCATACACATATATCCTTTTAGTTCTGTCCCTCTAGAGAACCCTGACTAATACAGGGTGTGTGGAAGTGTTCTTCTGAGGGCTACACTTTTCTAGTATAAATAGAAAGCGAGAGAAGAGGTGGGATGGAGAGGTGGTATAGAGAGTTTGATGGGAGAGAAGCTATGAAGTAGTAAGTTAAAATGGTCAGAAAGTTAAGGGCCAGGAGATTTAAAGAATGAGTGCCTATTAAGAGTCTCATTTAAGTTAACGGTCATGAATTTAAATTGAAATGAATCATGTAGTTATATATTTTCCTTTGGCCAGATTTCTCTTTGTAGGCTCAGGCTTGTTGAAGTGTACTTAACCAGGGTTGTTATTTTTCCTATGAAACAATACAAAGTGAAAAGGCAGGACAGTGGAGGGTATATGTAGATAAGTGATTGTAAAGACTGAACATGGCATTTGAGCTAGGGAAGGAGGGGAGAGAATACAATAAAGGGAAGAAAAGATAGTGAAAATCTGGTAAGATCAATGCATTGGAGATTCTGGTGAGGCTGAAAGAAAGTAGGGTCCCAAATGAGTTAGGTGAAAAGAGAGGAGGGTATGGTCAGAAAGAGGGATGTTTGAAATTGAGATTATGGAGGGGTTCCCATAATTATAGTGACAAGGGCTAGACTATGGCTGTGTAACTGAGGTGGAGTTGAGGGCAATGTTATGGGGGAGAAATGTTCAAGGAACTGAAAAAGCCAGTTTGTCAGAATTATCATTCTTGAACTTACCAAGAATTAAAGCAGGACAACTACCTTTGAGAATGACTGGGTTGTAGGAGTTAAAAGTTTTGAGAAATGAGTGGGGAACAGTTGAAATTTTTTTTCTTTTCTTTTCTTTTTGAGATGGAGTCTCGCTCTGTCGCCCAGGCTGGAGTGCAGTGGTGTGATCTCAGCTCACTGCAAGCTCTGCCTCCTAGGTTCACGCCATTCTCCTGCCTCAGCCTCCTGAGTAGCTGGGACTACAGGCGCCCGCCACTACGCCCGGCTAATTATTTTTTTCTTTGGTATTTTTAGTAGAGATGGGGTTTCACCGTGTTAGCCAGGATGGTCTCGATCTCCTGACCTCGTGAATCCGCCTGCCTCGGCCTCCCAAAGTGCTGGGATTACAGGCGTGAGTCATCGTGCCCGGAGGGGAACAGTTGAAATTTGTTATATGACAACAACAAAGGCTAGTCAATGACATAAGTTGTCAAAAGTTGGAAGTTTTTAGGGGGGTGAAAGGGGGATTGCTATCTAAAGGCAGCAACGAGAAGCAGCAAAGTCACTTATATAAGCTTTAGGATCTGTGGTACAGTGGTGGTAGGAGTGAAAATTCATATGCTCCTCATGAGTGGGCTTCAGGAGATCTAGAATCCCCATGGAAGGGGAAATTCAGAGAAGAGGCTTAAAATACGGAGGAATTACTGAGGGTGCACTGTGTTTTATTAGTAGAGGAGCAGTGAGAAAAGTGAAATAAAGAGGGGATGTGGACACAACCTTATGGTGGTTAGAATGTAGGAGTTGAAGGGTGTCTTGGGGTAGCTGGCACAAATGGAGATAAATGTCATCATTAGATGAGTTGTAATGATTCAAGGCAGATCAGGGTGGCAGGATTTTGAGGTTTGGGCTATGGAGGGGTGACTGTCTGGAGCTTCCTGTCAACCCCAAGTGAAGTGAGGAGTGTGGTCTTAGACTTGGATCACTGGTTCAAACAATGCTTCATTTTGCTCCAGGAAACAGAAATCACATTGATCTGTAATGACAGAAAAATAGGCTGAAAGCTACACATCACATTCAGGATGGGACTACCCCTGGGGAAGTGGGAGGGGAAATGGAAATGAAGTGAAGGTCAAGGAAACCTCAATTTTTTCTGTAACACTTTTAGTCCTTAAAAGAAAGACAAAGTAAGTATACCTAAATGTTAACAACATTGAAATCTGTGTAGTGAAAACACTGGTGTTTATTACATTTAATGCCAGGGACATTGTAGGTACTCAATGAATATTAGTTGTTGAATGAGTAAATCTCTCTGTTTTAAAAGTTTTTCCAACAAACATACACAATTCTCAAATTAACACAAAGTGCTACAAAAGCAAAGAAAAGGGAATGAAGTAAGGTGGGGAAGGCTTGAGAAATCCTTGCGGAAAGAGTGATTTTTAATCTATATAGATCTATACCACCATACATAGGGTGCAAGCTAAAGACATAGTTCTATCTCCATCTTACCTCAACGCTCTAAGGTTCTGGGTGAGTATCCAGAAAATGATCTTGAACGTTTAGTCCTTTCAAGTAAATACCGGCTCGTCAATTTTCTCTTCCAACAGACACTGGGTGGTGCTATTGCCCCAAACTTCCCCCCATCACGTATTTATTACTTCAGTCTATAGACATCTCCACAACCAATGTGTCTTGTGGGCCAAAGTGCTAGGGATTAGGGATATAAAGGTGAATAGCCTCAGTTGTTCTGTGATTATTATAAACTGCTATCGTGTTCAGTGGCCGAGAAAGTTGCAAATGTGACTTTTACATTTCATAGGAGAGCACTACTGTCACAGAAATGTCCAGTTGTAGGGGTGAATGGTCCTGAACCACCCACCCTCACCATGAGCACCCCTACTCCACGACGTGGCCAAGGATTAGAGTAGACAACACCGAGCCCCACTTCCAACCTACTGTTAGGTTTTCATAGCGTCCTTAGGCCCCAATGGTTATAAAAAGCCGAGAGAGCCTAAATACCGGTCATTCAGCCTGGACCTCGGAGTTCCAGATGTTCTAAGCTCACTGGGCAAGATGTGTCTGCTTATTGCAGAGGCCTCTGTTATTGTGAAGGAGTGAGAGTACTCGGGATGAAGGGAATGTGGACCCTCAGGACTAAAGCAGTGGAAGAAGTCTGGGAGGTGGGGTCTGGGGAGGCGGGGTCGACTCTGACTTCACCAAGCCCCTGATCCTGGAGGAGAGGGAGGACGCAGGCTCTGGACGCTCTAGCGGAGGAGGGGAAGGGGGCGAGCCCGGAAACCTTTGCCCAATCAGAGAGGGCTGGGGCGGGGCCTGCTACAGGGCTTAGCACTGCAGGGTTCTGCGCGGGAACGCTAACCTGGTCCGGAGCAATCCTGTGTCTCAGCCCCACGGACAGCTTTTCACTAGTCTTCAAGCCTTCAGGTGAGGACCTGCGGCCTCACAGAAGCCAGAGGACCATGGGGATGGGAAGGCGTCGGGGTTGCGAGGCGGGGGATGCTGCGCCTTCGGGAACCAGAGGAGCCGGAGTTGGGGCTGGCGCTTCGCGTCTGCACCGCCGCCGGGCCGAGCAAGTCCGCGCCTTTGTCTTCCCGGGGCGCCGCCTTCTGCGCGCGAAGCCGAGCCCTCCCGGGGGCCGGTCCCTGGAAACAAGGCCCCGGGGTTGGGAGTCGCGGGGCGCGGACCCTTAAAGGGGCCCGTCCGCAGTAGCTGCAGGTCGGAGGCTTAGAGGATGAATTTGGGGGCCGTCCGGAATGGGCCCTCTGGGTCTGGGTCCTCGTTCCTTCCCCTCCCGTGGCCATTAGGCTGGGCGCCAGACAGCGCTAATAGTTATTTGAAAAAGTATGCAAACTGCTCTTGACAGACTGGCCTATGAGCCCGGCCCTGCTATTATTTATTTGTTAGTTCCAATTTCCCAGCTCCGAGCTTGGCGTCTGATCGCTTGGCAGAGGAGGGTCTTAGGGTAAACTTGACGGAATGGAGGCATGTTCGGCACTTCTGGCTGCTTGGGGGCCTCTCCATTCTACTCCAAGCACTAGTGATAGTATCCTACTCCACGAGGGTGGGGCTGAGCTCGCGCAAGAGAGCTCTGCCCTCCGATTTCTGGACTATCCTATTGTCTCTTCTGGACAAACTCGGGACGCTCACAGGGCACCAGGCATTTCGTCAGGTCCACAGCCATGCACTTCTGAACCTCATCTCCTTGCAGAGAAAACATGGTGAAAGAAGACTTACTTACATTTGGTTTATCCCATTCTGCTGAAGTCCTGGGTCTGATCCTAGTTAGCTGTCCCTTCTTACAACGTTTATAAACCAATACCACAAAGAGCTATTATGAGACGTGTATTGTAATGCCTTAATGTACTGTCGTCTTTGGGCATTTAAAATAGATAGAAATCAGTACAACTTATGCCACTCTGTGTGTGTGTGTGTGTGTGTGTGTGTGTGTGTGTGCTGCTCCCCATCTCCTAAAAAAAAAAATGCCAAAAAACAAACGTAATTTTTAAAAAAGTGGAGATGCTCGAATAGTGCTCTCTCCTGTTACAAAATCATTAACTGGTTAAAGCCAGTCTTTATTTTTTCTTCTGTCCCGGTCTGCTCTTGTGCTTCTATCACCTCCATTTTACCCTTGCTGTGATTTTAAGAGTCAGACATATTGGCTTTGGGTTTCTGGAGCATCTTAGTTTCTGGTGCATTCTGATCCAATGGCATTTACTGCCTATCAAAAACGGGGTAATGATGTGGAGTTAAAATTTTTCTAACAAAAATATTAGTTTTCTAAGATCTGTTGCTGTTTTCCTGTTGAAAATGAGCAGGTAGAATATACATTGATATGAAATGTGAAAATTTTTGCTTGTGACCCTTTAGTTCGAAGATAGTTCTGCCAGGTAAATTTTCTTAAAAATGTTTTTTCTTTTCAGGCTATCTTCTAGTCAAGATGAGTGATAAGCCAGACTTGTCGGAAGTGGAGAAGTTTGACAGGTCAAAACTGAAGAAAACTAATACTGAAGAAAAAAATACTCTTCCCTCAAAGGAAAGTAAGTCTTGCGGGGTTCTAGTGGAAACAAACAATAGAGAAAGCTAATAGGCTCAGTAAATAAACGTAACTTCTAGTGAATTTTTGCCACAAAGTAAGCAAAAATTAGAGTACCATGGTATTTAATGTTACAGTTAAAAACATCAAATAGTCGTCTTCCTACTTGGGTTATATAAGTAGTTCTCACATAAGACTTAATAGGAATAGGGGGAAACTAGTTTCTTGTTGGAAAATTACTAAAAACCAACTTAAAAATCAATCTTGGAATATTGGATTTAGCACTAGAAAAATTTTAGTTTTGTTCACTTTATGCTTATTAGACATTTTCCTGCATCCATCAGTTTGGGTCAGTGGTCTTATACCTAAAGGTCCATGCAAACTTTGCAGTTTTGGCCTTCTCTCTCTGATGATGAGATAAAGATAATGAACAAGTTTAGATCTTGGGTGCACTTAGGGCTTGCAGACTCAAGGGATAAGTGATCAGTTTTGCCCTCCAGAAATACAGCCTGGTGGAGAAACTCCAAGTGTCTTTGCAAAAGTTGAGGGGAACTTTTTGTCTTGTTAGCTTTGAGAGTTCCAAAGTTAGTCAAAATTGTCTGAAAAGGTATAACTTCCTAGTTGTATACAGATAGATAAATCTGAAGAAATTGCTTCATAGCTCAGTCATGAATCATCTATGAAAAAATGGCAATGGCACATTTCTGTCTCTCAAATGGGAAAAAAATCCTCCACAGTTATAGATTCTAATGAATATTCCAGTAGTTAACATACGCACATACATGCGCACACCCTAATGTAAGGATTTGTGGTTAATGCCTTGGCATTCTAAATTTAAGGCATGTATGCAGACTTCAATGACTTAGCAAGGAGCTCTTTTGAAAGAAACTGAACTTAATCTTAGGTAAATGCGGTTAATGATTTTTGTGTTTGTCTTTCCAGCTATCCAGCAGGAGAAAGAGTGTGTTCAAACATCGTAAAATGGGGATCGCCTCCCAACAGCAGATTTCAGCATTACCTGAGAGTCTTGGTTTTAGACTTGTTTTTTGTAAACCCATGTGTTTGTAGAGATTTTAGGCATCTTCTGATGTCTTCTCACCTATGTTCCCTGGCTAAGAAGTCAGAGGTAGCCAGTGTTTCCTTAAATTCATTTTTAAACTTACCATTGGTGCATATGTTCTGGATGGCAGATGCTGTCAATAATCTCACCATCGATGTCCTTTGTGTATGTAGTTCTTGCATCCTATACTGCATAAGCGTGTTTTAAACTGCTATGATGGGTGCTTCCATTGCTTCATAATCTCCATGAAGTTGCGTGTTTTTGCAGCTTTTCACAGTTTATTTGCATTTCTAATGTAGTAATAAAGTAACCAATATAATCATTATCTTGAGACTCCTGTGGTTGACTCTTGGTGGTCTTCTGTGGAATGGAAAGTACACACGGATATACTTTTCAGCCAAACAGAATGGTTGAAGGAAAACTGTTTTAGCAGATTATTCACGTGGGAAATGTTCACTTCTCTCCAGGTCTAGTGGGTCCTGACTTGGGGATGCTAGGTGCTTTTTCTTTAGAGTTGGAATCACAGAGTTAGAGAACCTTGGGAAGGGAGATCATGTGGACTAACCCCCTTATCTCAGAATTAAGAAATGAAAATACAAGGTCTGAAGTGATCTGTTCAAGACGAATATTAAAGAGGAGTGCTCTTGCCTTTTGGAAAATATTTTTCAACTTAATGGAAGGGGACACCAAAGGCTGGGGTTGGATGGGGAAGGGGCCAGAGGCACGTGCTAACATGCACTGTACTAAACATAATATAACTTCTGTGGAGCATAAATTCATATCTAATACCTGTTAATGACCTGTAGTAGAGAACTTCTGGTTTGGTTTTTGTGTAGAACAGAATTTGCTGTCTTATGAACCAAGCATTTTTGGTGTTCACAATGAACATAAGTGCTATGAATTGAATTGTGTTCCCCCAAATTTGTATGTTGAAGCCGTAACCCCCAGTGTGATTATATCTAGAGGTAGGTTCTTTAGGAAGTAATTAAGATTAAATAAGGTCGTAAGGATTAGGTTCTAATCCAACAGGACTGTAGCCTTAAGAAGAAGAGGAAGAGTGAGAAAAAGAGGGAGAGAGAGAGAGCGATCAAGAAGAGAGCGATCAAGAAGAGAGCGATCGAGAGAGAGAGAGATCACTGCCATGTGAGGACATATAATGAGAAGGCGGCTGTCTACAAGCCAGGAAGAGAGCCCTGCAGGACCTTGATCTGGGACTTCTAGCATCCAGAACTGTGAGAAAGTAAATTTCTATTTAAGCCACACAGTCTATGAAATTTTTGTTATGGTAGCTTGAGCTGATTAATATAATAAGGAATACATATAAATGCAAATGTCTGAATCCATGCCCTTAATACTTTCATCACTTTAAATTTATTCAAGCCAGTTACATATAATCCCACCAATTAGGAGTGTTAACATTTGTGTGTACTGTATAACCATCCTGACTGTGGCTCTATTAATCCAGACTGTGAGCTTTTTCTACAAAAAATAAGTAAATTATGCTTTTAGCACCTATTTGCAACCTCAAGTATTATTCCTACCTCCCTTTTCTAAGGGCTCATATCCTTAAACAAGAAGTGGAAGCCATTTTTTCTCTATAGCTTAAATTTCCACAAGCAAAACAGTAGGTGGGTCAACTTTGATCAAGTGCCAATGAAGTGACACAATCACAGGGCTTAGTGTAGCCAGAGGATTTGAACCTTGGAAGTAACCATGTCGGTCACCAGTAATTTACCTCCTATCTGAAACAGTTGTCCAACAGTCACTCAGCCCCTTGCAATGACATGCTATTTATACTGTATCTCAAATTGCCTCCCTTCAGCTCCTATCCAACAGTCCTCAGACAGTTTTTTGGATATCTTCACAAGGTAGTTAATCTACCCTCCAGTATTTAAAGTCAGCTGTTGTGTGCCTGCCCTCATACCTCGAAGTCTTTTCCAGGAGACACTTCTCAGATCCTTTGGACCCAAGTCACATGGATGGGGAACCATGCTGGTTGCATGTTAGGTGTGCCCAAGTTTGCCATTATCAGATTTCTTTGGATTCTGATTCTATCACTGAACATATTTGCTCTCCTTGCAGTGTTGCTACTTGCAAATTTGATAAAAATGCTGTATATCCATGAGAGATCCAGCAGCCTCTGTATTTGTACACTAATCCAACTCAAGATTAGGCCCATTTCAAAGGGCCTAAAGGAAAGCATGAATATTGTCAGGTAAGCTGGGATTGGACGATAACTCCCAGTGTTCAATTATACCGGGTATCTATCCTTTTCGTTAAGGTAGTGATTCTACCCTGGGTAGTATAAGTGGTAAACTGAGAGGGAGCAGATGAAAGGTACATGATGAGAGGTGAAATAAATGTGGTTGCTAAGTGAATATTCACACAAATGAGATGGGAAAAACATTTGCTTACCTGCTGTAGATTTTCCCTGTATTTTTAAAATAATGTCGGGCTACTCTTTTAGCTACAAGGTTCACTTGTCTTTCCCAACCAAGGGAGGATTTTTTCCCCATAAGCCCAATATAAAAAGAGATTGAGATTTATCAACCTGAATTCATTTATTAATTGCAAAACTGACATTGCTAAGCCTTTGTTGTAGCCTTACGTTGTTGTGTGCAGTTACATTTATAGAGAAAGGAAAAAGAGGTAACATTGACGGAGCCTGGAGTAGATCTAGAGCGTGCTGCATGATAGAAATGCATTTGCTAAGTGAAGAAACCAGGGCTCATAGAGGAAAGGAGACATTTTTCAGGTCACACGTGAGAAGTTACTGCTCAATACATAAACAAGGTAACTTAGAACAATGTACAGAATGTAGCTTAGATTTGTGATGATTATTTGTGAATATATCCAGGAGAACTTTTCAAAGTGTGGTCTCTTAGCCATGAGCATTAGGATCAGCCTTGCTATTTAGTGTGTATTCCTGGGCCTCATCCCCAGAGATTCAGATTCAGTGAGAGCAAGGGATGTTCTCTTGTCATAATTTTGCAAAATTATGGTGTATATATTATTACTTCTTTCCTTTTATGATTTGTGACTTAATCTTTTTTTTTTTTTTACAACATCTATCTTCTATGTCTCTCTCACTTAGAATGTTTCCTTCCTGAAAATTGGTATTGTTGATATCTTGAGAGGAACAGATGGAGTAATCAGTCGGCAATACTTTTACTTTAGCTTACTTGTTCTCCAAGTATTGGTCCATGGAACAGCACCATTAGCATCACTTGGGAACTTGTTAGAAATACAAATTCTCAGGCTCTATCCTAGAACTAATGAATCAGAAACTGGTGGAGGGGCCCAGCAAACTGTTTCAACATGCTTTTCAGGTGATTTTGATGCATATTCAAGCTTAAGAACCAACCACTGCTTTAGGTAAAAATGAAAATGCTTTCAGGACTGGGCTGTAGTAGGTAGCTAGAACAGACACTTAGGAAAACATAAAGTTTTTTTTTTTTTTTTTAATTCAGCAGGCATTTGTCAAGAGCCAATTACATCTAAGTATGTGTGCAGAGAATGTAAGAGATGAATAAGAGACAATCCTTGCCCTCCAGAGACTTACAATGTCATAGAAGGGATAAAGTAAGAATGCCAATGGCCAAATAAAGTGTGTGAAGTGTCTTAAATAGATTCAAAAGTGGGAGAGCCGTATCTTGGGTGGTGCATATAGCTTTTGCAGGTCATTGTGCTGTAACACACTCTTGCTTTCAGGATGCACTGACCTACGATGATGCATGGACAGAGTACCCTTGTTAGAGGTAAGAAATCAAGTAAGATATAATAAGCACATTCATATGAGGGAAAATGTGTATTGTACATGCTTCAGCATCACGAGTTTCCATGCAGCTAGGTTTTGGATCTCTAATTTATTTTCATGAAGGCTGGACCTGAATTTTAAGGGGACAAACAACTGGTAAGCAGAGAATTAGTGGAGGCAGGGATAGCTGTGGGGGAGAATAGAAAGGAGCTGTATTACTATGATTATTGTTGTTATTATTACCACGTGGACAAAAAGAATACAAACATTTTTTACTTTGGTCTCTTTGCTTTACATTGGGGGCGGGGGGAAATGATGTAGTTTTGTCTTCTAAATCAAGCCCTGAGATTTTCCAACCGCTTCAGAGCACTACATTTCCCACCCTGTGTTAGATTTTGTTAAAAGAGATTGGCCTATGGATATAAAAGCCTTTTCTTGACTTGAGCAGAAATTCTCTGACTTGGGGGAGGAGAGTGCTTCTGGAAAACAAGGGACCTGGCTGACAAGTCACTGCCTTCAGTTCTGATCAAAACCTCAGTGAATCAGCCTGGGTGTGGTGGCTCATGCCTATAATCCTAACATTTTGGGAGGCGAAGGCAGGCAGACTACTCGAGCTCAGGAGTTCAGGACCATCCTGGGAAACATGGCGAAACCCTATCTCTACCAAAAAATACAAAAAACTAGCCGGGCATGGTGGTACATGCCTGTAGTCCTAGTTACTCAGGAGTCTGAGGTGGGATTATCACTTGAGCCTGGCATATGGCGATTGCAGTGAGCCGTGTTTGTACCACTGCATTCCAGCCTGGGCAACAGAGTAAGACCCTGTCTCAAAAACAGAAACAAAAACAAAAACAAAAAACCCTCAGTGAATCAGAGAGAGGAAAAATGGCAAAAGAGCAGTCTCCAAAGACATAAACGAAATTGAGGATAGTTATGAATGTATAAAACATCCTTAAATATTTATCAAATTTAAAATTGTTTTCTTCACAGTAGTTATTCCTAGAAAAATACCCAAACTGAGAATGTGTTACTGCCATTGGCTTAAAAAATTGTTTAACTATGCCTCTAAGTAACCACCTTAGGAAGAAAAAATATTATAGGAAATTTTTTTTTACCAAAACAATATTTCTTTCAAATATCTATGACTATTTTGAATATCTATATTAGAAAATATTGATGAAATGTGAGAATTACAAAACAGAAATTACAGAAGTAAAACCCTTCCCCTTTCCTACAAAAAAAAAAAAAAAACAAAACACTTAACGACTAAGAAGAACGGAAGTAACAGGTTATCAATGAGTTACCATCTCAAATGCCCTGTCTTCTAAAGATGTTTCCTGTCAGACTATTGAAGATCAGGTATTTCTACTGCCAATGAAAAGTGTACATACTATGAAAAAATAATTTTATTTTTGTTTAAAGAAAATAAGATGATAAAATCCATTGACAAGAGCATGGTGAGAAAGAGTTCTGGGAAACCATACCTACAAATGAGAATACAACAATTCTATATGAAATATTAACAATCTAATCTGGCATTATATTAAAAAAAGAACCTAAAAGCACAAATCAGGATTCACTCAAGGATACAAAGATTGTTGGTACTGAATATTTTTTGTTGTCGTTTTTTATACTTTTAGTGTCATACCAAAGAATCCTTTGTCAAATCCAAGATCATAAAGATTTACTTCTATATTTTCTTTCAAGAATTTAATATTTTATTTAAGGTATTTGATCCATTTTGTGTTAATTTTTATATATAATGTGAGGAAAACATCCAAATTCCCTCTTTTGTATGTGATTATTCAGTTGTCCTAGCACCATTTGTTTAAAGGTTATTTTTTTTCTTCATTGAGTGGTTTGGCACTCTTGTAAAAAAAATCAACTGACTATAATCAATGGGCTGCTTTGTTGACTCTCATTTTTTTCCATTGATCTATGTTTTTCTTTATATCACTACCATATTGTTTTGATTTCTGAAGCTTTCTAGTGAGTTCTCCAATTTTGTACTTCTTTTTCAAGATTCCTTTTGCTACTCTGTGTCACTTAAATTTGCATATAAACCTTAGAATCAGCTTGTTAATTTCTACAAAAATGACAACTGGGATTTTGCTAGGAATTATGTTGAGTTGTAGATTAATTTGGGGGAGCATTTCCCTCTTAACAATGCTAATTCTTCCAATTTATGAATGTGGGTTGTCTTTCCACTTATTTTGATCTTTTACAATTAATTCATTTATGTTTTATAGTTTTCAGAGTTCAAGTTTTGCCCTTCATTTGGTAGACTCCTTCCTGAGTGTTTTATTCCCTTTATGTAATTATAAATTGAATTGTTTTCAGAATTTCATTTTAGAATTGCTGATTGCTAGTATATAGAAATAGAAATGATTTTTGTATATAGATCTTGTATCCTGTAAACTCGCTCAACTGGTTTATTAATTCTAACAATTTTAAGTGAGGTTTTAAAGGACTCTTTATGTACAAAATCATGTTAATTACTAATAGAGGAAGTTTTACTTCTTCTTTTATGATCCGGATTCCTTTTGTTTATTTTGTGTATAATTATAATGGCTGGAACTTCCAATACAATGTTGACTAGATATAGCAAGAGCAAATATCCTGATCTTAGGGAGAAAGCTGCCAATCTTTCACTATTGAATATGATACTAGCTGTGGGTTTTTAATAGATGACCTTTGTTATGTTGAGGAAGTTCCATTCTGTTCCTAGTGTGTTGAATGTTTTTATTATGAACAGGTTTTGGATTTTATTGAAATTTGTTCTGTGTCTACTGAAATGATCATTTCTTTTTCCATTTTTATTCTATTGATATGACATATTTCATTCATTGATTCTCAGATGTTAAGCTATGTAGTGTGATGGGTTCTCTACCAGGTTACTTAAGGGTGTTTGTCTGCTGCTTGAACACTAAAGGCTGGGCAGTAAGCCAGAGCTATGGTGCCTAGAAAAGGAGGGGTGTCCCTGAGAATTCAAACATCCTGGGACATAGCTGGGAACATACCAAAAGAAACATTCCTATCACACGCACACAGTAGGCAATGAGCCAGAAAATTAGCTTAAAAGCAGCTTAGAGATGAGTGGTGGACAGCTCTCTTTAGTTGTCTTGCTGCTGCCCAGGAATGTCCTGTATGTTAGTCTTAATAAACTCATCTTCTTGCTGAGCTAGACTTGTCTGAGTTGTTTTGTGGTCTTTTGGTTTCTTCACAGTCTGGGGAGTGGGAGGGAGTGTTACAGTCCTAGATTTTTCTTGTAACAAGCTAATCTTGCATTCCTAGAATAAATCCCACTTGGTCATGGTATATAATAATTTTTATGTATTGCTGGATTTGGTTTACTAATATTTTATTATAGATTTAATAGGTGACATTGGTCTATAGTTTTTCTTTGTACAGTCCTTTTCTGGTTTTGTTATAGTAATACTATGATATTAGTCAGAAATTATTCTCTCTTTTTAAGGAAGCATTTGGTAAAGACTGATGAGCAAATACATTGTTGAGCAATGTATTTGAATTAATGGAAGGATATTTTTGTCAACCTAGAATGCTATATCCAGTGGAAATACTTTTTGAATGAATGCAGAAAAAAAGACATTCTCAAATATCCAAAAGGGGAAAGAATTCCTTACTTGCAGATGTTTTTTATTTTTTTCCAAGAGGGAAACATTAATATACACCAAGGAATGAAGAGCTTTGAAAATGGCAAATTTATGTATCTTGATATGAAAAAAAAGACAGAAAGAAAGGAATAAAGGAAGGAAAAAAAGGAGGAAGGAAGGAAGGAAAGAAGAAATAAATTCAATTCATACTTCATATCATATACAAAAATTAACTTAAAACTCATCATAGACCTAAATGTTAAAACTAAAATTATAAAAGTCTAGAAAAAAGTAGGAGAAAACAAAAGTGATCCGGATTTGGCAAATATTTCTTAGATATGGCACCAAAAGCATGCTTTATTAAAAAAATTGTACTTTATCAAAATAAATCTTCTGAATTTTGGAAGACCTTGTTACAATAATAAAAAAGTCACAGAGTGCGGCAAATACTTCTAAATAATTTATCTTGTAATGGACACGTATCCACAATATATAAAGAATTGTCTCAGAACTCAATAGTAAGAAAACCAACTGCGGCAGGCGGATCACGAGGTCAGGAGATCGAGACTATCCTGGCTAACACGGTGAAACCCCGTCTCTACTAAAAATACAAAAAATTAGCCGGGTGAGGTGGCGGACGCCTGTAGTCCCAGCTACTCGGGAGGCTGAGGCAGGAGAATGGCGTGAACCCGGGAGGCGGAGCTTGCAGTGAGCCGAGATCGCGCCACTGCACTCCAACCTGGGCGACTGAGCGAGACTCTGTCTTAAAAAAAAAAAAAAAAAAAGACTGGAGCAAGATGGCCGAATAGGAACAGCTCCAGTCTCCAACTCTCAGCGCGAGCGACACAGAAGACCGGTGATTTCTGCATTTTCAACTGAGGTACTGGGTTCATCTCACTGGGGAGTGCCGGACGATGGGTGCTGGTCAGCTGCTGCAGCCCGACCAGCAAGAGCTGAAGCAGGGCGAGGCATTGCCTCACCTGGGAAGCACAAGGGGGAAGGGAATCCCTTTTCCTAGCCAGGGGAACTGAGACACACAACACCTGGAAAATCGGGTAACTGCGCTTTAAGCAAACAGGCACACCAGGAGATCATATCCCACACCTGGCCGGGAGGGTCCCACACCCACGGAGCCTCCCTCATTGCTAGCACAGCAGTCTGTGATCTACCGGCAAGGCAGCAGCGAGGCTGGGGGAGGGGCGCCCGCCATTGCTGAGGCTTAAGTAGGTAAACAAAGCTGCTGGGAAGCTCGAACTGGGTGGAGCTCACAGCAGCTCAAGGAAACCTGCCTGTCTCTGTAGACTCCACCTCTGGGGACAGGGCACAGTAAACAATAACAAACACAGCAGAAAACTCTGCAGACGCAAACGACTCTGTCTGACAGCTTTGAAGAGAGCAGTGGATCTCCCAAAACGGAGGCTGAGATCTGAGAAGGGACAGACTGCCTGCTTAAGTGGGTCCCTGACCCCTGAGCAGCCTAACTGGGAGACATCCCCCACTAGGGGCAGTCTGACACCCCACACCTCACAGGGTGGAGTACACCCCTGAGAGGAAGCTTCAAAGCAAGAATCAGACAGGTACACTCGCTGTTCAGAAACATTCTATCTTCTGCAGCCTCTGCTGCTGATACCCAGGCAAACAGGGTCTGGAGTGGACCTCAAGCAATCTCCAACAGACCTACAGCTGAGGGTCCTGACTGTTAGAAGGAAAACTATCAAACAGGAAGGACACCTACACCAAAACCCCATCAGTACATCACCATCATCAAAGACCAGAGGCAGATAAAACCACAAAGATGGGGAAAAAGCAGGGCAGAAAAGCTGGAAATTCAAAAAATAAGAGCGCATCTCCCCCGGCAAAGGAGCGCAGCTCATCGCCAGCAACGGATCAAAGCTGGACGGAGAATGACTTTGACGAGATGAGAGAAGAAGGCTTCAGTCCATCAAATTTCTCAGAGCTAAAGGAGGAATTATGTACCCAGCGCAAAGAAACTAAAAATCTTGAAAAAAAGTGGAAGAATTGATGGCTAGAGTAATTAATGCAGAGAAGGTCCTAAACGAAATGAAAGAGATGAAAACCATGACACGAGAAATACGTGACAAATGCACAAGCTTCAGTAACCGACTCGATCAACTGGAAGAAAGAGTATCAGCGATTGAGGATCAAATGAATGAAATGAAGCGAGAAGAGAAACCAAAAGAAAAAAGAAGAAAAAGAAATGAACAAAGCCTGCAAGAAGTATGGGATTATGTAAAAAGACCAAATCTACGTCTGATTGGTGTGCCTGAAAGTGAGGGGGAAAATGGAACCAAGTTGGAAAACACTCTTCAGGATATCATCCAGGAGAACTTCCCCAACCTAGTAGGGCAGGCCAACATTCAAATCCAGGAAATACAGAGAACGCCACAAAGATACTCCTCGAGAAGAGCAACTCCAAGACACATAATTGCCAGATTCACCAAAGTTGAAATGAAGGAAAAAATCTTAAGGGCAGCCAGAGAGAAAGGTCGGGTTACCCACAAAGGGAAGCCCATCAGACTAACAGCAGATCTCTCGGCAGAAACTCTACAAGCCAGAAGAGAGTGGGGGCCAATATTCAACATTCTTAAAGAAAAGAATTTTAAACCCAGAATTTCATATCCAGCCAAACTAAGTTTCATAAGTGAAGGAGAAATAAAATCCTTTACAGATAAGCAAATGCTTAGAGATTTTGTCACCACTAAGCCTGCCTTACAAGAGACCCTGAAGGAAGCACTCAACATGGAAAGGAACAACCGGTACCAGCCATTGCAAAAACATGCCAAAATGTAAAGACCATCGAGGCAAGGAAGAAACTGCATCAACTAACGAGCAAAATAACCAGTTAATATCATAATGGCAGGATCAAGTTCACACATAACAATCTTAACCTTAAATGTAAATGGACTAAATGCTCCAATTAAAAGACACAGACTGGCAAACTGGATAAAGAGTCAAGACCCATCAGTCTGCTGTATTCAGGAGACCCATCTCACACGCAGAGACATACATAGGCTCAAAATAAAGGGATGGAGGAAGATTTACCAAGCAAATGGAGAACAAAAAAAAGCGGGGGTTGCAATACTAGTCTCTGATAAAACAGACTTTCAACCATCAAAGATCAAAAGAGACAAAGAAGGCCATTACATAATGGTAAAGGGATCAATTCAACAGGAAGAGCTAACTATCCTAAATATATATGCACCCAATACAGGAGCACCCAGATTCATAAAGCAAGTCCTTAGAGACTTACAAAGAGACTTAGACTCCCATACAATAATAATGGGAGACTTCAACACTCCACTGTCAACATTAGACAGATCAACGAGACAGAAAGTTAACAAGGATATCCAGGAATTGAACTCATCTCTGCAGCAAGCAGACCTAATAGACATCTATAGAACTCTCCACCCCAAATCAACAGAATATACATTCTTCTCAGCACCACATCATACTTACTCCAAAATTGACCACGTAATTGGAAGTAAAGCACTCCTCAGCAAATGTACAAGAACAGAAATTATAACAAACTGTCTCTCAGACCACAGTGCAATCAAACTAGAACTCAGGACTAAGAAACTCAATCAAAACCGCTCAACTACATGGAAACTGAACAACCTGCTCCTGAATGACTACTGGGTACATAACGAAATGAAGGCAGAAATAAAGATGTTCTTTGAAACCAATGAGAACAAAGATACAACATACCAGAATCTCTGGGACACATTTAAAGCAGTGTGTAGAGGGAAATTTATAGCACTAAATGCCCACAAGAGAAAGCAGGAAAGATCTAAAATTGACACTCTAACATCGCAATTAAAAGAACTAGAGAAGCAAGAGCAAACACATTCGAAAGCTAGCAGAAGGCAAGAAATAACTAAGATCAGAGCAGAACTGAAGGAGATAGAGACACAAAAAACCCTCCAAAAAATCAATGAATCCAGGAGTTGGTTTTTTGAAAAGATCAACAAAATTGACAGACCACTAGCAAGACTAATAAAGAAGAAAAGAGAGAAGAATCAAATCGACGCAATTAAAAATGATAAAGGGGATATCACCACCGACCCCACAGAAATACAAACTACCATCAGAGAATACTATAAACACCTCTATGCAAATAAACTGGAAAATCTAGAAGAAATGGATAATTTCCTGGACACTTACACTCTTCCAAGACTAAACCAGGAAGAAGTTGAATCCCTGAATAGACCAATAGCAGGCTCTGAAATTGAGGCAATAATTAATAGCCTACCAACCAAAAAAAGTCCAGGACCAGATGGATTCAGAGCTGAATTCTACCAGAGGTACAAGGAGGAGTTGGTACCATTCCTTCTGAAACTATTCCAATCAATAGAAAAAGAGGGAATCCTCCCTAACTCATTTTATGAGGCCAACATCATCCTGATACCAAAGCCTGGCAGAGACACAACAAAAAAAGAGAATTTTAGACCAATATCCCTGATGAACATCGATGCAAAAATCTTCAATAAAGTACTGGCAAACCGGATTCAGCAACACATCAAAAAGCTTATCCACCATGATCAAGTGGGCTTCATCCCTGGGATGCAAGGCTGGTTCAACATTCGCAAATCAATAAACATAATCCAGCATATAAACAGAACCAAAGACAAGAACCACATGATTATCTCAATAGATGCAGAAAAGTCCTTTGACAAAATTCAACAACCCTTCATGCTAAAAACTCTCAATAAATTCGGCATTGATGGAACGTATCTCAAAATACTAAGAGCTATTTATGACAAACCCACAGCCAATATCATACTGAATGGGCAAAAACTGGAAAAATTCTCTTTGAAAACTGGCACAAGACAGGGATGCCCTCTCTCACCACTCCTATTCAACATAGTGTTGGAAGTTCTGGCTAGGGCAATCAGGCAAGAGAAAGAAATCAAGGGTATTCAGTTAGGAAAAGAAGAAGTCAAACTGTCCCTGTTTGCAGATGACATGATTGTATATTTAGAAAACCCCATTGTCTCAGCCCAAAATCTCCTTAAGCTGATAAGCAACTTCAGCAAAGTCTCAGGATACAAAATTAATGTGCAAAAATCACAAGCATTCTTATACACCAGTAACAGACAAACAGAGAGCCAAATCAGGAATGAACTTCCATTCACAATTGCTTCAAAGAGAATAAAATACCTAGGAATCCAACTGACAAGGGATGTAAAGGACCTCTTCAAGGAGAACTACAAACCACTGCTCAGTGAAATAAAAGAGGACACAAACAAATGGAAGAACATACCATGCTCACGGATAGGAAGAATCAATATCGTGAAAATGGCCATACTGCCCAAGGTAATTTATAGATTCAATGCCATCCCCATCAAGCTACCAACGAGTTTCTTCACAGAATTGGAAAAAACTGCTTTAAAGTTCATATGGAACCAAAAAAGAGCCCGCATCTCCAAGACAATCCTAAGTCAAAAGAACAAAGCTGGAGGCATCACGCTACCTGACTTCAAACTATACTACAAGGCTACAGTAACCAAAACAGCATGGTACTGGTACCAAAACAGAGATATAGACCAATGGAACAGAACAGAGTCCTCAGAAATAATACCACACATCTACAGCCATCTGATCTTTGACAAACCTGAGAGAAACAAGAAATGGGGAAAGGATTCCCTATTTAATAAATGGTGCTGGGAAAATTGGCTAGCCATAAGTAGAAAGCTGAAACTGGATCCTTTCCCTACTCCTTATACGAAAATTAATTCAAGATGGATTAGAGACTTAAATGTTAGACCTAATACCATAAAAATCCTAGAGGAAAACCTAGGTAGTACCATTCAGGACATAGGCATGGGCAAAGACTTCATGTCTAAAACACCAAAAGCAACGGCAGCAAAAGCCAAAATTGACAAATGGGATCTCATTAAACTAAAGAGCTTCTGCACAGCAAAAGAAACTACCATCAGAGTGAACAGGCAACCTACAGAATGGGAGAAAATTTTTGCAATCTACTCATCTGACCAAGGGCTAATATCCAGAACCTACAAAGAACTCAAACAAATTTACAAGAAAAAAACAAACAACCCCATCAAAAAGTGGGCAAAGGATATGAACAGACATTTCTCAAAAGAAGACATTCATACAGCCAACAGACACATGAAAAAATGCTCATCATCACTGGCCATCAGAGAAATGCAAATCAAAACCACAATGAGATACCATCTCACACCAGTTAGAATGGCGATCATTAAAAAGTCAGGAAACAACAGGTGCTGGAGAGGATGTGGAGAAATAGGAACACTTTTACACTGTTGGTGGGATTGTAAACTAGTTCAACCATTATGGAAAACAGTATGGCGATTCCTTAAGGATCTAGAACTAGATGTACCATATGACCCAGCCATCCCATTACTGGGTATATACCCAAAGGATTATAAATTATGCTGCTATAAAGACACATGCACACGTATGTTTATTGCGGCACTATTCACAATAGCAAAGACTTGGAACCAACCCAAATGTCCATCAGTGACAGATTGGATTAAGAAAATATGGCACATATACACCATGGAATACTATGCAGCCATAAGAAAGGATGAGTTTGTGTCCTTTGTAGGGACATCGATGCAGCTGGAAACCATCATTCTTAGCAAACTATCGCAAGAACAGAAAACCAAACACCGCATGTTCTCACTCATAGGTGGGAACTGAACAATGAGATCACTTGGACTCAGGAAGGGGAACATCACACACCGGGGCCTATCATGGGGAGGGGGGAGGAGGGAGGGGGGAGGGATTGCATTGGGAGTTATACCTGATGTAAATGACGAGTTGATGGGTGCAGCACACCAACAAGGCACAAGTATACATATGTAACAAACCTGCACGTTATGCACATGTACCCTACAACTTAAAGTATAATAATAATAAATAAATTTAAAAAAAATAAAAATAAAAAAATAAAATCTATAAATTCTGGTCCCCCCAAAGAAAAATAAAAAAATAAAAGAAAACCAACTGCAATTAAAAAATTGACTACATATTAAAATAGACACATAACCAAAGAAGATATACCAATGGGAAACAAAAAGATGCTCAACATAATTTGTTACTGAGAAACACATTAAAATGACAATGTGAGATGGAACTGGAGAACATTGTGTTAAGTGACCTAAGCTGGGGACAGAAAGATAAACACTACATGTTCTCAGTCATGTGGAAGCTAAGCAAAGTTGATTTCATAGAAGTAAAATGTAGAACAGAGGATACTAGAGACTGGGAAAGGTAGGGAGATTTTTTTTAGAGGATACAAAATTACAGCTAGATGGGAGTAATGAGTGATGAGTTCTAGCATTCTATACCACTGTAGGATGACTATAGTTAAGAATAATATGTAAATTTAAATAACTAGAAGGAGGATATTGAATGTTCCCAGTGCAAAGAAATGACAAATGTTTAGGATAACGGATTTGCAAATTATCATAATCTGATCACTATATGTATCGAAATATCACTATGTGCATAAATATGTGCAATTATTTTGTCAATTAACAAATTAAATAAAAGGAAAAATGACAATGTGATACCACTGCATACCTATTAGAAACCTCAAATGATTGATTATACCAAATTTTCTTGAGGATATGGAGTAACTGAAATGCTCATACATTGCTGAGGAAAACGAAAATTGTCCAACCACTTTGATAAACAGGTAGTTTCTTGAAAAGTTAGACATACACCTACCACATGATCCAGCCATTCCAACCCCAGGTATTTATTCAAAGAAGTGAAAGTTTATGACCATAAAAGACTTGTACACAAATTTTTATAGCAGCTTTATTTGTAATAGCTCAGAAGTTGAAACAAACTAAATGTCTACCAAAAAGTGAATAGATATACAAATGTGCTATATCCATATATTAGAATAATACTCATCAATAGAAAGAAATTAACATAATACGTGAAACAACATGGTTGATCCCAAGAGAATTATGCTGAGTGAAAGATACTGGACAAAAATGAGTACATATTGCATGATTCCGTTTACATGGAATTTGAGAAAATAAAAAGAATCTAGACTTCCAATTCTGAAACAAGATGGTATAGATTCACTTATCTATGCCCCTACTGTCTAAATACAATTAAATAGCCTCACAATTATTTAACAGACAATGACTGAAGCAAAACCAAAAAAACCTCTATGAGCTGGAAAGAAGAGGGCAGAATGGCTAGTATACTTGACTTTAAAAAAAAAAAAAAAAAGACAAAATGCTGAGTTTCCTGGGTTTGGTGTTTATCTCCCATATACCCCAGATTGGGTTTGGGAGTGTCCGGCACTCAGGAACCAATAAGTATAGACAAAACTGACCAAGAAAATAATGGCCAAATTTCTGCCCAAAAGACTAAGAAAGGAAAAGTTCAACAGAAACCTACGGAGAAGCTCCAGCTCCTGCTCCACAACTAGAGCCCCTGTAAGTAGTCTCACCGAGGAGACCACCAGCAAAGATTAAGTAGGAGCACCAGAAAAAGCAGAGTAAAATAGAATTATGAGGGCTCGGGTAACTAAGCTGTTATCGGAGTGAAAGCCCACAAAAGTAGGCCAGAACGTACACAATAAAACTAACCGGGAAAACTGCCTGCTAAAATAGAATATTTTAGGATAGAGAGAATAGGATAAAGAGTCTCCTAATGTAATAAACAAAATTTCCAGGATTCAAATGAAAGTCACTAATTTTACCAAAAACCAAGAAAGTCACAATTTGAATTGACGACAATTGATGCCAACACCAAGATGAATTAGATGTTGGAATTATCAGTTACTGTGACACCTGGCAACTCAGCTCTATTGAGCTCAGTTGAGTTCCTGAAATTTATTCCCTTGTTGATTCTTGGATTGATGTTTTTATTATATATCTCTTTTCATCCTTTTACTTTTAACTTCCCTATACTTTTTATGAAGTGAGAGTCTTATAGATAGCATATAGGTGAGTAGTGTTTTTTTTTAAATCTATCATGCCAATCTCCATCTTTTAATTTGTATATTTAGACAATTTGTATTTAAAATAATTATTGATATGTTCTGTGGTCAGAATGTGTCCCCCAAATCCATGTGTTGGAAACTTAATCCTCAGTGAAGCAGTGTTGACAGGTGGGGCCTAATGGGAGGTGTTTAGGTCATGAGAGCTCTAGCCTCAGGAATGGATTAATGCCACTATAAAAAGGGCCTCCAGGAGTGAGTTTGCTCTCTCTTGCCCTTCTGCCATGTGAGTTTGTAGGAAGAAGGCCCACAACAGATGCCTTGATCTTGAGCTTCCTAGACTCCAGAATTGTCAAGTCAAAATGAAAGTAAAAGTTCAGCCAATAATCACTGTGATAATATAAACAAGAGTCTGAACTGGAGAAAATGTCAGCTCTCCCCATTCTATTTTCCTCCATGGAATGACACCCATAGACTCAGGGGCAGGTGGATAATCACAGACGTGAGGGTCTTCTCACTGCCAAGGGAGCAGTGAACAAAAAGTTCCTGCAGTTTCCTGTAAAGCCTGGGGAGCGGGAAAGGGGGGAATGGCTGAAAGTGGAAAAGTACTGAATAGTGAACCAGAGTGGAAAACAGTGATTTCAATATCTCCCCCCAAAAGGAAACCTTGGCAGAGGTTCCTGAGGAAGGCATATTAATTTCTTGTGGCTGCCATAACAAAGTACCACAAACTGTTTAGGCCACAAACTGGAGGCCTTAAGCAACAGAAATTTGTTGTCTTGCAGTTCTGAAGGTTAGAAGTCTAAAATCAAGGTGTCATCTGTGTTGGTTCCTTCTGAAGGCTGTGAGAGAGAATCTGTCCTATTCTTCTCTCCTAGCTCCTGGTAGCCTTGGGCATTCCTTGGCTTATAGATAGTATTGTCCCTGTGTCTTCACATTGTCTTCACTCTGCATGTCTCTCTCAGTTCCACATTTCCCCTTTTTATAAAGATACCACTCATATTGGATTAGGGCCCACTTAGTAACCTAATATTAACTAGATCATCTGCAAAGACCCTATTTTTCAGGTAAGGTCAAATTCACAGTTACTAGAGTTAGTACCTTAACATCTTTTTATGGGATACAATTTCACTCATAACAGAAGCCCTCTGCCAAATGCCCCCTAATAACTAGGCCTCCAAATGGAGGTGCCTGGGCCAGGAATGCAGATATGAAATAAGAGTATGGGTTACAAGAGACAACTGAGTCATTGACTGCAACTCCCTTCAAAGACTGAATTGCATTGATTATGCATCAAGTCTGGTGTAGGGAGGGCAGCTTTATCCTGTGAGGCCTGTCCAATATGTTTGTCATTGCCTATGGTCAGGGCTAAAATATTACACATAGGTGTTTAGCCAGGAGCTTGACTCCTCCATCATACCCATTGAATTCTCAGGACCCAAGTAAGAAACATAGTCTACCCTATCGTGAACTCGAATGGGTCAGATTTGAGGAGCTGTGTCAAGACCTGGGCAATTAGTCTGAGGCCACAGTAAACCATGATGATCATGATCAAAATTATTCTAAACAGGATGATGTGTTTAGACCGGCCTAGAGGATTGGATATAACCATGAATCCCAACAGTTTCCAAGCCAGGAAAAAATGTCTCAGAACATTAGGGTGTACTTTAAGAACGCAGGAGGCTTCTTTTTAAAGTTTTTATATGAATCATTTTTATCTAGTCCAAGGTGTGAATTCAGGCACAGCACAATTCTGGCCAGCAAGTTAAAGTTGACCTAAATATCTTCTAGAGCTAGGGCATTCTCATGATAGTCGGGGTATACACACAAGGAGTATAATCCTAGAGGGCACACATGGTCCCACTGGAGACAAAGAGTTCACAATGCTAAGGCACCCTAAGAAGGACATAGATTAATCAGTTGGTTAGATTAACGAGGCCCCCATTTTGATCTCCCACTGTGGGGCCTTCTGCTCTAGGGTTCCCAGTCCAGTCCAAACAGTTCAGTTTAGTCTTTGGATTTAGAGGGACTGCTTGAGGCTGTCAGTTTCAAAAAGTTAAGGTTGTCCATAACATCAGCTGATCATCCTTATGAGTGTGGAGAGTATCTGTAGGTGTTCTGTGTGGAAAATACAGGAGCTGTGACCAGATTCTGCTGCCTCTCATAGTCAACATTGTCAGATACGATTTTAGGCTTAGGAATTAGTGTGAATCACTGAAGCCTGAAAGGGCAGCAAAGGAAGATTTTATTTTTATTTTTCAGGATGAGGGGAACACAGTTCTGAAAAATCAAGATCAGTTCTGAGAAAATAAAAATCACTGATATGCTCTCCCTCCTCAGTGCCTCCCCAGGTGCTGCTTTTTTTCTGTTGTTGTTGGTTGACTCCCATTTAGTAATCAAAACCTCCAATTGTTTTTCTCTCCCTTATTTTCATCCAGACCTTTTCTCTGGAAGGTTTGTATGCAAGAGGGACAAAAGGCTTTTTATAGAAAACAATATTTGTTTTATAACTTCAGCAGAAAAACATGCAATGTTTAAGAATTCTTAGCATAGGACAGGAACCCCAGCACTCTGGGAAGCAAAGGCAGGTGGATCACTTGAGGCCAGGAGTTCAAGACCAGCCTGGCCAACATGGCAAAACCCTGTCTCCACAAACAATTAGCCGGGTATGTTGGTACACACCTGTAATTCCAGGCACTCGGGAGGCTGAGGCATGAGACTTGCTTGGACCCGGGAGGCAGAGGTTGCAGTGAGCCAAGATGATGCCATTGCACTCCAGGCTGGGTGACACAGTGAGCCTCTGTCAGAATGAAAGGAAGAAATGAAGAAGGAAGGAAGGAAGGAAGGAAGGAAGGAAGGAAGGAAGGAAGGAAGGAAGGAAGGAAGGAAGGAAAGAAGGAAGGAAAGAAAGAAAGAAGAGAGAGATAATGAAAGAAGAAAGAAAGAAAGAAAGAGAAAAATTTTAAATGGGCTCACATAACTTTTCATTCATTGCTGTTTAATAGTTGCTTTAAACTTTCAAACTTTCATCTTTATAAGTCTTCAGGAAAGGGGTCAAAGGAGATGGAAGGCCCTTGCGGATTCCCCATAGAGACTGAGGTTTTAATAACTATAAAAAAGGTTACACAATTGAAGGAAAGGGACAGACAGACTGATCAAATATAAGGTCCAAATGAGAAATACCATTTCATTGAATTGATGCATTGAGATGAGAGAACGCTTGCCTGAGATGTGTAGTCCTGTCTGTGGGTATCTTGTTCTTTTCATTAGCCAAGTAAGCCTGTCCTTAACTGTCCACTGAAATGCTTAATAATCCCAGTAACTTGGGAACAATACAGAACTTGGAGAGTCCATTGTATGCCTCATGATTGAGCCCACTGATATGTAGCCTGGGATACAAATATGACACTATCAGATTCAGTGTGCTCAGGAAAACCAAACAGAGAACAAATATGGTCTTATAGGGCTACGATAGTGTGTCCTGAATCAGTGGAATGCACAGGGAGGGCTAGACCAAACCTGGAGAAGTGCCAACTGCAATCAGGATCCAGTAAAGTCTTCTGCATGGGATGAGACACCCAAAATGGTCTACCTGTCAAAAACATTCTGGCCTGTTGGTTTAGGGAATTCTGTCCCTGAGTAGTGATTTTAGCTTTGGCCAGGGTTTGGTAGGAAGGACAGTTTTTTCATGCTGTTTTGACATCTCACAGCAGTGGCAGTCCATGCTTGTAGTCCCAGTCTAGGATGATGTCTGAATTCCCATGGGCCATCTTCTCTTCTTGTGGATCCAGGAGGCAATTGGTTGCACATCTGCTTGCTCTGGGGTAGACACTTCAGTCTCTATGTTTAGCTGACAAACACTGTCTGCTTCTTAGTAATAGTCCCCTTTGTCAACATAGGGGCCTTTCTGGTGAGCATCCATACAGGTAACAAACAGGACTAATTTTTAACCAAAAGCCGCCTCCTCATGGGGGGTTTGTTTTATATGCTGGTCCAAGGTTGGAAATAAAATCAACACGCAGATCAATAGGCGGGATGAAAGACTCAGGAATGGCACATGCTGGGGAAGTTTGGGGGTGTATTAGTCTTTTTTAAGCTGCTAATAAAGGCATACCTGAGACTGGGTGATTTATGAAGAAAAAGAGGTTTAATGGACTCACAGTTCCACATGGCTAGGGAGGCTTCACAGGAGCCTCCTGAGGGAAGGTGAAGAAGGAGCAAAGGCATGTCTTACATGGCAGCAGGCAAGAGAGCCTGTGTAGGGGAGCTGCCCTTTATAAAACCATCAGATCATCTGACACTTTTTCACTTTCAAGAGAATGGCATGGAAGAAACCTGCCCCTGTGATTCAATTATCTCTCTCTGGGTCCCTCCCATGACAAGTGGAGATTATGGGAGCTATGATTTAAGATGAGATTTGGATGGGGACAGAGGCAAACCATATCGTTCCGCCCCTGGCCCCTCCCAAATATCATGTTCTGACATTTCAAAACCAATCATGCCTTCCCAACAGTCCCCGAAAATCTTAACTCTTTTCTGCATTAACTCAAAGGTCCGCAATCTGAAGTCTCATCTTAGACAAGGTAAGACCCTTCTGCCTAGAAACCTGTAAAAGCAAAAGCAAGTTAGTTACTTCCTAGATACAATGAGGGTACAGGCATTGGGTAAATGCACCTGTTCCAAGTGAGAGAAATTGGCAAAATGAAGGGGCTACAGGCCCTTTGAAAGTCCAAAATCCAGCGAGGCAGTCAAATCTTAAATCTCCAAAATGATCTCCTTTGACTTCATATCTCACATCCAGGTCATGCTGATGCAAGAGGTGGATTTCCATAGTTTTGGGCAGCTCCACCCCTGTGGCTTTGTGGGGTACAGCTCCCCTCCTGGATGCTTTCATGGGCTGGCGTTGAGTGTCTGTGGCATTTCTAGGTACACAGTGCAAGCTGCCGGTGGATCACCATTTTGAAGGCTAGAGGACAGTGGCCTTTTTCTCACAGCTCCACTAAGCAGTGCCCCAGTGGGGATTCTGTGTGGGTGCTTCAAACCCACAATTCCCTTCTGGACTGCTCTAGCAGAAGTTCTCCATAAGGGTGCCATGCCTGCAGCAAACTTTTGCTTAGACATACAGGCATTTCCATACATTCTCTGAAATCTAGGCAAAGGCTCCCAAACCTCATTTCTTGACTTCTGTGCATCTGCATGCTTTCAACACCACGTGGAAGCTGCCAAGACTTGGGGCTTGGACCTTCCGAAGCCATGGTCCAAGCTGCACATTGACCCCTTTTAGCCATGGCTGGAGCAGCTGGGACTCAAGGCACCAAGTCCCTAAGCTGCACAAAGTAGGGGGGGCCCTGAGCCCAACCCACAGAACCATTTTTTTCCTCCTAGGCCTCTGGACCTGTGATAGGAGGGGTGCTGCAAAGGTCTCTGACATGCCCTGGAGACATTTTCCCCATTGTCTTAATGATTAACCTTCAACTCCTTTTTTTTGATGCAAATTTCTGCAGCCAGCTTGAATTTCTCCTCAGAAAGTGGGTTTTTCTTTTGTCTTGCAACGTCAGCCTACAAGTTTTCCAAACTTTTATGCTCTGCTTCCTCTTGAACCCTTTACCACTTAGAAATTTCTTCCACCAGATACCCTAATTCATCTCTCTCAAGTTCAAAGTTCCACAGATCTCTAGGGCAGGCGCAAATGCTACCAGTCTCTTTGCTAAAGCATAACAATAGTCACCTTTGCTCCAGTTCCCAACAAGTTCCTCACCTCCATCTGAGACCACCTCAGCCTGGACTTTATTGTACATGTCACTATCAGCATTTTGGTCAAAGCCATTCAACAAGTCTCTAGGAAGTTCCAAACGTTCCCACATTTTCCTATCTTCTTCTGAGCTCTCCAAACTGTTCCAACCTCTGCCTGTTACCCAGTTCCAAAGTTGCTTCTACATTTTCGGGTATCTTTACAGCAGTGCCCCACTACCTGGTACCAATTTACTGTATTAGTCTGCTCCCATGGTGCTAATAAAGACATGCTCGAGACTGGGTAATTTATTTTAAAAAGGAGGTTTAATGGACTCACTATTCCGCATGGCTGGGGAGGCCTCACAATCATGATGGAAGGTGAAGAAGGAGTGAAGACATGTCTTACATAGCGGCAAGTGAGAGAGCCTGTGTAGGAGAATTGCCCTTTATAAAACCATCAGATCTCATGAGACTTATTCACTGTCATGAGAATGACATAGGAAAAACCCACTCCCACGATTCAATTACTTCCCACCAGGTCCCTCCCATGACACGTGGAGATTATGCGAACTACAATGCAAGATGAGATTTGGGTGGGGACACAGCCAAACCATATCGGGAGGGTACCCCATGGGGGCTTTGTTGATAAATTTGGAAAAGGCAATTCTCTATTTGAAGAGACTGGTTCTTTTCTAGTCACTTCTTCCCTGAAGTGGTTCTTAAAGGGACTTTTAGGTCTGGCTCCCAGAACAAAAGCTGAGTTATTTCTGTAAAAGGACCTTCCTTATGTTGTGGTTCAGCAGTGGTCTTTTTGGTGTATGTTGAGCAGAAAGGGTCAGGGTAGGAGCAGGGAAAGACAGAGTGTCCCTGGTCAGCATGTGGTTGAAATGGTTGTGGACCCTAAGTGAGGACACCCAGCTGTGCCCAGAGCTCTATCATTAATAACCATGGGATCCTGGCCAAGTCTTTTCTCTGGGCCCACCTTGAGTTCTCACATGTCAGATAAGAGGAAGAACAAGATGATGTTGAAAGTCCTCTCCATCACCAAAGGTCTCTGAGCCCTCAGAAGTGTGAACCTCCCAAAATTGAGACAGATCTCAGTTAATTTAGAAAGTTTATTTTGCCAAGCTTGAGGATGTGCACCTGTGACGCATCCTTAGGAGGTCCTGGCGACATGTGCCCAAGGTAGTTAGAACACAGCTTGGTTTTTATACATTTTAGAGAGACATGAGACCTTAATCAACATATGTAAAATGAACATTGGTTCAGTCCGGAAAGGTGGGACAACTCGAAGCAAAAGTGGGACAACTCAAAGTGGGGAGTGGAATTCTAGATCACAGGTAGGTGAGAGACAAGTGGTTAGATTCTTTTGAGTTTCTAATTAGCCTTTCCAAAGGAAGCAATCAGATATACATTTATCTCAGTGAGCAGAGGGATGACTTTGAATAGAATGGGAGGCAGATTTGCCCTAAGCAATTCCTAGCTTGAATTTTCCGTTTAGCTTAGGAATTTTGGGGGCCCAAGATATTTTCCTTTCACAGAGGTTCGTTCCCAAAGGATTTACCTTTCAGACCCAGACTTTCTGGGGCCCAGTTCTTGACCATGAGCTTTTATTTAAAACTCACTCAGGCTCAATGGTAGGAATAGCAAAAGCCTGTACTTCCAAGGTATGAGAGGATGTGTGTGCGTGTGTGTTTTCAGGACTCAACTTATCCCCAGGTGTCGGCGTTGTGGTGTGGCTCTCCCCAGCCTACTACATACCAGGCAGGTGCACATAGTGTATATGGCATCCCCAGTCCCTGTGGCTTGTCCAGCCAACCTTAGGATCTCCTTTTTAACAGGTTGGAGCCATTGGCAATGAGGAGGAGTGGGTCAGCCTCTATGAAGAGGAGAATGACCTGATTCCCAGACACTGGAAATCCCAAACCTCATACCCCACACTCACTACAGTTTAGGACACCAGATTGTAAGCCACTTCAGGAGGAAGAAAGTGTTGGCATCTCAAGCACGTGGTTTCAGTCTGCAATAACACAAAGTTATATAACATAAAAAAGTTTTATGTATGTAAATTAGGAGTTTTCAAGAAGCAATAATAGTAAATCAAAACCTTAAGGAATAGGCAATATACACAGTTGAATAGCATTCCAAGGGAGATTATACCTTGAAGTCAGGTTAATGATGTTCTTTCCATTAACACTAGCTATTAAAATAGTGTATAGAAATGGCTTACTATTATATTAAGCTTAATCACCAAGAACCAAAGGCAGCAGGAATGTAAAGCATATTGCTTTGTAAAGCACTTTGCTTTACAGAACTCCACAACCTCTTGGAACTGTTAACTCGCAGTGTGCAAGCAAAGCAGGTGTCCTAGGAATATCCATCTGCTCCCCCTTTCAGAGCCTAGAAGTTGCTAGTCTCACAAATCAAGAACTTCATATGCCATTTAACTATTTGTTTCTTGATCCTGAAACTCATGGGGCAGTAAATCCTTGGACTTAACAAAGAGTAGAGTGACCATGAGCTGTTACTAATGTTATAACTTCCTATATGATTATTGAAGGAGATTATATTTCTAGTTATCAGCAAGTGTTGAGTTTGATAATGTCATTGTTCTGCCAAGAAAGATATATTTCATAAGATTGAGGAATGAAAGAATAAGAATTGGTAATTCAGGGAGTGAAAGGTAAAATTACATCTTTGTGAATAACTTTTTTTTTAGTACAATATCAAAGTTAGAGTTTGAAAAAAACTAATGAAAAATGCTGTTTAGCTTAGCATCCTTGCTAAGATTACAGCAGATGGATCAAGATACAAATACTCATATTTAGAGAAAAACATTTTACTTAAAATGAGCTGTTGGGATTCAAGACTTACCAAGTAAAATTAGCTGAAGCTGTATAATTGTTTCAAACACCAGAAACCGTGATTACGGAGCAGTGTCTCTGTCTTAAGTTCATGTAAATTTAGGGAACTTCTGTAAAAAACGTGTGTGTTTGTGTGTGTGTACGTGAGGATGTGTGTACTTAGAATTTTTTTCTTGTAGTTAAGTTCAGTTTAAATAAATATATATGTACATAAAGAAGAGATAGAACTGAAAACATTAGCATAGACTTTAAAGACCATCCAACTCTCTCATTGTATAGATAAAGAAATAGACGGCTGGGCACAGTGGCTCACACCTGTAATTCCAGCACTTTGGGAGGACGAGGTGGGTGGATCACCTGAGTTCAGGAGTTCGAGGCCAGCCTGGCCAACATGGCAAAACCCCGTCTCTACTAAAAATACAAAAATTAGCCAGGCGTGGTGGCACGCGCCTGTAGTCCTGGCTACTCAGGAGGTGGAGGCAGGATAATTGCTTGAACCCAGGAGGCGGAGGTTGCAGTGAGCCGAGATCCCGCCACTCCAGCGTGGGTGACACAGTGAGTCTCTGTCTCAAAAATAAATAAATAAATAAATAAATAAATAAAATAAAAATTAAAAAAAAGAAAAGAAATAGAGACAAATCCGACATGCTGAAGGTCTCATAGTTACCCATTGGGTTAAAATCCCAGGGTATGGGTTCTGGGGGCACTGAGAGAGGCACAGAAAATAGCATGTGTATTACTTATAAAAAATCACTGTGCAACTCCTAACAGGGTTGCCTGTCGAGCCCTCTGTGGTCCAGCATCCAGCTAGGAGTTCTTTGTGGGGTGTCCCTTCAATTTCCTCTTTTAAGACTTCTTTACGGAATAGCCAGATCCAGAAATCTTTTCCGAAGGGTCCTTACCTAGACTGCCCAGGAGAGGGCACATGTTTACCATTTTTATGTCTTTCTGTTGGTTTATATTTGCTATTTTGACGCAGCCACTTTTTTCGTACCTGAGAATTTGTCTGTTAAAATTCAGGTTGTGTCATGGACTGGTTGATCTAATTCCATTAGGAAGTTTAATTGAGCTTGATAATCAGTAAGAATGGTATGAATGGGCCTGGAAATTTGAGTTTGGTTGACAATCCTATTATCTACTCTTCCCACTTCCTCATTGTGGACCCAAGGGATGACCAGAGTGGCTCACATCTATATCTATAGCTTTTGTGATTCTGGTTCAGATATGTTATCCAATGGTAAGGAACTTGTCACGGGCAGTTGAAACCTGTCAGGTCTGAAGTAGTAACCAGTTGAGGAAGGAAAAGTATTCATACTTTTCATTTTCCTCCTCTTCTTCCTACTACTTAGGCAAAGTGTCCAATGTCAAGGCACTCTAGAGTACACATACAAAGTGGTGCACTCCACAAGGTGCCAATCTCCCTCACTACATTTGAGAAGATTATGTCCTTCATTTTGGAAGCAAGCTTACCAAGTCTCTAAGGTCTCATCAGGCCACACTAGGTGAGGTGATCCTCTTTCATTAAAAGCGTGAATCTCAATAACTCACTGCTTTGCAGGCTTTCCATCATTGCCAAGGACCTGCTTAGAGCTAACAGTAGTCACTGGGTGTAATTCAGCTAGGAGAATCTCCAATGACTTTTGGGCTCATCATGGGAGAACAGTAAACAGTAGCCAGAGAATTGCTTCCCTGAATTTCTTAGAGTCCCTCTTTTGGAATTCAAATGTGACCCACTAGATAAGTTCAGCAAAATAGTTGGAAATGAATAAGGATTAATGGGACCCCTCAAATTAAACATCCAATAGTTCACTGGCAACATCCAAGAATTCCCCATGGCTTCTGCTAGCATTTCCCAAGACCCATTGATATAGTTGGGAAAGTGTCCTGTGGAACGTGCTAGCATTTCCCAAGACCCATTGACAAAGTTCTCTGTAGGATCCTCAAACTCTTGCAAAGCATCTACTAACACCCTCTGAGAGTGCCCCATGGACTCCACTAGCACCCCATTGGCAAAGTGGCCCATGGGATTTTCAGGCTTCTTGTTTTTCTACAATTGTGCTTAATCCACTACACTACTTGCTGCACCAATTTGTCAGGAGCTCAGCTGAGCTGAAGAGAGCTGAGCTACCAGGTGTCAGAATAGCTGATAAAAAATGCCAAAATGAAAGTAACAATCAAGCTTTTAATCACTTACTATGATAACATAACCAAGAGGCTAAACTGGAGAAAACACCAGCTCCCCTGTCCCATTTTTCTCTGTGGCACACTGTTGGTCTAGGATCAGGTGGGTTGGGTCAGCACAGATGTAGGGGTCATCTCGTAGCCAATGAAGTCTTGAGCAAAAGGCTCCTGCAACTTTATGGACCAGAAGGTTAGAGGGAAGGGCTAGGAATGGGAAAATTCTGAGTACTGAATCAGAGTGGAGAAAAGCTGTTTGCGATTACTCCTTCCAACTCCATAAGGAGGCCTTGGCATAGGTGCCTGATGAAGGCTTTTGCCAGAGACCCAGATAAGGAAGCCTCTGAAAGGAGGTGCTTGGCTTAGGAATGCAGATATGCATAAGAGCATGGCCAGCCAGGTGAGCCTGAGTCCTTGACTGCAACTCCCTTCAGAAACTATAATTCACTGGCTATGTACCAAGGTTTGTGTGGGAAAAGTAGCTTTTTCCATGTGGTCTGATTGGTGACAACTTTACAATTGCCAATGGTTGGACATGAAAATAATATGTAGATTTTTAGCTAGGTGCTGGACTCATCAAATGGAAGACATGAACGAAACTATGAACCAACTAAACCTAACACATATACAGAACACTCTGCCCAACAATGGCAGAATATACATTCCTCTCAAGTGCACATGAAACTTTTTTTCAGAATAGACAATATGTTAGCCCACAAAATGAATCTAAATACATGAGAAAATATTGAAATAATGCAAAATATTTTCTTCAACCACAACAGAATGAAACTAGACATCAATAACAGAAAAAAAACTGGGAAATTTTATACATGTGTAGAAATGAAACAACACACTCCTAAAAAGTCAGTGGGTCAAAGAAAATCACAAAGGATATTGGAAAATATTTTGACATGGCCGAAAATGAAAATGCAACATACCAAAACTGATGGGATACAGCCAAAGCAGTGTTCAGAGTGAAATTAACAGCTGTATGTATACATTAATAAAGAAGAAAGATTTCAAATCAATAACCTAAGGTTTCATCTTAAGAAACTAGGAGGCTGTAAGCCAAAAGAACAAAGCTGGTGGCATCAAGCTACCTGACTTCAAACTATACTACAAGGCTACAGTAACCAAAACAGCATGGTACTGGTACCAAAACAGAGATATAAACCAACGGAACAGAACAGAGCCCTCAGAAATACTACCACACATCTACAGCCATCTGATCTTTGACAAACCTGACAAAAACAAGAAATGGGGAAAGGATTCCCTATTTAATAAATGGTGCTGGGAAAAGTGGCTACCCATAAGTAGAAAGCTGAAACTGGATCTTTTCCTTACTCCTTACATGAAAATTAATTCAAGATGGATTAGAGACTTAAATGTTAGACCTAAAACCATAAAAACCCTAGAAGAAAACCTAGGTAATACCATTCAGGACATAGGCATGGGCAAGGACTTCAACACCAAAAGCAACGGCAACAAAAGCCAAAATTGACAAATGGGATCTAATGAAACTAAAGAGCTTCTGCACAGCAAAAGAAACTACTATCAGAGTGAACAGGCAACCTACAGAATGGGAGAAAATTTTTGCAATCTACTCATCTGACAAAGGGCTAATATCCAGAACCTACAAAGAACTCAAACAAATTTACAAGAAAAAAATAAACAACCCCATCAAAAAGTGGGCAAAGGATATGAATAGACACTTCTCAAAAGAAGACATTCATACAGCCAACAGACACATGAAAAAATGCTCATCATCACTCGCCATCAGAGAAATGCAAATCAAAACCAGAATGAGATACCATCTCACACCAGTTAGAATAGCAATCATTAAAAAGTCAGGAAACAACAGGTGCTGGAGAGGATGTGGAGAAATAGGAACACTTTTACACTGTTGGTGGGACTGTAAACTAGTTCAACCATTGTGGAAAACCGTATGGCGATTCCTCAAGGATCTAGAACTAGAAATACCATATGACCCAGCCATCCCATTACTGGGGATATACCCAAAGGATTATAAGTCATGCTGCTATAAAGACACATGCACACATATGTTTATTGTGGCACTATTCACAATAGCAAAGACTTGGAATCAACCCAAATGTCCATCAGTGACAGACTGGATTAAGAAAATGTGGCACATATACACCATGGAATACTATGCAGCCATTAAAAAGGATGAGTGCGTGTCCTTTGTAGGGACATGGATGCAGCTGGAAACCATCATTCTCAGCAAACTATCACAAGAACAGAAAACCAAATACCGCATGTTCTCACTCATAGGTGGGAATTGAACAATGAGATCACTTGGACACAGGAAGGGGATCATCACACACTGGGTCCTACTGTGGGGAGGGGGAAGGGGAGAGATAGCATTAGGAGATATACCTAATATAAATTACGAGTTAATGGGTGCAGCACACCAACATGGCACATATATACACATGTAACAAACCTGCACATTGTGCACATGTACCCTAGAACTTAAAGTATAATTAAAAAAAGAAAAAAAAAGAAACTAGGAGGCTGCGCACGGTGGCTCATGCCTGTAATCCCAGCACTTTGGGAGGCTAAGACGGGCAGATCACGAGGTCAGGAGATCGAGACCATCCTGGCTAACATGGTGAAACCCCATCTCTACTAAAAATACAAAAAATTAACTGGGTGTGGTGGCGGGCGCCTGTAGTCCCAGCTACTCGGGAGGCTGAGGCAGGAGAATGGCATGAACCTGGGAGGCAGAGCTTGCAGTGAGCTGTGATAGCACCACTGCACTCCAGCCTGGGTGACAGAGTAAGACTCTGTCTCAAAAAAAAAAAAAAAAAAAAAAAAGAAAAGCTAGGAAAGAAGGCACACTAAACCCAATGGAAGCAAAAGGAAGGACATACTACATATTAGGGAGGAGATTAAAAAACCTAGCAAGTAGAAAAACAATACAGATAATTAATAAACCCAGAAATTGGTTCTTTGAAAAGACCAATAAAATTGACACCACCAGTTAGACTGATCAATAAAAATAGACAGAATATTCAATTTATGAAAGTGTGAGTATTCAGTAATGAAAGTGTGCATATTACTACCAACCTTATATGATTTTAAAAAAATTATGGGAGAATACTATGAAAAATTATGTGTCAAGAAACTAAAAAACCTAGATGAAATGGAGACATTCCTAGAAAACACAAATTACTCAAACTAACTCAAGAAGAAATAAGACATTCTGATAGACCTAACAAATAGAATAAATCGGCAATCAAAAATCTTGCAATGAAGAGAAGCCTAGAACCAGATGGCTTCACCAGTGAAGTCTGTCAAACATTTAAAAATGAATTAATATCAATCCTTCTCAAACACTTTCAAAAATTAAAGATTAGGGACTACTTCCTGACTCATACAATGAAACCAGAATTACCCTGATATTAAAGCCAAACATAGACATCAAAAGCAAAGAAAACTATAGATAAGTAGATAGATAGATAGGTAGAGATGAAAAATACTCAAAAATTACTAGCAAACATAATCCAGCAGCATATTTAAAAGATTATACACCATGACCAAGTAGAATTTATTCCAAAAGTAAAGAGTGATTCAACATATGAAAATCAAACAATGCCATACAACACATTAATAGGAAATGAAGGGAAAAATTTCCACACAGTTATCTCAGTTGATGCAGAAAAATCATTTGATAAAATCCAAATAGGGATAGAAGGGGAATTTCTCAATCTGATGAAGGACATCTACAAAGAAAAGCAACAACTAACATCATACTTAAAGGGGAAAGACTGAAAGCTTTCCCCATAAAGTCAGGAAAAATAGAAGGATGTCCAATATCATGACATCTGTTCAACATTTTACTGGACAACTAGGCAAGAAAAAGAGTAAAAGGTATCCAAATTGAAAAGGAAAGTAGCACTATCTCTAATCACAGATGACACAACCTTGTATTTATAAATATTTAAAAATTCATGAAACATCTATTTGAGCTCATAAATGAATTCAGCAAGGTTCCAGAATACAAGAGCTACATACAAATATAAGTTCCTGCTCTATGTACTAGCAATGAACAATCTGAAAATGGATTAAGAAACACTTTTGTTTATAACAACATCAAAAAGAATAAAATATTTAGGAATGAATTTAAGGAGGTACACAAGTGCAGTGAAAACTATAAAGCATCATTGAGTTAAATTATAGAGTAACTAAGTAAATAGAAGGGCGTTCACATGCATGGAATGAAAGATTCAGTATTGTTAAGATGGCAATACTCCATCAATTGATCTACAGATTCAATGCAATCCCTATCCAAGTCCCAACAGCCTTTTTTTCCAGAAGTGAAAATACCATCCTAAAATCCACATGGAATTACAAAGTGCCCTCAATAGCCAAAACAATCTTGAAAAAGGAGAAGAAATTTGGAGGACTCACACTTCCCAATTTCAAAACTTACTACAAAGCTATAGTAATTAAGACAGCACGCTACTGGCTTAAGCATAGGCATATGGATCAATGGAATAAAATTTGGAGTCCAGAAATAAACCCACACAGTCATGGTCAATCGGTTTTCAACACCATTCCATATGGAAACAATAGTCTTTCAGCAAACCATACAGCTAGACAGCCACATGCAGACTCTTTCTTCACACCACATGGTGTTAGGCTTGCGGATGCACGGAAGTCAAGAATTGAGGTTTGGGAGCCTCTGCTTAGGTTTCAGAGGATGTACAGAAAAGCATGGATATCCAGGTAGAAGTCGGCTTCAGGGGTAGAGCCCTCACGGAGAACTTGTACTAGTGCAGTGTGGAAGGGAAATATGGGGTCAAAGCCCTTACAAAGACTCCTCACTGTGGCACTGCCTAGTGAAGCTGTGAGAAGAGGCCCACCATCCTTCAGACCCCAGAATGGTAGATCCACCAACAGCTTGCACTGTGTGCCTGGAAAAGCTGCAGACACTCAATGCCAGCCCATGAAGGAGCTGCCCAAGGCTGTGGTAGGCCACCCCTTCCATCAGTATGCCCTGGATGTGAAACATAGGGTCAAAGAAGATAATTTTGGAGATTTCAGATTTAATGGATGTCCTGCTGGGTTTCGAACTTGCATGGGTCCTGTAGCCCCTTTGTTTTGGCCAATTTCTCCCATTTGGAATGGGTGCATTTATCCAATGCCTGTATACCCATTGTATCTTGAAAGTAACTAACTTGCTTTTGATTTGACAGGCTCCTAGGTGGAAAGGACTTTCCTTGTCTCATATGAGACTTGGGACTTGAATTTTTGGGTTGGAATGAGTTAAGGCTTTGGGGACTGTTGGGAAGGCATGATTTGTTTTGAAACGCAAAAAGGACATGACATTTGGGAGGAACAAGGGGTGGAATAATATGATTTGGCTCTATGTCCCCACCCAAATCTCATTTCGAATTGTCATCCCCATAATCTCCATGTGTGGAGGGAGAGACCTGGTTGGAGGTGACTGAATCATGGGGATGGTTTCCCTCATGCTGTTCTGATGATAGTGAGTGAGTTCTTAGAGATCTGATGGTTTTATAAGGCAGTTTTTCCCTGCTCTCTCTTGCACTCTCTATTTGGCCTGCTGCCTTGTGAAGGTGACTGCTTCACCTTCCACCATGATTGTAAGTTTTCTGAGGCCCCCCCCAGACATGTGGAACTGTGAGTCAATTAAACCTCTTTTCTTTCTTTAGAATATTTACTGGGAGAATTAGTAAGGGTATAAAGATAATCATTACAAAATCAATTAAGAGATAGAAATTAAGCTGATTTAGAATATGCTATGCATATTGGCATTTAGAAAATCTCTGGTGTCCTTAACAAAAACATAGGCAGAAGTGGAGCAGAGGAGGTCATCACACAGTTTATGGGGGTGTAAACAGGAGAGGAGGAAATTGATACACCAAATACAGGTGATTATGATAATTAATCTCCATAGACAGTTAATATGGCAGGGTGGTAGGCAAGTATATGGCTTTATTGCAGGGATGGGAGAGGGGTAGGGTAGGGTATCTCTATTATTATTACAGTTTTACAGATGAGGACAGTTAAAGCATAGAGGTATTAGGTCACTGAGCTTGTATATAGTGAAATGATGATTTGTCTCTGGTCAGTCTCACTCCACATTCTGTGTCCTAATCACTAAGGAGGTAGCCAAAAGTAAATTGACATTAATTCAGACTTAACTAATTACCAGCCTTCCAGAGCCCTGCCACAGACAGATGATCTACAAGTCCATGACCTATATCTCTCATAATGTTTCCCCCTGCTAACACCACGTCCCTTTCTACCAATAACAGCTAGGGCCCTTATCAAGACACTGAATCTGCCAAATTTGTCCACAAACTCTGAGGAAGTCTCCCTCTCTCCACCAACCTTCTGGGTCCCTCTGCCACTTGGACCCATTTGGCTCCCTCAGTGTCCAATTTGCTGAGTAAACTTCTAAATTTGCTATCACTCCTGATGCCCAAGTACTGTCCACTGAGGCAGGATGTAAAATTTGGTAGAAAGGTTGGGATCTGACCCACAGTCTGATCAAAGTTTTCCCTGAGCATGGACTACAGTTCTGATAATTCTCTGCATCGATAGATCTGAATTTACAGAGGGCTAAAAGATTAGATACAGTTCAGACGTTTCTATTAATGGGCTAGGCATGGTACATGGACATAGGATTGTGACCATGCCCACAGGATCCATGTGACTTCATCTGAATGAGAGAGCTGAACCTGCCACACGATGATGAGGGCCAAAGGGGGGCAATATTCACATGACTCGTTGGGTTCCAGAGTCTACAGTTTTTACACAACAGAAAGAGTTTAGCCTGCCTAGTGACTATAAGGGAGCACACGATCAGAGTGCTAAGGTCTGAATATTTGTGTTCCCCCAAAATTCATATGCTGAAATCCTAAACCCTAAGATGATGTTATTAGGAGCTGGGACTTTGGGGAGTTGATGAAGTCATGATCCCTCATGAATGGGATTAGTGTCCTTTCAAAATAAGCCCAGGAAAGATCCCTTGCCCCTTCCTCCATGTGAGGTTACAGTGAAAAGATGGCCAAGTCCCTTATCAGACACTGAATCTGCCAGTGCCTTGACCTTGGACTTTCCAGCCTCCAGAACTGTGAAAAATAAATTTCTGTTGTTTGTATACTACCCAGTCTATGATATTTTGTTATAGTAGCCCAAACAGACTAAGCCACATGGTATCCATGTGACCAGTAGCAGTAGAGTACCTGTGGTGCCCACATAATTATGAGGGCCTCATTGCCACATGAAAGTAGGAGGCCACATGATTGTAGTAGTCACATGATCCATAGCATTAGAAGCCTGCAATGTTCATTTGCCTGGAAGGGCTATTTCTGCCTCATGACAATAGAGTTCATTGTCAGTAGTGTCCTAGTGTTCTGCATGGTTCAGGGGTCTATCTGATTCATGACACATGGAGATCCGATACTGCCCATGATCCTGGGCTCCATAGTGATGGTGGTGCCTCCAGGTGACCTTCACAGCACATGAGCTTCGCCTTTAGTTGCCCCATCCTTTTTTTTTGTGATCATTTAATATGTTGTTTTCTACTAACACATTACATTTAATACATAGCAAATTAACACATAACAGTAAAATGGGTCCTTCATAAAACTATAACCATAGTCATAATATAGGGAGTGCTGCAAGAACCTAGGCACGGTAGTTGGTACAGATTAAATACTGTTGATTTAATGCAGGCTTAAAGGAAATTAAAGCAAATCAATTAAGTCTGTTTTAATTATTATTTTGATAAAAAGTATAATGATTAAAATGTTCCAGGTACTTTAAAAGGTTAACATATTTAATTGTTATAACTTTATGACCTTTGTGCTATTATTATTCCAATTTTACAGATAAGGACAGTTGAAGCACAGAGGTCACTCGGCTAAGTGGTCACCAAACTTGTATATAGTGAAATGATGATTTGTCTTTGGTCAGTCTCACTCCACATTCTGTGTCCTAACCACTCAGGAGGTACTCAAAAGTAAATTGATATTAATTCAGACTTACTAATTCAAACTAACTGAAAAGCCAGTCCCAATCACTGAAAATTTGAGGTCATGAAAGATCTCTTTGAAATGCGATTTTAATAATTTCAACTACCATCAAGAATTAGGACCAATCAAAAGTGAATCTAATTAAAGATCTCAGGAGATTTACTTTAATGTCTGGGTATAAATTTATCATTAATATATAAAATATTTGTATACTAAGGGGGTATAAAATGCTTGATGTTAGTTAAAATTTCTTTTCTAAAATTCACATTAAAAAGGGAAATGTTGCAAAGTTTAAACATCATAGCTAGCTCGCATCACAACTACAAAGTTATAAAGGAATGAAATCTGAATTAATTTTATTTTACCATACTTATATTCTACTAGTGCCTCTCCAGAAAGTACAGAGAAAGAAGAATATACATTGCAGAGGTTTTTGAAACTGCAATTTCAACAATACTTCTTTTTTTTTTTTTACCATTTCTTTTATTTATTTATTAATTATTATTATTATACTTTAAGTTCTAGGGTACATGTGCATAACGTGCAGGTTTGTTACATATGTATACTTGTGCCATGTTGGTGTGCTGCACCCATCAACTCGTCAGCACCCATCAACTCGTCATTTACATAAGGTATAACTCCCAATGCAATCCCTCCCTCCCCCCTCCCCCCTCCCCATGATAGGCCCCGGTGTGTGATGTTCCCCTTCCTGAGTCCAAGTGATCTCATTGTTCAGTTCCCACCTATGAGTGAGAACATGCGGTGTTTGGTTTTCTGTTCTTGCGATAGTTTGCTAAGAATGATGGTTTCCAGCTGCATCCATGTCCCTACAAAGGACACGCACTCATCCTTTTTAATGGCTGCATAGTATTCCATGGTGTATATGTGCCACATTTTCTTAATCCAGTCTGTCACTGATGGACATTTGGGTTGATTCCAAGTCTTTGCTATTCAACAATACTTCTTTTACTAAGTTTCTTGGGAAAATGCAGTTTTGTCTGTGTATCCAAAATAAATTTGATGTGGTCTTTCTGATTTGCTGCCGTAGGCAAACCTAATGCTGTAAAAGTGGTGGGATTATTTTGTCAGGTCTCTGCAAGGTGGCATAGCTGCATACATAGCTGCAGAAAACTCAACAGATGAAAGTTTGAACCGTGGATAAATTTCACTATATTAATAAGGACAACAGACTGTGTTTGTTGTACTAAATCAATTGAAGAAAGTCTCAACTTTTTTGGAGTAAAGGTTGGAAGATAAGATGGTATTCTGGAAATCTGTGTGTCTCAGTCAATTTTGGAACATTATTTATGGAAAACATGTAAATACAGGATATAAAATTAGAGCCACACATTTACAACAGAACGTATTATGAAACTTCAGTTTGGATTTGGAAAGTATCTATATACAGTCATAGTATGGAATCTGACATCAAGATCCAGAGTCTGTCCAACCTTCATTTCTATAATTACATGCATATAAACAGATCAACAGTGAAAGACACAGAAGAATTGTATGTATGCCACTGATGCCCAGTTGAGCCTTATAGTGTATCGGTGGTGATTGGGATTAACTTTTTTATATTGAGAAATTATTCATATGTCATTAAATTTATTATTTTAAAATTTACAATTCAGTGGGTTTTAGTATGTTCACACAATTTTGCAGCCATCACCACTACTTAATCCCAGAATATTTTTATCATCCCAAAAAGGAATGCCATACCTGTGAATAGTCTCCCTCTATTGCCCTTTCCCCACAGCTTTTGGCAACCACTAATCTAGTTTCTGTCTCTATGGTTTTGTCTATTGTTAACATTTCATATAAAAAGAATCATACAGTGTGTGGCTTTTTATGACTGGCTTCTTTCACTTGACATATAATTTTTAAAGTTTCATCCACGTTGTAGCATGCGTCAGAATTTCATCCCTTTTATGGCAAATAATATTGCATTGTATGGATATATGACATTTTAATTATAAAATAATTAATTGATGGTTATTTGTGTTTGTTTCAGTTTTAGATTATTATGAATAATGTTACGGTCAACATTCATGTACAAGTTTTAGTGTAAACATATGTTTTCAGTTCTGGATATATGCCTACAAGTGAAATTGTTGGGACATATGGTAACTCTATATTTAATCATCAGAGGAACATCCAGACTGTTTTCCTGAGTAGCTAGCTGCACCTCTTTACATTCCTACCAACAGTATATGAGAGCTCCAATTTCTCCATGTATTCATTACTATTTGTCATGTCTGTCCTTTTGATGATAGCCATCCTAGTGGGTAAGAAGTAGTATTTAGTTGTGGTTTTCATTTGCATTTCTCTAATGACTAATGATACTGATCCTCTTTTTTTTTTTTTTTTTTTTTGAGACGGAGTGTCGCTCTGTCGCCCAGGCTGGAGTGCAGTGGCCGGATCTCAGCTCACTGCAAGCTCCACCTCCCGGGTTCACGCCATTCTCCTGCCTCAGCCTCCTGAGCAGCTGGGACTACAGGCGCCCGCCACCTCGCCCGGCTAGTTTTTTGTATTTTTAGTAGAGACGGGGTTTCACCATGTTAGCCAGGATAGTCTCGATCTCCTGACCTCGTGATCCGCCCGTCTCGGCCTCCCAAAGTGCTGGGATTACAGGCTTGAGCCACCGCGCCCAGCCCTGATCCTCTTTTATATGCTTACTGGCCACTTGTGTATCTTCTTCATAGAAATATCTATTCAAATTATTTGCTCAGCTTTAATTGGGTTTGTTTTTATTATTGAATTGTAAGAGTTCTTTATATATTCTGAATACTAGATTTTTATTACATAAAATATTTGCAAATATTTTCTCCTGCTCTGGGTTATTTTTTCATTATATTTTTTAAATTTAAATTTTTATTTTAAATTCTGGGGCACATGAGCAGGATGTGCAGGTTTGTTACATAGATAAACGTGTGTTATCTTTATAGTGTCCTTTGATGCACAGTGTTATCTTGATAGTGTCCTTTGATGCACAAAAGTTTTAAATTTTGATGATGTCCAGTTTACTTTTTCTTTGGTTGTTGTGTTTTGATGTCATATCTGTTATGGACTGAATGCTTGTGTCCTCCCAAATTTATATGTTGAAATTCTAATTCCCAGTGTGATGTTGTTGGGATGTGGGGCCCTAGGGGGTAATTAGCTCATGAGGGTGGAGCCCTCATTAATGGGATTATTCCCCTTGTAAGAAGAGACACAAAAGCTTGCTCTCATTTTCTCTGCTCTCTCCCATGTGAGGATACAATAAGAAATTGACAGTTTCCAACCCACAAGAGTGCCTTTGCCAAAACCTGATGGTGCTGACACCCTGATCTTCCACTTCCGTTCTCCAGAACTGTGAGAAATAAATTTCTGTGGTTTATAAGCCACCCAGTCTCTGGTATTTGTTATATAAGCCTGAACTGACTAGCACAGTATCAAAGAAACCATTTCTTAGTTCAAAGTCACAAAGATTTACATCTTTTTCTTCCAGTAGCTTATAAATTTAATTCTTACATTTAGGTCTTCCATCCATTTTAATGTATTTTTTTATGTAATATGAGGAAAGTGGCCAAATTCATTATTTTGCAACCACTATGTGTATATCCACTTGTCCCAGGACCATTTTTGAAAATATTGTTGAAAACCAATTGACCATAGATGTATGGGTTATATCTGGGCTCTTAATTTTATTTTACTTATATATATCCTTATGGAGACATCAGTATCACACTATACTGATTACTACAGTTTTGAAATCAAGGAGTGCAAGTTCTCCAAATTTGTTCTACTTTTTAAAGATTGTGTTGGTTATTCAGGGCCCCTTCTATTTCCACACTGAGATGGTTTGGCTCTGTGTCTCCACCAAAATCTCACAGAATTGTAATTCTCAGTGTTGGAGGAGGAGCCTGGTGATAGGTGATTGGAGCTGGGGGTAGTTTCTAATGGTTTAGCACCATGCTTCTAGTGCTATCTCATGAAAGAGTTCTCACGAGATCTGGTTGAAAGTGTATGGCACTTCCCGCTTCCCTCTCTCTCTTCCTCCTGCTCCAGCTACATAGGATGTGCAGGCTTCCCCTTCACCTTCCGCTATGATTATAAGCTTCCTGAGACTATCCAAGCTATGCTTCCCATACAGGCTGTGGAACTGTGAGCCGATTAAATCTTTTTTTAATAAATGACCCAGTCTCAGGTAGTTCTTTATAGCAATGTGAGAACAAACTAATACAAACATGAATTTTAGGTTTCCCATTTCTGTGAAAATGCAGTTGGAATTTTGAAAGTTATTTTATTAGATCGGTAGATCAATTTGGGGGAGTAGCAACATCTTAATGATGTTAATTATTCCAATTCATGAACACAAATGTCTTTTCATTTATTTAGGTCTTCTTTAATTTCTTTCAGCAATGGTTTGTACTCTTCGGTGTGCAAGTTTTGTACCTTCTTTTCTAAATTTTTAAGTGATCTTATTGATGTGATTCTATTGTAAAAAACGTTGGTTCCTTAATTTCATTTTTAATTAGTTATTTCTAGTGTATAGAAATACAACTGATTCCTGTATGTTAATTCTGCAACTTTGCTGAACTCGTTTGTTAGGAATAATATATTTTTGTGGATTTGTTTTTTATTATAAAATCATATTATCTGCAAATAGAGATAATTTTATTTCTTCCTTTATAATCTGGATGACTTTTGCTTTTCTTCTAGTCTAATTTCCCTGGTTAGAACTTCCAGTACATTATTGAATAGAAGTGGTGAAGGTGGACATTTCTGTCTGGTTCCTGATCTTAATGGAAACATATCCAGTGTTTCATTAAGTATGAAGTTAGCTATTGGTTTGTCACAGCTGCCCTTTATAATGTGGAGAAAGTTCCCTTCTAGTCTTAGTTTGTTGATTATTTTTATTGTAAAATAGTGTTGGATTTTGTCAAATGCTTGTATTGTGATGATCATGTCGTTTTGCCTTTATGTTATTTATATTGTGTATTACATTGACTGATTTTCAGATGCTGAAACAACCTTGCATTCTTGGGATAAACTGCACTGGATCAGAGTGTATACTTATTTTTCTGTGATGCTGGATTTGTTTTGCTATTATTTTGCTGAAGATTTTTCATCTATATTCATAATACATACGTCTTTAAGTTTATTTTCTTGTAATGTCTATCTGGCTTTGATACAAGAGTGATACTTGAATCATAGTATTCCCTCTTTTTTATTTTTGGAAAAGTTTGTGAAGTATTGGTGTTATTTCTTTTTAGAACTTTTGGTAGAATTAACCAATGAAGCCATCGTTTTCTGGGCTTTTTTTTGTGGGAAGGTTTTTGAGGACTGACAGAGTCTCTTTACTTGTTATATGTCTATTGAAATTTTCTATTTCTTCTTGAGTTCAACTGGCTGAGCCAGGGGGTGGAGCTGTGGCAAATGCTTGCACTTTAGGCATTGCTGTCTGTAGCCCCCAGGGGACTAGTGTCTGCTGGGCCCCATCAGCTTTTAGAAACAGGAGAGATAGAAGCCAGTCCTTAGGGTAATACCGTGAAAATTGTAAATCTAGATGTGTGGTGTGACTCCTTTGCTCTTCAAGGAGACACTGAGAGCCTGGGGTTCTCTCATCATATGATGCTGTGCCTAGAGTGGGGATTATGGCGAGAGGGTCTGCATTTTCCTTCTTGTTTTGATGTGGCTGGTTTCAAACTCACTCAAGGTGCAGGAGCCTGTCAACTAGTTTCTGGATTCCTCACAAAAGAAACTCATCCATTTCTCACAAAAGAAATTGATCAATCATCTTGCTATTGAATCAGTGTGTTTATTGGGAAAGAAGAGTCCAGGGCTTCTTATTCCACCATCTTGCTAATGTCATCCCTTGATAACAGGATAGTTTATTTTATTTCTTATTGTATATGTTGAGGATGTACAACATGATATTTTAACAGGTGTAAGATGACATCTTCTTGTGGTTTTAATTTGCATTTTGCTGATGATTATTGATGTTGAGCACCTTTACATATACTTACTGGCCACTTTTATGTCTTCTTTGGGAAAATGTCTATTTAGGTCCTTTGCTCATGTTTTAAAGGGACTGTTTGTATTTTTTTGCTATTGTGTTGTGTGTGTTCCTTATATATTTTGGATATTAACTCTTTATCAGATATATCGTTTGCAAATATTTTCTGCCAATCTGTAGACTGCTTTTTCATTTTATTGATGCTTTCTTTGCTGTGCAGAAGCTTTTTAGTTTGATGTAGTCACACTTATTTTTATTCTTGTTGCTTGAGCTTTTGGTGGGATAACAACAACAACAAAAAAATCACTGCCAAAGCCAATGTAAAGGAAGTTTTCCTTTATGTTTTCTTCTGGGAGTTTTACGGTTTCATGTTTTACATTTCGGCCTTTAATCCATTGTGAGTTGATTTTTGTGTATGATGTAAGAGAAGGGTCCAAGATAACTGGACATTGTGAATTATATAAGTGGTGAGATTATTGGACCCTTGGAAATCAGATTCTTGGGAAATCAGATTATTGGGATCTTGGAAATCAGATTCTCCTTTCTTTCCAGAATATTTTTTTTGTTCTGTTTGTTTTTATTATTTGTTTAGGGACTTTCTTAAATTAGTTCTGTTGTGTGTGTGTGTGTTGTTTGTCATTTGTGGCCACTAAAGTCTCTAATTGGTTAGCTTAACGATCAGGTAATGATTGGACATAGATTTCCTTAAAAGCCATTAACCAACAAGTCTCCCAGACCCTGTATGTATTGTGGATAATTCCTTCAATGTTCAGGCAAGCAGTTTATGACTGTCTCTTAGCCTTCAACTTGTGGTGGGTCTCAAGATCGCCCAGAAGCAAAAATTTACAGCCTTCTTAAATCTTTTCTAGGTGTGCACACAGCCCTGCACATGTGAGTGGTCTCCTAGATTCTTGGGTATTTTAAAGGCCTAAGCTTTTCAGAGTCCCCTATAAGCATCTTATTCCCCAGTTTTACTTTTAAAGTTTTTTGTTCAGCTTCTTGTTTGTCTTAACTCTTATTGCCACCTCAGGTACCTATTGTGTTATACGATTGCTACTGTTTTCTTTAAATCAAATGCCCCTGTGAAAAAGTCTGTTCATACAGAGTGAGATCTGGGTCAGACAAAATAAAGACAAGACTTGAAATGAGTGTTTCCAGGAAGCTGCCAAATAGTTCCTATGATGATGTTTCTCCAAGAATGATGTTTTGGACAGCTTCAAACCCTCTGATCCCTCCCTTGGCTGTTGGTTTTCATGGTGATTATATAGCTGTTGAGTGTTATGACAACTTTGGACCTGAAGAAAAAGTGGTGGAAATAGAACAAGTTGAAATAGCACAATGCTTGCTGTTGTCTCTGAAATTCAAACATTTTTCTTTAATAAACTCACCTTGAATTTTTCAAAGCCTTGGTTAATTTTCAGAGTTCTGAAAAAGTTGACTTTTATAATACTTGCCAGTGTACTCACTGTTCTTATGGAGAGAAGAATTTTCCAAGGTCCTTCCTCTGCCATTCTCACTAACATCATCCCATATTGGCCTTTTATGACAAGTGTGTCTTTACCGGAGTCAAGAAAAATGAGAAAATCTACAGACCACCATCTAAAAGGGTCTTTGTTTAGGAAAATCTGCTATGTAAAATCTCAGGTTTAGGAAACAAATTGGTGGATAATAATTTGCTTTATGAAAGACAGATTTGCTCAATTAAAGAGCTAATTTAAAAGTTCCTTTAAGTTGTGAATCCCATGGTTCATTTAATGAAGTTATTGGAGTAAGAAAACATGTCCCTAGCCTTTCAAGAATACCCACTCTGTAAATATATAAATGTATTACATTGTGTTTTAAGAGTGAAAATTGGTCGGACATGGTAGCTCATGCCTGTAATCCCAGCACTTTGGGAGGCCGAGGCAGGTGGATTGCTCGAACCCAGGAGTTCAACACAAGCTTGGGCAGCATTGTGAAACCACTTGTCTACAAAGAATAAAAATTAGTCAGGCATTGTGGCACGCGCCTGTAGTCCTAGGTACTTGGGAGGCTAAGATGGGAGGATCTTTTGAGTCCAGGAGGTTGAGTCTGCAGTGAGCCATGATTGTGCCACTATTCCAGCCTGGGTGACAGAGAGAGATCCTGTCTCAGAAAAAAAAATAGGAGCAGAAATTAAGGAGATGAGAATTAAGAAGTGGGAATTAAAGGAATTTATCCATTGACAAATGGATAGTTTTAGATTAGTTAACACAGAGGTAGCAAAGTGAGTTTTCTTGGCTTTAACCGTCAAACAACTTTCTTAAAGAGCTCCCACGGTTCATATGATTTATTTAAGACCAGAAAAGCCTAAGGCCTTTGATGTACTTATTTTGAGAAAAGGCATATACCAACTTTGAATCAAAATTCTAACTTCTCCAACACTTTCCATAATTATGAAGACATTCAGATATGTACAGTTGACCCTTGAACAACACAGGTTTGAACATTGTGGGTCTATTTATGTGCAGATTTTTTCAACCAAACGTGGATTTAAAATGCCATATTCACAGGATTCAAAACTTGTGTATTTATGGAGAGCCGACTTTTAGTATGGTCAAGTTCTGCAGGACCAACTGCTGGACTTGAGTATGTGTGGGTTTTGGCATATGTGGGTGCTGGGGGAGGTCCTGAAATTAATACTCCATGGATACCAAGGGAATACTGTACTCAATTCCATTATGAGATGTCAGAAAATACTACCTGCTGTCAGAAAGTGGATTTTCTTTATTTTCTGAGGAAAGATCTTTTAAAAATTTTTTTTGCCAGTGAAGATGCATTCTGGCGTCCACAAAAAAATCTCTCTAGTTAAAAACAAAAACCAAAACATAAATAAGCTACCAACTTTTGCCAGAATTTAAAACCAACTGAGTGTATTTTTGTTGAAACTGCTTTAAGTGTGTAACTCATTCATGTCCTGGAGCACCAGGTACAATTGTGGTGATGCAGCTCTTGGTAGGGCTTTAAAATCAGCCTAGTATCTTTGGGCTAAGGTTGCCTCTAACACCATCTTGTAAACAAGGAGGCCAGGGAATGAGAAAGAGCAAGAGTGAGGGTAACAGTGAGAGATCCCTTACCCAGGAACCGGCCTCTCTGAGTTGCTTCTGGGATGCTGCTGCCCTCTGCTGCCACGTGTCCTGGGAAAACCCCTGTGGTCTCAGGACCTAAAATGTTCTCTCTTTTTTCTCAAGCTGATGCTTTATTTGTTCTCAGCTTTAAAGACTCTTGCTGGCGTGGAAATAAATGAAAACTAACCAAATGAGAATAAGCAAAGACTATTTATTCGGAGCTTACTATAGCAAATGAGTCAGCCATCATCACTTGTGTTTTGGCAGAGGCTCAAAGGCAGGCAGAAGTGTGAGAAAACTTTATAGTGGAAAAAAGGGAAGACTTCAGGTATTCCCTGATTGGAGGTTTTTGGCATAGGGAAGCTGTAGGTGGGCTAACTAGAAGCAGAACACTTCATGTGATTGGTTAGGAGGTTCATATTTATTTTGTTCTGGTTGGTCTTAATGTGGATGCAGGAACAAAAAATGGAAAAGCTGTCAATTATTAATAAAGTACTGGCCATTTGGGGCCAATTGTTACAGAAATTGTTTAGTTTCTTGGATTATTACTAGAGATAGCAATCTGGCTTCCTGCAAATCTGATTTATAGCAGGCTGTCTTCTTTGTTAATTATAGATAAGGGAATTAGTTTCCTGGGAAGGTTGTGGATCAGAGTTCTGAAGTCAAGAACTGAAAGAGACATAGAGAGGAAACATGTTTATAACACAAAGACAGAAAGGCTGACTCTGGTAACTAAGATGAGTCCAGCATATTTGGCAGGGAAGGATGTTCCATTTCATGTCATTCTCGCAACAGTGTTGTTGCCCTGTGGGCTTAGGGTATTTAGGCATATTCCTTCATTCTACACTTTATTTATTGAGTATCCATTATTTTTTAAGCACAGTGAAGAACCAAATGAACAGCATCTGCCCTCAGAAAGCTTAGATTCATGGTGAAGTTCAATATTCAGTAAATACTAATTATGCAAATAAATGTATAATTACAAACTGTGGTAATTCCTATTATTAAAAAGTACAGAATGTTAAGAGAGGGGCTAACACGGAACTCTTGTTTAGACTGGGGAACCATAGAAAGTTCTCTGAGGAATTTAGAATTTGAAAGCTGAGACTTGAGCAATGAGGAATCAATTAGTCCTGGAAAAGGGGGTAAAGAAAGAAGAAAACATCATAGGGGGAAAAAAATAGCAAGTTTAAGACCTTGGGGTAGGAAGGCACATGGCCTGTTAAGGAAAAGGAAAGAAGGTCAGTATTGGCATACGCTAGGAATGAATGGCGTGAGAAGTGAATGTAGAAGTAGACACTAAATGCTGCTGTCAGAAGTTTCATCTTCCATTGCTTTGTATCTCCTTTCTTTGAAGATCTATACTGATTGCTCCACCCATCATGCCTCACTTTTAGCTTGGAAGCCCCCAGATTACCTAGAACCTTCTCATACTCCTGTTGTGTTCTGCGAAGAAAACATATTGGTAAAAGATAAACACGGATAATGTTGATGTGTAGTTCTGTACTGTAAAGGAGACTGTAATGAAATAAATATATTTTATGACTCTGTGTGGTGGTTTTATTTGAAGCTGAATATGGTGGTATGCATCTGTGGTCCCAGCTACTTGGGAAGCTGAGGAAGGAGGGTTGCTTCAGCCCAGTAGTTTTGAGTTTAGCCTGGGCAACATAGCAAGACCTTCATCTCTAATAAAATAAAATAAATAAATACACATCCTGTATTTATGTGTCCCCACCATGTTAGTTAGCTGTTTATCTTCCACTACACTATACTGTACGGTGATCTTGGGCCCTGTGACAGTTAATATTAGGTGTCAACTTGATTGAATTGAAGGATGTAGCTGGTAAAGTATTGTTTCTGGGTGTGTCTGTGAGGGTGTTGCCAGAGGAGTTTGACATTTGAGTCAGTGGACTGGGAGAGAAGTCCCACAGTTAATGTGGGTGGGCACCATCCAACTGGCTGCCAGCGTGGCTAGAACAAAGCAGCCAGAAGAAGCTGGGATAAGTTTGCTTGCTGAATCTTCTGGCTTCCTTTTCCCATGCTGGAAGCTTCCTTCTGCTCCTACTGCCTTGGACATCAGACTCCAGATTCTTTGGTCTTTGGACTCTGGGACTTGCACCAGTGGCTTGCTGAGGGCTCTCAGGCCTTTAGGCACAGACTGAAGACTACATTGTTCACTTCTCCGGTTTTGAGGCTTTTGGACTTGGACTGAGCCACTACTGCCTTTTCTCTTCCACAGCTTGCAGACAGCCTATTGTGGGACTTCGTCTTGTTATTATGTGAACCAATTCTCCCTAATAAACTCCCTTTCATGTATACATATAGCCCATTGGTTCTGTCCCTCTGGAGAATCTTGACTAATAAGGTCCTATTTAGCTTCACCTCTTGGTTTTACAATCCATTGTATATCATTTTATCATTTACATTTTTTTCTTTAGCAAATGTATGTACTTAGTTAAATTGCTCTTGCGTGGCTCTATATATTGTGGAGTAAACAATCTGAGATACAGGTTTTAGTCCTGACTTTTCTGTAAACTGGTGGCAGCCTTACAGAAGTGATTTAAGTTCTCTGAGCCTCAAATGCTTCTTTATGAAATGAAATGTTTAAATTTTTTATGTGTTAACTAAATTATTTTTACCCAGTATTCCTCTTAAATTCTGTAATTTTATACCACTTATGGACATCTATGAATACCTCTCTTTTACGTAGTCTTCTTTTGTGTCCTTATGGATAAGATTGACTCTTGGGATAATTTTCTTTTTTGGAGTAGTATACATAAAGTATAATTTAACAAATAATTGATCACAGTATTGAGGTAGGGTTAAAGCACATCTGAAGGGTAAAAATTTCCTGCTGAAGGCATAAAATTCTTATAAATGACTTTGCAAACTGTGATATGCATACCCAGAGTGGGTAACCCCAGGTGTGCCAAGGAATAAAAGAAGCCAACAAATATATATGGTCCTTCCTCCAGGAGGAAAAACTTTGCTCAAAGATTTAGGGTTGTCTTTATGTGAAAACAAACATGAGTATATTCCTCATAGTAAACAAAAGTCATATAATATTATTGACAGATGGTGCCACGCAGTTCCAGGCTGTTGGTATCACAGTATTGAGGTTGGGTTAAAGCACATCTGAAGGGTAAAAATTCCCTGCTAAAGGGATACAATTCTCTTGACTGTCTTTACAAACTGTGATATGTGTACCCAGAGTGTGTAACCAGGTGTATTACTCACAGTAATATACAACAAACAGACATGGGTATACAACTCATAGTTCACAAAAGTCACATAATACCGTTACCGGATGGTGCCATGCAATTCCAGGCTGTTGGTATCCTGAACAAAGAACTGGACAAGACACACAGATAGCAAAGCAAAGCAGCAAAAGTTTGTTAAGCACAGTCTTACACTCTTGGATAGGGAGAGTGGACTGACCTCTGCGAGATGAGATCAGCATTAGTTTGGTGCACTTTGTTTGTTTTTGTTTGTTTGTTTGTTTATGTGTGTGTGTTTTTTTCTTCTCTTCCCAAGGCTGCCTAATCTCTAGCCAGTGTCTGCTTTTATAATTGACAGGTGTGTTGCTTAGTTACTTTGGCCCCTGTGCGTTTGTAGGGCTGCCTCTGTCCCATAATTTTAAATACACACATGATATGCAGTCCATATGTGTAAGCTTCAATGAGCTGAATTTCATATGGGGTCATGTTAAGGATACATTTTCTCTTTAATGCACGTGCCTATCCCTGAAGGGCTAACTCTTACCGGTTTGGTCCGGATCTTGCCAGCCACGGGGTTCTTCCTCACTTTTTTAGCTTCCTTTTGTTTAGGTGCTCAACTTCTGCCTCTTATCTTGCTTCTGGCTCACTCACCCCTTCACCTTGCTTTTGCTCTCTGCTTTTACTTATTCTGCCCTTTATCCAACTTTTAATTCCCTTTGCTATTCTCCTGCCTTATTTTCCCTATTCTCCTACCTCTTTTTTCCTATTCCCTGCCTCAATATTTTATAAAATATTATATGAAAAGGAAAGCTTTGGACTCCACCTTAAAATTAGAGATTCTTCATCTTCTCTTGGGATACATTGAAAAATATTTGCCTTTTTGGGTAATGTGCACTTTAATAGGGAATTATGTCACCAAGAAGAGAAAGTCCCGATAAATGATGGGGCATATCTGGCAAATATTATATCAGTCATTATGAAGGTTTAGATAAGATCTTAAGGTCGAATGGAGAGCCAGTCTAAGAAAGAGACTCTTATCACCCTGAAAGCCTAGTAATCCTTATAATCTTGATTTTGGGGAGTCAATTAAAGGCTGGGTTAATACTTGATTTCAAGATCCTGGAAGATATCTTGCCTTCTTCTCGACCACCTATCACACTTCTTATATATATCCAACTTCTGGTACTTACCATACCACTGCAAATTGGGTTTTCCTAAATTTTGATCACAGCTTGTCTGCCATAGATGCAAGGTGGTATCATGAAAAAGAAAAAAATGTATCATCATGTGTCAGAAGAACTGTGTCCAAGACTTATCTCCCTTGCTTACTGTGTGATCTTTATCAATTTACCTAGTTCTCTTTATTTCCAACTTGTTGTCATTTTAAGTGGGCATAAAATAATGTCCTACCTATTGTGCAGGCAGTATTGTGTGCACAGAACATGTATTTGGATATTTAGTTACATAAAAAGCAGTTATTGTTAACTGAAATTTGGAGGGGAAGAGGGCATATTTTCATTTAATCTTTTTAGGCCTCAATTTCTAACATTTTTCTGGTTGATTCTTTTTATAATTTTTAATTTTTGTGGATACATAGTAGTTATATTTATGGGGTATGTGAGATGTTTTGATACAGGCATGCAATGTGTAATAATCACATCATGGAAAATGGGGTATCCATCCCCTCAAGCATTAAACCTTTGTGTTACAAATATTTCCATTATACTCTTTTAATTATTTTTACATATACAATTTAATTATTATTGACTATAGTCAGCCTGTTTTGCTATCAAACATTAGGTATTATTCATTCTTGCTAAATTTTTTTTTTTGTACACATTAACCATACCCACCTTCCCCACTACCCGCCACTACCCTTCCCAACCTCTGGTAGCCATCCTTCTACTCTCTATCTCCATGAGTTCAAAGGTTTTGATATTTATTTGTTATTTATTTATTTATTTGTTTGTTTTTGAGACAGAGTCTTGCTCTGTCACCCAGGCTGGAGTGCAGTGGCAGGATCTCGGTTCACTGCAACCTCCACCTCCTGGGTTCAGGCGCTTCTCCTGCCTCAGCCTCCTGAGTAGCTGGGACTACAGGTGTGCACCACCACACCTGGCTAATTTTTGTATTTTTAGTAAAGATGGGGTTTCACCGTATTGGCCAGGCTGGTCCCAAACTCCTGATCTCAAGTGATCTGCCCACCTCAGCCTCCCAAAGTGCTGAGATTACAGGCGTGAGCCACTGTGCCCAGCCGGTTTTGATTTTTAGATCCTACAAATAAGTGTGAATATGCTATGTTTGTCTTTCTGTACCTGGATTATTTCACTTAACATAATGATCTCCAATTCCATCCATGTTATTACAAATGACAGGATCTCATTCTTTTCTTATGGCTTAATAGTGTTCCATTTTGTATGTATACCACATTTTCTTTATTCATTTACCTGTTGGTGGACACTTAGGTTGCTTCCAAATCTCAGCTATTGTGAACAGTGCTGCAATAAACATAGGAGTGCAGATATCTCTTCAACATACTGATTTTCTTTCTTTTAGAAATATACCCAGGAGCAGTATTGGTGGATCATACGGTAGCTCTGTTTTTAGTTTTTTGAGGAACCTAAGTGTTCTGTATAGTGGTTATACTAATTTACATTCCTGCCAACAGTGTACAAAGGTTCCCTTTTCTCCACAACCTTGCCAGCATTTGTTATTGTCTGTCGTTTGGATATAAGCCATTTTAACTGGTGTGGGATGATACCTCATTGTAGTTTTGATTTGCATTTCTCTGATGATCACTGATGTTGAGCACCTTTTCATGCGCTTGTTTGCCATTTGTATGTCTTCTTTTGAGTAATGTCTATTCAGATCTTTTGCCCATGTTTTAATTGGATTATTAGATTTTCTCCTATAGAGTTGTTTGAGCTCCTTATATACGCTGGTTATTAATCTCTTGTCAGGTGGGTAGTTTGCCAAAATTTCTCCCATTCTGTGTGTTGTCTCTTCATTTTGTGATTGTTTCCTTTGCTGTGCAGTAGCTTTTTACTTGATGTGATTCCATTTGTCTATTTTTGCCTTGGTTTGCCTGTGCTTATGGGATATTACTCAAGAAATTTTTGCCCCAGACCAATGTCCTGGAGAGTTTCCCCAATGATTTCTTGTAGTAGTTTCATAGTGGTGAAACAACAGGGGTGAAAGTGGGTATCTTTGTTGTGTTCCAGATCTTACAGGAAAGACTTTCACTTTTTAACCCATTCTTGTGATACTAGCTGTGGGTCTCTGCTTTTTATGGCTTTTATTATGTTGAGGCGTGTTCCTTCTATACACAGTGTTTTGGGGATTTTTATGATAAGGTAACGTTGAATTTTATCAAATGCTTTTTCAGCATCACTTGAAATGATAATATGATTTTCGTCCTTCATTCTGTTGGTATGGTGTATCACACTGATTTATTTGTGTATGTTAAACCATCCTTGCATCCCAGGGACAAATCCCTCTTGGTCATGATTAAAGATATTTCTAATGTATTGTTGAATTGGGTTTGCTAGTATTTTGTTGAGGGTTTTTGCATCAACATTCATCAAAGACATTGGCCTGTAGTTTTCCTTTTTTGATGTGTGTTTGTCTGGTTTTGGTATCAGGGTAATACAGGCATTGTACGATGAGTCTGAAAATATTTCTCCTCCTCTATTTTTCAGAATAGTTTGAGTAGGACTGGTATTAGTTCTTCTTTAAATGTTTGGTAGAATTTAGCAGTGAAGTCATAAGGTCTCGGGCTTTGCTTTAATATAGACGGAGACTATTTATTAAGGCTTTACTGTGTTACTTGTTATTGTTCTGCTCAGGTTTTGGATTTCTTCGTAGTTCAATCTTGGTAGATTGTATGTGTCTAGAAATTTATCCATTTCTTCTAGATTTTCCAATCTATTGGCATATACTTGCTCATAGTAGCCACGGGTGATTCTTTGAATTTCTGTGGTATCAGTTGTAATGTCTCCTCTTTCATCTCTGATTTTATTGATTTGGGTCTTCTCCATTTTGTTCTTCGTGAGTCCAGCTAAACTTTTGTCAATTTTGTTTACCTTTGACAAAAAAAAAAAAAAACAAACAAAAAACACAACTTTTTGTTTCATTGATCTTTTGTATTGTTTTCTTCATTGCAACTTCATTTATTTCTGTTCTGATCTTTATTCTTTTCTTCTAGTTTACTCTTGTTTTTATAGTTCTTTTTTTTTCTTTTTTTTTATACTTTAAGTTCTAGGGTACATGTGCACAATGTGCAGGTTTGTTACATATGTATACATGTGCCATGTTGGTGTGCTGCACCCACTAACTCCTCATTTACATTAGGTATCTCTCCTAAGGGTATCCCTCCCCTCTCCCCCCTCCCCACAATAGGCCCCGGTGTGTGATGTTCCCCTTCCTGTGTCCAAGTGATCTCATTGTTCAATTCCCACCTATGAGTGAGAACATGCAGTATTTGGTTTTCTGTTCTTGCGATAGTTTGCTGAGAATGATGGTTTCCAGCTGCATCCATGTCCCTACAAAGGACACGCACTCATCCTTTTTAATGGCTGCATAGTATTCCATGGTGTATATGTGCCACATTTTCTTAATCCAGTCTGTCACTGATGGACATTTGGGTTGATTCCAAGTCTTTGCTATTGTGAATAGTGCTGCAATAAACATACGTGTGCATGTGTCTTTATAGCAGCATGACTTATAATCCTTTGGGTATATCCCCAGTAATGGGATGGCTGGGTCATATGGTATTTCTAGTTCTAGATCCTTGAGTAATTGCCACACTGTTTTCCACAATGGTTGAACTAGTTTACAGTCCCACCAACAGTGTAAAAGTGTTCCTATTTCTCCACATCCTCTCTAGCACCTGTTGTTTCCTGACTTTTTAATGATTGCTATTCTAACTGGTGTGAGATGGTATCTCATTCTGGTTTTAATTTGCATTTCTCTGATGGCGAGTGATGATGAGCATTTTTTCATGTGTCTGTTGGCTGTATGAATGTCTTCTTTTGAGAAGTGTTTGTTCATATCCTTTACCCACTTTTTGATGGGGTTGTTTATTTTTTTCTTGTAAATTTGTTTGAGTTCTTTGTAGGTTCTGGATATTAGCCCTTTGTCAGATGAGTAGATTGCAAAAATTTTCTCCCATTCTGTAGGTTGCCTGTTCACTCTGATAGTAGTTTCTTTTGCTGTGCAGAAGCTCTTTAGTTTCATTAGATCCCATTTGTCAATTTTGGCTTTTGTTGCCGTTGCTTTTGGTGTTGAAGTCCTTGCCCATGCCTATGTCCTGAATGGTATTACCTAGGTTTTCTTCTAGGGTTTTTATGGTTTTAGGTCTAACATTTAAGTCTCTAATCCATCTTGAATTAATTTTCGTATAAGGAGTAAGGAAAGGATCCAGTTTCAGCTTTCTACTTATGGCTAGCCAATTTTCCCAGCACCATTTATTAAATAGGGAATCCTTTCCCCATTTCTTGTTTTTGTCAGGTTTGTCAAAGATCAAATGGCTGTAGATGTGTGGTATTGTTTCTGAGGGTTCTGTTCTGTTGCATTGTTTTTATAGTTCTTTATGATGCATTGTATCATTAGGTTTTTTATTTGAAGTTGTTCTTTTTAATGTAGGCATTAACAGCTATAAATTTTGATATTAGTACCGTTTTTTCTGTATCCCATAGATTTTGGTATGTTGTGTTTCCATTATCATTTCTTTCATAAAATTTTCCAGTTTCCTTTTTAATTTCTTTTTTGATCCACTGTTCATTTATGTGCATATTGTTTAATTTCCTAGGAGTTGCCTAGGAATTGCAGTCTTTGTATCCTAGGCTTCCCTTCAGGTTTACCTGGGACCCCAGGGCACTTTGGCCTCTAGTAGTGTGGGTTGCTGAGAGACTCAAGTTCTCCACCCTGGAATGGGTGAATCCCCTCTAGCTAGGTCTGGTTCAAATGCTCCCTATGTGAGTGGGCACTGGCTGAGCCCAGCACGGCTTTGCTCTCTGCTATGACAGGGTAGCACTGAGTTCAATGTGAAGTTTCCCAGTCACTGCCCTCTTCTTCTCCCAAGTGTATGGACTCTCTGGGCTGCACAGTTGCTGCCAAGGGATGGGGGAGGGGTGGTATCTGTGATTTAAGACTGTCTCTGTCTGACCTCTTGAATGCCTGTTTCAACAATATGAAGTTAAAACCAGGCACTGTGATTGCTCACCTGATTTTCGGTTCTCATGATGATGCTTTTCTGTATGCAGATAGTGGTTACAATTTGGTGTTCCTGCAGGGAGTACACAAGGTATAGCCTCCTATTCCACCATCTTTCTCTGTCCCTCTAGTTGGTTCTTGACAACTATTGATAAAACGTATTATTAAATGCAGTATCTGGGCCATCCCTAGGCAAAATGTGATTTGCTGTTTTCCACTAGTTCTCTTCCTTTATTTTTTCCCACACTTCTATTTCCCCTCATTACATCTCCCAGGAGATTTCAATATTACAAGACACTTATAAAGACTATTTCACTATTTGAATGAAGTGGTAATAGAATTTTAGGTATCACTGGGTAGAGTTTTTTTTTAACAATGCAGTTTTGTGAGAAGATGAATTGGTCTCATTCTCAAAGGTCTTTCTTAGAACGAAATACAATAGAATTCTGATTTTTAAAATGAGAAATGAACTTCTGGTATAGTGAAACATATGGCTTATGATTGTGTAATTTTGTGTTCAAATCAAGAAAAATATATTTAAACATTTATCCTGGGGTTGATGTGAGAGCAATTTGTTTCACAGTTGACATTACTGAAGGAAATACTAGGAGAGGATGAGGAGGAAATTCAGATTTAGTATTTATTAGTAAAATAAACTCTTTAGCTAAGAGCTAACTTTACTAGCCAAGTTCCCTCATATCCTCTTGTGCCTGGAAGTTAAGGTGGATTTTTCCTAGGCTGGAAAGTTCTTGAACCTCTTTCCCATAATTTTCTTCTTCAAAATTCCCATGTTGTGCAAGATATTCATACTGTACTATTGCCACTAACAAGGTGAGGATTGTGGTGAGAATCTGGTCACCGCATAGTCTTAATTTATAAAAGAAACAAGTCAATGTGTTAAGAAATTAAGTCAGAGTAAGAGAGGGATCAAATAGTATAGTGTGGAAATGTATATATGCTGGAAATAGGCCAGTCCAGGGATTCTCATATGACTGTGGTGAATGGCAAGTGGAGAGACAAAGTAGACTAGGACTGAAGAGTGAGCAGCATGAGGCCCCTTAGGATCATCCGTTCCAGTGCCCTCAGTTTACAGATGAGCTCCAAAGCTCACAATTGGATTGCAATGAAGAGCATGCCAAGAATTGAGCTGAAAGACCCCTAACCAAAATGTAGGATTCCTCTCAGGCTTATGGTCTTGCCCCTTTACCACACAGCTTCTGTGGCTAGCCCTTTAAAATGATTCTTGATTTCCATATTTGTAAAATGAGAGTTTAACAGTTTATGTGTCTCTCCTTACTTTGTGTGGAGGATTCACTTATACAAAAGATAAAAGAAAACCCAAAACAGATTTCTGGAATTTTGTAGCCCTGTTGGTTCTTCATTTGTAGGGGCTGTATGAACAGCATGAAGTGAAACAAATAAATAACAAATGCTTATTTTCTCCCCTAAATAGTTATTTCAATGCTATCTTTTTTTTCTGGGGCAGTAGGGATAAAAGCTTTGAACAGTTCATTCATGAGGAGCAGGGCTTGAGAAGATTACTTTCAAGTTCCTGAGGGGCTCCGAGCCTGGGCGGGAGGGTATGAACACGAAGCCTCCTTATGTCTATCTCAGCCTCCTGCCTTTATCACCCAATGGTGAGGCCCTGCTTGCCTTTCCTGTTCTCTTGGTTTCCAGGGCACCCTGGGCAATTGATACCACCCTGTTACCCTGGAAATGGATCACCCTTTGTTTTCACGTTTGGACTCTCCTATCTAGTGCCACTGGTAGGGGTGCGATCCTGGCGGACCTCATAATCTCCATGGCTCCGTCCTACTCCTCTCTGATGATCTCCCCTCTCCTGTTGGCTACAATGGTACTTCCCAGGACCAGGTTGGGCAGGCAGAGGGGCTTCACTAGCAGACACAGCGGTGAGGCAGCCAGTCAAGGACTAGGAGGAGGTGAGGGACTAGGGTTCCGAGGGCCGTGGGGGATACCCTGTTGCCTGAGTCCAGGCCGCCAGAGCCCCTTCAGGAAGGTCTGAAGCGGGAGCTAAGGAGTTAGAAGGTATTCCAGGACCAGTGTAAGGTAGCCAGAGCCGAGAAAGATTCCTTTCCTAGCTTGGTCAGTAATGTGCAGTGTGCCCCGCTTCTGGCGAGTTATTGTCCATCTCTGGGCCTTGTTTTCCTCTTCTGCTTGCCCAACACTAAACTTCTTGATTTCAGTAAAGGAAGTGCCGCTAATTCCCCTTCCCCTCAAGGCCTGTTTGAAGACCCTAGTTGTTCCTTTGAGAACCTTTGAGCCCTAGTCCTTAATCCTTTCAACTGAGGACAAAGGGTTCATTCACCAGGACACCCAATTGTAGTTGAAGAGCGCTCTTTCTTTTTGTCCGTGGGCGAGAGTCAGGTCTTACACAGCTTGCCTCTTGTTTTCTCTCCAATTCCAGATAACATCAAGATGCCGAAGACTGAGGAAACTGTGTTCCAGAATGATCCCAGTGTAGCAGAGAATGGGGCCCCTGAGCCTAAAACACCAGGGCAGAGCCAGAAAAGCAAGAGTTTCTGTTTACATGACCAGTGTCCTGGTAGGTCTAGAATCATGTCATCACTTTTTTTTTTTTTTTTTTTTTCTTGAGACGGAGTCTTGCTCTGCCGCCCAGGCTGGAGTGCAGTGGCCGGATCTCAGCTCACTGCAAGCTCCGCCTCCCGGGTTCACGCCATTCTCCTGCCTCAGCCTCCCGAGTAGCTGGGACTACAGGCGCCCGCCACCTCGCCCGGCTAGTTTTTTGTATTTTTTAGTAGAGACGGGGTTTCACCGTGTTAGCCAGGATGGTCTCGATCTCCTGACCTCGTGATCCGCCCGTCTCGGCCTCCCAAAGTGCTGGGATTACAGGCTTGAGCCACCGCGCCCGGCCTGTCATCACTTCTATGGACAGCAATTAGGCTAAAGGAATAGACAGCCTGTGATTTAAGGGCCTTTAAGGGATATAGAAGGCTCTTGCAACCCTGCATTTTTCCTTACTAATCCTTCTGTTAGTCTTCTTTTGGATTATTCTTTCTCTTGTCTTTCTGCCCCCTCTAATTTTTACATGCAGGACTTAGGCCCCTAATGGGTAAGTAAAATTAAAAGATTTTGGTTTTAGAGAAAGAGACCAACAAAGCAAATTACTTGTGTTTTACAATAGTCGAGAGTGATTTAGTCAGTTCAAAGCATGGGAAATAAATAGCATTTTTGTATTTTGATTTTGTAAAGTGTAAATGGTAGATCTAGGACAGATCAGAAGTGATCCAAATTATCTGTTGCTTCAATTGTGTTCTGTCCTTTTCCAGGGGTGCTTTGTTGACATAAAAATTACCACTGCTCTGGGGTAAAATTATTTAGATCCTTAATAATAGCATTTTTATGTGAACTTTGGGACTTTAAATCTTTTTCACACCTTATATTAGGCATTTGAAGCTTTGGCTTGACTAGTCCAACCTCACAGGAACTCAAATTGCAGTTATTTTACAATAATCTCCAGTGAATTTAACCAAAGATTAATCTGCAGACCTCTCCAGATGTAGCAGTTTGATCTAACCTCTTGAAGACTGAAGCGGGAAAAAGTATGAAGTTGAATCACATGTGTTTCTCTGGTGGCCACTTGGGGCCACTGCTAGTAAGCAGAATGGCACAATTCAGACTTCATAATGCCTCTCAAATAAATGATGTCTTAATGAATTAAGTAGATGGTGTATTTTAACATATGTAGCTTTTTCGTTAGGATAGAAAGGAAATATCAGTTGATGAGACTAACTTTTCAAGAAAAGTCTCATCGACTGTTTTTTAATGAAAAATAAATGGGCATACATAGACCATCTTCTTGGAGTGAGTTTTAGGATTCTTATATGTGAGTTTTATTATATCTTGAGGATCAATAGTTCTCTCTCACCAAGTTATGAAATTACATTGAAATTGAGTTACAAAATCATTTTATTGCATATTTTATTTTACATATCAAGTAATAATTGTAACTACTATATATACTTTGTTCCACTACCGAAAGTACTCTGCATAATGAATTTAGAACATTGGTTCCCAAATTCCAATGCCGGGCTGTGACATAGTTCTTACCAATATTGAATGAAATAAAACAATAAAGATGTTGTAATGAGTTTTCAAAATAATGTTAAATTGATTCAATTTAAAATTATTCTTAATGCTGACTGTGTTTTCTTTATACTTTCTGAGGTATTAAAATATGTTTTCTTTTTATGAAGTGATTATTTTGATGATGTAGGGTAGTTTTCTTGTTTGTTTGTTTGCTTTCATGTCCATATGTGGAAAAATAAAAATTGTTCTAATCATTATCCGTCACTCGTGTTTTGAAATGTTGTCTGTTGAATCCCCAGATTTGGAAACTACTGTTTTAGAAGCAGGATTCAGCTTTAGAGTCATCTAGTAAGATTTGTGTGGTATCTATAAGGAGATTTTAGCCTTCATCTTGTGTGTAGCCCCTGAGGTAGGAAGAGAACAGTGGGAACACAGTTACTTTTAGATACACGTTAATTTTACAAATCACAACTTATTCATTGTTTGCTGTGTTTTACTTATGGTTTTACATTTCAAGTGGAAGGTTTTGAAATCTGTTTTATGTTTTTCAAAAACTAATTTCTTCCTCCCATGCCTGACTTCTCTGAGATGTTCAGTGTTACTGAAGAGCAAGGATTTCAGAAAACTTCTAATAGTAAAATGTTTGAATGAGTCTGTGTAAGATCCGTTTGATGAATCTAAACTTGGGAGCCTTACTTGGCAGAGTGAATCTCTAAATAAAATAAAAATTCTCCTTCTGTGGGTTCCCTGTTGATGATGGTTACACTTTTTTTTTTTTTCCCCAGAGAGCAGACCTGATGTCTTTTCTGTCACAGATCTGATAGAGACAGTTAATGAAGTTTCCAAGCTGAGCATCGCACATGAAATCGTAGTAAACCAAGATTTCTATGTGGAAGAGACCATTTTACCTTCAAACAGGTACAGATTATTCAGGTTTTTTTCCAGTTTACTCTTCCTGGGGCGTAGGTACATAGCACAAATGGCTTTTGGTCAGGTTTGAAGCATCTTATTAATAAATTTAATGGTTGAGTATGTCTTATATAGTACCAACAAACCAGTGTAATTATAACTTTTAAAGGGTCAAAGCAGCAAATTATATTTAAACAGGTAATAAACCACTCCAGTTACAGATTGAACATCCCAAATCTGAAATCCATGATGTTCCAAACTCCAAAACGTTTTGAGTACCAACGTGATGCTCAAAGGAAATGCTCATTGCAGTATACTACAAGTATGCTGCAAATATTCCAAAATCCAAAAAATCCACAATCTGGCTAGGCGCAGTGTCTCACGACTGTTAAGTTCCAACACTTTGGGAGGCCGAGGCAGGTGGATTGCCTGATCCCAGGAAGTCAAGGTCAGCCCGGGCAGCATGGCAAAACCTTGTCTATGCAAAAAATACAAAAATCAGCCGGGCATGGTGTGCATGCCTATAGTCCCAGCTACTCAGGAGGCTGAGGTGGGAGGATACCTTGAGCCTGGGAAGCAGGCGTTGCAGCGAACTGAGATCGCGATCACACCACTGCACTCCAGTCTGGGCGACATAGTGAGACCCTGTCTCAAAAAAACAACAACAATAATAATAATCCGTAATCCAAAGTACTCCCGTCCCAAGCATCTTGGAAAAGGGGTATTCATTCTGTATTGTCAGAATGTTCATTTCAGGATCTTAGTTAATAATGAAACATAGAGTGATTTTTCAGATCTTTTCAGACAGACTTGGAAGAAGTAACTCCTAGCCGTTCATCTTTTAATTGTCTACAGATTAAAGAGACGCAGATGAGTAGATTTTCTAATAGTGGTTTTGTTCAGTCTTCATGGGTAGGAAATTTCAGGGGACATTTCTGCTTCATAATCAGTGTAATAAAGATTCTGCAAATCAAGATTAGATCCCTGTCAATAAATAGTGTGCTTCTACAATTAGGCTTTATATTGGTTTCTCTTAATTATATTGATATCGCAATATATGATTAAGAATCATTCAGCATTTATGGATTGAATGCTTCTAGTATTTATTAAGAGTTAAATGGGTTGATTTCTTTGTCTGAGTCTGTATTTTATGGTATTTCTAATTTCCCACCTTAAATGCTTCTGTTATTTTGCCACTTTTGGGATTCTGTTACATAAAGCACTCCTCGCTTTGTCAGTGGTTCTCTTGATCTTCATACTTCTTAGATTTGCCTTTGCCTGTTGCCAAGGATGGCTTACCTGAAGGAAGTTTTTACCAAAACACAGGTCTTGTAGCATCTCCCTCATTGCCTTTATAGTCCCTGGGGCCTGAGTTAGATTCATTTTTCTCCTGGTAGGGGTGTAGAAAAAAGTGAAACTAAGAGAATGAAGGTCTGTTAAAGTGGCTAGGGATCTCAGGGGGTGGGTAGATGACGCAGGAGGAATGATATTATTTAGGGCTTGAATTTCACTGTGTGTTCAAATTAACAGGCTTTTTCAAATGTAGTAATACAAAATGTATACTGGATAAGAGGTTGAAATAGAGTTTGGGGTTATACATTATCTACAGATAATTGACAATTAGTTTTCCCTTTGGGCTTATAAAATTATACTAAGCACAGTTATTGTTTTTTGGTGAAGACTTTCTTAATAAGGTAACACTTGAATTGAGTCTTTTCAGGTGGTTTAGGGGAGAAGGGACTCTCCTGGAAGAGGAAATGTCATTTCAGAGGCATAGAGGGATGGAAGACAATTATATATTAATTATAAGTGGACTGTTATTGTTAGAGCACAGGACGTAGGAGGAGAAAGAAAGTTAAGGTAGGAGAAGTGGCAGAATAGGATCGTGAAGGGTCTTAAAGGCCACGTACACTGCTAGAGATAGGCAGCTTCTGAAAAACTTTAAATGAGTATGCTATTATGATCAGATTTCTATCTTAGAAAACTCATTGATTTTATCAAAAATATGTATCATTGTTGGGGTAAGGTTTTGTAGGTAGAAGGTGGCCATTTAATAGACCATAGCAATAGTTCGGGAAAGAGATCACAGTGGGTGGGGACTGATTCCAGAGATATTTATGAAGCAAAATCTCTGGAATTTGGTGACTGAGTGGATAAAAGACATGAGGGGAAAGGAATTAAGAAGGGCTGCAGTACATACCAGATAGATAATAGTTGAACTTTCACAGGTTAGATTGTTGTGTTGGAGGAGAAACTTTGAATTTTTATTTCATATATTTATTAATCACTTGTGTTTTTGTAAACAGAAAGCATACATTACTATTATATATATGTATGTGTACATATACACATACACATACATATATGTATGTGTACATATAGCTATATGTCTATGTACCTATACACATACACATATGTATGTGTAGATATACACATGCACACACATGTGTAGATATACACATACACATATATGTATATATACACATATACACATACCCATATGTGTGTATATACATATACATATACATACACATATATGTGTGTGTATATATATACACACACACATATATGTGTGTATACATAACACATATATGTATACTTAGACATACACACATACATATGTGTATACATATACACAAATATATATGTGTATACATTCACACACAACATATATGTGTATACATACATATACACACAGATATGTGTATACACACATACAGATATGTGTATACATACACATACATACACAGATATGTGTATACATACACATATATATGCACAGATATGTGTATACACATATACATATGTACACACAGATATGTGTATACACATATACATATATACACACACAGATATGTGTATACACATATGCATATATATACACAGATATGTGTATACACAGACACCCACACAGATATGTGTATATACATATACACAGATACCCACACAGATATGTGTATATACATATACATACATACCCACACAGGTATGTATATATACATATACATATATACACACACAGATATGTGCTATACATATACATATATACATATACACAAACATATGTGTATATATATATTTTTGAGAACGAGTCTCACTCTGTCACCAGGCTGGAGTGCGGTGGTGCTATTTCAGCTCACTGCAAACTCTGCTTCCCGCGTTTAAGCAATTCTCCTGCCTCAGCCTCCCGAGTAGCTGAGACTACAGGTGCCTGTCACCACGCCCAGCTAATTTTTGTGTTTTTAGTAGAGACGGGATTTCACCATGTTGGCCAGGATGGTCTCAAACTCCTGACCTTGTTATCCGCCCGCCTCGGCCTCCCAAAATGCTGGGATTACAGGGGTGAGCCACCACGCCCAGCCTACTATTACATTTTTTAAAGAGAAAAAGTCTCAGATTTCTGGTTACAGAACTAAGTATACATGAGGAACAAATATAAAGAAGGAAGATCAGAAGTTCAGTTTTGGGCTTGCTGAATTTAAAGTGTCTCAAAAGACCTTCAAGTATTATCAAGAGATAAAGTCCTTTCCTAGATTTCAGGCCTGAAGGAAAAATAGCATCTGGTTCAAAGTTTTAAGTCTCTGGCTGTGGAAACTAAGTCACACATCCAGGCTAGATGCAGAACTAGCGTTAGAAGTCAGAGTCTCAACTCCTAGTTTATGGTTCTTCTGCTGCAGAAAGAGAGCATCTCTGGAACCCTGAGGTACCCTTCTGAGAGAATTTAGCCAATGCTTTTCCATCTGAGACTAACTTCAGTTTATTCAGCCCTTCTCAAGTGTAAATATAGGTCCTCCTAGCCTGTCAATTTAATGGTCTTTCATAATTTTAAATGTTGTTTGGGAAATTATGATCCTGTATCAATTCTCTAGGTAAAGAGCAATCTGCTCATTTAACCCTTCTTATAGTGTAGAAGGCAGGTTTGCGGAGGCAATGTACAATGCTTTTTGGAACCATCTGGAGGAACAACTATTGAGTACTCCTCCTGACTTCACCTGTGCTCTTGAACTTCTAAAAGATGTTAAGGAGGTGAGTAACCAACTCCCATTCGTGGATGGGAAGTTCCTGGGCATCTCAGAACCTTGGATCGTCAATGGCTATTAATATATCAAGTAGCATACTTTTTTATTAACGTGACCTACTACTTAAATAGATAGGATGGGGCAGCTTCCATTTTATTTGTACGAGATGAAACTTGACCATTGGGCGATTACTATAACAATATATAACTCAAATAAACAAATTATTACTGAAACCCCACTATGGTCTATGTGTTTCAGAAGCCCAGAGATGAATAGGAGAGCCCTTGCCCACAAGGAACTTACCTGTTTGAGTCAAAAGGCTATTTCAAGGGAACCTTAAAGATTCCAAATTTGCTACTTTATCCTCACACTTTGGAGTAAAACAATCTAAAAATGTCTTTATCCTTTATTAAGAATGACTCATCTCCTTGTGGTGGTGTGTATTTCATATTTCTAATATCCTACACATTTAAAACCACATTCTTATTTTTATTCATATTTTTACCTCATTCTACCTAAAAAATAATAATGACTACTACTACAACTGATCCCAGTGAAACCTTGAATGGTAATTGTCCTCTAAACAGAAAGAAATAATACTCTCTAAGAGAGTTAGAGACTCAGTTTTCTGCCCCCAAGAAGACATAATCTGGGATGCCTTTGGCCTAAGAGTATAGTTCATTGGAGAAAGTTTGAGGTTCTAAACAGAACTTGGCTCCTTTGATTTCCTTTGTTGGGCAGACCTTGCTATCACTGCTATTACCATGGCAGAACCGCCTAAGAAATGAGATAGAAGAAGCTCTGGACACAGATCTCCTCAAGCAGGAAGCAGAACATGGAGCCCTGGATGTCCCTCATCTTTCTAACTACATTCTCAATTTGATGACTCTGCTATGTGCACCAGTTCGAGACGAAGCGATACAGAAACTAGAGGCCATAACAGATCCAGTACAGTTACTGAGGTGAGAGTCTAGATGTGCTGTCCCCCAAATCTGCCTTAGACCCTGTGCTGGAGAACTCTGAGCCAGATGCTGTGATATAGCCCCTGTCTTATCTAGCTCTTGACACTGTGCTGGAGAACTCTGAGCCAGATGCTGTGATATAGCCCCTGTCTTATCTAGCTCTTGTGTACTGACGACCTGACTAACACACCTTTTCTCCTTTCTGGATTATTGGCTTTTATTTTCCAAGGACAGTCTCCCAGGGTTCCTTTGATGATCTTTAGATCAGTTGGGTCTCCTTTATGTCATGATACTGTTAAGACATTAAGGTACAGTAATTCTTTCTCCTATAGATTGCAAATTGCCTTTTCCCAGATGTTGTCCTGTTTGTCCCAACTCAAACCTTGTGAGGGGACAGGAAAGAGGATTATCCGTGTTTCACAGCTAGAAGAACCAGGACCTGGAATAGTAAAATGATCTGCTCAATGAGTTAGAAATTCAGTCACCCACATCCCAGCTACCCACATATAATTGTTAACACCTTGGTGATTTTCCTTTCACTGACTACCCTTTTTTTTTTAAGGTGACAAAATGATTACAGGCGAAAGACCTCTAATATGGTAGTTAAAGTGTCAGGAGGTATAACTGTCCTTAGTTTTGCCATCAACTCACTCTATGGCCTTGGGTCACTGGTCACAATACCGTTATTCATAAGTTGAAGTAGGACTATTTGTTTTTAAGGCTTTTTCTAACTCTCAGATACTCTGCTTTTATGGCTCCTTGCTTGGATTCCACCCTTCCACACTAGATTTCCTTTAATAGTGTAAATGTTCTGTTTCTCCCTATGGCAGGGGCATCTTCCGTGTTCTGGGCCTAATGAAAATGGACATGGTGAACTATACCATCCAGAGCTTTCGACCCTATCTGCAGGAGCATTCCATCCAGTATGAACAAGCTAAATTCCAGGAACTCCTTGATAAACAGCCCAGTATGTTTAAAATTTAAGGGCAAGAGAGGGGAAATTCGACCTCAGGTCTGCCTTCTTATAGCAATAGAGGCTATTTTCTATTTCTTGAAAAGGAAGATTCTTCCTTGGGCAAGGGGTAGGGAGAGGGAGTGTTTCTCTAAGATCGAAAGATCTACAAAATCACTTCTTTATAGACCAGGAGTATGTCTCAAAGCTGTCCTCTTTAAGCCTTGGAATCTTACGATGCGTATTTCCTTCTCGTCATAGGTCTCCTCGATTATACCACAAAATGGCTAACCAAAGCAGCCACAGACATCACTACACCATGTCCGAGTTCTCCTGAGTCACCTAGCTCCTCTCGCAGCGTGGCGTGTTCACTTCCAAACGGGGCAGGTAACAACTCAGAGCCCCTGAGTCCAACAATGGTGCTATACCAAGGCTACCTGAACCTCCTCCTCTGGGATCCTGAAAACGAAGAATTCCCTGAGGTAGGGATGTGTGTTGGGGCATTGCCTTGTTCTATGCTATTCAGTGCCTCCATTCAAACCCTCCTCTTCTGATGGGCTGTCCTTCGCTCCCTCACCAGACTCTGCTGATGGACAGAACCCGGCTCCAGGAAATGGCGTTCCAGTTGCACCAGTTAACTGTCCTGGCCTCAGTCTTGCTAGTGGCCAGAAGCTTCTCTGGTGAAATTTTATTCAGCTCATCTGAATTTGTGGATAGACTGAAATGCATCACCAAGGCCCTAACTGAGGAATTTATCTCCAGGTAAGATTCGTAGATCTCTGTTAGAGGGGAAAATGTGTGGTATTTGGGACATAGGTAATATCAATACTATTATTGCTTATTCTTCATCACAAACCACACAAAGGCCCTTGGAAACGATCTGCAAAGATTCTGGTATCTTTGATAAGTTGTATTGAGGTTTGGGATACAGAAAATAAAACTTATTTTCCAAAGAGAAGAGTGTGGAAGCCAGTTTGCTGCAAATATTCCTTATGTGCTTGCTAAAAATGCATCATTATATACTTGATTGAATGACAGTGGATTTGTGCTATGTGTATCCAGAAGTTGATCAGTTGGTCAGTGATAGTGACCATTCACTGCATGTGGGGGCAGGGATATTATACCAAAGTAAAAGGAGGAGTTGGAAGTCCAGGCCTCTTAATTTATTTGCAATTTAATTGGTGGGGTAGGAGAAAAACCGTGAAAAATATCCAATAGAGTCTTAAAACAATATTTAAATACAGTTGATGGGACTGGAGAATGCTGAGTAGATCCAAGGATGGAACCGAGCCCTTGCCCAATTTACTTTGTTTTCATCGAAGTGGCGTATGGTGCTGTATGTTTGGATCAAGTGGTGCCTTGTGGGTAACAATGAGTGTATGTCATCTGCCCGGTGGCTAATGCTGTCTTCTGGTGGCAGAGAGCCGGAATTCTTCCTGGAATAGGCCTGGTTTGTGGTATGAGGCTCTCCGGACTTTGTCCCTCTGCCAGGCCCACTCTGCATTCTATCCCTCATTATCTAGGCCTGAAGAGACTATGCTGAGTGTGAGTGAACAGGTGTCTCAGGAAATCCATCAAGGCCTTAAGGACATGGGCCTCACTACTCTGAGCAGTGAAAACACAGCATCTCTCCTAGGCCAACTCCAGAACATCACCAAGAAAGAAAACTGCATTCGGAGCATTGTTGGTAAGAATCCCCATGGTCGTCGTGCAGAAAAGTGGCAAGAATGTGGGGGGTGCGGGGGTGGGTAGACCTTACCCTGAAAGTGAGTTACCTAACCATTTAAAAATGAAAAGGCATGATCATTTGGAAAGTTGTTCGCTTTAGTTTCCTCTTCTATAATGTGCATGGTTCAAATAGATCTTTTTCAATTTGGAGAATGCATGTATGGTTTGAAGGCAGCTCTGCACCCAAGATATGTCATTCACAGGTGTTGGATACTGTCACAGTAACCCTACGAATCATTCCTGGTATTTTCTTTTTTCTCTTCTTTTCTTTTCTTTTCTTTTTTTTTTTTTCTTTTTTTTTTTTTGAGACAAAATCTCACTCTGTTGCCCAAGCTGGAGTGAAGTGGCATGATCTAGGCTCACTGTAACCTCAAACTTCCGAGTTCAAGCGATTCTACTGCCTCAGCCTCCCGAGTAGTTGGGACTACAGGCAGGTGCCACCATGCCTGGCTAATTTTTTTGTATTTTTAGTAGAGATGGGGGGTTCACCATGTTGGCCAGGTTGGTCTTGAACTCCTGACCTCGTGATACGCCTGCCTCGCACTCCCAAAGTGCTGGGATTACATACGTGAGCCACCGCACCCAGCCCGTTCCAGGGCATATTCTAAATGTCGGTCAAGATATATGAAGAAACCCTTTCTCTATCCTCTGCTTTAAGCTACCATTTGGGCCCCTATGCCTCTCCATGGAAGTGCTGTTGAGTTAGGCTGTAGGGTATGTTCCATGCTGGAATGGAAGCAGCACACTTGGCCAGCTTGCTTTGAACTTTAGCATCGGATCGTAGCCTGGATTGGGTGTATGGGCCTGAACGTGGTGCACTGGTTGCAACATGTGTTGTTACTTTCAGGTACCGGGTCTACAGTCCTCTTATTAAGTTAAATGTGCACTAGGATCTCACGTCCAGCTACATAATCTTATGAACTCCCTAGAAATTTACTACCTCAGCATCTTTTGATCATGCACTGTCCTTTGGGAGCTTGATGGCATTCCACTCCCCCAAACAAACAAAAATCACATGTATACAATTTACCCGAATGAGCGGAGAGGTCAGTGAATAACTCTGTTAACGCAAAACTTTGGTGAGCAGATAGAGCAAAGGCATTGTGAATTTCTTCTGAACCCTGTTTGTTCCTCTTTTCATTGTTTTCCCCTGCTCCCAGATCAGCGGATCCGTTTGTTTCTCAAATGCTGTTTGCTTCATGGCATGCAGGAGTCTCTGCTACACTTTCCTGGAGGCCTCATTCTCATTGAAAGGGAGTTGGCAGAACTGGGCTGGAAGTTTCTCAATCTGATGCATCATAATCAGCAGGTATTTGGCCCATACTATGCTGAGATCCTAAAAAACATCATCCATCCAGCTCAAGCACAAGAAACAGATGTGGAGCATAACTGATAGTGCTGGACCCCAGCCATGGCAACAGGCATCCAGGAGAGAGAGGTCAGCATGTTTCTGGGAGGACATCACCTGTGGTCAGTCGAACACTCAGCCCTCTTCCTTGCTACAGCCAGGACACAGGGATGCAGGGGTCAAGCATGTAAACACCAAATGGCCCAATCCCCTTCACTAATAAACTTCTGAGCTGCAAGAAAATTTCAGTTCCTCCTGTGTTCTAGCTAAAGTCAGGTTCTGCACCCTCATCCCCTAACTAGCTGAGTGAGAATCCAGTGGGCCCTCCGTTTTCCCTTCACTGGCTGATCATTCTTCAGTATGCTTGCCTGAGCTGGAATCTGGGCATCAGGTACTGGTAAGGGAAAATCCTGGGACTGTATAGAATAACGCCCCCTCAAAACTGGGAAGGAGCTAAGAGACCAAAGAATGACCCGGACAAGTTCAACTTGATAAGTAGATGAATTTATTGGGACTTACGTATGGGGCATTCCTGGGTGGCAGCAGGACAGCTCTGGGGATCTGCCCTGACACTCGTCTGCAAGCTGATTTTAAGCTAATTTTCTGGCTCTTTGCCTTCCATATGCAATGAGACTCTTTTTCTTGGTATGTTTCCCAGTACGCCCTGGGATGTTTTGGTTCTCACGGACACCTCGGCTCCTAAGCTGGGCACCATGCATGGCCTTGGATCACCACCTGGCCTTCAGGGTTCAGGCAGCAGACATACAGCCTTAAGTAATCTGGTGGGGGAGGGGGAAACTCATTAACCTGCAGTCACTAGCATTATTTTCTCCAGTGAAAGCTCATTTCCTTGAGGGCTTTGAAAACTCTTTGTGAGATTATCCAGAGAATGAATATAAGGGCTTCTGGAAGTCAGAAATTCACTGAATTGCAGATGAAGAGAAGTCATAGAACTCCATTTCTAGCACCACATTTCCTTATAATTTTCAAGGATACAGCAATAGTAAGAGTTCCCAGCTCCTGTTCCAATGTCCGGTTTTAAACAGTATGAAAACTGGGGATTGGTTGAAAGTTGATATTGTGAATATCAACTTTGTGCCAACAAGCATTCAGCTAAGGACAGGTCTCAGCTTCCATGGGATTTCTGTTTCTTTCAAGTGATTCTAGGGGTCAGGCTTGGAATCTCTGATAATGACAGTAAACCGAAGCAATTAGGTCAGTGAGTGTCGTATCAAGTTCACTCCGATCCTATTTCTATAGCTGAATTAATCTTATCTTTCCACATCTCTAGGCTTAGAACATCTCATTCTTCTTGACAGAATCGATGTGCGTATTCAAGCGTGGGGCCGCTGCCATGCTTTTTCCCACTCCTAGTCTGGGACTCCAACTGCCAAGTTATGAATATGAGCTGACTTGGCAACACAAATGATAAATGTTCTTGGTCCACAAGGACTTGGGCTTGTTTTTAAAGACTGCAGAGGTTCATCCCATCATTCCCAGGCCAACTGCAGCAGACAAGCAGCAATCTAGAAAATTAGGTAAAAAATTAGGTTTGGATTTGGACTAGGTTTGGATTTAGAAGGGACAGGGAAAAATAGAAACTTACTTGTGGGATAGACCCAAACTGGGTGAAAAAAAAAATCATATCCTCATTATTTCGGCGGATGGAAGGAGCTGAGTACAATTTACTCAGCCCAAGAAAAGTAACAGATGAGATTGGAGTTCCGTTAGTCCCAGGGGAACCACCTGATTGATTTCCCTAGAGGGTGGATACCAGATGGGTGACATAGCTGGGTAAACAGAGTGCTACTTTTACTTTGGCTGGAGATAAGGCACACAGAAAAGCTGTGGAATGGATCACTCAAGTGTTCTAATCTTGTGACTAGATAATCTCAGGACAGAGACCACGGCAGATGAATGTTTTATAATTAATAAATAGGCAGTGAGCCCGGCCTAGTTAAATTATCTAATCTGATTAGACAATACTAGTACAATTTTTAAAAAATATATTAATTTTGGGAGCCAGATTATCTTACAGACAAGTGTGTTCTGAAGCGATCCCTGTGAAGATGACTGAGTAGTTGATGGATACTGACTTTCGGCTGCAGTGAAACTTTGCTTTATACTTTATAATTAAAATCTGACTTATTTTGATTTCTTGGAGATTTTGAGTTTATTGGTTCTCTTGTGCTTCCACATGGAGGAAATGGGAATCCTGATCCTAAACAAGGAAAGATAGCTCCACTCAATTCTGTTCACCATTTAGGGATGGATGGATGCACAGTTAGATAGGTGGAACATGCACATGGTTAAAAATGACATGCAGTACAGAGAAAATTTGGTTTCTTTCCCACCCCTGTATCTCATTTGTCCTACTTAGAGAAAACTATTTCCAGGTTTTTGTGTATACTTCTAAAGATATTCTGTGCATATGCAAGTATATATTATAATTACAACTAATATTTGTGAGTGTGTATGCGCCAGGCACTCTTTTAAGCACTCTACATATATTATTTCAATTATTCTTTAACAATTTATCTCCAATCTACTTTTCCAATTTTAGAACAATGTGGTACAGAAAGCTCTAATTGAGGGTGAGAACCTGTGTTTGTTTGTTTATATATTTATTTATTTATCTGGTCTTCTTTGAGTGAGTAAGGGAAAATCATTTCACTTTCTTGGGCTTTTTCTTTGTCTTCATCTATAAAATTCAATACTTGACTAAATTACTGATTTTGTTGTTCAATTCTATAGAGTTATTTGTCGAAAAATGAAATCTTTCCAGAAAGACCACGAATAAGAGAGATCAAAGCTAGGCAGCTTGAGTTGAAGTAGAGCTGGAAGAAGGAGTTTTGAGGACTGTTTCAAAACCACTGGACTAGATCATCTGTAGAGGTTCCTGTATTATTTTCTTCTTTTCTTATGGCTGTTGTAACAAACTACCCCCTGAACTTTGTGGCTTAAAATAACATACATTTATTCTTTTATCATCCTGAGTGTCAGAAGACCAAAATCAGTTTCAGTGGGTCAAAATCAGGAAGTCAGCAGGACCAGGCTCCCTCTGGTAGCTCTAACGGAGAATCCATTGCCTTGCCATTTTTAGCTTCTGAAGCTGTATTCTTTATTCCTTGGCAAGGCAATGGATTCTTCCCTGGAGCTTCCAGAGCTCCCATTCCTTTACCATCCAAGCCAGCATCATAGCGTCTTGTGTCAGTCACCACATTGCGTCCTTCTATGTGAAATGTCCCTCTCCTTCCTTCTTAATAAGGAAACGTTCTTACATTTAGCGCCAGGCAGGATAATCTCCCCACCTCAAGATCCTTAGTCACATTTGTAAAGTCCCTTTTGCCATATGAGGTGACAGTCAAGGGTTCCAGAGACTACAACATGGATATCTTTGGAGGCCATTATTTAGCTTACCACAGCCTACCCTCTAACTTCCCAAAATTCATGTTCATTCTACATGCAAAATATATTTGCCTCACCTCAATATCCCCAAAAGTCTTGACTCCAACTAGAGTTGAAAATCTCATCTGTAAATCATCTAAACCAGGTATGAGACAGACTCTGGGCATGATCCTTCTTGAGGCAAAATTTCTTTTCATCAGTGGCCCTGCGAGCTAGAAAAAAGGTTACCTCTTTTTTATTACAGTGGTGACACGGACATAGGATAATAGTTATAGACATTTCCCGTCCCAACGGGAAAAAAATGAAAGCAAGCAAAAAGTTACGAGCTCCAAACCAACTTGAAATCCAATCAGGTAAACTCGTTTAGGTTTCAAGGCCTGGGAATATTCCTCCGTGGCTAGAGGTTCTGCCCTCTTTTTTTTTTTTTTTTTAATTTATTTATTATTATTATACTTTAAGTTGTAGGGTACATGTGCATAACGTGCAGGTTTGCTACATATGTATACTTGTGCCATGTTGCTGTGCTGCAGCCATCAACTCATCATTTACATCAGGTATAACTCCCAATGCAATCCCTCCCCCCTCCCCCCTCCCCATGATAGGCCCCGGTGTGTGATGTTCCCCTTCCTGAGTCCGAGTGATCTCATTGTTCAGTTCCCACCTATGAGTGAGAACATGCGGTGTTTGGTTTTCTGTTCTTGTGATAGTTTGCTAAGAATGATGGATTCCAGCTGCATCCAAGTCCCTACAAAGGACTCAAACTCATCCTTTTTTATGGCTGCATAGTATTCCATGGTGTATATGTGCCACATTTTCTTAATCCAATCTGTCACTGATGGACATTTGGGTTGATTCCAAGTCTTTGCTATTGTGAATAGTGCTGCAATAAACATACGTGTGCATGTGTCTTTATAGCAGCATAATTTATAATCCTTTGGGTATATCCCCAGTAATGGGATGGCTGGGTCATATGGTACATCTAGTTCTAGATCCTTGAGGAATCGCCATACTGTTTTCCATAATGGTTGAACTAGTTTACAATCCCACCAACAGTGTAAAAGTGTTCCTATTTCTCCACATCCTCTCCAGCACCTGTTGTTTCCTGACTTTTTAATGATCGCCATTCTAACTGGTGTGAGATGGTATCTCATTGTGGTTTTGATTTGCATTTCTCTGATGGCCAGTGATGATGAGCATTTTTTCATGTGTCTGTTGGCTGTATGAATGTCTTCTTTTGAGAAATGTCTGTTCATATCCTTTGCCCACTTTTTGATGGGGTTGTTTGTTTTTTTCTTGTCAATTTGTTTGAGTTCTTTGTAGGTTCTGGATATTAGCCCTTTGCCAGATGAGTAGATTGCAAAAATTTTCTCCCATTCTGTAGGTTGCCTGTTCACTCTGATGGTAGTTTCTTTTGCTGTGCAGAAGCTCTTTAGTTTAATGAGATCCCATTTGTCAATTTTGGCTTTTGCTGTCGTTGCTTTTGGTGTTTTAGACATGAAGTCTTTGCCCATGCCTATGTCCTGAATGGTACTACCTAGGTTTTCCTCTAGGATTTTTATGGTATTAGGTCTAACATTTAAGTCTCTAATCCATCTTGAATTAATTTTCGTATAAGGAGTAAGGAAAGGATCCAGTTTCAGCTTTCTACTTATGGCTAGCCAATTTTCCCAGCACCATTTATTAAATAGGGAATCCTTTCCCCATTTCTTGTTTCTCTCAGGTTTGTCAAAATCAAATGGCTGTAGATGTGTGGTATTATTTCTGAGGACTCTGTTCTGTTCCATTGGTCTATATCTCTGTTTTGGTACCAGTACCATGCTGTTTTGGTTACTGTAGCCTTGTAGTATAGTTTGAAGTCAGGTAGCGTGATGCCTCCAGCTTTGTTCTTTTGACTTAGGATTGTCTTGGAGATGCGGGCTCTTTTTTGGTTCCATATGAACTTTAAAGCAGTTTTTTCCAATTCTGTGAAGAAACTCGTTGGTAGCTTGATGGGGATGGCATTGAATCTATAAATAACCTTGGGCAGTATGGCCATTTTCACGATATTGATTCTTCCTATCCGTGAGCATGGTATGTTCTTCCATTTGTTTGTGTCCTCTTTTATTTCACTGAGCAGTGGTTTGTAGTTCTCCTTGAAGAGGTCCTTTACATCCCTTGTAAGTTGGATTCCTAGGTATTTGATTCTCTTTGAAGCAATTGTGAATGGAAGTTCATTCATGATTTGGCTCTCTGTTTGTCTGTTACTGGTGTATAAGAATGCTTGTGATTTTTGCACATTAATTTTGTATCCTGAGACTTTGCTGAAGTTGCTTATCAGCTTAAGGAGATTTTGGGCTGAGACAATGGGGTTTTCTAAATATACAATCATGTCATCTGCAAACAGGGACAATTTGACTTCTTCTTTTCCTAACTGAATACCCTTGATTTCTTTCTCTTGCCTGATTGCCCTAGCCAGAACTTCCAACACTATGTTGAATAGGAGTGGTGAGAGAGGGCATCCCTGTCTTGTGCCAGTTTTCAAAGGGAATTTTTCCAGTTTTTGCCCATTCAGTATGATATTGGCTGTGGGTTTGTCATAAATAGCTCTTATTATTTTGAGGTACGTTCCATCAATACCGAATTTATTGAGCGTTTTTAGCATGAAGGGCTGTTGAATTTTGTCAAAAGCCTTTTCTGCATCAATTGAGATAATCATGTGGTTCTTGTCTTTGGTTCTGTTTATATGCTGGATTATGTTTATTGATTTGCGAATGTTGAACCAGCCTTGCATCCCAGGGATGAAGCCCACTTGATCATGGTGGATAAGCTTTTTGATGTGTTGCTGAATCCGGTTTGCCAGTACTTTATTGAAGATTTTTTTTTTTTTTTTTTTTTTTTTTTTTTTTTTTTTTTTTGAGACGGAGTCTCACTCTGTCACCCAGGCTGGAGTGCAGATTTTTGCATCGATGTTCATCAGGGATATTGGTCTAAAATTCTCTTTTTTTGTTGTGTCTCTGCCAGGCTTTGGTATCAGGATGATGTTGGCCTCATAAAATGAGTTAGGGAGGATTCCCTCTTTTTCTATTGATTGGAATAGTTTCAGAAGGAATGGTACCAACTCCTCCTTGTACCTCTGGTAGAATTCAGCTGTGAATCCATTTGGTCCTGGACTTTTTTTGGTTGGTAGGCTATTAATTGTTGCCTCAATTTCAGAGCCTGCTATTGGTCTATTCAGGGATTCAACTTCTTCCTGGTTTAGTCTTGGAAGAGTGTAAGTGTCCAGGAAATTATCCATTTCTTCTAGATTTTCCAGTTTATTTGCGTAGAGGTGTTTATAGTATTCTCTGATGGTAGTTTGTATTTCTGTGGGGTCGGTGGTGATATCCCCTTTATCATTTTTAATTGCGTCGATTTGATTCTTCTCTCTTTTCTTCTTTATTAGTCTGGCTAGTGGTCTGTCAATTTTGTTGATCTTTTCAAAAAACCAACTCCTGGATTCATTGATTTTTTGGAGGGTTTTTTGTGTCTCTATCTCCTTCAGTTCTGCTCTGATCTTAGTTATTTCTTGCCTTCTGCTAGCTTTCGAATGTGTTTGCTCTTGCTTCTCTAGTTCTTTTAATTGCGATGTTAGAGTGTCAATTTTAGATCTTTCCTGCTTTCTCTTGTGGGCATTTAGTGCTATAAATTTCCCTCTACACACTGCTTTAAATGTGTCCCAGAGATTCTGGTATGTTGTATCTTTGTTCTCATTGGTTTCAAAGAACATCTTTATTTCTGCCTTCATTTCGTTATGTACCCAGTAGTCATTCAGGAGCAGGTTGTTCAGTTTCCATGTAGTTGAGCGGTTTTGATTGAGTTTCTTAGTCCTGAGTTCTAGTTTGATTGCACTGTGGTCTGAGAGACAGTTTGTTATAATTTCTGTTCTTGTACATTTGCTGAGGAGTGCTTTACTTCCAATTACGTGGTCAATTTTGGAGTAAGTATGATGTGGTGCTGAGAAGAATGTATATTCTGTTGATTTGGGGTGGAGAGTTCTATAGATGTCTATTAGGTCTGCTTGCTGCAGAGATGAGTTCAATTCCTGGATATCCTTGTTAACTTTCTGTCTCGTTGATCTGTCTAATGTTGACAGTGGAGTGTTGAAGTCTCCCATTATTATTGTATGGGAGTCTAAGTCTCTTTGTAAGTCTCTAAGGACTTGCTTTATGAATCTGGGTGCTCCTGTATTGGGTGCATATATATTTAGGATAGTTAGCTCTTCCTGTTGAATTGATCCCTTTACCATTATGTAATGGCCTTCTTTGTCTCTTTTGATCTTTGATGGTTTAAAGTCTGTTTTATCAGAGACTAGTATTGCAACCCCTGCTTTTTTTTGTTCTCCATTTGCTTGGTAAATCTTCCTCCATCCCTTTATTTTGAGCCTATGTATGTCTCTGCGTGTGAGATGGGTCTCCTGAATACAGCAGACTGATGGGTCTTGACTCTTTATCCAGTTTGCCAGTCTGTGTCTTTTAATTGGAGCATTTAGTCCATTTACATTTAAGGTTAATATTGTTATGTGTGAACTTGATCCTGCCATTATGATATTAACTGGTTATTTTGCTCGTTAGTTGATGCAGTTTCTTCCTAGCCTCAATGGTCTTTACATTTTGGCATATTTTTGCAATGGCTGGTACCGGTTGTTCCTTTCCACGTTTAGTGCTTCCTTCAGGGTCTCTTGTAAGGCAGGCCTAGTGGTGACAAAATCTCTAAGCATTTGCTTATCTGTAAAGGATTTTATTTCTCCTTCACTTATGAAACTTAGTTTGGCTGGATATGAAATTCTGGGTTTAAAATTCTTTTCTTTAAGAATGTTGAATATTGGCCCCCACTCTCTTCTGGCTTGTAGAGTTTCTGCTGAGAGATCTGCTGTTAGTCTGATGGGCTTCCCTTTGTGGGTAACCCGACCTTTCTCTCTGGCTGCCCTTAAGATTTTTTCCTTCATTTCAACTTTGGTGAATCTGGCAATTATGTGTCTTGGAGGTGCTCTTCTCGAGGAGTATCTTTGTGGCGTTCTCTGTATTTCCTGGATTTGAATGTTGGCCTGCCCTACTAGGTTGGGGAAGTTCTCCTGGATGATATCCTGAAGAGTGTTTTCCAACTTGGTTCCATTTTCCCCCTCACTTTCAGGCACCCCAATCAGACGTAGATTTGGTCTTTTTACATAATCCCATACTTCTTGCAGGCTTTGTTCATTTCTTTTTCTTCTTTTTTCTTTTGGTTTCTCTTCTCGCTTCATTTCATTCATTTGATCCTCAATCGCTGATACTCTTTCTTCCAGTGGATCGAGTCGGTTACTGAAGCTTGTGCATTTGTCACGTATTTCTCGTGTCATGGTTTTCATCTCTTTCATTTCGTTTAGGACCTTCTCTGCATTAATTACTCTAGCCATCAATTCTTCCACTTTTTTTTCAAGATTTTTAGTTTCTTTGCGCTGGGTACGTAATTCCTCCTTTAGCTCTGAGAAATTTGATGGACTGAAGCCTTCTTCTCTCATCTCGTCAAAGTCATTCTCCGTCCAGCTTTGATCCGTTGCTGGCGATGAGCTGCGCTCCTTTGTCGGGGGAGATGCGCTCTTATTTTTTGAATTTCCAGCTTTTCTGCCCTGCTTTTTCCCCATCTTTGTGGTTTTATCCGCCTCTGGTCTTTGATGATGGTGATGTACTGATGGGGTTTTGGTGTAGGTGTCCTTCCTGTTTGATAGTTTTCCTTCTAACAGTCAGGACCCTCAGCTGTAGGTCTGTTGGAGATTGCTTGAGGTCCACTCCAGACCCTGTTTGCCTGGGTATCAGCAGCAGAGGCTGTAGAAGATAGAATATTTCTGAACAGTGAGTGTACCTGTCTGATTCTTGCTTTGGAAGCTTCCTCTCAGGGGTGTACTCCTCCCTGTGAGGTGTGGGGTGTCAGACTGCCCCTAGTGGGGGATGTCTCCCAGTTAGGCTACTCAGGGGTCAGGGACCCACTTGAGCAGGGAGTCTGTCCCTTCTCAGATCTCAACCTCCGTGTTGAGAGATCCACTGCTCTCTTCAAAGCTGTCAGACAGAGTCGTTTGCGTCTGCAGAGGTGTCTGCTGCGTTTGTTTAGTTTACTGTGCCCTGTCCCCAGAGGTGGAGTCTACAGAGACAGACAGGTTTCCTTGAGCTGCTGTGAGCTCCACCCAGTTCGAGCTTCCCAGCAGCTTTGTTTACCTACTTAAGCCTCAGCAATGGCGGGCGCCCCTCCCCCAGCCTCGCTGCTGCCTTGCCGGTAGATCACAGACTGCTGCGCTAGCAATGAGGGAGGCTCCGTGGGTGTGGGACCCTCCCGGCCAGGTGTGGGATATGATCTCCTGGTGTGCCTGTTTGCTTAAAGCACAGTATTGGGGTGGGAGTTACCCGATTTTCCAGGTGTTGTGTGTCTCAGTTCCCCTGGCTAGGAAAAGGGACTCCCTTCCCCCTTGCGCTTCCCAGGTGAGGCAATGCCTCGCCCTGCTTCAGCTCTCGCTGGTCGGGCTGCAGCAGCTGACCAGCACCCATCGTCCGGCACTCCCCAGTGAGATGAACCCAGTACCTCAGTTGAAAATGCAGAAATCACCGGTCTTCTGTGTCGCTCGCGCTGGGAGTTGGAGACTGGAGCTGCTCCTATTCGGCCATCTTGCTCCGCCCCCACATTTGTCTCTTCGAGGTTCTGCCCTCTATGCCTGAGGTTCCATCCTTTAAGTGAACAGAGCCAGGCTCTGTCCTCAGAGTCATCTTTTTTTGTTTTTGTTTTTGTTTTTGTTTTGAAGAGTAATACATGTTTGCAGCAGAATACTTTTATCTGCCTGTTTCTTGCCTGTAGAATTTTGGAAGTCCAACAGCCTTCTTTTATTTCATCCTCTGTCTGTCACTTTCAGTTCAAGTTGGCAGTGTTTCTGCTGGCATGGCATTCTTTGAAAACCTCATGGGTCTACTCTATGTGTTGAGGATTCTCTCCACTGGACAAGAGGTTACTTGACAGATCTTTCCTGGATAATCTTATCTCTATTCCTGGATTCTGCTGAGAAGATCGAGGGGACCCACGAGTCACATGCATGATTTAATTGAGCCCTGCGAATATTCTGATCTTTTCATCCTTTCAATGCTTTAGCAAAAGATTCTCCAGCCATATCCTTGGCTTTCTTCTTACTGCATGTTTTCCTGAGAGTCAATCTCCCAATTTTAGCATTTTGTGCAGTCTGAATAGGCTGAGAATTTCCCACATCTTAAAGTCTTGGTTCCTTTTTGCTTAACAGCTCTCATCCCTCAATTTCTCCTTTTATTCTTGTATTATGCTATAAGCACCACTAAGAAACCAGACCACAGCTTCAACATGTTACTGGGAAATCTCCTCAAATAAATATTCGGGTTCATCCCTTTTAAGTTCTGCTTTCCACACAAATGTAAGGCACAATTGAGCTGAGCTTTCTGCCCCGATGTGACAAGAATACCCTGTCTCCCAGTTTCCAAAAACATGTTTCTTCTTTCTGAGCCCTCAACAGCAGTGCCTTTTATCATCCATATTTCTACCAACAGTTCTGTGATAATTTAGGTATTCTCTAAGACAATATAGGCTTTCTTTGCTGCACGAGTCACTCCCTTGTGCTACATTCTTTATTGGGATATAATTCACACAACAAAAGTTTCCTATTTTAGAAGATACAATTCAGTTTTTTTTTTCAGTGTGCTCACTGTGTTGTGTGCGATCATTCCCATAATCTATTTTGATAACATTCCCATCATCCTAAAAAGAAATCCTGTACCTATTAGCAGATCCCTGCCCTAACCCCCAGTAGTTACTAATCTACATTATCAGGGGCTCCTCTGTGAGCGGTATTCCTTGTGGCCTCACAGTGGCTTAGCCCTGGGATAAGTCCAGCAAGGGAGGGGAGCAAAGCAATGCACTGTGGCTGACCACTGTCTACCTGGTGCCAGAGTGGTGGCTGCCCCCCCAAGGCAAAGACCTTGGCAGCAGAGAAAGTAGTTAAGAAGGAAGTTTTTTTTTTTTTTGGAGGGGCAAAGTCTCTAGAAGTATGGGAAGACCCTCTCTGCATGCAGTCCCATGTAAAGACCTCAAATCCCAAGGCTAGAGAGGAGGTAGAGAGCCTTGGGGACTGGAATCTATGTATTTCCAATTTCCTTATGCCAACTTGAAGCTTAAAGACTGGTTTGGAAGATTTTGTTTCAGTTTCCCAGCTGCAAAATCTTCCATCGGCCTGGACTTCTGGGCCTTTAGGGCTAGCTGATCGGCCACCTTAAATGCCCGCCCCAAAGTCAGGATGGTCTCCTGTGTCAGATCCTGGGAGGAAACAGATTACAACCGAAATAATTTGGGGGTTTAGGGGCTGTTTCTTCTCTTTCTGATGCCTGTCCTGTGTCACCATGCCCCTACGCAGAGCACCAGCACAGGCATAATCTGGACCAGAGAGATTATTATACTGGCAATGTGAGCTACAGTTACACAGTCTGTAACTAAGTTGCCCCATTTAGTCTTCAAAAGAAGCCTCTGAGATTGGTTGCACTATATCCCAGTTTTTACAGCTGAGGAACTAGGCACAGTGAAAGTTGTACAAGATCATACAGCTAGTGAGTGTCTGAGCCCAGAATCAAACGGAGGCAGTCTGTTACCAGAGCCTCTGCTCCTAAACACCCCACTGCCACCAGGCAGGTGGTAAGATTTGGGACACACATAAGATTCCAATGACGTTGGGAGTGCCAAGAGTTGTCTGGGATCCAGAGCCACACATATTTTGGAAAACATCATTTTCTCTTGACACTTAACAGCAACATCCACCCTGGTACTGAGAGGGCAGCAGGGAGCTCTGTAAAAGGTGGATTAGCTTGCTGGAGCTGCCATAATAAAGTATACAAACTGGGTGGCTTAAACAACAAACATGCATTTTCTCACAGTTGTGGAGGCTAGACATCTGTGTCAGCGACGGTGGTTCCTTCTGAGAGCTAAGAGGGAAGGATCTGTTCCAGGCCTCTCTTCTTGACTTAGAGATGGCTGTGTTCTCCCTATGTCTGTTCACATTATTTTCACTTTGTGCATGTCTTGTACAAATTTACCCCTTTTATAAGGACGCCAGTATGACCTCATCTTAAAATCTGTTGCCCAGGAGAGCATAGGCGCCCCAAAGAAGAAAATTGGGAGAATGTCACATAAAGTATTAGACCGAAGGTTTGGTAAATAGGGCCTCCATGTCGACAAAGGAGGAAGGCTGGGCAAAATGCAGACCTTGCCTGACCTAGGAGAACCTGTCACTGAAGTGTTGGGCAAGCCCCTTCCTTCCTCTGTGCTTTAATGTCACCAATTGTTATGTACGGAATTATGGTCCCCCAAAAATCACACGTTGAAAGCTTAACCCCCAGTGCCTCACGATGTGATTGTATTTGAAGGCAGGACCTCTAACAAGGTAGTTCTGTTAAAACGAGGCCACTGGTGTGTGCTTTCATCCAATCTAACGGGTGTCCTTGTAAAATGTGGCGGTTAGGACATATAGTATTAGAGATACTAGGGATGCACTCACACAGAGGGACTACCATGCGAAGAGGCAGCAAAGCGGCAGCCATCTGCAAATGAAGGTGGGAGGCCTCAGAAGAAACCAAGCCTACCAATACCTTGATCTTGGACTTCTGGTTTCTGGAACTGTGAAATAATTAGTTTCTGTTGTTTAAGCCACCTAGTCTGTGCTATTTTGTTATGGTACCCCTAGCAAACTAATACACCACTGAATACAGAGGAATTAGACTGAGTGATAGCGAAGACTTCATGTACACATCAAGCAATTGCTAAGTACGAAGAAGGTACTGGCAGAGCGCTGTTGATGAGTCCAGCCTACAGATCTCCTGCTCAACAGTGACATTCTCCTGGGGGGCAAGCAGTGTCCTGGGATTCCCTGACTACTGGTTTCCCTCAGGGCGTGCCTGTATCACCTCCCTCCTCAACCCCTAGAAAGTGCGCCCTCTCACCACTACATCACCAGCTTTCCTTCATGCAGGTTAGGGTGCTGAAACACCCAGACACTGCTTCTCCCCATTTTATTTTATTTTGGTGTAGGTGAGGAACAGTGATCTAGGTTTGAGGTTTCTGCTCTTGGATATGGCCATTGAAGGGGTGAAGGGTTTACATCCAACCACTGGCTTTCTTTAGCAGGGGTGTTACAGGAGGTTGGGATCTCAAGAAGTGCTGCATGGAGGGGAATTCTGAGATCATTAAGGGAATGATGCCATTAAAGTCTCATGAGCAGACAACTAGGACTAATGGAATCCATATTTGCAAAGATCAGCAGCAATTATGCACTAGGGCTGAGGGCAGGTGCTATAAGCAGGGACTCCAAGGGTAAGGATATCAGTTCAGAGGCAAGTTCTGGGACAGACTCTTAGGAGTGTAGAGTAATAACAGGAGCCAGAGGTATTCTGAGGGAAGGCACACAAGTTAGTTGGAGATAAGGGATGGAAAAGGGCCTGAAGGCTACTCTCCTCAGGAGTTTCTACAGCTGCTTCTGGGCTCATTCCCCACGGAGGCTCCCTGTGAGAAGCACCCCTTGTTGGAGGTGTTTAGGAACTTGATGCCTTCGTACGTGATGGGCAGGAAGAGAAGCAACATATGGGGAATAATGCCTCCTCTCAGAGCTAAGCCCTCATGAACTCCATAATCCAGGCCTCCCTGCCACCATATCCCTAAGCAGAGTGCTCCAGGGCCCGGCGACACGAGCAGAGCAGCTGTAGCTGGACCCTCCTGGCTGTGGCTGCCGTTTGCTGCCCTCCATCCTAATCAGCCCTTACTTATACCTCACACTCCTCACCATACCACAGATAATCTACCCGCAGCTTGGTACAGGCATCTGCAGTGGACGCTGTCCCTCACAGATTGTTTTGACCAGCGTGGAGCCCAGATACTGTGGAAACAAGGAGTGATGAGGCTTAAGAAACTCTGCATCACCACCCCTGGGTGGCTAGCCAATTCAGGACCATGCCTCTGGCAGTGTTCTCTGGCCAAAAGATCACCAGGAGCATACCTGGAGCCAAACAAACGTGGGCTTTTGACTCATTGCAGTGAGGGAGAACCAGGGAGACCCATGGGGGATCTCCCAATAAGAGGGTGTTAGGGATGACTTATTTTAGGATTTGGGCTTGTGTTTATTGACTTTTGTCGGGGGCTTAAGGAAGTCAAGATTTGCTCTGGATTGGATTGCTCTTAGGAAGTGGGGATAAATCTAGAAAAACGAGGAGAAATGACAGGGTGCAACTTAAGAGACTGGCCACGGCCCGCCGCACTCACTCTCGCTCATCCCCTCTTCTGGAGGCTTTAGCTGCCATGTTGTGAGGACATTCAAGCAGTTTTTGGCGCGGCCTACGTGGCAAAGAACATAGGTCACATATGTCGAAGTCAGAGCAAGTCTGAACAGTGTTTGTTAGTTGTTTGTTTCAATTCCCTAAATATTCAGACAGATCTTTGCCTGAAAGGTTTAATTATAACTCCGTCAGCTAAAGAGGCCTATAGAGCAACAATCGTCTTCAGTTTTTCACAATTAAATGGCACCTGCATCTTCAGGCAGAAGAGCCAGTGGCTCATTTTCCAGAATTCAAGGTAGAGCATTTGGAAATGTTAACAGCTTTAACAAACCTCATCATCTAAGTGCCAGGCCCTAGTCTAAAGTGCCAGCACTAGTCTAATTTCCCAGCCCACTCTTCTCTCCTGAGCCCCCAAACTCTTATTTACAGCTTCGTGTGGCACAGGGTGAGTGGTAGTACCCACCACCTCATGCAGGCTGTGATCTGTAAAATGTATGACAACTAGGGCCCTCCAACACATATCTGGACCCCTATGAATACACCTCCACCTTCACTGAGCATGAACTCCCTTGTCTCTCATGTCTGCCTGTCCATCTGTGACTTTGTGTGTCTGCAGGGGAGGCACAAACTAAGTATCTTCGTGCAGTGACAGGAGCTTTAGTTTCAGCGAGTGCAGAGCAGGGTCAGTTTGCACGCAAGGAGATAAAGCTGTGGCCATTACTGACTACAAACTCCACTGGGCCCTAAGTATGGAGTAAACTGCAAATTCAGAAACGTCACCAGGGAAGAGGTTTGTGAGGCTAGAGGCTCTGGTGTAAAGGAATACACAAGTATGGAGCCGTGTCTGCATGTCTGAGGATGAGCTTCTCTATGGGGCCTTCCACACAGAATTTCTCATCAGCACACTGGGAAAATTTTTAACCCCTAACCCTTAGCAGCAGGGTCAATAGGGAGCAGGGATATTGACCATAAGGAGAAATTCAAAAGGGGCCCCATGTTATGCTGGCTCCTCATCAGCTCCCTGGGGCTCTCTCTACACCAAGGGCATAAACATTTTAAATTTCATGCAAATAGTATGAACATCTTAAATTTCAATGGATTCTGCCAAGTGAAACTTAAAATTTTGACATGAAAACCCACAGTACATAAGAAGAGCCTGTTTCCTGACACCCTTCCCATCGGGAAAAAAGAAAGTCTATTCGATGTCCCAGCCTTCGCACTTCTGAAAATTTGTCTTTTCATTTAGTACATTATCTCAAGTTTTGCATTACAACTTCTGTAGTTACTGTAACTGGGAACATTTTCATGGCATTTTATTTGGCATATTTGTTGCTCTTCATGATAATTCTAGGTTGACATCATTTTCTTATTCCTCTATAAAGTTATTTCTGTATCAAGGATGTTAATGTCTCATCTGAGATATATTTGCCAAGTTGTCTTCCCAATTATTTCATATATCTTTTACTTTTTTTGCAAGTAGTTTATTTTTTAATTATAATAGATTTTTATGATTAAAGAAGTAATATGGGTTTCGTGTTTAAAAAGTTAATGAAGAATACCTGGAGGTCTTAGAACTTCAGCCTCTGGATTGATCAGTGTTAAAGAGCAGCCCCAGCAGGCAAGTTATTAATCAGCTCTAACTTTTCCCCTCCTTGTAGGTAGGACAGTGGTAATACCTATTGTGAAAGGTTTCACGACGATTGAAGGAGATCACGTAACAAGTTTTATCCACAAAGAAGCAGATTGGTGACTTTATATATGTCTCTTGGCTCTTCCACAAGCCCAAACTTGGGCTTGTCCCTGCACACTACAGCTTCTCGGGAACCAGCCACGTGGTGATTATTGCTGAGTAGGGTGTTGATCATGACTTTTCTTTTCTTATGTATAATTCATTTATTTCCAGACTGCAGAAAATATTTCACTATCTCAATAAAAATCACATTTCTGCCATCTTTGCTGTGACCCCAACCCTGTAATAGCCACTAGCTCCCTCAGCCGAGTGTGTAAGGGAGGGGAGGCATAAACTGAGTGTCTTAGTGCAGTGACAGGGGCTTTAGTTTCAGCGAGTGCAGAGGAGGGTCACTATGATAGTCGTGTGTGTCACAATAAAGAAGAGAATTGCTGAGTAAGGAGATTTCATCATGATTGCATTTTACTTTCTTTCAGCATTTGTGAATGAAAAAAACATTTAGTAAGTATTGTTTTATTTTTCCAAATAATTTTCACTGAAGAAAACTTAGAAATCGGAGGTCACTGACCACTGATGTCAAGAAAGCTACATGGGGTGTGGTGTATGCGTATACACACACACACACACACACACACACACACACACACACACACACACATATGTGTGTGGTGGGACATAAATACTCTGTGTGTGTGTTATCTTTTCATATCCAGAAATATATTTACACAACATTTTTGTGATGAAATTCGTATCCCAGAATGTATCACAAAATTACAAAAATTGTATGTCAGTTACTCTGGATGATTTCAAAATTAATACATTTGTTCTAAACGTAAATGAAATGGAAAAATACGTCCTTATTAGATAAATTTTCTTGTATCTTCCTTTCACCCTGTTAAATTTAATAAGCAGGTATTCATTGGCCTGAGTCTGTTTTCCTACTTTGACTTCCTAGGTAACAAACTGCAACCTAACTTAGTTTGTAAACAAATTGAAAACCGAACTAGGAGTATAACGAACAACAGAATCTTAGCAAATCACAGGAGGCTCAGCTTCAGCTCATCACAGGCTGCCAACTGATTAGACCACGTCCAAATAAAGCAGATGCCTAGCTGTAACCAATCAAGTTATTTCTGTACTTTGCTTCTATGTTCTGTCTGTAAATACTGCTCAAGTTGGGGAGCAGAACTCACGGAACCACTTCTGGCACTGACTGATCCCTGATGTGTAAATTGTTCTTTGCTCAAACTTTGTTAAACGTAATTTGCCTGAAGCTTTTCTTTTAACAATCATTTTGCACAACAAGATGTCTGCTCTTGGTAATTTAGGTTTTATTTTCTAGATATATTTCCATGTGTATAATATTGTAAAGCTAGTTTTATAGGGGCATATATACTCTTCAAAGTCTGGTTCACTATATATGCACACACTAATCTTTAATTTGCCTTTATATTTATATATCTCATTGCTTTTTTTACTTTTATCTTTACATTTGATCATGATGTATACTTCTTCTCTGAATTATTTCACTGTAGAGCTTGAACAATACTTTTTCAGGCAGTCAGATGTATTTACATACCAAGCATTTGCTTACAAAATATGCTCCAAATATTTTTTTCAATAATTCACATTTTTATATGTGACTTTCTCGGGGGAGGGGGGGGTGAGGTGTGGATGGATGTCTTTTTAAATTTTGCCTTAATTTATCTAAATAAATTTGTAATATAACTAAAAGCTTTTCCAGGGTCACAGGTCTAGTTTTAAGTACCCTGGTGTCTACGTCATGCCCACAAGGTACACAAACATCCCCCTCACTTGACGGCGAAGATGATGGTGGAGATGAAATCCTGCCCCTCAGTTCTAGAGGCTTGGATATAGGGACGCATGGATTGGTGGTGTGTGGAGTTCAGGCAGAAGCACAGGAAAAAGACCTCCAGGGAGGGAAGGAAATTAACATTTACAGAATTACTTTAAGCCAGAGGCACTATACATGGTATCACTTTTAAGCCAAACACGCATTCAATTATTCCCATTGCTCACAAATATAGAATTAGGTCTAAAGCTTTTTTCCATTGTGTTCTGAAGCCTTCAAGCCTTTGAAGGCTGGCATCTCCAGTGGTTGAGTAGTTGATACAACACAATTGCTCAGTTTTATGTTTTCCACCATGGGTTGCATTATTTTTATATTTAAAAAATCAATGAATAAATTAAAACATTTTTTGCACCGCCAGAAGTGTGAAAAGCCGTGAGTAAATATTTGTGAACAATATTACAGACTTTGATCCTAATATGCTTGACCACAAAGGACTTTTGCTAATCAGTAGAGAATGGGGCAAAAGATGTCAACAGATACTTTGCCTAAAAAGCAAAATGATTTTCCAGTAAACCTATGGACACATGTCAGACTGTCCCTGAATCAAACCGAGGGTCGGGCTGCTTTTTCTTGATTCCCAATAACAAGATGCCGATGAACTAGGAGAGAAGGGAGTTTTTATTTCTGTGACCGGTTACAGGGAGAAGGCCTGGAAATTATCGCCAGACCAACGCAGAATTACAAAGTTTTCCAGAGCTTATATACCTTATAAGCTCTATGTCTATGTGTAAGTGTGCATTCATCGAAAGACACAAGTGATTAGCTTCTCCTAATCTATGACTAAGATCTGAGTCCTGAAGACCTTCTTCTGGAGCCTCAGAACATTTACTTAATCTAAATGGGTCCCTGTGCTGGGGTGAATACCCTTATCTTGTCTCCTGGAGTCCCCAGTAAAGCTTGTTTGTGGAGACCTGGGGAGTTTCTTCAGATCCCCAGTGAAAGTCATTTAATCCTGAATGGTTCCTGTTAAGAATTCCTTCATTATCTTGTCATGCTTTAAGGCCCAGGAAAGGCCTAGGCAAAACTCTTGGTGGGCTTTTGTTACATTCCAGCCTTTGGACGAGGGCACTGGCTCTTTCAGCTTTTAATATTTAACTTCACCACTGAGTCAGAACTGAAACAGTTGATACGGAGGCCGGTGTTAGTGAGACTTGGCCTGCCACAAAACCACACTAATTGAAGAAATGAAAATCTGATGTCCAAATAAGTAATGAAGCCAATTTGAAGAAAATTATTTATGTGATTGCAAATTTTAAAAAGAACCTACAAACGAATACTTAAAAATATATTTAAGGTACTGCTATGCTTTGAATATGTCCTTCAAAGTTCATGTGTTGGAAACTTAATTGCTGTTGTAACCATGTTGAGAGGTAGGACCTTTCAGAACAGATTAGGTTCAGAGCCCTCATGAATGGATTAATGTCGTTATTGTGAGAGTGCATTAGTTATCATGACAGTGGGCTCCTGATAAAAGGCTAAGTCCGAACCCCATTTTCTCTTGTCTCACACACTCTATCACCGTGTGACACCTTCAATGTCCCCTGCCAGATACTGGTGCCACGCTCTTGAGACCTCCCAGCCACCAGAACAGTGAGCCAAATAAAATTGTCTTCTTTATAAATTGCCTAGCCTGTGTGTTCTGATTATAGCAGTAGAAAACAGACTACGACAGGTAGGTAGACATCTTACCCAAAGAGAAACACATCTGAAAAATATACACCAATCTTTTTACATTGAATATGTATGGGTCGCAGTGATGGGAAGATGTAGAATGATTTCATCTTCTAAATATACATTTATAATGTTTAGCATTTTTTAATTAGGAAAATTTCTTGAGAGAAACACTTGAAAATACGTAATAGCAAATTAACAACAAAAAAACCCATATATTTTTGTTTTAAGAAGTGTTCATGCTATGCTTTTTTTTTTTTTTAAAGAAAGATTATAACTCTTGACTTGGGAGTTACCCCTACCTGTGTAGGTGTGTGATTTGTATATTACAATTCCATCATTCAGAATGTTAAAACTCTCATGTGCGGACTTATCTTCTGCTCTCTCAGGGGTTGGGTGTCCTCTCTCGGGGCATAGAGACACAAGAAGGGATTGCTCTTAAGGGATGGACAATTATAGAAATTTCTGGTTGATGCACTGCATATCAGTCCCTTTTATCACTCCCTTCCCCTTGCAAACTGATCTGTCCGGAGACTTTTGGGGTTATAAGTCTGATTCTGACAAACAGATAGCATCTGTGTACATTCAGTACTTTAAAAGGAAAAGGTGTGATTCTTTTTTCTACTCTCATTCCAGTGGCCACTAAATTATCTTTCCTATGTCCTTTATACTTTCCATGTCTGTCTCTAATATGCCTTCTCTGAGATGGACTGAACTTTTTTTTTTTCTGTCATTCAGCTATTTTCAGATATTTTTGTAACTTTGTCCTTCCTTAAGAATATGTGATAAGCAAGAGTTTATTAAAACTATGTATGGTGAAATCACGCCCATCCAATAGAGCTCAGTTCTAATGCTGGCAATTTCACGTAGCATCTGACTGAACCCTGACAAGCTTCTGCAACTCATTAAGTTTCAGCAACCTAAGACAGGCCAAGAAGCTGGTAATTCTGCCTGTCAGAATCCTGTTATGAGGAGTACATGGAGGAAGAAAATGTAATGTAATGCAGCAAGCACAGAACCTGGCATGCAGCAGGCCCTCAGAGTTCCCCCATGTCCGTAGCTACAAGTACCTGGGTTCCAGGTCTCCTGACTATAGTTAGCTTGCTCTGCAGGGGTGACTCAATTGGAAACAGCTCCCTGGGTGTTGGTAGCAAACTCAGGGGGCACTAAGAACAGGAAGTAGAGTCTCTTCTGGCTCCCAGGGCTCTCCTCACTATGCCCTTCAGGAAATGACTTATTTTGAAAACTCCACCTTGCTCATGTGACCCTGACAAAATGGTCTGAGGCCTACTCTTGCCTTGTTTGACAGATCCCCTCAATTTTCTCTGAACCCCAGCTCCAGATCTCACAGATTCTCCTCACAAACACCATGTGAAGACAGTGGTGACAGGTCACTTCCCACGTGCCACACCATGGGTGAATTGGTCAGTGCCAATCCTTGGCCTCAGGATCTCACAGGGCATGAAGGGTTCTGGGCCCTCTCTCCCACTCCAACCCACAGGACACCCAGCAGACTCACTTTCAGTTAGAGGTAGTAGGTGGCAAGGGCCCAGGCTGAGTGCTTTCCATTGTCCTGAGGATGAGGGCAAAGTGAACCCTGGGATACCTGTCTTAGTCCATTTTGTGCTGCTATAAGAGAACACCCAACACTGTACGGTATGTTAGTCTGTTCTCACACTGCTATAAAAATACTACCTGAGACTGGGTAATTTATAAACAGAAAAGGTTCAATTGACTCACAGTTCTGCATAGCTGGGGAGGCCTCAGGAAACTTACAATCATGGGAGAAGGCGAAGGGGAAGCAAGGCATGTCTTACATGGTGACAGGCAAGAGAGAGAGCAAGGAAGTGCCGCACTTTAAAACCATCAGCTCTCGTGAGAACTCCTTCACTATCATGAGAACAGCATGGGGAAAACCGCCCCCATGATCCAGTCACCTCCCACCAGGTCCCTCCCTCCACACGTGAGGATTGCAATTCAAGATGAGACTTGGGTGGGGACACAGAGCCAAACTGTATCACTGGGTGATTTATAAAGAACAGCAATTTATATCTTACAGTTCTGGAGGCTGGGAAGTCCAAGGTGGGGGGGCTTGCATCTGATGAGAGCCTTCTTTCTGTGTCATCCAATGGCAGAAGGTGGGAGGGCTAGAGTGCACAAGTGAGAGAAAGCAAGAGATCAAACTCATAGACTCAAGCGCTTTTATAATTGGTATTAATCCATTCATGAAGGTGCAACCCTCATGACCTAAACACCTCCCATTAGGTGTTGCACTGGGGACTAAGTTTCCAACACATGCTCTTTTGGGGACACATTCAAACCAACCATTGCATTCTGTCCCTGGCCCCCCAAATTTATGTCCTTCTTACATGCAAAATACATTAATTCCATCCCAGTAGCCCCAAAGTCTTAACTCACTCCAGCACCCAAAGTCCAGAGTCTCATCTAAATTAGAGATGGGTGAGACTCAAGGCAGGATCCAGACTGAGGCAAATTTCCTCTAGCTGTGAGTCTGTGAAATCAAAACAAGTCGTCTATTCCCAAAATAAAATGGTGGGACAGGTGTAGGATAGACATTCTCATTCCAAGAGGGAGAGAGAGGCAAGAGAAAAGGCATAATTGATCCTAAGAAAGTCCGAAACCCGTCAGAACAAACAACATTAAATTTTGAGGCTTGAGAATAATGTTCAAGTTCTGCCTTCTGGGCACACTGAGGCAGGGATTGGGCCGCCAGATTCTCAGGCAGCCATGCCTCGATGGCTTTGCTAGGCTCAGTCCACCCAGCAGCTCTCACAGGTTGGAGTCTTATTCCTCCAGCTCTCCCAGGGTAACATTAAATGCCAGTAGCTCTGAAATTCTGGGATCTTAGTAGCAGTCCAGCTCCCACACCTCTACTAGACATTACCCAAATTGGGACTCTCTGCAACTGACTTGTTCCCACAGCCCCACCAGGTACTGGCCTGGTGGGGACTCTCTCTGGCAGCTCTGCCCCTGTGGCAGGTCTCTACATGGGTCCTCAGGCTGTCTGCAGCATTCTGCGAAATCTAGGTGGAGGCCATCACAGACCCACAGCTCGTCAACACTGTGCACCTGCAGAATTAGCACCATTTGGATGCCGCCAAGGTCCACTGCTTGAGCCTTCCAGACCGGCAGCCTGTTCAGCACACGGCCCCCCCCCACCGCCTTGAACTATGGCTGGGACAGCCGAGGAGTGCTGCACGAAGGTGTGGGGAGCAGACACTTAAAGCAGCACAGGGCAGCAGATGTTGAGGTCCCGTGGGCGTCTCTCTGGAAACTTTGCCTTCGCATTGTGCCCTGGACATGTGACTGGAGGAGCAGCCTGGAAAACTCTGAAATCTCATCAGGGCCTTTCTTCAGTTGTCTTTGTCTTACTGAATAGCACCCCTTTCCCTTCTATCCATGGTAATCTCATTAGCAAAGTGGTCACTTGGCCATGTCTTTAGTTTGCACTCCTAAACACGCTTTTTCATTCTTTACATGGCTAGGGTGAAATTTTTCAACATATTTACCTTCTCCCTATCTTTTAATTTACAAATTCCATCTTTAAAGCATTTCTCTCTCCCCTCATTTTTGCCTGAGTGGCTGAACAAAGTCACGCAGTACCTTGAATGTTTTGCTGTTTAGTTATTTTTACTGCCAGATATCCTAGTTCATTAGCCTGAAGTTCTTTTAAATGTTTTCATTTTTACATTTTTGTGGGTACATAGTAGGTGTATATATTTATGGAGTATATGAGATATGTTGGAACAGGCATGCAATGTGTACTAATCACATCACATCCCCTCAAGCATTTGTCATGTGTGTTGCAAACAATCTATACCCTCTTAGGTACTTTAAAATGTACAATTCAACTATTATTGACTTTAGACAAAATGCTGTGATATCCCACCTTATTCATTCTTTCTATAATTTTTTGTATCCATTAACCATCCCCACCTACCCGCTGCCTCCACACTACCCTTCCCAGCCTCTGGTAACCATCCTTCTACTCTCTGCGTCCACGAGATCAATTGTTTTGATTTTCAGGTCCTACAAATAAGTGAGAACATGCGATGTTTGTCTATCTGTGCCTGGCTTATTTCACTCAACATAAAGATCTCCAATTCCATCCACGTTGTTGCAGATGACTGGATCTCATTCTTTTTAAAACTGAATAGTACTCCATTGGGTATATGTAGCACATTTTCTTTATCCACTCATCTGTTGATGGGCACTTAGGTTGCTTCCACGTGTTGCTATTGTAAACAGCGCTGCAACAAACAGGAGTGCAGATATCTCTTCCATATACTGATTTCCTTTCTTTTGGGTATGTACTCAGCAGTTGGATTGGTGGATCATACGGTAGCTCAAATTTTAGTTTTTTGAGGAACCTGAAAAGTGTTCTCCACAGTCGTTGTACTAATTTGATTCCCACCAACAGTGTACAAGGGTTCCCTTTTCTCCACACCCTCATCAGCATTTGTTATTGCCTGTCTTTTGGATATAAGCCATTTTAACTGGGGTGAGACGATATCTCATTGTGGCTGTGATTTGCATTGCTCTGAAGATCAGTGATACTAAGCACCTCTTCATCTGCCTGTTTGCCATTTGTACGTCTTCTTTTGAGAAATGTGTATTCAAATCTTTTGTGCATTCTCTAACCGGATTATTAGATTTTTCTCCAGTACAGTTGTTTGAGCTCCTTATATATTATACTGGTAATTAATCCCTTGTCAGATGAGTAGTTTGCGAACATTCTTTCCCTTTTTGTGGGTTGTGTCTTCACTTTGGTGGTTGTTTCCTTTGCTGTGCGGAAGCTTTTTAACTAGTTGTGTGTGATCCCATTTGTCCAGTTTTGCTCTGGGTGCCAGTGCGTCTTGGGTATTACTCCAGAAATTTTTGCCCAGAACAGTATCCTGGAGCGTTTCCCCCGTGTTTTCTTGTAGTAGTTTCATAGGCTGATGTCTCAATCCATTCTGATTTGATTTTTATATAAGATGAGAGATAATGGTCAAGTTTCATTCTTTTCCATAGGGATACGCAGTTTTCCCAGCACCAGCACCATTTATTGAAGAGACTGTCCTTTTCCCAATGTATGTTCTTGGCACCTTTGTCAAAAATGAGTTCACTGTAGGTGTGTGGATTTGTTCCTGGGTTGCCTATTCAGTCCCACTGGTCTATGGGTCTGTTTTAATGCCAGTACCTTGCTGATTTGGTTACTATAGCTCTGTAGTATAATTTGAAGTCAGGTAATGTGATTCCTCCAGTGTTGTTCTTTTTTGCTCAGGATAGCTTTGACTATTCTGGGTATTTTGTGGTACTATATACATTTTCAGATTGCTTTTCCTATTTCTGTAAAGAATGTCACTGGTGCTTTTGTAGGGATTGCATCGAATCTGTGGATTGCTTTGGGTATTATGGACATTTAAACAACATTGATTCTTCCAATCAATGAACGTGGAATAACTTTCCATTATTGTGTCCTCTTCGATTTCTTTCATGAATGTCTTATAATTTTCATTGTGGAGATCTTTCACTTCTTTGGTTAATTCCGAGGTATTTAATTTTATTTGTGTCTGTCTTAAGTAAGATTAATTTTGATTTCTTTTTCAGGGTGTTCGCTATTGGCATATATAAATGCTAGTGAGTTTTGCAGGTTGATTTTGTATCCTGCAACTTTACCGAATTGGTTGATCAGTTCTAATAGTTTTCTGGTAGAGTCTTAAGGTTTTTCTAAGTATAAGATCACATCATCAGCAAACAAAGATAATTTGGCTTCTTCCTTTCCAGTGTGGATGCTCTTTACTTCTTTCTCTCATCTGATTGCTCTAGCAAAGACTTGCCGTACAATGTTGAATAACAGTGGTGAATGTGGGCATCCTTGTCATGTTCCAGATCTTAGAGGAAAGGCTTTCACTTTTTCCCCATTCAGTATGATACTAGCTGTCAGTCTGTTGTATATGGCTTTTATTATGTTGAGGTATGTTCCTTCCATACCCAGTTTGTTGAGGAATTTTATCGGGAAGGAATGCTGAATTTTATCAAATGCTTTTTCAGCATCAATCGAAATAATCATATGGTTTTTATCTTTCATACTGTTGATGTGATGTGTCACGTTGATTGAGTTGCATGTGTTGAACCATCCTCGCATCCCAGGGATAAATCCCACTTGGTCATGATGAAGGATCTTTCTGATGTATTGTTGAGTTGGGTTTGCTAGTGTTTAATTGAGGACTTTTGCATCGATATTCATCAGAGATATTGGCCTGTATTAAGAAGTCACTGTAAGAAGATGCCTGAGAGTGGATGCTTGGTCAGTGTAATGAGTTTTATACGCGCCTTTTCTATTCTTCAGAAAATAGTCTCCTTTCATATTTACTTTAGAATGTCATGACCCCCAACCTATGGAATTAATTAAACAAAGACACACTTCCAATACACTATTTCACATTCAGAAGGTTTCACAGTCTTTCAGTGTCGAACCTTCTGAGCAAAGCCAGGACAACGGGCTCTAAGCTGACAAAAAGTTTACCAGTATCTTCCATAAAGATGTCCTTTTCTTTCATATAGATTCCATCCGCCAGTCAGGCCAGACCTTTCAGACTCTGACTTGTAAAAAAAAATCTTGTGTAAGGAAAACTTACCAGTTTGCAACTAGTGTTTGGTCACTGCTGAGAGAAACAAATATTAAAAAATAAATAAGTAAAGAAATACATCTCAGAGAGTTAAATAGGCATACTTGGAAACATGACAGGCTAGAAAATGAATTTAATATGGCAGATTTTATTGGGAATGCATCATGAGTCATAGGAGTTCAGAAATCAGGAAGTACAGGGAGAAGAAAAAGATCACAAAGGCAGGTTTATGATTACATCTACTAATCGAGAAACCGCTTGCTCTCCAGCTAATAGAAGATCAAGAGATGGTCAGATCTTGGTAGGCCCACAAGAGATGTCAAAATAAAATTCTCAAAACTAAACATCCTAGAGACCTTCAGTTCTGGCCAAGCTGGAGTTTGCCCTTTCCTCCCAGAAGGTCCCTCTACATCAGAACACCCTGAATGTAACAGCAAACCAGCAAAAGGAACTCTGAAACGTGGAAAGGGGAAAGCAGACTGACTCGTGCTCTCAGGACTCGAGCAAGAACACAGGCAGTGCATTCCCTTGGTTTTTCTAATTCCACCTAATATCCCAGACAGGGTACTGCAGAAGCCCACAGTCCAGAACCACCAACAATGGCAGACACAAAGCTCCAAGAAAAGCCTATTTCCTCTGCCGAAAGACCAGAAAAAAAGTGATCTAAAGACTGAAAAACCTTTGTGACAGATTCCCCTCCCCTACACTAGACAAACAACAATGGAAAAACCTTACCTCCCCCACCCCCCGAGGTTTCAGGGAACAAGAAGGAAACTTGTCTTCTATCCTGCCTCTCTGAAGCAGATGGTGATGATCCAATTCACCAGTCAGGGTAGTGTCAGTGGTGTCCAGCAGCAAGATGAGCCTTCACCTTCACCTGACATCAATAACACTGAACAAGGCAGTCCAAGTTGGGACTAGTAAGCATTCCATTTATCCCCATCTCTGGTGTCAGTGATGCCCAGTGGCAAATTGAACCTTTACACTCATCCAAACTCAATGAAGTGGTGTGAGGTGGGGCTAATCGACACTCTGCTTTCCCCCTCAGGCATTCTGTGCAAGCTAGGCCCTATGGAGAGCTGTGCCTCCGCGTCCACCCATCATCAAGATGGAATCAGGTGGTGGGAGGCAGGGTTTGTTGGCAGTCTCCTTTCCCCCTTCTTCCCCTGATGTTCTCAGAGACCAGTGGGGACCTAGGCTTCTGTCCCACCACACTGCAGCAACAATACGTTGAGTCAGCCATCCAGTTCCCCTTTCCCTGAAGCCTAGCAAGGAACTGTGCCTATACTCCCCCACCCCACCTCTGAGGTAACAAAGTGTTGTGAATTGGTACCCCCTTTTTTATTGGAAATGTTCTCAGGGGGGCTAGGGTAAAAGTTCAGCTCCCACCCCAGCCATCTGTGAAGAGGCAAGGTGAACAAGCAATCTAGCTTCTTAGGATGGTATCAGAACAGGAATCTGCACCTATCACCTTACGATATGATGGGACCACCATCATATATGTGGCCTATCACTGAACAAAAAGTCATTATGCGGTGCATGACTGAATATGGACTGTCTTAATGAAATGTCATCACAGCCTTACGAGGTTGAATTTATTACTATTCCCAGTTTAAAGACGTATAATAAAAGTTTGGAAGAGTTTACCTGGCCAAGGTTATTTAGCTACAAAGTGGCAATGCCACGGATTGAATCCTAAGATATCTGATGCCCATTACCCCATCTACTGAAAGATGACACTGTACTGCAAAAATTAAAACAGACATAGCTGATCTGCTTCTTTACCTGTAATTAGAGTAAAAGAAAACAACAAAGCAAAACATAAAAACAACACAGTGACATGCTAACTGTCATGAAGAAAAGTACCACATGTCTGATAAGGTGATCAGAGATGTACACTAAGTAAGGAAGGTAGCTATATTGATATCTAAGGCCAGGCTGTTACAGAAAAACACATAATGGTATGGGAGTATGCTTGCTGAGCTAGTTTTAGAGCAACAAAAAGGAGGCTAGTGTGGCTGGAGAAAAATCCATTTATTCATTCAAAGTATCCACTGAAGCAGGCATTGATATAGGCACTTAGGATACATTAATGAGCAATAGGCAAAGATATTCGCCCTTCTGGAATTTGTATTTTTCCACCATGGGAGACAGACAATAAAAACCAAAAACAGCATTTGAGTAAAATATATGGTATTTCAGAAGATGACTGTGGGGGGAAAAATCAAATAGGGAAGAAGTGGAATCAGGAGGGTGGCCTGAGGGTTGGACATTCAAACAAATATTGGCTGCCTTGCAATTGATAGTATCATTAGATGAGTGGAAGTTTTCTCCTTTGTGCCGCCTTTGCCAGGCATCAATGTAAATGCTCTATTGGCTTCACTGCAGAGAACAACACATTTTTCCTATCTTTGGTCAGGACTCAGTTCCTTCTTTAATATATCAGAGAACCAGAGACACTAATATCTGACAGCCTTTTGCCATCAAGTGGCCACGGGTTTTTAAAGTACACATCTCCTGCTACGCGTCCACTAAATTTGAGCTTTTAACTGCCTGTGTTGAGACGTGGCCTGGTAGAAACCCTCGCTGGGGCCGGGCGCGGTGGCTCACGCCTGTAATCCCAGCACTTTGGGAGGCCGAGTCGGGCGGATTACGAGGTCAAGAGAGCGAGACCATCCTGGCTAACATGGTAAAACCCCGTCTCCACTGAGAATAGAAAAACTAGCCGGGCGTGGTGGCAGGCGCCTGTAATACCAGCTACTCGGGAGGCTGATGTAGCAGAATCGCTTGAACCCGGGAAGCAGAGGTTGCATGAGATGGGATCCCGCCAACGCACTCCAGCCTGGGCATCAGGACTCCATCCTCCATCTCAAAAAAAAAAAAAAAAAAAAAAAAAAAAAAAAAAAAAAAAGAAAGAAAGAACAGAAAAAGGAAAGAAACCCTGGCTGGTCAGTACCCAGGCCGTGCACAATGGAATTGTGCCTCACTTTTCACCTAAGACGAAATCAGCGGGTGGGGCAGGCTTATAATCAGAGCACCCCTCCCTTTCCACCTCACACACTCCCACCCCGCTGTCCCACAATCCTTCCCGCCCCTCCCACTTTCCCACCCTTGCTTTCTCCGCCATCTCCTTCGCTGCTCCCCTTCCCGCCAGCTCCCCTTCCCGCCAGCTCCAGGAGAGGGAGGGACAGGAGCCTGGCTCCACCTCCCAGTATAGAGCTGATTGGCCAAAGGATGTCACCTGATCAAGCTGAGCCAATTGAAGTCCTCTCCCCACTGCTTCGAGAAGGAACCCTTAGGACGCTGGGCCCCAGTCACAAGATTGCGTCTTGTTTGTGGCAAGATTCTGAGAGGAAGTGTAGCTCCCAGGTTGGTTCCAAGTCTTCTTCCAGTTAGGTAAATTACAACAATATCTTTTCTATAAATTTTCTTTTCTTTTCTTTTTGAGACGGAGTTTGGCTCTCGTTGCCCAGGCTGGAGCGCGATGTCGCGATCTCGGCTCACCACAACCTCCACCTCCCGGGTTCAAGCGATTCTCCTGCCTCAGCCTCCCAAGTACCTGGGACTACAGGCACGCGCCATGATGCCAGGCTAATTTTTGTATTTTTAGTAGAGAGGGGCTTTCTTCATATTGGTTAGGCTGGTCTCCAACTGCCGACCCCAGGTGATCCCCCCACCTCGGCCTCCCAAAGTGCTATGATTACAGGCGTGAGCCACCACGCCCGGCCCTTCTGTAAATTTTCTATAAATTAGGCCTATTTTGGCCTACATTACCTAGGGTCAAGGTTTAGGGATTAATAGGAAAGGCAAATCCAGCTGGATTGCTCAGTGGTCCACTCTCCACTCCACTCTCTATGTGTCCCTTATCCTCACGTGTGATTAGCTTCAATTGTATGGCTAATCACTTCTTGCTCTCTCTTTACAATTCCTCAGGCAGGTTTTCTCTTCTTCAAAAAGTTGTATTTCTCTTTTGCATCTTAGTTTTGTTTCTGGTTAATTTTGATATGGTGGGCTTTAAATTGTAAATATTGGATTGTATAGATATTTTTCTTTCTATTGTATTTCATGCCTTTTATACTTAAAAATGCTTTCCTCATCCGAAGAGTAAATACATATTCACCTATGTGTTGAAGATCACTGGGCTTTCATCTCTTATAACCTTTTTAATGAATGATGTGGTATGAGCATGTATCCCTGTTTGTATGCATCCTTCTAACTATGTTTCAGGTGGTTATTGTTAAGCAGCGTGGTTTATAGGTTGCCAGCCCTTTAGCCACTGATTCTGTCTTTTAAAATTCTTTACTCTGAAATAATTTTAGACTTACAGAAAAGTTACAAAAATGATTATACGGAGAGCCCTCGCCTGGATTTCCGTAATGTTAACATCTTATACAACCATAGAAAAATTACCAAAACTAATTACTACATTACATTGATGTACTAATTAACAGTACTACATCGATGCTAATTACCAAAAGTTAACATTGATGTTATTACATTTATATAACATTGTATAATTGTAATTGTATATGTATATATGCATATACATATAATTATATATGTATATAAATGTATAATTATATACATTTATATAACATTACATATTATTTAACGTTGATGTTATAACTATTAACTAATCTACAGATTTTATGCGAATTTCACCAGTTATCTCACTGATGTCCTTTTTCTATTCTAGGATCTTATTCAGGACACTTCATTGCATTTGGTCCTCATTTCTCCTTAGAATCCTCCAGGCTGACATTTCCTTAATCTTTATTGGTCTTTCACAGCCCTGACACTTTCGGAGATACCAGTCAGGTGTTTTGTGGAATGTCTCTCAATTTGTGTTTGTCTCATGTTTTCTTATGATTAGATTGAAGTTGTGCATTTGTAGCAAGCACACCTGTTTTATTCTCCTCCCTTTCCCAGTGGTGAGGGAGGGATTCCCACCCTAGTGTTATGGGGGTGACTGAACACATGGTACCCTATACTGGGCAGATGGAATCCACAGCAATTTATTAGTAACATTTACTCACAGCCGGAGAGAGGAGGGCACCTCACGCCAGGTAGAGCCACACGGTGTCACACTCTGGAAGAGAGTGAACAAGCAGGGGCTTTCAGGGGGAAGTCTTTGTAGTAACCAGAGGATGAAGTGACCGTTGGTTCAGAGGAGGACGACTGGCTTGTTTAAATAATTCTGCAGGCTGGTGGGGACCTGAAACATGCCACCCAGAGATAAGCAGGCACTGTGTCTATTCAACACAATAATAAGGAGGGTACTTTGGCTAGGGGGCCTTTCTCCCTGGGAACCCAATAGGGAAGATAACCTGTGGTGAGGCCATTCAGGGTCCTCCTGTTCTTCCCCAGATGTCAAGGCATCCATCTAATTGGGCCTCTAATTTTAGGTCTTATGCCACATTACCGCAAACATGATTTTGTTTCCTTCTGTGAGGATCATATCGGGTACATGACATCCATAATTTGTGTTACTGGTGGTGTTCACCTTGATCACTTGGTTAAAGGGGTGGGAGTTATCTTGCCCCAGTGTAATGCTACTATTTTCTTCTTTGTTAGTAATAAATATAGTATGAAAAGTTCTTTAAGAAGAAACACAATAGATCTTCTTATATTCCTGTTTCTTTGCAGACTTTGACCCACTACTGTTAAAATCTGTCTAGGGATCTTGCCTACAGCAAATGTTACCTAATGGTGATTTTCTGTTGTCCTAATTTCTGCTACATTTTTTAACTGGAATTCTTCTGTAAGGAAGAGCTGTCTTTACTCCCTCATTTACTTATTTCTTCAACTTATTTATCTCAGTATGGGCTCTTGAATAATTATGTTATACATACCGGGCTTAATACCCAGGTGACGGGTTGATGGGTGCAGCAAACCACCAGGGCGCAGGTTTACCTATATAATGAACCTACACATCCTGCACTTGTATCCCGGAACTTGAAATAAATTAAAATAAAAATTTAATCTAATTATATCATTATTTTGTTCCTTGAACTCTTCTAGCCTTGGCCATTGGGAGCTCATTTTGGTTGGTTCTGTGGTCTTTTGATATGACCCTATCCTTTTTTGGTACCTTTTTCTGGCACTATAAGATGTTCAGATTCATCATGTGCGTGCCCCCCTCGCCTCACACACACACACCCCTTATAGCCCTGGATTAAAACAACTTCTACAAGGAGCCCTGGTTCCCTTTCATGGGGAATGACATTTACCAACCAGTATCTTGGTGTGCGTTCATTATTAATGGCGTTTCATTGCCGCTAAGGCTCTCTATGGAAAGGGGTAGGAAATAATGTATGTATATACCCATGCCTATAGACACATGTACATTTATTTTGGTATCTATCTGTATGTATAACTATTAAAAGCCAGGAGCTTGTATTGATACTTTCAATTCCAGTCATTCTAGACTTTCTGGTCGATTCGTTCTCCGACCTGGCTTTCATTATCAGATAGTTTATATACCTGTTTATTTCTGGTCAGTAGATACATAAAGTAGCATCTGAATTGCTAACAAATGCCCCTGTTGCAAACATATTAATAACTTATATTTTTGTACAGTTGTTTTTGTCTTTGGCCTTAGAGGATATGGTCAAAATACTGCTATCCAAAGTTATGTATCTTAGATCTTTTCTTCCTGTCTCCTTCAGGGTGGTTAAGACACACATTTGTAATATTGTTAGTTGAACCTGTTTCTGTTTGATTTGGGGTACCCTCACCCCAATATCCTGGTTGATTTTAATTTTTTATTTATATTTTGGGTATGTGCAACATTACTATGATCCAAAGAGTCAGGGGTATACAAAAACCTATACTTGGGGAAGTGTCACTCCTTCGTCATCCCTTCTACCCTGTTCCCATTCCCCATTTCTTTCCACTTCTTTCTCTGGCCCTCCCTGTAGGGTAATCAACCCTTCAGTTTCCGGTTTAAATTTTCCTGTATTTATTTTGCCCAAATGAGCAAATACATACACGTTTTCTTATATTCCCTTCTTACACGAAGGATAGCATACTATACATGTTCCTTTGCACTTTGCCTTTCCTACTTAACAGCATTCTTGGAAATCACTCCATATTGTTTCACAGAGATCTTCATCGTTCCTTTTTACAGCTGCATTGTACTCCATTGTGTGGCTGTACCACACATAGTTTATTCAACCACTCACCTACGTTTGGGCATTTGGTTTTTAATATAGAAACCAGGTCTCGTTCTATAATCCAGGCTGACTGAAGTGCAGTGGCACAATCATAGCCCATGGTAACCTCAAACTCCTGGGCTCAAGCAATTCACAACTGTCTCAGCCTCCCAAGTGGCTAAGACTACAGGTGTGTGCCACCATGCCTGGCTAAATAAAGACTTTTTTTTTTTTTTTTTTTTTAAATACAGGGCCTTGCTATGTTGCCCAGACTGGTCTGGATCTCCTGGCCTCCAGTGATCCTCCCGCCTTGGTCTCCCAAGTGCTGAGATTACGGGCATGAGCCGTGGTGCCTGGCCTGTATGGGCTTTTAAATCCCTTCCAAGATTTTACAGTTACAGACATTGCTCCCGCGAATAAACCTGGACATGATTTTTATTTTATTTTATTTTATTTTTGTATTGGTAGAAATGTACCTTCAAGGTATATTCCCACTAATAGGATTTTTGGGCCAAAAGTTAAGTGCACATGTAGTTTTCTCAGGTGTTTCCAAGTTTCTCTCCAGAAGGATTGTACTGGTTTTCGTTTCCATTAGCAATATAAGAGAATGACAGTTTGCCCACAGCCTCACTAACAGAACACGTCGCCTTAGTTTTGAAACTTTTTTCTACAGGTTAGGTGAGAAATGGTATCTCACTGTTTCTGTGATGTACCTTTGTCTACATTTGTGAGTAAGTTTTGACACTTATCATATGTTGAGGACTGTTTTTATACTTTTTGTTGGAATTATCTGTTCATATATTTCCCCCATATTTTTATTGCTGTTGTGGTCCTTCGTCCCTCAATGTTTAAGAGTTCTCTATATATTTGGAATGTTATCCAGTTGTCTGCGATATATGCTGCAAGTACTTTATACCAATTCGTCAGTTGCTCTTTGATATATTTATGAAGCATTTGCATCACTTTCATTTATCCTTATGTGGTCAAATCAATAGATTATTTTCTTCTTTCATTGCCTCCGGAATTTGAATCTTAGTTAGAAGGCCTTTCCCTACACTGGGGTTCTGCCATGTTTTCTTTTCTTTTCTTTTTCTTTCTTTTCTTTGGTTGATATGGAGTCTCGCTCTGTCGTCCAGGCTGGAGTGCAGTGGCGCCATCTCGGCTCACTGCAACCTCTGCCTTCCAGGTTCAAGCAATTCTCCTGTCTCAGCCTCCCGAGTAGCTGGGATTACAAGCGCCTGCCACCTCGCCCGGCTAATTTTTGTATTTTTAGTAGAGTCGGGGTTTCACCATGTTGGCCAGGCTGGTCTCAAACTCCTGACCTCAGGCGATCTACCCGCCTCAGCCTCCCAAAGTGCTGGGATTACAGGCGTGAGCCACCCCTCCTTCCCCGACCACTGCCATGTTTTCTTCAAGAACTTACATGGTTTCATTTGTTATGTTTAGATCCCTAACCTATTTGCAGTTTATTCTTGTGTACGCTGTGTTATGTGGATCTACCTTTATTTTTCTGGACGTCTCAGTTGTTCCAGGACCATTTATTAAATGTCCATCTTTGCCCTAGAGAGTTTATATACCATCTTTATCATGTACTAACTTTCATACGATTTGGTTGTATTTCTGAGTTTTCTATTCTAGTCCACTGGGCTATTAGTCTATTCTTGCACCAGTGCCACAATGTCATAATTACAGGGGCTTTATAGTGTGCTTTTCTGGCTGGTATCATAAGTCCCCTCTCATAGATTTTCTTTTTCACATGTTTCCTGGCTATGCTTGCATGTTTTCAAAAAGTATATTAACTTTATTATCAATTTTCCTAAATGCATAAAAATGTGTGCTGGCATTTCTGAGGCTGAATTAAATTTATACGCCAATTGAGGAAGAACTGACATCTTTTTAATGCCGAATTATTCCATCTAGGACAGTGATTTAGTCTGTTTGGACTGCTATTACAGAATACCGTAGACTAGGTTGTTTATAAATGACAGAAATTTATTTCTTGCAGTTCTGGAGACTGACAAGTTCAAGATAAAGATGCTGGCTGATTTGGTGTCTGGTGAGGGCCCTCTTCCTCATCGATGGTGCTTTCTAATTGTTTCCTCAACATGGTGGAAGGGACAAGGCAGCTCTCTGGAGCCTCTTTTATGAGAGAACTAATCCCATTCATAAGGGCTCCACCCTCATGACCCAGTCACCTCTCAAAAGGCCCCACCTCCTAATGGTATCACCTTGCGGGTAGAGATTTCAAGATAGTAATTTTGGGGGTACACAAACATTTAGACCGTCTCAGACAGCGTATGTGTTTCCATTTGTTCAAGTCTCCCGTGGTGTCATTCAGGCATATTTTACAATTTTTCTTGTATACATGTTGTTACCAAGTTTATTCCTAAACTTAAATCCTTGTTGCTAGTGTATATGGGGCCTTGTCTGTGAATGCGTCCTCCAGCTGCTTATTTTGTGTGTGTGTATTAAAAGACTGCTGATTTTTTTGTATGTTAATTTTATACTTTGCTACCTTACTGACTTCTTTTACTGGTTCAGTTGATTTATCATTGTTTCTATAGGGGTTTTCAGGTATACTATAATATCATCCGCACATAGAGATGGCTTTACTTTTCTTTGTAAAAAGTAAGTTTTATTGTGTATATCTAAGGTATACAACATGGTGTTATGGGACACATATAGATAGTAAAATAGTTACTATAGTGGAACAAATTAACACACCCATTATGTCACATAGTTACCCATTTTTGGTTTTGGTAGCAGGAGGTGCTAAAATCTATTCATTTAGCTGAAATCCCACATCGTATCTAAAATCTATTCATTTAGCAGAAATCCCACATTGCATTTAATAGTACAATTGTATAAACTGTATTCCAGCATGTTGTGCACTAGATCTCTAGTCTCTTTCATCCTATATATCTGCTACTTTGCATCCTCTTACCTACATCTTCCCCTTTCCTCCTCCCATCCCCTCCGCCCCACCCCGACCCTGATAACCACTGCTTTATTCTGTGTCTCTGTATATTTGAGTTTTATTTTACTTTCAGTTTTTAAGATTTCACATATAAGTGAGATCATGCAATATTTCTCTTTCTGTATCTGGATTATTTCACTATTATTTCATCGTTATGGCATAATGTCCTCCAGATTCATCCATGTTTTGGCAAATGGCAAGATCTCCTTTTTAAGTGTATATATACAACACAGTTTCTGTATCCGTCCGTCCCTTGATGGACACCTAGATTGTTTCCATATCTTGGCTATTGTGATTAATGCTGCAGTGAACATGGGAGTTCAGATACTTTTCAAAGATCAGCTGCTTTTAAAAGGTAGTTATTTTATTTCCTTTGAGTAGATACCCAGCAAAGGAGTTGTTGGGTCGTATGATAGTTCTGTTTTTCACTACCATATTTTTTTTTTTTTGTAAAATAGAAAAATCTAGAACGACCATTTTATTTCTAAAACAGAAAAAAGAATCTATTAGGTACCTCCATACTGTTTTCCATAATGGTTGTCCCTATCTACATTCCCATCAACAGTGTACAAGGGTTCCCTTTTCTCCACAGACTCGGTAATGTTTGCCATCTCTTGACTTTTTGATAATAGCTATCCTAATGGTTGTATGGTGTTGCCTCATAGTAGCTTTTATCTGCATTTTCCTGATGATTAATGATGTTGAGCACTTTTTCATATACCTGTTAGTCATTATGTATGTCTTCTTTGGAGAAATGTCTATTCAGGTCCTTTGCCCATTGATTAAATTTGATTGCTTTTCTGCTATGGAGTTGTGTGATTTCCTTACAAAATTTGGATATTAACTCCTTGTTCATATATGTGGTTCACAAGTATTTTTTTTCCCAATGTGTAAGTTGCCATTTCATTTTCTTGATTGTTTTCTTTGCTGTGCTTTTTAGTTCTTCTTATTCATTCCTAGGAAAATGATCGATTTCTCTAGTCAATTGACTAATACTTGTAATACAAGATTGAATAGGTGTGAGGTAGTAGGCATGCTTTCCTTGTTCCTGATCCCAGGGGAAAACTTTGAGTGTCCCCCAGCAACCCCATTAAATGAGTTGCTAGCATTAGGACTTAGGTATATATGTTTTATCATGTTAAGAAAGCATCCCGTGGTCCCTATTTTCTTAAGGCTTTTCTATTTTTTAACAGAAAGAGGAATTGAATTTTTCCAAAGGTTTTTCAACATCTGCGGTGATAACCATATGATATTTGTCTTTAAGTGTATTAATATGGTGGGTGATATCAAGGTACTTTCTAATATTGAACTAATCTGCATTGATGGGAGAAATCCCACTTTGCCAAAGTATATTATGATTTTTCAAATGTGTTGTTGGATGTTGTTTGCTAATATTTTATCTAGCATTTTTGCATCTACACTTATCTATCCATGTCGCACTTGCTTCGTAAAGGGAGTTATGGAAATTTCCTTTATAATGCTGTTGAATAATTTATAGAGCATTGGCACTGTGGTACTATCTGATCTTTGACGGTTCAGTAGAATTCACCTGTAGTAGCATCTGAGCCAGGTGCTCCTTGGGAGTTATTCCTTAATAACTTTTTCTATTTTTTTTTTTCTGTGAAAATTGGCCAATTTAAGCCTTCCAGCATTAGAGTAAAAATCTTGATAATCTGTATTTTCCTAGGAAATTATTTATTTCATGTGTATTTTTGATTTCTTTATATACAGGTTTGAAAAGTAACCTAATCTTTTCTGTTTAAATGATTATCATTTGTCATTTATTATTTTGCATATTTGTGCTCTCTCCCTTTCTTCCTTCATTAGTCTAGCTAGTGAGTTTGTCCAATTAAAAAAATAGGATTTTGATTTAATAAATATACACACATTGTTTTTCTACTATGTATCTTATTAATGTCTGCTTATTTATTCATTCATTCATTCATTCATTCATTCATTTTAGTGACCGAGTCTCCCTGGATCACTCAGTCTGGAGTGCAGCGTTGTGATCATAGCTCACTGTAGCCTTGAGCTCTTGGATTCAAGCAATCTTCCCACCTCCGCCTCCTCAGTAAGTAGGACTACAGGCATGTTCCATCATGCCCAGCTAATGAATCATTGTTGTTATTATTATTATTATTATTATTATTATTATTATTATTACTGTAGAGGCAGGGTCTCCCTATGTTGCCCAGGCTGGTCTCAAACTCCTGGCCTCAAGAGATCCTCCCGTCTCAGCCTCTCAAAGTGGTTGGATTACAGGTGTGAGCCACCAAACCCGGCAATTTCTGATTTTATGTTATTTCTTTATTTGTGTTTATTTTGGCTTCCTGGGTTGTTCTTTTATTAGATTTTTGAGGCAATGCTTTACTTTATTTAATTTTATTCGTTCATTTTCACTGATGAGAGTATTTAGTGCTCTGAATCTGCTTCCAATCAGTGCTTTAAATATCTTCTACAGATTCTCATATGTAAGCTCTCATTGTCACTCTTCTTAAATATTTCTGTAACTTCAGTTTGCATCTCCTCTTTATCTCGACATTTGCTTAATAGAAGGCTTAACATTTTTTCCAGGCAGAAGATCCTTTCTGCTTTCAGTTTGTGTTAGTAAGTTCTACTTTTGTTGCATCGTGATTGCAGAGGGTTGGTTGTAATATTTCTACTTTATGGAAATTAGTGAGGTAATTTGATCACGTTTTGTTAACGTGCCATCAGCTTTTGACAAGGTGGTATATTCTTTATTTCCAAGGTATAGATTTATGTGTGTGTATGTATGCCTATGTGTGTATACAAACACACAATGTATCTTATTAATTGTGTTGTTTACATTTTCGGTATGCGTCTCTTTATTGTACCACTGGAGTTGCCTTGTACTGAGACTTGCCATGTATTAAATCTCCTATTATTACTGTGCTTCCATGTCTCCATACCTTTTGGCATTACAAAGGTGGTTGCTATGTTATTTGGTGCATAAATATTCCTAAGTATTATATCTTCACTGTGAATTTTCAATTTTAACGTTGGCATGTAAACTTTGACATTAAAAAAATTATTTTTAGCACCTGCTTTCTTATTGAACATTTTACTCTCTGGTCCACTAGTTTGTTTTTAACCCCCAATCTCCTTTTAACGCTCGTCTACTGCCTTATGAAAAAAAAAAAAAAAAGTTTCTTTTCTTTTTTTTTCCTCTCTCTCTCTCTCACTTCTCTTATTTTACTTGCACTATTTCTTTTTTCCACAATATAAAATAAATGCACATTAGTCGTTTTCCTTGCTCCACCTTTATTTTAGTATTAGATACCAAATGCTCGCCATCAGATGTCGTAGGGAAGATTTTCCTGTCATTACCTGTGGAATCACAATCCCAGTTTATCCTTTAGAATATAAGTTAGCAAACGTTTTCTGTAAAGAGCCATATAGTAAATATTCCAGCCAATGGGCCATAGTTTGCAGACCCTTGCTCTAGTGGAGTACTCAGGAAGGGCTGATGGGCACGTAATTTCCTAAGTTCCTGTCTGCTTTTCTATAAGCTGTGATACTTGTGAAGGATCAGCTGAGCTGGATATCAAATCATTACTTCAGACTTTTTTCTAAGCCCATTTCTGAGTTTAGAATTTTAAATAATATTCTAATTCAAGGCAGGTTTTATATCCTCAAATGCTTGTTTGAATGGAAGTAATTCTGTCTGGAAGGTTGACGTACAGTTTCCTTCTGTTTCATGGTTGTTTAATATGTGTGAAATTTTGTCTTCTGCTCTTTTACTCTTTCTGGAATGTTTTTGTAAGGAATTATCGTTCCTTTTGTTCATTTTTATGATATTGGCTTGTTTTACCAGATTCCTATTTTAATGGTGTTATTTTCTGTCAGTGTAGAAAAATTCAGGCCTTAAATTTACTGATTTCGCTTGCTTGTTTTGGTAGTGGACAAAGAAGTTACGAGTGCTCTGATTCTGTGGTTCTCTTATGTCTTGTAAGATTCTTCATTTTCCCCTTTTGTTTCCTTCCCCATCATTACCAAAGTGGCAAAGCATGCTTCTCCCTTTCCGTTTGCCACCCCTACTCTTCCCCAGAAGCTGTGCATTTCAAAGGCTACGTTTGTTTGTTTGTTTGTTTGTTTGTTTATTTATTTTGAGATAGAGTCTCGCTCTGTCTCCCAGGCTGGAGTGCAGGGGTGTGATCTCGGCTCACTGCACCTTCTGCCTCCTGGGCTCCAGCGATCCTCCCACCTCAGCCTCACGAGTAGCTTGGACCACAGGCGCACAACACCACACTCGGCCGCTGTTTTAAGTTTTCATAGAGACGAGGTCTCACTATATTGCCTAGGCTGGTCTGAAACTCCCGGACTCAGTGATCCTCCTGCCTCGGGCCTCCCAAAGTGATGGGATTACAGGCGTGAGCCACTGCACCCAACCCAAAGACTGCATTCTAAGATCATCTCTACCTCTTTAAATTACACATATTTTAGGGGTTCTTCCCTATAGTCCCTGCTCTTATTATCTGGGACACCTTTTTGGTATTTTTTAGACTTAGTCTGGGCTCAGTCATTTTAACTGTAGTTTCGGATCAACTTTAGGCCCCTTGCCTCTTCCTTTCTCTGTGTCTCTTGCAGCTTTTCTGGGTCTGTCTCTGCTTGCCACAAAGCCTAGTGATGGGAGCATGACAGATCATGTGCTGGGATTTCATGCTTTTTCTCCTTTTACTCACTACTAAAGATTTGGCATTATCTGTTTCTAAGTAACGATGAGGATGTGGCTTCTGTATAGATTTACCTCTTCCTTTCTGATTGGTTTATATCCTTTTGACACGAAACATTGGGAGGCAGGTGCCTGGGTGGTCGACATTGCCTTCTGTTGACTTACAGCTGATTTCAAATGGCATTTTATCTTATCTAAATATATATGTGTGTGTATACACACACAGACAGACAGACACACACAGAGACATTTATACACACATACAAGTCTATTTCTATTCCATGTCAATAGTAGAGGTCTCTTGAAGTGGTTGTTTGATTCACCATATACTTGTTCAATACATATTTCATTTATTGCTATCTTTGGTGGCAGGCAAGAGACTGTGAAAATCCTCTCAGGATATGTGAATGTTCCTCACCCTAAAGCAGGTTCATGTCGATGGACCAAAAGGTGCCAGCCACACTGCTAGAGCTTGCTGCATGGAGTCGGCTGAGTGATGAGCCTGCAGCTATCCATGCTCTTGAGGAGCTCCCATGAGACCTCTTTGTTCCATTGTTCATCACTGCCTTCTTAGGTGGGCAGAAGATGAAACTGAAGGCCATGGTGAGGATTTGGCCCTCCCATTGTCTCCATGTTGGACCATTGAGTGTACAGGAGTCACACTATGAAATCTTGGGAGCCACGATTGATGGTCCGCAGATCTTCCCTGCCCAGAGCTCTTCCTCTTGGTAACCCTATGTACACTAGAGACGTAGTGAGTCATCAGGAGGGTATGCTGGAGCCTGAGGCAGGGGGTGGCCTAACAGTCTCCCAAACGTAGTTGATGGTGAATGCCGAGGATCTCTGTGAGGTTGTTGATCCAACGCTTGGGGTCACCTCGAGGACTCTAATGTCTTACAGAGGTGATTATGGAATAGAGGTGATTGAGAATACTATTGATGGATTTACCTACTGGGTATGATTACATAGAAGAACAACATGGACATTGAGACTAGGGAGGATTGGAGGAGAAGGAAGGATGGGAAAAACAGTAAAAGATGTTGAGTTTGTACGGAAAAAAACTTTGTTGGTAGATTGTTTACAGAGTGAAGAGCGAAGATAAAGGTTTGTCCCTCCTTCCCCTCATTGATGTTGCTGGGTTATATTAAAATCGGCTACCTTTCATATTCTGTCTCTTCCTCTTCCTGCAGACGGCCAAAACAGAGGTCCTGGATTTAAAGCAGGACCCAGACAGCAGAACCACGTGCTCTGAGATCAGGAGCACATTCTCGTTTTGTTTTCAGTCTTGTGTTTACTCTCAACACTCTATCCTGAAAATAGAAGAAGCCAAGCGAAGTGTTAGGTGCCTGGAAATTGTGCATTTAGAGTGTGAGTCTCAGCCCATCCAGGGAATGCATGGGATTGTTAGTGGACATTTCCCTTGATGGTACCTTGAGAACAAGGCAGTTCTTTTCTTTCCTTTTGGGTAAAGTTGAGCAGAGCCTTGGGTCCTTGTATCTCTGCTGCACAGATTTGCAAATTCCTCAAGTGTCTGCCCACAAAAGCGTCCTGTAGTTTTTGGATCTGGGATGCACTGATCACCTGGAAGTAGATCAGGCTTATTTGAGTGAAGCCCTTTTGACACAGATGATCCACCAGGACGGACTTGTTCTGTCTAAAATCTTTTTAAAATCCTGTAAGGGGAGAAACTTCTCAACTCTTCTCACTCATCTTGAGCAGATGAACAACCTCCAGGAACTCAGCTTGTCTTTCTTCTGCCTCACAGATCAGCTGGACAAAATTTTCGGGTGAGAAGTTGGGGAAGGACCTGGGTTCCCTGAATGCCCCATTATGAACAAAGGACTGCGACTATTCTTAGATATTCTTTTTTTTTTTTTTTTTTTTTTTTGAGATGGAGTATTGCTCTGCCGCCCAGGCTGGAGGTGCAGTGGCACGATCTCGGCTCACTGCAAGTTCCGCCTCCCGGGTTCATGCCATTCTCCTTCCTCAGCCTCCCTAGTAGCTGGGACTACAGGCGCCCACCACCATGTCCGGCTAATTTTTTTGTATTTTTTAGTAGAGACGGGTTTCACCATGTTAGCCAGGATGGTCTCGATCTCCTGACCTCGTGATCCACCCGCCTTGTCCTCCCAGAGTGCTGGGATTACAGTCGTGAGTATTCTTAGATATTCTTAAACACATTGTAAGCTATTTCTCCTTCCACATCAGCACAGGCACTACTGGGTGTTTTAAACTGGCCAAGCTAGAGAGTGTGGTCCCTCATGCTGAGGAGAAAGACACGATTAGAAAAGTCAGCTGTGCCCAGTCAGTCAGTCAGTCAGTCAATCAACCATGTGCAGACACTAAGATAACTCTGTCGACATATTGGTGAAAAAGACAGCAGTCCTTCTTTTATTGGAGTATGTAGCCTTCTAGAGAGGAAAGGGAAGCATTCAGTCGGAGAAATATCTGATGCTGTAGCACTGATGCACATCCCCATGGGCTGGTCACAATAGGTAATACCGCCAGATCGTTTTGTTCCTGTAGTTTTCCCGAGGCTTAGGACAGGAATGGAGAACTTGCCATTTGGAAATTCATCAAAGGGAATTCACAGTCGGCTGCTTTCCCAGACCCATCCCCATCAAATAACTGAACTAGATACACGCTAATTATACCGTAGGCACTAAGTTAAATTCTTTTTCACTTAATCTATCCCACAAGCCTCTATAATAATCGCTGTTGTGCACATTTGAAAGATTAAAAAACTATCTCAGCGTGGAAGAGTAACTTTCTTAGGGTCACAAATCTATTGAGTCTGACTCTAAAGTTCACAATGTCAACTGCTGTTGCAATGGATATACAGATTACTTTATTCTAGAGTCATAAGTATCTATAATTCAGGACTGCTTGCTCTAATCCAACCCTCATTCTTCAGAAATGCCTTCCTTTTTTCTCTCTACAGAGTCCTGCCATCTCATTTGTGTACACTGTATGTGTCTTTCTGTGGACTTTATACCAGAGACATCACTGTCCTATCCCAGAGCTCTCAGGTTACCCACCTAAGACTGTTGAGTCTGACAAACAATCAGATATCTTGGGAAGTTTCTGAGCCATTCCAGGCTCTGCTGGAGATGGTCTCAGGGGCCCTGCAGCATCTGGAGATAGACAACTGCCCGATAACTGATTCTGCTTTCTCTGTTGTCATCCCAACCCTGAACCACTGTTCCTACCTCTGTGTCTCTAGCTTTGTCTTCAACCCCATTACAATGCCTATGCTCACGAGTCTTCTGCAGCACTTAACAGCCTTGATGGAGTTGAAGCACGTGATTTATCCTGTCCCTGTCCATTGCTATGAACAATGGCATTCTCATGGCAGTTTGGACATACAAGCTTGCTGAAGTGCAGGCCTCATTGAAGGTGATGCTGCAGGCAGTACCACAGAACGACGTGAACTAGACCACCCACTCTGAGTGATTTTCACAGGACAAGGAGTTGTTTCATCACTGATGTGTGGCCACTAAAACACTTGAGTGTTCTTGCCTGAAGCCCAATTTGTAAAGACACATAATGTACAATTCTGCTATTCCAGGAAACTGGTGTTAGGAAGACTGGATGTGTAACTGACCTCTATAAAAGAAAACCTCTAAGAAGGAAACAGCAGACTTTACGAAGTCCTGTGGGTCTCTTGTTCACTGTCCTCTACATCCTCCTCCTTGTTACTGACCACAGTGTTGGGTACGTGACATGGGCTGACCCAGTCGTGGCACACCATTTCCCTGTCCACACTGATCGGTTCACTTATGGGTACTTGACGCAAGTCAGGACAATTGAAACCTTTCCTGGATGTTTTTCTGGAGTAGATGCTGGTTACTGAAGCCAATAATAGTAATAATATTACTCACTGAGGTCCTTTAATCTTCTTGTATTCATGATTGCCTTAGGCTGCTTATGACAAACCATTGGCAATTAAAATGAAAAACAACAACAAACAAACTATGCCCACTACCTACTGGTGCCTTTATCAGTATATTGCTATCTCCTTTCCTAGGTCTCAGAAGCGTGGGGCTCAGTTTGCCCTTATTTCACACAGATTCACCAAAGATCTGTTATTAGCTAGGTACTGTTCCTGCTGCTAAGACTGAATAGGCAAACAAGACCCTACACGACGTCACTCACAGTACAGATCTTCCTATGATTTGTCGGTTTCCCCGCTCTTTTCTTAGGGGATTTGGGAAAGTTATTTAACCCATCTATATCCCAGATATTTTTTTTTTTTTTTTTGCTTTGCCCGTTGCATACTCTGCTCAAACCACATTGGCCTCTTTATGCTGTTGGATAGCTCATCAAGACTCAGGCCATAGCTTAAATGTTACATCCTCCGAGAGGTTTTTCTCTTCCCTCTCCTTACTTATCCCACTTATCTCCCATTACTTCCCTTACTTCATCATGCTGTTTTAAAATGTACCATGTACATTTCCTTCATGGTACACATCATTCCATATGTATTTGCTCCCTCTGCTCTTCCCCTAGAGTTGCACTGTTCAGTATAGTAAACACTAGCCACATGTAGCTACTGAGCACTAGAAATTTGGCTACTCCAAAATGTGATATACGATAACTGTAAAATGCACGTGGTATATTCAAGACTTAGTGAGAAACAAAAATGTAGAATAACTAGTTAATAACTTATTTGTATTGTTTATGGGTTGAAATGATAAGATACTGCAGGTCAAAGACATAGTAAAAAAAAAAGAAGACAGATTACTAATGTGTTTACATTGTTCAACATGTTGAAATGATAGCACTGCGGCAAAGACAATCACTCTGAGCATTCCTATTGAATACCTCCTTGGAAGACCCAATCGGTACAATAAAGCAAAGGAAAGTACTAAAAGGCACACAGATTGCAAATGAAGTCATGAAAAAGTGTCCCTATTTACTGACATGATGGCTATGTATAAAATTTCTAGGAATTTATGAAAAACCTCCTAGAACTAATGAGTGAGTGTACCTAGATTGCCGTATACCAGGTCAATATTAAAAATTGGTCAACCGTATTTTTACATACAGTCCTCCCTTTGCACAGTTCCGACATGCACTAAGGTCATTTACCGTGATTTAGTTAAATAACACCAGCCCCTTCACAGTATGGGTCAAATTTCACTTACCATGGTAAACTAACTGTCAGTAACTACATAAAGACCAAACATTGCTGCTGGCTCTTCAGTCCACAAATCGCTACTGAAATAACAGATGAGAATCATGATCGGTGGCCAGTCATGTCACTTCTTTCAAATTCTGTTTGTGTCACTCCACAAATCACTATTTAAATTATAGATGAGCATCAGGGTCAGTGACCAGTCATGTCACTTTTCTTTCAAAATCTAATCATCTTTGGTCACTGAGTATCTATTATTTATTTCATGCATCAACAGCCAAGAATGAAGCTGAGTTTCCTCCTTGTCTTCCAGTGAACCACTCATATGACATTTTACCAAAGAACTGGATAGTTTAAAAAGGTAATTGGCCAACAAAGACAAAAGCATGCAAACAAATGACAAAAAGTAATGCTGGAAGTGGAAATTGCAAAACGGTTTTGATGGAAAGGATTAAGATATCTCAGTGAAAGTGACACTTGCAAAAAAAAAAATTTACACTATAGGATTCCTTGGAGATATTCATGACATAGAAGGAACAAAGAATAAAATTGTGGAAGCTGATCAACACTCGAAACTGAGAAACAAAATTTGCCAAGTCACGGGAAAAAAATGTCTACTCCGTGTCACAATTAATAAGATGAGAAGAAGGCAAGAAGTATTCATACTTCTCTTTTTTTTTTTCCATGAGAAATTTCTGGATTTAGTTTTATTTGGAATGTCACCACCTTCTCTGGCAATAATATATGGTATAATTATTTTTAGAATGTGATTACTTTATTAATATTTGAAGACATTTTTATGTTTTGAGCACTTTTCTGAAACAATAGCTTCTATTTTAGTGAATAGTAGTGGAGAAGGCCATAATTGATGTTTTTCTGTAACATTAAGCTAGTATTGGTAGAAGCAGTTAGATAAATTCAAGTCCCCTGACTCCAGTCAGAAGACTTTCTCTAAATTACTGTGACTTTGTAAAATATTCTTAATTTGAATTTTCTTATTAATCCAATAGTTATTTACATTGATCTTAAGTAAAATTTGTATGTGGCGGCCAGGCGTGGTGGCTCATGCCTGTAATCCCAGCACTTTGGAAAGCTGAGGAAGGCGCATCACTTGAGATCAGGAGTTCGAGACCAGCCTGGCTAACTTGGTGAAACCCCTGTCTCTACCAAAAAAAAAAAAAAATTGTCAAGTGTGGTGGCGGGCACCTGTAGTCCCAACTACTCAGGAGGCTGAAGCAGGACAATCGCTTGAAACCCGGGAGGCGGAGGTTGCGGTGAGCCGAGATCACGCCATTGCACCCCAGCCTGTGCAACAGAGTGAGAGTCTGTCTCAAAAAAAATTTTGTGTGTGGCTAGTTATTAACTGTCAATTTCACTTTCATTGACATTTCTGCTTTCACTTCACAGCGCTTTAAAAATATGAACTCTTGGATTTCTGCTTTCATGAAGTTAATGTCATTTTTAGGCCTAAAACTTTTTCTTTTTTAAAAATTCTCATGTGTTTTTAAATTTTGTTTCATTTTATTTTAAGTTCCGGGATACATGTGCATGATGTGCAGGTTCGTTCTATAGGTAAACGTGTGTCGTGGTTTGCTGCACCTATCAGCCCATCACCTAGGTATTAAGTCCCGCATGCATTAAGCTATTTATTCTGATGTTCTCCCTCCCCCCGTCTCCCTGACAGGTCCCACTGTGTGTCGTTTCCCTGCCTGTGTCCATGTGTTCTCATTGTTCAGCTACCCCTTTTAAGTGAGAACATGTGGTGTTTGGTTTTCTGTTCCTGTGTTAGTTTGCTGAGGCTAATGGTTTCCAGCTCCATCCGTGTCCCTGCAAAGGACATGATCTTGCTCCTTTTTTTGGCTACGTAGTATTCCATGGTATATATGTACCACATTTTCTGTATCCAGTCTGTTATTGATGGCCATTTGGGTTGATTCGTTGTCTTTGGTATTGTGAATAGGGCAGCAGTGAACATACACATGCATATATATTTATAATGGTATGATTTATATTCCTTTGGATATATACCCAGTAATGGGGATTACTGGGTCAAATGGTATTCCTGCTTCTAGGTCTTTGAGGAATCACCACATTGTCTTCCACAATGGTTGAACTAACTTACACTTCCACCAACAGTTTGAAAGCGATCAAACTCCACAGCCTCGGCAGCATCTGTTGTTTCGTGACTTTTTAAAAATCGCCATTCTGACTGTTGTGAGATAGTACCTCACAGTGGTTTTGACTTTCATTTCTCTAATGATCAGTGATGTTGAGCTTTTTTTTTTCCCTATGTTTGTTGGCCGCATAAATGTCTTCTTTTGAAAAGTGTCTGTTCATGTTCTTTGCCCACTTTTTAATGGGGTTGTTTGTTTTGTCTTGTAAATTTGTTTAAGTTCCTTGTAGATTCTGGATATTAGACCTTTGTCACATGGATAGATTGCAAAAATTTCCACCCTCTCTATAGGTCGTCTGTTCACTCTGATGATAGTTTCTTTTGCTGTGCAGAAGCTCTTTAGTTTCATTAGATCTCCTTTGTCAATTTTTGCTTTTGTTGCAATTGCTTTTGATGTTTTTGTCATGAAGTCTTTGCCTGTGCCTATGTCCTGAGTGGTATTGCCCAGATTTTCTTCTAGGATTTTTATAGTTTTGGGTTTTACATTTAAGTCTTTAATCCATCTTGAGTTAATTTTTGTATAAAGTGTAAGGAAGGGGTCCGTTTTCAATTTACTACATATGGCTAGCCAGTTCTCCAAGCACCATTTATTGAATAGGGAATCCTTACCTCATTGCTTCTTTCTGTCAGGTTTGTCAAGGGTCAGATGGCTGTAGATGTGCGGTCTTATTTATGAGATCTCTATTCTGTTCCATTGGTCTATATGTCTGTTTTTCTATCGGTACCATGCTGTTTCACTGTCAAGTGCTGGAAAAAGAACAAAAGGAACTGTCTCTCATTGTCGGTGGAAATATAAAATGGCCCAGACACTCTGAAAAACAATTTGGCAGTTTTGCGTGAAGTTTTTTGTGTTTTTTTTTTTTTTTTTTTTTTTTTTTTTTTTTTTTGAGACAGAGTCTCGCTCTGTCGCCCAGGCAGTGGCCAGATCTCAGCTCACTGCAAGCTCCGCCTCCCGGAGCTTTAGGAATTCTTTTCTATTTCTGTGAATAGAAATAGTATCAAAATAGGTATTTTGATAGGGATTGCATTGAACCTGTAGATTGCTTTGGGTATTATGGACATTTTAACAATATTGATCCTTTCAATCCATGAGCATGGAATATTTTTCCATTTTTTGGTGTCCTCTTCAATTTTCTTCATCACTGTTTTATAGTCTTCATTATAGAGATCCTTCACTTCTTTGGCTAAGTTAAGTCCTAGGTACTTAATTTTATGTGTGGCTATTTTAAATGAGATTACTTTTTAATTTTGTTTTTCAGGTAGTTCACTGTTGCCAGATAGAAATGCTACTGATTTCTGTATGTTGATTTTGTACCCTGCAACTTTACTGAATTGGTTGATCAGTTATTAGTAATTTTCTTGTGGAGTCGTTTGTTTTTTCCAAATATAAGACCATATCATCAGCAAACAAGGACAATTTGACTTCTTCATTTCCAATTTGAATGCCCTTTATGTCTTTGTCTTGTCTGATTGCTCTAGCTAGGACTCCCAGTACTATGCTGAACAACAGTGGTGACAGTGGGCATCCTTGTCGTATTCCAGTTCTTCGAGGAAAGGCTTTCAGTTTTTCCACATTCAATATGATACTAGTTGTCAGTCTGTTGTATATGGCTTTTATTATGTTGAGGTATGTTCCTTCTATATCCAGTTTGTTGAGGGTTTTATCAGGAAGGGATGTTAAATTTTTTATCAAATGCTTTTTCAGCATCGATTGAAATGATCATATGGCTTTTATCCTTCGTTCTGTTGATTTGATGTAACACATTGATTGATGTGTGTATGTAGCACCATCCTCGCAACCCAGGGATAAATCCCACTTGGTCATGATGCATGATTGTTCTAATGTATTGTTGAATTGGGCTTGCTAGTATTTGGTGGAGGATTTTTTTTCCATCAATATGCATCAGAGACAATGGCCTGTAGTTTTCTTTTTCTTTCATTCTTTTTTTTTTTCTAATGTTTCTTTGTCTGGTTTTGGTATCAGGGTAATACTGGCCTGGTAAAATGAGTTTGGCAGTACTCTGTCCTTTACTTTTTGGAAGAGTTTGAGTAGGATTGGTATCAGTTCTTCTTTAAGTGTTTGGTAGCATTCAGCAGTGAAGCCATTGGGTCCCAGGCTTCTCTTTACTGGGAGATTTTTTCGTATGGCTTTGATCTCGTTACTTGTTATTGGTCTGTTCTGGTTTTGAATTTCTTCCTGATTCAATCTTGGTAGGCTGTTTGTATCTAGGAATTTGTCCATCTCTTCTAGGTTTTCCAATTTATTGACGTATAGTTGTTCATAGTAGTAGCCACTAATGATCCTTTGAATTTTTGCAGTATCAGTTGCAATGTCTCCTTTTTCATTTCTAATTTTATTTGCGTGTATCTTCTTTCACTTTTTCTTAGTTAGTCTGGCTAAAGGTTTGTCTCGTTTGTTTAACTTTTCGCAAAATCAACTTTCTGTTTCAGTGATTGTTCAGTGTATTGTTTTCTTCGGTTCAATTTCATTTATTTCTGCTCTCCCCTTTATTATTTCTTTTCTTCCACTGATACTGGGTTTGGTTTTCTCTTTCTTTTCTAGTTCTTTGAGAGGCATCATTAGATTGTTTATTTGAAAAATTTCCTCTTTTTTGATGTAGGCATTTATAGCGATAAACTTCCCTCTGAGTACTGCTTTTGCTGTATCCCAGAGGTTTTGGTATGTTGTGTTTCCATTGCCATTCGTTTCAGTTTCCTTCTTAATTTCTGGATTGACCCACTGGTCATTCAGAAGTGTATTGTTTAATTTCCACGTACTTGTACAGTTTCCAAAATTCCTCTTGCTATTGATTTCTAGTCTTATTCTATTGTGATCAGAGAAGATGCTTGATATTATTTTAGGTTTTTGGAATGTTTTACCACTTGTTTTGTGACCTAAGGTATGGTCTGTCCTTGAGAATGATCCACGTGCTGGGGGAAAGAATGTGTTATCTGCATCTGTTGGATGAAACGTTCTGTACATATCTGTTAGATCCATTTGGTCTACAGTGAAGATTCAGTCTGAGGTTTCTTTGTTGATTTTCTGTCTGGAAGATCTGTCTAATGCTGAAAGTGGGGTGTTGAAGTCTCCAGCTGTTACCGTGTCAGGGCCCATGTCTCTCTTTAGCTCGAATAATATTTCCTTCATGTATCTGGGTGCTCCAGTGTTGGGTGCATATATATTTAAAATTAAGTTACATCCTCTTGGTGAATCAACCCGTTTATCATTAAACAGTGACGTTCTTTTTCTTTTCTTATAGTTTTTGTCTTGAAATCTGTTTTGTATGATATAAGTATAGCGCCTCCTGCTCTTTTTTGGCTTCCGTTGGCATGGGGTATCTTTTTCCATCCCTTTATTTTTAGTCTATGTATGCTTTATAGGTGAAGTGTGTTTCTTCTAGGCAGCAGATCAATGACCCTTTTTTCTTCACCCATTCAGCCAGTCTGTGACTTTCGATGGGAGAGTTTTTCCAATTTGCATCCAGTGTTTCGGCTGACATGTAAGGATGTAGTCCTGCCGTTTTATTATTTGTTTTCTGGTTGTTTTGTGGTCTTTTCTTCATTCTTTCTTTCCTTCTTGTCTTCCTTTAGTGAAAATGGTTTTCTCTGGTGATAAGATTTAGTTTCTTGCTTTTTAGTTTTTGTGTATCCATTGTCTTTTTTTTTTTTTTTTTTTTTTTGGTTTGAGGTTACCATGAGGCTCACTAATGTTATCTTATAACCTGTTATTTTAACCTGATAGCCACTGAACACTATTTGCACAAACAAACAAACATAAAGCAAGCAAGCAAAAAGAAAACTAATGGAAACTCTGTGCCTTAACTTCATCCCCCCACGTTTTAATATTTTGTTGTTTCTATTTATATATCACTGCATTGACAATGTCTCAAAAAGTTGTTGCTCTAGTTATTATTTTTTATTGGTTCATCGTTTAGTCTTTCTACTTAGGGTAAGAGAAGTTTGTACACCACAGTTACGGTGTTACTGTGTTCTGTGTTCTTCTGTGTCCTTACTATTACCAGTGACTTTTGTACCTTCGGGTGATAATTTATCGCACATTAACATCCTTTTCTTTCTGATTGAAGTACTCCCCTTAGCATTTCTTGTAGGATAGGTCTGGTGTTGATGAAATCTCTCAGGTATTGTTTGTCTGGGAAGGTCTTTATTCCTCCTTCATGTTTGAAGGATATCTTCTAGGGTATATACTATTGTAGGATAAAAGCGTTTTTTGTTTTTTGGTTTTTTTTTTTCCTCCCCTTCAACATTTTAAATATGTCATACCACCCTCTCCTGGCCTGTAAGGTTTCCACTGAAAAGTCTGCTGCCAGACATTTGGAGCGTGATTGTAAATGATGTGTTTCTTTTCTCTTGCTGCTTTTAGCATCCTTCTTTATCCTTGATCTTTGGGAGCTTGATTATTAAATGCCTTGAGGTAGTCTTCTTTGGATTAAATCTGCTTGGTGTTCTATAACCTTCTTGTACTTGGATATTGATATCTTTCTCTAAGTTTGGGACGTTCTCTGTAATTATCCCTTTGAATAAACTTTATACTCCTATCTCTTTCTCTCCCTCCTCTTTAAGCCTAGTAACTCTTAGCTTTCCCCCTTCAAGGTTGTTTTCTAGGTCCTGTAAGCATGCTTCATTTCTGTGTATTTTTTTCTTTTGTCTCCTCTGTGTATTTTCAAATAGCCTGTCTGCAGGCTCACTAATTCTTTCTTTCTGCTTGATCAGTTCTGCTCTTGAAGGACTCTGATACATTCTTCAGTATGCCAGTTGCGTTTCTCAGCTCCAAAATTTCTGCTTGATTCTTTTAGATTATTTCAGTCTCTTTGTTAAATGCATCCGACAGAATTCTGAATTCCTACTCTGCATTATCCAGAATTTCTTTGACTTTCCTCAACACAGTTGTTTTGAATTCCCTGTCTGAAAGGTCACATACCTCTGTTTCTCCAAGATTGGTTCCTGGTAGCTTATTTAGCTTATTTGGTGAGGTCATATTTTCCTGGATGGTTGTGATGCTAATATTTTTTTCTTCAGTTTCTGAGCATGTGAACAGTTAGGTATTAATTGTGGTCTTTACTGTCTGGGCTTATTCGTAGCCGTCCTTTGTCAGAAGGCTTTTCAAATATTTGAAAGGACCTGGGTGTTTGGGTCTAAGCTGTGTCTGCTTTAGGGGTCACCCCAAGCTCAGTAACACTGTGGTTCTTGCAGACTCATAGAGGTACTACCTTGATGCTCTTGGGCAAGGTCCGGGAGAATTCTCTAGATTACCAAGCAGAGACTCTTGTTCCCTTTCCTTACTTTCTCCCAAACATACAGAGTCTCTCTCTCTCTCTCTCTTTCTCTGTTCTGAGCCACCTAAAGCTGAGGGTGGAATGACACAAGCACCCCTGCAGCCACCACTATGCGTCCACCACTACTATGACTGCACTGGGTCAGACCCAAAGCCAGCACAGCACCGGGTCTCCCCCAAGGCCTGTTGTGATTACTCCTTGGCTACTGCCTTTGTTTGCTCAAGGCCCTGGGGCTCTACAATAAGCAAGTGGCAAAGCCAGCTAGGACTGTGTATTTCCCTTCATTGGAGAGAGGTCCACCAAGCCCCAGGTGGGTCCAGAAGTGCCATCTGGGAATCAGGGACTAGCATCAAAAACCTTAGAAGGCTACCTGTGGTTCTAAGTATTGTGGCTGAGCTGTCACTCAAACCACAGGACGCAGTCTTTCCCACTCTTTGCTCCCCTTCCCAAAGGCAGAAGAGCCTCACCCTGTAGCCACCGCCACCCTAGGCCCCAAGGAGTACTGGCAGACTACTGCCAATGTTCCCTTAAGGCTCAAGGTCTTGTAAGTCAACTGTCGTGAATGCTGCCTGGCCTGGAACTCACCCTTCAGGGCAGTGGGCTCCCCTGTGGCTCAGGACAGGTCCAGAAATGCAGTCCAAGAGTCCAGTCCTGGAACTGGGGACTCCAAGGGTCTGCTTGATGCTCTACCCCACTATGACCATACTGGTACCTAAGATGCAAGACAACATCCCCTTTACTTTTCCCTCTGCTTTTCTCAAACTGAAGGAGTTTTGCCCCATAGCCACCACTGCTGGTTATGTACCAAGTCTCACCTGAAGCCAACAAGTCTCAGAGGTTCACCCAAGGCCCTCAGTGTAGTGCCTGGGCATCATTGCTGGTTATTCAGGGCCCAGGGTCTCTTCAGTTTGCAGGTGGTGAGTGCTGCCAGGACTAGGTCCTTTCCTCCAAGGCAGTGGGTTCCCTTCTGGCCCAGGGCATGTCTAGGAATGTCGTCTGGTAGCTAGGTCCTGGAACAAGGGCCACGTGACTCTGACTGGTGCCCTATCTTGCTGTGGCTGGGCTGGTATCCCAGATGGAAGACACAGTCTTCACCACTCTTTTCTTTCTCCCCTCCTCAAGTGGAAGGAAAGGGTCTCTTTTTGAGCCACAAGGTTTGCAGCCTGGGGTTAGGGGACGGGTGATGGCAGCACTCCCTTGGCTGCCCCAGCTGGTATCTCAGTATGTCGTGTGACACCCCCCCCCCCCCCACCTCCGGTCCACTGTCTCTGGGCCTAATTCAACACTAGGACTCACCTAAGACTTGCAGTTTTATGGCCTAGTCTGCCTTTCCAATTTACTTGGAGACACAGAGTGCTGTAGCCTGCCATGGTGAGGTTTGTGGGAACTCAGGTTCTGATCACTGGGATCAGTGATTCCCCTCTGGCTAGGGCTGCTTTAAATGCTCCCTCTGTGAGTGGGCATCAGCTGAGTTTGGTCCGGTTTACCTCTCTGCTCTAACAGGATAGCACTGAGGTAATTGCCTCACAAATGCTGTGGTCTCCCTCCCCCTGCACCCAGAGATGCTCTCCACACCACGCTGCTGTGGCCAGGGGTGGGAGAGGAGTGGCATCGGTAATTCAGGGCTATTTTTTGGTTCTCAGGGAGAATGCTTCCAGGTTTTGACCTTTCAGTAGGATGTTGGCTGTGGGTTTGTCCTAGATGACGCTTATTATTTTGAGGTATGCTCCACTGATGCCCAGTTTGTCGAGGGTTTTTGACATGAAGGGATGTTGAATTTTGTTGAAAACCTCTTCTGCATCTATTGAGATGACATGTGGTTTTTGTTTTTAGTTCCGTTTATGTGATGAATCACATTTAGTGATTTGCACATGCCGAACCAACCTTGCATCCCAGGAATAGGGCCTACTTGATCATGATGGATTCGTTTTTTTGATGTACTGCTGGATTCAATCTGCTGGTATTTTGTTGAGGATTTTTGCATCTAGGTTCATCAGGAATATTGGCCTGAAGTGTTCTATTTTCATTGTGTCTCCATCAGGTTTGGGAATCAGAATGATGCTGGCCTCGTAGAATGAGTTAGAGAGGAGTCCCAGTTCCTCGATTTTTTGTAATCGTTTCATTAGGGATTGGTTACAGCTCTTCTTTCTATGTCTGATAGAATTGGACTGTGAATCCGTCTGGTCCAGGCCTTTGTCTGGTTGGTGGGTCTTTTTTATTACTGATTCAATTTTGAAACTCGTTATTGGTCTGTTCAGAGATTCAGTTTCATCCTGGTTGAATCTTGGGAGGTTGTATGGTTCCAGGAATTTATCTATTTTTTCTAGGTTTTCTAGATTATGTGCGTACAAGTGTTCATGATAGTCGCTGAGGATTTTTTTGTTGTTGCTGTATTTCTGTGGGGTCCGCAGTAATGTCACCTTTGTCATTTCTGATTGTGTTTTATTTGAGCCCTCTCTCCCTTTCTTTTCTTTACCTTGTTTGTCTAGCTAGCAGTTTGTCGAGCTTATTTATTTTTTCAAAGGACCAACTTCTGGTTTCTTTGACCTTTTGTAGGGTGGTTCACGTCTCAACTTCTTTCAGTTCAGCTCTAATATTGGTTATTTCTTTTCTTCTGCTAGCTCTGGGGTCACTTTGCTCCTGTTTCTCTAGTTCCTCTAGGTGCGATGTTAGATTGCTAATGTAAGATCTGTCTGACTTTTTCGTGTGGGCACTTAGCACCATAAAGTTTCCTCTTAACACCGTTTTAGCTGTGCCCCCAGAGATTCTGATACGTTGTACCTTTGTTTTCAATAGCCTCGAAGAATTTCTTTGAATTCTGCCTAAATTTTGCTCTTTACCCAAAAGTCATTCAGGAGCAGGTTGTCTAATTTCCATACAATTGTTTGGTTTTGAGACATCTTCTTGGTATTAATCTCTATTTTCATTGCACTGTGGTCCGAGAGTGTGGCTGGTATGATTTCAGGGTTGTTTTTGAATTTTTTGAGAATTGCTTTACGGCCGAACATGTAGTCAACCTTATAATATAATTGTTTGGTTTTGAAAGATCTATATATAACTGTTTGCCTCTGACAGATCTTCTTGTTACGGATGTCTGTTTTTACTGCACTGTGGTCTGAGAGTGTGGCTGGTATGATTCCGGGTTTGTTTCTGAATTTTTTGAGAATTGCTTTATGGCTGAGCATGTGGTCGACCTTAGAGTATGTGCCCTGTGCAGATGAGAAGAATGTATATTGTGTTGTTGTTCCGTGTGATGTTCTGTGGATATCTGTTAGGTCCATTTTGTCAAGTGTTGAGTTTATGTCCCGAATATCTTTGTTAGTTTTCTGCCCCAGTGATCTAGCACTGTCAGTGGGGTGTTGAAACCTCCCACTATGATTGTGCGGTTATTTAAGTTTTTTTGTAGGTCTCTAAGTGATTGTTTTGTGAATCTGGGTGCTCCAGTGTTGGGTGCACATATATTAAGGATAGTTAAGTCTTCTTGTTGAATTGAACCCTTCATCGTTATGCACTGCCCTTCTTTGTCCTTTCTGATCATTGTGGGTTTAAAGTCTGTTTCGTCTGAAATAAGAACAGCAACCCCTGCTCTTTTCTGTTTTCCGTTTGCTTGATAGATCCTTCTCCATCCCTTTACTTTGAGCCTGTGATGGGTGTCATTGCGTGTGAGATGGGTCTCTTAAAGACAGCATGCAGTTGGGTCTTGCTTCCTTATCCAACTTGCCACTCCCTGCCTTTTAAGTGGGGCGTTTAGCCCATTTACATTCAAGGTTAATATTGATAGGTGAGGATTTGATCCTGTCACTGTGCCGTTAGCTGGTTGTTATGTAGACGTGATTATATAGTTGCTTGGTAGTGCCAGTGGGCTGTGTACTTAAGTGTGTTTCTGTGGTGACAGGCAACGCTCTTTTGTTTCCATGTTTAGCAGTCCCTTAAGGACCTCTGGTAATGCAGATCTGGGGTTAATGAGTTCCCTTAGCATTTGCTTGTCTGAAAAGGATTTTATTTCTGCTTTTCTTATGAAGCCTAGTGTGGCTGGATATGAAATTCCCAGTTGGAATTTCTTTTCTTTAAGGATGCTGAATATTGGCTCCCAATCTCTTCTGACTTGTAGGAGTTCTGCTGAAAGATTCACTGTTAGCCTGATGGGGCTCCCTTTGTATGTGACCTGCCCCTTCTCTCTGGCTACTTTTAGTAGTTTCCCTTTCACCTTGACCTTGGAGAATCTTATGACTACGCATCTTGGGGGATGGTCGTCTTCTGTAGTATCTCACTGGGGTTCTCTGACTCTCCTGAATTTGCCTCTCTAACCTATCTAGCGAGGTTGGGGAAATGTCTGTGGACAATATCCTCAAATACGTTTTCCAAGTTGCTTGCTCTCTCCCTTTCTTTGTGGGACGCCAGTGAGTCATAGGTTTGGCCTCTTCACATAATCTCATATTTCTCAGAGGTTTTGTTCATTTTTGTTAATTCTTTTTTTCCCTTGTTTTTGTCTGATTGGTTTGATTCAAACAACTGGGCATCAGGATCTGAGATGATTTCCTCAGCTTGTTCTAGCCTGCTGTTAATATTTCTGAGTGTGTTATGAAATTCTTGTAGTGAGTTTTTTAGCTCAAGGAGGTCAGTTTGGTTCTTTCTTAAAATGGCCATTTAATCTTTCACCTCTTGTATTGTTTTATGGGATTCCTTAGATTCCTTGGCTGCCATGTCAACTTTCTCGTGAATCTCAATGATCTTTGTTGGCATCCAGATTCTAAATTTTATGTCTGTCATTTCAACCACATAGGTCTGGTTAAGAACCATTACTGCACAGCTAGTGTGGCCATTTGGAGACAAGAAGACACTCTGGCTTTTAGCATTAACAGAGTTCTTGGGCTGGTTCTTCCTCATCTGTGTGGGCTAACATTCCTTTAATGTTTGAAGTTGCTGCCCTGTGGATGGGCCTTTTTGCTTTTATATTCTTTGATGACCTTGAGGGTTTGATGTGGTATAAGTCAATTTAGTCAGCTGGCTTCATTTGTGGATGATTACTGGGAGCCAAGCCACAGCTCAGTGCTCCTGGGCTGCATGCTCTAGCCCTGGGGGGCTGGGACGTGTCCACGGTTTTTTTCTCTGGACTCTCAGGGTTTACTACCTGCCCTTCTGGAGGGGCTGAGGTGTTCCCATTCCACTGGCAACAGCACTCTGATGGGATGTGCCAGCCAAAGTACTTCCATGGAGCAGCGGTAGGGCAGCAAGGACCCCGGAATGCATGGGCTCACCAGTGAAGCAGTGCAGGAAGGCTATGGGTGAGAGTGCATCGGTGGAGGAGGGATGCGGGAGGGTGCACTTGTCTGCAGGGGCCCGCCTGCAGAAGATCCCTAACTGTTAGGCAGCATCTGCCAGTGAAAGAGCTACGGTGGTGGCTGCTGGCAAATGCCTCATCTGGGAAGCTGAGGCTGTGCTGCAAGTGGGTGCGGCCAGGGAGGGACGCTGGGATAGGCCAGCAGACAGCGGGACACTCAGATCAGACTGGCCGGATCCCGTGTCCAAGATTTCCCTGCTGTGTCCAGGTCCAGCAGCCAGCAAACACTAAAGCCACAGAGAGGAGTATGGTGAGGCTTGGGGTTGGGTGCCCATGGCCACGCTTCAGTGCCGCTGTTCCCATGCTAAACCCTCTGGACTCCATGCAGGCAAGAATTCTGTCTCTGCCAACTCTCCCGGCAATTCTCCCTGCAATCTCAAATGTCTGTGGGGGTCGTGGGGTCTCCTGCAACTCGGATTCCAGAGGTCCAGGGCGAGAATGAGCCACTCTATGCTTGTTTTACTCGCCCCTTCCCCAGGAGTCACTCAGGCCCAAAAATGAGTCCTGGTCCTCAGCAACCTGATGCAGGGTTCCCAGCTTCCTCCCCTTTCAGCTCAGGGTCTGTGTCCTTCCTCCATCCACTATCAATGCCTTCTTTCCAAAGATCTGTTTGGAATGTGCTGGTCTTCTTGATGATCCGGTCTCTTATTGGGAGGAGTTCTTCCTGTCTGCATCTAGTCCGCCTTCTTTGCCCCAAAGCCTTCAGTAATTTTTAAATCTGAGAATGTGTTAATTTCCCCTTCCATTTTTGAAGGATGGTTTTGCTGGATATGTAATTCCTGATTGACAGGTTTCTCCTTTTTTAGAACTTTGAATATATCGTCCACTGCTCGAGGACTACATATCTCTTATGAGATACAATCTCCTTACTAGTTATAGTAAGCAGTTATCAGTAATAGGAATTATCAGTAATCAAAACTTTCCAACAAAGTCAAGTCTTGGGCCAGGTGGCTTCATTGGTGAATTCTACCAAACATTTAAAGAAGAATTACCACCATTCCTTCTAAATCCCTTCCAAAAAATTGAAGGAGAAGGAACACTTCCTAACTCATTACATAAGGCCAATGTTACCATGATACCAAAGTCTGCCAAAGCCACAACAAGAAGGCTACAAAGCAATATCCCTTATGAATACCGATGTTCAGAATCCCGGATAAAACGCTAGCAGGCAGAACCCTGCAGCATACTGAAAGGGTCACACACCATGACTGAATGGGAATAATTGCTGAAATGCAAAGATGAGTCAACACATGAAAATAAATCCATACACTATTATAACAGACTGATGATAAAAGACCACATCTCCATGTCAACTGATGCAGAAGAAAGCACCTAACAAAATCCAACGTGGTTTTATAATAAAAAGCCTCAACAGATTAGGAAGACAAGGATACTCTTCTCTTAAGAGTATAAATCGTGTATGGAAATACCTATAGCTAACGTCATACTCAACGGAAAAGACTGAAAGGTTTTCCCCTAAGATCGGGAACAGGACAAGGATGCCTGCTTTTGCCACTTCTAACTCAATGTACTATCGAAGGCTCTAGACAGAGTAATTAGGCAAGGGTAAGAAATAAAAGGCATCTAAGATGGAAAAGAAGTTATCCCCTGTCACAGACGACATGATGTTCTATGTAGAAAACCCTAGAGATTACACACACACACACACACACAAAAGCTGCTAGAGCTAATAAATTAATTTGTCAAAGTTGCAAGATCGAAAATCAATACACCATAACCAGTTGCATTTGTGTACGTTGACAATCAACAGTCCAAAAATAATTAAGAAAATAATTACATTTACAGTAGCACGAAAAGAATAGAATACTCAGGAGTAGACGTAATCAGCATTTACCCTGAGCACTACAACACTTTGCTTGAAGAAATTAAAGAAGACATAAATAAGTGGAAAGACGTCCTGTGTTCATGGGTTGTGGTTACTTTTGCGAAAAAGTCTTTCCTGCTCAGAGGACATAAACTTAGTCACTCTCATAATTGTTCTAATATTTTTAAAAACTTCAATAGTTTGGGGGCATACAGGTGGATTTTGGTTAGGTGGATAAGTTCTTTAGTGGTGATTCCTGAGATTCTGGTGCACCCGTAACCTGAGCAGTGTACACTGTACCCAACGTATAGTCTTCTTTTATCCCTCACCCTCCTTCCACTTTTCCCTCCTAGTCCCCGAAGTCCATCATGTCATTCCTATGCCTTTGCACCCTCATGGGTTAGCTCCCACTTACAAGTGAGAGCATACGATATTAGGATTTCCATTCCTGAGTTACTTCACTTACAATAATGGCTTCCAGCTCCATCCAAGTTGCTGCAGAGGCCATTATTTCATTCTGCTTTATGGCTGAGTAGTGTTCTGTGGTGTATATATGCCACATCTTCTTTATCCACTTGTTGATTGATGGGCAATAAGGTTGTTTCCATATTTTTGCAGTTGTGAAATACGCTGCTGTAAACATGCATGTGCTTGAGTCTTTTTTCATATAATGACTTGTTTTCTTTTGGGTAGATACCCAGTAGTAGGATTGCTGGATCGAATGGTAGTTTTACTTTTAGTTCTCTAAGGAATCTCCATACCGTTTTCCAGAATGGTTGTACTAGTTTGCATTCCCACCAGCAGTGTAAAAGTGTTCCCTTTTCACCACATCCACTCCAACATCTATTATTTTTTGACTTTTTAATTATGGTCATTCTTGCAGGAGTAAGGTGGTATCTCATCGTGGTTTTAATGAGCATTTCCCTGATAATTAGTGATGGTGAGCATTTATTTTCATAATGTTTGTTGGCTGATTGTATATCTTTTTTTTTTTTTTTTTTTTTTTTTTTTTTTGAGAATTGTCTATTCATGTCCTTTGCCCACTTTTGGATGGGAGTTTTCTTTTTTCTTGCCGATTTTTGTTAAGTTTCTTGTAGATTCTGGATATTAGTCCTTTGTTGGATGCATGGTTTGTGAATATTTTCTCCCACTCTGTGAGTTGTCTGTTTACTCTTCTGAGTATTTCTTTTGCTGTGCAGAAGCTTTTTAGTTTAATTAGGTCCCACTTGCTTATTTTTGTTTTTGTTGCATTTGCTTTTGGGTTCTTAGGAATGAATTCATTACCTAAGCCAGTGTCTACAGGAGGTTTTCGGTGGTATCTTCTAGAATTTTTGTGGTTTCAGGTCTTAGATTTAAGTCTCTGATCTATCTTGAGAGTTGATTTTTGTAATAAGGTGAGAGATGAGGATCCAGTTTCATTCTTCTATATGTGGCTTGCCAGTTTTACCAGCACCATTTATTGAATAGGGTGTCCTTTCTTCACTTTATGTTTTTGTATGCTTTGTCAAAGATCGGTTGGCTGTAAGTATTTGGCCTCATTCCTGAGTTCTTTATTCTGCTCCATTGGTCTACCTGCGTATTTTTATGCCAGTACCATGCTGCTTTGGTAACTATAGCCTTGTAGTGTAATTTGAAGCCGGATAATGTGACGCCTCCTGATTTGTTCTTTTTGCTTAGTATTGTGTTGGTTATGCGGGCTCTCTTTTGGTTCCACATGAGTTTTAGAATTTATTTTTTTCTAATTCTGTGAAGAATGATCATGGTACTTTGATGGGAATTGCACTGAATTTGTAGATTGCTTTGGGCAGTATGGTCATTTTCACCATATTGATTCAACCCATCGATGAGCGTGGGATATGTTTCCATTTGTTTGTGTCATCGATGATTTCTTTCAGCAGTGTTTTGTAGTTTTTCATTTAGATATCTTTAACCTCCTTCTTTTTCCACTAAGGTTTTTTTTCTTTTATAATTTCTGGAATTTATATTTGTGTATGGAGTGAGATACCAATCTCCTCTCTAAAAAATGGGTATAACCAATGGATTCAGCACTATATATTGAATAGCCTGTCTTTTCTTCAGCTAGCCTTCAGTGGCAAACCTCTCGTGCCAAGTTTTCCTATATTTAATGGACTCTCTATCCTATCAATTATATTGGCCTAGTTGTCATATGAGTGAACTATCTTACTATCTTAATTATTAAAACTTGCTATCTTGTAAGTGATGTCCCCTCCGGTCCCCTCTACTTTGTTCTACATATTCTTGGATATTATGTGCCCTTGGTCCTTCAGTACACATTCTGGAGTCATAGAGTCTATTGTTCCATAGAAAGCTGTGTTGGATTTTTTATTGGAATCACGTCAAATACACAGATTAAGTGGAGAAAACTGTCATCTTTATCATACGGGTTCTTCCATGAGCATGCTTTATATCTGCCTAATTTGGAGTTGATAGTTCTCGATAACATTTGATAATTTTCTCATTTAAAGTCTTAAGCATCTTTGTTAGACTTATTTCTGTGTACCTTACTATTTTGTGGCAGTTATAACTGGTGCTCATTGAAGAGTTGTTTTTCCTCTAAGTGGTTGTTGCTGATTTATAGGAATACAATTGACTTTCTTCTTAGCTGCAATTAATGCCGAGAGTTTGTTGATTATCTCAGGTTTTTCCATACAGGTAAATAATATATTGTCTGTATAGATATGATCGTTTGGTTTTTTTTTTTAATTCCAATCATTATATCTTTTATATCTTTTATTTATTGCACTGGCTAGAGCCACCACTGTTGAGCACAAATGACAATATTGAGCAATCTTGTCCTGTTCTTGATTTTTAAGGATAATCCATGTTAATCTTCACCAGTGTGCACAAATGTTGGTGCAGATTATTTTGTAGATATGCATTTTTCCATCTGTTTTTTTCCGGTTTGGTAAGAGTTGTGTTTTGGTTTGTTTTTGTGTATTCCATGAACAGGCACTGGATTGTATTAAATGATTTTACCCTGTCTATTAAAATGGTAGCCCAATCTTGTTTCTTTCCATTAATGTGATGATTTACATTAACATGCCTTTCTAATGTTAAAGCATTTTTACACTGCTGTGATAAACCAAACTTGTTCTGGTTTATTATCATTTCTGTGCATCACTTGAGTCTGCAGTATTTAATTTAGCATTTAGCTTGAATTATACATTTCCTTTCTCCTGTTATACTTATCTCATTTTAGAGTCAAGATTATCCTCATAAAATATACTTGGGAGTGTATGCTGTTATCTCAGTCTTTGGTAAAGTTTGTATGAACTTGGAATTATCTACTCCTTGAGGTTTTTTTTTTTTTTAAACTAAAGATCTATTATTTTTAATGTCAACTTTTATTTTTAGATAGAATGGTTACACATACAGGTTTGTTACATGGGGATATTGTGTGATGCTGAGGTTTGGGGTGCAGATCCCATCACTCAGGTAGTGAGCATAGTATCCAATAAATAGGGTTTCAACCCATATCTGCTCCCTGCTCCCTCTAGTAGTCCACAGTAATTTCTTTAATGATTGTTAAATCTAGTCAAGTTTTCTATTTCTTCTATAGTTAGTTTAGGCAGGATATGTTTATCTTTCAAAATTTCTACATTGTCTAGGCCTTCATTTATATCAGTATGAAATTGTTTTTGGTATTATCTTTATTGTTTATGTCTAATCATATTCTGCTTTTTAATTTTTAATATTGTTCCTTTGTGTTCTCTCTCTCTTTTCTCGTGCCCACTGCTCTCCATCTTTCTCTCTTCACCAATATTGCCAATGTTGGCTATTTTGTCAGTCTTTTCAGAAACCGACTTTTGGTTTGGTTGATTTTGTTGATTCTCTCTAGTGTACTTTTCTCTTTCTTGCTTTCTATATATAGGTGTATATATATATGTGTGTGTGTATATATATGTGTGTATATATATGTGTGTGTGTGTATGTGTGTGTGTGTATACATATATATATATATATATAGTTTTTTGTTTGTTTGTTTGTTTGAGACAGAGTCTCACTCTGTCGCCCAGGCTGGAGTGCAGTGGCGCCATCTCGGCTCACTACCGCCTCCCTGGTTCAAGCGATTCTCCTGCCTCAGTCTCTTGAGTAGCTGGGATTACAGGCACGTGACACCACGCCCAGCTAATTTTTGTATTTTTAGTAGAGTCGGAGTTTCACCATGTTGGTCAGCCTGGTCTCGAACTCCTGACCCCATGATCTGCCTGCCTCAGCCTCCCAAAGTGCTGAGATTACCATGCCCGGCCTCTATTGTACTTTTCTTTTATTCTTCATTGCTTTCTCTCCTCATATTATTTTTTCTTTTCTTTTTTTTTTTTTTTTTTTTTTTGGTTTTCTTTTGCTCTTCTTTCAAACATGGGTATGACTCTACACAGCTGCACTCAGGGGTGGCCTTTAAAGACAGTGGAGAGAAAAGTATCTCCTCAGTGGGAAGGACTTCATGTCGTACACTTGGTAGTCCACTTTGTGTGGAAAGAGAAATTGCTGGAGGTTAGAATATATGTTGACTCATAGCTTGTAAGGAGAAAAAATGGAGGCCCAGGGATAGGAAGCCTAAGAAGACATACATGGTTGGAAATATGGGAGTGAGCTTGCAGTGTGAAAATTTTTATATCACAAGCTCACACTCAATGGACAGCATCCAGCATCAAAAAGGCTTTGAACAACCAAGAAGACAGAATGACTCGGTCAGCTGATGTCACTTAGCCTCTCTTAACTGCTACCTCATTTCTGTTAGGATGTGAACGTGCACAAAGCGTCAGACAGATTATATGTCTGGGCCTAACAAGATGGGTCTTTGCATTTCATAGGCAAATCTAGCTATGCTGCTGTTCAATGTCCAAACTTCCAGCAGCAGAAATTAGTGTTGAGTGTCAAATATGCAAGTGCATTGAAGAGATTTGGACTCTTCGTTGTGGAATGGCCAATGATCCTTTTGAGAGAAATACAGACATTTTCCATGCCTTTATCTGCCTTCACTTTCATCTAAGATCTTACAGAATGTTTGACCCGCTGTGATGGGATCCCCATAGAATATCCCAGCAGATCAGGAGACCGAATTTACAGCAATGGCCTGTGGAAATAGACCCATGAACATGAGAGCCGATGGTTGTATGACCTTTTGTGCCAAGCAGAAGCTGCTTCCCTAATAGGACATCGGAACGGACTGCAGAAGGAGGCAAAATTTTAATATCATTGGGAGTCATCGTCTGAACTCAGTATACACCTGGAGTGAAGGACATTTGAAGAGCTCTGTGTCCTCAGAAATAAAATAAATAAAATAAAATAATAAAATAAAAATGGATGTGGAAAATAAGAAGTGCAAGCAGGAGTGCCCCAACTTGCCATCACTCCAGTTGACCCAGTTGGGGAAATTTATACAGCTGTACCGGGAACAATGGGTTCTGCTGTGTCAGAAGCCCTGGTCCTCAAAGAAGGATCACTTTCATTAATTGTCACTGATGAGACAAGAGTCTCACTGAATTAAAAGCTACAAATTCCACCTGAGCCCCTTTTATCCTCTCTATGCCCATCAACTAACCGACAGAGAGAGGAGTCAGTGTCCTGACAGGGGTAATGGAATCTGGTCATTGGGAAAAGTGGAGATGTTATTACACGTTGGAATCAAGGAGAAATGTATTTAGCTTCTATGCAATCCACTCAGTGCTTCTTGGTACTCCCCAGGGTTGTCAATAAAAGTACAAGGGAGCAATCCAGACTTGAGAAAGGCAGGGTGACAAGGGATGAAGGTCCAGACAATGCCACCTATAAGCCATTAAGACCATCATACTTAGAAGCTGAAGGTGAAGGGAATCTAGAATGGATGGTGAACGGAGTTAAGTACCTATTTGGCCACAGGACTAGCTGCAGCAGTCTGGTGCGGGCTAGAGTGTGTTCTGGTAACCATCTTCTTCTCAGTTTTCCTTAGTAATGCAGACTCACTGGATCCTGGAGAAGCCCCTCCCCGGGTGCATATGGAGAAGTGGATCCAATCAGTGCAAAGGTAGACTGTGACAGGCACAGAGACATACTTACTAGATCCCCGTGAACTCAAGTAAAGTCTTGTTGCCCCACTTGCTGGCACGGATATCAGCAGATAGCCTTCAGCTGTCACTATTTTCAGGGATAACCCGCTGCTGAAGAGAGCTGTCTTGCCCAAGGTTGGGTCCTTCCTGTGGTATTCCACAACCAGTGACCGATGTAGGTGGGGTATAAATGCCAGCCACTTGGGCCCAGTGCCAGCCAACTCTGGTTCAGCATTTTTTAGCTCCACAACTCCCCATGGGGTTCCCGAAAGCTGTCACTGGGCCTGCACTTGCAGACTGACTTTTCCCTTAGTGTGATCCTACTTTCTTCCTCTTCCTCTCCTGCTGCAGATGTTGGCTCCAGGGAAGTCCCTAGTAAACATCTAACCTACGAAGCTCCACCCCACTGCTTCCTGTGAACAAACTTGGGAAACTCTCCAGCTTTCCTGAATAAGGATTTGCATAATTACCTGGTTTGACTACTGCTGTGTCATCAGCATCTAGGATGGCACCTGGGACACAGTAGATCCTTAATAATTATCGGTTGAATGGAAATATAAAATGGTATAACTACCTTGAAGAACAGTTTGGCAGTTTCTTAAAAAGCTGAACTTACACCCATCATACTTTCTAACCATCTTACTCCAAGACAATTAACCAAGAGAAATGAAAACATATATCTACCCAAAGACTTATACATGAATTTTCATAAAAGCCTTACTAATAATAGCCCATACCTGGAAACAACTGAAATATTCATCATATTATTTGGTGACTGGAAAACACTTGTGGTGTACTGCTTGGTGATTAAAAAGGAAAAAAGTAACACGGTACATACACTCAACAACATAGATAAATTTCCAAATAACTGTGCCTAATGAAATAATCCAGAAGAACAAAAAAGAAACAAACTGTAGGATTCCATTTATATAAAGCTCGGGAACATGCAAACTGATTTACAGTAACAGAAAGCAAATCAATGATAGTCTGGAGATCGTGGAAAGGCTGAGGGACAGAGTGGGGAGGAAGTAACAAGGGACATGAGCAACTTTAGGTAGAGATGAATTTACTCATTACCTTTTAGTGATTGTGACTCCATGGATGTACACGTGTGTCAAAACTTATCAAATTGTGCAATCTAAATGTAAGTGTATACAGTTTATTGCTTGCCAGTTACATATAAATAAAACTGTTGAACTAATTGTTGTTTGAATAAACGAATGAGCTTGTAAAACTCATAACCTAGGACAATCATTTCTCAGATTTCCTACTCAAACGCATAATCATCTGTTTCATATTTCAGAGTCCAGGAACCAGGCCCCTGAGTGTTCACTCTCTAAGGTTTCTAGGAATGGGCGTAAAAGACATGACTACTCTCTCCAGACCCATTCTTTATATGAAAGACCCAACAGCCTTGGTCAAGTTCCAAACCTTAATAAAAGTGGTGCTTAAGTAAATGCTTTTCAGACAAGCAGCCCTGATCTGGCCAAAACTAGATAGCAATAAACACAGCTGATTTTTCATGGATAAATAAATAAATAAACAAATAGGTTGGCTGACATTGTTGGCTCAGCCAGGAACCAAAGTTCCAGCTCAAGAAGTCTGTTGAAAAGATACTTGGTCCTTGGGCTCAAAGACCTATGGTAGGAAGCTCTGAGTAGGATGTGAGAAAAATCAATGTGACAGTGAAAAACAATTATTATATACAACTCTTTTATATTCTAAAGAAGGGGGTTAAGAATAAAGGTCCTTGATGTGCTGATCAGGGTGATGAGTCTGAGGATTCAGTCATCAGAACCTCACAGGGATAAATGGCTCCACAGAGAAAAGAGATTTGAAGGGAATGAGACTGTTCAGGAAGAACAGGAGCTGATGCCCATCCATCTCATGAGGGTATGAGGAAGAGAGGCAAGATTGTCTAACGCAGACTGTTTGGTGACATTTCACTGGGACATGTGCCATTGAATCTCCCCCGTTTGTCCCCATGAAGACGTCTATAAATGCACATTGAAAGTTTTGGTAATCAGATTTATCATTGGTTTGGGGGTCGGAGGTGAATTTCAGCATCTACTGTCAAAGCAGGGCAAGAGCAAAGGTGGCTCTTGGCGCCCTAATAATACTTTGCTTCAGTAAGTTAGCTGCAGTCATTGCAAATTATGTCAGCGGAAGTCGAGTGGTTAAACATGAGCTTTACTTCAGAGATATGGAACAATTCTGAAAGAGAAGAAAAAAGAGAAGATCCAAACTTGCCACAGCTACATGCAGCAGGTTCTCAGTCCTCTTTAGAGTGGTTTAGCTGTTTAAAAACATTGGGTGGGTTCTGGCACGTGCCTAGTGTTTTCCACTCTTACCCTGTTTATGCACCTCTGTCCTGCTTCTTTGATCACCTGCCCACCAGTCCTGAGATTCTCCCAACATGGATGACTTCTCAGTCATACAGAAGAGAATATTAGAGAAGGTCTAGATCGTTATGTTCTCATTTGGCAGTTTAATTGTTAAAAGGAACATTCACCAATATACTCCCACCTCGACACCCACAGAATGTAAAAATAAACCATTGTAGGATGTGGTACAGTGGCTCTTACAGGGTCTTCTAGAGAAGAATGAGGATGTGAAGAAAACTGGGGTTCATATTGAGCCTGGGGTGGAAATCCTGGCTGTTCAGCATGTTGGAAAGTGTAGGGGTGATTGCTCTCCCTATGATGCCTTCCTTGAATACTCCAGGAATTATCCACATTTTCTAGTCTCTGACCATTTTTAGCACCTCTAATACCAGAGTTCTGAAGTTTGTTTCTTGCTGAATTAGTTTCTGTGGTCTTCTACGGACTTACGACTTATTCGTCTGTTTTCTAGCTTATAAAATTTTGCTAACATAGTTGTCTTGGTCTGGTGTCGTTGTCTGATACCTTCTGATTTTTTTGTCCTGCTTTGCACCCCCCATCCCCGGACTTCGTTATTAGGAGTTTTCTGGTGGGAGCATAAAAAGCATTTGCACTCAGTATTCCTGAAGTGATCAGAAGTAGATTGATAGATTCTCTAATGTTCCAGTACCCTTTCATTCCTGGAACGAACCCTTTTTTAATAGACATACACTAGTTAAGTTTCGTAATAATTAATTTAGAAGTTTTGCATCTATAATTATATATGTGATAATTTTTACTGCTCATACTGTCCTTTTTGAACTTGTAGTGTCTAATTTTACCAGCTTCATGGTAGAGACTTTAAAAATAATCTCATTGACTTTACTGACAAATGTCTTATTATGTCTGAAACATAATGGATCTAGAACCTAAAAAAAAATAGTTAATAAAATGCACTCAAATGGATGGAAAGTAGGATACTCTTCTACAGTTTTTAAAAATTGAGGCATCTACTGAGTCGTATAGTGGCCCCTGCCAAATTCCTGTCCACCCTGAACCTGTAAATGTGGCCGTATTTGGAAATAGTGTTTTTTCAGACACAGTCACATTAAGATGAGATCATATTGAACTAGGGTAGGCCCTAACTCCAATATGACTGCTGTCCCTATAAATAGAGGTAAATTTGGACAAGGAGACACAGACACATAGGGGAGTCGCGTGGAGACACAGACGGAGACTGGAGTAAGTCATTACAAACCAAGGAGTGCCAAGGACTACCAGCATCTACCAGGAACTAGGAGAGCTAAGAAAGGCTTCTTCCCTCAGATGGAGCATGGCCCTCCTGACATCTTGATTTGTACTTCTAGCCCCCAGAACTGTGTGAGAATAAATTTATCTTGCTTTTAGCCACCCAATTTAGGTATTTTGTTATGGCAGCCCTAAGAAACTAATGCAGATTTTAGTGCTAAGACGTGGGTTGTTCCTGTCACAAATGTCTAAAAATATGGAAGTGGCTTTGTAATTGGATAATGACTAGAGGCTGGAAGACTTGAGGCACATGATATGAAAACCCTAGATTGCCTCAAAGAGACTGTTGGTAGAAATATGAATGCTAAAGGTGATTCTTGTGAGAGCTCCAGAAGGAAGTGAGAAGAGTTGTAAAAAGTGTTTATCATCTTAGAGAACACATATATCATTATGAACAGAATCATGCTAGAAATATGAATATTGAAACTGCTTACTATGCGGTCTGAGATGGAAATTAGACACATGTTAATGAACACTGGAGGAAAAGTGACCCTTGTAATAGAGTGTCAGAAAACTTGACTGAATTGTGCAGAAAGCAGGTCTTGTAAGTGATGAACTTGGATATGTAGCTAGCTAGGAGATTTCCATGCAAACTCTGGAAGGCGTGGCCTTGTCTCTTTATACTAAAATGTGAGAGGCAGGAACTGTTAAGCCAAAAGGAACCATGCTTGATGATTTGGAAAATTCACAGTCTACCCAGATAGTGCACTATGGAAACAGGGCGAAAGGTGTGGCTGAACAGCCATTTGCTCATGAGACTAGGCATGTGGACCCAACCAACCGTCTTGGCATAAGCCAGGAAACGAGATAGGGTAATCCAGGAAGGACCCACACAGAGCCTACATATCTAGTTGCGTGGATTCCTTTGGCATCCACAAAAACCTGGCAAAGATTTTGAGAGTTTTATACTAGCAGAAATGCTGCCAGCCTGGACTGAAATGGCCGGAGATGGGACAAAAATGAAAGAAGCATGTCTCTGAAGGCAGAAACATGGAAGACCAGACCAGAAATGGCATTGTCATTACCCTGGAGGGCTAGATGGACTGAGTCCCTGACCCAGAAAGCCAGGAAGATGGGGCTGCCTCCCTGGAGGGTCCCAAAATTTGGGGCTGCCTCCCTGAAGGGCCCATGGGGCAGAAGATTGAACCATGGAAGTTTACTCTCGGCCTGAATCTTAATGGACTTTTTTCCTGCTGGGTTGTGAACTTGCCCCAGAGCGACAATCCCTTTAATCTTTCCACCGTCTCCCTTTTGTGAAGGGGACGTCTAACCTACGTCCGTCCCACCGTAGTATTCTAGAAGTAGATAACTTGTTTTCTAGCTTCATAGGCCTGCAGACAGAGAGGAACATTGCCCCAGGGTGGACCTTACCCAAAGTCTACTCGGTAAGATCCTGACAATTTTAGATGAGATTTTGGATTTAGGGTTAATGCTGGAATAGGTGAAGATCTGGGGGATTTGGAGATGGGGTGACTATATTTTACTCACGGTAAGAATGTAAATATTGGGGAGCCAGAGGGTAGACTCTATTGGGTTGAATAGTGCATGCATCCCCCCACCCCCGCAAATTTATGTCTACCTGGAATCTGTGAAGGTGATTTTAATTGGAAGTAAGGTCTCTGTAGATGTAATCAAGTGACGATAAAGTCACACTGGACTAGGGCGTGCCCTAATCCAATGACCGGTATCTTTATAAGAAGAGGAAAATTGGGACACAGAGACAGACACATAGGGAGATTGCCATGTGACAACCGAGGCAGAGATTAGCGGTAAGCTGCCACAAGCCAAGGGATGCCAAGGATTGCCAGCAACCACCAGAAGCTAAGAGAGATGTGTGGTACAGATTCTCCCTTTAACTGCCACCCCCAGCACAAGGTACCGATCTTGCTGACACCTTGATTTCAAACATTTGGCCAATAGAAATGTGAGAGTATAAAATTCTGTTGTTTTAAGCCACCCATTTATGGAAATTTGTTATAGCAGCCTGAAGAAACGAATACAGCACTTGAGTCCTGTTTAGCAAGGATCAAGCTAGAGCTCTTTGGTCACTGTGTCTAGCCTGGTGAACATCAATGGCTGCTTGGGGCAGCCATATGGACATTATTTGTGATTGTGGATCCCTGAGATGGGCCTAGGGATGAACCCCTGTCAGTTACTACAAAAAAAGAAAGAAAGAAAGAAAGAAAGAAAGAAAGAAAGAAAGAAAGAAAGAAAGAAAGAAAGAAAGAAAGAAAGAAAGAAAGAGAAAAGGAAGGAACCCATCACCCCAGGGAGACTTAAGCATGGCACCAAGTTGGTTAACAGTCATTGTTTTTCAGGCGTGAGTACCACAGTTCCTGCCGTAGCATACATTCTCCTTACCCTCAAGGGTATTCATGTGCGTAGCCATGGCAGCCGGTGTCCCAGGGACCGATGATTAAATAAAGAGGGTGTAGAGGAGGAGCGTTTGGCACTCAGCTGCTCCCACAGTGCTAAACCACTCAGCCCTTATTCTACACAGAGCTTTATGTAAGTTTCATTTAATTCTCACACCAAAGTGAGGGTCATTACGGATAATTTTGTCTATAGCTAAATAGAAAGCTGAAACTAAGAAAGGTCAAGTGTCATGAAGTAAAAGAGAGGTTCCGTTAGTAATAGCAAAATGTTGGACTTCAAGTTCTGTGTTCCTTTCATTTGTTTTTAAATTTTATTTATTTATTTTTTAATTTTACAAAATTGTATATATTTACGGGGCACAATGTGATATTTTGATAAGTGTATACATTTAGAAAGACTAACTCAAGCTAATTAATATATCCATCATCTCACCTACTTATCACATTTTGTGATGAGAAGATCTAAAATCTACTTTTAAAGCAATATTGAAATATATGATACATTATGATTAACTCTGCTCACTATGCTGTGCAATCGGTCACCAAAACATATTCCTCCTGTCTAACTGTGCTCCAGTCCCAAATCCTCAGTAGTAAATGCCCCTGTCTCTCCTCAGTGAAACCACTCTTGATTAATAAAGTAGTCTTAGTGTAGTCTTATCTGGGGCTTAGTTGTCCCAGATCTTTCCTGCCATCCACCAGAACCTCTTTGCCTGTAGAGAGTCTTCTGAACTTGAGAAGCTGCAGGATTATGAAAGCCCAGCATGTCATACACTTGCCTGCTCATTGCCCCTTCTCTCACCTTGGCTCTCTTGTCTCTCATAGCAATGTCATCTCAGTATCGGGCATCATGCACGTAACTCTCCTGGCCTGTCACAGAAATGAAGTAAATAAAGTGATGGAAGGAAAAAAAAAAAAAAACATAAAAAAACCCCACAATACCAGTCACAAGTCAAACCATTTAAAACTGTTACTTTTGTATTAGTATCAGACAAAAAAATCAATGTTGAGACAACAATAATTATTTGGAATAAAGAAGGCCACCAGGTAGTCATGATAGAACATTTATCAAAGAGCTAAAAAGTCTGAACTTACGTGCACTCAAAAACATAGCCAAGAAATATATAAAGCACGATGTTCAGAGTTACAAGAAGGTTGCCACAATAAAATCTAAAAGTGCACTATTTTAGAGTTGGGGCAGTTCCAAGAGGTAGCAAGATCCAGGGAGTGCCCATGAGCATGGCAGTCAAATAAGAGGTCTTGCGACCATGAGGCTTGGAATCAGATTGGTTTTCTACATGGACATTGAAGTCACCCGAGATTGTGACAAGATTAGGTGTAGAAACTCTGAACGGGACGTAAAAATCTTTGACCGAAAGACCAATATGTTGGTTTTATTTTAGAAAGCCATCTTTGTAAGATGTCCAGGATGGCCATAAAATTGAATGTGTATTGGCCAGGGATATTTAAACTACAACTAACAGAAAGTGCAAGTCTCGCTGGGTTATCCGATAAGGAAAGACATTTGCTTATATAACTGAGAGTTCAGAGGCAAGGTGAGTTTCATGGTTAACTGAGCCAGTAACTGAAAGATGTAAAGATCCAGGCTAAGTCTTGACCCAACCACTGCTGGATTGGGCATTGGATTATTGGATTAGATTAGACTAATTCTGGGCCCACTCTTGGAGCTAAGAATGTGACCATATATGCTCAAGCACATGACTCTATTGGGAGGAGATACACTGATGGAGGCCTGAGCCCAGTCAGGAAGGTGAGGAATGTATATTGTGTAGGTAAACAAAAATGTCACCTGCAGGTACAGACTCAAATTATATATACCACTATGAGCATAGTAAGCACAATATTCAAGTCCTTCTTGTTTCCTAATAGAGTGACTCTTCGGGTAACAAAGACAGATACTTTATTCAGGAGCTACCTATATTAAATTCATGAATAGGCAGTTACAAAGCATGAGAGCTCTCCCCTGTGCAGTATATGTTTTGGAAGAACCTCAACAGGCATCCACTGTGGGATGCTTGAATTCCATTTTCATTCTTTTTCGATTCGTTGGCAAAGTTTTCTATTCGCTGTTGTCCTGAGATGATGTCGTGTCGGGATTATTTGACCAGAGGTAAATGAATTCTTCATAGTTACTGTTAAGTTTTGTCTTTCTGTAAACACGTGACACAGACTTCATAAAGACATCAAAGATCCTCAGATTTCAATATGGAACAGCCTTAAAAGCCCTGGGTCTTTAGAAGAAAGTCAGACTCAGCCGGGCGTGGGGGCTCACGCCTGTAATTCAACACTTTGGGAGGCCAAGGCGGGTGGGTCACGCGGTCAGGAGATCGAGACCATCCTGGCTAACAAGGTGAAACCCCGTCTCTACCAACAACACAAAAAATTAGGGTTTGGTGGCACGCACTTGTAGTCCCAGCTACTCAGGAGGCTGAGGCAGGAGAATCACTTGAACCTGGGAGGCGGAGGTTGCAGTGAGCCGAGATCCCACCGCTGCACTCCAGCCTGGGCAACAGAGCGAGACTCCGTCTCAAAGAGAGAAAAAAGAAGAGAGTCAGACTCCTATAATGTACCAAAATTGAACAACAACCTTTTCCTCTAATGCACGCATTTATTCACGCTTTGAAAAGAATATGTTTCCATAACGATACCAAATATGCATATGAAAAGAAAATTAAGAATAAGATAATCACCCAATCTGCGAATATGCAGATTTGAAAATTAATTATCAATATATAAATGGAAGCTCTTAATAAAGACGTTGTAGTATCACATAGACAAGATATGTAATGTGTTTTTGCTCATGTTTTGCCTTAGTCTGCATCTACACTGTCAAATGAGCTTAATCGTGTTCACTGGTTCATTATTTGCTAACTCCTTGATGGACTTAGCCAATTGAGCAATCCAACCAGTGAGTCATTCTATAACTGTTGATAAACTACGTGATGTTTTAAATCCAAGGATTAAAAGAAAACACAAACGTTATATATCTTGCATTTTTTCACAGGATCTAATCACTGATAATAATTTATCAGTGATAAGCTGATCACAAGAAACAAAGTGTAAATTTTTCATACATTAAAAAGAAAACAATGTGGCTGGCTATATTTTAAAAATTATCTGAAAATGTTTTCCAACAGAGTATTTTGAGCTATTTTTTGAATTGCAAAATATAGTTGCCTTGAGCAGATAACAAGAAGCAATCTGGGAAATTTAAAATTCTCTACTTTCAATACATTAGAAATCTTTGAATCATAATTGCTCATTTTATTAAATGGTCTTCACAGTGGAGGGGGTTTGCACATTGGACCAGAGAGCTGCATCTTCACATGTGGCACTACTCTTGAGTAAACACCCTCTATGGAATCCCTACCTTTTCACTCCTCTCCATCCTTTGCCTGAAGGAAGTTTTCATTGTAGATGTAATTTTGTACTTGTATGCTGTGGTAATCCTCAAAGAGTGAGCCTATTACCTAGAGCTGTTGAATTTTACCTTGCATTGAGGGGTTGGCATATTGAGTAATTTGCCAGGGAGCACTATCTGCAACTGCTTCTCTTTTTTTCCTATTGCTTGGCACTGACATAAAGTTACTTCTAGCTACGTTAATGAATTTCACAAAGGAACACAGAAAAATATGTCTTGAATGCATTGCCCATAATGATAGAGTCCCATCTTATGCTTTCCCTTGTATGCTGTTGCTAGGTCAGTCATTTTTACTTTCTGAAAGTTAATTTACATAGGACACCTAGTTCAGGTGTATGTATCTGTGTTCAAACCAAAAGCCTTAGAGTATGTTTAATTTAACAACGTCACAACCGTTCTGATACTTAGGGGAGTTCTAAGTAAAGTAAGTAAGTTCTAGAAAGGGGAGTTCCAGTACTCCCCTTTCTCTCTTTTCTGTTAGGTAAAGCCACTCCTCCTAAAACCACTAGCATGGATCCCCAAAATGTCCACCACAGAACGAAAAGGTAAAAGAAGGTGAAGTTGTTCCCGTTAAATCCTGCCATATCACATGCAAGAGAAATGGCTTATCAACCTGTCTCACCCCAGTAGACACAGCGCCTAATAAATTCAGTGCCTAAACTGGACCCCAGACATACGAGTCTTTGTCTGTAGAGTTACCTTCCCCCATTGTTTGTGTATATTAGAGCACTGACAGACTTCCATTGGTGTAACTTAAAATCCTAACAAAGTCCTGATAATCATCTCAGAGAAAGAGCGAATGATATGAGTATCAGGTCTGACAGGAGGAAACTATGACTTAATGTAAGAGTTATAATCAGGATTTGTCTTTTGGTGAAAGAATTTGACCATCATCAATACTGTGTAAGTTCCAGTTGAGCATAGGTGGGCTAGATAAAATTCTGCTCTGTCTTTTACTGGTGATCTGTTCATCTGTATGTAATGATAGAAACTGGGGCCAGGGCAGATACCAGGTCTTGAAGTAGGCTTCCATCCTGTGACTTTGTATAGATACTTCCTAAATCCAACTTGAACTTTCATAATAGGCTCTTTCATAAATATGTAGCCCCATTTTATATTCTCTATTCACATGAGTCCCATAAATAATTCTCCAGAATTATCCGAGACCCACTGATTGGCACTTCCTAGTCTTTCACTCCAAATATCATGACTTCAGTCTACGGCCATACCACCCTGAACGCACCCGATCTCGTCCAAATGTCATGACTTCCTTTGATAACCTTAAAGCCACAAACACAGCCTGTTGTCCTCACTAGTATATTCAACTTTAACTGTGGTGGAAAATTTGGTCTGTTGAGTTTTCTTCTGCTTATTCATGTAGCCAGGCCCCAGTGCGGGAACCTAGCAAAGTAATCCCAACGCTTGTATAGCATTGTTTGCCTCTGCAAGCAAACCAGAAAGACTCCACTCCACCAAATTTATTTTGGACATGCAGATGAAGCTGCAGTTTCCCACGCAAATCAGCAAAACAGGTGGTCGTGAAATTGTGATTAACAACAACTGCAGTGTGTACTCTCCTTCTCTATCCTTTCTGGGGAGACACAGGCAGAATAAAAATACAGTAAAATCTAATTATAATTCAGATTCCACTCGTACAAAATTGTTGCAGTTCAGGCCAGAGCCAGGTATGATGTTTTAAAAGTGCCAATCTTTCTCTTTTCAGTAATCTTTTTTAAAGAAGGAAATGTTTTCAGCTAACCTCAAACATTTTATACTGACTTTCGTATACACATATTTTATATATTAATAGTAGGTTTATATGTATACATTTAAATGAATCTCCTGAGGTCCTTAATTAGATTCAGCGTTGACTGGTGCTAATTACTGATAGTAATTGAAATTACTTAGTTGGTATTTCAATGAGAACATCCAAGACCTCAACTCTCAGTAACCGGGTCTGTCTTCCAGTTTTTGTGAATTAATATGGCTGAACTAAAATTAATTTCCTTTGGAAAACCCGGGGGGTGGTCAGAACAGTCTAGCACCATACTGCCTGGGAGAGACAGCTGGTTTGCCACCTGCAATGTCTGTGACCTCTTAGGCAAGTGATCTTAACGCCTCTGTGCTTCAATTTCCTCGTCTGTAAAATTCTGGTATACCGCCCACTCCATAGAGTTAGCACTCTTAAATGCGTTAACCTTTTGGAGTGTGTGGCACATACTAATCACTATACACATTTTCTTTTTCAAATGAACAACTAAAATTCATTAGGTTTGCCTTAATTTCCTTTGGCCCTGTATGAAATTAAGTCAACGGTGCTTACCTGTACGAACTGCTTAGGCTCTTGCAGTAGTGTCAACGATTATGGTTTTAGTGAGGGCCTTTTTCATCGTGAAGTATTAAATTTCAAGTGTTGTTAGAAATGAAACACATAAAATATATTAAAGAGGGATGGGGGACCAGGAGCGGTGGCTCACACGGTAATCCCAGCACATTGGGAGGCCAAGGTGGGCGGATCACCTGAGGCCAGGAGTTTGAGACCAGCCTGGCCAACGTGGTGAAACCCCATCTCTACTAAAAAAATACAAAAATTAGCCGGGCGTGGTGGCGGGCGCCTGCAATCCCAGCTACTTGGGAGGTTGAGACAGGAGAATCGCTTGAACCCGGGAGGCAGAGGTTGCAGTGAGCCGAGATCGTGCCATTGCACTCCAGCCTGGGCAACAAGAGCAAAACTCCGCCTCAAAAAATAAAAATAAATAAATAAATAAAACGTGGGATGGGGTAGCAAAAGCTCAAGTTTGTGTGCTGTGGAAGGTTATCTGGAGGTACCACCATCTCAGTAATACGGGCAGTCTCAGAGAACATACCGGGTCTCATGAACAGAACGGTCCCCTGAAACATGCAGATCAGGAGAACTCTACAGTGGTTGGATTCTACTGTCAGGAAATTGACCCAAGCTGACCCACCTATCCTGGGTACTTGAGCCTTGCAGGATCCCAAGGCTGCAAGTCATGTGGATGCCACCATCATGTGAACCCTACAATTGTGAGTCCTACTGACAGGGCCCTGCTGGTCATATCAGCACCAAGGGTTCTAAAACTTTGAGGTCATGTGGCCTCTCTTGTCGTGTTGCTCCTATGGTCATGTGATGGGCCCAGCTCTTCCAGTCACTGCAGTATGGTGGACTCCTGAACCCTGTTGCTCACATGGATTCTTCCCTCACCTGGCCATTACTGGCCACCAGCATGTGGAAGTCTCAGCCCTCGAAGTCATATAGATGACCTACTGTTTAGGGTCATGTGGATGTTATGGTCATGTACACTGCTCCCACCCACCCCTCCCCATGGCCACAGTGTCAGGTTCATTCCTCTCTGTCACGTGAAGATTGTGAGCTGCCGAACTCTGCAGATGCGTGCGTGGGCAGCCAAGTGGCTCCTATCATCTGGTGGCAGGCAAAGCCTTTGTGGTCCTGTGAGCACCGCAGCTAACCAATGGCTGTTGTACATGTGACTCTTATGGTCACGTGAGATTCCGCACCCTCCCATTCATGTGAAGATTGAGTGCTCCAAATCCCGTCAGAGAGGTGCTTCCGGCTCCACGCCCTGACTCAGGCGGAAGTTTTATTGGACTGCAGCTCCGATCTCAAGCCTTCCAGCAACTTTCATATCCTGCCACGCTGGAAGGAAGTCTGGTGCGAGTGGAACCAGCCGGTACTAGAAGTTTACTGAGAATTGGGCTTTAGGGGGTGGCTGAGCAATCTCCAAATAGCAGAGGCTCTGAAGGGGTGGGGTGGGGTGGTGAGGGGGGTGGAGGGGTGGTGATGTTGGGGGGGTGGGGGGTGGGGAAGGGTGGGGGCTGCGGAAGGGTCGGGGGTATGGGAGGTTTGGGTGAAGGTAGCGGAGGACTTTCCTAATGTGGCCAAACTTGTGAACACCTGGCAGAGAAACTCGTGTGTGTGTGTGTGTGTGTGTGCGCGCGCGCGCGCGTGCGTGCGCACGCGTATGCACCCATGCATCTATGTCTGCCATTCGCCTTGATCCTGGACTCACAGGAGCTGTTGTTGGTAGAGAGTGAAGTGAAGGAGGAGAAAGCACTGGGGCAGAATATGGGGTTGGCGGGATAGGGGTAGGGTTGGTAGTGGGGCGGCGGGAATTCATGAACTTGTAAGTCGTTTCTCCCGGGTAGGGCTGTGGAAGCCTCATGGGATCCCCCCTCTTCCCGCCCCCACACGAAAAACCCTACCCTTGCCAGTCACCCTGCCTGATTCACCGTCCGTGCCAGGTGATTCTGTCCTCTGCCCCTCCTCAGATCATATTGTTATTAAGGACACTCGAGACTTCCTAGATCCCAGTTTGTATAGACGATTCCAGATCCAATCTTAGTTTCTGTCTCTTTTTCCATTATGTAAAGATTCTCTTTGTTTCCATGATTTATTTTTCTACTAAATTTTCTAAACATGGGCTCAGGGGGTGGGCGAAAGGGAGAGAGGGGTATCGGGAATTTTTTTTAAAGAGAATTTGATATTTCAATAAAAGTGTCCAAGTCGTCATGATGTGAAGATTCGGAATTTACTTGTTATACTTTGTTTGAACTTCACTGGCTTTAAAAAGTACATTTGGGAGTGGGGTGACAATTTTTTGTGTGTGTATGTGCTTAGGATGTGTCAGTGGCTTATAGTAGTATAGCTTGGCACTCTTTTGTTTCTGATTCTTCCCCCATCAACCCCTGGTTTTCTAATGATGGCTTCTTAGGTTCCTTCCTGAAAACTCTCTCCTTTTCTTCCTGTGGAAAAGTATAGTGAACGGATTTAAGTTACAATCATGGGTGATAACATTTGGTATGTCATGAAAGCGGTATTGGGTGAATGAAGTTGAGCAAATAGCAAGATTGTGCTTAATCTTACGGGGTTTTAAATATTGCTTGGCAGATGGTCAGAGAATGTTGTCACTTGTGATATTTGATATTACATGTAGCTTGAATAATCTATTTTTCTCTCATTTCAGCATTTCCAAGTTTGTTCTGTGAGACTCTAGGGTCAGGACAAAGCAACAACAACATGTGCTCTACTCTGAGGAAGTGTGGGACATACAGAACTGAAGGTAAACGAATACTGTAGGAGTTTTTTAGATGATATACTAATATACAACACGAGTCTCAAAGGGAGGGCTACTTTCCCCAACTTGTATGGGAATGGAACATTTTTTTTCCACAGAGCATTTGAGGTGCCAGTGTTCTTCAGGAAATATTTGGGGAAACCCGGTTCAGACTACATCTTCTAACACTGTAAAACCTTGTGCCTTTGTTTACTCAGCACAATGGAATGTGGGTTTATAATAGTTGTAATCTATTCTGCTCATTAAGAAATTGATTATTGCTCTTTAATTCATTTTATCTTATGTCATCAGTCAGTCTCTGCTGCTTGAATCTTCCTACTTGTTTACTCTTCAGAGATGCCGCCAAGCATGCGTCTGATACCATGGTGGTGGCAAACAATATGTGCCTAAATGCAAGTCGTTAGGAAATGTTACCTGTGGCAGCAAATAAAGTGCCCCACTCTTGAAAACAAGATACAACTTACCTGTCAGGACAAGCAGATGCAGTACCTATTGTTACTTAATAATTACAACTGCCATAGTTTGAGCCCCTGTCATATGTCAAGCACTGTGATAACCTCAGCCGTCATGCAAGTTGCTGCATTTAACCCTCAGGAAAATCTTGAGAGGGTGTTATTTTAATTGACAGATGAGATATATGGGTCAGGAGAGGCTGAGTGTAACGCCGTGCTTATTGGCCACCCCCAGACCTCAGTGGCTTATTTCTCACTCCTGCTGCATGTTTATGGCAGGTGCAGATCCTTCGGGGGATGGTGGATGTAGGGTTCTGAGCGATTCTTATTGGAATGACTCAGAGACCCAAACTAATGGAGCAGCCACCATCTAGAAAAGGGTTACTCACTGCGTCAGAGTGGGAGAGAGCCCTAGAGGGTCTCAAGCCAGCAACCAAAGGTTCTGACCCAGAAATAACCCATGTCACTCATCACTCACAACCCATTGGCCAGAGCTAGTCACATGCACGGCCCTGCCCCAAGGAAGACAGTCGGGTCGGGCAGTCCTACCAGGTGCCTGGTACAGGGGAGAATGTAAACACTTGGTAAATGGCAGCACTGACAACTGCATGAAGGAATCGAAGCTGGGAAGGATTAAGTACTTGCCTAACATCACATCGGCCGTAAGTGACAGAATCAGGATTTGAATCCACCCAGGTATGATTTCTTTTACATCCTTTCTGCTTCTTTCTACGCTGCCTGCTCTTCTCTTAAAGGAAGCTTATAGTAAAAATTCTTTTACATCAATGATGCAATGCCCTCTTCCTTAATCATCTGATAGTTTAATTGAATAGACACGATGGCGCTGGTTAAAAAGACCAACATTGATAAGCCAGAGGTCTTTTCCAAACGAGGGAATGTATTGGATATTTGAATATCCATTGTATTCAGCTATAAAAATAAAACCAGGTGGTAGATGAAAGGACTTTTCATTGATCATTTACTTAATATGGAATAATCTCCATGTCTTTCCATTATGTTAAGGAAAAATGATAAAAAATAGAGCCTACCTTGATGAAACTGAAAACAGATGTGAGAGAGTTGAACAAAATTGCTAGATGTCAGTGTTTCAGAAGCACAGGATAATGATAAAATCTCTGGCCACATGGGCAGAGAAAATTAGCGAGATGGTGCAGGTAAGCCACTTTTGGAATGAAGATAGTGTCACACTTACAGTGACATAAAAGATTGAAAAAGATCACATTATGAAAAAGATGTGAAAATTTGAAAACTTAGATTAAATAGATGAATTCCAGGGGAAAAATATATGTAACTTTCCAAACCCAAAGAATAGAAAACATTGGTTTATTCAGTGTATTCTTGACAAGGCAAAATTACTAGCCAATCTGAATTAGTTACATAAACGCAAATAATGTGAATCAATTAATAGCAAACTAAACCCAACAATGGGTAAAACAGATAATACAGCATAACAAGGTTGTGTTTAATCCCAAGCATGCAAGCTGAGTTTAACATTTTAAGAGATCTGTAATGTAATCTAACACATTAGCTGAATAAAGGGAGGAGGACAGGACAAATACAACAAAAGATCCAGTTAAAAAAAAAAAGTATGCAATAAATTAACCAACCGGGATTGAACAACCACAATAACAATAACTCTCAGCAGATCGGTAATATAGAAAGCTATCTCTTTAAACTGACAATGGGTATCAAAACAATACACCCCATCAGACACCACCCTTAATAGTAAAACATTAGAAGTATTCTCCTTACAATCAGAAAAGGGATAAAGATGACTGGTATGACGAATTCTGTTCAATGTCGTACTGAGTCTAGTGCAGTAAGCCATATATCATACTAGGCAGTGCGGTAAGCTGTCATACATGGATGCCTACGCACACAAATTAATGCATGTATAAAAGTGAAAATAAAGCTGTCAATGTGACTATCTTCATATGAAACTCAAGAGAAGCTACAGAAAATTAAAATTAATAATGGAGATCAACAAGTTTGTTGGATATAAGATGAATATACACAAACCATGTTAACAAATAGAAAATACCATCTTTATTGTAAATATACCATTTACAACGGAAAACATGTCTTGGAAATATACGATGAATCTGCTTACTTGGCAACTATTCCAACGCTCTTAAACATTCTTATATGCTTTCCTGTACTGTAGAGACTAGAAAGTTGGAACATGAAAGGAAACATACATGCACATGACCACACACATGTGTGCACACACTCTCGCTCTTTATCTTTCTCTCTCTCTCTGTCTCTCTCTCTCTCTCTCTCTCTCTCTCTCTCTCACACACGCACACACACGCACACACACACACACACACACACACACAAATACACTCTCACACACATACAATTTACCAGAGTCCCTTGCAGTTAGGGTCCCAAATGGGATACCTATTGCATCAAGCATATGTGCCAACATGAGACTCAGAGGTGGAACTGAATAACATGGGAGCCATATGTGGGGTGGACTACCTGTGATGAGGGAGGTCTCCAGTTGTTATGGGGCAGCCATTGCAGAGTTTCTAGAATTCAGTCTCTGTCATGCATGTCAATTAATGGGCAGGCAGCAGTGGTATTTCAGCGGTAGCAGTTCCATAATGTGGGTGGACTTCTCCTGGCTGTGCAGCATCCAGGCCTGCTTTTCTGGCCCTCACAGAGTTTTTGTAAGCTATGTAATATATTTTATTACAGATATCTTGTTTGTATAAAAGAACTAGAGTGAATTCTGGCATAGGCAAGTTGGGACCTTGATTAACACAGTGCTTGGCAGTAAAATTGGTTGCAAGCAAAAGACCTTGAAGGAAATGGGGATCTGGGATAGATTTGGCCCACAGGACATAGTTGCTGACACCCGCTCTAAGCTAATAGACTCATTGGGTCCCCAAAACAGTGCTGAGTGGGAAGTGAGCAGAATGAGGGGGCAGCTATTCCTAGGATCCTCTGGCAAGCATAAGCCAAAAGCTTTAGCACAGTTGTTTTCAACCTTGGTTGCACACTGCAATTCACGTGGAGAGTTAAAAAAAAATGTGGTTGCCTGGATCTAACCACGGTTCTGCTTTGACTGTTCTGGGTGTGTCCTGGTGCTAGTGAATTGTCTCAGTGTCCCCAAGTGGCTGTAATGTGTAATCATGGTTGAGAACTGCTTGAACAATTTAAATGATAAGAATGCAAGCCTTTTACAATATGTAATTTAAAAATGTTATAATTGTGGTTTCAGAATGATAATATTACAATAATAATAAATACATAGTTACACTGGAAAATATGAAATAAAGATTCCCATGTAAGAAATCGAGACGATTGTCTTTTTCAAAGAGAAAGGAAATGGGAAAACACAGTGGTAAAGCCGGGGCCACCACAGTTTGTGTCCGGCTTGAAGCTAAACTGCCGGCAAGGCCAGAGCAAGGTACGGATTAAAGCTAATCAGCCCAGGGCTGATTCTGCAGTGGAGCCTCCTCTGCAGAAGACAGTCACAACCCAGGATCAGCATGGAAGGATGGCACAAACTCAACAAATCCAATAATTGGCACTGAGGGAACAGAAAAAATGGAAGAGGCTGAAACAGAATTAAGATAGTATTTTCCCAGAGAGACAAAGGAGTGATAAAGGATGAAATTGTGTCTATTACAAAAGAATAGAAGACTGCCCAAGAAAGATGGCTTTTTGAAGTCAAGGATCTCCTTTCACTTCCTCCTGAAACTTCGTTAAAACAACAACATAAAAGGTGAACAAATTATGGTATATCCATCAAGGGGCTTTTACTCAGCAAGGAAAAGTCAAGAACATGGATGGGTCTCAGAAACAGTATGCCGAGTTAAAGAAGCCAGACCCAAAGGGTACAGCTTGTATGAGTCCATTTGTATGAAATCCTAGAACAGGAAGACGAATCTATAGTAACTGAAAGTATATCAATGTCTGTATGGGGCCAAGGGATGAAGAGGAGATCAACTGGAAACCTTTTGGGGTGTGTTATAGGTTCTATATCTTGATTGAGGTGGTAGCTAGCCCTAATCTCTGAATTTTACATATAAGAAACCTGGGATCAGGAGAAGTTGAATGAGTCGTCAAAAGTGAGGTTAGCATATTAATCGGAGAGAAGATATTCACACCTGATTATCAGTAATAGATGGTTTCCATTATGCTGTATATGGGTCAATAGGAAAAGTGCTTCTCCCCAAGCACTTGACAAAACCCTGACCCAGCCATAAACATCCTCTTATACAAGTATAAAGTGTAGGTGTGAAAGTATAACCATTCTGCATTCCAGCCACCTACTTCTACACATGGTTGACATTCTCACATGTCCCTTTACCCTGACTTGTTTGTGTTTATATTTACAAATGAAAACATAGTTTTTCATTAATATTTTCTTCTGAGGAATCATACCGTAATATACAGTTTTATAACCTGACTTTGTTTTTCTTTCCCTTTGTATCGTGTGGTGTGACGAGTATTCTGCCTTGCTGCTTATAGTCTGCCACTTAAACCTGAAACATTTCTTGCATAATAATACATTTTTTTCCTCAAAGATTGGAAACGGGGACTTAAGCTCCCTACTGAATCCTTCCACATAACCTGTTTCATGCTCTGAGCTTTCAGTTTTGGTTCCCTTAATCCGTACGTCAGATGATTCCCCACTGGAGCCGGGGCTGCCCTGTTTTACTACTGCCGCTTTGTAAAATACATTAATAGCTGACGTGGCAACCGGATGCCACTCACTCATCTCTTGTCATTTACAGGAGGACTAATAACAACGAATGCAACTAACATGTATTTCTCCCTCGATAAATGCCAGATGTTGTACTAAGTTCTCAACATAGTAGTAGACAGCTTATTTATAGTGCTTGTTAGGTCACGGGCATTTCTCCTGGTGCTTTTCACGTATTTCCATGTGTTAACTCACTTAATTTTTACAGTAGCCCCATGAGGTAGAAACTGTTACTATCTTTGAGTTAGGGGGAAAACAAGCAAAAAGAACTTGAGTCACAGCGAGGTCAGTTACTTGCCTTGGATCGTAGCATTTAGCACCAGGATTGAAATCCTGATGGATCTGACCTCAAATCCTATGCCCATAACCAATAATGTGCGACTCTGTGTCAAGGCTGAAATGAGCGGTACGACAGGGCCCACTCAAAGTCTGCTGGGCAATGATGGGTGTGGTTTCTGGAATGAATGTCCCGACTCCAGCCTTCTGTCCAAGAGAGTCATCATTGCACACTGTTGCCTTGTATCATCTCTCCTTTTTTCGGACTGTGTGGGAACTGTTTCTCTGGTGTCCATCTTGAAGTGAAGTAACAGGGACAGACAAGATGTACATGGACAGGAAGGAAGGAGAGTTTTCAGAGGGGAGCGTATCACCAGGATGAATTCAGTTCCCTGGAAGCGTTTTCAATGTGTGTTTCTTTGTCTTCTCTGTACTCACCCTCTTCTTTCTGACCCACACATCCATCCCTTGGCCTTTTCTTTCACCCTGTGTGTCAGGTACTCATGCCCCTTCCTTGCCATGTCTACTTCATTCCAAGGGCAGTCATTTCTACCTCTCCCCTTGACAATATCAGCCACTCTCTGGTCCCATCATCCTTGTGTCCCAAAGAACCTGTAAAGCACAGCCCTATAATTATATGTATGTATTTAGACAGAGAGTGATTTATGTAATACATTCAAAAAGTGAAAAGTCTGGATCAAAGTGTAAGAATGACTTTCTGAATGGTTAGGCATATTGCAGAAAATTAGACTCACACACGGTTAGTGGAAGTGTATATTGGTGTAAATATCATTGAAAATCCTTAGGAAAATATCACTTTATGCTTAAAAGTGCTCATGTGCTTCTCCTGGGAAGCTGTAGAGCAGGGACTCAAAATCTTAGACCCACTTTGAAGCCCTGGCTGTGTTCCACTGGGTTTTTTGGCCACCCCCGCTGGAGGTGCTCTGCAACCCTGGTCAACCTGTGGATATTGTTCCGTTAGTTTTGTGTACAGGGAACTTCATTACTTTCTTATTTTAAAACTGTCAGTTCAAATATTAAAACACCGAGAGGTAAAAAAGAAAAAAAAAAGCACTAAAAAGCATATTCTGAACAAGAAACAAAATTTGGCCATATATAATACATAACACATGAAAAGAAATGTGCAGTGGGATCCAGTGTTGTGTGGCAATGTGTTTACCAACATGATTTGGAGTACGCATATCTGTAACCTAATTGTAGAAGCATGTAATACAAAACACTAACACTTGCTTGCATGGGCAACACGGACACACAGACCACACATTCTTCCCTTCCTCTGAGACAGAGATGATGATGCTTCCTGTCTGTCACAAGGCTGAGTGAACACAACATGCCTTTAGGTCCAGAACATTCTTCCTACAGAGACCAGATGTCCAGAAAGCTCTGTCTGCTGGATTCAGGGAACGCCTCTCCTCATTTCTGTCACCACTATTTGCAAAAGCCTCCTTCTCTGGGATCTTCAAAGCTGCAGTTCTAGCCACAGTCTGCAGGGAGGTACTCAGTTCTATTTCTAAGGATACATTAATGAAAAAATATTAATGTTGCAGAAGAAAAAATTAATTCATTCTAGTTTTGCAGGCAGGTTATGAAATAGTTCTGCAGCCCGAATAGCTCTGGAATAAATATAAATAGAGGTCGGTAGAAATGGTTCAGATGGATGTATTCTCAAAAGTGGTTTTGTTGATGATCTCAAACCTACATCACATGCATTCATTTAACAAATACTAATTAGGTCCTTGTTCTGTGCCAGACACTACCAGCCCAAAGTGACTCCTAATCTGAAAACCCATGGCCCAAACAGATTACACCCATCTGGTCCAAGACAGAGATCTCCACCTTATCCAAGACGCCTGGTTCCCACCCTGACAGGAGTGACTAGCACAAAACATCATCCCTGGCCTGCTCAACAAAAAAATCTGTCGATGAGACTTGAAAGCTTGCCATTTAAGGGAGAACCAGTGCAGTCTCTGGAGGAACACTCAGGGTATAGAGGCAGACCAATATACATGAGGACATAATTCTTGTTCTGCCACTGACTTGGCTGGGAAATGTACCCGACATCTGTGAACCAAATATTCATGATCTGAAAAGGGACTGTGGATAGAATTCTCATGGATTTTCTGTGAGGAGGTCGAGAGAAACCTAGTGAGTCTGCCCAACACTGAGCAAATGTTGGTTGCCACTGGGCAAGGGTTGGTCTTCTTCGTATCCCATTCTTTCCGTGCCATAGCAGGGATGCTGATGCCATGCACTCAGTGGCACGGCAGTGATGTAGGCAGAATTCCAGACTAACATAGGAAGTACCAGTAGGAACGCACGTGATGTCATAAAGGTTACTCACTACTATGTCTGTGTGGGAGGATCAGCCAGTACATGGTGGGGCCTGAGCGGAAACCCAGGCGGTCTGGGTGAGAAGTACTAGCTGCTTTATAATACTCTTGAGATCACCTGTAATTCTGGCAGCACAACTGCGAGACAGGGATTGTGCTGAGATGCCAGAGTTCAGCAAGTGGACGTGCGCCTGTGTGTGTTTTTGTCTTCGGCATCTCTCTCTGTCCGGTCCCTCTGTGGCTTTTTATCACATGTGCTCTTGTCCAACACAAGGCCTTGCCTGAGGCTGTAGCTGTAGCTGTTGGCTAGCTCACTTTTACACCTTCTTCCCCTCAGTGACGTTATTTCTGAAGTAATGCGTATTCTCAAAAATGACTCTGACTCAGGAATACCTGTGCTCCATATATTGACCATGTGCCCTTAACCCTCACTTTAATCTTTGATTTTTTTTCCCTTTCATCTATGGACTTTCATGAAAATGAGTTGGTTTCTGGACATCCTCCAAATGTCACCAATAGGGGTCTTTGTTGTTGTTGTTGTTGTTGTTGTTGTTGTTGTTGTTGCTGAGTACTGTTATGGACTCATAGCTTTTTAACATACTGATGGGCTCCAAACCCCGGTTAAAGCATTTTGAGTAAAGGAATGGCAAGATTTGACTTATGCCTTAAAAAGTCACTCTGCCTCCTGTGTTGAAAATAGATGGTAGGGGAGTCAAGGGCCAAAGCAGAAGGACAATTTGGAAGGCAGCATAATCCAGGAGACAGATGTTGGTGACCTGGCCAGGGTAGGTAGCAATGGAGGGGGGTGAGAAGTGGCCAGACTCTGGATATCTTTTAAAGGTGGAGCCAAGAGAAGATACATCCATCCTGATCCGTTGGATGTAGAGTGTGAGAGAAAGAGAGCACTCCAGCCCCACCTCCAAGTTGTAGGGACCAAGCATCAGGAATGTCTGGGTCAGACACTCTGCCCACATTTAATTTCACTTCTAATGGCACACAGGGAAAGTCCCAACAGTCGAGAGGAGCAGGACTGTCCTGACAGTGGGTCACACACGGTGAAAGCAATGACCCCCCTACAGAAGTTCATCTGAGGCCTGGCCATAATCAGTACATTGCAGAGAGGTCAGCAGTGACCGAAATTTTATTCATAAGGGTGCCCTGAGACAAGGTGTACATTTCGAAATTGGTTGAGGTCTGTTTGACGGTCCAGGAGATGGTCTACCTTCGTGAATGCTGCAAGACAGTAGAGGGGAAAAAAAAGCGCTCTGTTTTCATTGATGGGTACAGTGTGTTGGGTACAGTGTTTAATTTATGTCATTTAGATCCTGTTACTGTAGTGGTTTTCAATATCTGCTGATTTTCTTTCTAGTAATTCTGTCACTTGCTTAGGAAGAGTTGTCTCTTGGGCTGAAAGCATTTCGGGCTGGGCAAAAAGAAAGCTTGCTCTGGATATTTCAAACTGAGTATTGTTGAGGGCAAGGCTGGAGGCAGGAGGGCAGCTTGAGAAGCTGTTACATCAGACCCACCTGTCATTAAATCTTGTACTATACCGGCAAAGAAGTATAACTTGCTGATTGTTCACAGAATGCATTTGGAGATTGGATTTGGGAGTTGTGAGAGAGCTTGTCTCCCAGGTGTTGGTGTGGTTGTTAGGTTAGAGAAGCCTGAGAGAAGGCAAGATTAGGACCCCTTCCAGGGGTGTGACTAGTGTCTAGTCCAACCCATGGACATACGCACCTCTGTTCTTTATAATTCCTGCTCCATTTCTTAAGAGGTTCGACACAGTTGCTTCCTCTCCCAAGATTCCTCCCCTGATTGTGCCACCTGTGAGATAAGGTTGTTGTATCTGGACAGGCAGAGGAGTTTGTTTTCTGGGGCTTGTGTGGCGGGTTGGCACTTTACTTGCCCTACCATGGAGTTAGCTCACGACATGGTACATGGTAAGTGGACCATTGATGTGTCTCAAACGTGTCTTTTTGTTCTCAGTTGCAGAATGCCATGACCATGGTAGCCCTTTTCAAGGAAGAAAGAAAGGTGGGAATTCTCTCCGGGATAATTCTGACAAGAGGAACTGTCATCATGAACATGGTGGGTACGAGCGTCCGTCTTCACACTGCCAGGAGAATGATGGAAGCGTGGAGATGCGGGATGTCCACAAGGACCAACAACTAAGACAGTAAGTGACCAGGCAGCTTGGTTTGCATGTAGCAGCCCCCGGGACTGTGCAACCCTTTCATTCTCTGTGGTCTTCCTTTTCTTCTCTCATTAGAGAGCTGAAGAATGCTGGAAGTGGAATAGTGGCTGAGCAATCCTAATTGTAGCCCTGGCGTCAGTGAGTGGAGCATGTAGAGAAGACGTTCTTAGATTTAATGGATACCCGCCTTCTCTCCTCTTCCCCACAGCACTCCTTATAGCATCCGATGCGACAGAAGAATGAAATGGCATAGTGAAGACGAAATCTGTATTACCACGTGGAGAAATAGAAAACCTCCAGGGAGAAAAATGAGGCAGAACACACAAGATGGATACACAAGGAACTGGTTCAAGGTCACAGTGAGTATCTGGGTGGGGTCTGCATTAGGTAGACTATTCTGGAACCTGATAGAAGGAAGACCACTTAAAACACCCTAAGCTGATTATTCGGAGGAGAGCTTCGGAATGGGGGAACGGGAGTTTAGGGAGTCCATATTTGGCACAAAAATAAGAAATCATGTCAGCGGTCCTTTCTTTAGAGGTCTAAGCTAAGTAGAAGGTCGGAAAAAAAGAAAAAAAAACAGCTGGTTGGTTCTGTTCTCCATCCTTAGTTCCGTGTTGTCTCTCCCTTCTCTCCTATTTCTTCTTTTTACCTTTAGATTCCTTACGGGATAAAGTATGACAAGTCATGGCTAATGAATTCAATCCAGAGCCACTGCAGTGCCCCCTTCACTCCGGTTGATGTAAGAGAGGATGGTGAAGCCAGTTGAGTGGGCACGGGGGACGAGGAGAGGCCTGGCTCAGCAGGGGCCATTGGCCTCTGATGCTGTTGCTCTTGCCTTCACTCCCTGTAGTTTCACTACATCCGAAATCGGGCATGCTTCTTTGTCCAGGATGCTACTACTGCCTCCGTATTGAAGGATGTCAGTTATAAGATTTGTGATGACGAGAACCGAAAGGTGTGTGTTGAGGGCATTCCCTGTACTTAGTCTCTGGGCAGGAGGACAGGCCAGGGGGCTGGTCGTCCTCTTTGGGATTAGAGGTCCTGGTACTTACCACGCTGCCTCCCTGCAGATATGTATATTTGTCAATCATTCTACTGCGCCCTACTCTGTGAAGAATAAGTTGAAGCCAGGCCAAATGGAGATGCTTAAGGTAATACAGACTCAAGGATCATTGTATGCTCACTTCCTGGACCCACCTCTTCTTCCCCTGGTCCCCTCTTTCCCCGTCACCACCACCACCACCACCACCACCACCACCACCACCACCACCAGAGCCTCAGAGCCTCTGTCTTCATCTCTATCTCTGCAGCTGACTATGAACAAACGGTACAATGTCTCCCAACAAGCTCTTGATCTCCAGAATCTCCGCTTTGACCCAGGTATGGCTGACAGCAGCAATTCTAAGGCAAGCGGGGGCAGAGCGGTCTGCCTGAGAGGGAGACTTAGGGATGGCAATTTACGGAGCGGTTGGTGCTGGCTCTGGTCCAGCCAGGGCCCTCCCAGCCTTCTGATTCCCTTCTCCTGGCTTCTTCAAGACTTGATGGGCCGTGACATTGATATAATCCTGAATCGAAGAAACTGCATGGCTGCCACCCTGAAGATCATTGAAAGAAATTTCCCTGAGGTGAAGCCTTAGGCCCAGTGCTGGTATTTAGTTAGAGGGGTGGAATAGGTAAGGTGGAGGGCAGATTTGTCTCCGAGGCCCAAGATAGTAGCCCCCACTCTAACTCTTCTTGACCCAAAGCTATTGTCTTTGAACTTGTGCAACAACAAACTGTACCAGCTGGATGGCCTGTCTGACATTATAGAGAAGGCTCCCAAAGTCAAGACCCTGAACCTCTCCAAAAATAAGGTGAGAAGGGGGAGCCAGATCAACTTTGGATGGAGGGTGGATGGCAGTACACATCAGGATAATGGCAACAGGCAGGCAGAGGTACCTGTGGGTGACTATGAGGGCTGGGGGAATTCGGGACCCACGGTCCCAGGTGTCTCTCTTTCCCTGGCCCTCCTTCTCCAGTTTCCTCCCCATCTTTCTTAGCTGGAGTCGGCATGGGAGTTGGGCAAGGTGAAAGGGCTGAAGCTCGAAGAGCTATGGCTAGAAGGGAACCCCTTGTGCAGCACCTTCTCGGACCAGTCCGCCTATGTAAGGTCAGTGGCAACCCCTATCGCCCTTCCTGGGCACCTTTGCTCCTTGGGTGACTGAGCTGTGTCTGAAAGTGCCCTTCTGCAGGAAGGAGTGGCCTTGGTCCTCTAGGAGGACCACAAACCTCCCCTCCTACACACACACACACACACACATACACACACACACACATACACACACACACACTCCTTTCTCTGTGTCACTCACTCATCTGTGCTTAGAGGTCTCCTTTCCTTCCTCTGACATGCTCCCCTTTTCACCTGCTCTGGGGTGCATTTCCTGCCTGTCTCCACCAAGCCTCCTCCAGCGTGCCCTCCGTGAGTGTGCTCCAGGAAGCAGGACTCCCCCACCTCCCCAAGACCAACAGTGTTCAGATGCTGGTGCCCTGGACTGAGAAGAGTCCTTTAGTCCAGGGCCTCATGTGACACAGGCCTTCCTGCCTCCATGCTGAGATGGGGCTTCCCTCCCCTGTCCTGAGAGGCGTTCTCCTTCTCTTGCTCCAGAAAGGTCCCCCCACCTGTCCTGGGCTGGCATGGGGGCTTCCCTGTTTCATACTGAGGGCCGAGGCCCTGGGTGGCTGCTGTCATGCCATCTCTTCCTCTGGCCCAATGCCAGGAGCTGGGCCCTCCTTGGGGAGAAACCTGGGTTTCCTGAGTCAAGGGACCGGAAGCGAGCCACGTTCCTGAGGCAGGAGTGGAAGGCAGAGGGCCGAGGAGGTTGGGGAGACAGAAGGACAGGCCTCTCAGGGCACTGCCTCTCCTTCCCTCCACACCTCACATTGTCCTGCCTGGGCCCTCAGAGGAGTCCTGGGTAGCCCGAGACGGGTAGCATTCCTCGGTCAAGGCGTCAGCACAGAGGGTCACAGGAGTCAGTGACCATCAGAAGAGAATGCAGTGGTCGGGAGAGGGGGTCCCCAGACTCTGAACCCCATGCTGAGCTGGGGCCTGACCCTTCACTCCTCCTGGGAGAAGGTCTCCTGTCCCCGTGGCTGCTCTGTTTCCCATGCGCAGCTCAGACTGGGCCCACACAGGTGAGAAAGGCTCCAGCTGTATCCAGTGGGCCCCAGCCCAACAGGTGCATGTTTTCCTTTCCTGCCTCCGTCCCCAGGGCCAGCCAGGGGGCAGTGAGAGAAAGGGCTGCATCAGGGGAGCCCTTTTCTCCTCTATTCCTCCCTAAACTCCACCTCCACAGTAGAGCGTCTTTCCTTCCCCTTTGCATTGCATCCTGTTTCTCCCTTGTCTCTCCTCTCCTATGTCTCACCCATCTCTCCCTCCCCTACCTTCGCCCCATTTCTGATGTCGTCCCCTCTGCCTTCCCCTTTCTGCCTCCTGAGCCCGGCCTCACTCACCTCCCTGTCCCAGCATCCTGGGCCATCCCTAAGGGCTGACCTGGTCTTGGCCAGGGCCTGGTCAGGCAAGTTGATGGACGGCCAGTGAGGTAGCAGAGCTCTGGGCTCCCACCCCATTTTCTGCTCCCTGCAGAGCCTTCCACAGTGACTTGGACAAAGGGGAGGGAGGGAGGGAGGGAGGGGAAGAAAGCCCTGGAACCTGGGCTCCCAGTGCTGCTTCGTGTGGCACTGGAGAAAAGGGAGTCAGGACAGTCTAGATGGAAGCTAACCAGGAGGAAGGAGAGGGAGGAGAGTGAGAGGGAGTGGGAGAGAGACTGTGCCACCCTGAACTGTCAGTCACTTCATTCAATTTTTGGTTTTGGACAGTGCCATCCGGGACTGTTTCCCCAAGTTGTTACGCCTGGTAAGTATGTATAATACCGTCATCATTGTCTCCTCTTACTCAAGAACATGACCTCCACACCTGCCCTTAAGTCCTTTGGGTCTTGCCTAGATTACATGCTTGTATCAGATCCTCATCCATTTTACAGGCAAGGATTCCTGAAAAAGACAAGAATATTCTCCCTGAAAATGTGTGTACACACACACACACACACACACACACACACACACACACACACACACACGTTTGCATGTAATAGTAGAGATGTCCAGCACCCCATGAGAAAGCTGCCCACTGGAATTTCCAGGCCCATTTCCCACCTGGCCTCTGATGCTTGTCTCCCTGGGCATGTTCATCTTATCGGTCATCGAGCTCCACCTCCTTGGTCTCCACTGCTGACTTCCTCTTTCCTTCTCCAGGACGGCCGAGAGTTATCTGCACCAATGATTGTTGACATTGACAGCTCTGAGATAATGAAACCCTGCAAGGTGAGGAAGAAGGACCAAGCAAGATTTGGGGTGTTGTAAGGGAGGCTTTGTCCACCGCATAGATCCAAATTGTCTTTTGATTTCAGGAAAACTTTACTGGATCTGAGACCTTAAAGCATTTAGTCCTGCAATTCCTGCAGCAGTGAGTATCCCTGGAACGCTGGGACCATGAGGAAGGGGAGGGCTGAGACAGGCTGGGCTACCCATGCACAGGTCAGCTCATGGGAGTTTTCAAGTCTCATCTGGGGCCCAGGCCACAGAGGTAGCCTGTCCTCACTGCTTCCCCACAGGTATTACTCGATCTATGACTCTGGAGATCGACAGGGTCTCCTCGGTGCTTACCACGATGAGGCCTGCTTCTCCTTGGCTATTCCCTTCGACGCCGAGGACTCAGCCCCGTGAGTATCACGACTCAGACCCTGCTCTGGGGCTGTGTGTCTCCCCAGCAGACACAGGCCAACTCCTGGAAATGCCTGCACTGGCCGGGCCACCCACTCCTGCTCCTTTTTTTCTCCTAGGAACAGCTTGCGCAAGTACTTTGAGGATAGCAGGAATATGAAAACACTCAAGGACCCCCGTAAGTGTGTGATGGGGAAGAGTGGGCAAGGTAAGGGGGTGTGATGGGAACAATCACAGGGGCCAAGGACCAGGGTGTGGCAGCCCCCTGCCCCGCCCCACCCTGCCGTTCCTTGCTTCTCTTCTCTACAGACCTGAAGGGGGAACTGCTGAGGCACACAAAACGTGACATTGTGGACTCCCTCAGTGCGTTGCCCAAAACTCAGCATGACCTCAGCTCCATCCTGGTGGACATGTGGTGCCAGACGGTGAGCACCTGCTTCCTCCCTTGGGCAGGCCCAGAGAGCCAGAGGTGGGTAGGAGGTTAAGGAGGATCCTGAGCACCTGAGCTCTTCCCTTTCAGGAATGGATGCTCTGCTTTTCTGTCAATGGGGTTTTCAAGGAAGGTGAGTGTCTGTAGAGTCCCCTCCCCAGATCCGCCACTGCTCCCTCCCCCTGGCTGGGCTCCCTCTCAGAACTCCCCCAGCTTCCCTGATTTCATTCCTTTCCTTTCCTTCCTCTTCTTCCCTCCGTGTTTTCCCACCCCCACTCTGCCCTCAAACCACCCTGCTCTGACCTAGGTCCATGCCTGTCTGCCCTGCACAGCTCAGGCGTGTGTTAAGGACATAGACTGTGGAGTTTGGCAGCTCTCATCCCAGGTCCTTACTCTGTGAACTTGTGGTTGGTTACTTAACCCTTCAGTTTCCTCATTTGCAAAATGGGGCTAATAACCTATCTCTTGGGCTACTGTGAAATAGGAATTAAGTGAACTTGTGGTTTTCACAGGGCCCCACATATGATAGGGGCCCTGTCACTGGGAGCGGATTCTTCCTGTTGCTGCCCTCCCCATTCCTGCCACATCCGCCTGACTCCAAGTGAACAATTGTCCTGGTCTGCCCCACCTTCTGTGTGAGTGTCAAGCAAGACTCTGACGGGGGATCACCGTGTGAGCATGTTAAAGCCTGTGCAACTCTAAGGTGGTGGTGTTTGTTGTCTTTGAAGTGGAAGGACAGTCTCAGGGTTCTGTTCTCGCCTTCACTCGGACCTTCATCGCTACCCCTGGCGGCAGTTCCAGGTTAGTGCTGTGTTGTGGGTGGGAGCACCCATCCAAGCTTGGGGCCCGTGTCGTGGAAATGTGGTGGGTGCAGTCCTCGGGGTGTTCTCAATGTTGTGGAAGGCCAACAGGAAGATCCAAGGAACAGTCTAGCCTAGTGTTTAAGAGTGTGGACCCTGGAGTCAGAATACAGATTCTGTTCCTCACCCCGACATTCACAAAGTGTGTGACCTTGATCAACTTATTCGACCTCTCTGTGATTCAGTGCCTTTTTCTGAAAATTGGAATAAGACTATCCACTTCGTTGGACTGTTGTACAGGGTAAATGCGTTGGGGTTAGAGCTAAAGGTCTAGTGAAGCTGGTAGACAACCTCTCCAAAGGTGGACTCTGTGGGAGGGTTAGAGGGCACCAGCCAAAAAATCTGGGAGGCAGGCACAGTTAGGGATATGGAAGGAGTTTGGTTGTTGAGTGGCAGTGGTTAAGAAGGATCCTGTTGTTGGGGGTGTGGAGTTATCTACCTGTCCAGTTTGAGGGTGCATTTTTCTTTCCTCCAGTCTGTGCATCGTGAATGATGAGCTGTTTGTGAGGGACGCCAGCCCCCAAGAGACTCAGAGTGCCTTCTCCATCCCAGTGTCCACACTCTCCTCCAGCTCTGAGCCCTCCCTCTCCCAGGAGCAGCAGGAAATGGTGCAGGCTTTCTCTGCCCAGTCTGGGATGAAACTGGAGTGGTCTCAGAAGTGAGTGCTGGGAGTACATGGGGATGGGGGGAGTTGGGACATCAGAGGAATGAGTAATGGAAACTCACATGCAATTTGGAAGAATAACTATCTGGATATTTTGCTTCCAAAAAAAAGTGGGCCCATGAAAAAGGTATTATACTTTTATACTGATATATGTAAATACTTTTTAAAATGGCATAATGCCCAGATGACATTACCTTCCATTTGTAAAATCTGAAAGAATCAACCACAACAAACTACTGATAAACCAGTTCAGCAAGGTTGAAAGATACAGCATAGAAAAATCATTTGTACTTCTATGTAGTTGCAATGGACAATCCAAAAAATGAAATTAAGAAAATAAGTCCATGTACAGTAGCATCAAAAATTATTAATAAAGTGTGTAGGAACAAATTTAAGAGAAGAAGCGCAGATCTTATGCTCTGAAATCTGCAAAACATTGCTGAAAAAAATTAAAGAAGACCTAAGTACATGGAAAGACATCCCACGTTCATAGATTGGAAGACTTAATATCATTAAGATGGCAGTACCACCCAGAACAATCTACAGATTCATTGCAGTCCCTGACAGAATCCCAACTGACTTCTTTGCAGAAATTGACAAGGTAATCCCAAAATTCATGTGGAAATGCAGTGGACCCCAAACAGCCAAAACCATCTTGAAAGAGAACAACGACGTTAGAAGACTCACACTTCCAGATTTCAGAACTTGCTACAAAACTACATTAATCAAGATTGTATGGTACCGACATAGGAACAGACGTGGGAATCGATGGAATATAATTGAGAGTCCACAGATAATCTCACATATTTGTGTCTAGTTGATTATCATTCAGGGTGCTGAAAAAATCCAATGGAGAAAAAAAAATAGTCTTTTTTAGCAAGTGGTGCTGGGAGACGTGGCTATCCACTCGCAAAAACAATTAATTTTGACCCCTAACTCACATCATGTGCAAACACTGGCAGAAAATGGATCAATGACCTAAAATAAGAGCTAGAACTGTAAAACACTGTGAGTGTACATCTTCATTACCTTGAATTAGGCAACCGTTTCTTACATATGAAACCAAAAGCACAAGCAACCAAAGAAAAAAATAGGTAAATTGGACTTCATCTAAATTAAAAGCTTTTGTGCATCAGCAGACACTATCAAGAAAGCAGAAAACCGACTGATGGGAACAAGGGAAAATATTTGCAAATCACATCGCTGACAAGAAGAACCCTTACAACTCAACAACAAAGAGACAAGCCACCCAATTAAAAAATGGGGAAATGATTTGAATAGACGTTTCTCCAAAGAAGATGTACAAATGACCAAGAAGCGCGTGAAAATCTTCTCAACATCATTAGTCATTAGGGAAACGCATGTCGAAACCACAGTGAGTTACCACTTCATAGCCACTACGATAGCTTTAGTCAGTAAAAGGAAACATTACAAATGTCGGTGAGAATGCAGAGAAATTGGAAATCTCATGTATTACTACTGGGACCATAAAACGGAGCAGTTGCTGGGCAAAAGATTTTGGTAATTCCTCAAAATCTTAAACATGGAGTTACCACATGATCCGGTAATCCCTCTCCTAAGTGTATACCAAAAGAAATGAAAATATATGCCCGTTCAACAACTTGCACATGAATTTCCATAGTGGCGTTATTCCAAATAGCCAAAAAGTGGAAACACATCGATTGACCTTTAGCTGAATGGATAATGTGGTACATCCATATGGTGGAATATTATTGGAATATTATTCATTCATGAAAAAGGATGTAGTTGTGATATACGCTATGACGTGGATGAACCCTGAAAACATTATGTGCTAAGTGAGAGCAGCCAGTCACAAAAAGCCACATAATTATATGATTCCATTCATATGAAGTGTTCAGAATAGCCAGATCCGTAGAGACTGAAAGCAGAGTAGTGGTTGCCAAGATCTGGGGAAGAGGGAGAACAGGGAGTGATCTCTAACAGTTAAGGAGTTTCTTTTTGAGGTGATAAAAATAGTTTGGAATTAGATAGTTGTGATGGTCGCACAATCTTGTGAATAGACTTAAAAGCACTGAATTGTACACCTTAAAATGGTGACTGCTACGGTATGTGCATTATATCTCAATTAAAAAGAAACGTATTATTGAATTTCCACTTGTTATTTCTTGAACATCTTTCTTTATCAATATGTATTAAGCTCTCTTGTTCATTTGAATACCCCTGTGTTTCTGATTTGAATTCCAGTGGGTATTAATGTCAGGGATAGGCGTTTTGGTTTTCCCTAGGCCTTTTTTCATTGTTACAATAGTGCTCATATTGGTACATGTGACCCACCAAAAAGGTAGCATAGATTAAGGGTGGCGTTGCATAGTCAGCGTGTCTGTCCTGGGGTAGTAATGGAGAGCACCTGTTCTTCTCCCACCCCAGGTGCCTTCAGGACAATGAGTGGAACTACACTAGAGCTGGTCAGGTCTTCACTATGCTCCAGGTGAGGTCTGGGAATCAAGTGGGTAAAAGACAGCTGTCTCTGGGTCGTCAGGAGGGCCAAGAAGATGGAGGCCGGGTAGTGTGGGGATGGAACCCAGGGCACCTGGCTTTATTAACATCCCAACTCCTGTTCTTTACTTTCTGTAGACCGAGGGCAAGATCCCAGCGGAGGCCTTCAAGCAAATCTCCTAAAAGGAGCCCTTCGATGTCTTCTTTGTCTTCGTTCACATCCTCTTTGTTTCCTTTTTTCACCAGCGTAAGGCCTGGCTGACCAGGAAGCCAGAGTTAACTTGCAGGCCGCATGACATAACCACCCAGAGAGCCAGTTGCTCTGTGTATTCGCCCCACTCATGATCACCGTTTTATTTTCATAATAAAGAGTGACGTTACATGTTGTATGTTGTGTGCCCTGGATTGCTCTTCCCCTGCCCCAACCGTGAGCCAGCGGGGCCAGGACTGAAAGCACTGCATCCCTGTTCATCCCTGGCTGGCCTTAGCAGATACATCAATCTGGCTTGCCTTCATAGGTAATTTTGTCAATAAATCCTGATGAGAAAGGACACACGCTCCTTCCAGAGATTGGCCTTGAGAGACAGTGGGACTCTGTCAGATGCTCGACCTGGAGGCCCACAGAAGCAGGCATGTTACCTTGGCACACCAGGGGCTTCCATCCACCGTCCCAACCCCTCCCTTTCCCGAAGGTGCACTTTTCAAGGAGGAGTCTCAGGGTAGCACCTGCGGTGGGGGTGATGAGGGGAGACTCAGCCCATCTGCCCAGCACGCTCCTCAGAGAGCTGACACCGGGCACTCCATGTCCATGTTCTTGAAGGGGTTCAGCCATTTATTTTCACTTCTAAACAAACAGTGGTAGCACACAATCTCACCCTATGGTCAGTTCTCAACAACTGGCATTTATAGCAGTTCCGAATTGCAGGCAAGAGTTGAACGGAACATTTGCGCAATTTATTGTCCACACTTCTGTGATGTACTGGCACATACCTTAAAAACATTATGCTAACTAAAATAAGTCAGATGCAAAAGGTCATATACTGTATGATTCCATTTGTATGACATGTCCAGAATAAGCATAGCCATAGTGACAGAAAGGACATTAGCTGTTTTTTTAGGGTTGATGACCCCTACTGATAAACAAAGCTAAAAGTTAGAAATATTTTCTTTCGTTGTCTCTCTCTATATATATACACACCCATATATGTGTATACACACACACACATATATATACACATACACACAAAATGTATATGCTGATTTATAATTTATGTAACTGAATTAACACCATAACATAGATACAGGAAAAGGAAAATACAAAACAGTTACTTGTTTTTGGCAGAAATTTTACATTAATTTTATAATCAGGTGAAGTAAAATAATATTTTTGAAAACACAGGATAAGCCTGTTTGTGAAGCAAACCAAAAAAATAACATGTTAGAAATGTGTTATATTACTTGGAAAATATGCTGTTACATGAAAAAGGCATGTTGTAAAGAGATGTTATGACAAGATTACATTTTCCTTTGAAAATATATCTCTATATATTTATTATATGTCCATACCTCACACATATGTATGTGTGTATACACACACATGCAAAGTTATTTCAGCTGAGAGTGTAGCTGAAGGGAACATGCTATGGTTTAAGACACTGTATGCTATGGAGGAAAGTCAATTCCAATAGTTTGTTATAAGAGCTCACATATTTTGAATTAAGGCATTCTGGTAAGAACATGATTTATTTAAGTTAATGTTTCACTTTTCTAAATATATAGATCTACATATGAAACCTTTTTTGCCTATGGTAACTAAATAATTCATCCCTATTTGCATTCTCCATTTCGACTGAGGTAGACAGCCCTCACTTTCACGATTAAATTGCATTCAAACTCTTCGGGCAAGAAAGTCAACGGATCATTCTTTTCATAATTAAAGGCAGAGTGCATGTTTTACTTCCAGTAATGGCAAAGTAAGTCACATTGAACCAAACCTCCCATAGTTAGCAATTATAAAGTGTGGGAAACAAATAACTATCTAAAAGCACTTGAGGACACTAGAACTTACTCCTTATATCTAACTGTATGTTTGTACCCGTTAACCAATGGTATCCCATTGTGCATATATGCCACATTTTGTTTATCCATTCATCAATTGATGGCCACTTAAGTTGATTCCCTATCTTGGCTATTGTGAATAGTGCTGCAATAAACATAGGGGCACAGGTATCCCTTTGATATACCAATTTCCTTTCTTTTGGATAAATGCCCAGTAGTGTGATTACTGGATCATATGGTAGTTCTATGTTTTGTTGTTTGAGAAACCTCCATACTGTTTTGATAGCACAGTAGGCTTACTATAGTTAACAATTTATTGTATATTTCAAAATAGCTAGAAGATTTGAAATACTCCCAACACAAAGAAATTATAAATGTTCTAGGCAATGGATATTTTAAATACCCTAACTAGATCATTATACATTACATGTATGCACCAAAACATCACATGTACCCCATAAATGTGTATAATCATTATGTGTCAATAAAGCTTTTTTTAAAATTTCCCATTAATACCTACTTGTCTCCTTGGAATATTTATGAGATTATCATAGTACATACTTCTATATCATGGTTTGCTTAGAGCATTGTATGATGTATACATTTTCATACCTTAATAATGACATTTGTGCATTCTTGTTGCTTCATGCTAAGATTTAGTGATGCTTATTTTCTGTAACTGTGTCACAGAATAATTAACATTTATTGTTCATTATTTTAAAGCACTTGAGAAAGATTGAAAGCAAGCAGAGATTGGAGAGAAGTTGACATTTGGAAGAGGAACTGTTTCTGGGTGCCTGCTTTTACGGCTTTTTGCCTTGTTACATGTGGAGTGGCTAAAACTCAGATAAATCTGTAGTCCCTCACCGGGGACCCACCCCTTTCTGCCCGGGAACGTGTCTGCCTCCTGCTGCCGTTCATGTTGCCCAGGCTGTAGGTGCCAAGGGACACCCTGCAGGCCAGCACTGAGCTGCCCTCAGCCACCCCTTGGCTTCCCTCCTATGCTCGTCAGTGCCCAAAGTCTGGGCTGCCAGTCCCATGGACCAGAGCAGGAACTTGTGGTGCTCTTTCTGGGGACTGGCAGCCCAGACTTGGGCTGGGATCGGGCTGCCAGTCCTTCGGACTGGAGTTGGAACTTGTGGTGCCCTTTCTGGGCCCCCCCATGGCCACCCATGGACCAATTGGCATGCACTTCCTCCCCTCTGAGGCCCATAAAAGCCCTGGGATACGCCAGAGCTGAGCAGACGTTGGGACGACCAGCTGCAGAGAGGAGCAACCCATCCTAGGGTCTCCTCTCTGCTGAGAGCTGCAGAGACGGTGAAGAGACAATGGGGAGATGACGGGATGACCTGCCTGCAGAGAGGAGCCACCCACTCTCTAGGGCCTCCTCTCTGCTGAGAGCTGTGCAGATGATGGGATGACCAGCTGCAGAGAGGAGCTACCCTCTCTGCTGATAGCTGAACACTTGTCAGGTTGACTTGCCTAACAGAGAGAAGCTACCCTCTATGCTAGCAGCTGAACAGTCATTGAGACACCCTGGGTGCAGAAAGGAGCTGCTCCCTTCAGGTATCCTCTGAGCTGTTCTATTGCTTAATAACGCTCCTCTTCATCTTGACCACCCTCCACTTGTCTGCATACATTATTCTTCCTGGGCACAGGATAAGAACTCAGGACCCAAAGGATCTGTAACACAAACAGGGCTGAGACATGCCCCTTACTCACCATGTTGCAGGCGAAGAGAAGGAAAGAAGAGCTGCGGCCGTTTGGGGAGCCCAGACTGAGGAGTTCACTGAGCCAGGGCTGTGACTCTGTCTTTAAGGCACTGCAGTTCCTGGCGTCTCCAAGCTTCCAGGCACCACAGCGTTCCCTGGTGCCAACTGCGGAAGCCGTGGTGCAGCTGGTCAAGTTGCAGCCTAGTGGAGAGCTGACCCATGCTGGCACCTGGAGCTCCCCACCCGCTGCAGCAGCCGGCGTTTCTGACTGTGCAGTGGTTGGACAACACACTTGCTCACACACCCCTCGCTGCTCTGTGCAGTCTCCCGTGGCAGGCGTGTGATCCAGGCCGGTAGCATGGGCTGAGTGCAGCCTGCCAGGTCGTGTGGGTGGAATGAGTCCAGTGGGCCCAAGAAAAATTCAAGCAAAGGTGCCACCGGCCACAGAGGTTTCCAGCCAGAAAAGTGACACCCCAAAGATCCCGTAACAGCATGAACATCATAGAGTGTACTTGCACAAAACTAGATGGCATAGCCTACTACACACCTAGGCTATATGCTATAGCCTATTCCTCCTAGGCTACAACCCTGTACAGCATGTTACTGTACTGAATACTTTAAGCAATGGTAACACAATGCTAAGTGTTTGTGTATATAAACATAGAAGAGGTTCAATAAAAATATGGTATAAAAGATACAAAATAGTCACCTGTATAGAACAGCTCCATTATAATCTGATAGAACTACTGTCATATATGTGGTCCATCGTTAACTGAAACACTGTGTGGAGAGAGAGAGAAAGGGTGGGGGGGGGGAGAGAGACAGAGAGAGAGACAGAGAGAGAGAGAGAGAGAGAGAGAGAGAGAGAGAGAGAGAGAGAGAGAGAGAGAAGCAGTAATGCTCATTGTTAACGAGAAATCCTAAACAGCACATTTAGGTTCATTGATTTTCTTCCCAGATAATGGAGCGGAAAAACAATGGTACTCTGCGTAATTATAGGCTTTGAGTTCCTGGACATTAATTTACAAGTTTATTTCTCTAGGGAAAGTTACTTAACTTCCCATAACCCCTGTACCCTGATCTGAATAATATCAACAATGAACAGTAACTTGAATAGCTGTAAGAATTAAATTAGATAAATTACCTGTTGATTAAAATCCTTGTGCAAACATCAATAATCTTTTGCAGGCCACCTTCCAGAGAGAGCAACAACTCTGTTTTCACGTAAGCCTTGCTTAACACCTCAGGGACCAGCTCAACCATGTGGCTCCTACACCCAGGTTTACTGGCACAAGGTTTTTATTCCTATACTGAATGTCATGTTGAGGGAGTACCCAGGTGGACACGATTCTAGGACAGCTTAAAACAATCACTCCTTAGGCTTTGGAAGCCCATCATCTAAAAGGGAGGATAATGGGCATATTGTGAGGAAGGAAAGAGAGAGAAGCCCATTCCTGCTCATGACTTGATGTGTGACCCTGAAAAAGCATAGTGTTCTGTGGGTCTATCCTCGATCATCTGTAAAATGGGAATAAGGTTACCTTCCTCAGAAAGCTCTGGTGGAGAAAAAAGGAGAAATCCTATAGAAATGCCTGGCACATTGTAAGATTTGGAAAATCATTAGTACTGCCCATTTCACTTCCTCCCATAAGAGAGATGTCTTTAAAAAACTATAGAGCATATCTATCTTAGAGAACACCTGGAAATATAGCCAGAAAAGAGAAATATACAGATATTTACCTAATGTATGAGTTTTTGGTGTCATTTCTGTGTCTTGGGAAAAGCAAGGAATTTTAAGGAGAAGAAAATAATTTGCTTTTATTTCAGGTGATTTCCAATCTTCTTATTTCCTTTCTAGTTTGATACCAGAGAAGCATTTCCCACCAAGTCTCTAAAAAAGAGCATAAATGAGAATAAAGCAATATTGGCCCCCATGGTGAACCAGAGGAACTTGGGTGAGTCCCTCCTCCTGTGCTGGCCTCAGCTCTAACAGAGAAGAAGATGCAATACAGAAACAGTGGTTGTGGGTGTGGGGTTTGTAGAGTGAGATACATGTGGATTTGTCCTTTAGTTGAGAGACACTTAATCTTGAGTAAGCAATTTCTTTCTCTGGATTTCACCTTTCTTCGTGGGCTATATGGGAATTGGGATGATACTTGCCCCTTAATGTTGACATGAGGATTAAATGGATCATTGCATTGAAAGCAAGCAGAGCAATGATATATTAGTCCATTTTCACACTACTATAGAGAACTACACGAGACTGGGCAATTTATAAAGAAAAGAGATTTAATCGACTCACAGTTCTGTAGGCTGTACGGGATGCATGGCTGGGGAGGCCTCAGAAAACTTGCAATTATAGCAGAAGGCAAAGGGGAAGTAAGGCACATCTTACATAGTGGCAGGAGAGACAGACAGAGAGAGAGAGACAGAGAGAGAGAGAAGAAAGTGTCACACTTTTAAACCATCAGATCTTTTGAGAACTCACTATCAATCATGAGAACAGAAAGGGGGAAAGCTGCCACCTTGATTCAATCACCTCCCACCAGGCCCCTCTCCTGAAACTTGGGGATTATAATTTAACATGAGATTTGTGTGGGGACACAGAGACAAACCATATCAAATGCCCAGCATCTTCTAGTGATGAATACACGTTTGCATCATTCATTGTGTTTATTGTTATGACTCCCAACCATCCAAAGGGGGAGTCATGGTTGTAGAATATTCCAATGTAAGAATGAGCCATATGTATTTTTTTTTGAACTAATGGTGACGAACATTTTTGTTTTTCCTACAGCTTTGCTCTCACAGACAATGCTGAAGTTACCATGATTACAGATGAGGCCATGTACGGACATGCCAGACATTCCCTAGTTCCTTGCTGCTCAAAGTGTGATCCATGAAATAGTAGCTTCAGTATTACCTGGTATATTAGGGATCTACCAAGAAACAGATCCAACAAGGGGTGGGTGGGTGTGTTTTTTTTTTTTTGTGTGTGTGTGTGTGTGTGTGTGTGTGTGTGTGTGTGTACTTTTTTAGAAATTGGCTCCCATGAATGTGGAGCCTGGAAAGCCTGCAGGGAAGGCTGGCAGGCTGGAGACCCAGTGAAGAGCTGCAGTTCAAGTTGAAGGCAGTTTGCTGGCAGAATTCCCTCTTCCCTCAAGGGAGGTAAATCTTTTTATTCCTGAAGGCCTTCAACTGACTGGATAAGGCCAACCCACATTGTGGAGGGTAATCTGCTTTACTCAAAGTCTACACATCTAAATGGCGATCTCATCTAAAAATACCTTCACAGAAACAGTTGGAATAATGTTGGACCAAATATCTGGGCAGGTGGATAGGTATGTGGCCTACCTAAGTAGGCCTAAATTGACACATAAAATTAACCATCATACCTGGGATCCTGTTACAAATGCAGATTTTGAGGCCGTGCCACAGACAATCACATCCCCAAGCCCCCACAAACTGTGTCTTCCTGTCATTACATCACCACCTTTCTTTGATGCAGGTTAGAGTGCTAAGAACACCCAGACGCCACTTCTCCCCACTTTATTTTATTTTGGTGGGAGTGAGGAACAGTGCCTAACCTTGCATGACCTAGGTTTGAGGTTTCTGCTCTTGGATATGGTCATTGAAGGGGAGAAGAGTTCATATCCAACCACTGGCTTTCTCCAGCACAGGGGTAACAGGAGGGTGGGATCATAAGGAGTGCTGCATGGAGGGGAACTCTGAGAGCATTAAGGGAGTAACGCCATTAAGGCCTCATGAGCAGACAACTAGGATGAATGGAATCCATATTTGCAAAGATCAGCAGCAGTTATGCACTAGGGTTGAGGGCAGGAGCTATAGGCAGGAACCCCAGGGGCAAGGGAATCAGTTGGAGGCAAGTTCTGGGACAAACTATTAGGAGTGCAGATGAATACACAGGAGCCAGTGGTATTCTGAGGCAAGGCACAAAAGTTACTTGGAGATGAGGGATAGAAAAGGGTATCATCGAGGCCACTCACCCTGGAGTTCCTGCAGTTGCTTCTGGACTCCTTCCACATGGAGGTTCCTGTGCTCTGATGAGGACAGGGAGGGGTCCACCACCCACCCACACCAGCAACCCTTGTAAGAAGTGCGACTTTGCTGGGTGACTGTAATCCCAGCTACTCTTGAGGCTGAGGCTGAAGGACTGCTTGAGCCCAGGAGTTTGCACCCAGGAGTTAGAGTCCAGCCTGGGCAACATAATGAGACCCCAACTCTTAAAAAAAAAAAAGTACACCCTGTTGGAGGTGTCTATAAACTTGATGCCATCATATGCAATGGTCAGGAAAACAAGTGACATATGGGAAATAATGTCTCTTCTCAGGGATGAGTCCTTATGAATTCCACAGCCCCAGCCACCCTGCCACCCTGTCCCTAAGGAGAGTGTGCCAAGGCCCAAGGAAAAGAACAGAGCAGCTGTGGATGGACTCTCCTGGCTGTGGCTGCCATATGCTGCTTTCTGTCCTAATCAAAGTTTCCCCTCCACACTCCACACAATTAGCACATAAATGAAAAATGTCAAGCACAAAAGAAAGTCATCACTGCAGATCTACATAAAATTATAGCATGATGACATGAATAGCTTTATGTTAATGACTTTGTTAACTAAAATGTAAAGGATATAAAACTGTATCTGCATTATGATTACTTTTACATAAAAGTGTGTGCATATATGTATTTATGTGCACATATATATGTATTCAAGTATTTATGACTGAATTGTTCTCAATGATTCTGAAAAATGGCTATGTCAATTTAAATGCTCGGAAACAATATATGTGAGTACTCATATCTCCTCCCTCCAACTTCACAAATCATCTTGGGAAGCATACACTTTGCCTCACCATTTAAACTCCCAAGATTGTGTCCTAATGGACCATTTGCAGAGAGACGTGTGTGTGTGTGTGTGTGTGTGTGTGTGTGTGTGTGTGTGTATAGAGGTAGAGCGCATGAGACATGAGTGAGTTCAGGTGTCAGAGTTAGCATGTGCTGGGAGCACAGGACCACAGGAAATCGTGGGAATTGGCAGGAGGATAAGTGACTGGAAGACGAAGGCGTCTGAGCTGGCTAGGGAAGGAGGTCAAGGCTGTGGAAGCCTCACGTACAGAGAGGAAGTAGAGGGGCCATGTGATGGGTTCCATGGGTCCTATCTACAAAGGACCCCTGGCAGCTCTGAGAGCCTGAGCTGAACAGACACTGTGGTTGATGGGTAACATGGGAGATGATCTCTAGTCCCCACGATGAGTCTGAGAAGCACACAGTGTGGTCTCTGTTCCCTGGGTGAGAGGACCAAGGCTTAGAGAGGTACAGGAGCTTGTCTTTGGCTATTGAGGCACTACAGGGAAGAACAAGGTTGGCATTATTCTTTTTGTAACGGCAACTATCCCCTTAGTTCCGAGTTTTATGAAATTCACACTCCAACATATGGCTCCCTAATGTACATGTACATAAAGAACTGAAAAGTGGCAAGTGGTAGGAAGGCGGCAAGTGGCAGGAAATAACGTATGCCAAACACGAAAGTGGAGGCATAATTTGTCAACTGGTGGTACCTCTCCTATGTCCCATTTATAGGACTGTGACTTGAAAACGTCACACTGCTATTATTTTAATTTCAAAAAGTATGCCTGCTGATTGCCTAACATGCAAGCATCACAGAAGTGTGGACAATAAATTGCGCAAATGTTCCGTTCAACTCTTGCCTGCAATTCGGAACTGCTATAAATGCCAGTTGTTGAGAACTGACCATAGGGTGAGATTGTGTGCTACCACTGTTTGTTTAGAAGTGAAAATAAATGGCTGAACCCCTTCAAGAACATGGACATGGAGTGCCCGGTGTCAGCTCTCTGAGGAGCGTGCTGGGCAGATGGGCTGAGTCTCCCCTCATCACCCCCACCGCAGGTGCTACCCTGAGACTCCTCCTTGAAAAGTGCACCTTCGGGAAAGGGAGGGGTTGGGACGGTGGATGGAAGCCCCTGGTGTGCCAAGGTAACATGCCTGCTTCTGTGGGCCTCCAGGTCGAGCATCTGACAGAGTCCCACTGTCTCTCAAGGCCAATCTCTGGAAGGAGCGTGTGTCCTTTCTCATCAGGATTTATTGACAAAATTACCTATGAAGGCAAGCCAGATTGATGTATCTGCTAAGGCCAGCCAGGGATGAACAGGGATGCAGTGCTTTCAGTCCTGGCCCCGCTGGCTCACGGTTGGGGCAGGGGAAGAGCAATCCAGGGCACACAACATACAACATGTAACGTCACTCTTTATTATGAAAATAAAACGGTGATCATGAGTGGGGCGAATACACAGAGCAACTGGCTCTCTGGGTGGTTATGTCATGCGGCCTGCAAGTTAACTCTGGCTTCCTGGTCAGCCAGGCCTTACGCTGGTGAAAAAAGGAAACAAAGAGGATGTGAACGAAGACAAAGAAGACATCGAAGGGCTCCTTTTAGGAGATTTGCTTGAAGGCCTCCGCTGGGATCTTGCCCTCGGTCTACAGAAAGTAAAGAACAGGAGTTGGGATGTTAATAAAGCCAGGTGCCCTGGGTTCCATCCCCACACTACCCGGCCTCCATCTTCTTGGCCCTCCTGACGACCCAGAGACAGCTGTCTTTTACCCACTTGATTCCCAGACCTCACCTGGAGCATAGTGAAGACCTGACCAGCTCTAGTGTAGTTCCACTCATTGTCCTGAAGGCACCTGGGGTGGGAGAAGAACAGGTGCTCTCCATTACTACCCCAGGACAGACACGCTGACTATGCAACGCCACCCTTAATCTATGCTACCTTTTTGGTGGGTCACATGTACCAATATGAGCACTATTGTAACAATGAAAAAAGGCCTAGGGAAAACCAAAACGCCTATCCCTGACATTAATACCCACTGGAATTCAAATCAGAAACACAGGGGTATTCAAATGAACAAGAGAGCTTAATACATATTGATAAAGAAAGATGTTCAAGAAATAACAAGTGGAAATTCAATAATACGTTTCTTTTTAATTGAGATATAATGCACATACCGTAGCAGTCACCATTTTAAGGTGTACAATTCAGTGCTTTTAAGTCTATTCACAAGATTGTGCGACCATCACAACTATCTAATTCCAAACTATTTTTATCACCTCAAAAAGAAACTCCTTAACTGTTAGAGATCACTCCCTGTTCTCCCTCTTCCCCAGATCTTGGCAACCACTACTCTGCTTTCAGTCTCTACGGATCTGGCTATTCTGAACACTTCATATGAATGGAATCATATAATTATGTGGCTTTTTGTGACTGGCTGCTCTCACTTAGCACATAATGTTTTCAGGGTTCATCCACGTCATAGCGTATATCACAACTACATCCTTTTTCATGAATGAATAATATTCCAATAATATTCCACCATATGGATGTACCACATTATCCATTCAGCTAAAGGTCAATCGATGTGTTTCCACTTTTTGGCTATTTGGAATAACGCCACTATGGAAATTCATGTGCAAGTTGTTGAACGGGCATATATTTTCATTTCTTTTGGTATACACTTAGGAGAGGGATTACCGGATCATGTGGTAACTCCATGTTTAAGATTTTGAGGAATTACCAAAATCTTTTGCCCAGCAACTGCTCCGTTTTATGGTCCCAGTAGTAATACATGAGATTTCCAATTTCTCTGCATTCTCACCGACATTTGTAATGTTTCCTTTTACTGACTAAAGCTATCGTAGTGGCTATGAAGTGGTAACTCACTGTGGTTTCGACATGCGTTTCCCTAATGACTAATGATGTTGAGAAGATTTTCACGCGCTTCTTGGTCATTTGTACATCTTCTTTGGAGAAACGTCTATTCAAATCATTTCCCCATTTTTTAATTGGGTGGCTTGTCTCTTTGTTGTTGAGTTGTAAGGGTTCTTCTTGTCAGCGATGTGATTTGCAAATATTTTCCCTTGTTCCCATCAGTCGGTTTTCTGCTTTCTTGATAGTGTCTGCTGATGCACAAAAGCTTTTAATTTAGATGAAGTCCAATTTACCTATTTTTTTCTTTGGTTGCTTGTGCTTTTGGTTTCATATGTAAGAAACGGTTGCCTAATTCAAGGTAATGAAGATGTACACTCACAGTGTTTTACAGTTCTAGCTCTTATTTTAGGTCATTGATCCATTTTCTGCCAGTGTTTGCACATGATGTGAGTTAGGGGTCAAAATTAATTGTTTTTGCGAGTGGATAGCCACGTCTCCCAGCACCACTTGCTAAAAAAGACTATTTTTTTTTCTCCATTGGATTTTTTCAGCACCCTGAATGATAATCAACTAGACACAAATATGTGAGATTATCTGTGGACTCTCAATTATATTCCATCGATTCCCACGTCTGTTCCTATGTCGGTACCATACAATCTTGATTAATGTAGTTTTGTAGCAAGTTCTGAAATCTGGAAGTGTGAGTCTTCTAACGTCGTTGTTCTCTTTCAAGATGGTTTTGGCTGTTTGGGGTCCACTGCATTTCCACATGAATTTTGGGATTACCTTGTCAATTTCTGCAAAGAAGTCAGTTGGGATTCTGTCAGGGACTGCAATGAATCTGTAGATTGTTCTGGGTGGTACTGCCATCTTAATGATATTAAGTCTTCCAATCTATGAACGTGGGATGTCTTTCCATGTACTTAGGTCTTCTTTAATTTTTTTCAGCAATGTTTTGCAGATTTCAGAGCATAAGATCTGCGCTTCTTCTCTTAAATTTGTTCCTACACACTTTATTAATAATTTTTGATGCTACTGTACATGGACTTATTTTCTTAATTTCATTTTTTGGATTGTCCATTGCAACTACATAGAAGTACAAATGATTTTTCTATGCTGTATCTTTCAACCTTGCTGAACTGGTTTATCAGTAGTTTGTTGTGGTTGATTCTTTCAGATTTTACAAATGGAAGGTAATGTCATCTGGGCATTATGCCATTTTAAAAAGTATTTACATATATCAGTATAAAAGTATAATACCTTTTTCATGGGCCCACTTTTTTTTGGAAGCAAAATATCCAGATAGTTATTCTTCCAAATTGCATGTGAGTTTCCATTACTCATTCCTCTGATGTCCCAACTCCCCCCATCCCCATGTACTCCCAGCACTCACTTCTGAGACCACTCCAGTTTCATCCCAGACTGGGCAGAGAAAGCCTGCACCATTTCCTGCTGCTCCTGGGAGAGGGAGGGCTCAGAGCTGGAGGAGAGTGTGGACACTGGGATGGAGAAGGCACTCTGAGTCTCTTGGGGGCTGGCGTCCCTCACAAACAGCTCATCATTCACGATGCACAGACTGGAGGAAAGAAAAATGCACCCTCAAACTGGACAGGTAGATAACTCCACACCCCCAACAACAGGATCCTTCTTAACCACTGCCACTCAACAACCAAACTCCTTCCATATCCCTAACTGTGCCTGCCTCCCAGATTTTTTGGCTGGTGCCCTCTAACCCTCCCACAGAGTCCACCTTTGGAGAGGTTGTCTACCAGCTTCACTAGACCTTTAGCTCTAACCCCAACGCATTTACCCTGTACAACAGTCCAACGAAGTGGATAGTCTTATTCCAATTTTCAGAAAAAGGCACTGAATCACAGAGAGGTCGAATAAGTTGATCAAGGTCACACACTTTGTGAATGTCGGGGTGAGGAACAGAATCTGTATTCTGACTCCAGGGTCCACACTCTTAAACACTAGGCTAGACTGTTCCTTGGATCTTCCTGTTGGCCTTCCACAACATTGAGAACACCCCGAGGACTGCACCCACCACATTTCCACGACACGGGCCCCAAGCTTGGATGGGTGCTCCCACCCACAACACAGCACTAACCTGGAACTGCCGCCAGGGGTAGCGATGAAGGTCCGAGTGAAGGCGAGAACAGAACCCTGAGACTGTCCTTCCACTTCAAAGACAACAAACACCACCACCTTAGAGTTGCACAGGCTTTAACATGCTCACACGGTGATCCCCCGTCAGAGTCTTGCTTGACACTCACACAGAAGGTGGGGCAGACCAGGACAATTGTTCACTTGGAGTCAGGCGGATGTGGCAGGAATGGGGAGGGCAGCAACAGGAAGAATCCGCTCCCAGTGACAGGGCCCCTATCATATGTGGGGCCCTGTGAAAACCACAAGTTCACTTAATTCCTATTTCACAGTAGCCCAAGAGATAGGTTATTAGCCCCATTTTGCAAATGAGGAAACTGAAGGGTTAAGTAACCAACCACAAGTTCACAGAGTAAGGACCTGGGATGAGAGCTGCCAAACTCCACAGTCTATGTCCTTAACACACGCCTGAGCTGTGCAGGGCAGACAGGCATGGACCTAGGTCAGAGCAGGGTGGTTTGAGGGCAGAGTGGGGGTGGGAAAACACGGAGGGAAGAAGAGGAAGGAAAGGAAAGGAATGAAATCAGGGAAGCTGGGGGAGTTCTGAGAGGGAGCCCAGCCAGGGGGAGGGAGCAGTGGCGGATCTGGGGAGGGGACTCTACAGACACTCACCTTCCTTGAAAACCCCATTGACAGAAAAGCAGAGCATCCATTCCTGAAAGGGAAGAGCTCAGGTGCTCAGGATCCTCCTTAACCTCCTACCCACCTCTGGCTCTCTGGGCCTGCCCAAGGGAGGAAGCAGGTGCTCACCGTCTGGCACCACATGTCCACCAGGATGGAGCTGAGGTCATGCTGAGTTTTGGGCAACGCACTGAGGGAGTCCACAATGTCACGTTTTGTGTGCCTCAGCAGTTCCCCCTTCAGGTCTGTAGAGAAGAGAAGCAAGGAACGGCAGGGTGGGGCGGGGCAGGGGGCTGCCACACCCTGGTCCTTGGCCCCTGTGATTGTTCCCATCACACCCCCTTACCTTGCCCACTCTTCCCCATCACACACTTACGGGGGTCCTTGAGTGTTTTCATATTCCTGCTATCCTCAAAGTACTTGCGCAAGCTGTTCCTAGGAGAAAAAAAGGAGCAGGAGTGGGTGGCCCGGCCAGTGCAGGCATTTCCAGGAGTTGGCCTGTGTCTGCTGGGGAGACACACAGCCCCAGAGCAGGGTCTGAGTCGTGATACTCACGGGGCTGAGTCCTCGGCGTCGAAGGGAATAGCCAAGGAGAAGCAGGCCTCATCGTGGTAAGCACCGAGGAGACCCTGTCGATCTCCAGAGTCATAGATCGAGTAATACCTGTGGGGAAGCAGTGAGGACAGGCTACCTCTGTGGCCTGGGCCCCAGATGAGACTTGAAAACTCCCATGAGCTGACCTGTGCATGGGTAGCCCAGCCTGTCTCAGCCCTCCCCTTCCTCATGGTCCCAGCGTTCCAGGGATACTCACTGCTGCAGGAATTGCAGGACTAAATGCTTTAAGGTCTCAGATCCAGTAAAGTTTTCCTGAAATCAAAAGACAATTTGGATCTATGCGGTGGACAAAGCCTCCCTTACAACACCCCAAATCTTGCTTGGTCCTTCTTCCTCACCTTGCAGGGTTTCATTATCTCAGAGCTGTCAATGTCAACAATCATTGGTGCAGATAACTCTCGGCCGTCCTGGAGAAGGAAAGAGGAAGTCAGCAGTGGAGACCAAGGAGGTGGAGCTCGATGACCGATAAGATGAACATGCCCAGGGAGACAAGCATCAGAGGCCAGGTGGGAAATGGGCCTGGAAATTCCAGTGGGCAGCTTTCTCATGGGGTGCTGGACATCTCTACTATTACATGCAAACGTGTGTGTGTGTGTGTGTGTGTGTGTGTGTGTGTGTGTGTGTGTGTACACACATTTTCAGGGAGAATATTCTTGTCTTTTTCAGGAATCCTTGCCTGTAAAATGGATGAGGATCTGATACAAGCATGTAATCTAGGCAAGACCCAAAGGACTTAAGGGCAGGTGTGGAGGTCATGTTCTTGAGTAAGAGGAGACAATGATGACGGTATTATACATACTTACCAGGCGTAACAACTTGGGGAAACAGTCCCGGATGGCACTGTCCAAAACCAAAAATTGAATGAAGTGACTGACAGTTCAGGGTGGCACAGTCTCTCTCCCACTCCCTCTCACTCTCCTCCCTCTCCTTCCTCCTGGTTAGCTTCCATCTAGACTGTCCTGACTCCCTTTTCTCCAGTGCCACACGAAGCAGCACTGGGAGCCCAGGTTCCAGGGCTTTCTTCCCCTCCCTCCCTCCCTCCCTCCCCTTTGTCCAAGTCACTGTGGAAGGCTCTGCAGGGAGCAGAAAATGGGGTGGGAGCCCAGAGCTCTGCTACCTCACTGGCCGTCCATCAACTTGCCTGACCAGGCCCTGGCCAAGACCAGGTCAGCCCTTAGGGATGGCCCAGGATGCTGGGACAGGGAGGTGAGTGAGGCCGGGCTCAGGAGGCAGAAAGGGGAAGGCAGAGGGGACGACATCAGAAATGGGGCGAAGGTAGGGGAGGGAGAGATGGGTGAGACATAGGAGAGGAGAGACAAGGGAGAAACAGGATGCAATGCAAAGGGGAAGGAAAGACGCTCTACTGTGGAGGTGGAGTTTAGGGAGGAATAGAGGAGAAAAGGGCTCCCCTGATGCAGCCCTTTCTCTCACTGCCCCCTGGCTGGCCCTGGGGACGGAGGCAGGAAAGGAAAACATGCACCTGTTGGGCTGGGGCCCACTGGATACAGCTGGAGCCTTTCTCACCTGTGTGGGCCCAGTCTGAGCTGCGCATGGGAAACAGAGCAGCCACGGGGACAGGAGACCTTCTCCCAGGAGGAGTGAAGGGTCAGGCCCCAGCTCAGCATGGGGTTCAGAGTCTGGGGACCCCCTCTCCCGACCACTGCATTCTCTTCTGATGGTCACTGACTCCTGTGACCCTCTGTGCTGACGCCTTGACCGAGGAATGCTACCCGTCTCGGGCTACCCAGGACTCCTCTGAGGGCCCAGGCAGGACAATGTGAGGTGTGGAGGGAAGGAGAGGCAGTGCCCTGAGAGGCCTGTCCTTCTGTCTCCCCAACCTCCTCGGCCCTCTGCCTTCCACTCCTGCCTCAGGAACGTGGCTCGCTTCCGGTCCCTTGACTCAGGAAACCCAGGTTTCTCCCCAAGGAGGGCCCAGCTCCTGGCATTGGGCCAGAGGAAGAGATGGCATGACAGCAGCCACCCAGGGCCTCGGCCCTCAGTATGAAACAGGGAAGCCCCCATGCCAGCCCAGGACAGGTGGGGGGACCTTTCTGGAGCAAGAGAAGGAGAACGCCTCTCAGGACAGGGGAGGGAAGCCCCATCTCAGCATGGAGGCAGGAAGGCCTGTGTCACATGAGGCCCTGGACTAAAGGACTCTTCTCAGTCCAGGGCACCAGCATCTGAACACTGTTGGTCTTGGGGAGGTGGGGGAGTCCTGCTTCCTGGAGCACACTCACGGAGGGCACGCTGGAGGAGGCTTGGTGGAGACAGGCAGGAAATGCACCCCAGAGCAGGTGAAAAGGGGAGCATGTCAGAGGAAGGAAAGGAGACCTCTAAGCACAGATGAGTGAGTGACACAGAGAAAGGAGTGTGTGTGTGTGTATGTGTGTGTGTGTGTATGTGTGTGTGTGTGTGTGTGTAGGAGGGGAGGTTTGTGGTCCTCCTAGAGGACCAAGGCCACTCCTTCCTGCAGAAGGGCACTTTCAGACACAGCTCAGTCACCCAAGGAGCAAAGGTGCCCAGGAAGGGCGATAGGGGTTGCCACTGACCTTACATAGGCGGACTGGTCCGAGAAGGTGCTGCACAAGGGGTTCCCTTCTAGCCATAGCTCTTCGAGCTTCAGCCCTTTCACCTTGCCCAACTCCCATGCCGACTCCAGCTAAGAAAGATGGGGAGGAAACTGGAGAAGGAGGGCCAGGGAAAGAGAGACACCTGGGACCGTGGGTCCCGAATTCCCCCAGCCCTCATAGTCACCCACAGGTACCTCTGCCTGCCTGTTGCCATTATCCTGATGTGTACTGCCATCCACCCTCCATCCAAAGTTGATCTGGCTCCCCCTTCTCACCTTATTTTTGGAGAGGTTCAGGGTCTTGACTTTGGGAGCCTTCTCTATAATGTCAGACAGGCCATCCAGCTGGTACAGTTTGTTGTTGCACAAGTTCAAAGACAATAGCTTTGGGTCAAGAAGAGTTAGAGTGGGGGCTACTATCTTGGGCCTCGGAGACAAATCTGCCCTCCACCTTACCTATTCCACCCCTCTAACTAAATACCAGCACTGGGCCTAAGGCTTCACCTCAGGGAAATTTCTTTCAATGATCTTCAGGGTGGCAGCCATGCAGTTTCTTCGATTCAGGATTATATCAATGTCACGGCCCATCAAGTCTTGAAGAAGCCAGGAGAAGGGAATCAGAAGGCTGGGAGGGCCCTGGCTGGACCAGAGCCAGCACCAACCGCTCCGTAAATTGCCATCCCTAAGTCTCCCTCTCAGGCAGACCGCTCTGCCCCCGCTTGCCTTAGAATTGCTGCTGTCAGCCATACCTGGGTCAAAGCGGAGATTCTGGAGATCAAGAGCTTGTTGGGAGACATTGTACCGTTTGTTCATAGTCAGCTGCAGAGATAGAGATGAAGACAGAGGCTCTGAGGCTCTGGTGGTGGTGGTGGTGGTGGTGGTGGTGGTGGTGGTGGTGGTGGTGACGGGGAAAGAGGGGACCAGGGGAAGAAGAGGTGGGTCCAGGAAGTGAGCATACAATGATCCTTGAGTCTGTATTACCTTAAGCATCTCCATTTGGCCTGGCTTCAACTTATTCTTCACAGAGTAGGGCGCAGTAGAATGATTGACAAATATACATATCTGCAGGGAGGCAGCGTGGTAAGTACCAGGACCTCTAATCCCAAAGAGGACGACCAGCCCCCTGGCCTGTCCTCCTGCCCAGAGACTAAGTACAGGGAATGCCCTCAACACACACCTTTCGGTTCTCGTCATCACAAATCTTATAACTGACATCCTTCAATACGGAGGCAGTAGTAGCATCCTGGACAAAGAAGCATGCCCGATTTCGGATGTAGTGAAACTACAGGGAGTGAAGGCAAGAGCAACAGCATCAGAGGCCAATGGCCCCTGCTGAGCCAGGCCTCTCCTCGTCCCCCGTGCCCACTCAACTGGCTTCACCATCCTCTCTTACATCAACCGGAGTGAAGGGGGCACTGCAGTGGCTCTGGATTGAATTCATTAGCCATGACTTGTCATACTTTATCCCGTAAGGAATCTAAAGGTAAAAAGAAGAAATAGGAGAGAAGGGAGAGACAACACGGAACTAAGGATGGAGAACAGAACCAACCAGCTGTTTTTTTTTCTTTTTTTCCGACCTTCTACTTAGCTTAGACCTCTAAAGAAAGGACCGCTGACATGATTTCTTATTTTTGTGCCAAATATGGACTCCCTAAACTCCCGTTCCCCCATTCCGAAGCTCTCCTCCGAATAATCAGCTTAGGGTGTTTTAAGTGGTCTTCCTTCTATCAGGTTCCAGAATAGTCTACCTAATGCAGACCCCACCCAGATACTCACTGTGACCTTGAACCAGTTCCTTGTGTATCCATCTTGTGTGTTCTGCCTCATTTTTCTCCCTGGAGGTTTTCTATTTCTCCACGTGGTAATACAGATTTCGTCTTCACTATGCCATTTCATTCTTCTGTCGCATCGGATGCTATAAGGAGTGCTGTGGGGAAGAGGAGAGAAGGCGGGTATCCATTAAATCTAAGAACGTCTTCTCTACATGCTCCACTCACTGACGCCAGGGCTACAATTAGGATTGCTCAGCCACTATTCCACTTCCAGCATTCTTCAGCTCTCTAATGAGAGAAGAAAAGGAAGACCACAGAGAATGAAAGGGTTGCACAGTCCCGGGGGCTGCTACATGCAAACCAAGCTGCCTGGTCACTTACTGTCTTAGTTGTTGGTCCTTGTGGACATCCCGCATCTCCACGCTTCCATCATTCTCCTGGCAGTGTGAAGACGGACGCTCGTACCCACCATGTTCATGATGACAGTTCCTCTTGTCAGAATTATCCCGGAAAGAATTCCCACCTTTCTTTCTTCCTTGAAAAGGGCTACCATGGTCATGGCATTCTGCAACTGAGAACAAAAAGACACGTTTGAGACACATCAATGGTCCACTTACCATGTACCATGTCGTGAGCTAACTCCATGGTAGGGCAAGTAAAGTGCCAACCCGCCACACAAGCCCCAGAAAACAAACTCCTCTGCCTGTCCAGATACAACAACCTTATCTCACAGGTGGCACAATCAGGGGAGGAATCTTGGGAGAGGAAGCAACTGTGTCGAACCTCTTAAGAAATGGAGCAGGAATTATAAAGAACAGAGGTGCGTATGTCCATGGGTTGGACTAGACACTAGTCACACCCCTGGAAGGGGTCCTAATCTTGCCTTCTCTCAGGCTTCTCTAACCTAACAACCACACCAACACCTGGGAGACAAGCTCTCTCACAACTCCCAAATCCAATCTCCAAATGCATTCTGTGAACAATCAGCAAGTTATACTTCTTTGCCGGTATAGTACAAGATTTAATGACAGGTGGGTCTGATGTAACAGCTTCTCAAGCTGCCCTCCTGCCTCCAGCCTTGCCCTCAACAATACTCAGTTTGAAATATCCAGAGCAAGCTTTCTTTTTGCCCAGCCCGAAATGCTTTCAGCCCAAGAGACAACTCTTCCTAAGCAAGTGACAGAATTACTAGAAAGAAAATCAGCAGATATTGAAAACCACTACAGTAACAGGATCTAAATGACATAAATTAAACACTGTACCCAACACACTGTACCCATCAATGAAAACAGAGCGCTTTTTTTTCCCCTCTACTGTCTTGCAGCATTCACGAAGGTAGACCATCTCCTGGACCGTCAAACAGACCTCAACCAATTTCGAAATGTACACCTTGTCTCAGGGCACCCTTATGAATAAAATTTCGGTCACTGCTGACCTCTCTGCAATGTACTGATTATGGCCAGGCCTCAGATGAACTTCTGTAGGGGGGTCATTGCTTTCACCGTGTGTGACCCACTGTCAGGACAGTCCTGCTCCTCTCGACTGTTGGGACTTTCCCTGTGTGCCATTAGAAGTGAAATTAAATGTGGGCAGAGTGTCTGACCCAGACATTCCTGATGCTTGGTCCCTACAACTTGGAGGTGGGGCTGGAGTGCTCTCTTTCTCTCACACTCTACATCCAACGGATCAGGATGGATGTATCTTCTCTTGGCTCCACCTTTAAAAGATATCCAGAGTCTGGCCACTTCTCACCCCCCTCCATTGCTACCTACCCTGGCCAGGTCACCAACATCTGTCTCCTGGATTATGCTGCCTTCCAAATTGTCCTTCTGCTTTGGCCCTTGACTCCCCTACCATCTATTTTCAACACAGGAGGCAGAGTGACTTTTTAAGGCATAAGTCAAATCTTGCCATTCCTTTACTCAAAATGCTTTAACCGGGGTTTGGAGCCCATCAGTATGTTAAAAAGCTATGAGTCCATAACAGTACTCAGCAACAACAACAACAACAACAACAACAACAACAACAACAAAGACCCCTATTGGTGACATTTGGAGGATGTCCAGAAACCAACTCATTTTCATGAAAGTCCATAGATGAAAGGGAAAAAAAATCAAAGATTAAAGTGAGGGTTAAGGGCACATGGTCAATATATGGAGCACAGGTATTCCTGAGTCAGAGTCATTTTTGAGAATACGCATTACTTCAGAAATAACGTCACTGAGGGGAAGAAGGTGTAAAAGTGAGCTAGCCAACAGCTACAGCTACAGCCTCAGGCAAGGCCTTGTGTTGGACAAGAGCACATGTGATAAAAAGCCACAGAGGGACCGGACAGAGAGAGATGCCGAAGACAAAAACACACACAGGCGCACGTCCACTTGCTGAACTCTGGCATCTCAGCACAATCCCTGTCTCGCAGTTGTGCTGCCAGAATTACAGGTGATCTCAAGAGTATTATAAAGCAGCTAGTACTTCTCACCCAGACCGCCTGGGTTTCCGCTCAGGCCCCACCATGTACTGGCTGATCCTCCCACACAGACATAGTAGTGAGTAACCTTTATGACATCACGTGCGTTCCTACTGGTACTTCCTATGTTAGTCTGGAATTCTGCCTACATCACTGCCGTGCCACTGAGTGCATGGCATCAGCATCCCTGCTATGGCACGGAAAGAATGGGATACGAAGAAGACCAACCCTTGCCCAGTGGCAACCAACATTTGCTCAGTGTTGGGCAGACTCACTAGGTTTCTCTCGACCTCCTCACAGAAAATCCATGAGAATTCTATCCACAGTCCCTTTTCAGATCATGAATATTTGGTTCACAGATGTCGGGTACATTTCCCAGCCAAGTCAGTGGCAGAACAAGAATTATGTCCTCATGTATATTGGTCTGCCTCTATACCCTGAGTGTTCCTCCAGAGACTGCACTGGTTCTCCCTTAAATGGCAAGCTTTCAAGTCTCATCGACAGATTTTTTTGTTGAGCAGGCCAGGGATGATGTTTTGTGCTAGTCACTCCTGTCAGGGTGGGAACCAGGCGTCTTGGATAAGGTGGAGATCTCTGTCTTGGACCAGATGGGTGTAATCTGTTTGGGCCATGGGTTTTCAGATTAGGAGTCACTTTGGGCTGGTAGTGTCTGGCACAGAACAAGGACCTAATTAGTATTTGTTAAATGAATGCATGTGATGTAGGTTTGAGATCATCAACAAAACCACTTTTGAGAATACATCCATCTGAACCATTTCTACCGACCTCTATTTATATTTATTCCAGAGCTATTCGGGCTGCAGAACTATTTCATAACCTGCCTGCAAAACTAGAATGAATTAATTTTTTCTTCTGCAACATTAATATTTTTTCATTAATGTATCCTTAGAAATAGAACTGAGTACCTCCCTGCAGACTGTGGCTAGAACTGCAGCTTTGAAGATCCCAGAGAAGGAGGCTTTTGCAAATAGTGGTGACAGAAATGAGGAGAGGCGTTCCCTGAATCCAGCAGACAGAGCTTTCTGGACATCTGGTCTCTGTAGGAAGAATGTTCTGGACCTAAAGGCATGTTGTGTTCACTCAGCCTTGTGACAGACAGGAAGCATCATCATCTCTGTCTCAGAGGAAGGGAAGAATGTGTGGTCTGTGTGTCCGTGTTGCCCATGCAAGCAAGTGTTAGTGTTTTGTATTACATGCTTCTACAATTAGGTTACAGATATGCGTACTCCAAATCATGTTGGTAAACACATTGCCACACAACACTGGATCCCACTGCACATTTCTTTTCATGTGTTATGTATTATATATGGCCAAATTTTGTTTCTTGTTCAGAATATGCTTTTTAGTGCTTTTTTTTTTCTTTTTTACCTCTTGGTGTTTTAATATTTGAACTGACAGTTTTAAAATAAGAAAGTAATGAAGTTCCCTGTACACAAAACTAACGGAACAATATCCACAGGTTGACCAGGGTTGCAGAGCACCTCCAGCGGGGGTGGCCAAAAAACCCAGTGGAACACAGCCAGGGCTTCAAAGTGGGTCTAAGATTTTGAGTCCCTGCTCTACAGCTTCCCAGGAGAAGCACATGAGCACTTTTAAGCATAAAGTGATATTTTCCTAAGGATTTTCAATGATATTTACACCAATATACACTTCCACTAACCGTGTGTGAGTCTAATTTTCTGCAATATGCCTAACCATTCAGAAAGTCATTCTTACACTTTGATCCAGACTTTTCACTTTTTGAATGTATTACATAAATCACTCTCTGTCTAAATACATACATATAATTATAGGGCTGTGCTTTACAGGTTCTTTGGGACACAAGGATGATGGGACCAGAGAGTGGCTGATATTGTCAAGGGGAGAGGTAGAAATGACTGCCCTTGGAATGAAGTAGACATGGCAAGGAAGGGGCATGAGTACCTGACACACAGGGTGAAAGAAAAGGCCAAGGGATGGATGTGTGGGTCAGAAAGAAGAGGGTGAGTACAGAGAAGACAAAGAAACACACATTGAAAACGCTTCCAGGGAACTGAATTCATCCTGGTGATACGCTCCCCTCTGAAAACTCTCCTTCCTTCCTGTCCATGTACATCTTGTCTGTCCCTGTTACTTCACTTCAAGATGGACACCAGAGAAACAGTTCCCACACAGTCCGAAAAAAGGAGAGATGATACAAGGCAACAGTGTGCAATGATGACTCTCTTGGACAGAAGGCTGGAGTCGGGACATTCATTCCAGAAACCACACCCATCATTGCCCAGCAGACTTTGAGTGGGCCCTGTCGTACCGCTCATTTCAGCCTTGACACAGAGTCGCACATTATTGGTTATGGGCATAGGATTTGAGGTCAGATCCATCAGGATTTCAATCCTGGTGCTAAATGCTACGATCCAAGGCAAGTAACTGACCTCGCTGTGACTCAAGTTCTTTTTGCTTGTTTTCCCCCTAACTCAAAGATAGTAACAGTTTCTACCTCATGGGGCTACTGTAAAAATTAAGTGAGTTAACACATGGAAATACGTGAAAAGCACCAGGAGAAATGCCCGTGACCTAACAAGCACTATAAATAAGCTGTCTACTACTATGTTGAGAACTTAGTACAACATCTGGCATTTATCGAGGGAGAAATACATGTTAGTTGCATTCGTTGTTATTAGTCCTCCTGTAAATGACAAGAGATGAGTGAGTGGCATCCGGTTGCCACGTCAGCTATTAATGTATTTTACAAAGCGGCAGTAGTAAAACAGGGCAGCCCCGGCTCCAGTGGGGAATCATCTGACGTACGGATTAAGGGAACCAAAACTGAAAGCTCAGAGCATGAAACAGGTTATGTGGAAGGATTCAGTAGGGAGCTTAAGTCCCCGTTTCCAATCTTTGAGGAAAAAAATGTATTATTATGCAAGAAATGTTTCAGGTTTAAGTGGCAGACTATAAGCAGCAAGGCAGAATACTCGTCACACCACACGATACAAAGGGAAAGAAAAACAAAGTCAGGTTATAAAACTGTATATTACGGTATGATTCCTCAGAAGAAAATATTAATGAAAAACTATGTTTTCATTTGTAAATATAAACACAAACAAGTCAGGGTAAAGGGACATGTGAGAATGTCAACCATGTGTAGAAGTAGGTGGCTGGAATGCAGAATGGTTATACTTTCACACCTACACTTTATACTTGTATAAGAGGATGTTTATGGCTGGGTCAGGGTTTTGTCAAGTGCTTGGGGAGAAGCACTTTTCCTATTGACCCATATACAGCATAATGGAAACCATCTATTACTGATAATCAGGTGTGAATATCTTCTCTCCGATTAATATGCTAACCTCACTTTTGACGACTCATTCAACTTCTCCTGATCCCAGGTTTCTTATATGTAAAATTCAGAGATTAGGGCTAGCTACCACCTCAATCAAGATATAGAACCTATAACACACCCCAAAAGGTTTCCAGTTGATCTCCTCTTCATCCCTTGGCCCCATACAGACATTGATATACTTTCAGTTACTATAGATTCGTCTTCCTGTTCTAGGATTTCATACAAATGGACTCATACAAGCTGTACCCTTTGGGTCTGGCTTCTTTAACTCGGCATACTGTTTCTGAGACCCATCCATGTTCTTGACTTTTCCTTGCTGAGTAAAAGCCCCTTGATGGATATACCATAATTTGTTCACCTTTTATGTTGTTGTTTTAACGAAGTTTCAGGAGGAAGTGAAAGGAGATCCTTGACTTCAAAAAGCCATCTTTCTTGGGCAGTCTTCTATTCTTTTGTAATAGACACAATTTCATCCTTTATCACTCCTTTGTCTCTCTGGGAAAATACTATCTTAATGTCTGTTTCAGCCTCTTCCATTTTTTCTGTTCCCTCAGTGCCAATTATTGGATTTGTTGAGTTTGTGCCATCCTTCCATGCTGATCCTGGGTTGTGACTGTCTTCTGCAGAGGAGGCTCCACTGCAGAATCAGCCCTGGGCTGATTAGCTTTAATCCGTACCTTGCTCTGGCCTTGCCGGCAGTTTAGCTTCAAGCCGGACACAAACTGTGGTGGCCCCGGCTTTACCACTGTGTTTTCCCATTTCCTTTCTCTTTGAAAAAGACAATCGTCTCGATTTCTTACATGGGAATCTTTATTTCATATTTTCCAGTGTAACTATGTATTTATTATTATTGTAATATTATCATTCTGAAACCACAATTATAACATTTTTAAATTACATATTGTAAAAGGCTTGCATTCTTATCATTTAAATTGTTCAAGCAGTTCTCAACCATGATTACACATTACAGCCACTTGGGGACACTGAGACAATTCACTAGCACCAGGACACACCCAGAACAGTCAAAGCAGAACCGTGGTTAGATCCAGGCAACCACATTTTTTTTTAACTCTCCACGTGAATTGCAGTGTGCAACCAAGGTTGAAAACAACTGTGCTAAAGCTTTTGGCTTATGCTTGCCAGAGGATCCTAGGAATAGCTGCCCCCTCATTCTGCTCACTTCCCACTCAGCACTGTTTTGGGGACCCAATGAGTCTATTAGCTTAGAGCGGGTGTCAGCAACTATGTCCTGTGGGCCAAATCTATCCCAGATCCCCATTTCCTTCAAGGTCTTTTGCTTGCAACCAATTTTACTGCCAAGCACTGTGTTAATCAAGGTCCCAACTTGCCTATGCCAGAATTCACTCTAGTTCTTTTATACAAACAAGATATCTGTAATAAAATATATTACATAGCTTACAAAAACTCTGTGAGGGCCAGAAAAGCAGGCCTGGATGCTGCACAGCCAGGAGAAGTCCACCCACATTATGGAACTGCTACCGCTGAAATACCACTGCTGCCTGCCCATTAATTGACATGCATGACAGAGACTGAATTCTAGAAACTCTGCAATGGCTGCCCCATAACAACTGGAGACCTCCCTCATCACAGGTAGTCCACCCCACATATGGCTCCCATGTTATTCAGTTCCACCTCTGAGTCTCATGTTGGCACATATGCTTGATGCAATAGGTATCCCATTTGGGACCCTAACTGCAAGGGACTCTGGTAAATTGTATGTGTGTGAGAGTGTATTTGTGTGTGTGTGTGTGTGTGTGTGTGCGTGTGTGTGCGTGTGTGTGAGAGAGAGAGAGAGAGAGAGAGAGAGAGAGACAGAGAGAGAGAGAAAGATAAAGAGCGAGAGTGTGTGCACACATGTGTGTGGTCATGTGCATGTATGTTTCCTTTCATGTTCCAACTTTCTAGTCTCTACAGTACAGGAAAGCATATAAGAATGTTTAAGAGCGTTGGAATAGTTGCCAAGTAAGCAGATTCATCGTATATTTCCAAGACATGTTTTCCGTTGTAAATGGTATATTTACAATAAAGATGGTATTTTCTATTTGTTAACATGGTTTGTGTATATTCATCTTATATCCAACAAACTTGTTGATCTCCATTATTAATTTTAATTTTCTGTAGCTTCTCTTGAGTTTCATATGAAGATAGTCACATTGACAGCTTTATTTTCACTTTTATACATGCATTAATTTGTGTGCGTAGGCATCCATGTATGACAGCTTACCGCACTGCCTAGTATGATATATGGCTTACTGCACTAGACTCAGTACGACATTGAACAGAATTCGTCATACCAGTCATCTTTATCCCTTTTCTGATTGTAAGGAGAATACTTCTAATGTTTTACTATTAAGGGTGGTGTCTGATGGGGTGTATTGTTTTGATACCCATTGTCAGTTTAAAGAGATAGCTTTCTATATTACCGATCTGCTGAGAGTTATTGTTATTGTGGTTGTTCAATCCCGGTTGGTTAATTTATTGCATACTTTTTTTTTTTAACTGGATCTTTTGTTGTATTTGTCCTGTCCTCCTCCCTTTATTCAGCTAATGTGTTAGATTACATTACAGATCTCTTAAAATGTTAAACTCAGCTTGCATGCTTGGGATTAAACACAACCTTGTTATGCTGTATTATCTGTTTTACCCATTGTTGGGTTTAGTTTGCTATTAATTGATTCACATTATTTGCGTTTATGTAACTAATTCAGATTGGCTAGTAATTTTGCCTTGTCAAGAATACACTGAATAAACCAATGTTTTCTATTCTTTGGGTTTGGAAAGTTACATATATTTTTCCCCTGGAATTCATCTATTTAATCTAAGTTTTCAAATTTTCACATCTTTTTCATAATGTGATCTTTTTCAATCTTTTATGTCACTGTAAGTGTGACACTATCTTCATTCCAAAAGTGGCTTACCTGCACCATCTCGCTAATTTTCTCTGCCCATGTGGCCAGAGATTTTATCATTATCCTGTGCTTCTGAAACACTGACATCTAGCAATTTTGTTCAACTCTCTCACATCTGTTTTCAGTTTCATCAAGGTAGGCTCTATTTTTTATCATTTTTCCTTAACATAATGGAAAGACATGGAGATTATTCCATATTAAGTAAATGATCAATGAAAAGTCCTTTCATCTACCACCTGGTTTTATTTTTATAGCTGAATACAATGGATATTCAAATATCCAATACATTCCCTCGTTTGGAAAAGACCTCTGGCTTATCAATGTTGGTCTTTTTAACCAGCGCCATCGTGTCTATTCAATTAAACTATCAGATGATTAAGGAAGAGGGCATTGCATCATTGATGTAAAAGAATTTTTACTATAAGCTTCCTTTAAGAGAAGAGCAGGCAGCGTAGAAAGAAGCAGAAAGGATGTAAAAGAAATCATACCTGGGTGGATTCAAATCCTGATTCTGTCACTTACGGCCGATGTGATGTTAGGCAAGTACTTAATCCTTCCCAGCTTCGATTCCTTCATGCAGTTGTCAGTGCTGCCATTTACCAAGTGTTTACATTCTCCCCTGTACCAGGCACCTGGTAGGACTGCCCGACCCGACTGTCTTCCTTGGGGCAGGGCCGTGCATGTGACTAGCTCTGGCCAATGGGTTGTGAGTGATGAGTGACATGGGTTATTTCTGGGTCAGAACCTTTGGTTGCTGGCTTGAGACCCTCTAGGGCTCTCTCCCACTCTGACGCAGTGAGTAACCCTTTTCTAGATGGTGGCTGCTCCATTAGTTTGGGTCTCTGAGTCATTCCAATAAGAATCGCTCAGAACCCTACATCCACCATCCCCCGAAGGATCTGCACCTGCCATAAACATGCAGCAGGAGTGAGAAATAAGCCACTGAGGTCTGGGGGTGGCCAATAAGCACGGCGTTACACTCAGCCTCTCCTGACCCATATATCTCATCTGTCAATTAAAATAACACCCTCTCAAGATTTTCCTGAGGGTTAAATGCAGCAACTTGCATGACGGCTGAGGTTATCACAGTGCTTGACATATGACAGGGGCTCAAACTATGGCAGTTGTAATTATTAAGTAACAATAGGTACTGCATCTGCTTGTCCTGACAGGTAAGTTGTATCTTGTTTTCAAGAGTGGGGCACTTTATTTGCTGCCACAGGTAACATTTCCTAACGACTTGCATTTAGGCACATATTGTTTGCCACCACCATGGTATCAGACGCATGCTTGGCGGCATCTCTGAAGAGTAAACAAGTAGGAAGATTCAAGCAGCAGAGACTGACTGATGACATAAGATAAAATGAATTAAAGAGCAATAATCAATTTCTTAATGAGCAGAATAGATTACAACTATTATAAACCCACATTCCATTGTGCTGAGTAAACAAAGGCACAAGGTTTTACAGTGTTAGAAGATGTAGTCTGAACCGGGTTTCCCCAAATATTTCCTGAAGAACACTGGCACCTCAAATGCTCTGTGGAAAAAAAATGTTCCATTCCCATACAAGTTGGGGAAAGTAGCCCTCCCTTTGAGACTCGTGTTGTATATTAGTATATCATCTAAAAAACTCCTACAGTATTCGTTTACCTTCAGTTCTGTATGTCCCACACTTCCTCAGAGTAGAGCACATGTTGTTGTTGCTTTGTCCTGACCCTAGAGTCTCACAGAACAAACTTGGAAATGCTGAAATGAGAGAAAAATAGATTATTCAAGCTACATGTAATATCAAATATCACAAGTGACAACATTCTCTGACCATCTGCCAAGCAATATTTAAAACCCCGTAAGATTAAGCACAATCTTGCTATTTGCTCAACTTCATTCACCCAATACCGCTTTCATGACATACCAAATGTTATCACCCATGATTGTAACTTAAATCCGTTCACTATACTTTTCCACAGGAAGAAAAGGAGAGAGTTTTCAGGAAGGAACCTAAGAAGCCATCATTAGAAAACCAGGGGTTGATGGGGGAAGAATCAGAAACAAAAGAGTGCCAAGCTATACTACTATAAGCCACTGACACATCCTAAGCACATACACACACAAAAAATTGTCACCCCACTCCCAAATGTACTTTTTAAAGCCAGTGAAGTTCAAACAAAGTATAACAAGTAAATTCCGAATCTTCACATCATGACGACTTGGACACTTTTATTGAAATATCAAATTCTCTTTAAAAAAAATTCCCGATACCCCTCTCTCCCTTTCGCCCACCCCCTGAGCCCATGTTTAGAAAATTTAGTAGAAAAATAAATCATGGAAACAAAGAGAATCTTTACATAATGGAAAAAGAGACAGAAACTAAGATTGGATCTGGAATCGTCTATACAAACTGGGATCTAGGAAGTCTCGAGTGTCCTTAATAACAATATGATCTGAGGAGGGGCAGAGGACAGAATCACCTGGCACGGACGGTGAATCAGGCAGGGTGACTGGCAAGGGTAGGGTTTTTCGTGTGGGGGCGGGAAGAGGGGGGATCCCATGAGGCTTCCACAGCCCTACCCGGGAGAAACGACTTACAAGTTCATGAATTCCCGCCGCCCCACTACCAACCCTACCCCTATCCCGCCAACCCCATATTCTGCCCCAGTGCTTTCTCCTCCTTCACTTCACTCTCTACCAACAACAGCTCCTGTGAGTCCAGGATCAAGGCGAATGGCAGACATAGATGCATGGGTGCATACGCGTGCGCACGCACGCGCGCGCGCGCGCACACACACACACACACACACACGAGTTTCTCTGCCAGGTGTTCACAAGTTTGGCCACATTAGGAAAGTCCTCCGCTACCTTCACCCAAACCTCCCATACCCCCGACCCTTCCGCAGCCCCCACCCTTCCCCACCCCCCACCCCCCCAACATCACCACCCCTCCACCCCCCTCACCACCCCACCCCACCCCTTCAGAGCCTCTGCTATTTGGAGATTGCTCAGCCACCCCCTAAAGCCCAATTCTCAGTAAACTTCTAGTACCGGCTGGTTCCACTCGCACCAGACTTCCTTCCAGCGTGGCAGGATATGAAAGTTGCTGGAAGGCTTGAGATCGGAGCTGCAGTCCAATAAAACTTCCGCCTGAGTCAGGGCGTGGAGCCGGAAGCACCTCTCTGACGGGATTTGGAGCACTCAATCTTCACATGAATGGGAGGGTGCGGAATCTCACGTGACCATAAGAGTCACATGTACAACAGCCATTGGTTAGCTGCGGTGCTCACAGGACCACAAAGGCTTTGCCTGCCACCAGATGATAGGAGCCACTTGGCTGCCCACGCACGCATCTGCAGAGTTCGGCAGCTCACAATCTTCACGTGACAGAGAGGAATGAACCTGACACTGTGGCCATGGGGAGGGGTGGGTGGGAGCAGTGTACATGACCATAACATCCACATGACCCTAAACAGTAGGTCATCTATATGACTTCGAGGGCTGAGACTTCCACATGCTGGTGGCCAGTAATGGCCAGGTGAGGGAAGAATCCATGTGAGCAACAGGGTTCAGGAGTCCACCATACTGCAGTGACTGGAAGAGCTGGGCCCATCACATGACCATAGGAGCAACACGACAAGAGAGGCCACATGACCTCAAAGTTTTAGAACCCTTGGTGCTGATATGACCAGCAGGGCCCTGTCAGTAGGACTCACAATTGTAGGGTTCACATGATGGTGGCATCCACATGACTTGCAGCCTTGGGATCCTGCAAGGCTCAAGTACCCAGGATAGGTGGGTCAGCTTGGGTCAATTTCCTGACAGTAGAATCCAACCACTGTAGAGTTCTCCTGATCTGCATGTTTCAGGGGACCGTTCTGTTCATGAGACCCGGTATGTTCTCTGAGACTGCCCGTATTACTGAGATGGTGGTACCTCCAGATAACCTTCCACAGCACACAAACTTGAGCTTTTGCTACCCCATCCCACGTTTTATTTATTTATTTATTTTTATTTTTTGAGGCGGAGTTTTGCTCTTGTTGCCCAGGCTGGAGTGCAATGGCACGATCTCGGCTCACTGCAACCTCTGCCTCCCGGGTTCAAGCGATTCTCCTGTCTCAACCTCCCAAGTAGCTGGGATTGCAGGCGCCCGCCACCACGCCCGGCTAATTTTTGTATTTTTTTAGTAGAGATGGGGTTTCACCACGTTGGCCAGGCTGGTCTCAAACTCCTGGCCTCAGGTGATCCGCCCACCTTGGCCTCCCAATGTGCTGGGATTACCGTGTGAGCCACCGCTCCTGGTCCCCCATCCCTCTTTAATATATTTTATGTGTTTCATTTCTAACAACACTTGAAATTTAATACTTCACGATGAAAAAGGCCCTCACTAAAACCATAATCGTTGACACTACTGCAAGAGCCTAAGCAGTTCGTACAGGTAAGCACCGTTGACTTAATTTCATACAGGGCCAAAGGAAATTAAGGCAAACCTAATGAATTTTAGTTGTTCATTTGAAAAAGAAAATGTGTATAGTGATTAGTATGTGCCACACACTCCAAAAGGTTAACGCATTTAAGAGTGCTAACTCTATGGAGTGGGCGGTATACCAGAATTTTACAGACGAGGAAATTGAAGCACAGAGGCGTTAAGATCACTTGCCTAAGAGGTCACAGACATTGCAGGTGGCAAACCAGCTGTCTCTCCCAGGCAGTATGGTGCTAGACTGTTCTGACCACCCCCCGGGTTTTCCAAAGGAAATTAATTTTAGTTCAGCCATATTAATTCACAAAAACTGGAAGACAGACCCGGTTACTGAGAGTTGAGGTCTTGGATGTTCTCATTGAAATACCAACTAAGTAATTTCAATTACTATCAGTAATTAGCACCAGTCAACGCTGAATCTAATTAAGGACCTCAGGAGATTCATTTAAATGTATACATATAAACCTACTATTAATATATAAAATATGTGTATACGAAAGTCAGTATAAAATGTTTGAGGTTAGCTGAAAACATTTCCTTCTTTAAAAAAGATTACTGAAAAGAGAAAGATTGGCACTTTTAAAACATCATACCTGGCTCTGGCCTGAACTGCAACAATTTTGTACGAGTGGAATCTGAATTATAATTAGATTTTACTGTATTTTTATTCTGCCTGTGTCTCCCCAGAAAGGATAGAGAAGGAGAGTACACACTGCAGTTGTTGTTAATCACAATTTCACGACCACCTGTTTTGCTGATTTGCGTGGGAAACTGCAGCTTCATCTGCATGTCCAAAATAAATTTGGTGGAGTGGAGTCTTTCTGGTTTGCTTGCAGAGGCAAACAATGCTATACAAGCGTTGGGATTACTTTGCTAGGTTCCCGCACTGGGGCCTGGCTACATGAATAAGCAGAAGAAAACTCAACAGACCAAATTTTCCACCACAGTTAAAGTTGAATATACTAGTGAGGACAACAGGCTGTGTTTGTGGCTTTAAGGTTATCAAAGGAAGTCATGACATTTGGACGAGATCGGGTGCGTTCAGGGTGGTATGGCCGTAGACTGAAGTCATGATATTTGGAGTGAAAGACTAGGAAGTGCCAATCAGTGGGTCTCGGATAATTCTGGAGAATTATTTATGGGACTCATGTGAATAGAGAATATAAAATGGGGCTACATATTTATGAAAGAGCCTATTATGAAAGTTCAAGTTGGATTTAGGAAGTATCTATACAAAGTCACAGGATGGAAGCCTACTTCAAGACCTGGTATCTGCCCTGGCCCCAGTTTCTATCATTACATACAGATGAACAGATCACCAGTAAAAGACAGAGCAGAATTTTATCTAGCCCACCTATGCTCAACTGGAACTTACACAGTATTGATGATGGTCAAATTCTTTCACCAAAAGACAAATCCTGATTATAACTCTTACATTAAGTCATAGTTTCCTCCTGTCAGACCTGATACTCATATCATTCGCTCTTTCTCTGAGATGATTATCAGGACTTTGTTAGGATTTTAAGTTACACCAATGGAAGTCTGTCAGTGCTCTAATATACACAAACAATGGGGGAAGGTAACTCTACAGACAAAGACTCGTATGTCTGGGGTCCAGTTTAGGCACTGAATTTATTAGGCGCTGTGTCTACTGGGGTGAGACAGGTTGATAAGCCATTTCTCTTGCATGTGATATGGCAGGATTTAACGGGAACAACTTCACCTTCTTTTACCTTTTCGTTCTGTGGTGGACATTTTGGGGATCCATGCTAGTGGTTTTAGGAGGAGTGGCTTTACCTAACAGAAAAGAGAGAAAGGGGAGTACTGGAACTCCCCTTTCTAGAACTTACTTACTTTACTTAGAACTCCCCTAAGTATCAGAACGGTTGTGACGTTGTTAAATTAAACATACTCTAAGGCTTTTGGTTTGAACACAGATACATACACCTGAACTAGGTGTCCTATGTAAATTAACTTTCAGAAAGTAAAAATGACTGACCTAGCAACAGCATACAAGGGAAAGCATAAGATGGGACTCTATCATTATGGGCAATGCATTCAAGACATATTTTTCTGTGTTCCTTTGTGAAATTCATTAACGTAGCTAGAAGTAACTTTATGTCAGTGCCAAGCAATAGGAAAAAAAGAGAAGCAGTTGCAGATAGTGCTCCCTGGCAAATTACTCAATATGCCAACCCCTCAATGCAAGGTAAAATTCAACAGCTCTAGGTAATAGGCTCACTCTTTGAGGATTACCACAGCATACAAGTACAAAATTACATCTACAATGAAAACTTCCTTCAGGCAAAGGATGGAGAGGAGTGAAAAGGTAGGGATTCCATAGAGGGTGTTTACTCAAGAGTAGTGCCACATGTGAAGATGCAGCTCTCTGGTCCAATGTGCAAACCCCCTCCACTGTGAAGACCATTTAATAAAATGAGCAATTATGATTCAAAGATTTCTAATGTATTGAAAGTAGAGAATTTTAAATTTCCCAGATTGCTTCTTGTTATCTGCTCAAGGCAACTATATTTTGCAATTCAAAAAATAGCTCAAAATACTCTGTTGGAAAACATTTTCAGATAATTTTTAAAATATAGCCAGCCACATTGTTTTCTTTTTAATGTATGAAAAATTTACACTTTGTTTCTTGTGATCAGCTTATCACTGATAAATTATTATCAGTGATTAGATCCTGTGAAAAAATGCAAGATATATAACGTTTGTGTTTTCTTTTAATCCTTGGATTTAAAACATCACGTAGTTTATCAACAGTTATAGAATGACTCACTGGTTGGATTGCTCAATTGGCTAAGTCCATCAAGGAGTTAGCAAATAATGAACCAGTGAACACGATTAAGCTCATTTGACAGTGTAGATGCAGACTAAGGCAAAACATGAGCAAAAACACATTACATATCTTGTCTATGTGATACTACAACGTCTTTATTAAGAGCTTCCATTTATATATTGATAATTAATTTTCAAATCTGCATATTCGCAGATTGGGTGATTATCTTATTCTTAATTTTCTTTTCATATGCATATTTGGTATCGTTATGGAAACATATTCTTTTCAAAGCGTGAATAAATGCGTGCATTAGAGGAAAAGGTTGTTGTTCAATTTTGGTACATTATAGGAGTCTGACTCTCTTCTTTTTTCTCTCTTTGAGACGGAGTCTCGCTCTGTTGCCCAGGCTGGAGTGCAGCGGTGGGATCTCGGCTCACTGCAACCTCCGCCTCCCAGGTTCAAGTGATTCTCCTGCCTCAGCCTCCTGAGTAGCTGGGACTACAAGTGCGTGCCACCAAACCCTAATTTTTTGTGTTGTTGGTAGAGACGGGGTTTCACCTTGTTAGCCAGGATGGTCTCGATCTCCTGACCGCGTGACCCACCCGCCTTGGCCTCCCAAAGTGTTGAATTACAGGCGTGAGCCCCCACGCCCGGCTGAGTCTGACTTTCTTCTAAAGACCCAGGGCTTTTAAGGCTGTTCCATATTGAAATCTGAGGATCTTTGATGTCTTTATGAAGTCTGTGTCACGTGTTTACAGAAAGACAAAACTTAACAGTAACTATGAAGAATTCATTTACCTCTGGTCAAATAATCCCGACACGACATCATCTCAGGACAACAGCGAATAGAAAACTTTGCCAACGAATCGAAAAAGAATGAAAATGGAATTCAAGCATCCCACAGTGGATGCCTGTTGAGGTTCTTCCAAAACATATACTGCACAGGGGAGAGCTCTCATGCTTTGTAACTGCCTATTCATGAATTTAATATAGGTAGCTCCTGAATAAAGTATCTGTCTTTGTTACCCGAAGAGTCACTCTATTAGGAAACAAGAAGGACTTGAATATTGTGCTTACTATGCTCATAGTGGTATATATAATTTGAGTCTGTACCTGCAGGTGACATTTTTGTTTACCTACACAATATACATTCCTCACCTTCCTGACTGGGCTCAGGCCTCCATCAGTGTATCTCCTCCCAATAGAGTCATGTGCTTGAGCATATATGGTCACATTCTTAGCTCCAAGAGTGGGCCCAGAATTAGTCTAATCTAATCCAATAATCCAATGCCCAATCCAGCAGTGGTTGGGTCAAGACTTAGCCTGGATCTTTACATCTTTCAGTTACTGGCTCAGTTAACCATGAAACTCACCTTGCCTCTGAACTCTCAGTTATATAAGCAAATGTCTTTCCTTATCGGATAACCCAGCGAGACTTGCACTTTCTGTTAGTTGTAGTTTAAATATCCCTGGCCAATACACATTCAATTTTATGGCCATCCTGGACATCTTACAAAGATGGCTTTCTAAAATAAAACCAACATATTGGTCTTTCGGTCAAAGATTTTTACGTCCCGTTCAGAGTTTCTACACCTAATCTTGTCACAATCTCGGGTGACTTCAATGTCCATGTAGAAAACCAATCTGATTCCAAGCCTCATGGTCGCAAGACCTCTTATTTGACTGCCATGCTCATGGGCACTCCCTGGATCTTGCTACCTCTTGGAACTGCCCCAACTCTAAAATAGTGCACTTTTAGATTTTATTGTGGCAACCTTCTTGTAACTCTGAACATCGTGCTTTATATATTTCTTGGCTATGTTTTTGAGTGCACGTAAGTTCAGACTTTTTAGCTCTTTGATAAATGTTCTATCATGACTACCTGGTGGCCTTCTTTATTCCAAATAATTATTGTTGTCTCAACATTGATTTTTTTGTCTGATACTAATACAAAAGTAACAGTTTTAAATGGTTTGACTTGTGACTGGTATTGTGGGGTTTTTTTATGTTTTTTTTTTTTTTTCCTTCCATCACTTTATTTACTTCATTTCTGTGACAGGCCAGGAGAGTTACGTGCATGATGCCCGATACTGAGATGACATTGCTATGAGAGACAAGAGAGCCAAGGTGAGAGAAGGGGCAATGAGCAGGCAAGTGTATGACATGCTGGGCTTTCATAATCCTGCAGCTTCTCAAGTTCAGAAGACTCTCTACAGGCAAAGAGGTTCTGGTGGATGGCAGGAAAGATCTGGGACAACTAAGCCCCAGATAAGACTACACTAAGACTACTTTATTAATCAAGAGTGGTTTCACTGAGGAGAGACAGGGGCATTTACTACTGAGGATTTGGGACTGGAGCACAGTTAGACAGGAGGAATATGTTTTGGTGACCGATTGCACAGCATAGTGAGCAGAGTTAATCATAATGTATCATATATTTCAATATTGCTTTAAAAGTAGATTTTAGATCTTCTCATCACAAAATGTGATAAGTAGGTGAGATGATGGATATATTAATTAGCTTGAGTTAGTCTTTCTAAATGTATACACTTATCAAAATATCACATTGTGCCCCGTAAATATATACAATTTTGTAAAATTAAAAAATAAATAAATAAAATTTAAAAACAAATGAAAGGAACACAGAACTTGAAGTCCAACATTTTGCTATTACTAACGGAACCTCTCTTTTACTTCATGACACTTGACCTTTCTTAGTTTCAGCTTTCTATTTAGCTATAGACAAAATTATCCGTAATGACCCTCACTTTGGTGTGAGAATTAAATGAAACTTACATAAAGCTCTGTGTAGAATAAGGGCTGAGTGGTTTAGCACTGTGGGAGCAGCTGAGTGCCAAACGCTCCTCCTCTACACCCTCTTTATTTAATCATCGGTCCCTGGGACACCGGCTGCCATGGCTACGCACATGAATACCCTTGAGGGTAAGGAGAATGTATGCTACGGCAGGAACTGTGGTACTCACGCCTGAAAAACAATGACTGTTAACCAACTTGGTGCCATGCTTAAGTCTCCCTGGGGTGATGGGTTCCTTCCTTTTCTCTTTCTTTCTTTCTTTCTTTCTTTCTTTCTTTCTTTCTTTCTTTCTTTCTTTCTTTTTTTTTGTAGTAACTGACAGGGGTTCATCCCTAGGCCCATCTCAGGGATCCACAATCACAAATAATGTCCATATGGCTGCCCCAAGCAGCCATTGATGTTCACCAGGCTAGACACAGTGACCAAAGAGCTCTAGCTTGATCCTTGCTAAACAGGACTCAAGTGCTGTATTCGTTTCTTCAGGCTGCTATAACAAATTTCCATAAATGGGTGGCTTAAAACAACAGAATTTTATACTCTCACATTTCTATTGGCCAAATGTTTGAAATCAAGGTGTCAGCAAGATCGGTACCTTGTGCTGGGGGTGGCAGTTAAAGGGAGAATCTGTACCACACATCTCTCTTAGCTTCTGGTGGTTGCTGGCAATCCTTGGCATCCCTTGGCTTGTGGCAGCTTACCGCTAATCTCTGCCTCGGTTGTCACATGGCAATCTCCCTATGTGTCTGTCTCTGTGTCCCAATTTTCCTCTTCTTATAAAGATACCGGTCATTGGATTAGGGCACGCCCTAGTCCAGTGTGACTTTATCGTCACTTGATTACATCTACAGAGACCTTACTTCCAATTAAAATCACCTTCACAGATTCCAGGTAGACATAAATTTGCGGGGGTGGGGGGATGCATGCACTATTCAACCCAATAGAGTCTACCCTCTGGCTCCCCAATATTTACATTCTTACCGTGAGTAAAATATAGTCACCCCATCTCCAAATCCCCCAGATCTTCACCTATTCCAGCATTAACCCTAAATCCAAAATCTCATCTAAAATTGTCAGGATCTTACCGAGTAGACTTTGGGTAAGGTCCACCCTGGGGCAATGTTCCTCTCTGTCTGCAGGCCTATGAAGCTAGAAAACAAGTTATCTACTTCTAGAATACTACGGTGGGACGGACGTAGGTTAGACGTCCCCTTCACAAAAGGGAGACGGTGGAAAGATTAAAGGGATTGTCGCTCTGGGGCAAGTTCACAACCCAGCAGGAAAAAAGTCCATTAAGATTCAGGCCGAGAGTAAACTTCCATGGTTCAATCTTCTGCCCCATGGGCCCTTCAGGGAGGCAGCCCCAAATTTTGGGACCCTCCAGGGAGGCAGCCCCATCTTCCTGGCTTTCTGGGTCAGGGACTCAGTCCATCTAGCCCTCCAGGGTAATGACAATGCCATTTCTGGTCTGGTCTTCCATGTTTCTGCCTTCAGAGACATGCTTCTTTCATTTTTGTCCCATCTCCGGCCATTTCAGTCCAGGCTGGCAGCATTTCTGCTAGTATAAAACTCTCAAAATCTTTGCCAGGTTTTTGTGGATGCCAAAGGAATCCACGCAACTAGATATGTAGGCTCTGTGTGGGTCCTTCCTGGATTACCCTATCTCGTTTCCTGGCTTATGCCAAGACGGTTGGTTGGGTCCACATGCCTAGTCTCATGAGCAAATGGCTGTTCAGCCACACCTTTCGCCCTGTTTCCATAGTGCACTATCTGGGTAGACTGTGAATTTTCCAAATCATCAAGCATGGTTCCTTTTGGCTTAACAGTTCCTGCCTCTCACATTTTAGTATAAAGAGACAAGGCCACGCCTTCCAGAGTTTGCATGGAAATCTCCTAGCTAGCTACATATCCAAGTTCATCACTTACAAGACCTGCTTTCTGCACAATTCAGTCAAGTTTTCTGACACTCTATTACAAGGGTCACTTTTCCTCCAGTGTTCATTAACATGTGTCTAATTTCCATCTCAGACCGCATAGTAAGCAGTTTCAATATTCATATTTCTAGCATGATTCTGTTCATAATGATATATGTGTTCTCTAAGATGATAAACACTTTTTACAACTCTTCTCACTTCCTTCTGGAGCTCTCACAAGAATCACCTTTAGCATTCATATTTCTACCAACAGTCTCTTTGAGGCAATCTAGGGTTTTCATATCATGTGCCTCAAGTCTTCCAGCCTCTAGTCATTATCCAATTACAAAGCCACTTCCATATTTTTAGACATTTGTGACAGGAACAACCCACGTCTTAGCACTAAAATCTGCATTAGTTTCTTAGGGCTGCCATAACAAAATACCTAAATTGGGTGGCTAAAAGCAAGATAAATTTATTCTCACACAGTTCTGGGGGCTAGAAGTACAAATCAAGATGTCAGGAGGGCCATGCTCCATCTGAGGGAAGAAGCCTTTCTTAGCTCTCCTAGTTCCTGGTAGATGCTGGTAGTCCTTGGCACTCCTTGGTTTGTAATGACTTACTCCAGTCTCCGTCTGTGTCTCCACGCGACTCCCCTATGTGTCTGTGTCTCCTTGTCCAAATTTACCTCTATTTATAGGGACAGCAGTCATATTGGAGTTAGGGCCTACCCTAGTTCAATATGATCTCATCTTAATGTGACTGTGTCTGAAAAAACACTATTTCCAAATACGGCCACATTTACAGGTTCAGGGTGGACAGGAATTTGGCAGGGGCCACTATACGACTCAGTAGATGCCTCAATTTTTAAAAACTGTAGAAGAGTATCCTACTTTCCATCCATTTGAGTGCATTTTATTAACTATTTTTTTTTAGGTTCTAGATCCATTATGTTTCAGACATAATAAGACATTTGTCAGTAAAGTCAATGAGATTATTTTTAAAGTCTCTACCATGAAGCTGGTAAAATTAGACACTACAAGTTCAAAAAGGACAGTATGAGCAGTAAAAATTATCACATATATAATTATAGATGCAAAACTTCTAAATTAATTATTACGAAACTTAACTAGTGTATGTCTATTAAAAAAGGGTTCGTTCCAGGAATGAAAGGGTACTGGAACATTAGAGAATCTATCAATCTACTTCTGATCACTTCAGGAATACTGAGTGCAAATGCTTTTTATGCTCCCACCAGAAAACTCCTAATAACGAAGTCCGGGGATGGGGGGTGCAAAGCAGGACAAAAAAATCAGAAGGTATCAGACAACGACACCAGACCAAGACAACTATGTTAGCAAAATTTTATAAGCTAGAAAACAGACGAATAAGTCGTAAGTCCGTAGAAGACCACAGAAACTAATTCAGCAAGAAACAAACTTCAGAACTCTGGTATTAGAGGTGCTAAAAATGGTCAGAGACTAGAAAATGTGGATAATTCCTGGAGTATTCAAGGAAGGCATCATAGGGAGAGCAATCACCCCTACACTTTCCAACATGCTGAACAGCCAGGATTTCCACCCCAGGCTCAATATGAACCCCAGTTTTCTTCACATCCTCATTCTTCTCTAGAAGACCCTGTAAGAGCCACTGTACCACATCCTACAATGGTTTATTTTTACATTCTGTGGGTGTCGAGGTGGGAGTATATTGGTGAATGTTCCTTTTAACAATTAAACTGCCAAATGAGAACATAACGATCTAGACCTTCTCTAATATTCTCTTCTGTATGACTGAGAAGTCATCCATGTTGGGAGAATCTCAGGACTGGTGGGCAGGTGATCAAAGAAGCAGGACAGAGGTGCATAAACAGGGTAAGAGTGGAAAACACTAGGCACGTGCCAGAACCCACCCAATGTTTTTAAACAGCTAAACCACTCTAAAGAGGACTGAGAACCTGCTGCATGTAGCTGTGGCAAGTTTGGATCTTCTCTTTTTTCTTCTCTTTCAGAATTGTTCCATATCTCTGAAGTAAAGCTCATGTTTAACCACTCGACTTCCGCTGACATAATTTGCAATGACTGCAGCTAACTTACTGAAGCAAAGTATTATTAGGGCGCCAAGAGCCACCTTTGCTCTTGCCCTGCTTTGACAGTAGATGCTGAAATTCACCTCCGACCCCCAAACCAATGATAAATCTGATTACCAAAACTTTCAATGTGCATTTATAGACGTCTTCATGGGGACAAACGGGGGAGATTCAATGGCACATGTCCCAGTGAAATGTCACCAAACAGTCTGCGTTAGACAATCTTGCCTCTCTTCCTCATACCCTCATGAGATGGATGGGCATCAGCTCCTGTTCTTCCTGAACAGTCTCATTCCCTTCAAATCTCTTTTCTCTGTGGAGCCATTTATCCCTGTGAGGTTCTGATGACTGAATCCTCAGACTCATCACCCTGATCAGCACATCAAGGACCTTTATTCTTAACCCCCTTCTTTAGAATATAAAAGAGTTGTATATAATAATTGTTTTTCACTGTCACATTGATTTTTCTCACATCCTACTCAGAGCTTCCTACCATAGGTCTTTGAGCCCAAGGACCAAGTATCTTTTCAACAGACTTCTTGAGCTGGAACTTTGGTTCCTGGCTGAGCCAACAATGTCAGCCAACCTATTTGTTTATTTATTTATTTATCCATGAAAAATCAGCTGTGTTTATTGCTATCTAGTTTTGGCCAGATCAGGGCTGCTTGTCTGAAAAGCATTTACTTAAGCACCACTTTTATTAAGGTTTGGAACTTGACCAAGGCTGTTGGGTCTTTCATATAAAGAATGGGTCTGGAGAGAGTAGTCATGTCTTTTACGCCCATTCCTAGAAACCTTAGAGAGTGAACACTCAGGGGCCTGGTTCCTGGACTCTGAAATATGAAACAGATGATTATGCGTTTGAGTAGGAAATCTGAGAAATGATTGTCCTAGGTTATGAGTTTTACAAGCTCATTCGTTTATTCAAACAACAATTAGTTCAACAGTTTTATTTATATGTAACTGGCAAGCAATAAACTGTATACACTTACATTTAGATTGCACAATTTGATAAGTTTTGACACACGTGTACATCCATGGAGTCACAATCACTAAAAGGTAATGAGTAAATTCATCTCTACCTAAAGTTGCTCATGTCCCTTGTTACTTCCTCCCCACTCTGTCCCTCAGCCTTTCCACGATCTCCAGACTATCATTGATTTGCTTTCTGTTACTGTAAATCAGTTTGCATGTTCCCGAGCTTTATATAAATGGAATCCTACAGTTTGTTTCTTTTTTGTTCTTCTGGATTATTTCATTAGGCACAGTTATTTGGAAATTTATCTATGTTGTTGAGTGTATGTACCGTGTTACTTTTTTCCTTTTTAATCACCAAGCAGTACACCACAAGTGTTTTCCAGTCACCAAATAATATGATGAATATTTCAGTTGTTTCCAGGTATGGGCTATTATTAGTAAGGCTTTTATGAAAATTCATGTATAAGTCTTTGGGTAGATATATGTTTTCATTTCTCTTGGTTAATTGTCTTGGAGTAAGATGGTTAGAAAGTATGATGGGTGTAAGTTCAGCTTTTTAAGAAACTGCCAAACTGTTCTTCAAGGTAGTTATACCATTTTATATTTCCATTCAACCGATAATTATTAAGGATCTACTGTGTCCCAGGTGCCATCCTAGATGCTGATGACACAGCAGTAGTCAAACCAGGTAATTATGCAAATCCTTATTCAGGAAAGCTGGAGAGTTTCCCAAGTTTGTTCACAGGAAGCAGTGGGGTGGAGCTTCGTAGGTTAGATGTTTACTAGGGACTTCCCTGGAGCCAACATCTGCAGCAGGAGAGGAAGAGGAAGAAAGTAGGATCACACTAAGGGAAAAGTCAGTCTGCAAGTGCAGGCCCAGTGACAGCTTTCGGGAACCCCATGGGGAGTTGTGGAGCTAAAAAATGCTGAACCAGAGTTGGCTGGCACTGGGCCCAAGTGGCTGGCATTTATACCCCACCTACATCGGTCACTGGTTGTGGAATACCACAGGAAGGACCCAACCTTGGGCAAGACAGCTCTCTTCAGCAGCGGGTTATCCCTGAAAATAGTGACAGCTGAAGGCTATCTGCTGATATCCGTGCCAGCAAGTGGGGCAACAAGACTTTACTTGAGTTCACGGGGATCTAGTAAGTATGTCTCTGTGCCTGTCACAGTCTACCTTTGCACTGATTGGATCCACTTCTCCATATGCACCCGGGGAGGGGCTTCTCCAGGATCCAGTGAGTCTGCATTACTAAGGAAAACTGAGAAGAAGATGGTTACCAGAACACACTCTAGCCCGCACCAGACTGCTGCAGCTAGTCCTGTGGCCAAATAGGTACTTAACTCCGTTCACCATCCATTCTAGATTCCCTTCACCTTCAGCTTCTAAGTATGATGGTCTTAATGGCTTATAGGTGGCATTGTCTGGACCTTCATCCCTTGTCACCCTGCCTTTCTCAAGTCTGGATTGCTCCCTTGTACTTTTATTGACAACCCTGGGGAGTACCAAGAAGCACTGAGTGGATTGCATAGAAGCTAAATACATTTCTCCTTGATTCCAACGTGTAATAACATCTCCACTTTTCCCAATGACCAGATTCCATTACCCCTGTCAGGACACTGACTCCTCTCTCTGTCGGTTAGTTGATGGGCATAGAGAGGATAAAAGGGGCTCAGGTGGAATTTGTAGCTTTTAATTCAGTGAGACTCTTGTCTCATCAGTGACAATTAATGAAAGTGATCCTTCTTTGAGGACCAGGGCTTCTGACACAGCAGAACCCATTGTTCCCGGTACAGCTGTATAAATTTCCCCAACTGGGTCAACTGGAGTGATGGCAAGTTGGGGCACTCCTGCTTGCACTTCTTATTTTCCACATCCATTTTTATTTTATTATTTTATTTTATTTATTTTATTTCTGAGGACACAGAGCTCTTCAAATGTCCTTCACTCCAGGTGTATACTGAGTTCAGACGATGACTCCCAATGATATTAAAATTTTGCCTCCTTCTGCAGTCCGTTCCGATGTCCTATTAGGGAAGCAGCTTCTGCTTGGCACAAAAGGTCATACAACCATCGGCTCTCATGTTCATGGGTCTATTTCCACAGGCCATTGCTGTAAATTCGGTCTCCTGATCTGCTGGGATATTCTATGGGGATCCCATCACAGCGGGTCAAACATTCTGTAAGATCTTAGATGAAAGTGAAGGCAGATAAAGGCATGGAAAATGTCTGTATTTCTCTCAAAAGGATCATTGGCCATTCCACAACGAAGAGTCCAAATCTCTTCAATGCACTTGCATATTTGACACTCAACACTAATTTCTGCTGCTGGAAGTTTGGACATTGAACAGCAGCATAGCTAGATTTGCCTATGAAATGCAAAGACCCATCTTGTTAGGCCCAGACATATAATCTGTCTGACGCTTTGTGCACGTTCACATCCTAACAGAAATGAGGTAGCAGTTAAGAGAGGCTAAGTGACATCAGCTGACCGAGTCATTCTGTCTTCTTGGTTGTTCAAAGCCTTTTTGATGCTGGATGCTGTCCATTGAGTGTGAGCTTGTGATATAAAAATTTTCACACTGCAAGCTCACTCCCATATTTCCAACCATGTATGTCTTCTTAGGCTTCCTATCCCTGGGCCTCCATTTTTTCTCCTTACAAGCTATGAGTCAACATATATTCTAACCTCCAGCAATTTCTCTTTCCACACAAAGTGGACTACCAAGTGTACGACATGAAGTCCTTCCCACTGAGGAGATACTTTTCTCTCCACTGTCTTTAAAGGCCACCCCTGAGTGCAGCTGTGTAGAGTCATACCCATGTTTGAAAGAAGAGCAAAAGAAAACCAAAAAAAAAAAAAAAAAAAAAAGAAAAGAAAAAATAATATGAGGAGAGAAAGCAATGAAGAATAAAAGAAAAGTACAATAGAGGCCGGGCATGGTAATCTCAGCACTTTGGGAGGCTGAGGCAGGCAGATCATGGGGTCAGGAGTTCGAGACCAGGCTGACCAACATGGTGAAACTCCGACTCTACTAAAAATACAAAAATTAGCTGGGCGTGGTGTCACGTGCCTGTAATCCCAGCTACTCAAGAGACTGAGGCAGGAGAATCGCTTGAACCAGGGAGGCGGTAGTGAGCCGAGATGGCGCCACTGCACTCCAGCCTGGGCGACAGAGTGAGACTCTGTCTCAAACAAACAAACAAACAAAAAACTATATATATATATATATATGTATACACACACACACATACACACACACACATATATATACACACATATATATACACACACACATATATATATACACCTATATATAGAAAGCAAGAAAGAGAAAAGTACACTAGAGAGAATCAACAAAATCAACCAAACCAAAAGTCGGTTTCTGAAAAGACTGACAAAATAGCCAACATTGGCAATATTGGTGAAGAGAGAAAGATGGAGAGCAGTGGGCACGAGAAAAGAGAGAGAGAACACAAAGGAACAATATTAAAAATTAAAAAGCAGAATATGATTAGACATAAACAATAAAGATAATACCAAAAACAATTTCATACTGATATAAATGAAGGCCTAGACAATGTAGAAATTTTGAAAGATAAACATATCCTGCCTAAACTAACTATAGAAGAAATAGAAAACTTGACTAGATTTAACAATCATTAAAGAAATTACTGTGGACTACTAGAGGGAGCAGGGAGCAGATATGGGTTGAAACCCTATTTATTGGATACTATGCTCACTACCTGAGTGATGGGATCTGCACCCCAAACCTCAGCATCACACAATATCCCCATGTAACAAACCTGTATGTGTAACCATTCTATCTAAAAATAAAAGTTGACATTAAAAATAATAGATCTTTAGTTTAAAAAAAAAAAAAACCTCAAGGAGTAGATAATTCCAAGTTCATACAAACTTTACCAAAGACTGAGATAACAGCATACACTCCCAAGTATATTTTATGAGGATAATCTTGACTCTAAAATGAGATAAGTATAACAGGAGAAAGGAAATGTATAATTCAAGCTAAATGCTAAATTAAATACTGCAGACTCAAGTGATGCACAGAAATGATAATAAACCAGAACAAGTTTGGTTTATCACAGCAGTGTAAAAATGCTTTAACATTAGAAAGGCATGTTAATGTAAATCATCACATTAATGGAAAGAAACAAGATTGGGCTACCATTTTAATAGACAGGGTAAAATCATTTAATACAATCCAGTGCCTGTTCATGGAATACACAAAAACAAACCAAAACACAACTCTTACCAAACCGGAAAAAAACAGATGGAAAAATGCATATCTACAAAATAATCTGCACCAACATTTGTGCACACTGGTGAAGATTAACATGGATTATCCTTAAAAATCAAGAACAGGACAAGATTGCTCAATATTGTCATTTGTGCTCAACAGTGGTGGCTCTAGCCAGTGCAATAAATAAAAGATATAAAAGATATAATGATTGGAATTAAAAAAAAAAACCAAACGATCATATCTATACAGACAATATATTATTTACCTGTATGGAAAAACCTGAGATAATCAACAAACTCTCGGCATTAATTGCAGCTAAGAAGAAAGTCAATTGTATTCCTATAAATCAGCAACAACCACTTAGAGGAAAAACAACTCTTCAATGAGCACCAGTTATAACTGCCACAAAATAGTAAGGTACACAGAAATAAGTCTAACAAAGATGCTTAAGACTTTAAATGAGAAAATTATCAAATGTTATCGAGAACTATCAACTCCAAATTAGGCAGATATAAAGCATGCTCATGGAAGAACCCGTATGATAAAGATGACAGTTTTCTCCACTTAATCTGTGTATTTGACGTGATTCCAATAAAAAATCCAACACAGCTTTCTATGGAACAATAGACTCTATGACTCCAGAATGTGTACTGAAGGACCAAGGGCACATAATATCCAAGAATATGTAGAACAAAGTAGAGGGGACCGGAGGGGACATCACTTACAAGATAGCAAGTTTTAATAATTAAGATAGTAAGATAGTTCACTCATATGACAACTAGGCCAATATAATTGATAGGATAGAGAGTCCATTAAATATAGGAAAACTTGGCACGAGAGGTTTGCCACTGAAGGCTAGCTGAAGAAAAGACAGGCTATTCAATATATAGTGCTGAATCCATTGGTTATACCCATTTTTTAGAGAGGAGATTGGTATCTCACTCCATACACAAATATAAATTCCAGAAATTATAAAAGAAAAAAAACCTTAGTGGAAAAAGAAGGAGGTTAAAGATATCTAAATGAAAAACTACAAAACACTGCTGAAAGAAATCATCGATGACACAAACAAATGGAAACATATCCCACGCTCATCGATGGGTTGAATCAATATGGTGAAAATGACCATACTGCCCAAAGCAATCTACAAATTCAGTGCAATTCCCATCAAAGTACCATGATCATTCTTCACAGAATTAGAAAAAAATAAATTCTAAAACTCATGTGGAACCAAAAGAGAGCCCGCATAACCAACACAATACTAAGCAAAAAGAACAAATCAGGAGGCGTCACATTATCCGGCTTCAAATTACACTACAAGGCTATAGTTACCAAAGCAGCATGGTACTGGCATAAAAATACGCAGGTAGACCAATGGAGCAGAATAAAGAACTCAGGAATGAGGCCAAATACTTACAGCCAACCGATCTTTGACAAAGCATACAAAAACATAAAGTGAAGAAAGGACACCCTATTCAATAAATGGTGCTGGTAAAACTGGCAAGCCACATATAGAAGAATGAAACTGGATCCTCATCTCTCACCTTATTACAAAAATCAACTCTCAAGATAGATCAGAGACTTAAATCTAAGACCTGAAACCACAAAAATTCTAGAAGATACCACCGAAAACCTCCTGTAGACACTGGCTTAGGTAATGAATTCATTCCTAAGAACCCAAAAGCAAATGCAACAAAAACAAAAATAAGCAAGTGGGACCTAATTAAACTAAAAAGCTTCTGCACAGCAAAAGAAATACTCAGAAGAGTAAACAGACAACTCACAGAGTGGGAGAAAATATTCACAAACCATGCATCCAACAAAGGACTAATATCCAGAATCTACAAGAAACTTAACAAAAATCGGCAAGAAAAAAGAAAACTCCCATCCAAAAGTGGGCAAAGGACATGAATAGACAATTCTCAAAAAAAAAAAAAAAAAAAAAAAAAAAAAAAAGATATACAATCAGCCAACAAACATTATGAAAATAAATGCTCACCATCACTAATTATCAGGGAAATGCTCATTAAAACCACGATGAGATACCACCTTACTCCTGCAAGAATGACCATAATTAAAAAGTCAAAAAATAATAGATGTTGGAGTGGATGTGGTGAAAAGGGAACACTTTTACACTGCTGGTGGGAATGCAAACTAGTACAACCATTCTGGAAAACGGTATGGAGATTCCTTAGAGAACTAAAAGTAAAACTACCATTCGATCCAGCAATCCTACTACTGGGTATCTACCCAAAAGAAAACAAGTCATTATATGAAAAAAGACTCAAGCACATGCATGTTTACAGCAGCGTATTTCACAACTGCAAAAATATGGAAACAACCTTATTGCCCATCAATCAACAAGTGGATAAAGAAGATGTGGCATATATACACCACAGAACACTACTCAGCCATAAAGCAGAATGAAATAATGGCCTCTGCAGCAACTTGGATGGAGCTGGAAGCCATTATTGTAAGTGAAGTAACTCAGGAATGGAAATCCTAATATCGTATGCTCTCACTTGTAAGTGGGAGCTAACCCATGAGGGTGCAAAGGCATAGGAATGACATGATGGACTTCGGGGACTAGGAGGGAAAAGTGGAAGGAGGGTGAGGGATAAAAGAAGACTATACGTTGGGTACAGTGTACACTGCTCAGGTTACGGGTGCACCAGAATCTCAGGAATCACCACTAAAGAACTTATCCACCTAACCAAAATCCACCTGTATGCCCCCAAACTATTGAAGTTTTTAAAAATATTAGAACAATTATGAGAGTGACTAAGTTTATGTCCTCTGAGCAGGAAAGACTTTTTCGCAAAAGTAACCACAACCCATGAACACAGGACGTCTTTCCACTTATTTATGTCTTCTTTAATTTCTTCAAGCAAAGTGTTGTAGTGCTCAGGGTAAATGCTGATTACGTCTACTCCTGAGTATTCTATTCTTTTCGTGCTACTGTAAATGTAATTATTTTCTTAATTATTTTTGGACTGTTGATTGTCAACGTACACAAATGCAACTGGTTATGGTGTATTGATTTTCGATCTTGCAACTTTGACAAATTAATTTATTAGCTCTAGCAGCTTTTGTGTGTGTGTGTGTGTGTGTAATCTCTAGGGTTTTCTACATAGAACATCATGTCGTCTGTGACAGGGGATAACTTCTTTTCCATCTTAGATGCCTTTTATTTCTTACCCTTGCCTAATTACTCTGTCTAGAGCCTTCGATAGTACATTGAGTTAGAAGTGGCAAAAGCAGGCATCCTTGTCCTGTTCCCGATCTTAGGGGAAAACCTTTCAGTCTTTTCCGTTGAGTATGACGTTAGCTATAGGTATTTCCATACACGATTTATACTCTTAAGAGAAGAGTATCCTTGTCTTCCTAATCTGTTGAGGCTTTTTATTATAAAACCACGTTGGATTTTGTTAGGTGCTTTCTTCTGCATCAGTTGACATGGAGATGTGGTCTTTTATCATCAGTCTGTTATAATAGTGTATGGATTTATTTTCATGTGTTGACTCATCTTTGCATTTCAGCAATTATTCCCATTCAGTCATGGTGTGTGACCCTTTCAGTATGCTGCAGGGTTCTGCCTGCTAGCGTTTTATCCGGGATTCTGAACATCGGTATTCATAAGGGATATTGCTTTGTAGCCTTCTTGTTGTGGCTTTGGCAGACTTTGGTATCATGGTAACATTGGCCTTATGTAATGAGTTAGGAAGTGTTCCTTCTCCTTCAATTTTTTGGAAGGGATTTAGAAGGAATGGTGGTAATTCTTCTTTAAATGTTTGGTAGAATTCACCAATGAAGCCACCTGGCCCAAGACTTGACTTTGTTGGAAAGTTTTGATTACTGATAATTCCTATTACTGATAACTGCTTACTATAACTAGTAAGGAGATTGTATCTCATAAGAGATATGTAGTCCTCGAGCAGTGGACGATATATTCAAAGTTCTAAAAAAGGAGAAACCTGTCAATCAGGAATTACATATCCAGCAAAACCATCCTTCAAAAATGGAAGGGGAAATTAACACATTCTCAGATTTAAAAATTACTGAAGGCTTTGGGGCAAAGAAGGCGGACTAGATGCAGACAGGAAGAACTCCTCCCAATAAGAGACCGGATCATCAAGAAGACCAGCACATTCCAAACAGATCTTTGGAAAGAAGGCATTGATAGTGGATGGAGGAAGGACACAGACCCTGAGCTGAAAGGGGAGGAAGCTGGGAACCCTGCATCAGGTTGCTGAGGACCAGGACTCATTTTTGGGCCTGAGTGACTCCTGGGGAAGGGGCGAGTAAAACAAGCATAGAGTGGCTCATTCTCGCCCTGGACCTCTGGAATCCGAGTTGCAGGAGACCCCACGACCCCCACAGACATTTGAGATTGCAGGGAGAATTGCCGGGAGAGTTGGCAGAGACAGAATTCTTGCCTGCATGGAGTCCAGAGGGTTTAGCATGGGAACAGCGGCACTGAAGCGTGGCCATGGGCACCCAACCCCAAGCCTCACCATACTCCTCTCTGTGGCTTTAGTGTTTGCTGGCTGCTGGACCTGGACACAGCAGGGAAATCTTGGACACGGGATCCGGCCAGTCTGATCTGAGTGTCCCGCTGTCTGCTGGCCTATCCCAGCGTCCCTCCCTGGCCGCACCCACTTGCAGCACAGCCTCAGCTTCCCAGATGAGGCATTTGCCAGCAGCCACCACCGTAGCTCTTTCACTGGCAGATGCTGCCTAACAGTTAGGGATCTTCTGCAGGCGGGCCCCTGCAGACAAGTGCACCCTCCCGCATCCCTCCTCCACCGATGCACTCTCACCCATAGCCTTCCTGCACTGCTTCACTGGTGAGCCCATGCATTCCGGGGTCCTTGCTGCCCTACCGCTGCTCCATGGAAGTACTTTGGCTGGCACATCCCATCAGAGTGCTGTTGCCAGTGGAATGGGAACACCTCAGCCCCTCCAGAAGGGCAGGTAGTAAACCCTGAGAGTCCAGAGAAAAAAACCGTGGACACGTCCCAGCCCCCCAGGGCTAGAGCATGCAGCCCAGGAGCACTGAGCTGTGGCTTGGCTCCCAGTAATCATCCACAAATGAAGCCAGCTGACTAAATTGACTTATACCACATCAAACCCTCAAGGTCATCAAAGAATATAAAAGCAAAAAGGCCCATCCACAGGGCAGCAACTTCAAACATTAAAGGAATGTTAGCCCACACAGATGAGGAAGAACCAGCCCAAGAACTCTGTTAATGCTAAAAGCCAGAGTGTCTTCTTGTCTCCAAATGGCCACACTAGCTGTGCAGTAATGGTTCTTAACCAGACCTATGTGGTTGAAATGACAGACATAAAATTTAGAATCTGGATGCCAACAAAGATCATTGAGATTCACGAGAAAGTTGACATGGCAGCCAAGGAATCTAAGGAATCCCATAAAACAATACAAGAGGTGAAAGATTAAATGGCCATTTTAAGAAAGAACCAAACTGACCTCCTTGAGCTAAAAAACTCACTACAAGAATTTCATAACACACTCAGAAATATTAACAGCAGGCTAGAACAAGCTGAGGAAATCATCTCAGATCCTGATGCCCAGTTGTTTGAATCAAACCAATCAGACAAAAACAAGGGAAAAAAAGAATTAACAAAAATGAACAAAACCTCTGAGAAATATGAGATTATGTGAAGAGGCCAAACCTATGACTCACTGGCGTCCCACAAAGAAAGGGAGAGAGCAAGCAACTTGGAAAACGTATTTGAGGATATTGTCCACAGACATTTCCCCAACCTCGCTAGACAGGTTAGAGAGGCAAATTCAGGAGAGTCAGAGAACCCCAGTGAGATACTACAGAAGACGACCATCCCCCAAGATGCGTAGTCATAAGATTCTCCAAGGTCAAGGTGAAAGGGAAACTACTAAAAGTAGCCAGAGAGAAGGGGCAGGTCACATACAAAGGGAGCCCCATCAGGCTAACAGTGAATCTTTCAGCAGAACTCCTACAAGTCAGAAGAGATTGGGAGCCAATATTCAGCATCCTTAAAGAAAAGAAATTCCAACTGGGAATTTCATATCCAGCCACACTAGGCTTCATAAGAAAAGCAGAAATAAAATCCTTTTCAGACAAGCAAATGCTAAGGGAACTCATTAACCCCAGATCTGCATTACCAGAGGTCCTTAAGGGACTGCTAAACATGGAAACAAAAGAGCGTTGCCTGTCACCACAGAAACACACTTAAGTACACAGCCCACTGGCACTACCAAGCAACTATATAATCACGTCTACATAACAACCAGCTAACGGCACAGTGACAGGATCAAATCCTCACCTATCAATATTAACCTTGAATGTAAATGGGCTAAACGCCCCACTTAAAAGGCAGGGAGTGGCAAGTTGGATAAGGAAGCAAGACCCAACTGCATGCTGTCTTTAAGAGACCCATCTCACACGCAATGACACCCATCACAGGCTCAAAGTAAAGGGATGGAGAAGGATCTATCAAGCAAACGGAAAACAGAAAAGAGCAGGGGTTGCTGTTCTTATTTCAGACGAAACAGACTTTAAACCCACAATGATCAGAAAGGACAAAGAAGGGCAGTGCATAACGATGAAGGGTTCAATTCAACAAGAAGACTTAACTATCCTTAATATATGTGCACCCAACACTGGAGCACCCAGATTCACAAAACAATCACTTAGAGACCTACAAAAAAACTTAAATAACCGCACAATCATAGTGGGAGGTTTCAACACCCCACTGACAGTGCTAGATCACTGGGGCAGAAAACTAACAAAGATATTCGGGACATAAACTCAACACTTGACAAAATGGACCTAACAGATATCCACAGAACATCACACGGAACAACAACACAATATACATTCTTCTCATCTGCACAGGGCACATACTCTAAGGTCGACCACATGCTCAGCCATAAAGCAATTCTCAAAAAATTCAGAAACAAACCCGGAATCATACCAGCCACACTCTCAGACCACAGTGCAGTAAAAACAGACATCCGTAACAAGAAGATCTGTCAGAGGCAAACAGTTATATATAGATCTTTCAAAACCAAACAATTATATTATAAGGTTGACTACATGTTCGGCCGTAAAGCAATTCTCAAAAAATTCAAAAACAACCCTGAAATCATACCAGCCACACTCTCGGACCACAGTGCAATGAAAATAGAGATTAATACCAAGAAGATGTCTCAAAACCAAACAATTGTATGGAAATTAGACAACCTGCTCCTGAATGACTTTTGGGTAAAGAGCAAAATTTAGGCAGAATTCAAAGAAATTCTTCGAGGCTATTGAAAACAAAGGTACAACGTATCAGAATCTCTGGGGGCACAGCTAAAACGGTGTTAAGAGGAAACTTTATGGTGCTAAGTGCCCACACGAAAAAGTCAGACAGATCTTACATTAGCAATCTAACATCGCACCTAGAGGAACTAGAGAAACAGGAGCAAAGTGACCCCAGAGCTAGCAGAAGAAAAGAAATAACCAATATTAGAGCTGAACTGAAAGAAGTTGAGACGTGAACCACCCTACAAAAGGTCAAAGAAACCAGAAGTTGGTCCTTTGAAAAAATAAATAAGCTCGACAAACTGCTAGCTAGACAAACAAGGTAAAGAAAAGAAAGGGAGAGAGGGCTCAAATAAAACACAATCAGAAATGACAAAGGTGACATTACTGCGGACCCCACAGAAATACAGCAACAACAAAAAAATCCTCAGCGACTATCATGAACACTTGTACGCACATAATCTAGAAAACCTAGAAAAAATAGATAAATTCCTGGAACCATACAACCTCCCAAGATTCAACCAGGATGAAACTGAATCTCTGAACAGACCAATAACGAGTTTCAAAATTGAATCAGTAATAAAAAAGACCCACCAACCAGACAAAGGCCTGGACCAGACGGATTCACAGTCCAATTCTATCAGACATAGAAAGAAGAGCTGTAACCAATCCCTAATGAAACGATTACAAAAAATCGAGGAACTGGGACTCCTCTCTAACTCATTCTACGAGGCCAGCATCATTCTGATTCCCAAACCTGATGGAGACACAATGAAAATAGAACACTTCAGGCCAATATTCCTGATGAACCTAGATGCAAAAATCCTCAACAAAATACCAGCAGATTGAATCCAGCAGTACATCAAAAAAACGAATCCATCATGATCAAGTAGGCCCTATTCCTGGGATGCAAGGTTGGTTCGGCATGTGCAAATCACTAAATGTGATTCATCACATAAACGGAACTAAAAACAAAAACCACATGTCATCTCAATAGATGCAGAAGAGGTTTTCAACAAAATTCAACATCCCTTCATGTCAAAAACCCTCGACAAACTGGGCATCAGTGGAGCATACCTCAAAATAATAAGCGTCATCTAGGACAAACCCACAGCCAACATCCTACTGAAAGGTCAAAACCTGGAAGCATTCTCCCTGAGAACCAAAAAATAGCCCTGAATTACCGATGCCACTCCTCTCCCACCCCTGGCCACAGCAGCGTGGTGTGGAGAGCATCTCTGGGTGCAGGGGGAGGGAGACCACAGCATTTGTGAGGCAATTACCTCAGTGCTATCCTGTTAGAGCAGAGAGGTAAACCGGACCAAACTCAGCTGATGCCCACTCACAGAGGGAGCATTTAAAGCAGCCCTAGCCAGAGGGGAATCACTGATCCCAGTGATCAGAACCTGAGTTCCCACAAACCTCACCATGGCAGGCTACAGCACTCTGTGTCTCCAAGTAAATTGGAAAGGCAGACTAGGCCATAAAACTGCAAGTCTTAGGTGAGTCCTAGTGTTGAATTAGGCCCAGAGACAGTGGACCGGAGGTGGGGGGGGGGGGGGTGTCACACGACATACTGAGATACCAGCTGGGGCAGCCAAGGGAGTGCTGCCATCACCCGTCCCCTAACCCCAGGCTGCAAACCTTGTGGCTCAAAAAGAGACCCTTTCCTTCCACTTGAGGAGGGGAGAAAGAAAAGAGTGGTGAAGACTGTGTCTTCCATCTGGGATACCAGCCCAGCCACAGCAAGATAGGGCACCAGTCAGAGTCACGTGGCCCTTGTTCCAGGACCTAGCTACCAGACGACATTCCTAGACATGCCCTGGGCCAGAAGGGAACCCACTGCCTTGGAGGAAAGGACCTAGTCCTGGCAGCACTCACCACCTGCAAACTGAAGAGACCCTGGGCCCTGAATAACCAGCAATGATGCCCAGGCACTACACTGAGGGCCTTGGGTGAACCTCTGAGACTTGTTGGCTTCAGGTGAGACTTGGTACATAACCAGCAGTGGTGGCTATGGGGCAAAACTCCTTCAGTTTGAGAAAAGCAGAGGGAAAAGTAAAGGGGATGTTGTCTTGCATCTTAGGTACCAGTATGGTCATAGTGGGGTAGAGCATCAAGCAGACCCTTGGAGTCCCCAGTTCCAGGACTGGACTCTTGGACTGCATTTCTGGACCTGTCCTGAGCCACAGGGGAGCCCACTGCCCTGAAGGGTGAGTTCCAGGCCAGGCAGCATTCACGACAGTTGACTTACAAGACCTTGAGCCTTAAGGGAACATTGGCAGTAGTCTGCCAGTACTCCTTGGGGCCTAGGGTGGCGGTGGCTACAGGGTGAGGCTCTTCTGCCTTTGGGAAGGGGAGCAAAGAGTGGGAAAGACTGCGTCCTGTGGTTTGAGTGACAGCTCAGCCACAATACTTAGAACCACAGGTAGCCTTCTAAGGTTTTTGATGCTAGTCCCTGATTCCCAGATGGCACTTCTGGACCCACCTGGGGCTTGGTGGACCTCTCTCCAATGAAGGGAAATACACAGTCCTAGCTGGCTTTGCCACTTGCTTATTGTAGAGCCCCAGGGCCTTGAGCAAACAAAGGCAGTAGCCAAGGAGTAATCACAACAGGCCTTGGGGGAGACCCGGTGCTGTGCTGGCTTTGGGTCTGACCCAGTGCAGTCATAGTAGTGGTGGACGCATAGTGGTGGCTGCAGGGGTGCTTGTGTCATTCCACCCTCAGCTTTAGGTGGCTCAGAACAGAGAAAGAGAGAGAGAGAGAGAGACTCTGTATGTTTGGGAGAAAGTAAGGAAAGGGAACAAGAGTCTCTGCTTGGTAATCTAGAGAATTCTCCCGGACCTTGCCCAAGAGCATCAAGGTAGTACCTCTATGAGTCTGCAAGAACCACAGTGTTACTGAGCTTGGGGTGACCCCTAAAGCAGACACAGCTTAGACCCAAACACCCAGGTCCTTTCAAATATTTGAAAAGCCTTCTGACAAAGGACGGCTACGAATAAGCCCAGACAGTAAAGACCACAATTAATACCTAACTGTTCACATGCTCAGAAACTGAAGAAAAAAATATTAGCATCACAACCATCCAGGAAAATATGACCTCACCAAATAAGCTAAATAAGCTACCAGGAACCAATCTTGGAGAAACAGAGGTATGTGACCTTTCAGACAGGGAATTCAAAACAACTGTGTTGAGGAAAGTCAAAGAAATTCTGGATAATGCAGAGTAGGAATTCAGAATTCTGTCGGATGCATTTAACAAAGAGACTGAAATAATCTAAAAGAATCAAGCAGAAATTTTGGAGCTGAGAAACGCAACTGGCATACTGAAGAATGTATCAGAGTCCTTCAAGAGCAGAACTGATCAAGCAGAAAGAAAGAATTAGTGAGCCTGCAGACAGGCTATTTGAAAATACACAGAGGAGACAAAAGAAAAAAATACACAGAAATGAAGCATGCTTACAGGACCTAGAAAACAACCTTGAAGGGGGAAAGCTAAGAGTTACTAGGCTTAAAGAGGAGGGAGAGAAAGAGATAGGAGTATAAAGTTTATTCAAAGGGATAATTACAGAGAACGTCCCAAACTTAGAGAAAGATATCAATATCCAAGTACAAGAAGGTTATAGAACACCAAGCAGATTTAATCCAAAGAAGACTACCTCAAGGCATTTAATAATCAAGCTCCCAAAGATCAAGGATAAAGAAGGATGCTAAAAGCAGCAAGAGAAAAGAAACACATCATTTACAATCACGCTCCAAATGTCTGGCAGCAGACTTTTCAGTGGAAACCTTACAGGCCAGGAGAGGGTGGTATGACATATTTAAAATGTTGAAGGGGAGGAAAAAAAAAAACCAAAAAACAAAAAACGCTTTTATCCTACAATAGTATATACCCTAGAAGATATCCTTCAAACATGAAGGAGGAATAAAGACCTTCCCAGACAAACAATACCTGAGAGATTTCATCAACACCAGACCTATCCTACAAGAAATGCTAAGGGGAGTACTTCAATCAGAAAGAAAAGGATGTTAATGTGCGATAAATTATCACCCGAAGGTACAAAAGTCACTGGTAATAGTAAGGACACAGAAGAACACAGAACACAGTAACACCGTAACTGTGGTGTACAAACTTCTCTTACCCTAAGTAGAAAGACTAAACGATGAACCAATAAAAAATAATAACTAGAGCAACAACTTTTTGAGACATTGTCAATGCAGTGATATATAAATAGAAACAACAAAATATTAAAACGTGGGGGGATGAAGTTAAGGCACAGAGTTTCCATTAGTTTTCTTTTTGCTTGCTTGCTTTATGTTTGTTTGTTTGTGCAAATAGTGTTCAGTGGCTATCAGGTTAAAATAACAGGTTATAAGATAACATTAGTGAGCCTCATGGTAACCTCAAACCAAAAAAAAAAAAAAAAAAAAAAAGACAATGGATACACAAAAACTAAAAAGCAAGAAACTAAATCTTATCACCAGAGAAAACCATTTTCACTAAAGGAAGACAAGAAGGAAAGAAAGAATGAAGAAAAGACCACAAAACAACCAGAAAACAAATAATAAAACGGCAGGACTACATCCTTACATGTCAGCCGAAACACTGGATGCAAATTGGAAAAACTCTCCCATCGAAAGTCACAGACTGGCTGAATGGGTGAAGAAAAAAGGGTCATTGATCTGCTGCCTAGAAGAAACACACTTCACCTATAAAGCATACATAGACTAAAAATAAAGGGATGGAAAAAGATACCCCATGCCAACGGAAGCCAAAAAAGAGCAGGAGGCGCTATACTTATATCATACAAAACAGATTTCAAGACAAAAACTATAAGAAAAGAAAAAGAACGTCACTGTTTAATGATAAACGGGTTGATTCACCAAGAGGATGTAACTTAATTTTAAATATATATGCACCCAACACTGGAGCACCCAGATACATGAAGGAAATATTATTCGAGCTAAAGAGAGACATGGGCCCTGACACGGTAACAGCTGGAGACTTCAACACCCCACTTTCAGCATTAGACAGATCTTCCAGACAGAAAATCAACAAAGAAACCTCAGACTGAATCTTCACTGTAGACCAAATGGATCTAACAGATATGTACAGAACGTTTCATCCAACAGATGCAGATAACACATTCTTTCCCCCAGCACGTGGATCATTCTCAAGGACAGACCATACCTTAGGTCACAAAACAAGTGGTAAAACATTCCAAAAACCTAAAATAATATCAAGCATCTTCTCTGATCACAATAGAATAAGACTAGAAATCAATAGCAAGAGGAATTTTGGAAACTGTACAAGTACGTGGAAATTAAACAATACACTTCTGAATGACCAGTGGGTCAATCCAGAAATTAAGAAGGAAACTGAAACGAATGGCAATGGAAACACAACATACCAAAACCTCTGGGATACAGCAAAAGCAGTACTCAGAGGGAAGTTTATCGCTATAAATGCCTACATCAAAAAAGAGGAAATTTTTCAAATAAACAATCTAATGATGCCTCTCAAAGAACTAGAAAAGAAAGAGAAAACCAAACCCAGTATCAGTGGAAGAAAAGAAATAATAAAGGGGAGAGCAGAAATAAATGAAATTGAACCGAAGAAAACAATACACTGAACAATCACTGAAACAGAAAGTTGATTTTGCGAAAAGTTAAACAAACGAGACAAACCTTTAGCCAGACTAACTAAGAAAAAGTGAAAGAAGATACACGCAAATAAAATTAGAAATGAAAAAGGAGACATTGCAACTGATACTGCAAAAATTCAAAGGATCATTAGTGGCTACTACTATGAACAACTATACGTCAATAAATTGGAAAACCTAGAAGAGATGGACAAATTCCTAGATACAAACAGCCTACCAAGATTGAATCAGGAAGAAATTCAAAACCAGAACAGACCAATAACAAGTAACGAGATCAAAGCCATACGAAAAAATCTCCCAGTAAAGAGAAGCCTGGGACCCAATGGCTTCACTGCTGAATGCTACCAAACACTTAAAGAAGAACTGATACCAATCCTACTCAAACTCTTCCAAAAAGTAAAGGACAGAGTACTGCCAAACTCATTTTACCAGGCCAGTATTACCCTGATACCAAAACCAGACAAAGAAACATTAGAAAAAAAAAAAGAATGAAAGAAAAAGAAAACTACAGGCCATTGTCTCTGATGCATATTGATGGAAAAAAAATCCTCCACCAAATACTAGCAAGCCCAATTCAACAATACATTAGAACAATCATGCATCATGACCAAGTGGGATTTATCCCTGGGTTGCGAGGATGGTGCTACATACACACATCAATCAATGTGTTACATCAAATCAACAGAACGAAGGATAAAAGCCATATGATCATTTCAATCGATGCTGAAAAAGCATTTGATAAAAAATTTAACATCCCTTCCTGATAAAACCCTCAACAAACTGGATATAGAAGGAACATACCTCAACATAATAAAAGCCATATACAACAGACTGACAACTAGTATCATATTGAATGTGGAAAAACTGAAAGCCTTTCCTCGAAGAACTGGAATACGACAAGGATGCCCACTGTCACCACTGTTGTTCAGCATAGTACTGGGAGTCCTAGCTAGAGCAATCAGACAAGACAAAGACATAAAGGGCATTCAAATTGGAAATGAAGAAGTCAAATTGTCCTTGTTTGCTGATGATATGGTCTTATATTTGGAAAAAACAAACGACTCCACAAGAAAATTACTAATAACTGATCAACCAATTCAGTAAAGTTGCAGGGTACAAAATCAACATACAGAAATCAGTAGCATTTCTATCTGGCAACAGTGAACTACCTGAAAAACAAAATTAAAAAGTAATCTCATTTAAAATAGCCACACATAAAATTAAGTACCTAGGACTTAACTTAGCCAAAGAAGTGAAGGATCTCTATAATGAAGACTATAAAACAGTGATGAAGAAAATTGAAGAGGACACCAAAAAATGGAAAAATATTCCATGCTCATGGATTGAAAGGATCAATATTGTTAAAATGTCCATAATACCCAAAGCAATCTACAGGTTCAATGCAATCCCTATCAAAATACCTATTTTGATACTATTTCTATTCACAGAAATAGAAAAGAATTCCTAAAGCTCCGGGAGGCGGAGCTTGCAGTGAGCTGAGATCTGGCCACTGCCTGGGCGACAGAGCGAGACTCTGTCTCAAAAAAAAAAAAAAAAAACACAAAAAACGTCACGCAAAACTGCCAAATTGTTTTTCAGAGTGTCTGGGCCATTTTATATTTCCACCGACAATGAGAGACAGTTCCTTTTGTTCTTTTTCCAGCACTTGACAGTGAAACAGCATGGTACCGATAGAAAAACAGACATATAGACCAATGGAACAGAATAGAGATCTCATAAATAAGACCGCACATCTACAGCCATCTGACCCTTGACAAACCTGACAGAAAGAAGCAATGAGGTAAGGATTCCCTATTCAATAAATGGTGCTTGGAGAACTGGCTAGCCATATGTAGTAAATTGAAAACGGACCCCTTCCTTACACTTTATACAAAAATTAACTCAAGATGGATTAAAGACTTAAATGTAAAACCCAAAACTATAAAAATCCTAGAAGAAAATCTGGGCAATACCACTCAGGACATAGGCACAGGCAAAGACTTCATGACAAAAACATCAAAAGCAATTGCAACAAAAGCAAAAATTGACAAAGGAGATCTAATGAAACTAAAGAGCTTCTGCACAGCAAAAGAAACTATCATCAGAGTGAACAGACGACCTATAGAGAGGGTGGAAATTTTTGCAATCTATCCATGTGACAAAGGTCTAATATCCAGAATCTACAAGGAACTTAAACAAATTTACAAGACAAAACAAACAACCCCATTAAAAAGTGGGCAAAGAACATGAACAGACACTTTTCAAAAGAAGACATTTATGCGGCCAACAAACATAGGGAAAAAAAAAAGCTCAACATCACTGATCATTAGAGAAATGAAAGTCAAAACCACTGTGAGGTACTATCTCACAACAGTCAGAATGGCGATTTTTAAAAAGTCACGAAACAACAGATGCTGCCGAGGCTGTGGAGTTTGATCGCTTTCAAACTGTTGGTGGAAGTGTAAGTTAGTTCAACCATTGTGGAAGACAATGTGGTGATTCCTCAAAGACCTAGAAGCAGGAATACCATTTGACCCAGTAATCCCCATTACTGGGTATATATCCAAAGGAATATAAATCATACCATTATAAATATATATGCATGTGTATGTTCACTGCTGCCCTATTCACAATACCAAAGACAACGAATCAACCCAAATGGCCATCAATAACAGACTGGATACAGAAAATGTGGTACATATATACCATGGAATACTACGTAGCCAAAAAAAGGAGCAAGATCATGTCCTTTGCAGGGACACGGATGGAGCTGGAAACCATTAGCCTCAGCAAACTAACACAGGAACAGAAAACCAAACACCACATGTTCTCACTTAAAAGGGGTAGCTGAACAATGAGAACACATGGACACAGGCAGGGAAACGACACACAGTGGGACCTGTCAGGGAGACGGGGGGAGGGAGAACATCAGAATAAATAGCTTAATGCATGCGGGACTTAATACCTAGGTGATGGGCTGATAGGTGCAGCAAACCACGACACACGTTTACCTATAGAACGAACCTGCACATCATGCACATGTATCCCGGAACTTAAAATAAAATGAAACAAAATTTAAAAACACATGAGAATTTTTAAAAAAGAAAAAGTTTTAGGCCTAAAAATGACATTAACTTCATGAAAGCAGAAATCCAAGAGTTCATATTTTTAAAGCGCTGTGAAGTGAAAGCAGAAATGTCAATGAAAGTGAAATTGACAGTTAATAACTAGCCACACACAAAATTTTTTTTGAGACAGACTCTCACTCTGTTGCACAGGCTGGGGTGCAATGGCGTGATCTCGGCTCACCGCAACCTCCGCCTCCCGGGTTTCAAGCGATTGTCCTGCTTCAGCCTCCTGAGTAGTTGGGACTACAGGTGCCCGCCACCACACTTGACAATTTTTTTTTTTTTTTGGTAGAGACAGGGGTTTCACCAAGTTAGCCAGGCTGGTCTCGAACTCCTGATCTCAAGTGATGCGCCTTCCTCAGCTTTCCAAAGTGCTGGGATTACAGGCATGAGCCACCACGCCTGGCCGCCACATACAAATTTTACTTAAGATCAATGTAAATAACTATTGGATTAATAAGAAAATTCAAATTAAGAATATTTTACAAAGTCACAGTAATTTAGAGAAAGTCTTCTGACTGGAGTCAGGGGACTTGAATTTATCTAACTGCTTCTACCAATACTAGCTTAATGTTACAGAAAAACATCAATTATGGCCTTCTCCACTACTATTCACTAAAATAGAAGCTATTGTTTCAGAAAAGTGCTCAAAACATAAAAATGTCTTCAAATATTAATAAAGTAATCACATTCTAAAAATAATTATACCATATATTATTGCCAGAGAAGGTGGTGACATTCCAAATAAAACTAAATCCAGAAATTTCTCATGGAAAAAAAAAAAGAGAAGTATGAATACTTCTTGCCTTCTTCTCATCTTATTAATTGTGACACGGAGTAGACATTTTTTTCCCGTGACTTGGCAAATTTTGTTTCTCAGTTTCGAGTGTTGATCAGCTTCCACAATTTTATTCTTTGTTCCTTCTATGTCATGAATATCTCCAAGGAATCCTATAGTGTAAATTTTTTTTTTTGCAAGTGTCACTTTCACTGAGATATCTTAATCCTTTCCATCAAAACCGTTTTGCAATTTCCACTTCCAGCATTACTTTTTGTCATTTGTTTGCATGCTTTTGTCTTTGTTGGCCAATTACCTTTTTAAACTATCCAGTTCTTTGGTAAAATGTCATATGAGTGGTTCACTGGAAGACAAGGAGGAAACTCAGCTTCATTCTTGGCTGTTGATGCATGAAATAAATAATAGATACTCAGTGACCAAAGATGATTAGATTTTGAAAGAAAAGTGACATGACTGGTCACTGACCCTGATGCTCATCTATAATTTAAATAGTGATTTGTGGAGTGACACAAACAGAATTTGAAAGAAGTGACATGACTGGCCACCGATCATGATTCTCATCTGTTATTTCAGTAGCGATTTGTGGACTGAAGAGCCAGCAGCAATGTTTGGTCTTTATGTAGTTACTGACAGTTAGTTTACCATGGTAAGTGAAATTTGACCCATACTGTGAAGGGGCTGGTGTTATTTAACTAAATCACGGTAAATGACCTTAGTGCATGTCGGAACTGTGCAAAGGGAGGACTGTATGTAAAAATACGGTTGACCAATTTTTAATATTGACCTGGTATACGGCAATCTAGGTACACTCACTCATTAGTTCTAGGAGGTTTTTCATAAATTCCTAGAAATTTTATACATAGCCATCATGTCAGTAAATAGGGACACTTTTTCATGACTTCATTTGCAATCTGTGTGCCTTTTAGTACTTTCCTTTGCTTTATTGTACCGATTGGGTCTTCCAAGGAGGTATTCAATAGGAATGCTCAGAGTGATTGTCTTTGCCGCAGTGCTATCATTTCAACATGTTGAACAATGTAAACACATTAGTAATCTGTCTTCTTTTTTTTTTACTATGTCTTTGACCTGCAGTATCTTATCATTTCAACCCATAAACAATACAAATAAGTTATTAACTAGTTATTCTACATTTTTGTTTCTCACTAAGTCTTGAATATACCACGTGCATTTTACAGTTATCGTATATCACATTTTGGAGTAGCCAAATTTCTAGTGCTCAGTAGCTACATGTGGCTAGTGTTTACTATACTGAACAGTGCAACTCTAGGGGAAGAGCAGAGGGAGCAAATACATATGGAATGATGTGTACCATGAAGGAAATGTACATGGTACATTTTAAAACAGCATGATGAAGTAAGGGAAGTAATGGGAGATAAGTGGGATAAGTAAGGAGAGGGAAGAGAAAAACCTCTCGGAGGATGTAACATTTAAGCTATGGCCTGAGTCTTGATGAGCTATCCAACAGCATAAAGAGGCCAATGTGGTTTGAGCAGAGTATGCAACGGGCAAAGCAAAAAAAAAAAAAAAATATCTGGGATATAGATGGGTTAAATAACTTTCCCAAATCCCCTAAGAAAAGAGCGGGGAAACCGACAAATCATAGGAAGATCTGTACTGTGAGTGACGTCGTGTAGGGTCTTGTTTGCCTATTCAGTCTTAGCAGCAGGAACAGTACCTAGCTAATAACAGATCTTTGGTGAATCTGTGTGAAATAAGGGCAAACTGAGCCCCACGCTTCTGAGACCTAGGAAAGGAGATAGCAATATACTGATAAAGGCACCAGTAGGTAGTGGGCATAGTTTGTTTGTTGTTGTTTTTCATTTTAATTGCCAATGGTTTGTCATAAGCAGCCTAAGGCAATCATGAATACAAGAAGATTAAAGGACCTCAGTGAGTAATATTATTACTATTATTGGCTTCAGTAACCAGCATCTACTCCAGAAAAACATCCAGGAAAGGTTTCAATTGTCCTGACTTGCGTCAAGTACCCATAAGTGAACCGATCAGTGTGGACAGGGAAATGGTGTGCCACGACTGGGTCAGCCCATGTCACGTACCCAACACTGTGGTCAGTAACAAGGAGGAGGATGTAGAGGACAGTGAACAAGAGACCCACAGGACTTCGTAAAGTCTGCTGTTTCCTTCTTAGAGGTTTTCTTTTATAGAGGTCAGTTACACATCCAGTCTTCCTAACACCAGTTTCCTGGAATAGCAGAATTGTACATTATGTGTCTTTACAAATTGGGCTTCAGGCAAGAACACTCAAGTGTTTTAGTGGCCACACATCAGTGATGAAACAACTCCTTGTCCTGTGAAAATCACTCAGAGTGGGTGGTCTAGTTCACGTCGTTCTGTGGTACTGCCTGCAGCATCACCTTCAATGAGGCCTGCACTTCAGCAAGCTTGTATGTCCAAACTGCCATGAGAATGCCATTGTTCATAGCAATGGACAGGGACAGGATAAATCACGTGCTTCAACTCCATCAAGGCTGTTAAGTGCTGCAGAAGACTCGTGAGCATAGGCATTGTAATGGGGTTGAAGACAAAGCTAGAGACACAGAGGTAGGAACAGTGGTTCAGGGTTGGGATGACAACAGAGAAAGCAGAATCAGTTATCGGGCAGTTGTCTATCTCCAGATGCTGCAGGGCCCCTGAGACCATCTCCAGCAGAGCCTGGAATGGCTCAGAAACTTCCCAAGATATCTGATTGTTTGTCAGACTCAACAGTCTTAGGTGGGTAACCTGAGAGCTCTGGGATAGGACAGTGATGTCTCTGGTATAAAGTCCACAGAAAGACACATACAGTGTACACAAATGAGATGGCAGGACTCTGTAGAGAGAAAAAAGGAAGGCATTTCTGAAGAATGAGGGTTGGATTAGAGCAAGCAGTCCTGAATTATAGATACTTATGACTCTAGAATAAAGTAATCTGTATATCCATTGCAACAGCAGTTGACATTGTGAACTTTAGAGTCAGACTCAATAGATTTGTGACCCTAAGAAAGTTACTCTTCCACGCTGAGATAGTTTTTTAATCTTTCAAATGTGCACAACAGCGATTATTATAGAGGCTTGTGGGATAGATTAAGTGAAAAAGAATTTAACTTAGTGCCTACGGTATAATTAGCGTGTATCTAGTTCAGTTATTTGATGGGGATGGGTCTGGGAAAGCAGCCGACTGTGAATTCCCTTTGATGAATTTCCAAATGGCAAGTTCTCCATTCCTGTCCTAAGCCTCGGGAAAACTACAGGAACAAAACGATCTGGCGGTATTACCTATTGTGACCAGCCCATGGGGATGTGCATCAGTGCTACAGCATCAGATATTTCTCCGACTGAATGCTTCCCTTTCCTCTCTAGAAGGCTACATACTCCAATAAAAGAAGGACTGCTGTCTTTTTCACCAATATGTCGACAGAGTTATCTTAGTGTCTGCACATGGTTGATTGACTGACTGACTGACTGACTGGGCACAGCTGACTTTTCTAATCGTGTCTTTCTCCTCAGCATGAGGGACCACACTCTCTAGCTTGGCCAGTTTAAAACACCCAGTAGTGCCTGTGCTGATGTGGAAGGAGAAATAGCTTACAATGTGTTTAAGAATATCTAAGAATACTCACGACTGTAATCCCAGCACTCTGGGAGGACAAGGCGGGTGGATCACGAGGTCAGGAGATCGAGACCATCCTGGCTAACATGGTGAAACCCGTCTCTACTAAAAAATACAAAAAAATTAGCCGGACATGGTGGTGGGCGCCTGTAGTCCCAGCTACTAGGGAGGCTGAGGAAGGAGAATGGCATGAACCCGGGAGGCGGAACTTGCAGTGAGCCGAGATCGTGCCACTGCACCTCCAGCCTGGGCGGCAGAGCAATACTCCATCTCAAAAAAAAAAAAAAAAAAAAAAAAAAAAAAAGAATATCTAAGAATAGTCGCAGTCCTTTGTTCATAATGGGGCATTCAGGGAACCCAGGTCCTTCCCCAACTTCTCACCCGAAAATTTTGTCCAGCTGATCTGTGAGGCAGAAGAAAGACAAGCTGAGTTCCTGGAGGTTGTTCATCTGCTCAAGATGAGTGAGAAGAGTTGAGAAGTTTCTCCCCTTACAGGATTTTAAAAAGATTTTAGACAGAACAAGTCCGTCCTGGTGGATCATCTGTGTCAAAAGGGCTTCACTCAAATAAGCCTGATCTACTTCCAGGTGATCAGTGCATCCCAGATCCAAAAACTACAGGACGCTTTTGTGGGCAGACACTTGAGGAATTTGCAAATCTGTGCAGCAGAGATACAAGGACCCAAGGCTCTGCTCAACTTTACCCAAAAGGAAAGAAAAGAACTGCCTTGTTCTCAAGGTACCATCAAGGGAAATGTCCACTAACAATCCCATGCATTCCCTGGATGGGCTGAGACTCACACTCTAAATGCACAATTTCCAGGCACCTAACACTTCGCTTGGCTTCTTCTATTTTCAGGATAGAGTGTTGAGAGTAAACACAAGACTGAAAACAAAACGAGAATGTGCTCCTGATCTCAGAGCACGTGGTTCTGCTGTCTGGGTCCTGCTTTAAATCCAGGACCTCTGTTTTGGCCGTCTGCAGGAAGAGGAAGAGACAGAATATGAAAGGTAGCCGATTTTAATATAACCCAGCAACATCAATGAGGGGAAGGAGGGACAAACCTTTATCTTCGCTCTTCACTCTGTAAACAATCTACCAACAAAGTTTTTTTCCGTACAAACTCAACATCTTTTACTGTTTTTCCCATCCTTCCTTCTCCTCCAATCCTCCCTAGTCTCAATGTCCATGTTGTTCTTCTATGTAATCATACCCAGTAGGTAAATCCATCAATAGTATTCTCAATCACCTCTATTCCATAATCACCTCTGTAAGACATTAGAGTCCTCGAGGTGACCCCAAGCGTTGGATCAACAACCTCACAGAGATCCTCGGCATTCACCATCAACTACGTTTGGGAGACTGTTAGGCCACCCCCTGCCTCAGGCTCCAGCATACCCTCCTGATGACTCACTACGTCTCTAGTGTACATAGGGTTACCAAGAGGAAGAGCTCTGGGCAGGGAAGATCTGCGGACCATCAATCGTGGCTCCCAAGATTTCATAGTGTGACTCCTGTACACTCAATGGTCCAACATGGAGACAATGGGAGGGCCAAATCCTCACCATGGCCTTCAGTTTCATCTTCTGCCCACCTAAGAAGGCAGTGATGAACAATGGAACAAAGAGGTCTCATGGGAGCTCCTCAAGAGCATGGATAGCTGCAGGCTCATCACTCAGCCGACTCCATGCAGCAAGCTCTAGCAGTGTGGCTGGCACCTTTTGGTCCATCGACATGAACCTGCTTTAGGGTGAGGAACATTCACATATCCTGAGAGGATTTTCACAGTCTCTTGCCTGCCACCAAAGATAGCAATAAATGAAATATGTATTGAACAAGTATATGGTGAATCAAACAACCACTTCAAGAGACCTCTACTATTGACATGGAATAGAAATAGACTTGTATGTGTGTATAAATGTCTCTGTGTGTGTCTGTCTGTCTGTGTGTGTATACACACACATATATATTTAGATAAGATAAAATGCCATTTGAAATCAGCTGTAAGTCAACAGAAGGCAATGTCGACCACCCAGGCACCTGCCTCCCAATGTTTCGTGTCAAAAGGATATAAACCAATCAGAAAGGAAGAGGTAAATCTATACAGAAGCCACATCCTCATCGTTACTTAGAAACAGATAATGCCAAATCTTTAGTAGTGAGTAAAAGGAGAAAAAGCATGAAATCCCAGCACATGATCTGTCATGCTCCCATCACTAGGCTTTGTGGCAAGCAGAGACAGACCCAGAAAAGCTGCAAGAGACACAGAGAAAGGAAGAGGCAAGGGGCCTAAAGTTGATCCGAAACTACAGTTAAAATGACTGAGCCCAGACTAAGTCTAAAAAATACCAAAAAGGTGTCCCAGATAATAAGAGCAGGGACTATAGGGAAGAACCCCTAAAATATGTGTAATTTAAAGAGGTAGAGATGATCTTAGAATGCAGTCTTTGGGTTGGGTGCAGTGGCTCACGCCTGTAATCCCATCACTTTGGGAGGCCTGAGGCAGGAGGATCACTGAGTCCGGGAGTTTCAGACCAGCCTAGGCAATATAGTGAGACCTCGTCTCTATGAAAACTTAAAACAGCGGCCGAGTGTGGTGTTGTGCGCCTGTGGTCCAAGCTACTCGTGAGGCTGAGGTGGGAGGATCGCTGGAGCCCAGGAGGCAGAAGGTGCAGTGAGCCGAGATCACACCCCTGCACTCCAGCCTGGGAGACAGAGCGAGACTCTATCTCAAAATAAATAAACAAACAAACAAACAAACAAACGTAGCCTTTGAAATGCACAGCTTCTGGGGAAGAGTAGGGGTGGCAAACGGAAAGGGAGAAGCATGCTTTGCCACTTTGGTAATGATGGGGAAGGAAACAAAAGGGGAAAATGAAGAATCTTACAAGACATAAGAGAACCACAGAATCAGAGCACTCGTAACTTCTTTGTCCACTACCAAAACAAGCAAGCGAAATCAGTAAATTTAAGGCCTGAATTTTTCTACACTGACAGAAAATAACACCATTAAAATAGGAATCTGGTAAAACAAGCCAATATCATAAAAATGAACAAAAGGAACGATAATTCCTTACAAAAACATTCCAGAAAGAGTAAAAGAGCAGAAGACAAAATTTCACACATATTAAACAACCATGAAACAGAAGGAAACTGTACGTCAACCTTCCAGACAGAATTACTTCCATTCAAACAAGCATTTGAGGATATAAAACCTGCCTTGAATTAGAATATTATTTAAAATTCTAAACTCAGAAATGGGCTTAGAAAAAAGTCTGAAGTAATGATTTGATATCCAGCTCAGCTGATCCTTCACAAGTATCACAGCTTATAGAAAAGCAGACAGGAACTTAGGAAATTACGTGCCCATCAGCCCTTCCTGAGTACTCCACTAGAGCAAGGGTCTGCAAACTATGGCCCATTGGCTGGAATATTTACTATATGGCTCTTTACAGAAAACGTTTGCTAACTTATATTCTAAAGGATAAACTGGGATTGTGATTCCACAGGTAATGACAGGAAAATCTTCCCTACGACATCTGATGGCGAGCATTTGGTATCTAATACTAAAATAAAGGTGGAGCAAGGAAAACGACTAATGTGCATTTATTTTATATTGTGGAAAAAAGAAATAGTGCAAGTAAAATAAGAGAAGTGAGAGAGAGAGAGAGGAAAAAAAAAGAAAAGAAACTTTTTTTTTTTTTTTTCATAAGGCAGTAGACGAGCGTTAAAAGGAGATTGGGGGTTAAAAACAAACTAGTGGACCAGAGAGTAAAATGTTCAATAAGAAAGCAGGTGCTAAAAATAATTTTTTTAATGTCAAAGTTTACATGCCAACGTTAAAATTGAAAATTCACAGTGAAGATATAATACTTAGGAATATTTATGCACCAAATAACATAGCAACCACCTTTGTAATGCCAAAAGGTATGGAGACATGGAAGCACAGTAATAATAGGAGATTTAATACATGGCAAGTCTCAGTACAAGGCAACTCCAGTGGTACAATAAAGAGACGCATACCGAAAATGTAAACAACACAATTAATAAGATACATTGTGTGTTTGTATACACACATAGGCATACATACACACACATAAATCTATACCTTGGAAATAAAGAATATACCACCTTGTCAAAAGCTGATGGCACGTTAACAAAACGTGATCAAATTACCTCACTAATTTCCATAAAGTAGAAATATTACAACCAACCCTCTGCAATCACGATGCAACAAAAGTAGAACTTACTAACACAAACTGAAAGCAGAAAGGATCTTCTGCCTGGAAAAAATGTTAAGCCTTCTATTAAGCAAATGTCGAGATAAAGAGGAGATGCAAACTGAAGTTACAGAAATATTTAAGAAGAGTGACAATGAGAGCTTACATATGAGAATCTGTAGAAGATATTTAAAGCACTGATTGGAAGCAGATTCAGAGCACTAAATACTCTCATCAGTGAAAATGAACGAATAAAATTAAATAAAGTAAAGCATTGCCTCAAAAATCTAATAAAAGAACAACCCAGGAAGCCAAAATAAACACAAATAAAGAAATAACATAAAATCAGAAATTGCCGGGTTTGGTGGCTCACACCTGTAATCCAACCACTTTGAGAGGCTGAGACGGGAGGATCTCTTGAGGCCAGGAGTTTGAGACCAGCCTGGGCAACATAGGGAGACCCTGCCTCTACAGTAATAATAATAATAATAATAATAATAACAACAATGATTCATTAGCTGGGCATGATGGAACATGCCTGTAGTCCTACTTACTGAGGAGGCGGAGGTGGGAAGATTGCTTGAATCCAAGAGCTCAAGGCTACAGTGAGCTATGATCACAACGCTGCACTCCAGACTGAGTGATCCAGGGAGACTCGGTCACTAAAATGAATGAATGAATGAATGAATGAATGAATGAATAAATAAGCAGACATTAATAAGATACATAGTAGAAAAACAATGTGTGTATATTTATTAAATCAAAATCCTATTTTTTTAATTGGACAAACTCACTAGCTAGACTAATGAAGGAAGAAAGGGAGAGAGCACAAATATGCAAAATAATAAATGACAAATGATAATCATTTAAACAGAAAAGATTAGGTTACTTTTCAAACCTGTATATAAAGAAATCAAAAATACACATGAAATAAATAATTTCCTAGGAAAATACAGATTATCAAGATTTTTACTCTAATGCTGGAAGGCTTAAATTGGCCAATTTTCACAGAAAAAAAAAATAGAAAAAGTTATTAAGGAATAACTCCCAAGGAGCACCTGGCTCAGATGCTACTACAGGTGAATTCTACTGAACCGTCAAAGATCAGATAGTACCACAGTGCCAATGCTCTATAAATTATTCAACAGCATTATAAAGGAAATTTCCATAACTCCCTTTACGAAGCAAGTGCGACATGGATAGATAAGTGTAGATGCAAAAATGCTAGATAAAATATTAGCAAACAACATCCAACAACACATTTGAAAAATCATAATATACTTTGGCAAAGTGGGATTTCTCCCATCAATGCAGATTAGTTCAATATTAGAAAGTACCTTGATATCACCCACCATATTAATACACTTAAAGACAAATATCATATGGTTATCACCGCAGATGTTGAAAAACCTTTGGAAAAATTCAATTCCTCTTTCTGTTAAAAAATAGAAAAGCCTTAAGAAAATAGGGACCACGGGATGCTTTCTTAACATGATAAAACATATATACCTAAGTCCTAATGCTAGCAACTCATTTAATGGGGTTGCTGGGGGACACTCAAAGTTTTCCCCTGGGATCAGGAACAAGGAAAGCATGCCTACTACCTCACACCTATTCAATCTTGTATTACAAGTATTAGTCAATTGACTAGAGAAATCGATCATTTTCCTAGGAATGAATAAGAAGAACTAAAAAGCACAGCAAAGAAAACAATCAAGAAAATGAAATGGCAACTTACACATTGGGAAAAAAAATACTTGTGAACCACATATATGAACAAGGAGTTAATATCCAAATTTTGTAAGGAAATCACACAACTCCATAGCAGAAAAGCAATCAAATTTAATCAATGGGCAAAGGACCTGAATAGACATTTCTCCAAAGAAGACATACATAATGACTAACAGGTATATGAAAAAGTGCTCAACATCATTAATCATCAGGAAAATGCAGATAAAAGCTACTATGAGGCAACACCATACAACCATTAGGATAGCTATTATCAAAAAGTCAAGAGATGGCAAACATTACCGAGTCTGTGGAGAAAAGGGAACCCTTGTACACTGTTGATGGGAATGTAGATAGGGACAACCATTATGGAAAACAGTATGGAGGTACCTAATAGATTCTTTTTTCTGTTTTAGAAATAAAATGGTCGTTCTAGATTTTTCTATTTTACAAAAAAAAAAAAATATGGTAGTGAAAAACAGAACTATCATACGACCCAACAACTCCTTTGCTGGGTATCTACTCAAAGGAAATAAAATAACTACCTTTTAAAAGCAGCTGATCTTTGAAAAGTATCTGAACTCCCATGTTCACTGCAGCATTAATCACAATAGCCAAGATATGGAAACAATCTAGGTGTCCATCAAGGGACGGACGGATACAGAAACTGTGTTGTATATATACACTTAAAAAGGAGATCTTGCCATTTGCCAAAACATGGATGAATCTGGAGGACATTATGCCATAACGATGAAATAATAGTGAAATAATCCAGATACAGAAAGAGAAATATTGCATGATCTCACTTATATGTGAAATCTTAAAAACTGAAAGTAAAATAAAACTCAAATATACAGAGACACAGAATAAAGCAGTGGTTATCAGGGTCGGGGTGGGGCGGAGGGGATGGGAGGAGGAAAGGGGAAGATGTAGGTAAGAGGATGCAAAGTAGCAGATATATAGGATGAAAGAGACTAGAGATCTAGTGCACAACATGCTGGAATACAGTTTATACAATTGTACTATTAAATGCAATGTGGGATTTCTGCTAAATGAATAGATTTTAGATACGATGTGGGATTTCAGCTAAATGAATAGATTTTAGCACCTCCTGCTACCAAAACCAAAAATGGGTAACTATGTGACATAATGGGTGTGTTAATTTGTTCCACTATAGTAACTATTTTACTATCTATATGTGTCCCATAACACCATGTTGTATACCTTAGATATACACAATAAAACTTACTTTTTACAAAGAAAAGTAAAGCCATCTCTATGTGCGGATGATATTATAGTATACCTGAAAACCCCTATAGAAACAATGATAAATCAACTGAACCAGTAAAAGAAGTCAGTAAGGTAGCAAAGTATAAAATTAACATACAAAAAAATCAGCAGTCTTTTAATACACACACACAAAATAAGCAGCTGGAGGACGCATTCACAGACAAGGCCCCATATACACTAGCAACAAGGATTTAAGTTTAGGAATAAACTTGGTAACAACATGTATACAAGAAAAATTGTAAAATATGCCTGAATGACACCACGGGAGACTTGAACAAATGGAAACACATACGCTGTCTGAGACGGTCTAAATGTTTGTGTACCCCCAAAATTACTATCTTGAAATCTCTACCCGCAAGGTGATACCATTAGGAGGTGGGGCCTTTTGAGAGGTGACTGGGTCATGAGGGTGGAGCCCTTATGAATGGGATTAGTTCTCTCATAAAAGAGGCTCCAGAGAGCTGCCTTGTCCCTTCCACCATGTTGAGGAAACAATTAGAAAGCACCATCGATGAGGAAGAGGGCCCTCACCAGACACCAAATCAGCCAGCATCTTTATCTTGAACTTGTCAGTCTCCAGAACTGCAAGAAATAAATTTCTGTCATTTATAAACAACCTAGTCTACGGTATTCTGTAATAGCAGTCCAAACAGACTAAATCACTGTCCTAGATGGAATAATTCGGCATTAAAAAGATGTCAGTTCTTCCTCAATTGGCGTATAAATTTAATTCAGCCTCAGAAATGCCAGCACACATTTTTATGCATTTAGGAAAATTGATAATAAAGTTAATATACTTTTTGAAAACATGCAAGCATAGCCAGGAAACATGTGAAAAAGAAAATCTATGAGAGGGGACTTATGATACCAGCCAGAAAAGCACACTATAAAGCCCCTGTAATTATGACATTGTGGCACTGGTGCAAGAATAGACTAATAGCCCAGTGGACTAGAATAGAAAACTCAGAAATACAACCAAATCGTATGAAAGTTAGTACATGATAAAGATGGTATATAAACTCTCTAGGGCAAAGATGGACATTTAATAAATGGTCCTGGAACAACTGAGACGTCCAGAAAAATAAAGGTAGATCCACATAACACAGCGTACACAAGAATAAACTGCAAATAGGTTAGGGATCTAAACATAACAAATGAAACCATGTAAGTTCTTGAAGAAAACATGGCAGTGGTCGGGGAAGGAGGGGTGGCTCACGCCTGTAATCCCAGCACTTTGGGAGGCTGAGGCGGGTAGATCGCCTGAGGTCAGGAGTTTGAGACCAGCCTGGCCAACATGGTGAAACCCCGACTCTACTAAAAATACAAAAATTAGCCGGGCGAGGTGGCAGGCGCTTGTAATCCCAGCTACTCGGGAGGCTGAGACAGGAGAATTGCTTGAACCTGGAAGGCAGAGGTTGCAGTGAGCCGAGATGGCGCCACTGCACTCCAGCCTGGACGACAGAGCGAGACTCCATATCAACCAAAGAAAAGAAAGAAAAAGAAAAGAAAAGAAAACATGGCAGAACCCCAGTGTAGGGAAAGGCCTTCTAACTAAGATTCAAATTCCGGAGGCAATGAAAGAAGAAAATAATCTATTGATTTGACCACATAAGGATAAATGAAAGTGATGCAAATGCTTCATAAATATATCAAAGAGCAACTGACGAATTGGTATAAAGTACTTGCAGCATATATCGCAGACAACTGGATAACATTCCAAATATATAGAGAACTCTTAAACATTGAGGGACGAAGGACCACAACAGCAATAAAAATATGGGGGAAATATATGAACAGATAATTCCAACAAAAAGTATAAAAACAGTCCTCAACATATGATAAGTGTCAAAACTTACTCACAAATGTAGACAAAGGTACATCACAGAAACAGTGAGATACCATTTCTCACCTAACCTGTAGAAAAAAGTTTCAAAACTAAGGCGACGTGTTCTGTTAGTGAGGCTGTGGGCAAACTGTCATTCTCTTATATTGCTAATGGAAACGAAAACCAGTACAATCCTTCTGGAGAGAAACTTGGAAACACCTGAGAAAACTACATGTGCACTTAACTTTTGGCCCAAAAATCCTATTAGTGGGAATATACCTTGAAGGTACATTTCTACCAATACAAAAATAAAATAAAATAAAATAAAAATCATGTCCAGGTTTATTCGCGGGAGCAATGTCTGTAACTGTAAAATCTTGGAAGGGATTTAAAAGCCCATACAGGCCAGGCACCACGGCTCATGCCCGTAATCTCAGCACTTGGGAGACCAAGGCGGGAGGATCACTGGAGGCCAGGAGATCCAGACCAGTCTGGGCAACATAGCAAGGCCCTGTATTTAAAAAAAAAAAAAAAAAAAAAGTCTTTATTTAGCCAGGCATGGTGGCACACACCTGTAGTCTTAGCCACTTGGGAGGCTGAGACAGTTGTGAATTGCTTGAGCCCAGGAGTTTGAGGTTACCATGGGCTATGATTGTGCCACTGCACTTCAGTCAGCCTGGATTATAGAACGAGACCTGGTTTCTATATTAAAAACCAAATGCCCAAACGTAGGTGAGTGGTTGAATAAACTATGTGTGGTACAGCCACACAATGGAGTACAATGCAGCTGTAAAAAGGAACGATGAAGATCTCTGTGAAACAATATGGAGTGATTTCCAAGAATGCTGTTAAGTAGGAAAGGCAAAGTGCAAAGGAACATGTATAGTATGCTATCCTTCGTGTAAGAAGGGAATATAAGAAAACGTGTATGTATTTGCTCATTTGGGCAAAATAAATACAGGAAAATTTAAACCGGAAACTGAAGGGTTGATTACCCTACAGGGAGGGCCAGAGAAAGAAGTGGAAAGAAATGGGGAATGGGAACAGGGTAGAAGGGATGACGAAGGAGTGACACTTCCCCAAGTATAGGTTTTTGTATACCCCTGACTCTTTGGATCATAGTAATGTTGCACATACCCAAAATATAAATAAAAAATTAAAATCAACCAGGATATTGGGGTGAGGGTACCCCAAATCAAACAGAAACAGGTTCAACTAACAATATTACAAATGTGTGTCTTAACCACCCTGAAGGAGACAGGAAGAAAAGATCTAAGATACATAACTTTGGATAGCAGTATTTTGACCATATCCTCTAAGGCCAAAGACAAAAACAACTGTACAAAAATATAAGTTATTAATATGTTTGCAACAGGGGCATTTGTTAGCAATTCAGATGCTACTTTATGTATCTACTGACCAGAAATAAACAGGTATATAAACTATCTGATAATGAAAGCCAGGTCGGAGAACGAATCGACCAGAAAGTCTAGAATGACTGGAATTGAAAGTATCAATACAAGCTCCTGGCTTTTAATAGTTATACATACAGATAGATACCAAAATAAATGTACATGTGTCTATAGGCATGGGTATATACATACATTATTTCCTACCCCTTTCCATAGAGAGCCTTAGCGGCAATGAAACGCCATTAATAATGAACGCACACCAAGATACTGGTTGGTAAATGTCATTCCCCATGAAAGGGAACCAGGGCTCCTTGTAGAAGTTGTTTTAATCCAGGGCTATAAGGGGTGTGTGTGTGTGAGGCGAGGGGGGCACGCACATGATGAATCTGAACATCTTATAGTGCCAGAAAAAGGTACCAAAAAAGGATAGGGTCATATCAAAAGACCACAGAACCAACCAAAATGAGCTCCCAATGGCCAAGGCTAGAAGAGTTCAAGGAACAAAATAATGATATAATTAGATTAAATTTTTATTTTAATTTATTTCAAGTTCCGGGATACAAGTGCAGGATGTGTAGGTTCATTATATAGGTAAACCTGCGCCCTGGTGGTTTGCTGCACCCATCAACCCGTCACCTGGGTATTAAGCCCGGTATGTATAACATAATTATTCAAGAGCCCATACTGAGATAAATAAGTTGAAGAAATAAGTAAATGAGGGAGTAAAGACAGCTCTTCCTTACAGAAGAATTCCAGTTAAAAAATGTAGCAGAAATTAGGACAACAGAAAATCACCATTAGGTAACATTTGCTGTAGGCAAGATCCCTAGACAGATTTTAACAGTAGTGGGTCAAAGTCTGCAAAGAAACAGGAATATAAGAAGATCTATTGTGTTTCTTCTTAAAGAACTTTTCATACTATATTTATTACTAACAAAGAAGAAAATAGTAGCATTACACTGGGGCAAGATAACTCCCACCCCTTTAACCAAGTGATCAAGGTGAACACCACCAGTAACACAAATTATGGATGTCATGTACCCGATATGATCCTCACAGAAGGAAACAAAATCATGTTTGCGGTAATGTGGCATAAGACCTAAAATTAGAGGCCCAATTAGATGGATGCCTTGACATCTGGGGAAGAACAGGAGGACCCTGAATGGCCTCACCACAGGTTATCTTCCCTATTGGGTTCCCAGGGAGAAAGGCCCCCTAGCCAAAGTACCCTCCTTATTATTGTGTTGAATAGACACAGTGCCTGCTTATCTCTGGGTGGCATGTTTCAGGTCCCCACCAGCCTGCAGAATTATTTAAACAAGCCAGTCGTCCTCCTCTGAACCAACGGTCACTTCATCCTCTGGTTACTACAAAGACTTCCCCCTGAAAGCCCCTGCTTGTTCACTCTCTTCCAGAGTGTGACACCGTGTGGCTCTACCTGGCGTGAGGTGCCCTCCTCTCTCCGGCTGTGAGTAAATGTTACTAATAAATTGCTGTGGATTCCATCTGCCCAGTATAGGGTACCATGTGTTCAGTCACCCCCATAACACTAGGGTGGGAATCCCTCCCTCACCACTGGGAAAGGGAGGAGAATAAAACAGGTGTGCTTGCTACAAATGCACAACTTCAATCTAATCATAAGAAAACATGAGACAAACACAAATTGAGAGACATTCCACAAAACACCTGACTGGTATCTCCGAAAGTGTCAGGGCTGTGAAAGACCAATAAAGATTAAGGAAATGTCAGCCTGGAGGATTCTAAGGAGAAATGAGGACCAAATGCAATGAAGTGTCCTGAATAAGATCCTAGAATAGAAAAAGGACATCAGTGAGATAACTGGTGAAATTCGCATAAAATCTGTAGATTAGTTAATAGTTATAACATCAACGTTAAATAATATGTAATGTTATATAAATGTATATAATTATACATTTATATACATATATAATTATATGTATATGCATATATACATATACAATTACAATTATACAATGTTATATAAATGTAATAACATCAATGTTAACTTTTGGTAATTAGCATCGATGTAGTACTGTTAATTAGTACATCAATGTAATGTAGTAATTAGTTTTGGTAATTTTTCTATGGTTGTATAAGATGTTAACATTACGGAAATCCAGGCGAGGGCTCTCCGTATAATCATTTTTGTAACTTTTCTGTAAGTCTAAAATTATTTCAGAGTAAAGAATTTTAAAAGACAGAATCAGTGGCTAAAGGGCTGGCAACCTATAAACCACGCTGCTTAACAATAACCACCTGAAACATAGTTAGAAGGATGCATACAAACAGGGATACATGCTCATACCACATCATTCATTAAAAAGGTTATAAGAGATGAAAGCCCAGTGATCTTCAACACATAGGTGAATATGTATTTACTCTTCGGATGAGGAAAGCATTTTTAAGTATAAAAGGCATGAAATACAATAGAAAGAAAAATATCTATACAATCCAATATTTACAATTTAAAGCCCACCATATCAAAATTAACCAGAAACAAAACTAAGATGCAAAAGAGAAATACAACTTTTTGAAGAAGAGAAAACCTGCCTGAGGAATTGTAAAGAGAGAGCAAGAAGTGATTAGCCATACAATTGAAGCTAATCACACGTGAGGATAAGGGACACATAGAGAGTGGAGTGGAGAGTGGACCACTGAGCAATCCAGCTGGATTTGCCTTTCCTATTAATCCCTAAACCTTGACCCTAGGTAATGTAGGCCAAAATAGGCCTAATTTATAGAAAATTTACAGAAGGGCCGGGCGTGGTGGCTCACGCCTGTAATCATAGCACTTTGGGAGGCCGAGGTGGGGGGATCACCTGGGGTCGGCAGTTGGAGACCAGCCTAACCAATATGAAGAAAGCCCCTCTCTACTAAAAATACAAAAATTAGCCTGGCATCATGGCGCGTGCCTGTAGTCCCAGGTACTTGGGAGGCTGAGGCAGGAGAATCGCTTGAACCCGGGAGGTGGAGGTTGTGGTGAGCCGAGATCGCGACATCGCGCTCCAGCCTGGGCAACGAGAGCCAAACTCCGTCTCAAAAAGAAAAGAAAAGAAAATTTATAGAAAAGATATTGTTGTAATTTACCTAACTGGAAGAAGACTTGGAACCAACCTGGGAGCTACACTTCCTCTCAGAATCTTGCCACAAACAAGACGCAATCTTGTGACTGGGGCCCAGCGTCCTAAGGGTTCCTTCTCGAAGCAGTGGGGAGAGGACTTCAATTGGCTCAGCTTGATCAGGTGACATCCTTTGGCCAATCAGCTCTATACTGGGAGGTGGAGCCAGGCTCCTGTCCCTCCCTCTCCTGGAGCTGGCGGGAAGGGGAGCTGGCGGGAAGGGGAGCAGCGAAGGAGATGGCGGAGAAAGCAAGGGTGGGAAAGTGGGAGGGGCGGGAAGGATTGTGGGACAGCGGGGTGGGAGTGTGTGAGGTGGAAAGGGAGGGGTGCTCTGATTATAAGCCTGCCCCACCCGCTGATTTCGTCTTAGGTGAAAAGTGAGGCACAATTCCATTGTGCACGGCCTGGGTACTGACCAGCCAGGGTTTCTTTCCTTTTTCTGTTCTTTCTTTCTTTTTTTTTTTTTTTTTTTTTTTTTTTTTTTTTTTTTTTTGAGATGGAGGATGGAGTCCTGATGCCCAGGCTGGAGTGCGTTGGCGGGATCCCATCTCATGCAACCTCTGCTTCCCGGGTTCAAGCGATTCTGCTACATCAGCCTCCCGAGTAGCTGGTATTACAGGCGCCTGCCACCACGCCCGGCTAGTTTTTCTATTCTCAGTGGAGACGGGGTTTTACCATGTTAGCCAGGATGGTCTCGCTCTCTTGACCTCGTAATCCGCCCGACTCGGCCTCCCAAAGTGCTGGGATTACAGGCGTGAGCCACCGCGCCCGGCCCCAGCGAGGGTTTCTACCAGGCCACGTCTCAACACAGGCAGTTAAAAGCTCAAATTTAGTGGACGCGTAGCAGGAGATGTGTACTTTAAAAACCCGTGGCCACTTGATGGCAAAAGGCTGTCAGATATTAGTGTCTCTGGTTCTCTGATATATTAAAGAAGGAACTGAGTCCTGACCAAAGATAGGAAAAATGTGTTGTTCTCTGCAGTGAAGCCAATAGAGCATTTACATTGATGCCTGGCAAAGGCGGCACAAAGGAGAAAACTTCCACTCATCTAATGATACTATCAATTGCAAGGCAGCCAATATTTGTTTGAATGTCCAACCCTCAGGCCACCCTCCTGATTCCACTTCTTCCCTATTTGATTTTTCCCCCCACAGTCATCTTCTGAAATACCATATATTTTACTCAAATGCTGTTTTTGGTTTTTATTGTCTGTCTCCCATGGTGGAAAAATACAAATTCCAGAAGGGCGAATATCTTTGCCTATTGCTCATTAATGTATCCTAAGTGCCTATATCAATGCCTGCTTCAGTGGATACTTTGAATGAATAAATGGATTTTTCTCCAGCCACACTAGCCTCCTTTTTGTTGCTCTAAAACTAGCTCAGCAAGCATACTCCCATACCATTATGTGTTTTTCTGTAACAGCCTGGCCTTAGATATCAATATAGCTACCTTCCTTACTTAGTGTACATCTCTGATCACCTTATCAGACATGTGGTACTTTTCTTCATGACAGTTAGCATGTCACTGTGTTGTTTTTATGTTTTGCTTTGTTGTTTTCTTTTACTCTAATTACAGGTAAAGAAGCAGATCAGCTATGTCTGTTTTAATTTTTGCAGTACAGTGTCATCTTTCAGTAGATGGGGTAATGGGCATCAGATATCTTAGGATTCAATCCGTGGCATTGCCACTTTGTAGCTAAATAACCTTGGCCAGGTAAACTCTTCCAAACTTTTATTATACGTCTTTAAACTGGGAATAGTAATAAATTCAACCTCGTAAGGCTGTGATGACATTTCATTAAGACAGTCCATATTCAGTCATGCACCGCATAATGACTTTTTGTTCAGTGATAGGCCACATATATGATGGTGGTCCCATCATATCGTAAGGTGATAGGTGCAGATTCCTGTTCTGATACCATCCTAAGAAGCTAGATTGCTTGTTCACCTTGCCTCTTCACAGATGGCTGGGGTGGGAGCTGAACTTTTACCCTAGCCCCCCTGAGAACATTTCCAATAAAAAAGGGGGTACCAATTCACAACACTTTGTTACCTCAGAGGTGGGGTGGGGGAGTATAGGCACAGTTCCTTGCTAGGCTTCAGGGAAAGGGGAACTGGATGGCTGACTCAACGTATTGTTGCTGCAGTGTGGTGGGACAGAAGCCTAGGTCCCCACTGGTCTCTGAGAACATCAGGGGAAGAAGGGGGAAAGGAGACTGCCAACAAACCCTGCCTCCCACCACCTGATTCCATCTTGATGATGGGTGGACGCGGAGGCACAGCTCTCCATAGGGCCTAGCTTGCACAGAATGCCTGAGGGGGAAAGCAGAGTGTCGATTAGCCCCACCTCACACCACTTCATTGAGTTTGGATGAGTGTAAAGGTTCAATTTGCCACTGGGCATCACTGACACCAGAGATGGGGATAAATGGAATGCTTACTAGTCCCAACTTGGACTGCCTTGTTCAGTGTTATTGATGTCAGGTGAAGGTGAAGGCTCATCTTGCTGCTGGACACCACTGACACTACCCTGACTGGTGAATTGGATCATCACCATCTGCTTCAGAGAGGCAGGATAGAAGACAAGTTTCCTTCTTGTTCCCTGAAACCTCGGGGGGTGGGGGAGGTAAGGTTTTTCCATTGTTGTTTGTCTAGTGTAGGGGAGGGGAATCTGTCACAAAGGTTTTTCAGTCTTTAGATCACTTTTTTTCTGGTCTTTCGGCAGAGGAAATAGGCTTTTCTTGGAGCTTTGTGTCTGCCATTGTTGGTGGTTCTGGACTGTGGGCTTCTGCAGTACCCTGTCTGGGATATTAGGTGGAATTAGAAAAACCAAGGGAATGCACTGCCTGTGTTCTTGCTCGAGTCCTGAGAGCACGAGTCAGTCTGCTTTCCCCTTTCCACGTTTCAGAGTTCCTTTTGCTGGTTTGCTGTTACATTCAGGGTGTTCTGATGTAGAGGGACCTTCTGGGAGGAAAGGGCAAACTCCAGCTTGGCCAGAACTGAAGGTCTCTAGGATGTTTAGTTTTGAGAATTTTATTTTGACATCTCTTGTGGGCCTACCAAGATCTGACCATCTCTTGATCTTCTATTAGCTGGAGAGCAAGCGGTTTCTCGATTAGTAGATGTAATCATAAACCTGCCTTTGTGATCTTTTTCTTCTCCCTGTACTTCCTGATTTCTGAACTCCTATGACTCATGATGCATTCCCAATAAAATCTGCCATATTAAATTCATTTTCTAGCCTGTCATGTTTCCAAGTATGCCTATTTAACTCTCTGAGATGTATTTCTTTACTTATTTATTTTTTAATATTTGTTTCTCTCAGCAGTGACCAAACACTAGTTGCAAACTGGTAAGTTTTCCTTACACAAGATTTTTTTTTACAAGTCAGAGTCTGAAAGGTCTGGCCTGACTGGCGGATGGAATCTATATGAAAGAAAAGGACATCTTTATGGAAGATACTGGTAAACTTTTTGTCAGCTTAGAGCCCGTTGTCCTGGCTTTGCTCAGAAGGTTCGACACTGAAAGACTGTGAAACCTTCTGAATGTGAAATAGTGTATTGGAAGTGTGTCTTTGTTTAATTAATTCCATAGGTTGGGGGTCATGACATTCTAAAGTAAATATGAAAGGAGACTATTTTCTGAAGAATAGAAAAGGCGCGTATAAAACTCATTACACTGACCAAGCATCCACTCTCAGGCATCTTCTTACAGTGACTTCTTAATACAGGCCAATATCTCTGATGAATATCGATGCAAAAGTCCTCAATTAAACACTAGCAAACCCAACTCAACAATACATCAGAAAGATCCTTCATCATGACCAAGTGGGATTTATCCCTGGGATGCGAGGATGGTTCAACACATGCAACTCAATCAACGTGACACATCACATCAACAGTATGAAAGATAAAAACCATATGATTATTTCGATTGATGCTGAAAAAGCATTTGATAAAATTCAGCATTCCTTCCCGATAAAATTCCTCAACAAACTGGGTATGGAAGGAACATACCTCAACATAATAAAAGCCATATACAACAGACTGACAGCTAGTATCATACTGAATGGGGAAAAAGTGAAAGCCTTTCCTCTAAGATCTGGAACATGACAAGGATGCCCACATTCACCACTGTTATTCAACATTGTACGGCAAGTCTTTGCTAGAGCAATCAGATGAGAGAAAGAAGTAAAGAGCATCCACACTGGAAAGGAAGAAGCCAAATTATCTTTGTTTGCTGATGATGTGATCTTATACTTAGAAAAACCTTAAGACTCTACCAGAAAACTATTAGAACTGATCAACCAATTCGGTAAAGTTGCAGGATACAAAATCAACCTGCAAAACTCACTAGCATTTATATATGCCAATAGCGAACACCCTGAAAAAGAAATCAAAATTAATCTTACTTAAGACAGACACAAATAAAATTAAATACCTCGGAATTAACCAAAGAAGTGAAAGATCTCCACAATGAAAATTATAAGACATTCATGAAAGAAATCGAAGAGGACACAATAATGGAAAGTTATTCCACGTTCATTGATTGGAAGAATCAATGTTGTTTAAATGTCCATAATACCCAAAGCAATCCACAGATTCGATGCAATCCCTACAAAAGCACCAGTGACATTCTTTACAGAAATAGGAAAAGCAATCTGAAAATGTATATAGTACCACAAAATACCCAGAATAGTCAAAGCTATCCTGAGCAAAAAAGAACAACACTGGAGGAATCACATTACCTGACTTCAAATTATACTACAGAGCTATAGTAACCAAATCAGCAAGGTACTGGCATTAAAACAGACCCATAGACCAGTGGGACTGAATAGGCAACCCAGGAACAAATCCACACACCTACAGTGAACTCATTTTTGACAAAGGTGCCAAGAACATACATTGGGAAAAGGACAGTCTCTTCAATAAATGGTGCTGGTGCTGGGAAAACTGCGTATCCCTATGGAAAAGAATGAAACTTGACCATTATCTCTCATCTTATATAAAAATCAAATCAGAATGGATTGAGACATCAGCCTATGAAACTACTACAAGAAAACACGGGGGAAACGCTCCAGGATACTGTTCTGGGCAAAAATTTCTGGAGTAATACCCAAGACGCACTGGCACCCAGAGCAAAACTGGACAAATGGGATCACACACAACTAGTTAAAAAGCTTCCGCACAGCAAAGGAAACAACCACCAAAGTGAAGACACAACCCACAAAAAGGGAAAGAATGTTCGCAAACTACTCATCTGACAAGGGATTAATTACCAGTATAATATATAAGGAGCTCAAACAACTGTACTGGAGAAAAATCTAATAATCCGGTTAGAGAATGCACAAAAGATTTGAATACACATTTCTCAAAAGAAGACGTACAAATGGCAAACAGGCAGATGAAGAGGTGCTTAGTATCACTGATCTTCAGAGCAATGCAAATCACAGCCACAATGAGATATCGTCTCACCCCAGTTAAAATGGCTTATATCCAAAAGACAGGCAATAACAAATGCTGATGAGGGTGTGGAGAAAAGGGAACCCTTGTACACTGTTGGTGGGAATCAAATTAGTACAACGACTGTGGAGAACACTTTTCAGGTTCCTCAAAAAACTAAAATTTGAGCTACCGTATGATCCACCAATCCAACTGCTGAGTACATACCCAAAAGAAAGGAAATCAGTATATGGAAGAGATATCTGCACTCCTGTTTGTTGCAGCGCTGTTTACAATAGCAACACGTGGAAGCAACCTAAGTGCCCATCAACAGATGAGTGGATAAAGAAAATGTGCTACATATACCCAATGGAGTACTATTCAGTTTTAAAAAGAATGAGATCCAGTCATCTGCAACAACGTGGATGGAATTGGAGATCTTTATGTTGAGTGAAATAAGCCAGGCACAGATAGACAAACATCGCATGTTCTCACTTATTTGTAGGACCTGAAAATCAAAACAATTGATCTCGTGGACGCAGAGAGTAGAAGGATGGTTACCAGAGGCTGGGAAGGGTAGTGTGGAGGCAGCGGGTAGGTGGGGATGGTTAATGGATACAAAAAATTATAGAAAGAATGAATAAGGTGGGATATCACAGCATTTTGTCTAAAGTCAATAATAGTTGAATTGTACATTTTAAAGTACCTAAGAGGGTATAGATTGTTTGCAACACACATGACAAATGCTTGAGGGGATGTGATGTGATTAGTACACATTGCATGCCTGTTCCAACATATCTCATATACTCCATAAATATATACACCTACTATGTACCCACAAAAATGTAAAAATGAAAACATTTAAAAGAACTTCAGGCTAATGAACTAGGATATCTGGCAGTAAAAATAACTAAACAGCAAAACATTCAAGGTACTGCGTGACTTTGTTCAGCCACTCAGGCAAAAATGAGGGGAGAGAGAAATGCTTTAAAGATGGAATTTGTAAATTAAAAGATAGGGAGAAGGTAAATATGTTGAAAAATTTCACCCTAGCCATGTAAAGAATGAAAAAGCGTGTTTAGGAGTGCAAACTAAAGACATGGCCAAGTGACCACTTTGCTAATGAGATTACCATGGATAGAAGGGAAAGGGGTGCTATTCAGTAAGACAAAGACAACTGAAGAAAGGCCCTGATGAGATTTCAGAGTTTTCCAGGCTGCTCCTCCAGTCACATGTCCAGGGCACAATGCGAAGGCAAAGTTTCCAGAGAGACGCCCACGGGACCTCAACATCTGCTGCCCTGTGCTGCTTTAAGTGTCTGCTCCCCACACCTTCGTGCAGCACTCCTCGGCTGTCCCAGCCATAGTTCAAGGCGGTGGGGGGGGGCCGTGTGCTGAACAGGCTGCCGGTCTGGAAGGCTCAAGCAGTGGACCTTGGCGGCATCCAAATGGTGCTAATTCTGCAGGTGCACAGTGTTGACGAGCTGTGGGTCTGTGATGGCCTCCACCTAGATTTCGCAGAATGCTGCAGACAGCCTGAGGACCCATGTAGAGACCTGCCACAGGGGCAGAGCTGCCAGAGAGAGTCCCCACCAGGCCAGTACCTGGTGGGGCTGTGGGAACAAGTCAGTTGCAGAGAGTCCCAATTTGGGTAATGTCTAGTAGAGGTGTGGGAGCTGGACTGCTACTAAGATCCCAGAATTTCAGAGCTACTGGCATTTAATGTTACCCTGGGAGAGCTGGAGGAATAAGACTCCAACCTGTGAGAGCTGCTGGGTGGACTGAGCCTAGCAAAGCCATCGAGGCATGGCTGCCTGAGAATCTGGCGGCCCAATCCCTGCCTCAGTGTGCCCAGAAGGCAGAACTTGAACATTATTCTCAAGCCTCAAAATTTAATGTTGTTTGTTCTGACGGGTTTCGGACTTTCTTAGGATCAATTATGCCTTTTCTCTTGCCTCTCTCTCCCTCTTGGAATGAGAATGTCTATCCTACACCTGTCCCACCATTTTATTTTGGGAATAGACGACTTGTTTTGATTTCACAGACTCACAGCTAGAGGAAATTTGCCTCAGTCTGGATCCTGCCTTGAGTCTCACCCATCTCTAATTTAGATGAGACTCTGGACTTTGGGTGCTGGAGTGAGTTAAGACTTTGGGGCTACTGGGATGGAATTAATGTATTTTGCATGTAAGAAGGACATAAATTTGGGGGGCCAGGGACAGAATGCAATGGTTGGTTTGAATGTGTCCCCAAAAGAGCATGTGTTGGAAACTTAGTCCCCAGTGCAACACCTAATGGGAGGTGTTTAGGTCATGAGGGTTGCACCTTCATGAATGGATTAATACCAATTATAAAAGCGCTTGAGTCTATGAGTTTGATCTCTTGCTTTCTCTCACTTGTGCACTCTAGCCCTCCCACCTTCTGCCATTGGATGACACAGAAAGAAGGCTCTCATCAGATGCAAGCCCCCCCACCTTGGACTTCCCAGCCTCCAGAACTGTAAGATATAAATTGCTGTTCTTTATAAATCACCCAGTGATACAGTTTGGCTCTGTGTCCCCACCCAAGTCTCATCTTGAATTGCAATCCTCACGTGTGGAGGGAGGGACCTGGTGGGAGGTGACTGGATCATGGGGGCGGTTTTCCCCATGCTGTTCTCATGATAGTGAAGGAGTTCTCACGAGAGCTGATGGTTTTAAAGTGCGGCACTTCCTTGCTCTCTCTCTTGCCTGTCACCATGTAAGACATGCCTTGCTTCCCCTTCGCCTTCTCCCATGATTGTAAGTTTCCTGAGGCCTCCCCAGCTATGCAGAACTGTGAGTCAATTGAACCTTTTCTGTTTATAAATTACCCAGTCTCAGGTAGTATTTTTATAGCAGTGTGAGAACAGACTAACATACCGTACAGTGTTGGGTGTTCTCTTATAGCAGCACAAAATGGACTAAGACAGGTATCCCAGGGTTCACTTTGCCCTCATCCTCAGGACAATGGAAAGCACTCAGCCTGGGCCCTTGCCACCTACTACCTCTAACTGAAAGTGAGTCTGCTGGGTGTCCTGTGGGTTGGAGTGGGAGAGAGGGCCCAGAACCCTTCATGCCCTGTGAGATCCTGAGGCCAAGGATTGGCACTGACCAATTCACCCATGGTGTGGCACGTGGGAAGTGACCTGTCACCACTGTCTTCACACGGTGTTTGTGAGGAGAATCTGTGAGATCTGGAGCTGGGGTTCAGAGAAAATTGAGGGGATCTGTCAAACAAGGCAAGAGTAGGCCTCAGACCATTTTGTCAGGGTCACATGAGCAAGGTGGAGTTTTCAAAATAAGTCATTTCCTGAAGGGCATAGTGAGGAGAGCCCTGGGAGCCAGAAGAGACTCTACTTCCTGTTCTTAGTGCCCCCTGAGTTTGCTACCAACACCCAGGGAGCTGTTTCCAATTGAGTCACCCCTGCAGAGCAAGCTAACTATAGTCAGGAGACCTGGAACCCAGGTACTTGTAGCTACGGACATGGGGGAACTCTGAGGGCCTGCTGCATGCCAGGTTCTGTGCTTGCTGCATTACATTACATTTTCTTCCTCCATGTACTCCTCATAACAGGATTCTGACAGGCAGAATTACCAGCTTCTTGGCCTGTCTTAGGTTGCTGAAACTTAATGAGTTGCAGAAGCTTGTCAGGGTTCAGTCAGATGCTACGTGAAATTGCCAGCATTAGAACTGAGCTCTATTGGATGGGCGTGATTTCACCATACATAGTTTTAATAAACTCTTGCTTATCACATATTCTTAAGGAAGGACAAAGTTACAAAAATATCTGAAAATAGCTGAATGACAGAAAAAAAAAAAGTTCAGTCCATCTCAGAGAAGGCATATTAGAGACAGACATGGAAAGTATAAAGGACATAGGAAAGATAATTTAGTGGCCACTGGAATGAGAGTAGAAAAAAGAATCACACCTTTTCCTTTTAAAGTACTGAATGTACACAGATGCTATCTGTTTGTCAGAATCAGACTTATAACCCCAAAAGTCTCCGGACAGATCAGTTTGCAAGGGGAAGGGAGTGATAAAAGGGACTGATATGCAGTGCATCAACCAGAAATTTCTATAATTGTCCATCCCTTAAGAGCAATCCCTTCTTGTGTCTCTATGCCCCGAGAGAGGACACCCAACCCCTGAGAGAGCAGAAGATAAGTCCGCACATGAGAGTTTTAACATTCTGAATGATGGAATTGTAATATACAAATCACACACCTACACAGGTAGGGGTAACTCCCAAGTCAAGAGTTATAATCTTTCTTTAAAAAAAAAAAAAAGCATAGCATGAACACTTCTTAAAACAAAAATATATGGGTTTTTTTGTTGTTAATTTGCTATTACGTATTTTCAAGTGTTTCTCTCAAGAAATTTTCCTAATTAAAAAATGCTAAACATTATAAATGTATATTTAGAAGATGAAATCATTCTACATCTTCCCATCACTGCGACCCATACATATTCAATGTAAAAAGATTGGTGTATATTTTTCAGATGTGTTTCTCTTTGGGTAAGATGTCTACCTACCTGTCGTAGTCTGTTTTCTACTGCTATAATCAGAACACACAGGCTAGGCAATTTATAAAGAAGACAATTTTATTTGGCTCACTGTTCTGGTGGCTGGGAGGTCTCAAGAGCGTGGCACCAGTATCTGGCAGGGGACATTGAAGGTGTCACACGGTGATAGAGTGTGTGAGACAAGAGAAAATGGGGTTCGGACTTAGCCTTTTATCAGGAGCCCACTGTCATGATAACTAATGCACTCTCACAATAACGACATTAATCCATTCATGAGGGCTCTGAACCTAATCTGTTCTGAAAGGTCCTACCTCTCAACATGGTTACAACAGCAATTAAGTTTCCAACACATGAACTTTGAAGGACATATTCAAAGCATAGCAGTACCTTAAATATATTTTTAAGTATTCGTTTGTAGGTTCTTTTTAAAATTTGCAATCACATAAATAATTTTCTTCAAATTGGCTTCATTACTTATTTGGACATCAGATTTTCATTTCTTCAATTAGTGTGGTTTTGTGGCAGGCCAAGTCTCACTAACACCGGCCTCCGTATCAACTGTTTCAGTTCTGACTCAGTGGTGAAGTTAAATATTAAAAGCTGAAAGAGCCAGTGCCCTCGTCCAAAGGCTGGAATGTAACAAAAGCCCACCAAGAGTTTTGCCTAGGCCTTTCCTGGGCCTTAAAGCATGACAAGATAATGAAGGAATTCTTAACAGGAACCATTCAGGATTAAATGACTTTCACTGGGGATCTGAAGAAACTCCCCAGGTCTCCACAAACAAGCTTTACTGGGGACTCCAGGAGACAAGATAAGGGTATTCACCCCAGCACAGGGACCCATTTAGATTAAGTAAATGTTCTGAGGCTCCAGAAGAAGGTCTTCAGGACTCAGATCTTAGTCATAGATTAGGAGAAGCTAATCACTTGTGTCTTTCGATGAATGCACACTTACACATAGACATAGAGCTTATAAGGTATATAAGCTCTGGAAAACTTTGTAATTCTGCGTTGGTCTGGCGATAATTTCCAGGCCTTCTCCCTGTAACCGGTCACAGAAATAAAAACTCCCTTCTCTCCTAGTTCATCGGCATCTTGTTATTGGGAATCAAGAAAAAGCAGCCCGACCCTCGGTTTGATTCAGGGACAGTCTGACATGTGTCCATAGGTTTACTGGAAAATCATTTTGCTTTTTAGGCAAAGTATCTGTTGACATCTTTTGCCCCATTCTCTACTGATTAGCAAAAGTCCTTTGTGGTCAAGCATATTAGGATCAAAGTCTGTAATATTGTTCACAAATATTTACTCACGGCTTTTCACACTTCTGGCGGTGCAAAAAATGTTTTAATTTATTCATTGATTTTTTAAATATAAAAATAATGCAACCCATGGTGGAAAACATAAAACTGAGCAATTGTGTTGTATCAACTACTCAACCACTGGAGATGCCAGCCTTCAAAGGCTTGAAGGCTTCAGAACACAATGGAAAAAAGCTTTAGACCTAATTCTATATTTGTGAGCAATGGGAATAATTGAATGCGTGTTTGGCTTAAAAGTGATACCATGTATAGTGCCTCTGGCTTAAAGTAATTCTGTAAATGTTAATTTCCTTCCCTCCCTGGAGGTCTTTTTCCTGTGCTTCTGCCTGAACTCCACACACCACCAATCCATGCGTCCCTATATCCAAGCCTCTAGAACTGAGGGGCAGGATTTCATCTCCACCATCATCTTCGCCGTCAAGTGAGGGGGATGTTTGTGTACCTTGTGGGCATGACGTAGACACCAGGGTACTTAAAACTAGACCTGTGACCCTGGAAAAGCTTTTAGTTATATTACAAATTTATTTAGATAAATTAAGGCAAAATTTAAAAAGACATCCATCCACACCTCACCCCCCCCTCCCCCGAGAAAGTCACATATAAAAATGTGAATTATTGAAAAAAATATTTGGAGCATATTTTGTAAGCAAATGCTTGGTATGTAAATACATCTGACTGCCTGAAAAAGTATTGTTCAAGCTCTACAGTGAAATAATTCAGAGAAGAAGTATACATCATGATCAAATGTAAAGATAAAAGTAAAAAAAGCAATGAGATATATAAATATAAAGGCAAATTAAAGATTAGTGTGTGCATATATAGTGAACCAGACTTTGAAGAGTATATATGCCCCTATAAAACTAGCTTTACAATATTATACACATGGAAATATATCTAGAAAATAAAACCTAAATTACCAAGAGCAGACATCTTGTTGTGCAAAATGATTGTTAAAAGAAAAGCTTCAGGCAAATTACGTTTAACAAAGTTTGAGCAAAGAACAATTTACACATCAGGGATCAGTCAGTGCCAGAAGTGGTTCCGTGAGTTCTGCTCCCCAACTTGAGCAGTATTTACAGACAGAACATAGAAGCAAAGTACAGAAATAACTTGATTGGTTACAGCTAGGCATCTGCTTTATTTGGACGTGGTCTAATCAGTTGGCAGCCTGTGATGAGCTGAAGCTGAGCCTCCTGTGATTTGCTAAGATTCTGTTGTTCGTTATACTCCTAGTTCGGTTTTCAATTTGTTTACAAACTAAGTTAGGTTGCAGTTTGTTACCTAGGAAGTCAAAGTAGGAAAACAGACTCAGGCCAATGAATACCTGCTTATTAAATTTAACAGGGTGAAAGGAAGATACAAGAAAATTTATCTAATAAGGACGTATTTTTCCATTTCATTTACGTTTAGAACAAATGTATTAATTTTGAAATCATCCAGAGTAACTGACATACAATTTTTGTAATTTTGTGATACATTCTGGGATACGAATTTCATCACAAAAATGTTGTGTAAATATATTTCTGGATATGAAAAGATAACACACACACAGAGTATTTATGTCCCACCACACACATATGTGTGTGTGTGTGTGTGTGTGTGTGTGTGTGTGTGTGTGTGTGTGTGTATACGCATACACCACACCCCATGTAGCTTTCTTGACATCAGTGGTCAGTGACCTCCGATTTCTAAGTTTTCTTCAGTGAAAATTATTTGGAAAAATAAAACAATACTTACTAAATGTTTTTTTCATTCACAAATGCTGAAAGAAAGTAAAATGCAATCATGATGAAATCTCCTTACTCAGCAATTCTCTTCTTTATTGTGACACACACGACTATCATAGTGACCCTCCTCTGCACTCGCTGAAACTAAAGCCCCTGTCACTGCACTAAGACACTCAGTTTATGCCTCCCCTCCCTTACACACTCGGCTGAGGGAGCTAGTGGCTATTACAGGGTTGGGGTCACAGCAAAGATGGCAGAAATGTGATTTTTATTGAGATAGTGAAATATTTTCTGCAGTCTGGAAATAAATGAATTATACATAAGAAAAGAAAAGTCATGATCAACACCCTACTCAGCAATAATCACCACGTGGCTGGTTCCCGAGAAGCTGTAGTGTGCAGGGACAAGCCCAAGTTTGGGCTTGTGGAAGAGCCAAGAGACATATATAAAGTCACCAATCTGCTTCTTTGTGGATAAAACTTGTTACGTGATCTCCTTCAATCGTCGTGAAACCTTTCACAATAGGTATTACCACTGTCCTACCTACAAGGAGGGGAAAAGTTAGAGCTGATTAATAACTTGCCTGCTGGGGCTGCTCTTTAACACTGATCAATCCAGAGGCTGAAGTTCTAAGACCTCCAGGTATTCTTCATTAACTTTTTAAACACGAAACCCATATTACTTCTTTAATCATAAAAATCTATTATAATTAAAAAATAAACTACTTGCAAAAAAAGTAAAAGATATATGAAATAATTGGGAAGACAACTTGGCAAATATATCTCAGATGAGACATTAACATCCTTGATACAGAAATAACTTTATAGAGGAATAAGAAAATGATGTCAACCTAGAATTATCATGAAGAGCAACAAATATGCCAAATAAAATGCCATGAAAATGTTCCCAGTTACAGTAACTACAGAAGTTGTAATGCAAAACTTGAGATAATGTACTAAATGAAAAGACAAATTTTCAGAAGTGCGAAGGCTGGGACATCGAATAGACTTTCTTTTTTCCCGATGGGAAGGGTGTCAGGAAACAGGCTCTTCTTATGTACTGTGGGTTTTCATGTCAAAATTTTAAGTTTCACTTGGCAGAATCCATTGAAATTTAAGATGTTCATACTATTTGCATGAAATTTAAAATGTTTATGCCCTTGGTGTAGAGAGAGCCCCAGGGAGCTGATGAGGAGCCAGCATAACATGGGGCCCCTTTTGAATTTCTCCTTATGGTCAATATCCCTGCTCCCTATTGACCCTGCTGCTAAGGGTTAGGGGTTAAAAATTTTCCCAGTGTGCTGATGAGAAATTCTGTGTGGAAGGCCCCATAGAGAAGCTCATCCTCAGACATGCAGACACGGCTCCATACTTGTGTATTCCTTTACACCAGAGCCTCTAGCCTCACAAACCTCTTCCCTGGTGACGTTTCTGAATTTGCAGTTTACTCCATACTTAGGGCCCAGTGGAGTTTGTAGTCAGTAATGGCCACAGCTTTATCTCCTTGCGTGCAAACTGACCCTGCTCTGCACTCGCTGAAACTAAAGCTCCTGTCACTGCACGAAGATACTTAGTTTGTGCCTCCCCTGCAGACACACAAAGTCACAGATGGACAGGCAGACATGAGAGACAAGGGAGTTCATGCTCAGTGAAGGTGGAGGTGTATTCATAGGGGTCCAGATATGTGTTGGAGGGCCCTAGTTGTCATACATTTTACAGATCACAGCCTGCATGAGGTGGTGGGTACTACCACTCACCCTGTGCCACACGAAGCTGTAAATAAGAGTTTGGGGGCTCAGGAGAGAAGAGTGGGCTGGGAAATTAGACTAGTGCTGGCACTTTAGACTAGGGCCTGGCACTTAGATGATGAGGTTTGTTAAAGCTGTTAACATTTCCAAATGCTCTACCTTGAATTCTGGAAAATGAGCCACTGGCTCTTCTGCCTGAAGATGCAGGTGCCATTTAATTGTGAAAAACTGAAGACGATTGTTGCTCTATAGGCCTCTTTAGCTGACGGAGTTATAATTAAACCTTTCAGGCAAAGATCTGTCTGAATATTTAGGGAATTGAAACAAACAACTAACAAACACTGTTCAGACTTGCTCTGACTTCGACATATGTGACCTATGTTCTTTGCCACGTAGGCCGCGCCAAAAACTGCTTGAATGTCCTCACAACATGGCAGCTAAAGCCTCCAGAAGAGGGGATGAGCGAGAGTGAGTGCAGCGGGCCGTGGCCAGTCTCTTAAGTTGCACCCTGTCATTTCTCCTCGTTTTTCTAGATTTATCCCCACTTCCTAAGAGCAATCCAATCCAGAGCAAATCTTGACTTCCTTAAGCCCCCGACAAAAGTCAATAAACACAAGCCCAAATCCTAAAATAAGTCATCCCTAACACCCTCTTATTGGGAGATCCCCCATGGGTCTCCCTGGTTCTCCCTCACTGCAATGAGTCAAAAGCCCACGTTTGTTTGGCTCCAGGTATGCTCCTGGTGATCTTTTGGCCAGAGAACACTGCCAGAGGCATGGTCCTGAATTGGCTAGCCACCCAGGGGTGGTGATGCAGAGTTTCTTAAGCCTCATCACTCCTTGTTTCCACAGTATCTGGGCTCCACGCTGGTCAAAACAATCTGTGAGGGACAGCGTCCACTGCAGATGCCTGTACCAAGCTGCGGGTAGATTATCTGTGGTATGGTGAGGAGTGTGAGGTATAAGTAAGGGCTGATTAGGATGGAGGGCAGCAAACGGCAGCCACAGCCAGGAGGGTCCAGCTACAGCTGCTCTGCTCGTGTCGCCGGGCCCTGGAGCACTCTGCTTAGGGATATGGTGGCAGGGAGGCCTGGATTATGGAGTTCATGAGGGCTTAGCTCTGAGAGGAGGCATTATTCCCCATATGTTGCTTCTCTTCCTGCCCATCACGTACGAAGGCATCAAGTTCCTAAACACCTCCAACAAGGGGTGCTTCTCACAGGGAGCCTCCGTGGGGAATGAGCCCAGAAGCAGCTGTAGAAACTCCTGAGGAGAGTAGCCTTCAGGCCCTTTTCCATCCCTTATCTCCAACTAACTTGTGTGCCTTCCCTCAGAATACCTCTGGCTCCTGTTATTACTCTACACTCCTAAGAGTCTGTCCCAGAACTTGCCTCTGAACTGATATCCTTACCCTTGGAGTCCCTGCTTATAGCACCTGCCCTCAGCCCTAGTGCATAATTGCTGCTGATCTTTGCAAATATGGATTCCATTAGTCCTAGTTGTCTGCTCATGAGACTTTAATGGCATCATTCCCTTAATGATCTCAGAATTCCCCTCCATGCAGCACTTCTTGAGATCCCAACCTCCTGTAACACCCCTGCTAAAGAAAGCCAGTGGTTGGATGTAAACCCTTCACCCCTTCAATGGCCATATCCAAGAGCAGAAACCTCAAACCTAGATCACTGTTCCTCACCCACACCAAAATAAAATAAAATGGGGAGAAGCAGTGTCTGGGTGTTTCAGCACCCTAACCTGCATGAAGGAAAGCTGGTGATGTAGTGGTGAGAGGGCGCACTTTCTAGGGGTTGAGGAGGGAGGTGATACAGGCACGCCCTGAGGGAAACCAGTAGTCAGGGAATCCCAGGACACTGCTTGCCCCCCAGGAGAATGTCACTGTTGAGCAGGAGATCTGTAGGCTGGACTCATCAACAGCGCTCTGCCAGTACCTTCTTCGTACTTAGCAATTGCTTGATGTGTACATGAAGTCTTCGCTATCACTCAGTCTAATTCCTCTGTATTCAGTGGTGTATTAGTTTGCTAGGGGTACCATAACAAAATAGCACAGACTAGGTGGCTTAAACAACAGAAACTAATTATTTCACAGTTCCAGAAACCAGAAGTCCAAGATCAAGGTATTGGTAGGCTTGGTTTCTTCTGAGGCCTCCCACCTTCATTTGCAGATGGCTGCCGCTTTGCTGCCTCTTCGCATGGTAGTCCCTCTGTGTGAGTGCATCCCTAGTATCTCTAATACTATATGTCCTAACCGCCACATTTTACAAGGACACCCGTTAGATTGGATGAAAGCACACACCAGTGGCCTCGTTTTAACAGAACTACCTTGTTAGAGGTCCTGCCTTCAAATACAATCACATCGTGAGGCACTGGGGGTTAAGCTTTCAACGTGTGATTTTTGGGGGACCATAATTCCGTACATAACAATTGGTGACATTAAAGCACAGAGGAAGGAAGGGGCTTGCCCAACACTTCAGTGACAGGTTCTCCTAGGTCAGGCAAGGTCTGCATTTTGCCCAGCCTTCCTCCTTTGTCGACATGGAGGCCCTATTTACCAAACCTTCGGTCTAATACTTTATGTGACATTCTCCCAATTTTCTTCTTTGGGGCGCCTATGCTCTCCTGGGCAACAGATTTTAAGATGAGGTCATACTGGCGTCCTTATAAAAGGGGGTAAATTTGTACAAGACATGCACAAAGTGAAAATAATGTGAACAGACATAGGGAGAACACAGCCATCTCTAAGTCAAGAAGAGAGGCCTGGAACAGATCCTTCCCTCTTAGCTCTCAGAAGGAACCACCGTCGCTGACACAGATGTCTAGCCTCCACAACTGTGAGAAAATGCATGTTTGTTGTTTAAGCCACCCAGTTTGTATACTTTATTATGGCAGCTCCAGCAAGCTAATCCACCTTTTACAGAGCTCCCTGCTGCCCTCTCAGTACCAGGGTGGATGTTGCTGTTAAGTGTCAAGAGAAAATGATGTTTTCCAAAATATGTGTGGCTCTGGATCCCAGACAACTCTTGGCACTCCCAACGTCATTGGAATCTTATGTGTGTCCCAAATCTTACCACCTGCCTGGTGGCAGTGGGGTGTTTAGGAGCAGAGGCTCTGGTAACAGACTGCCTCCGTTTGATTCTGGGCTCAGACACTCACTAGCTGTATGATCTTGTACAACTTTCACTGTGCCTAGTTCCTCAGCTGTAAAAACTGGGATATAGTGCAACCAATCTCAGAGGCTTCTTTTGAAGACTAAATGGGGCAACTTAGTTACAGACTGTGTAACTGTAGCTCACATTGCCAGTATAATAATCTCTCTGGTCCAGATTATGCCTGTGCTGGTGCTCTGCGTAGGGGCATGGTGACACAGGACAGGCATCAGAAAGAGAAGAAACAGCCCCTAAACCCCCAAATTATTTCGGTTGTAATCTGTTTCCTCCCAGGATCTGACACAGGAGACCATCCTGACTTTGGGGCGGGCATTTAAGGTGGCCGATCAGCTAGCCCTAAAGGCCCAGAAGTCCAGGCCGATGGAAGATTTTGCAGCTGGGAAACTGAAACAAAATCTTCCAAACCAGTCTTTAAGCTTCAAGTTGGCATAAGGAAATTGGAAATACATAGATTCCAGTCCCCAAGGCTCTCTACCTCCTCTCTAGCCTTGGGATTTGAGGTCTTTACATGGGACTGCATGCAGAGAGGGTCTTCCCATACTTCTAGAGACTTTGCCCCTCCAAAAAAAAAAAAAAACTTCCTTCTTAACTACTTTCTCTGCTGCCAAGGTCTTTGCCTTGGGGGGGCAGCCACCACTCTGGCACCAGGTGGACAGTGGTCAGCCACAGTGCATTGCTTTGCTCCCCTCCCTTGCTGGACTTATCCCAGGGCTAAGCCACTGTGAGGCCACAAGGAATACCGCTCACAGAGGAGCCCCTGATAATGTAGATTAGTAACTACTGGGGGTTAGGGCAGGGATCTGCTAATAGGTACAGGATTTCTTTTTAGGATGATGGGAATGTTATCAAAATAGATTATGGGAATGATCGCACACAACACAGTGAGCACACTGAAAAAAAAAACTGAATTGTATCTTCTAAAATAGGAAACTTTTGTTGTGTGAATTATATCCCAATAAAGAATGTAGCACAAGGGAGTGACTCGTGCAGCAAAGAAAGCCTATATTGTCTTAGAGAATACCTAAATTATCACAGAACTGTTGGTAGAAATATGGATGATAAAAGGCACTGCTGTTGAGGGCTCAGAAAGAAGAAACATGTTTTTGGAAACTGGGAGACAGGGTATTCTTGTCACATCGGGGCAGAAAGCTCAGCTCAATTGTGCCTTACATTTGTGTGGAAAGCAGAACTTAAAAGGGATGAACCCGAATATTTATTTGAGGAGATTTCCCAGTAACATGTTGAAGCTGTGGTCTGGTTTCTTAGTGGTGCTTATAGCATTATACAAGAATAAAAGGAGAAATTGAGGGATGAGAGCTGTTAAGCAAAAAGGAACCAAGACTTTAAGATGTGGGAAATTCTCAGCCTATTCAGACTGCACAAAATGCTAAAATTGGGAGATTGACTCTCAGGAAAACATGCAGTAAGAAGAAAGCCAAGGATATGGCTGGAGAATCTTTTGCTAAAGCATTGAAAGGATGAAAAGATCAGAATATTCGCAGGGCTCAATTAAATCATGCATGTGACTCGTGGGTCCCCTCGATCTTCTCAGCAGAATCCAGGAATAGAGATAAGATTATCCAGGAAAGATCTGTCAAGTAACCTCTTGTCCAGTGGAGAGAATCCTCAACACATAGAGTAGACCCATGAGGTTTTCAAAGAATGCCATGCCAGCAGAAACACTGCCAACTTGAACTGAAAGTGACAGACAGAGGATGAAATAAAAGAAGGCTGTTGGACTTCCAAAATTCTACAGGCAAGAAACAGGCAGATAAAAGTATTCTGCTGCAAACATGTATTACTCTTCAAAACAAAAACAAAAACAAAAACAAAAAAAGATGACTCTGAGGACAGAGCCTGGCTCTGTTCACTTAAAGGATGGAACCTCAGGCATAGAGGGCAGAACCTCGAAGAGACAAATGTGGGGGCGGAGCAAGATGGCCGAATAGGAGCAGCTCCAGTCTCCAACTCCCAGCGCGAGCGACACAGAAGACCGGTGATTTCTGCATTTTCAACTGAGGTACTGGGTTCATCTCACTGGGGAGTGCCGGACGATGGGTGCTGGTCAGCTGCTGCAGCCCGACCAGCGAGAGCTGAAGCAGGGCGAGGCATTGCCTCACCTGGGAAGCGCAAGGGGGAAGGGAGTCCCTTTTCCTAGCCAGGGGAACTGAGACACACAACACCTGGAAAATCGGGTAACTCCCACCCCAATACTGTGCTTTAAGCAAACAGGCACACCAGGAGATCATATCCCACACCTGGCCGGGAGGGTCCCACACCCACGGAGCCTCCCTCATTGCTAGCGCAGCAGTCTGTGATCTACCGGCAAGGCAGCAGCGAGGCTGGGGGAGGGGCGCCCGCCATTGCTGAGGCTTAAGTAGGTAAACAAAGCTGCTGGGAAGCTCGAACTGGGTGGAGCTCACAGCAGCTCAAGGAAACCTGTCTGTCTCTGTAGACTCCACCTCTGGGGACAGGGCACAGTAAACAATAACAAACGCAGCAGACACCTCTGCAGACGCAAACGACTCTGTCTGACAGCTTTGAAGAGAGCAGTGGATCTCTCAACACGGAGGTTGAGATCTGAGAAGGGACAGACTCCCTGCTCAAGTGGGTCCCTGACCCCTGAGTAGCCTAACTGGGAGACATCCCCCACTAGGGGCAGTCTGACACCCCACACCTCACAGGGAGGAGTACACCCCTGAGAGGAAGCTTCCAAAGCAAGAATCAGACAGGTACACTCACTGTTCAGAAATATTCTATCTTCTACAGCCTCTGCTGCTGATACCCAGGCAAACAGGGTCTGGAGTGGACCTCAAGCAATCTCCAACAGACCTACAGCTGAGGGTCCTGACTGTTAGAAGGAAAACTATCAAACAGGAAGGACACCTACACCAAAACCCCATCAGTACATCACCATCATCAAAGACCAGAGGCGGATAAAACCACAAAGATGGGGAAAAAGCAGGGCAGAAAAGCTGGAAATTCAAAAAATAAGAGCGCATCTCCCCCGACAAAGGAGCGCAGCTCATCGCCAGCAACGGATCAAAGCTGGACGGAGAATGACTTTGACGAGATGAGAGAAGAAGGCTTCAGTCCATCAAATTTCTCAGAGCTAAAGGAGGAATTACGTACCCAGCGCAAAGAAACTAAAAATCTTGAAAAAAAAGTGGAAGAATTGATGGCTAGAGTAATTAATGCAGAGAAGGTCCTAAACGAAATGAAAGAGATGAAAACCATGACACGAGAAATACGTGACAAATGCACAAGCTTCAGTAACCGACTCGATCCACTGGAAGAAAGAGTATCAGCGATTGAGGATCAAATGAATGAAATGAAGCGAGAAGAGAAACCAAAAGAAAAAAGAAGAAAAAGAAATGAACAAAGCCTGCAAGAAGTATGGGATTATGTAAAAAGACCAAATCTACGTCTGATTGGGGTGCCTGAAAGTGAGGGGGAAAATGGAACCAAGTTGGAAAACACTCTTCAGGATATCATCCAGGAGAACTTCCCCAACCTAGTAGGGCAGGCCAACATTCAAATCCAGGAAATACAGAGAACGCCACAAAGATACTCCTCGAGAAGAGCACCTCCAAGACACATAATTGCCAGATTCACCAAAGTTGAAATGAAGGAAAAAATCTTAAGGGCAGCCAGAGAGAAAGGTCGGGTTACCCACAAAGGGAAGCCCATCAGACTAACAGCAGATCTCTCAGCAGAAACTCTACAAGCCAGAAGAGAGTGGGGGCCAATATTCAACATTCTTAAAGAAAAGAATTTTAAACCCAGAATTTCATATCCAGCCAAACTAAGTTTCATAAGTGAAGGAGAAATAAAATCCTTTACAGATAAGCAAATGCTTAGAGATTTTGTCACCACTAGGCCTGCCTTACAAGAGACCCTGAAGGAAGCACTAAACGTGGAAAGGAACAACCGGTACCAGCCATTGCAAAAATATGCCAAAATGTAAAGACCATTGAGGCTAGGAAGAAACTGCATCAACTAACGAGCAAAATAACCAGTTAATATCATAATGGCAGGATCAAGTTCACACATAACAATATTAACCTTAAATGTAAATGAACTAAATGCTCCAATTAAAAGACACAGACTGGCAAACTGGATAAAGAGTCAAGACCCATCAGTCTGCTGTATTCAGGAGACCCATCTCACACGCAGAGACATACATAGGCTCAAAATAAAGGGATGGAGGAAGATTTACCAAGCAAATGGAGAACAAAAAAAAGCAGGGGTTGCAATACTAGTCTCTGATAAAACAGACTTTAAACCATCAAAGATCAAAAGAGACAAAGAAGGCCATTACATAATGGTAAAGGGATCAATTCAACAGGAAGAGCTAACTATCCTAAATATATATGCACCCAATACAGGAGCACCCAGATTCATAAAGCAAGTCCTTAGAGACTTACAAAGAGACTTAGACTCCCATACAATAATAATGGGAGACTTCAACACTCCACTGTCAACATTAGACAGATCAACGAGACAGAAAGTTAACAAGGATATCCAGGAATTGAACTCATCTCTGCAGCAAGCAGACCTAATAGACATCTATAGAACTCTCCACCCCAAATCAACAGAATATACATTCTTCTCAGCACCACATCATACTTACTCCAAAATTGACCACGTAATTGGAAGTAAAGCACTCCTCAGCAAATGTACAAGAACAGAAATTATAACAAACTGTCTCTCAGACCACAGTGCAATCAAACTAGAACTCAGGACTAAGAAACTCAATCAAAACCGCTCAACTACATGGAAACTGAACAACCTGCTCCTGAATGACTACTGGGTACATAACGAAATGAAGGCAGAAATAAAGATGTTCTTTGAAACCAATGAGAACAAAGATACAACATACCAGAATCTCTGGGACACATTTAAAGCAGTGTGTAGAGGGAAATTTATAGCACTAAATGCCCACAAGAGAAAGCAGGAAAGATCTAAAATTGACACTCTAACATCGCAATTAAAAGAACTAGAGAAGCAAGAGCAAACACATTCGAAAGCTAGCAGAAGGCAAGAAATAACTAAGATCAGAGCAGAACTGAAGGAGATAGAGACACAAAAAACCCTCCAAAAAATCAATGAATCCAGGAGTTGGTTTTTTGAAAAGATCAACAAAATTGACAGACCACTAGCCAGACTAATAAAGAAGAAAAGAGAGAAGAATCAAATCGACGCAATTAAAAATGATAAAGGGGATATCACCACCGACCCCACAGAAATACAAACTACCATCAGAGAATACTATAAACACCTCTACGCAAATAAACTGGAAAATCTAGAAGAAATGGATAATTTCCTGGACACTTACACTCTTCCAAGACTAAACCAGGAAGAAGTTGAATCCCTGAATAGACCAATAGCAGGCTCTGAAATTGAGGCAACAATTAATAGCCTACCAACCAAAAAAAGTCCAGGACCAAATGGATTCACAGCTGAATTCTACCAGAGGTACAAGGAGGAGTTGGTACCATTCCTTCTGAAACTATTCCAATCAATAGAAAAAGAGGGAATCCTCCCTAACTCATTTTATGAGGCCAACATCATCCTGATACCAAAGCCTGGCAGAGACACAACAAAAAAAGAGAATTTTAGACCAATATCCCTGATGAACATCGATGCAAAAATCTTCAATAAAGTACTGGCAAACCGGATTCAGCAACACATCAAAAAGCTTATCCACCATGATCAAGTGGGCTTCATCCCTGGGATGCAAGGCTGGTTCAACATTCGCAAATCAATAAACATAATCCAGCATATAAACAGAACCAAAGACAAGAACCACATGATTATCTCAATTGATGCAGAAAAGGCTTTTGACAAAATTCAACAGCCCTTCATGCTAAAAACGCTCAATAAATTCGGTATTGATGGAACGTACCTCAAAATAATAAGAGCTATTTATGACAAACCCACAGCCAATATCATACTGAATGGGCAAAAACTGGAAAAATTCCCTTTGAAAACTGGCACAAGACAGGGATGCCCTCTCTCACCACTCCTATTCAACATAGTGTTGGAAGTTCTGGCTAGGGCAATCAGGCAAGAGAAAGAAATCAAGGGTATTCAGTTAGGAAAAGAAGAAGTCAAATTGTCCCTGTTTGCAGATGACATGATTGTATATTTAGAAAACCCCATTGTCTCAGCCCAAAATCTCCTTAAGCTGATAAGCAACTTCAGCAAAGTCTCAGGATACAAAATTAATGTGCAAAAATCACAAGCATTCTTATACACCAGTAACAGACAAACAGAGAGCCAAATCATGAATGAACTTCCATTCACAATTGCTTCAAAGAGAATCAAATACCTAGGAATCCAACTTACAAGGGATGTAAAGGACCTCTTCAAGGAGAACTACAAACCACTGCTCAGTGAAATAAAAGAGGACACAAACAAATGGAAGAACATACCATGCTCACGGATAGGAAGAATCAATATCGTGAAAATGGCCATACTGCCCAAGGTTATTTATAGATTCAATGCCATCCCCATCAAGCTACCAACGAGTTTCTTCACAGAATTGGAAAAAACTGCTTTAAAGTTCATATGGAACCAAAAAAGAGCCCGCATCTCCAAGACAATCCTAAGTCAAAAGAACAAAGCTGGAGGCATCACGCTACCTGACTTCAAACTATACTACAAGGCTACAGTAACCAAAACAGCATGGTACTGGTACCAAAACAGAGATATAGACCAATGGAACAGAACAGAGTCCTCAGAAATAATACCACACATCTACAGCCATTTGATTTTGACAAACCTGAGAGAAACAAGAAATGGGGAAAGGATTCCCTATTTAATAAATGGTGCTGGGAAAATTGGCTAGCCATAAGTAGAAAGCTGAAACTGGATCCTTTCCTTACTCCTTATACGAAAATTAATTCAAGATGGATTAGAGACTTAAATGTTAGACCTAATACCATAAAAATCCTAGAGGAAAACCTAGGTAGTACCATTCAGGACATAGGCATGGGCAAAGACTTCATGTCTAAAACACCAAAAGCAACGACAGCAAAAGCCAAAATTGACAAATGGGATCTCATTAAACTAAAGAGCTTCTGCACAGCAAAAGAAACTACCATCAGAGTGAACAGGCAACCTACAGAATGGGAGAAAATTTTTGCAATCTACTCATCTGGCAAAGGGCTAATATCCAGAACCTACAAAGAACTCAAACAAATTGACAAGAAAAAAACAAACAACCCCATCAAAAAGTGGGCAAAGGATATGAACAGACATTTCTCAAAAGAAGACATTCATACAGCCAACAGACACATGAAAAAATGCTCATCATCACTGGCCATCAGAGAAATGCAAATCAAAACCACAATGAGATACCATCTCACACCAGTTAGAATGGCGATCATTAAAAAGTCAGGAAACAACAGGTGCTGGAGAGGATGTGGAGAAATAGGAACACTTTTACACTGTTGGTGGGATTGTAAACTAGTTCAACCATTATGGAAAACAGTATGGCGATTCCTCAAGGATCTAGAACTAGATGTACCATATGACCCAGCCATCCCATTACTGGGGATATACCCAAAGGATTATAAATTATGCTGCTATAAAGACACATGCACACGTATGTTTATTGCAGCACTATTCACAATAGCAAAGACTTGGAATCAACCCAAATGTCCATCAGTGACAGATTGGATTAAGAAAATGTGGCACATATACACCATGGAATACTATGCAGCCATAAAAAAGGATGAGTTTGAGTCCTTTGTAGGGACTTGGATGCAGCTGGAATCCATCATTCTTAGCAAACTATCACAAGAACAGAAAACCAAACACCGCATGTTCTCACTCATAGGTGGGAACTGAACAATGAGATCACTTGGACTCAGGAAGGGGAACATCACACACTGGGGCCTATCATGGGGAGGGGGGAGGGGGGAGGGATTGCATTGGGAGTTATACCTGATGTAAATGACGAGTTGATGGCTGCAGCACAGCAACATGGCACAAGTATACATATGTAGCAAACCTGCACGTTATGCACATGTACCCTACAACTTAAAGTATAATAATAATAAATAAATTAAAAAAAAAAAAAAAGAGGGCAGAACCTCTAGCCACGGAGGAATATTCCCAGGCCTTGAAACCTAAACGAGTTTACCTGATTGGATTTCAAGTTGGTTTGGAGCTCGTAACTTTTTGCTTGCTTTCATTTTTTTCCCGTTGGGACGGGAAATGTCTATAACTATTATCCTATGTCCGTGTCACCACTGTAATAAAAAAGAGGTAACCTTTTTTCTAGCTCGCAGGGCCACTGATGAAAAGAAATTTTGCCTCAAGAAGGATCATGCCCAGAGTCTGTCTCATACCTGGTTTAGATGATTTACAGATGAGATTTTCAACTCTAGTTGGAGTCAAGACTTTTGGGGATATTGAGGTGAGGCAAATATATTTTGCATGTAGAATGAACATGAATTTTGGGAAGTTAGAGGGTAGGCTGTGGTAAGCTAAATAATGGCCTCCAAAGATATCCATGTTGTAGTCTCTGGAACCCTTGACTGTCACCTCATATGGCAAAAGGGACTTTACAAATGTGACTAAGGATCTTGAGGTGGGGAGATTATCCTGCCTGGCGCTAAATGTAAGAACGTTTCCTTATTAAGAAGGAAGGAGAGGGACATTTCACATAGAAGGACGCAATGTGGTGACTGACACAAGACGCTATGATGCTGGCTTGGATGGTAAAGGAATGGGAGCTCTGGAAGCTCCAGGGAAGAATCCATTGCCTTGCCAAGGAATAAAGAATACAGCTTCAGAAGCTAAAAATGGCAAGGCAATGGATTCTCCGTTAGAGCTACCAGAGGGAGCCTGGTCCTGCTGACTTCCTGATTTTGACCCACTGAAACTGATTTTGGTCTTCTGACACTCAGGATGATAAAAGAATAAATGTATGTTATTTTAAGCCACAAAGTTCAGGGGGTAGTTTGTTACAACAGCCATAAGAAAAGAAGAAAATAATACAGGAACCTCTACAGATGATCTAGTCCAGTGGTTTTGAAACAGTCCTCAAAACTCCTTCTTCCAGCTCTACTTCAACTCAAGCTGCCTAGCTTTGATCTCTCTTATTCGTGGTCTTTCTGGAAAGATTTCATTTTTCGACAAATAACTCTATAGAATTGAACAACAAAATCAGTAATTTAGTCAAGTATTGAATTTTATAGATGAAGACAAAGAAAAAGCCCAAGAAAGTGAAATGATTTTCCCTTACTCACTCAAAGAAGACCAGATAAATAAATAAATATATAAACAAACAAACACAGGTTCTCACCCTCAATTAGAGCTTTCTGTACCACATTGTTCTAAAATTGGAAAAGTAGATTGGAGATAAATTGTTAAAGAATAATTGAAATAATATATGTAGAGTGCTTAAAAGAGTGCCTGGCGCATACACACTCACAAATATTAGTTGTAATTATAATATATACTTGCATATGCACAGAATATCTTTAGAAGTATACACAAAAACCTGGAAATAGTTTTCTCTAAGTAGGACAAATGAGATACAGGGGTGGGAAAGAAACCAAATTTTCTCTGTACTGCATGTCATTTTTAACCATGTGCATGTTCCACCTATCTAACTGTGCATCCATCCATCCCTAAATGGTGAACAGAATTGAGTGGAGCTATCTTTCCTTGTTTAGGATCAGGATTCCCATTTCCTCCATGTGGAAGCACAAGAGAACCAATAAACTCAAAATCTCCAAGAAATCAAAATAAGTCAGATTTTAATTATAAAGTATAAAGCAAAGTTTCACTGCAGCCGAAAGTCAGTATCCATCAACTACTCAGTCATCTTCACAGGGATCGCTTCAGAACACACTTGTCTGTAAGATAATCTGGCTCCCAAAATTAATATATTTTTTAAAAATTGTACTAGTATTGTCTAATCAGATTAGATAATTTAACTAGGCCGGGCTCACTGCCTATTTATTAATTATAAAACATTCATCTGCCGTGGTCTCTGTCCTGAGATTATCTAGTCACAAGATTAGAACACTTGAGTGATCCATTCCACAGCTTTTCTGTGTGCCTTATCTCCAGCCAAAGTAAAAGTAGCACTCTGTTTACCCAGCTATGTCACCCATCTGGTATCCACCCTCTAGGGAAATCAATCAGGTGGTTCCCCTGGGACTAACGGAACTCCAATCTCATCTGTTACTTTTCTTGGGCTGAGTAAATTGTACTCAGCTCCTTCCATCCGCCGAAATAATGAGGATATGATTTTTTTTTTCACCCAGTTTGGGTCTATCCCACAAGTAAGTTTCTATTTTTCCCTGTCCCTTCTAAATCCAAACCTAGTCCAAATCCAAACCTAATTTTTTACCTAATTTTCTAGATTGCTGCTTGTCTGCTGCAGTTGGCCTGGGAATGATGGGATGAACCTCTGCAGTCTTTAAAAACAAGCCCAAGTCCTTGTGGACCAAGAACATTTATCATTTGTGTTGCCAAGTCAGCTCATATTCATAACTTGGCAGTTGGAGTCCCAGACTAGGAGTGGGAAAAAGCATGGCAGCGGCCCCACGCTTGAATACGCACATCGATTCTGTCAAGAAGAATGAGATGTTCTAAGCCTAGAGATGTGGAAAGATAAGATTAATTCAGCTATAGAAATAGGATCGGAGTGAACTTGATACGACACTCACTGACCTAATTGCTTCGGTTTACTGTCATTATCAGAGATTCCAAGCCTGACCCCTAGAATCACTTGAAAGAAACAGAAATCCCATGGAAGCTGAGACCTGTCCTTAGCTGAATGCTTGTTGGCACAAAGTTGATATTCACAATATCAACTTTCAACCAATCCCCAGTTTTCATACTGTTTAAAACCGGACATTGGAACAGGAGCTGGGAACTCTTACTATTGCTGTATCCTTGAAAATTATAAGGAAATGTGGTGCTAGAAATGGAGTTCTATGACTTCTCTTCATCTGCAATTCAGTGAATTTCTGACTTCCAGAAGCCCTTATATTCATTCTCTGGATAATCTCACAAAGAGTTTTCAAAGCCCTCAAGGAAATGAGCTTTCACTGGAGAAAATAATGCTAGTGACTGCAGGTTAATGAGTTTCCCCCTCCCCCACCAGATTACTTAAGGCTGTATGTCTGCTGCCTGAACCCTGAAGGCCAGGTGGTGATCCAAGGCCATGCATGGTGCCCAGCTTAGGAGCCGAGGTGTCCGTGAGAACCAAAACATCCCAGGGCGTACTGGGAAACATACCAAGAAAAAGAGTCTCATTGCATATGGAAGGCAAAGAGCCAGAAAATTAGCTTAAAATCAGCTTGCAGACGAGTGTCAGGGCAGATCCCCAGAGCTGTCCTGCTGCCACCCAGGAATGCCCCATACGTAAGTCCCAATAAATTCATCTACTTATCAAGTTGAACTTGTCCGGGTCATTCTTTGGTCTCTTAGCTCCTTCCCAGTTTTGAGGGGGCGTTATTCTATACAGTCCCAGGATTTTCCCTTACCAGTACCTGATGCCCAGATTCCAGCTCAGGCAAGCATACTGAAGAATGATCAGCCAGTGAAGGGAAAACGGAGGGCCCACTGGATTCTCACTCAGCTAGTTAGGGGATGAGGGTGCAGAACCTGACTTTAGCTAGAACACAGGAGGAACTGAAATTTTCTTGCAGCTCAGAAGTTTATTAGTGAAGGGGATTGGGCCATTTGGTGTTTACATGCTTGACCCCTGCATCCCTGTGTCCTGGCTGTAGCAAGGAAGAGGGCTGAGTGTTCGACTGACCACAGGTGATGTCCTCCCAGAAACATGCTGACCTCTCTCTCCTGGATGCCTGTTGCCATGGCTGGGGTCCAGCACTATCAGTTATGCTCCACATCTGTTTCTTGTGCTTGAGCTGGATGGATGATGTTTTTTAGGATCTCAGCATAGTATGGGCCAAATACCTGCTGATTATGATGCATCAGATTGAGAAACTTCCAGCCCAGTTCTGCCAACTCCCTTTCAATGAGAATGAGGCCTCCAGGAAAGTGTAGCAGAGACTCCTGCATGCCATGAAGCAAACAGCATTTGAGAAACAAACGGATCCGCTGATCTGGGAGCAGGGGAAAACAATGAAAAGAGGAACAAACAGGGTTCAGAAGAAATTCACAATGCCTTTGCTCTATCTGCTCACCAAAGTTTTGCGTTAACAGAGTTATTCACTGACCTCTCCGCTCATTCGGGTAAATTGTATACATGTGATTTTTGTTTGTTTGGGGGAGTGGAATGCCATCAAGCTCCCAAAGGACAGTGCATGATCAAAAGATGCTGAGGTAGTAAATTTCTAGGGAGTTCATAAGATTATGTAGCTGGACGTGAGATCCTAGTGCACATTTAACTTAATAAGAGGACTGTAGACCCGGTACCTGAAAGTAACAACACATGTTGCAACCAGTGCACCACGTTCAGGCCCATACACCCAATCCAGGCTACGATCCGATGCTAAAGTTCAAAGCAAGCTGGCCAAGTGTGCTGCTTCCATTCCAGCATGGAACATACCCTACAGCCTAACTCAACAGCACTTCCATGGAGAGGCATAGGGGCCCAAATGGTAGCTTAAAGCAGAGGATAGAGAAAGGGTTTCTTCATATATCTTGACCGACATTTAGAATATGCCCTGGAACGGGCTGGGTGCGGTGGCTCACGTATGTAATCCCAGCACTTTGGGAGTGCGAGGCAGGCGTATCACGAGGTCAGGAGTTCAAGACCAACCTGGCCAACATGGTGAACCCCCCATCTCTACTAAAAATACAAAAAAATTAGCCAGGCATGGTGGCACCTGCCTGTAGTCCCAACTACTCGGGAGGCTGAGGCAGTAGAATCGCTTGAACTCGGAAGTTTGAGGTTACAGTGAGCCTAGATCATGCCACTTCACTCCAGCTTGGGCAACAGAGTGAGATTTTGTCTCAAAAAAAAAAAAAGAAAAAAAAAAAAAGAAAAGAAAAGAAAAGAAGAGAAAAAAGAAAATACCAGGAATGATTCGTAGGGTTACTGTGACAGTATCCAACACCTGTGAATGACATATCTTGGGTGCAGAGCTGCCTTCAAACCATACATGCATTCTCCAAATTGAAAAAGATCTATTTGAACCATGCACATTATAGAAGAGGAAACTAAAGCGAACAACTTTCCAAATGATCATGCCTTTTCATTTTTAAATGGTTAGGTAACTCACTTTCAGGGTAAGGTCTACCCACCCCCGCACCCCCCACATTCTTGCCACTTTTCTGCACGACGACCATGGGGATTCTTACCAACAATGCTCCGAATGCAGTTTTCTTTCTTGGTGATGTTCTGGAGTTGGCCTAGGAGAGATGCTGTGTTTTCACTGCTCAGAGTAGTGAGGCCCATGTCCTTAAGGCCTTGATGGATTTCCTGAGACACCTGTTCACTCACACTCAGCATAGTCTCTTCAGGCCTAGATAATGAGGGATAGAATGCAGAGTGGGCCTGGCAGAGGGACAAAGTCCGGAGAGCCTCATACCACAAACCAGGCCTATTCCAGGAAGAATTCCGGCTCTCTGCCACCAGAAGACAGCATTAGCCACCGGGCAGATGACATACACTCATTGTTACCCACAAGGCACCACTTGATCCAAACATACAGCACCATACGCCACTTCGATGAAAACAAAGTAAATTGGGCAAGGGCTCGGTTCCATCCTTGGATCTACTCAGCATTCTCCAGTCCCATCAACTGTATTTAAATATTGTTTTAAGACTCTATTGGATATTTTTCACGGTTTTTCTCCTACCCCACCAATTAAATTGCAAATAAATTAAGAGGCCTGGACTTCCAACTCCTCCTTTTACTTTGGTATAATATCCCTGCCCCCACATGCAGTGAATGGTCACTATCACTGACCAACTGATCAACTTCTGGATACACATAGCACAAATCCACTGTCATTCAATCAAGTATATAATGATGCATTTTTAGCAAGCACATAAGGAATATTTGCAGCAAACTGGCTTCCACACTCTTCTCTTTGGAAAATAAGTTTTATTTTCTGTATCCCAAACCTCAATACAACTTATCAAAGATACCAGAATCTTTGCAGATCGTTTCCAAGGGCCTTTGTGTGGTTTGTGATGAAGAATAAGCAATAATAGTATTGATATTACCTATGTCCCAAATACCACACATTTTCCCCTCTAACAGAGATCTACGAATCTTACCTGGAGATAAATTCCTCAGTTAGGGCCTTGGTGATGCATTTCAGTCTATCCACAAATTCAGATGAGCTGAATAAAATTTCACCAGAGAAGCTTCTGGCCACTAGCAAGACTGAGGCCAGGACAGTTAACTGGTGCAACTGGAACGCCATTTCCTGGAGCCGGGTTCTGTCCATCAGCAGAGTCTGGTGAGGGAGCGAAGGACAGCCCATCAGAAGAGGAGGGTTTGAATGGAGGCACTGAATAGCATAGAACAAGGCAATGCCCCAACACACATCCCTACCTCAGGGAATTCTTCGTTTTCAGGATCCCAGAGGAGGAGGTTCAGGTAGCCTTGGTATAGCACCATTGTTGGACTCAGGGGCTCTGAGTTGTTACCTGCCCCGTTTGGAAGTGAACACGCCACGCTGCGAGAGGAGCTAGGTGACTCAGGAGAACTCGGACATGGTGTAGTGATGTCTGTGGCTGCTTTGGTTAGCCATTTTGTGGTATAATCGAGGAGACCTATGACGAGAAGGAAATACGCATCGTAAGATTCCAAGGCTTAAAGAGGACAGCTTTGAGACATACTCCTGGTCTATAAAGAAGTGATTTTGTAGATCTTTCGATCTTAGAGAAACACTCCCTCTCCCTACCCCTTGCCCAAGGAAGAATCTTCCTTTTCAAGAAATAGAAAATAGCCTCTATTGCTATAAGAAGGCAGACCTGAGGTCGAATTTCCCCTCTCTTGCCCTTAAATTTTAAACATACTGGGCTGTTTATCAAGGAGTTCCTGGAATTTAGCTTGTTCATACTGGATGGAATGCTCCTGCAGATAGGGTCGAAAGCTCTGGATGGTATAGTTCACCATGTCCATTTTCATTAGGCCCAGAACACGGAAGATGCCCCTGCCATAGGGAGAAACAGAACAGTTACACTATTAAAGGAAATCTAGTGTGGAAGGGTGGAATCCAAGCAAGGAGCCATAAAAGCAGAGTATCTGAGAGTTAGAAAAAGCCTTAAAAACAAATAGTCCTACTTCAACTTATGAATAACGGTATTGTGACCAGTGACCCAAGGCCATAGAGTGAGTTGATGGCAAAACTAAGGACAGTTATACCTCCTGACACTTTAACTACCATATTAGAGGTCTTTCGCCTGTAATCATTTTGTCACCTTAAAAAAAAAAGGGTAGTCAGTGAAAGGAAAATCACCAAGGTGTTAACAATTATATGTGGGTAGCTGGGATGTGGGTGACTGAATTTCTAACTCATTGAGCAGATCATTTTACTATTCCAGGTCCTGGTTCTTCTAGCTGTGAAACATGGATAATCCTCTTTCCTGTCCCCTCACAAGGTTTGAGTTGGGACAAACAGGACAACATCTGGGAAAAGGCAATTTGCAATCTATAGGAGAAAGAATTACTGTACCTTAATGTCTTAACAGTATCATGACATAAAGGAGACCCAACTGATCTAAAGATCATCAAAGGAACCCTGGGAGACTGTCCTTGGAAAATAAAAGCCAATAATCCAGAAAGGAGAAAAGGTGTGTTAGTCAGGTCGTCAGTACACAAGAGCTAGATAAGACAGGGGCTATATCACAGCATCTGGCTCAGAGTTCTCCAGCACAGTGTCAAGAGCTAGATAAGACAGGGGCTATATCACAGCATCTGGCTCAGAGTTCTCCAGCACAGGGTCTAAGGCAGATTTGGGGGACAGCACATCTAGACTCTCACCTCAGTAACTGTACTGGATCTGTTATGGCCTCTAGTTTCTGTATCGCTTCGTCTCGAACTGGTGCACATAGCAGAGTCATCAAATTGAGAATGTAGTTAGAAAGATGAGGGACATCCAGGGCTCCATGTTCTGCTTCCTGCTTGAGGAGATCTGTGTCCAGAGCTTCTTCTATCTCATTTCTTAGGCGGTTCTGCCATGGTAATAGCAGTGATAGCAAGGTCTGCCCAACAAAGGAAATCAAAGGAGCCAAGTTCTGTTTAGAACCTCAAACTTTCTCCAATGAACTATACTCTTAGGCCAAAGGCATCCCAGATTATGTCTTCTGGGCGGGGCGGGGGGGGGGGTGGTGGGCAGAAAACTGAGTGTCTAAGTTTCTTAGCGTGTATTGTTTCTTTCTGTTTAGAGGACAATTACCATTTAAGGTTTAATTGGGATCAGTTGTAGTAGTAGTCATTATTATTTTTTAGGTAGAATGAGGTAAAAATATGAATAAAAACAAGAATGTGATTTTAAATGTGTGGGATATAAGAAATATGATTACACACCACCACAAGGAGATGAGGTAGTCAGTGACAAAAAGGGTAGTTAATGGAAGGAAAATAAGATTATTTATTTATTTACTTGCTTATTTTTTGATGGAGTCTCACTCTGTCACCAAGGCTGGAGTTCAGTGGCTATATCTCGGCTCACTGCACTCTCTGCCTCCTGGTTCACACCATTCTCCTGCTTCAGCCTCCCGAGTAGCTGGGACTACAGATGCCTGCCACCATGCCTGGCTAATTTTTTGTATTCTTTTTTTAGTAGAGATGGGGTTTTACTGTGTTGGCTAGGATGGTCTTGATCTCTGGACCTTGTGATCCACCCGTCTCGGCCTCCCAAAGTGCTGGGGTTACAAGCGTGAGCCACCGGCAATAAAGGAAATAAGATTATTTATTCTTAATAAAGGTTAAGGACATTTTTAGATAGTTTTACTCCAAAGTCTGAGGATAAAATAGCAAATTTGGAATCTTCATGGGTCACTTGAAATAGCCTTTTGACTCAAACATGTAAGTTCCTTGTGGGCAAGGGATGTCCTATTCATCTTTGGGCTTCTGAAACACACAGACCATAGTGGGGTTTCAGTAAGAATTAGTTTAATTGAATTATATATTTTTATAGTAATCACCCAACTGTCAAGTTTCATCTTACATAAATAAAATGGAAGCTGCCCCATTCTATCTATTTAAGTAGCAGGCCACGTTAAAAAAAAAAAGTATGCTACATAAGATATTAATATCCATTGATGATCCAAGGTTCTGAGATGCCCAGGGACTTCCCATCCACAAATGGGAGGTTGGTTACTCACCTCCTTAACTTCTTTTAGAAGTTCAAGGGCACAAGTGAAGTCAGGAGGAGTACTCAATAGCTGTTCTTTCAGATGGTTCCCAAAAGCATTGTACATTGCCCCTGTGAAACTGCCTTCCACACTATAAAAAGGGTTAAATGAGGGCAGGCGCGGTGGCTCATGCCTGTAATCCCAGCACTTTGGCAGGCCGAGGTGGGTGGATCACGAGGTCAGGAGTTCAAGACCAGCCTGGCCAAGATGGTGAAACCCCGTCTCTACTAAAAATACAAAAATTGGCCAGGTATGGTGGCAGGTGCTTGTAATCCCAGCTACTCAGGAGGCTAAGGCAGAGAACTGATTGAACCCGGGAGGCAGAGGTTGCAGTGAGTAAAGATTGCACCACTGAACTCCAGCCTGGGTGACAGACTTGAGACTCCGTCAAAACATAAAAAATAAAAATAAAAAGGGTTAAATGAGTAGATTGCTTTTTACCTAGATAATTGATACAGGATCATAATCTCCCAAACAGCATTTAAAATCATGAAAGACCATTACATTGACAGGCTAAGAGAACCTATGTTTAGACTTGAGAAGGGCTGAATAAACTGAAGTTAGTCTCAGATGAAAAAGCGTTGGCTAAATTCTCTTAGAAAGCTACCTCATGGTTCCAGAGATGCTCTCTTCTTGCAGCAGGAAGAACCATAAACTAGGAGTACAGCCCGACTTCTAACCCTAGTTCTGCATCTAGTCTGGATATGTGACTTAGTTTCCACTGCCATAGACTTAAACCTTTGAACCAGATGCTATTTTTCTTTTAGGCCTGAAATCTAGGAAAGGATTTTACCTCTTGGTAATACTTGAAGGTCTTTTGAGATGCTTTGAGTTCAGCAAGCTCAAAACTGTCTCCTTCAGACAGAACAGACTTTAAACCAATGAAGATAAAAACAAAACAAAACAAAACAAAGAAGCGTATTACATAATGACAAAGAGTTCAATTAAACAGGAAGATCTAACTACCCTAAATATATATACACGCAACATGGGAGCACACAGATTCATAAATCAAGTTCTTAGAGACCTTCAAAGGGCCTTAGATGCCTACACAATAATAGTTGGAGGCTTTAACACTACACTGACATCATTAGATAGAGTAGCGAATGAGAAAATTAGCAAGGGTATTCAGGACCTGAACTCAGCACTGGATCAAATGGACTTGATAGACATTACAGAACTCTCCATACAGAACCAACAGAATATACACTCTTCTCATCTCTACATGGCACATACTCTAAAATCAATCACATAATTGGAAGTAAAACACTTAGCAAATACAAAATAACTGAAATCATAACAAACAATCTCGTGAACCACAGTGCAATCAAAATAGAAATTAAGACTAAGAAATTCACTCAAAACCATACAATTACATGGAAATCGAATGACCTGCTCTTGAATGACTTTTGGGTAAATAACAAAATTAAGGTAGGCATCAGAAGTTCTTTGAAACTAGTGAGAACAAAGATATGACATACTAGAATCTCTGGGACACAGCTAAGGTAGTGTTAATTTATGGCACTAAATGTCCACCTCAAAAAGATAGAAACACCTCAAGTTAACAACCCAACATCATAACTAAGATAACTAGATACTCAAAAGCATACCAATCCCAAAGCTAACAGAAGAAAAAAAATAACCAGAATTAGAGCTGAACTGAAGGAGACTGAGACACAAAAATCCATTCAAGAGATCAACCAATCCAGGAGCTGTTTTTGAAAAACATTAATAAAATATATAGGCCACTAGCTAGACTAATAAAGAAGAAAAGAGAGAAGATTCAAATAAACACAATCAGAAACAACAAGGAGGATATTACTACTGACCCCACAGAAACATAAATAACCATTAGAGAATATTATGAACACCCCTGTGCACATTATGAACTAGAAAATCTGGAAGATACGAATAAATTCCCGGACACATACACATCCCAGGACTGAACCAGGAAGAAATTAAATTCCTGAACAGACCAATAACAAGCTCCAAAATTGAGTTAGTAAAAAAAATAGCCTACCAACCAAAAGAAGCCCAGGATCAGAGAGATTCATAGCTGAATTCTATCAGATATAAAAGAAGAGTTTGTACCTTTCCTGCTGAAACTATTTCAAAAAATAAAGGTGGAGGGACTCCTCCCTAGCTCATTCTATGAGGCCAGCATCATCCTGATACCAAAACCTGGCAGAAACACAATGACAACACAGAAAACCTTAGCCTTATATCCTTGATGAACATTGATGCAAAAATTCCCAACAAAATACTGGCAAATCAAATCCAGCAGCACATCAAAAAACTCATCTACCACGATCAAACAGGCTTCTTCCCGGGGATACAAGGTTGGTTCAACATACACAAGTCAATAATTGTGGTAAATCACATAAACAGAACTGAAGACAAAAACCACATGATCATCTCAATAGCTGCAGAAAAGACTTTCAATAAAATTCAACACCTCTTCATGTTAAAAACTTTCAATAAACTAGGCATTGAAGGAACATACCTCAAAATAATAAGTGCCATCTATGACAAACGCACAGCCTACATCATACTGAATGGGCAAAAGCTGGAAACATTCCCCTTGAAAACCAGCACAAGACAAGAATGCCCTCTCTCACCACTCATATTCAACATAGTATTGGAAGTCTTGGCCAGGCAATTAAGTAAGAGAAAGAAATAAAGAGCATCTAACTAGGAAGACAAGACGTCAAACTACCCTGTTTGCAGATGACATGATCCTATATCCAGAAAACCCCATAGTCTCAGTCCCAAAGTTCTTACACTGATATACAACTTCGGCAAATTCTCAGGATACAAAATCACTGTGCAGAAATCACTAACTTTCCTATACACAAACAACAGTCAAGCTGAAATCCAAATCAGGAATGCAATCCCATTCACAATTGTCAGAAAAAATTAAAGTACCTAGGAATAGAACTAAACAGGGAGGTGAAAGACCTCTACATGTAGAACTGCAAAACACTGTTCAAAGAAATCAGAGATGACACAAGCAAATGAAAAAAAAAATCCATGCTCACAGATAGGAAGAATCAGTGTCATTAAAATGGCCATACTGCTGAAAGCAATTTATAAAGTAAATGCTATTCCTATTAAAGTACCATTGACATTGTGCACAGAACTAGAAAAAACTAAGTTAAAATTCATATGGAACCAAAAAACAGCCCGAATAGCCAATGCAATCCTAAGCAAAAAGAACAAAGCTGGAGACATCACGGTACCCGATTTCAAATTGTACTGCAGGACTACAATAAACAAAACAGCATGGTACTGATACAAAAACAGACACACAGAACAATGGAACAGAATAGAGAACCCAGAAATAAGGCTACACACCTACAACTATCTGAACTTCTACAAAGCTGACAAGAACAAGCAATGTGAAAAGGATTTCCTGTTTAATAAATGATGCTGGGAAAACTGGCTAGTCACATGCAGAAGACTGAAACTGGATCCCTTATTTACATTGTATGCAAAAATCAACTCAAGATGGATTAAAGACTTAAATGTAAAACCCAAAATTATAAAAACCCTTGAAGATAACCTAGGCAATAGCATTCCGGATATAGGAACAGGCAAAGATTTCACCATGATGACACCAAAAGCAATTGCAACAAAAACAAAAATTGACAAATGAGATGTAATTAAACTAAAGAACTTCTGCACAACAAAGAAAACTATCAACAGAATGAACAGACAACCTACAGAATGGGAGAAAGTTTCTGCAAACTGTACATCTGACAGAGTTCTAATATCCAGCATCTACAAGGAACTTAAATTTACAAGAAAAAACAAACGACCTGTTAAAAAGTGGGCAAAGTGCATGAACAGACACTTTTCAAAAGAAGACATACATGCAGACCAACAATCATAAAAAAAAAATCTCAACATCACTGATCATTAGACAAGTGCACATCAAAACCACAATGAGATAGCATCTCACACTAGTCAGGATGGCCATTATTAAAAAACCGAAAAATAACAGATGGCAGTGAGGCTTGGGGGTGGGTGCAGGTAGGGGGGGAAGGAAAACTTACACACTGCTGCTGAGGAGTGTAAGTTACTTCAAGCATTGTGGAAGGCAGTGTGGTGATTCCTCAAAGACCTAAAAACAGAACTACCATTCGTCCCAGCAATCTCACTACTTGGTACACACCCAAAGGAATATAAATTGTTCTATCATAGAGACACATGCACACATATGTTTACTGCAGCACTATTCACAAAAGCAAAGGCATGGAATCAACCTAAATACTCATCAGTAATAGACTGGATAAAGAAAATGTACATATACACCATGGAATACTATGCAGCCATAAAAAGAACACAATCATGTCATTTGCAGAAACTTAGATGGAGCTGGAAGCCATTAGCTTTAGCCAAACTAATGCAGGAACAGAAAATCAAATACCACATGTTCTGACTTATAATTGGGAGCTAAATGATGAGAACACATGGACACATAGAGGGAAACAACACATACTGGGGCCTACTAAAGGGTGGAGGTTGGCAGGAGGGAGAGGATCAGGAAAATAATTAATAGACACTAGGTTTAATATCTAGGTGAGGAAATAATGTGTACCACAAACTCCCATGAAACAAGTTTAACTGTATAACAAACCTGCACATGTACCCCTGAACTTAGAATAAAACATAAATTAAAAAAGGAAAATGAAAAGAGAAAAAATTATTCAGTAACCGTGTTTTTTTTGTTTTGTTTGTTTGTTTGTTTGTTTTTTCTGAGACAGGGTCTCACTCTGTTGCCCATTCTGGACTGCAGTGGCGTGTTATTTGTTCACTGCAGCCTTGACCTCCCAGGCTGAGGTGACCCTCCCACCTCAGTCTTCTGAGTAGCTGGGACTATAGGTACACACCACCGTGCCAGGCTAATTTTTGTATTTTTTTGTAGAGACATGGTTTCACCATGCTGCCCAGGCTGGTCTTGAACTCCTGGGCTCAAGCAATTCGCCAGGTTTGGCCTCCTAAAGTGCTGGACTTACAGTCACAAGCAACTGTGCCTGGCCTACATTCAGTAAGCTTTTAAATAAAATAAACAACTCTAACTGCTTTATTTTTAATATAGCCATGATATTTGGTGGATTTTCTTTGGATGCTATGCTTCTCGATTTATAATCATGTGATTCGAAATAATACTTTTATTAGTACCTATGTTAGTTCAGGTTCCGTGAGAAGCAGACACCAAGATAAGATTCCTGTGAAAGAGATTAATTATGGGAAAAGGGGATAAAGGGGAGAGAGCAGAATAAATCAGGAAGAGCCTTTGGATCATAATGCAGAAATGATGTCTGTGAAAGGAGAAGGGGAAGCAAAATTAAAGATAGGTAGGAATACTTTCAGACTGCCTCACAGTTCTAAGGTTTCTGACAGGTTGATAGGGATACCATGAGTCAAAGTTGCCTGTTAGAGGTGTTCCTCATCTCTGAGGAATTGACCCGCACTACTATTTCCCACTCAGTGATTATCTAGGAGAAGTCTGGGGGAAGCATGGCTTTGGTGCAAATGCAATAGTTGGTCCCGAGGGGCAGCAGCTGGGGCCATCAAGTAAGTATGCTCCCTATAGCCAGCGATCTGAGCAGCACATTTTCATAGTCACCACAGTCCACCTTTGTACTCCACAGATCTATTTCTCCATGCAGCTTCATGGAACAGTTCCTTACTTATTCCTTTGGGCTTTTCTTTATGAAAGCAAACTTTGAAGAGGGAGTATAGTGGGACACACTACAGTCCCCCTTGCTGCATTTAGTTTCTGGGCCAGAACTGGTAATTATTATCTTCCTTTTCCACTACCTACTTGAAATTTCCCTCACACACAGTTATTATTTTGACAAGTCTTGAAAGCTTACTTAGTCACGTGAACCAAACTTTCATTGTGGAGGTGTCCAAACTCTTTTCAATTATCCATTCACAGTTAAACAAAGCAAGAGAATACCAGGAGGCACTCAAGTAGATCACCTGGATTCATATGTATTCCTTTCTGACTCATTTTACTAAAGCAGCCCTACTCCTCCTACAGATCATCGTCAATTACTCCTGCCACATGTGGATTCCCCTTCTTGCATGGCAGTTCCTGGATATCAGTAGTCCAATGCTTGTTCAAACCACTGCTGTGATCCTTGTGGGCCACTATGATGGGGAGTAGGCACACTCCTGCTTTCACCCCTTATTCCTAATCCCATTCTTCCAATTAGATCTAAAGCCTAACATATAGGTCTGTGATTTAATGTATATACTGCATCCTGGACGATGGCACCCAATTTTTTCAGGGTTTACTTTTATTGGTGCTTTATCTTTGCCTTTAGAAGTGCTCTATGAGGTCAGCTCCTTCTGGATGGTGCCGTATTTGATATGATAAGTGGATCCTCTTGTTCTGGACGCATTTGTGCCCCTTCTTTACTATGAAGTGACTATCCTGTTCAGATGCTGTGTTGTGTGGGATTCCAAGACTATCGATCAAGAACCTCCAAATCCCCCAGACGCTTATTGAGGCTGTGCAGGCAGAAAAGGCAAATCCACACCCAGAATAGGTACATATTTCTGTGAGCATGAACCAGTGACTGTTCCAGGATTAAAAAGCATCCAATATAATAAATTCACTGCTAAGTGGTCTTTATAAATAGTGTCGTATTTGAGATAGAACGTTGGTCGCTGTTGCTGCAGGTTGGATATTCACACAGGGAATCAGCTAAATTGTCTTGGTACACAGGAGTCTGTGATATTGGGCCCATGTATTACCTCCATTTCTTCTGCCACGGCTAGTTCTTTGAGATGCCCATTGGACCAGTCCTGAGAAGGCCAAAATGAATGCTGGTTAATGTCAGTGGTCAAAGTTGCTTTGTCTACTTAGTTCTTCAGTTACTCTTTCACAATTGATGCTTTCTTGTGAACATTAAAATAGGATTGATACAAAAATCTTCCTTTTTCATGTCACTCCCAATATGTCTATCCACATTCCTCTACTCCAGACTTCCCTTTCTCTGATCTTTTCCTTTCAAGCTCCTGACCAGCTCACCAGACCTTTGGCTACTGTCAAATAATGCATATATATTACCATCTTGAACCACTTCTTTTTCTACAAAAAGTGGATAATCAGGTGCACTGCTTGCAGTCCTACCCACTGGGAAAATATTTTCCCTCCCTGCTGCCTTTCAGAACCACCTCTAAATGTGACTGTAACACCACATATTTTGACTTACGTTCACATACCAAGCTGATCCTGTAAACCAAGCTTGAGCTTTCCTTCAACTGGTTATATGGGACCACATACTTTCATATGGCTATAGGTTTAAATGAAGGGAGAGGCACTGGTGCAACTGTGGTGGATAGCAGGGAGATCTGGGCTATCTGCTCGTATACCTAACCTGTGCCATCTGGTTTTCCTTGGACTTAATCTAGGATATTCTGTTTCCACCGTATTATGGGCTACTGCTGGGTTCATCTTACTTTATGACTTAGAGGGTATAAAATGTGTTGCTTCAAAAACCCAAAGAGGCCTGCCATATGCTGTGCTTCCTTCTTTGTGGGAGATGATGCAAGATGCAGTAACTTGTCTTTTACTTTGGAGGAGATATCCTGGCATTCTTACAACCACTGAACCTATTATAATTTCTGTAAAGTAATGGGCTTATCTTCCACAATATAGAGCCCATGTGTCTTACAAAGACCTCTAGTGTAATAACCACATCTTGCTCTTCCTGTCCAATCAGCATATCACGGATATAATGGGTCAATGTGAAGCCCTGTGGGAGTATATATTTTGTTTACCCTGAGGCAAAACTATAAATGAATGTTATCTCCATGTGAAAGTAAATGTTCTGATCCTTTTTTTAAGTAAATGCAAAAGAATACATTCACCACATCAAAAGCTACATACCACATACTTAGGTTTTGTTAATCTACTCTGGCAATGCTACCACATCAAGTACAGCAGCTTTTGTCAAGGATACTGCATGACTGGACTTGTGGTAGTATGCTATTATTCTCTAGGATTCAATTAGTTTCTGCAAAAGCAAGATTGGCAAAGCAAGTGAAAATATGATAGAGACCACAGCTCCTGTATCTATGAGGTCTTTAACAGTGACAGTGATTTCTTTCTCCACCTTGAGAATGCTGTATTATTTATGATTTACTGCCTTGCCCAGAAGTAAGGGTATCACCATAAGTTTCCACTTAACCTTTCCCACTATGAGAGTTCACAGGACAATGACTCAATACAGTAGTTTTCCAAATGCCATTTATATAAATCCTAATTGTAAAATCAGGATGTGAGGGAAAAGAATATAGAAGCTGTAGATCCATAGACAGCCAGACTTTACACAGAAATTTCTTTATTACCTGGCCCCTGTAAACTCCCACTATAATAGTGAGGCCATGATGATGCCTTTGGTATCTAGATATCAATGTCAGACTCAGGCACTGTGTTCAATAGTCGTTGAAATGTCTGGGTATTCTTATTCCCCTTGTATACTGTCATCTAATTAATGGCTATAATTCCCTTTGTGGAAGGACTGAAATAATTATTGTAATGCAAACTTACTGAGATGCAACAAGGTTATTTTTTCAAGAGATCTGGCTCCTACTTTAATAAATGTGTTCTAGATCTAAAAATTAGCTTGGATTCAGCAACTGAACAAGGGTCATGACTTCTTATTGAGGAAACCTCTTTCAGCCTCCTAGTCTTACACTCTTGTATTTTTCAGCTTGTAAATGTTGAGCAACACCCATGTTGGCTGACCATCAAGGGCTGGTGATTGCTTGTGAAGCACTATCCTTGGCTGGGTTTTCTGGTCTTGCATAATATAGTCATTCTAGCCTGCCCTGGAACTTTGTATTTCTTCCCCTCTGGGATGCCAGGATACCTCAGTCATTTCTACTTCACTCAGCAGGGGCCATTGCTTTCTCCAGGCTTTGAAGAACCACACTAGCAGAACGTTTACTTTACTTCCTAGGGTCCTTGCTAGAGTGTTAAATCCCATGTTCCCAGAAAGTGCTTTCAACTCAATGACTATTGCTTATCCAGTATATTCTGGTTACCTTGATCAAGGATCATTAAAACCCAGTATCAAGGCTTCCCCAACTCCTACCAGTACATGCTATGTAATTCTTGCATACAACAACTTCAATATATAATCTAATTCCTTCCTTATCAGGCTCAGAATGCCCTTGGCTGCATCATGCTGTCACTTAGCCCTAATTAATGGTCTGGTAACCTTTTCAAGGAAGTAGGGGCAGTTTCTGAGGATGGCACCTGTTGCATTGCTGGGTGAGGCCTCTGTAACATGAGGAAAGTGTTTATTCTTATGAGACAATCATGGGCCATCTCTGCAGCTTCTGAGGGTTCAGAGTAATCTGCAGAACCAACATTCTCAGGACCATCTATCCAGAATGTCCACACCTGCTATGGTTTGGATATTTTGTCCCCTTCAAATCTCAGGTTGAAATATTATCCCCAAAGTTGGAGTTGGGGTTTGGTGGGAGACGTTTGAATCACGGAGTGAATCTCTCATGAATGGCTTTGTGCCATCCTTGTGATAATGAGTGAATTCTCCTTCTATGAGTTAACATAAGATCTAGTTGTTTAAAAGAGCCTGGAACTCCCTCCTCTCTCTCTTCCTCCCACTTTCATCATGTTATATGCCTGCTTGCCCTTCACCTTCCACTATGATTGTAAGCTTCCTGAGGCCCTCACCAGAAGCAGATGCCAGCACCCTGCTTCCTGTACAGTCAGTGGAATTGTGAACCAAAGTAAACCTCTTTTTAAATAAATTACTCAGTTTCAGGTATTCCTTTACAGCAACATAAATGGCCCAATACAGAAAATCGGTACTGTGGAGTAGAGCATTGCTATAAAGATACCTGAAAATGTGGAAGTCACCTTGGAAATATGTAACAGGCAGGGGTTGGAAGAGTTTGGAGGACTTAGAAGAAGATGGGAAGATGAGGGAAAGTTTGGAAATTCTTAGAGACTAGTTAACTGGTTGTGATCAAAATGCTGATAGAAATATGGACAGTGAAGGCCAGGCTGATAAGGTCTGAGATGAAAATGAGGAAGTTATTGAGTACTGGAGCAAAGGTCACCCTTGTTACATGGTAGCAAAAACTTGGCTGCATTGTGCTTACGCCATAGGGATTGGAGGGAAGGTTGAACTTAAGAGTGATGACTTATGGTATCTGATGGAAGAAATTTCTAAGCAGCAAAGTGTTCAAGATGTGGCGTGGCTGCTTCTAACAGCCTGTGATTTGATTCTGGAGCAAATAAATGACTTAAAGTTGGAACTTATATTTAAAAGGAATGCAGAGTGTAAAAATTTGGAAAATTTGCAACCTGGATATGTGGTAGAGAAGAAAGAGTATACTCAGGAGAGGAATCCAAGCAGGCTGCTAAGGAGCAACCACTTTCTAGAGAGATTTACATGACTAATAGGGAGCCAGGTGCTAATACTGGGGAAAAGGGCTAAAAGCCATTTCAGAAGTTTTTGGGACAGTCCCTCCAATCACAAACCCAGAGGCCTAGGATGAAAGAATGTTTTCAGGGGCCGAGCCCAGTGTGCAACTGCCCCACATAGCCTCAGGACATTGCTCCCTGCATCCAGACCCGTCTGGCTCCAGCCTTGGCTCAAAAGGCTCCAGGTACAGCTCAGCCCATTGCTCCAGAGGGCAAAAGTCATAAGCCTTGGTGATTCCTATGTGGTGTTTACCATACAGGTGCATAGAATGTGAGCGTGAAGGAGGCTTTGGAGCTTCTACCTAGATTTCAGAGGATGTATAGGAAAGCCTGGGTGCCCAGGCAGAAGTCTGCTGCAACAATGAAGCCCCTGCAGAGAGACTCTACTAGGGCAACGCAGAGGGGAAATGTGGGATTGGAGCTCCAACACAGAGTCTCCACCTAGGAATTGGCTACAGGAGCCTTAGGAAGGGGGCTGCCACCCTCCATACCTGAGAATGATAGAGCCACTGGCAGCATGCACCTTGAGCCTAGAAAAGCTATAGGCACTCAACTTCAAACCAAAAGAACAGCCATGGAGGCTACACCCTGCAAAGCCAGGGGAAGGGTTGCACAAGCCCTTGAGAGCTCACCCCTTGCACCAGTGTGCCCAGGATGTGGGACATGGAGTCAAGGATTATTTTTGGAAATCTGAGGTTAAATGTCCCCTGCTGGGTTTTAGACTTACATGGGACCTGTTGCTCCTTTCTTTTGGCCAATTTCTCCCTTTGGGAGTGGGAATGTCTACTCAATACCTGTACCACCATTTTACCTTGGGAATAAATAACTTCTATTGATTTCACAGGCTCATAGGCTAAAGGAACTTGCCTCAAGTTTCAGATGAGAGTTTGGACTTTGGACTTTGAGTTAATGCTAGAATGAGCTAAGACATTTGGGGATTATTGGAAAGGAGTGATTGTATTTTGCAATGTGAAAAGGACATGGTATTTGGGGGGCCAGGGGTGGAACGATATGGTTTGGATGTTTTCTCCCCTCCAAATCTCATGTTGAAATGTGATCCCAATATTAGAGTTTGGGAGATGTTTGAATAATGGGGATGGATCGCTCATGAATGACTTTGTACCATTCTTCCAGCAATGTGTGAGTTTTCAGTCTATTACTTAATGCAAGATTTAGTTTTTTAAAAGAGCCTGGAACTTCCTCCTCCTTCTCTTTCTCCTACTCTCATCATGTGATATGCCTGCTCCCCCTTTGTCTTCCACTATGCATGTAAGCTTCCTGAGGCCCTTGCCAGAAGCAGATGCCAGCACCATGTTTCCTGTACAAACTGCAGAATTGTGAGCCAAAATAAGCCTCTTTTCTTTATAAATTAAGGAGTCTCAGGTATTCCTTTATAGTAATGCAAATGGACTAACACACCATCTCATGTTTGTCCAGATCCCAGATTTTTTCAATCTAGGTCATAACATGAATATAACATACCTGTCTTGACTCAGTATTTAAATATCTCTGAAGCTCTGCAACTGTCCCAAGTCTGCTGTTCAACTGTTTCTGCTCTTCCACTGCAGGAAGTACGAACCTCTTTATAAGTTACCAGAAAGTCTCTTAGATTTTAATACTTAGCTTTAGTTGCTTGGTGATGAGCCTCAGTTTTTTGGTTTTCTTTTTGTTTGAGACAAAGTCTCACTGTGTTGTCCAGGCTGAAGTGCAGTTGTGCAATCTTGGATCACTGCAACCTCTGCCTCCCGGGTTCAAGTGATTCTCCTGCCTCAGCCTCCCAAGTAGCTGGGACTACTGGTGCCTGCCACCACAGCCGGCTTATTATTATTAATTAATTAATTTATTTATATTTTTAGTAGACACAGGTTTTCACTATGTTAGCCAGGTTGGTCTTCAACTCCTGACCTCATGATCTGCCCACCTGAGCCTCCCGCAGTGCTGGGATTACAGACGTGAGCCACTGCACCAGCCTGACCCTCAGTTTTTCATTATATCTCTTCAGAGTAGCAATGAAAATTACCCAACTATTAGCTAGCTTACTTGGCTGCCTGACAGGCATCATTTCTCTCTTATTTTTCAAATGCCTGAATGCTAGCAAGGGTGTTCTCCATCTACAGGATATGTTTCCAGGTCAGGACTGGTGAAATTTTTAGCTATTTGATCACCATCTTGTGCCAGGAACTCTCTATGCTCGCATACCACTCAAGATGTTGTTTTATTTGCCCATTGGGTAGCAAGTGAGTCGGATCCCAAACTCCACTGTATCATAATTTTTCTTGGACAGCTCCTGTCACCACTTATGTTAGCTCTTGTCCTCTTAGAAGTAACAACCCAAATGGGAATAGATGAGCAAGAGGTTAATTGGGAACGACACCTGTGAAGGATAAAGGAGAAGGAGTGGGAGAAGGTGGAAAGAGTGTTCAGATGGTAATGAAGATCTGACATTGGTGAAGGAGCGCAGGGAAAGGAGGAAGATTTGACAGGAAGAGCCCTAGACTGTCACATAATCCTAAGGTTTCAGCTAGGCTGAAGGGGAGATATGGAGCCAAAGACTTCGATTAGAGAAGCCCTGTAACTTACAGAAATGCAACTGAATAGTGCCAGTTATTGGCAAGGATCGACCCATGGGATTCATGACCTCGGCATGAATGTGCTGGTGGATTCAGAGGGTCAGCAACTAGAAACATCAATCAACAATACTCCCCACAGCAGGAGATCGAAGTGGTGCATTTTCATGGCTGCCATATTATCTTATAAATTTTTAACTGAGTTAAAAATTTCTGTTATATGGCTGCTCCACCATTTGTGATTCCTTTAGTTTTTTCAGTTTATATTAATTAATGATATAATAATATGGAATCAATTGCACTAAATATTTTTAAATGATCATTTAGTCTTCAATTGAAATTTAAATGGTTCAGAAAAAAATAATAATGTGTTCTTCTATATGAAGGGAGAATGAGAAAGCAAATGTAGCAAAACTCTGAGAACTGGGAAATGCAGTGAAGGGCATGTGGGGTTTTTCTCAAAAGTATTTTATAAGTTTGAAATTATTTCATGATAATTTTTTTTAAAAATCACTTATATAATGATGGGAGACTTTTTTCCTTTGTTTCATTTTCGTTTTTGCCTGTAACAGGGTTTCCCAACTCTATCTGATATAAAAATTATGTCAAAGGAGCTTCTTAAATGCAGATTTTCACACCTGACTCCAAACTATTAAACTAGGATCTTTAGAGAAGGAGCCTAAAAATCTTAACCCCAAGTGCCTCTTATGATCTGTCAAGTTTAGAAAACATTACCTGGTGACCTTGAGAAGTGTATTTAAATAAAAAATAAAACAAAAGAAAAAATAAAATACAATAATAGTTAAAAAAAAAAACACAGGTGATATAGTTTGGCTGTGTCCCACCCAAATCTCATCTTGAATTGTAACTCCCACAGTTCCCACGTGGAACCCAGTGGGAGGTGATTGAATTACGGGGTGGGTCTGCGCTGTTCTCATGATAGGGGATGAGACTCACAAGATCTGACGGTTTTAAAAACGAGAGTTCTCTGCACAAGCTCTCTCTTTGCTTGCCACCATCCATGTAAGACGTGACTTACTTCTCCTTGCCTTTCACCTTCCACCATGATTGCAAGGCCTCCCCAGTGCCATGAAACTGTAAGTCCAATAAATCTCTTTCTTTTGTAAATTGACCAGTTTCAGATATGTCTTTATCAGTACTGTGAAAATGATTAATACATCAGGCAATACTAAGCATTGGCAGACATGAGAAAGCAGGAATGCTCATACATTATAGATACCAAATTTGGACATTTTTCAGGAGTGACTTCTATGACAATGAAAAATATCCACACATATATAGAAACGACAGTTCTAGAAACTTCAAAATCTGATATTAGTATGAAAATTTTATGTACACAGAAGTTCAATCAACATCATCTATGATAATGATCACTACAAACAACCCAAACATCTATAAATGTGAAAATGAATGTGTATGTACAATAGCAAAGACTTGGGACCAACACAAATGACCATCAATGATAGACTGCATAAAGAAAATGTGGCACATATACACCATAGAAAACTATGCAGCCATATAAAAGAATGAGTTCATGTCCTTTGCAGGGACATGGATGAAGCTGGAAACCATCATTCTCAAACTAACATAGGAACAGAAAACCAAACACCGCATGTTCTCACTCATAAGTGGGAGTTGAACAATGAGAACATATGGGCACAGGGAGGGCCCATCACACACTGGGGCCTGTCTGGGGGTGGGCAGCAAGGGAAGGGATAGCATTAGGAGAAATACTTAATGTGGATGATGAGTTGATGGGTGCAGCAAACCACTCCATGGCACATGTATACCTATGTAACAAACCTGCATGTTCCACACATGTATCCCAGAACTTAAAGTGTAATAATCATAATAATAAGAAGAAAATGAATATGTGTGTATTATCTTTGCTTTTGAAGGGAGATATTTGGACAGATTTAGAGTAAAATGTGAATAGTATATTTCCTGGAGTGGGAATAAAACTGATATTATCCTTCTACCTTACCTGTGTTTTCTAATTCTGCTGAGGGCTTTTTCTGGTACCTTGGGAACCTGCTCAGCCCAGGTGTAGGACAACCTAAAAGTACCATAGATTTTAACATCCTCTGGGTGACATCCACCAATAAAGGGCCAAGTCTGTAGAAAAATATCCCAACTTCTCATCATTAGTTAGGATAATTCTGAGGAGCACTCTAAGTCATTTCTGAGACTCGGAGGGTTCCCAGCAGATTTGAGCCAATTGCCTTTTGGTCTTGTCAGTATCTGGTGCTATATTTTAAAATAACTTTTCCATCCTAAGATTATATAAAAAATAACATGCTAAGTTCTATTTTTAATGGTTTAATGTCTTTTTATGCAAACATTTAGTGTCTATTTTTAAGTGTATGAGAATGATAAGGAACTTCATTGTTTTTCAAAATAGTCAATTATCCCAGCACAATTTCTTCAATCTAACCTTTCCCCACTGATTCAAAGTATTTCAATGCATTTACTAGCATTTTTCCATATTTGGGTTTGATAATCGAATTTCTTTTCTGGTTCATTTGTTCTAAATTTATTCTGGTACACTATTATCTTAACATTGCAATTTCACAATACTTTTTAAACTTTTATTTTAAGTTCAGGAATACATGTGCAGCTTTGTTATATAGGTAAACTGATCCTCTCCCTACTCCCACCCTCCATCCTCCTGTAGGCCCCAGTGTTGTTCCCCTCTATGTGTCTATCACAATATATTTTCATCTGTCAGGGTAGCTTCCCCAAATTATTGCCCTGAATCGTCGGGGCCAGGTGCTATTCTAAATTGTGGTTACACTAATACAATTTAGAGGAGATCATCAGTTTGTCACAGGTTCTCAAAACATGAAAATCCACCAGGGAGGCTCTATTAGACTCAATGCATCACTTCATGGAAGGACATGAAGATAGAGCTCCTTCACAAGAAAACTCACCCTTTTTCCTTCCTTCCTTCCTTCCTTCCTTCCTTCCTTCCTTCCTTCCTTCCTTCCTTCCTTCCTTCCTTCCTTCCTTCCTTCCTTCCTTCTGTCTTTCTTCTTTCTTTTTCTGACGGAGTCTCACTCTATCACCCAGGCTTGGAGTGCAATGGCGCTATCTCCGCTCACCGCAACTTCTGCCACCCAGGTTCAAGCAATTCTCCTGCCTCAGCCTCCCGAGTAGCTGGGATTACAGGCGCCTGCCACCACGCCCAGCTAATTTTTGTATTTTTAGAAGAGTCGGGGTTTCACCATCTTGGCCAGGCTGATCTTGAACTCCTGAAAATAATTGTATTGTCTAGTTATGAAAACAACAACAAAATGAATGCATGCTGATGAAAAACAAAATAACAAACAAATAAGCAAACAAAAAGGAAAGTAGTTTAAGTGAAAAAAATTTTGAATACCACTTCCTGCCTATTTTCCAGACTTCCTAGCTTCTCGCTCCCCACCCCTACTCCAGGGTCCAATCTGGGACCAAGACTTACAATACTGTTAGGGCTTTACTTGCTGGACGTGAAGGGGAGAGAAGTGTGCGTTTAGGGGTATAGAAGAGGAAGAAGCGATTCTTTAAAACCTCCAGCAGAAACCACAGCAAGTCAAATACAAAGTATTATGACCCGTTTGGTCTTGGGGATCGCTACATTAAAAAAAATGGAGGGTTGGGTAGTAGCCTGCGGTAGTGGTGGAGAAAGCAGGAATGCAGAGAAAGGTGACCCCACCTACAGTCCCGCCCCCACCCTCCTGCCGTACTGCGGGTGTGAATGGTATTTGGAAATCTGAGCTCACAGTGACGTGGGCCTTAGGAGACCCAGAGCCAATGCGTGGATTAGTTTCTCCTAGTTGCAGTTTGGTAGTCATCGCTGGCCGTGCGACGGCTAGCTGTTGCCCTGAAGGCAAGCGAGCCAGCTGCCCTGGAAAGGAGGAAAGTGGTAGAAGCCGACCCCTGCGCCCTGACAGGTTGGTGGGCGCTGAACGGTGTGAGAGCTGCAGAAGGCAAAGACCAGAGCGGGTCTAGGACTGGATTATCTACCCCTTTCCAGATACACACCCGTTTAGTGTGAGAAATGGAGCGACTGGGGAGAGGATCTCCCGAGGGGGCCGAATTGAGAATGGGTACCATTTGAGATCTCCTAGGAGGCCGGCCATTGGGCAATGTCTGATGGAGTCCGGCCGGTGGAGGAGACTGAAAGGAAATAGCCTGCTTCCTGCTGGGCCGCGGGAGGGAGGTGCAGCCGGTGACCAAGGTGTGGGGAGGGCGGACCCTACCAAAGTTTTAGGCCTGCCTTCTAGATATCTTTTCTTCACCTTCTACCCATTTAGAGCTGGAAATGATAGGCTGCAGGGGCCGAGGAGAGGAATTGCTGCAGAGGAGGGGGACAGAGATCAGGTCTGGAAAGCAGGTCCCTATTGCGGCAGTTGAGCGGGCGAGCTTCTGACTGCGGGACAGAGGCGAGGAGCGAGAAACTGTTTTGGTCCCAGCAGGTGGGTCGGTGTAAGCCTGGGCGCTACTTGTAGATCCTGGAGTGAGAATGACAAAGCGCAGAGACCGCAGCAGGTCCTAGTTTGCAATGCCCACATACCTCTTCACTCATCGTCCATCTTGATGCATAAAATGGTGGGCATGGGAGTGGGGATCGGGTGGAGAGAAGGCCTGATGGATACCTAGATTGAAATTCTTTGTGAATAAACTACGTATCCATTCAGCAAGCTCTTCTAACTCCCCCGCCAGGCAAGTTGTCTGCAGTCCAGAAATGGTAACTAGATGACAGTAGGAGGAAACAGTAGAGATGGGAGCCTAAAGAAGAGGTTAAAACGTTTTGGAAATAATCATCTTTGATGCCTATTTCTGGAAGGTGGGATAGCCTGTCACAGGGTAGGAAAAGAAGTCGTGAGACAGGATGGAGGAGAAACAGAAGGTACTAATACTAGGAGAACCCTAAATCAACTCTCATTACTAGTCCTTTGATTAAAAGATCAGTCCTGGTAATTGTCGCATTTGTCTGCAGGTCTTTAAGTGCGTTTTCAAGGCTAAGAGAGAAAGATTGCCTCTGATCCCTGAAGGCAGGAGGTTGCCTGGGGCCCTCTGGTGTAGGGGTATCAAGGATCAGAGCAGAATCTGGGTGACTCACAGCCCTTCCTGCCAGAGTTGAGTGCAGGAGAAACTTAGGAGAGTCTTCATAAAATGACAGCCCTGTGTCTGATGAGGGAAGAAGGGAGTAGAGGGGCGAGGTCTGGGGCGCTCCTGGAGAGCTTATTAGGATCCCAGGGAGGTGAAGTCTGGTCTCTCTATGATTGTCCCCCTCCCCCAACTCGTCCTGCATTTTGGTGGTAGGAGTGGCCTGGGGAAGGGATTTTCAGGGAAAATGGAGGGCCTTGCAGCAGCGCTGGGTCTGGGGCTTCCCCTACAGGGTTCACAGTTTCTCAGGTGGGAAAACCTTTGCCAAACAGAACTCTGAATCCTATCAAGCATCCACTCCCTCTTCTTGTTTTTTATCTTCTAGGAAGAAAAAAAAAAAAAAAAAAAAAAAGGAAAAAAACTCAACATGGAAAATGTCCCCAAGGAAAACAAAGTTGTGGAGAAGGCCCCAGTGCAGAATGAAGCTCCCTCTTTAGGAGGTGGTGAAGACCAAGAGCCAGAAGGAAATGTTAGAGGGGTTTGGGCTCCACCTGCCCAGGATTTTGGAGAAGATGTGCCCAATAGGCTTGTCGATAACATTGATATGATAGATGGAGATGGAGATGATATGGAACGGTTCATGGAGGAGATGAGAGAGCTAAGGAGGAAAATTAGGGAACTTCAGTTGAGGTACAGTCTGCGCATTCTTATAGGGGACCCCCTCCCCATGATCATCATGATAAGTTTTGCCTTATGCCTTGAATCTGGAGGTTAATAATCATAAAATCCCTGCTTTCTAAATTCACATTTTTCCTGGTGTACCATTAATGTGGACCTTTTGGCATTCTTCTGCAATTTTCTGATTGGAGATTGCATTTTGACCTAGTCTGTAAGTTTTTCTGTCAGAAGAGGACTTTCATCAACTGTCGTGGAAAGATGTTTATTGCATACTGTAATGTTAACAAAGCAATTTAAAAGCAGTCTATAAATAGACTATTTCATTTAGATGTGTACGTATGCACACTATATATAAAATATATAATATATATGAAATACACACACACACACACACATATATATATATATATGAATGAGTGAAAACCAGAATGTGCTTTATCTATGTTGTATAGTTACTGGTACTTTTTAATTTCTTTATTTTTTTCTTGCTTATCTGTTTTTTCTCACTTTTCCAAAATGAATACATGTGTTTCATATGTTCCAGGAAAAAGAAAAGGTAACAAGCAAGGAACTTGCCAATCAGCTTATATAGGAAATGGGGGCAATTAATAAACACTTGAAACACAGTTTAAAGACATGTAAATCTTATATTATCTATGGATCTCTCATTTAGAAACATGTACCTGATAATTACAGATACATTACATTATAAATGCCTTGGAGGGCCGCTGTGGGAATCAAATGAGGTAATGACTGAGCTCTGTGTCTTGCTCTGTTTATACATGCAAGGCTCCAGCCCTCCAGGTGCCCTTCATTTTTAGGGAAGATTCCAAGGAGAGTGCCTATCAGCAAGTCCAATTGATTTCCAGGTGAGTACAGGTTCAAAATCCATTATCCAAAATGCTTGGGACTAGAAGTATTTCAGATTTCTGTTTTTTTTTTTTTTAAGTTTTTGGAATATTTGCATGTACATAATGAGCTATCTTGAGGATGAAACCCAACTCTAAACATGAAATTCATTTAATTTTATATACACCTCAAACACATAGCCTGAAGGTAATTTTTTTTTTTTTTTTTTTTTTGAGACGGAGTCTTGCTCTGTGGCCCAGGCTAGAGTGCAGTGGCGCCATCTCAGCTCACTGCAAACTCCGCCTCCCAGGTTCACTCCATTCTCTTGCCTCAACCTCACGAGTAGCTGGGACTACAGGCGCCTGCAACCACGTCCGGCTAATTTTTTTTTTCTTGTATTTTTAGTAGAGACGGGTTTCACCATGTTAGTCAGGATGGTCTCAATCTCCTGACCTTGTGATCCGCCTGCCTCAGCCTCCCAAAGTGCTGGGATTACAGGCGTGAGCCACTGCGCCAGGCCTGAAGGTAATTTTATACAATACTTTTAATAATTTTGCGTGTGAAACAAAGTTTGTGGATATGAAGTCAGGTGTGAAATTTTCCATTAGTAGCATCATGTCATGTTCAAAAAGCCTTGGATTTTGGAGCACTTCGATTTTGGATTTTTGGATTAGGGATGCTCAATTTTAAATGCTTTTCTATTCATCTGCTGCTCTGCCTTTCTTTTCTGCATAATGCCATAACTATTAGGCACATCTTCCTCTTCACTTGCATTTTGCTCCCTCCACTGGCTTCTACCACTGCAGATGTACTGGACTCCTGAACATGACAAAGACCCACTGATTTCTCTGGAACCTTCAGTAGTCTGATTCCCCATTTTGCCTTTTCAAAAATGTATAGAGTGTCCCTCCCTGCTTTAGAGTTATACTTAAACCAGGTGGATACTTCACCAACACTGCTTGTAAATGCAAACAGCCCTTTATGGTTTTCTCATACTTCTTTCCTCTTCCCCTTCTCCCAGACAAATTTGAGTGATGCTCATGATAGTGTGCTCGGAATTGGATTATCTCTTCCATCCTCTGATGAAAATAGCCAAGTCTCGTTGACTATCAATTTTCTGTGCAGACATTGCTACAGGTTTCATTCTGCACATACACAGGAGTTGTAGGGATAATTTTATGTTCCCAAGACTACTCTGGTTCACACCACCCTGACTTCAGGAGTCCCCAGTAGTCTACACTAACTTACACGGATCCAGATAAGTTTCCCTCTTCCTTTGCTTTGAGATTTGCTGTGCCAAATAAACCTCTAATTACAGATTGATGAGAAATAATGGCAGGAACTGGGGATCTGGTAGATGAATCCCAATTTTAAAACATTGTTCACAGTCATCACTGTTTCCTACTAAACTGTGCCCTTCTCACAGTAAATATTTTGTCTCATTTATGCTGGTACCCTTAGTGTTTAGTATAGGGCCTGATAAGTTGTAGGGCACAATGGTTAGTTATAACTGAGTTGAATCCTGCGATCTGGACCCGGGGTAGCTTCTGATGATTTATGGGCAAGGACTTCTTTTCCCTACAGACTGTAGCTTGCAATTTAAAAGGAACACAGAAGAAGAAGCATTATATGCCAATTTCCAAAAAAATGCACTTATCTTAACATATATGTCAGTGTTTATCAACATGTCCTATATAGACCAGTTGCATCAAAATTGCCTGAAGAACTGGCTAGAAATTCAGAAAAAAATGTGTTTCACTCCATACTCACTGTACCCTAGTTAATCAGACATCTCTGGACTTACATGAATTAAAGTGGAGGCCCCAGCTTTAGTCAATCCCAGACACCCCTCTCCCCACCTTATATTATACAGAAATGGATAGTTGGTTGATTGGTAGATCTGAGACCTGTGAAAACACTACGTAGAATTTAATTAATCTATATACATCAGGCATTATTTCCCTATTAGATGGTGCCCTTCTTAAAGAGACAACTACTTTTTATTTTTTTAATGCTATTGTCTTTAGTGCATAAGTTCTCAATCCTTGCTTCAGATTTGAAATACCTGAGGATACTTTAAAGTGGAGCTCAGGACCCAACTCCAACCAGTTGAGTCAGACTCATTAAAAGTGGGACCAACAGATCCTTAGTGTGAAAGATCCCATGGTGATTCCAATGTAGAGTTGAGAGGTGAGTGAAATTTGTGGCTAAAATATCTTTGGCTTATTTTCGCTGTACTACCCCTGATTGTGTTACCCTAACCAGGTTAATTTGTTTATAAAGAATTTATATCTTATGAAAGAAATACCCTAGGGGAGGAATTATACCCCCAAATCACAACAACATCTTTTTAAGAAAATATTTGCCAGTGTTCGTCCAACTTTGTTAGCCGATCAAATACTTCAGAGTTCCGCTTGGAGCGTGTTTAAAATACATAATTCTGGCCCCATCCAAAATCCACTCTTTGGTAATGGTGCTGAGATAGCTACATTGTCAACAGTCTTTAGGTGATTTTGATGCACATTAGAGTTTGCGGATCACTTGTGCATACATTTTTATCCAGATTATGTTAAAAACAAACCAATAAAATAACTAAAATAAAATATAAATGTTCGCCTAAATTCAGGGAAAGGAGCAGTAAGGAGAAGATGTATATGGACACAAAAAATAATTTTAAAAACTAAAATAAAAATTTTAAAACATTAAATCATAAAGGGAAAGACTGACATTCACCATGTAAAAAACAAATTAAATCTTCTGCAAAGTAAAGTAAGACTGTAAATAAAGTTCAAGGAACTTCAAGGAATTTCAGTTAGAAAGGAATATGTTCACTAATCAATTATACCATGGTGACTATAGTTAATAACATAATATTGTCTACTTGAAAATTGCTAGGACTTTAAGTGTTCTCACCACAAAAATTGATTGGTATGTGAGTTAATGTATGTATTATATTGTTTGATTCAGTACTTCCACAATGTATAAAGATATCAAAACATAATTTTGTGCACCATAAATATATACAATTTTTAATTCTCAACTAAAAACATAAATTAAAATAGAATATGAGACTTGAAGAGCAAAGGCAGCCATCAGCAAGCCAAAAAGAAAGGCCTCAGGAGAAACCAAGCCTGCTGACACCATGATCTTGAACTTTCAGCCTCCAGAACTGTGAAAAATAAATTTATACTATTTAAACCACCCAGTCTGTGGCATTTTGTTATAGCAGTCCTAGTAGATTGATAGAAGATATAACACATACTGGTGGTTATCAAGGACTAAGGGAGACAGTAACAATCAAAAACTGCTTTGTGGGTGACGGATTTTACTTTGGGGTGATGGAAATGGTTTGGAACTAGACAGAGGTGGTAGTTGCACAATATTGTGAATGTACTAAATGTCATTGCATTGTTCACTTTAAAATAGTTAAGTTTTTGGATATTTTTAATTGTGGAAAAATGTACATAATATAAAGTTTACACCGTAGCCATTTGTAAATGTACAATTTATTTCTGTTTTAGAATCATCACCGGCATTCATCTCCAGGAATTTTGTGTCATTACAAACTGAAACTCTGTACGCATAAACAATAGCTTCCTAGTCCCCATTTTCCTCTCCCTATATCCCCTGGTAACCACTATTCTACTTTCTGTCTATATGAATTTGACTTTTCTAGGTATCTCACATAAGTGGAATCATACTGTATGCGCCCTTTGATGTCTGGCTTCTTTCACCTAGTATAATGTTTTTAAGGTTCACTAATTTTTTAGCATGTAGCAGAATTTTGTTCCTTTATAAAGCTGACTAATATTCTTTTGTATGTACATATAACATATTGGTAATCCATTCATCTCTTGATGTACATTTGACTTGCTTCCACCTTTTAGCTACTGTTGATAATACTGCTAGGAACACGGGTGTATAAATACCTGTTCCAGAGCCTGTTTTCAATTCTTTTTGGCATATACCCAGAAATGAAATATAGTGATTTTATGTTAAGTTTTTGAAGAAAGGCCATAATGTTTTCCCTAGTGGCTGTATAATTTTAGATTCCCACCAGCAGTGTGCAAGCGTTCTAATTTCTCCATATCCTACTTGCCTTAGTCCATTTTGTGTTGTTAAAACAGAATACCTGAAGATGGGTAATTTATAAAGAAAAGAGGTTTATTTAGCTCATGGTTCTGTGGGCTGGGAAATACAAGAAGCATGGCACCCAGATCTGCTTTTCCTCTATTGCAAGCCATGTATTAGGTCAAAACATTGCAGAGAAGTTCAAAGGGAAAGCAGAGATGTGCAAAGAGATAAAACATAAGGGGTGTCCTGGCTTTACAACAACCCACTTTCTGGGGAACTAACCCATTCCAGTGATAACTAATCCAGTCTCATCAGAGTGTGAACTCACTAACTACCTCCAGAGTACCACCAAGCCATTCATGAGTGATCCATCCCCATGATCCACACATCTACCACCAGACCTCATGTCCCAACACCACCACTAGGGGGATGAAATATCAACATATATTTTGGTGGGAACAAATTTAGACCATAGCACTCACCAACACTTATTATTTTTTTGATAACAATGATCCTAATGGGCATGAAGTGGTATCTCACTGTGCTTTTGATTTACATTTCCTTAATGATTAGTGATGTTGGGCATATTTTCATGTGCTTATTGGCCATTTGCATATCTTTGGAGAAATGTTGATTCAATTTATTTGCCCATTTTTAAATTGGGTTCTATGTGGATTTTTGGTGTTGTCACTGACTTATGAAAATTTTAAAATATGTTCTGGATTTTAATCCCTCATCAGATATAGACCTGCAAATATTTTCTTTTGTCCTGTAAGCTGCATTTTCATTCTCTTGACACTGTCCTGTGATGCACAAAAGTATTAAATATTGATCAATTTGTACCTTTTTGTTGCTGATACTTTGTGTGTCATATTGAAGAAGCAACAGCCAAGACCAATGTCATCAAGCTTTCTCCTATTTTTCTTCTAAGGTTTTCATAGTTTTATATTTTACATTAAGTATTTGATTAACTTTTAGTTAATTTTTATAAATGATATGAGATAATAGTACAACTTCTTTCTTTTGCATGAGAATATCCAACTTTTCCAGTACCATTTGTGGAAAAGACTACATTTTCTCCATTGAATGGAAAATAACTGGAATGAAAAACTTGCTAGAGCAGCTCAGTAATGGGTTTGAAGTGAATGAAGAAAGAATCAGTGAACTTGAGGATAGGTAAATGAAGATCATGAGTATAAGGAACAAGAAAATAAAGAAAAATGGAGAAAAATATAGAGACATTAAAGAACCATGGTACACCATCAAGCATACAAGCATAGGCACAAAGGGAATTCCATAAAGAGAGGAAAAAGAAAAGGTGGAGGAAAATATATTTGAAGAAACAGTGACAAAATACTTTTTGAACTTGATGGAAAACACAAATATACAGCTGACTTTTTATCAGAAATCACGGAGGCCAGAAGACAGTAAGATGACATTTTCAGAAAGTTGAAGGAAAAAGACTTAACTAACACTTCTTTGGAAACTCTACTTAAAACTTTGAGGAAAAATTAAGGCACTCCCAAATAACAAACAGTGAGTAATTTTAACTAGCAGCACTGTCCAACAAGAAATATCAAGGAGTCCTTCATGCTGAAATTAGAAAACACTAGATAGTAACATTAATCCACGTGAAGAAATAAAGAACACTAGTAAGGTAACTAAATAGGTAAATATAAAAGACTGTGTGGTAGACAGAATAGTGGGTTTCCAAAAGTTATGCCTGTCCAAACCCCTGGAACCTATGAATGTTACCTTTTATGCCAAAAAGAGACTTTGAAGATGTTATTATGTATCTTGAGATGTTATTAAGTATCTTAATTATCCTGAATTATCTAGGTGGGCCCTAAATGCAATCACAAGTGTTCCTATACGGAGACACATGGAAATTTGACACAAAAGAGAAAGAAAGGTATGTGATGATGGAAGCAGATAGACATTTGAAGATATCATGCTGCTGGCTTTTAAGATGAATGAAGGGATATTGGTCTAAAATTCTCTTTTTTTGTTGTGTCTCTGCCAGGCTTTGGTATCAGGATGATGTTGGCCTCATAAAATGAGTTAGGGAGGATTCCGTCTTTTTCTATTGATTGGAATAGTTTCAGAAGGAATGGTACCAGCTCCTCCTTGTACCTCTGGTAGAATTCAGCTGTGAATCCATCTGGTCCTGGACGTTTTTTGGTTGGTAGGCTATTAATTATTGCCTCAATTTCAGAGCCTGCTATTGGTCTATTCAGGAATTCAGCTTCTTCCTGGTTTAGTCTTGGGAGAGTGTAAGTGTCCAGGAAATTATCCATTTCTTCATGTCTAAAACACCAAAAGCAACGGCAACAAAAGCCAATATTGACAAATGGGATCTAATTAAACTAAAGAGCTTGTGCACAGCAAAAGAAACTACCATCAGAGTGAACAGGCAACCTACAGAATGGGAGAATATTTTTGCAATCTACTCATCTGACAAAGGGCTAATATCCAGAACCTACAAAGAACTCAAACAAATTTACAAGAAAAAAACAAACAACCCCATCGAAAAGTGGGCAAAGGATATGACCAGACAGCTCTCAAAAGAAGACATTCATACAGCCAACAGAGACATGAAAAAATGCTCATCATCACTGGCCATCAGAGAAATGCAAATCAAAACCACAATGAGATACCATCTCACACCAGTTAGAATGGCAATCATTAAAAAGTCAGGACACAACAGATGCTGGAGAGGATGTGGAGAAATAGGAACACTTTTACACTGTTGGTGGGATTGTAAACTAGTTCAACCATTATGGAAAACAGTATGGCGATTCCTCAAGGATCTAGAACTAGAAGTACCATATGACCCAGCCATCCCATTACTGGGTATATACCCAAAGGATTATAAATCACGCTGCTATAAAGACACATGCACACGTATGTTTATTGCAGCACTATTCACAATAGCAAAGACTTGGAATCAACCCAAATGTCCATCAGTGACAGACTGGATTAAGAAAATGTGGCACATATACACCATGGAATACTATGCAGCCATAAAAAAGGATGAGTTTGTGTCCTTTGTAGGGACATGGATGCAGCTGGAAACCATCATTCTCAGCAAACTATCGCAAGAACAGAAAACCAAACACCGCATGTTCTCACTCATAGGTGGGAACTGAACAATGAGATCACTTGGACTCAGGAAGGGGAACATCACACACCGGGGCCTATCAAGGGGAGAGGGGAGGGAGGAGGGATTGCATTGGGAGTTATACCTGATGTAAATGACGAGTTGATGGGTGCTGACGAGTTGATGGGTGCAGCACGCCAACATGGCACAGGTATACATATGTAACAAACCTGCACATTATCCACATGTACCCTAGAACTTAAAAAAAAAAAAAAAAAGATGAATGAAGGGGACATAAGCCAAGGACTACAAGAAATTCAGCTCCAGAAGTTGAAAAAAACAAAGAAGTGGATATCTGCTGACTCTGGTCAAAACCCCATGAAGGCATTTTAATTTCTTACTTCTAGTATTGTAAGGGAATAAGTTTTTCCTATTTAAAACCACTAAGTTTGTGGTAATTGTTACAGCAACAATAGGAAATTAATACAAATAGTTATAAACGTATATTTGTCTGTAACTCATTTTTCTCTTATTAGATTAGAAAGAAAACTTTATAAAACAATAAATACAAAACAGATATAATGGCTAAGATGTAATTTCTATGACACTCCTCCTAGATCACAAAGGAGGAAAGAGGAAATGGAGATAAAGTTTTGCATCCCATTAAAATTAAGTTAGAATTGATACAAATTCAGTTGTTTTAAATTAATACACTAATTATAATCCCTAGGCCAACTACACTAAGAAAATTACTCAAAAACATTGTACAAGAAAAAGGAGAATTAAAATGGTACGTCAAAAATATCCTTTTAAAAGTAATTCAATAGTGGAGAAATAAAGGAACAAAAATACACAACAAATAGAAAACAAATAACAAAACAGCAGATGTAAATATTACCTTATTCATTATTGCATTAAATATAAGTTGATTAAGCATTTCATTCAAAAGGCAGAAAGTAGCAGAATGGGTAAAAAAAAAAAAAAAAAAAGCATGATCCAACTATATACTATCTAAAAGAGAATATATTTAAATAAGCAAATAAAATTAATGTGAAAGGATGGAAAATATATAATATGAAAAGAATAGCCAAAAGAGCCAGATGAAAAAGACATTAAGACAAAAAATGTTATCATAGAATAAAAATGTGTTATATAACAAGTCTGATCCATCAGGACTATACAAAAATTATAAACATATATGAACATAAAACAGATTTCCAAAATACATAAAGCAAAAACTTACAAAATAGAAGGAAAAAATTAGGAGAAAATAAAGACAATTTAACAATCGTAATTGGAGACTTCAAAACCACACATTCAAAAATAAAAGAAACAAATAAGAATATCAACAAGGAAATAGAAGACTTAAACAAAACTACAAAACCAACTGGAATAACAGACATGTAAAGAACACTCCAAACAGCATAAGCATACACATTCTTGTCAAGCACCCATGGAACATTCTCCTGGAAAGACTACATAACAAATAATAAAATCCCATATACACTTAAAAGTATTGAAATTATAAAAATAATATTCCCTGATCATAATGGAATTAAATTTGTAATGAACAACATAAGGAAATTCAAAAATCCTGCAAATATGTGGAAATCAACCAATATACTTCAACCTGAAGGAATCATGAGAGAAATTGAAAAATACTTAAAAAAAAACACACATAAAAAGTTATCGGATATAGGTAAGCAGTATTTAGATGGAAATGTGTAACTGTAAATGTCTACTTTGAAAAAATAAAAATCCCATATCAGTAAACTTCCATCTTAAAAAGCAACAGAAAGAAGAGCAACTTAAATCAAAGAAATCAGAAGGAAGGGAATAGTAATCACTACAGTGGAAATAAATGAATTACAGAATAGAATATCAACGAAACTAAAAGTTTGTTCTTTGAAAATATAGATTTAAAAAAAACCTGACAAAACTTTAGTGACACTCACCAAGAAAAAAAAATGATGAAGACTGAAACTATTAAAATCAGGAATAAAAAAGGGGTCATCATTAGCAACTCTACAGATGTAAAAAAAAGATTATAAGGTAATACTATTAACAACTGCATGACAAAAAAATGAGACAAGGTAGATGAATGGGACGAATTCCAAAAAAGACACAGCCTACCCAATTGACTTAAAAAGAAATAGAAATACAAGTAACATCATTAAAAATGGTAGCGTATGGAACTCTGGAACTCCATAATGAGCAATTAGTGAGCTGGCAAAAACTGTTACCATCAACTTTCTCAGAACTCTGGAATCCAGTCAAAAAATTATAACAATGAAAGGGAAACGTGGTGAAGAATAAACGCTGCCAATTTGTGGTAAGAAAAAATTTTCAATTGCCTATCTACCACTCTCTATGCCCCAGATCAGCATTGATCTGTTGATGACAGCCCACTATCCTGGTTTAGATAGCTAGTACCAGTGGAAGGAATTTGGACCGTATTCTCGAAGAAGTGTGGTATGGCGATCAGCCTGCCTGGCAGCACTTTCATCACTAAGGCTTCCTTCATTACACCAGACTGGGAGGACTCCCAGGGCTTGGGCTGCATTGGCTCTCCAGTTGGCTTTTGCCAGAAGCATTTAAAATCACAGGTGTTGGCCAAAGAAGTCTGGAGCAAAGGACAACACTCAGAACAAGCAATGGACAGACCGAGAAGCCTGAGAAGGAAGAGTTTGGGAAACAAGATATGTGGAAGAACAAGCATTTTAAAAAAAACTTTTATATATACTGGAAAATCAAGAAGACCATGTGTATGCTGAGGGTGGGACACATATTCAGAAAAGACCAGAGAAAATGCAAGCATTCAACTTAGGTGAAGCTTCAGGCTCTGCATAAGGAAAATGTAAAGCATTAAAAAAGTACTCCAACTCAGAGTTCATTTGCAAAGACTGGGAAAGATTTTTTTTTTTTTTTTTTTGAGATGGAGCCTCATTCTGTAGCCCAAGCTGTAGTACAGTGGCGCGATCTTGGCTCACTGCAATCTTTGCCTCTGGGGCTTAAGTGATTCTCCTGCCTCAGCCTCCCAAGTAGCTGGGACTAGAGGCATGCGCCACCACACCTGGTTAATTTTTTTGTATTTTTAGTAGAGACGGGGTTTCACCATGTTGCCCTGGGTGGTCTTGAACTCCTGAGCTCAGGTGATCCACCTGCCTTGGCCTCCCAAAGTGCTGGGATTACAGGCGTGAGCCACCGCGCCAGGCCAAGAAAGTATTTTTTTATTCATCAATTTTCTTTTGTTGACTTTAGGCACTTAAAGTAACAGCATCCACACACCAGCTGGTTAATAAGCAATAAAACACAGACTTTAGTGGCCACACAAGACAAAGAGTACATAATTTGCTAAAATGGTTTAAAAAGTCACTAAATAAGTAAACAATAACCCACAAGAGAGCAACAACAAAACCCAAGGAAGAGGGAGAATCTAATTTCCAGAGTTAACATATTAGAATCAAAATACACAGATTTCAACAAAACTTTGTGAGGCATATAAGGAAATAAGAAAGCATAGCCCATACACAGGAAAGAAATAATTAGATACTATCATGAAGAAGTCCATGTATTAGAATAACAAGAAAATATTTTTAATCAACTGTCTTATATATGCTCAAAGAACTAAAGGAAATCATAAACAAAGGACTGAAGAAAAAGAGAAGAATGTCTCAGCAAATACAGAATATCAGCAAAGATGTGAAAATAAAAAAAGATGTAGAAATTATAAAATAAATAGAAATTCTGTATTTGAAAAGTACAATAACTATAATTCACTACAGGGGCACAATGGTAGATTTGAGCAGGCAAAAGAATCAGTGAACTTAAAATAGGTGAATTGAGATTATTCAGTTTGAGGAGCAGAAAAATAAAAATAATGTGAAAAATGAAGAGAGCACACCTATGCATGATGGGTGTTCAACAAGAAGAGAAATAGAATAGGGCAGAAAGAATTTTCAAAGGAAGAATGACTGCAAATTACTCAAACTTGAGGAAAGACACTAGTCTATGTACCCAAGAAGTTCAATACACTCCAAACAGGATAATCTGAAAGAGATCCAAACAAAAACATGTTATAAACATCTTGTCAAAACCCAAATATATGACAGGACACTGTAGTGACAAGAATATTAGCAATTTTCTAGTTATTTGGGTTCAGTGGTGGTTTCACAAATGTGAAAGAGAAAGACAATGGAAGGAAAGTAAACAGTTATTAGCAATTTTCTAGTTCTTTGGGTTTAGTGGTGGTTTCACAAATGTGAAGGAGAAAAACAATGGAAGGAAAGTAAACAGTGGGGAGGAGAGGAGAGGGGAAAGGAGGGGAGGAGCAGTAGGCAGTGAGAAGAGCATGTTGTGAACCAAGGGCTGTGATGAATTTATGGATCTGAAGTTCATATTAAAAACGTTTGAATGCTTTCTTTTCTAGCTGTCTGACATTCTCTTTCTATGAAAACTGGTCAGCTGTTGGAAGGTAACTTTCAAGTGTGGAGAAAGGCCAATGGAGATGACAAGAAGGAAGTTGGTGAAATCAGTTTGGGGTACACAGGCTTTTGAAATCAATTTGTGTTACAGGGCTTTGACGCACCGTGTCCCTCAGAGGCGGTGATATCCAATAAAGAACTGGAAAAACTGATATGAGACACGGAGAAGGGAATAGCCTGGAGATGTAGATCTGGGAGTCATCGGTGCTTTCTGGAAATGAATGAGATCACACAGGGAGAGACAACTTGAGGACTGAGAGAGGAGGCCCAGGACAGAACCCCAGGAACACCGCCACTCAAGGTGGCAGCTCAGCTTCCTGGCAGGCACCACTACCCCGGGCTCTGGAGTCAGGCAAAGCCGGTATTGAAAGTGAGCTGTGGAGTTCTCGGGCTGAGCGCTCTTGGCAAAGTCGAGTACCCTCTCTGATCAGCTGACACACCTGGCGATAATGGGCATCAGAGAGAGATGCCCTGTGAGGATGCTGTGAGCTGCGTCAGGTAAAGCACCTGGGGTCAGAAAGCCACCCCTCCTCTTCTTCCTGATGGCTCCCATTCCTTTGTTACACACACACTCTCCCACCTTCTGCAACTTCCCAGTCCCTCGGGATGGATGGTGAGGTGGGCGGGAAGGGGGTGGTGGTGGCCTAGCTCTGGTGACGCGGTGCTCACGTGAGTGACCAGGCGCCTACGTGGGCACCAGCCCCCGCGCCCGCCCGCCCGCCCTGCGGTCCGGTCCAGGCGCCCGCGCAGAATCAGCTGTCTGAGCTGCCCAGGCGGCGGGGGAGCAGCGAGCGGGCTTCCGCGAGCCCGAGGAGGCACAAGCCTGTCCTGGGTACCCGCAGGTCAGTGTGAAGGCAGGCGCTGCCGGCGGACCCTGAGATAGGGGTGGAGGGAGCCGGTAGTAGGATTGGGGAGGGGGCGGAGAAGGGATCCTGTAGATTGGTGAGAAGGGGGATGCGGAGCGGGCCGGGGCGGGGGCAGGGAAGGGAGAACCCCCGAAGCGAGCCTGGCCCATCTTCTCGACGCCCCCTTGCACTGAGCCCTCCATCCATTTTAGTGCTGGAAAGGCGGGGGGGGGGGGGGGTAGCGACCCCGCAGTGCGACAGTGAAACGTAGACATATTCTGGAAATAACCCCCTCTCACAATCCTCTCCCATGTAAACATCTGACCTCCGCAAAAACGGGGTGGCGCTGAGACAGGTTGCCTCCGGGGGAAGGGCACTAAGAGACAAACGCAGTTTGGAAAGCATCCTGGTTTGGTGCCCGAGGCCTGGAAAGAAATGGCGGTTGGGGTGCGGGGGAGGTAGGGGAGAAAAACATTGGGTGAGCAGGGCCTGGACTCAGGAAAGGGAACCGAGTCCCCTGTGAGCCCGCTGAGCGCGCAGTCCCTGCGCCTGTCTCCTGTCTGTCCGCAGGTCTGCGCGTCTGTTGTTCCCAGCGCTCTGAGAGGCCTGAAAAGGAGGAGCAACCTGTCCAGAATCCCCGCAGGTCCGTGAAAGCAGGGGGCTGCATGGACGGGGGCTCACAAGGGTTGAGAGTGTGGAGGGCCCAGCCAAGGCCGAATTGGGACCCCTGCCCATCCCCCCACCCACGTGAACACACACCTTACCAGGCTGAATCCGTTCAGAGAAGGAGGCAAGGCCTGCCAGTGAATGACTGGCTCACGTGTGTGGGAGGAGTGATGGGCTACCTGGCGGGCAGAAGGCCCTCTTGGAGGCCCGGCCAGCTTAGGGGAACCCTCACCAGGGGTGAGATGCAATTACTATTCAGACCTGCATTCCACCCCAGGCCCTCAGTCTCCCGTGTCTCCTCTTTGTCTCCTCTTCCCTTCACTGTCATCCCCCAGGACAGGAAAAAGAGAAATCTCGACATGGAAAAACCCTACAATAAAAATGAAAGAAACCTGGAAAACGAGGGAAAGCCAGAAGATGAAGTAGAGCCTGATGATGAAGGAAAGTCAGACGAGGAAGAAAAGCCGGACATGGAGGGGAAGACAGAATGCGAGGGAAAGAGAGAGGATGAGGGAGAGCCAGGTGATGAGGGACAACCGGAAGATAAGGGAAGCCAGGAAAAGCAGGGCAAGTCCGAAGGTGAGGGCAAGCCACAAGGCGAGGACAAGCCAGCCTCCCAGGCAAAGACAGAGAGCCAGCCACGGGCCGCCGAAAAGCGCCCGGCTGGAGATTATGTGCCCCGGAAAGCAAAAAGAAAAACGGACAGGGGAACAGACGATTCCCCCAAGGACTTTCAGGAGAACTTACAGGAAAGGCATCTGAGCAGTGAGGAGATGATGAGAGAAAGTGGAGATGTGTCAAGGGCTCAGGAGGAGCTAAGGAAAAAACAGAAAATGGGTGGTTTTCATTGGATGCAAAGAGATGTACAGGATCCATTCTCCCCAAGGGGACAACGGGGTGTCAGGGGAGTGAGGGGTGGAGGTAGGGGCCAAAGAGGCTTACACGATATCCCATACCTTTAATGCCTTTGGCCTTCCACTCTGACTTCTCTGATGAGATTATTGCCAATCCTGCTTTCCCTGGTAGATATTTGCCAGGCCCAATGCTTTAACCTTAAGCTGATATTTTTGCTTTAGATGTCAACCTCATTACCAGCAGCCTTTTGACCCAACTACAGCGCTCTATATTTTAGTAGAGGATTTTCACCCATGTGCATGGAAAAGATGTTCATGACACATTGTAAAAAAATAAATAAATAAAGAACAGTTTGCAGAACCGCATATACAGTATCAGGCAATTTTTATAAAAATGTAAATGTTTGTATAATGCATTTCTGCACAAAGAAAACTTTTAAAGCGTGTACACTAAAAAGTAGGCAATGGTTATTCCTGAAGGGCAGCAAAGAATAGGTCTCACCTGTGTTCAAAAATGAGTCCTACCACCTCTTTTATGTACCTCCATGACATTCCTCTGCTGCTGTGCACATCCCTGTGTCTTCCCTAGGTGTAGCCAGGTCAGTGGGCACTGTTGCTGGGTCCTCTATCATGTTCCTGGGTCCTCTAACATGAGTGCTGGGTCTGCACACATGTTCCTGGGTCCTCTATCATGCTATGGCACCCCAATGTGTGACTCTTTTACTTTGCTCACTCATCTCTATCTTTTCTTTACTAAAGGATATGGATTATATTTGTCATACTAAAAAATAAATAAAAGCTGAAAACATTACATAATAAGAAATTGAACTGTTTGGTGAACTTACAAAGGCAATAAAGACACAATTCCTGTTATCAGAACATAAGATGACAGGTAAAATTCATATTATGTCTGGGACTAAAAACTAAATGAATCAACCTGGAAATTCTAACAGATCTATTGCTGTAAGAGTCAATCTTGTCATTTGTAAAATAAGGATAATACTTGCCTCACAGGACTACCTGGTGGATAAGATGAGGTATTGAGGATGTGAGCCGTGTTGTGGCCTGGTTTCCACCAGGTACTCAGGGGAGAAATGGCTCCTAAACTATTCCCCTACAGTGGTAGGAAAGTCAATGGAATCAGACACATTGGAGGAGGGCTGAGGGAGTTCTCACCATGTCTAGGAATATTTCCAGGCAGCTAAGAAGTAGATGCCACTATCTCCTAGATACTGCCACGTCTGCTGGGCACTATGCCCTTTTTCCCAGGTCCTGCACCCTTTACTGATAGAGGATTTATGGTGTCAAAGCCCTGTCATTTTCTCTGGAATCACTGGTAAGCAATGTCCACCAACTCATGACCCCCATAGAAATGGGTAAAGCCCTCTCTCCACTTTATAGTTATAGTAACCAGGTACACATGGATATCACCTTGGTGCTGCTTGGGCCTCTCATTAATATCTTCCAAATTCTTTTTATGCCAAAACGATCATTTGTGTGTATTCCTGATTTGTTTGTTTTGCATACATAAATATTCTCCTCACAAAACTCAGATATTGCAGGCTAGGCCAGGAAAACATAACTGCATGATAGTGGTTGTGCTGTTCTCATGGGTTAATATCTTGTCTGCAGATGCTCTTTTCTCTGTTGAGTTCACTCTCAGGAAACTTGTCAGGTAACACTTTAGCAGTTGAGCAGACCCATCAATACATTTGAGTTTTAGATCCTTTGTAATGAACATGTTGTGGTCCATAAACCAGCTGCATAATCATCACCTGGGGAACTAATTAAAAATGCAGAATCTCAGGTCTTGCCTCAGACCTACTGAGTTAGAATCTTCATTTTAACAATATCCCAAGAAGATTCCTATGCACACTGAAGTTTGAGAAGCACCGGCTTAGAAAGAGACCCTTCAGGTTCCCCACTCCCACCTTTACATAAAATATGTGCCTAAAAATATAAATATGTGTGCTATATAAGACACACATCACAGATTATTAAATAAGCCCATGTTTTTCAAATTGAAGTTGTCCTTCCCCCATGAGAAGTAGATCTTGAAATCAATTCAATGGGTCAAGATAGGTAATTTTTAAAAAATGAAATAGGATAGAATAGAATTGAATACAGCCAAACAGAAAATATCAAATATCAAATAGCATTCTAACTAGAGTGAATATTTTTTGTGAACTTTGTTTCAGTTATGTATGTATGTATGTGTGTGCACCATGAGTTATGACGAAAATCAGTTTCTGACTGTGGGCTGCAGTAAAAAAAAATGAGAAAGACTGCACTGGATTCTGCATCTCAAAACATGGCATGTCCATTTTATATTTGTATTTCTAGTGCCCAACACAAGTAACTGACAAGTAGTAAGCACTTAATAAAAATGTAAATAATAATGACTGAGTCTCCAAGTTTAGCCCCTGTCTACCTAAATAACTTTGGACAAATAAATTGTCTAACAGGGTTTACTTACACTCTCCAAAGTACTGAGGAGTAATGGGCTTTACAGGCTGTATAGGACGTACTATATATAGCAGAATATCAGCAGAGATATTAGTTCACTATATACAGTTAACAGTAAAAGCTTCCCTTACTAAAGAACACATATTCAGCAGCACCAAGGAGAGCTCCCGCACTGTAAGGGGTGAAACTTCTCAGTCCCTGGAAGACAGGCACTGCAAAGTGAAACTGAACAACTGTGGAATCTGTGTTATAAAAAGACCCAGGGTTGGGCAAAGTGGCTCATGCCTGTAATCCCAGCACCTTCAAAGGCTGAGGTGGGTGGATCACCTGAGGTCAGGAGTTTGAGACCAGCTTGGCCAACATGGTGAAACCCCGTCTCTATTAAAACTATGAAAAAAAAATTAGCTGGGCGTGGTGGTGGGTGCCTGTAATCTCAGCTACTTTGGAGACTGAGGCAGGAGAATTGCTTGAACCCTGGAGGTGGAGGTTGCAGTGAGCCGAGATCGTGCCATTAAAACAAAACAAAACAAAACAAAACAAAACAAACAAACAAACAAACAAAAAACCCAGTGGAGGGTTCTGTATATGCCACAGGAGCACAGCCTCACAAAGGAACAGAAGAAATGCCAGAGTGGGAAATCATGGGTGGTAAACTGCCCTAGATGGGTAGCAGTTAAGTACATACCTGCAGATGATCTTACTACACTTAGCTTGAAGGAATTAAGACCTTAGATTTTAGAGACAATATGTTATTATACTGATTTTGTTCTTGGACTCCATATGGTTTCCTGTTTTAAGTGGTACCCAGAGCAAGAAAAAGATCTACAGTAGTTCCAGACTGTAGTGTGACCTTCTCTGATACTTCAACCTCATGACCCTGCAGATCCAATTGTATTGTGTCCATGCTAGAAAGTGAGGCTCCATGGAGTTTTAGAAAGCCCCAATAGTAGAATTCAAGTATATGCCTCTAGGGTTTTTTGAGCAAAATCATTCCCTCTTGGCAACTAGTCTACATTTGAGAATCTGCTCCTGGCGTGCTATCAAACCCAGTAGAGACATAACAGCTGACCATGAAGTATTAATTTTCCATACTAACAAGCTACTCTTAATGAACGCATTGCTGTCTACTCTGTTGAATAATAAAGTTTTGTGTGGACATCAGCTTTCAACCATTAATTGCAAATGGCTTTAAAAGATCAGACCAGAGTAAACCAAGAAGGCACAAGTAAATTTCATGTGCAGCTTGATCAGACTCATTGCCTCTCTCTCAACCAACATATATCATATATGGCATCTTGGTGAATTCTTCATCCTTGTGACCAGTTAGAAAAAGAGATATGAAACAATGTATCAATTCCTGGTTGTATCTTCTTGGTATATTGATAGTAGGTGCAAGTGGATGGCTGCCTCACTGTAGTCCCACTCGGGGATAACCCAGAATAGTAGAAAAAAGACCCTAGGATTTGACGTACGATTTTGGGTGAATCATATGGTTGTCCATTTTGTACAGAACGCTTAATGGTTGGAGGTATGAATCTACCCTGCCTCATGAGCAATGACTAAAAGATTGGTTGGTCAAGTACTTGAAGAGAATTAGTTGGACAATTAATGATGAGGAGGATTTTAGATGTCCTAGATATCTTGAGGAGGATTCAAAATTTCAGCCAGACTGAGTTCTCATTGGAAGTTCTGGGAGGAAATCTATGTCCAAGTTCTTTCATGTTGCTTTCAGAAGTTGCTTCCTTGCAACTGTAGGAGTGTGGTCCCCAATTTTTTTTTCTGGCTGTCAGCCAAGCCATTTTCAGCTCCTAGAGGCCATTTGCATTCCTTATGATGTGAACCCCTCCAATCTTCACTGTGTACCTGCACATTGATTCTTTCTAAAGCTTCTAATCTCTGATTTTTCTGTCTCTGACTCTAGACCCTCATCTAAAGGGATGATGTGATTAGGTTAGGCTCACCCAGATTGTCTCTGGATGTTATGATCAACTGATCTGGGAACCTAATTATATCTTTGAAATCTGTTTACAGTAACACATAGATTAGTATTGGATTGAGTAACTGGAGGAAGATATATATAACACACTGTGGGCTGGTAACTTGTGGAAACCATCTTAGAATTCTGCCTACCATAGTCTGCCTTCAGGTCCCCAAAATTTATTTCCCTACCAAATGTAAAAATACAGTCAACTTCTCCCAAGATTCGCCAAAATCTCATCCCATTACAGCATGAGCTCAAAAGTAAACATGTCATCATCTAAATTATATAAACCAGATGTGGATGAGGATCTTGGGCATAATCCGTTAAGTAAAGCTCCTGAAGACATTTCATCCCATCTGCGGGTCTGTAAAACTGAGGAGACAAATTATTTGCCCATAAAATTCCCAACCTATGATGATGTGACAAGCACAGGATAACAGTTATAGACAAAAGCGGGTAAAAAAATGGAAGATAAAAAGAGATCACTGGCTCAAAAACTTCTTTGTTAGGTTTTAAGGCCTGGAAAAATCCTTTGTGGCACTCAGCTTCACTCTCTGTTCACTTGGATGTGTCCTCTGGACTGTCAGGTCTGTGCTCTGAGCTCTTGGCTCTGCGATCTGAGTAATCCTTCCTTTTTCATTAGATGCAGCATGTGTTCTCAGCCGAGTAGTTTTATCAGATCATTTCTTATCAAGAGAAGTTTGGGGATCTCACAACCTTCTCCCATGTTGTACTCTATCACTTTCATTTAGAGTTGGCAGTGTTTATACTGATATAATTTTCTTTAAAATCTTGTGAGGTGAGCCTTGCATAAATTACACTAGGTTTTACTCCATTGAAGAAAATTCACATTGATAGATATTTTTGAGATCATCTTTCTCTATTTTTTTCTCTTGCTGAGGTAGCTGAGTGTGGCTGGTTTTAGGTCCTAAAGGCTATGCGCATTCCTTGCCACATTGTACCCTCCAGCTTTAAGGCAGCACATTGAAACCTTCTTAAGCTTTGAATCTCTGATTTCTCTGTCTCTGACCTCTAGACTCAGCCTCTCTAGTTTGATTGAGAGCATATTTGAGTCATACTTTCAATCTCTTGAAAATGATCTTTGTGTGACTAAGTGCTCTGACTTTCTTATTTTTCTAACGTTTCAGAGAAAGACTGTAACAACTACATCCTCAGCTTTTTCTCTGTGTCATATTATCAGAAGGAATCTCTTAATTTTGTGTATTTTTCCATTTGGATAGGATGGGTATTTCCCCGTCCTCAAGTTTTAGTTCCTTTTTGTTTAACAGCTATTCTCTCAATATATCTCTCTCGTCACCTTTTGCTATAAGCAGCAGGAAGAAACCAGACTACACTTCAAAACATTGCTTGGAAATCATCACAACTAAATGTCCCAATGCATCACTTGCAAGTTCGGCTTTCCACATAACTGTTGGAGACTATTTCTCTAATTTTCATGCCACTAAATATAAGGATATTTTCCCTCCAATTTCTAGTAACTTGCTCCTCGCATACTACCAGCCCCTCGCCAGCAGAATCTTTAAGGTATATATTTTTACTTACAGTTGGATAAACATCATCATGTTCCTCAAAATTCTCCCAGCCTCCATCAACTGCCAGTTTCCCCAGCCACTCTCATATATTTAGGCATTCACTACTTTCAGTACTAAAATTTTTATTAATATTCTGTTACTGTGTAACATATCACTTCAAATGTAGCAGCTTAAAACAATACCTACTTATTATCTGACAGTTCTATAGGTCAGAACTTTGGAATTCACGACTGAATTCCTTGATCAGGGTCTCACAAAGCTAAAATCAAGCTGTCAGCTAAACTGAGTTCATATTTGGGGGTCTTGACAAAAAATAAGGTACTACCAAGCTAATTCCTCCTGGCAAAGTTTAGTTTCTTGCACTTGTAAACTAAAAATAAAATCTCAATCCCCCCATTGACTGAACAGACCACTTCTTGGCCAAGGGGACTCCAGAGAAACCTTAAAAACTGAGTTCCTGGCTTTGAGAGGATGCTAGGTCAGACAAGTCTCATTATACCCCCTCCCTTTTACAGTTTAGACAAAACAACTGACCACCATTAATGTAAAAATATATATCATTAATGCTAATAGAACGGACTCTTTGTGGCAATAAGATACAAAATTATAAACAGGACCTAAGGCCATGGCAGGTAAGGGTTAAGTCATGCATTCCTGGACTTAAAGAATAAACTATGTTTTAACTGCTACAAAGTTTTTCTTTTTGTCTAACAGCTACACAAGCACTGACCTTGAGATAAGCAATATTAACACAATTGTAGCTCACTACCAGACACTGACTAACTGACAACCTGTTTCACAAGCCATAACTACAGCTTTAATTGGACAAGAGACTGATTTCAGTAACTTTCTCCTGTTAGGAAGACCACTGACCATGGACTGGTTCTGGGCCAGTTTACAGAGGCCAGAACTTGAGTGCCTTCATGTCCCTGCTTTACCTTTCGACTTATAGAGACTAATTGTAATACATTTACATGTTAAGTTTCCACCCCAACATGAATGGGGTTCATATATAACATGCATGTTTATTCAATAGGCATGCATTAGGACTCACTGAATTATATTCATATCTCCTATAACCTGTTGAATATGTATGCTTAGCCAACCTATCCAGCGTAAATTCCTGTCTTACCCCTTCCTCCCTCAAAGTGCCTGTTTCCAGGTTCTGCCAGAGGCTATGCTTCCCAGACTGTCAGAACGGCCACCTTGAAGACTGTAACTCTTTATAAAAAATAAAATCTCCTTTCCAAATTTACAAATTCTGTCATTTTTAAGTCAGCATACTGTAGGTCTGAGGTCCCCAGTTAAGACAGAAATGGATCATCTTAATTCAAGTTGGGACTGACCTTATTTAAAGCTAGGCTTTAGATATTGTGAAAATAAGTTTATTTTCCATTCATCTTTATTTCTAGAGCATAACGTTACCTGGTACCAATGGAAATTCAAGGATGTATACCAGGAACCTTCCTCTCTTGGAACCTGAACTTCAGTTTCTGTGTCCCAGCCTTTTAAAACTGCTCAAAACTTCACTGCTTCTCAGCCTAATATCCTCAACTTTCCTATCAACAAATGTCTCAAAGAAAAAAGTTATACCAAGTCTAGGTTTCATATATGTGGAATTATTTTGTCTTTAAAATTTTGGTCACACAAGTCTTCAATACTTTGTTAGCTCCCCAATGTCTTCAAACAGATTGTTTGAAACTGTTCAGCTTTCCTAGTAGATCTTCATGGGAGGGTTTGCTCTGAAACAAGGTGATCTACCATTGCTAAAAATGTTATTTTTCTTGTTCTCCTAATTATTAAGAACTTCTTCCATAGTAGATGCCCTCTGGTAATTATTTAATTGAGAAACAAATATTTTGGCACTCTGTCTACCTTGTGAACGGTTCGCGCACATACCTCTCCCCTAAACCTCCTCATCACTAATTTTCCAAGTTTGTTCTTTCCAAGTCCCTGAAAAGCCAGCCAACTCACATGCTATTGCTCATGAATCAGGCTGTCTCTCTTTCCATGCCAAGTGAACAAGTTATATCATTGAAATTTCTGCCCATTAGTAAGATTTCCCGCTGCTGCTGTCTTTCCTGAGTGAGATTGTAGTACAGCAGCCTTTCTCTTCCAGTGGGTTCCAGCATGCCATGCACATTCATCTATAAAACAGACCCATACTTTTGTATTCTCTAGTTACAGGGAATGTTCCATTAGGCCACAAATGTAGGTTGATAGGGAGGTGGCCAAGCAGTAGGAGACAGTACCTTGCGAGTCTGAACTTCTTGCTTATGTAGTTTTCTTGTGCCTTTTAGTCATGTTTAAATTCAGTCAGTTACGTATAATTCTCATCTTAAAATAGAATTCTGCTGTGCATATCTAGTTATGTAGTTTGATGAACTAAACAGTGGTTAGTTCATGATAATATTTCTAGATGCATAGTTACTTGGAATAACATAGTCAGATGTTGGGTACCAGCCAGCACCCAGGAGTTACTTTCCAAATATAGAGCAGTTATTGGCTTATTTCCTCTACACAGCATCTCACAAGCTCCCCAATCTGATTATTTGTTATGATACAGTTTGAGGTCTCCAGAAATTAGCCTCAGTTCTGAGCCTTTAGCTAATAACTCTCAGAAGATTTTGGTATTTTATTTTCCTTAGTGCACAGTCACTCTGAAAAGTGTCTGTAGGTCCCACTGGGAAAGGTTTGATGTAAGATTCACAGTATACACCAGTGGCTGCAAGATCATTCCTTAGAGGTACCCTTTCTTCCCCTCAGTTGAGTAAGAAGTTTAGAAAACATACTACAGCATCTTGAGTTAGACTTTCTTGCAGACCTAGAGATTTTTTTCTGCCTGAATATGTCAAGCAGTATCCAATAGGTGGCCCAATTATTTCATTTTAAAGAATGCTCTGATTAGCTATCACCACAAATCCCTGTGGGCCAAAAATTCACTAATTACCATTCAAATCCTGTGGTTATTGTGGTAGGTCCACTCACCTTGTCTTAGATAAATAAGCCCTGCCACCTGACTTCCACTGCTCTGGGATTCCATAATTCACATTAAGATGAGGTAGGACAATTCTCTTGCAGCATTCTCCACCATCGTCTCCAGCCTACAAAGCACAGGCCCACAGAAATCTTCAAAGATGCTCTTGACCCTCTCACGAATGCATTTCTTAATGCCTCGGAGTATGTCTTCACAAATGCTGCTATCCCATATATCACAGTTCTATTCCTTCTCTACTAGTGTCCTTACTTTATTGTAAAAGCGACTGCATTTGGAGCATTTAATTGGCAGCAGAACTGCAACACCACGAAGACCTAGCCTTGGTTCACAGCTATATCTACCCTAAGATGAGGGATTCCTTCAACCCTGCCTTAGAGGCTTTCTGGTGCTGTATATATGTTCTCTGTTGTATTTTTGTAACTTCCAATGTCCTCTTTTTTCCATGCATACTCTCTAGGGTTGTCAGATGAACACAGATGACTCCAGAAACATTTTGGTAATTATTTTTGTTTTAGTACTTAAGTAGCATAACCATTTGATTTCTCAAAGATTTGGATTTCACTTGCACTTCATTTCATGCCACCAGTGGTGTATGAGTTATCATCATACTACTACATACCACGTACTTGTGAACCTCTCCTATCGCCTTCTCCCTACTGTTCTCAACCCTGTTGTCAGTAGGTTATTTTTTTCCCTCAAATTTACAAGGAACCCAATTCCTGGGGTGACTTTCTGTATCTGTTACTATACCTGAAAAGTACATTGCAGGAAACAGGGGGTATATTTGCAGTGGAAAATTTGAGGGCAGTTCTTAATAAAGGAGAATAGACAAAGGTATGGGAAGGGTATTAGAGAACAAAAGTGAGTAGTGCAATACACCATGGCTACTAAAGGTGAGATTACCAGAAGTAGGCCTGAGGCACAGAGGGAAAGAGGGGTAATTAAAAGTTGGAGGTGCAGAGCCTAGGAATCTTGGGAGAAGGGACTCCACCAGCATCTGACAACACTGCAGGGAACAAGTTGGGAAACAAATTTCCTGACTGCACTCACCACTGCTGGCTCCCAGAGGATGAGGGAGCCCTTTGATGTGGTCCATATAGGTCAGAGTCCCTTGGGAGACAGAGCAGGGTAAAGAAGAATGGAGAGTGAATTGGGATAGGAAGATGAGGAGATATCCACAAATGAGTGAGGGCCATGTTAACAGCACTTATTAGGAATTGTGCCTGCAGCTTTATGCATATGGTAAGGAGGAGGATAAAAAGCATATTATTTTGTGAGGGTGAACTCCAGCAGGGCTGAGATTTGCCTGAGCTTTCTATCAAAATAAGAAATGTGCCTGCGTGGCATTGACCCATGGTAAAGGCATAAAACATATTGATTAAGAGTGCTGTTTGATAATCATGGGTCTGAGGAATTTGGGATGATTTTTACCAGCCTGTTAGTTTTATTTATGATAGTGAGATTGATCATTTAAATCTAGTCTCAGTGAACCACATTGCCAAAGGCTCTGCCGTTGAGACTGGCTACATAGCAAGAATATGCTTACACAACCAGTAATGCACCAGAAACCTGGACTGAGACTCTATTTTGCGTTCTCTGGTTTCAAAGTATTTTATGCATACATTAATGGTTCATGATCTGAAAAGAGAAGTGCATCCTGCCAGGGCTATTATAAAGAGGGAAGATAATCAAAGCTCATACCTGGCCACTCCAGATCCCTTACTATTAGACAGCTTTTGACTATGATGTTTCCCCTTAATGCTGCTGCTATGTTGCATCCATTTTTTTTTTTTCTCCAACGAACTGTAGATTTGCAATCATCACCATTTGGGGTCCCAAGAGACTTCTTTAGCAGTGGAACTGTTCAGCTGCCACAGTTATCATGGCATCTGGAGGAGGAAATACACTATACTATGATATGCTTTGACTTTGCCTTTGTTTATAGGTGTGGTTTGCTCTAAAGATACTTTCAGGTTCTATGCAATAAATATATTAAACCTTGAGTTTATGGATTTTTACTCTTAACCTTTGTTTTAGAACTTAGAAAAGCCTTCACCTTCCCCACCAAAAAAGAGACACTGTAAAATCTTTTTTTCTGCTTAACTTATGGTTTACAGTTAATATGATCGAGATCATAATGAATATATAAATCAGTAGTGATTAGCCTTTATTATGAATCAGAATCACCTAGGCAGCCTGCTTAAGATGGAAATTATAGAGCTCCACCTAGTGGATCTGATGTGGGGATTATAAGTTCACATTTTTGGTGAAGTCTTAAGGTGATTCTGACATGTGACAAACTAGGATACTTTAAAAATGCATTAATAAATGAGATAAGGTTAAATTCGTGGTACAAACCCTTCTCCATGGTGTTCCTTTTAGAATTGCAAGTAAATGCTGCTAGAGATATAGAGTCCACAGTTATTTATGTAGACAGGGAATGATCTTGGACAAGAATTCTTGACTCAGGTATTATTATTTACAAATTTATCAAGAACCTATTACTTGTCAGGCACTGTGCTAGGCATTAGGGATACCAGGATAAAGAACAGGTTGTGCTTTGACAAGCAGAGTCCAATGTTCCTCAATTTTAGAAAACCTCACCCCACAGTCAGAAACATATTGTTCAAATATACATAACTGAAATACAAATTTCAGAAAATAATATTAATCCTGCCTACCTGCCATATAATGTGATGTTTACTATCTGGTTCTGGTTGAATCTATTATATCCTATTTCATTTAAAAATATTGCAGGTCTTGACCTGCTGAATTTGTTTTAAACTCTGCAAATGTAGGAAGGTGAAACTTCAGTTTGACAAACACAGGTCCATTTAAAAGTATGTGATGTGCATCCTATGAAGCACATGTGTTTATCCTTCTAGGCACATGTATCATGAGAAGGTGGAATTGGGAAGACTGAGAGTTTCCTCATTAACCTTGCTTCTCAAACTTTAAGTTGTACAGGAATCACCTGCAGATCTTATTAAAACCAGAAAAGATTCTCATTCAGTAGGTCTGGGGTGAGGATCTGAGATTCTACATTTCTATCTTTCAGTTGATGCTGATGCAGCTAGTCCATGAACCACTATTTGAGTAGCATTGCTCTAAAAATTACAAATGTGGGTAGGGGTGTTAAACTGGTAAGGTGAGACCTGGAAGAACTTTCCTAGAAGAGAAATTCCTCTAAGGAAAGATGAGTCAAGCATACAAGTCACTGACAGATGAGAACAGATGAATGTGTGTCACTCAAATTTTACCCCAGCCTTCTATCCTTGAATCTGGTGGAAAGATGGCTGTATGCAAACACTTCCAAACCAACAAGCATAGAAACAATTGTTTTACTAAAAATCTGAAATCCCCCAGGGACTGAAGTATCACTGAGGTGTTACCCTATTGGGCGAGTATAACTCTAAAGTGAGGAAAGGGACTTTATCCACATTTTCGTAGGTGTCGTGGAATGGGGTCAGTAGGCTTGGCTCACTGGGGACTCCAGGGAAATCAACCAGACCTTGTTATCTTGAGAACTTCAGCCCATCAGCATCAATGGGAGCTTTAGGAGGGTGCAAGATTTATAAGAAGGAGCGCAGTGCCCAGTGGACATGACATTGTCTAAGAGAGGATGGCACCCACCTTTCAGTTTCCTAGACTTATTCCTGGATACAGGTAAGATTTACCCTAGTTCTCTTCCAAGTGTCTGAGGGGGTATTTTTTCTGCTAGAGCAGGGGAGAAGGTAGATGTCAACCCAACACATATATTCTCTACCTCATCCAACCCACTCAGCAGTTCTGAAAAGCGAAGTATTATCTCCATTTGACAAACAACAAGACTGTCCATTAGAGCAATGGATCTGTAATAACCCCAGGTTGACTTCTCCAGATGAGTCCCACAGGTAGGTAATGTGAATTTTACCTATCGTTTTAAGTTCTGACAACAAGAACTTTAAGTGTCTCTACTGAACTTCATAAGTTCACTGGACAGTTATTCTCTTTGTTTTTTACATACTGTGTTCTGATTTTTAAAAATATTTTATTATTTTTGTGAGAAAAGTAATTTGTGTTCTCTGGGAAAAGAAAGATTAGTAGAAAGAAAGAAAACAAAGAAATGAAATCACCTGCTAGCTCACAACTCAGAAAACCACTGTTAACCTTTCATGTATTTAACAAAAACAGACAGATTCTGCAGATGATATTACAAGCTGCTTTATTTTTCCATGAATCATGACGTCTCTGAAATGCACAGGTGTGAAAATCTGCTACTGAAACAGAGCAAGCAAGCACTGGCAGGTGGGTCAAAAGGCTACTGGTAGCAGGAGGAACAACTAAAGCAAAGTATTACCATAAGGTTAAAACATATGGCCTGATAAATGCCTGCCAGGGACACTACACGTAAGGAATGTCTTCAGTGTCCCTTCGTGGGGCCCTGCAGCCACCCCTGAATTCCCTTGGACCCCTAGGATAGAAGGGGTCCTGTAAATTTCTTTGCATCCACAAAAACGCCCCCAATTTCTGTTTGCTTTTTCTCCTTTTATCCTCCACCCTAGCCATGTTGTCAAATTCTCTTATCATGTCCTCATTGCTGAAATTCATATCATGTATGGCTTCCTTATATTGCTTGAGGTACTGAGCCAGCCCCTTGTTTGTTTTTCTTTTGGCTTTCCTGGGTATATCATCCTCAGCTGGGCGCTTTCCTGCAGACCTCCTTTCACTTTCTGGCTCTCCCTCACTCTCTGGCTCTCTTTCACTGTCTGGCTCTCGTTCCCCCTCTGCCCTTCCCCCTCTCTCTGGCTTTCCCTCTCTCTCTGATCCTCCCTCCATCTCTGACTTTCCCTTCCTCTCTGACTTTCCTTCTCCTTTTGCCTTTCCTGCACTCTCTGGCTTTTCTTTATCCTTTAACGGTTCCTCATCTCCTGTCTTGCCCTTGTTTTCTGTCTTTCTCTCGTTTTCTAACGTCTTGTCTTCCAGAGTACAAGCTACTTCTGGCTTTCCCTCGTCCGGTGGCTGTTCTTCATTTTCTATCTTTCCTTGGTTCCAAAGCATTCCTTCATTTTCATTGAAGAATTTTTCCATGTCGAGATTTCCCCTCCTTTTCCTTTCCTGGGGGATGCGGGTTGAGGGAAGGGGAGACAAAGAGGAGACATGGGAGACTGAGGGCCTGGCGTGGAATGCAGGTCTGGATACTACTTGCATCTCACCCCTGGTGAGGGTTCCCCTAAGCTGACCGGACCTCCAAGAGGGCCTTCTGCCCACCACATAGCCTGCCACTCCTCCCACACACGTGAGCCAGCTGTTCCCTGACAGGCCCTGCCACCTTCTCTGCACTGGTTCAGCCTGGTAAGGTGTGTGTTCATGTGGGTGGGTGGAAGGGCAGGGGCCCCGATTCGGCCCTAGCTGGGTCCTTCACACTCTCAACCCTTGTGGGCCCCTGTCCATGCAGCCCCCTGCTTTCACGAACCTGCGGGGGATTCTGGACAGGTTGCTCCTCCTTTTCAGGCCTCTTAGAGCGCTGGGAACAACAGACGCGCAGACCTGCGGACAGATAGGAGACAGGGGCAGGGACTGCGCGCTCAGCGGGCTCACAGGGGACTCGGTTCCCTTTCCTGAGTCCAGGCCCTGTTCACCCAACGTTTTTCTCCCCTACATCCCCCGCACCCCAACCGCCATTTCTTTCCAGGCCTCGGGCACCAAACCAGGATGCTTTCCAAACTGCGTTTGTCTCTGTGTCCCCCTTCCCTGAGACAACCTGCCCCAGCGCCACCCCATTTTTGCGGAGATCAAGTGTTTCTATGGGCGTAGATTGTGAGAAGGGATTATTTCTAGAATATGTCTACGTTTCACTGTCGCACTGCGGAGTCGCTACCCCCACCCCTCATTTCTAGCACTAAAAATGGATGGATGACTCAGTGCAAGGGGGCGTCGTGAAGGCGAGCCAGGCTCGCTTCGGGAGTTCTCCCTCCCCTGTCCCCACCCCGGTCCGCTCCGCAGGCATCCCCTTCCTCACCAATCTACAGGATTCCTTCTCCGCTCCCTCCCCAATCCTACTGCCAGCCCCCTCCACCCCTGTCCCAGGGGCCGCCGACAGCGCCCGCTTTCACACTGACCTGCGGGTACCCAGGACACGCCTGTGCTTCCTCCGGCTCGCGGAAGCCGGCTCGCTGCTCCCCAGCAGTCTGGGCAGCTCAGACAGCTTATTCTGCGCGGGCGCCGGGACCCGACCGCTGGGCTGGCTGGCGGGCTGGCGTGGGGGCTGGTGCCCACGTAGGCGTCCGACGGATCACGTGAGCGCCGCGTCACTGGAGCTCGGCCCAGCTCTTGCCCGACACACCTCACCCTGGAGCTCGGCGCCCCCTCTTGCCTGACATACCTCATCTTCCATCCCTGAGGGACCGGAGGCTGGGGACTGTCGGAGTCTCGGTGCGTTTGTGTAGCAAAGTGGGGTCGCGGAGAAGAGGAGGAGGGGTGGCTTTCTGACCCCAGGTGCTTTACCTGACGCAGCTCACAGCATCCTCGCAAGGCATCTCTCTCTGATGCCCATTATCGCCAGGTGTGACAGCTGATCAAAGAGGGTACCCGACTTTGCCAAGAGGGCTCAGCCCCAGAACTCCACAGCCCACTTTCAATACTGGCTCTGCCTGACTCCAGAGCCCGGGGTAGTGACGCCTGCCAGGAAGCTGAGCTGCCACCTTGAGTGGCGGTGTTCCTGGGGTTCTGTCCTGGGCCTCCTCTCTCCTCAGTCCTCAAGTTGTCTCTCCCTGTGTGATCTCATTCATTTCCAGAAAGCACCGATGACTCCCAGATCTACATCTCCAGGCTATTCCCTTCTCCGTGTCTCATATCAACTTTGCCAACTCTCTATTGGACATCACCGCCCGAGAGTCCCTGAGGGACCTAAAAGCCCGTGTACCCCAAATTTATTTCACCAACTTCCTTCTTGCCATCTCCCATGGCCTCTCTGCGCACTTGAAACTTACCTTCCAACATTTGATCAGTTTTCATAGAGAGAGAATCTCAGACAGGTAGAAAAGAAAGCATTAAAACCTTTTAAATATGAATTTCAGATGTACAAATTCATCATAGTCCTTGGTTTACAAGACACCCTTATTATTGATCCCTGCTTGTCCCTCTTCCTTCCCTTTTCTTTCCTGTCCTGTTATGTCCTTCCCTGCCCATCCTTTGTCTTTTTTTCTTTCCTTTTCTTTCACATTTGTGAAGCTACCACCCACAAAAACTAAAAGTTACCAATATTTTAACTTCTACAGTGTAGTGACATGTATATGTATATATACACATATGTTTATTTATACACACATATATGTGTAGATGTATATTGTGTACATATATATGTGTATGTCGTGTGTTTTTTTGTGTGTGTAAATCTGGGCAACAACTATTTTGGTTTGCAAAATACCTTATCATGATTATATGATTATGAATTATGTATGTTACACAAACAATTCTGATTATATTTCTGCTACACATCTTTCTTCATTTAGTAAAACCTCGATCTTCCTACAATATTTTGCTCTATCAATATGTGTGTTTGTCATTATCACCACATAACCAACAGTACTGTCCTCAATGTTGAATTTTTTCCTGAATTATAGAGGCTAGGTGTTTCCATTTCCTCAGTATAAACTTTCATAAAATTATTATAATTATTCAAGAATTTGATGAAAATAATATCAAATCAGTTGAAAAGAACTGCTTTTCTGTTTTAATCATCTAATTATAGTGATTTTAAGCTATCTTTGGTAACTATTTGCTAAGTTATTTTGGTAATGGAGCCAAAGTATTAACAACTATTTCTCCTCTTTTAAAACATATACACAAAAATGTGGAATTCAAAATTAGTATCATTAAATTCAAAGAAATGTCATTTTATCTAAATTAAAAGATCTGTTCACAAAATGAGAAGTCAACACAACTTTTGCATTTGCGTGTAATAAATTGACACATTGTTCCTCAAGTAGTTACTACCTTTGGAAGAAGATATAATGACAGTTCTCTTGATGCATAATATATGTTGATTAAACATATTTTAAGTTAAATGTTTGTCATCCATTTTCTTAGAAAAGTAACCATTACTGAACATACCATTCACTAGAGACCTTTTGTTTCTTATTGCAGAATAAAAGTATCATTTCCTTTGCCGGGGGAGATGCGCTCTTATTTTTTGAATTTCCAGCTTTTCTGCCCTGCTTTTTCCCCATCTTTGTGGTTTTATCTGCCTCTGGTCTTTGATGATGGTGATGTACTGATGGGGTTTTGGTGTAGGTGTCCTTCCTGTTTGATAGTTTTCCTTCTAACAGTCAGGACCCTCAGCTGTAGGTCTGTTGGAGATTGCTTGAGGTCCACTCCAGACCCTGTTTGCCTGGGTATCAGCAGCAGAGGCTGCAGAAGATAGAATATTTCTGAACAGCGAGTGTACCTGTCTGATTCTTGCTTTGGAAGCTTCCTCTCAGGGGTGTACTCCTCTCTGTGAGGTGTGGGGTGTCAGACTGCCCCTAGTGGGGGATGTCTCCCAGTTAGGCTACTCAGGGGTCAGGGACCCACTTGAGCAGGGAGTCTGTCCCTTCTCAGATCTCAACCTCCGTGTTGGGAGATCCACTGCTCTCTTCAAAGCTGTCAGACAGAGTCGTTTGTGTCTGCAGAAGTGTCTGCTGCGTTTGTTTAGTTTACTGTGCCCTGTCCCCAGAGGTGGAGTCTACAGAGACAGGCAGGTTTCCTTGAGCTGCTGTGAGCTCCACCCAGTTCGAGCTTCCCAGCAGCTTTGTTTACCTACTTAAGCCTCAGCAATGGCGGGCGCCCCTCCCCCAGCCTCGCTGCTGCCTTGCCGGTAGATCACAGACTGCTGCGCTAGCAATGAGGGAGGCTCCGTGGGTGTGGGACCCTCCCGGCCAGGTGTGGGATATGATCTCCTGGTGTGCCTGTTTGCTTAAAGCACAGTATTGGGGTGGGAGTTACCCGATTTTCCAGGTGTTGTGTGTCTCAGTTCCCCTGGCTAGGAAAAGGGACTCCCTTCCCCCTTGCGCTTCCCAGGTGAGGCAATGCCTCGCCCTGCTTCAGCTCTCGCTGGTGGGGCTGCAGCAGCTGACCAGCACCCATCGTCCGGCACTCCCCAGTGAGATGAACCCAGTACCTCAGTTGAAAATGCAGAAATCACCGGTCTTCTGTGTCGCTCGCGCTGGGAGTTGGAGACTGGAGCTGCTCCTATTCGGCCATCTTGCTCCGCCCCCTCCATCCTTTCATCATTCTATAATGACCTTCTTTGTCCTTTTGTTGCTGGTTTTGATTTAAATTCTGTTTTATGTACTGTATCTGTTTGCATGAAATATTCCTCTCCCTTAACTTTCAGTCTACATGTCCTTACAAGTTAAATGAGTTTCTTCCGGGAAGCATAAGTTGGGTCATGTTTTTTTACACATTTCAACCAGTCTATACATTTTAAGTGGGGAATTTAATCTGTTTACATTCAAGATTATAATTGATAGGTGAGGAGTTATTGCTGTCATATATGCTAATTCTTTTCTGATTTTTAGTATGTTCTTTGTTCTTTTATTCTCTCTTAACGTTTAACATTGTAATTTGGTGGTTTTCTGCCGTGTAACATTTGATTTCTTTCTCATTTGTGTGTCTGCTCTATCAGTAAGGTTTTTTTCAATATGTATGGATTTCATTTCTTTCTTTTTCTTGCCCCATTGCAGTGTGTAGAACTTTCAGTACTATGTTGAATAAGAGGGATAAAAGTGGACATCTTTGCTTTGTTTCTGATCTTTTATTTTTATTTTACTTTAACTTCTGGGATGCAAGTGCAGAACGTGTAGGTTATATAGGTATATGTGTGTCATGGTGGTTTGCTGAACCTATCAACCCATCATCTAGGTTTTAAGCCCTGCATGCATTTGCTATTTGTTCTAATGCTCTCCCTCCCCTGGCCCCCCACACCCCGACTGGCCCTGGTGTTTGTTGTTCCCCTCCCTGTGTCCATGTGCTCTCATTGTTCAACTCCCACTTATAAGAGAATCCTTTCCCCATTGCTTGTTTTTGTCAGGTTTGTCGAAGATCAGATGAATGTAGATGTGAAGTGTTATTTTTGAGGTCTCTGTTATGTTACATTGGTCTGTATTTCTTTTTCTTTACCAGAACCATGCTGCTTTGGTTACTGTAGGCCTGCAGTATTTTTGAAGTCAGGTAGTATAGTGCCTCCTGCTTTGTTATCTTTGCTTAGGATTGTCTTGGCTATACAGGCTCTTATTTGGTTCCATATGAAATTTAAAGTAGTTTTTTTTCTAATTCTGTGAACAATGTCAATGGCAGTTTGATGGGAATAGCATTAAATCTATAAATTACTTTGGGCAGTATGGCCATTTTCATGGTGTTGATTCTTCCTATCAATGAGCATGGAATGTTTTTCCATTTTTTTATGTCCTCCCTTATTTCCTTGAGCAGTGGTTTGTAGTTCTCCTTGAAGAGATCCTTCACATCCCTCGTAAGTTGGATTCCTAGGTATTTTATTCTCTTTGTAGCAATTGTGAATGGGAGTTCACTCATGATTTGGCTCTCTGTCTGTTATTGGTGTATAGGAATGCTTGTGTGTTTTGCACATTGATTTTGTATCCTAAGTCTTTGCTGAAGTTGCTTATCAGATTAAGGAGTTTTGGGGCTGAGACAATGGGATTTTCTAAGTATAGAATCATGACTTCTGCAATCAGAGTCAATGTGACTTCCTCTCTTCCTATTTGAATACAGTTTATTTCTTTCTCTTGCCTGATTGCCCTGGACAGAACTACCAATACTATGTTGAATAAGAGTGGTGAGAGAGGGCATCCTTGTCTTGTGCCGATTTTCAAAGGGAATGCTTCCAGCTTTTTCCCATTCAATATAATATTGGCTGTGGGTTTGTCATAAATAGCTCTTATTATTTTGAGATACATTCCATCGATACCTAGTTTATTTAGAGTTTTTATCATGAAGCACTGTTAAATTCTATTGAGGGACTTTTCTGCATTTATTGAGATAATCCTGTGGGTTTGTCATTTGTTCTCGAATATGAACAGACATTTCTCAAAAGAAGACATTCATACAGCCAACAGACACATGAAAAAATGCTCATCATCACTGGCCATCAGAGAAATGCAAATCAAAACCACAATGAGATACCATCTCACACCAGTTAGAATGGCAATCATTAAAAAGTCAGGAAACAATAGGTGCTGGAGAGGATGTGGAGAAATAGGAACACTTTTACACTGTTGGTGGGATTGTAAACTAGTTCAACCATTATGGAAAACAGTATGGCGATTCCTCAAGGATCTAGAACTAGATGTACCATATGACCCAGCCATCCCATTACTGGGTATATACCCAAAGGATTATAAATCATGCTGCTATAAAGACACATGCACACGTATGTTTATTGCAGCACTATTCACAATAGCAAAGACTTGGAATCAACCCAAATGTCCATCAGCGACAGACTGGATTAAGAAATTGTGTCGTTTGTTCTCTTCATGTGATGGATTATGTTTATTGATTTGCATATGTTCAACCAGCCTTGCATCCCAGGGATGAAGCCGACTTGATCATGGTAGATAAGCTTTTTGATGTGCTACTGGATTTGATTTGCCAATATTCTATTGAGGATTTTCTCATCGATGTTTATTAGGTATATTGGCCTGAAGTTTTCTTTTTTTAGTTGTGTCTCTGTCAGATTTTGGTATCAGGATTATGCTGGCCTCATAAAATGAGTTAGGAAGAAATCTCTCCTTTTTAACTGTTTGGAATAGTTTCAGAAAAAATAGTATCAACTCCTCTCTGTACCTGTAGTAGAATCTGGCTGTGAATTGGCTGGTCCTGGTGTTTTTATGGTTGGTAGGCTATTAATTATTGCCTCAATTTCAGAACTTGTTATTTAGGGATTTGACTTCTTCCTGGTTTAGTCTTGGGAAGGAGTATGTGTTTAGGAATGTATCCATTTCTTCTATATTTTCTAGTTTGTTTGCATAGATGTGTTTACAGTATTCTCTGATAGTAGTTTGTATTTCTGTGGGGTCAGTGGTGACATCCCCTTTATCATTTTTTATTTTGTTGATATGATTATTCTCTCTTTTCTTCTTTATTAGTCTAGCTAGTGGTCTATCTATTTTGTTAATTTTTTCAAAAAGACACCTCCTGTAGTCATTGATTTTTTTGGCACTTTGTGTCTCTATCCCCTTCAGTTCTGCTCTGATCTTAATTACTTCTTGTCTTCTGCTAGCTTTTGGATTTGTTTGCTCTTGCTTCTCTAGGTCTTTTTATTGTGATGTTAGGGTGTGAATTTGATATCTTTCTAGCTTTCTGCTGTGGGCATTTACTACTACAAATTTCCCTCTTAACACTGCTTTAGCTGTGTCTCTGAGATTGTGGTAAGTTGTCTTTTTGTTCTCATTGGTTTCAAAGAACTTCTTGATTTCTGCCTTAATGTCATTGCTTATCCAGAGTCATTCAGGAGCAGGTTGTTCAATTTCCATGTAAGTGTGTGATTTTGAGTGAGTTTCTTAATCCTGAGTTCTAGTTCGATTGCACTGTGGTCTGAGGGGCTGTTATGATTTCAGTTCTTTTGCATTTGCTGAGGGGTGTTTTACTTCCAATTATGTGGCCGATTTTAGAATAAGTGCCATGTAGTAATGAGAAGAATGTAGATTCTGTTGATTTGGAATGGAGAGTTCTGTAGATGTCTATTAGGTCCACTTGATCCAGAGCTGAGTTCAAGTCCTGAATATGCTTTTTAATTTTCTGTCTTGTTGATCTGTCTAATATTGACATTGGGGTATTAAAGTCTCCCACTATTATTGTGTCAGAGTCTAAGTCTCCTTGTAGGTCTCTAAGAACTTGTTTTATGAATCTGCGTGTTCCTGTATTGGGTGCATATATATTTAGGATAGCTAGCTCTTCTTGTTAAATTGATTTCTTTACTGTTATGTAATGACCTTCTTTCTTTTTTGACCTTTGTTGGTTTAAAGTCTGTTTTGTCAGAGACTAGGATTGCAACCCCTGCTTTTTTTTTTCTTTCCATTTGCTTGATAAATTTTCCTCCATCTCTTTATTTTGAGCCTATGTGTGTCTTTGCATGTGAGATAGGTCTCCTGAATACAGCATATCGATGGGTCATGACTCTTTAACCAATTTGCCAGTCTGTGTCTTTTAATTGGGACATTTAGGCCATTTACATTTAAAGTTAATATTGTTATGTGTAAATTTAATCCTATCATAATGATGCTACCTGGTTATTTTGAACACTAGTTGATACAGTTTCTTCATAGTGTCATTGGCCTTTATATTTTGGTGTTTTTGCAGTGGCTGGTACTGTTTTTCCTTTCCATATTTAGTGCTTTCTTCAGGAGCTCTTGCAAGGCGGGCCCAGTGGTCACAAAATCCTTCAAGATTTGCTTGTCTGAAAAGGATTTTATTTCTCCTTTGCTCATGAAGCTCAGTTTGGCTGGATATGAAATTCTGGGTTGAATTTTTTTTTAATGTTGAATATTGGCCCCTAGTCTATTCTGACTTGTAGGGTTTCTGCTGAGAGGTACACTGTTAGTCTGATGGGTTTGCCTTTGTAGGTGACTTGGCCTTTCTCTCTGGCTGCCCTTAACATTTTTTCCTTCATTTTGACCTTGGAGAATGTAATGATCATGTGTCTTGGGGCTGCTCTTTTCGAGGAGTATCTTTGTGGTGTTCTCTGTATTTCCTGAATTTGAATGTTGGTCTGTCTTGCTAGGTTGGGGAAGTTCTCCTGAATAATATCCTGAAGTGTGTTTTCCAACTTTGTTCCATTCTCCCTGTCTCCTTCAGATACTTCAATCAATCATAGTTTCAGTCTTTTTACATAGGCCCATATTTCTCAGAGGTTTTGTTTACTCCTTTTCATTCTTTTTTCTCTAATCTTGTCTGCATGCCTTATTTCAGCAAGGTGGCTTTCAAACTCTGATATCCTTTCTTCCACTTGGTTGATTTGGCTGTTGATACTTGTGTATGCTTCATGAAGTTCCTGTGCTGTTTTTCAGCTCCATCAGGCCATTTCTGTTCCTCTCTTAACTGGTTATTCTAGTTAGCAGCTCCTCTAACCTTTTATCAAGGTTCTTAGCTTCTTTGCATTGGATTAGAACATGCTCCTTTAGCTCAGTGGAGTTTGTTATTACCCACCTTCTCAAGTCTACTTCTGTCAATTCGTCCATCTCATCCTCTGTCCAGTTCTGCACCCTTGCTGGAGAGGTGTTGCAATCATTTGGAGGAGGAGAAGTACTCTGGCCTTTTAATTTTTCAGCATTTTTTCATTGATTCTTTCTCATCTTCGTGAGTTTTTCTACTTTTGATCTTTGAAGCTTCTGACCCTTGGATGGGGTTTTTGTGGGGACTTTTTTGTTGTTGTTAATTCTGTTGTTGCTTTTTGTCTGTTTTCCTTGCAATGGTCAAATCCCTCTTCTATAGGGCTGCTGAGGTTTACTGGGGGTTAACTTCATGCCCTATTTATCTGGTTCTTTCCCACACCTGGAAATGCCACTCAACGAGATTGGAGAACAGCAAAGATGGGTGACTGCTCCTTCCTCTGTTATCTCTGACCTTGAGGGGCACCAAACTGATGCCAGTAGGAAAGCTCCTGTATAAGGTGTCTGACAACCCTTGTTGTAGGGTCTCACCCAGTTGGATGGCATGGGTAGCAGGACCTGTTTAACAAAGCAATTTGGCTGTCTTTGGTGGAGGTGGTGTGCTTCATTGGGGGGAAACCCACTTGTCTGGGCTGCCTGGATTCCTCAGAGCTAGCAGGAGGGAAGACTAAGTCTGCTGGTCTGCAGAGACTGTGGCCACCCCTCTTCCTAGGGACTCAGGCTCAGGGAGATCAGAGTTCTGTCCCTGAGCCTCTGGCTGGATTTGTTGGAGTTCCTGCAGGGAGCCCCCACCCAGTGAGTATGGATGGGTCAGGGTCAGGCCTGAAGAGACACTGTGGCTGCAGTCTGCACAGCCAGTGTCTTGGGCTGTGGGGGATACCTCTTGGGACCAAGACATTTAGCCTGCCTGGCTCCAGCAGCGGAAAACCATGGCCTGCAGCTATAGAGATGGCTGCGGCCCTTTCCCTGCCCTGGGAGTTTAGTGTGTTAGGCAGGTATCAGTCCCAGTGTTGGCTGCTGCCCCTCCCCCAAGGTGCTCAAATGGCTTAGACAGGAGGCAGCCACAGTTGTGATGCTGGTTGCCCTTTCCCTGGGAACTCAACAGGCTTAAGCAGATTCTAGCTGAGAGGCTGTTGAGAATCTGCATGGCTCCATGGTTGGGACTCTAGGCCTCAGTGGTGTAGGTTAATGAGTGGGATCTTCTGATCCATGGGTTGTACAATTCTGTGAAGAAACCACGGTTTCTGAGGTTGGGTAGCATACTCACTCACCACCTCTCTTGGTTAGGGTGTGGGGGTTCCCCTGCCTCATGTGGCTCTCAGGTGAGCCACTGCACCACACTGTTCTTTCTTCCTCTCCATAGGTCATGCCAGATGCCTAGTCAGTTCTGTTGAGAGAACCTGGATACCTTGATTTCTTTTACAGGATTCTCTACCAGTAAGTTTTATATGTTTTTGTAAAAATGTGTTGTTTTCATGATGATAGATATTGTTCTTTTGCTTTCAGGTGTAGTACTCCCTTATTCATTTCTTCTCAGGCAGACCTAGTGGTGAATTCCCTAGGTTTTTATTTATCTGGGAAAGACGTTATTCCTCCTTTATTTTTGAAGGGTAGCTTTGCTGAGTGTAGTATTCTTGGCAGCAGCTTTTTTCTTTTAACACTTTGAATATATTATCCCAATCTTTCTTGGGCTGTAAGGTTTCTGTTGAGAAATCCACTGTTGTTCTGATGGGGATTCTCTTATATGTGACCTAACTCTTGTCTTATGCTGTTTTTAGAATTTTCTTTGTCTTTGAATTGTAGCAGTTTGACTACAATATGCCTTGAAGAGGACCCTTTTGTGTTGAACATATTTGGCTATATTTGAGATTCCTATATCTTGCTGTGTATATTTCTTGTAAGACTTGGAACATTTTCAGCTATTATTTTATTAAATAGGTTTTCTATGTGACTGCCCATTTCTTCTTTTTCTGCAACTCCCAATATTTAAATATTTGGTCACCTCATGGTTTTTCCTATGTCACATAGGCTTTGCCCCTTTTTAAAATTATTTTTCTCGTTTGTCTGACTGGGTTATTTTTAAAGACTTATCTTCAAGTTCAGAAATTCTTTCTTCTGCTTGATCTAGTCTATTGTTGAAACTCTTTTGGATCTTTTTTTTCATTCATCAAATTCTTCATTTTCAGGATTCCTGATTTTTTGTAATATCTATTTGTTAAATTTCTCATTCAGATCATGAATTGTTTTCCTGATTTCCTTATATTGTTCACTGTGTTCTCTTGCATCTCACTGAGTTTCTTTAATATCATCACTTTGAGATTTTTGGGGCATTTCATAGATGTCTTTTTAATAGGAATCTGTTGCTGAGGAATTATTTTGTTCCTTTGAATGTGTTGTTTCCTTGTTTTTTCATATTTCTTGTGTCCTTATGTTGATATCTGGGCATTTGGTGAAACAGTCACTTCTTCCAATTTCATGGATTGACTTTTATAGGGAAAGACTTTTTCTATATTGTTTGTTGGGTGGGATTCTTTGGTTTTGATTCTGTGTGGGTGTGGTAGTGTGATCTACATATGATTTCTTTGGTTGTAATCAGAATCATTGGTGTCTGTGGACTCCTTCGTGGCTTAGGCTGCAGTTATTAGTGAAAACTGTGGTGATACTTTGCTGAAGACAGGGATGCCAGACAAGCCAGTCCTTGGGCACCAGTGGTGTCCTTGCAACCAGTGGTGGCAATGGCAGGCCAGGCATACTGGTCCTCAGGTCCCTAGAAGGTATTTTGAGCACTGATGGTGGCAGGTCCAGGCAGATAGGTTTTTGGGCCTCCAGGTGGCTTGCTTGGGTGCTGCAGTGATAGCAGCATGCCAACCATGTGGGCAGGTCCTCAAGTCCCTGAGTGGAGTGCATAGCACTTGCAATGTCAATAGTGGTGGCAGGCAAATACTTGGGCTCCCATGAGACACATGTGGGCACTAACAGCAGTGACAATAGGATAGACAGGCACCAATGACACCAATGATACCCCAGAGCCCCAGGTAGCACATGCAGATAAGTGCCAATGGTGGTAGTAGTAGGAGCGGTCTCAGCAAACTCATCCTCAGACCCTCAGAAGATGCACATGGGATCCAGCAGTGGTGGATGGAATGAGTCAATTCCTAGCCCCCCAGATTTCATGGTGCTGGTGGCTGCAGGCAGAGTGGACCTGTCTTCAGGCCCATCCCTCAATGTTGTACACAGGTGCCAGCAGTGGGCAGAGCAACTAGATCACTGGGCCCCTGGAAAGCACACATGGGCACTGATGCCTCCACTAGGCAGGGTGGGTCTGTCTTAAGGCCTCTGATGCTGCACATGGGTGCCAGCATTGGCAGGCAGGGAAGGCTGATCCCCAGACTTCTGATCAACACTCTTGGAGCCAGCAGCAGTGGTGATGGGTGGAGTAGGTTTTTCCTTGGGCCCATGGATTGTGCATGTGGGCACCGGCAGTGATGGGCAAGGTGAGCTTGTTGTCAGGTCTTTCTGTGGTTGTGTGGATACCAGTAATAGCAGGTGAGACAGGTTAATCCCCACATTCTTAGACAACGCACTTGGGTTCTAGTGGTAGGTAGCGTCTCTTCTCAGGCTCCTAGATGGCTTGTGTGTGTGCTGGTGGTGACAGGTAGGGCAGGCCTTTTCTTAGGCCTTGGGACATCCCCCAAACAGACCACTCCCTAAGTCCCCTGAAGGTGCATGCATGTATATGGCAGTCCTGCAACTGGAAGGTTTAGGGTTGCTGTCAATGTTAGCAGCCACAGGCAGATAGCTCTCAGGCTCTAGGAAGTGCATACTTAGCTTCCTTTGTCCCAGGGGAGCAGCCTCCTTTGTGTGTTGCACTGCTATTCCCTGGGGTATAAGACACTGCATAGTTTAGAGTCCTGGGGACCCAGCCACACCACCACCACTGGATCCAGCCAGTGTCACAATACTTAAGCTCTCTGGATGGACACAGGGAGATATCAGCAGGGCTTCAGGGATGTGGAGATGCAGGGGCTGTTGGACCCCAAGGAAGGATGTATCCTGGTGGGAGCTGGCCTCTCAAAAAGGTAGTGTTCTGCATCTGCTCAAGTTTTGGTGGGATCTGTGAGGCCCATTGTAAACTCTGCCTCTGGAACAATGCCATCATGTGGACTCCATGAACCACCCTATACTAATATGAAGGCCCATGAGGGTTGAGGGACTCTTTCATGGCTAGAATTGTGAGAATCTGTTGGTGGAAATATGAACCACTGGGGATCTCCTGCTTACCTTTTCCTTAAATTGGGTTGTTTTCTCTGTTTCTGAACTGATCCCACTCCTGCACGTCCCTTTCCTTCCATGCCTCAGAGGTTCCCTGCCACTTCCTTGTTGAATTCCAGTGTTCTCTCTTGGTTGCTCTATTTGATGTGTGATTATCTATTCACTGTTTTGGCCCTTCTTTGGGGAAGAGGTAAGAGCTGGATGCCTCCAGTCATCCATCTTGAAACCCCTCATCGATAATATTAATTCTTCCAATCCCAAAACACAGAATATCTTTATATTTATTTGTGTCTTAAATTTCTTTCATGAATAACTTTTGCCTCCTTGGGGGAAATTTATTTCTAAGTATTTTATTCTTTTGATGCTATTGTAAATAATTCATTGTTTGTTTACAGGAACACAATTGATTTTTGTGCATGGATTTTGTATCCTGCAAATGTATTGAATTTATGTATTAGTTCTAACATTTTATTGGTGGCATCTTTTGGGTGTTCTATATATAAGATCACAACATCTGCAAATAGAGACAATTTTACTACTTCCCTTCTGATTTGGATGACTTCCATTTATTTTTCTTGCTTGATTGCTCTGGCTAGTACTTTCAGTAATATATTGAATAGAAGTGGTGAGAATGGGCATTGTTGGCATCATTGTCTTATTCCTGAGCTTAGAGGAAAAGCTTTTAATTTTTCACCATTGAATATGATGTTAGTTGTGGGCTTCTGTTATATAACCTTTATTGTGTTGAGGCACATTCCCTCTATACTTAGTTGTTGATGGTTTTTATCAGGAAAGGACACTAAATATTGTCAAATGTTCTTTCCATATCTACTGAGATGATTGTGTGATTTTTGTTCTTCATTCTGTTAACGTGGTGTATCACATTTATTGACTTTTATTTATTGAAACATCTCTGCATCCCTGGCATAAATCCCACTTGATCATGATGTGTGATCATTTTAATGTGCTGTTAAAACCAGTTTGGTAGTATTCTGTTGAGTATTTTTGCATTCATGTCCATTAGGGATATTAGCCTGTAATTTTTTCTTGTAGCATCCTTCTTTGGCTTTGCTATGAGGGTAATTCTGACCTTGTAAAATGTGTTTGGAAGTGTTTCCTACTTTTCATTTTTTTTGGGAATGGTTTGAGAAGGATTGGTATTCATTCTTCTTTAAATGAAGAATTCACCAGTGAAGGCATCAGATTCTGGGCTTTATTTTTATTGGAGATTTTAAATTACTGATTCAGTTTCCTTATTTGTAATTGATATGTTCAAATTTTGTATTTATTAATGCTCCAGGTCTTGGTAGAGGTTGTATGTTTCTAAGACTTCATTCATTTCTTCTAGGTGATTCAATTTGTTGGTGTATAATTATTCACGACAATCTCTTACGATTCTTTTTCTTTCTGTAATATTAGTTCTAATATTTGCTCTTTTGTCTCTGATTTTATCTGTCTTCTCTCCTTTTTTAGTAAGTCAAGCAAAATTTTTGTCAATTTTATCTTTTCAAAACATTTCTTTGATCTTTACTCTTGTGGTTCTAGCCTATAATTAATTTATTTCTACTCTAATATTTGTTATTTCCTTCCTTCTACTAACTTTGGGTTTAGTTTGTTCTTTTTCTAGTTTCCTGAGGTGCTAAATGAGACTTTATTAATCTGAGATTTCTCTGTGTTCTTCAAGTGGGCTTTTATTACTATAAACTTTCCTCTTAGAACTGCTTTTGCTGGATTTTATGAGTTTTGGTATGCTGTGTTTCCATTTTTATTTGTCTCAAGATATTTTTAAATATTCCCTTTGATTTCTTTTTTAACCCATTGATTGTTCAGGAACATGTTCAATTTCTGTGTATTTCAGTGTCTTCCCTTCTCTTCCTTTTTTTAATTCTTAATTTTTGTGGGTACATAGTAGGTATATTTATTTATGTACTTCCATATTATTTTGGTTGGAAAAGATGATTGATATGTTTTCAATCATTTTAACACTTTAAGATTTTTTTTGTGGTCTGACATATAATCTGTTCCAGAGAATGTTTCATGTGCACTTGAGGAAAATATATTCTGTTTCTGTTGGGTGCTACATTTTGTGTATTTTTGTTTGGTCTATTTGTCCTAAAGTGCATTTCAAGCCCAGTGTTTCCTTACTGATTTTCTGTTTGGATGATCTATCCATTACTTGAAAATAAGGCATTGAAATACCCTACTATTATTGTATTACTGTTTATTACTCCCTTCAGATTTACTAATATTTTCTTTATATATTTTGGTGCTCCAATGTTGAGTGCATACATTTATAATAATTGTATCCTTTTGATAAATAGTACCCTTTATCATTATATAATAACTTTTATGGTCTCTTGCGACCAATTTTGACTTAAAATTTATTTTGTCTGATATAAGTATAGCTACACTTGCTCTGTTTTGGTTACATTTCCATGGAATATATTATTCCATCTCTTCACTTTCGGTCTAGGTGTGTCCTTAAAGCTGAAGTGAACCTCTTTCAGGTAGCATAGAGTAGGTTCGGTTTTTTAATTCATTCAGCTACTCTATGATTTTTCACTGGTGAATTTAATACAATTACATTCAAGGTAATTAACAATAGGTGAACACTAACTTTTGCCATTTGGTTGTTTGCTGGTTGTTCTGTAGACTCTTTTTTCCTTTCTTTCTCTCTTGCTGACTTCTTTAGTGATTTGTTGTTTTTCTGTAGTGGTATATTTTGATTTTTTTCTCTTTATCTTTGGTGTGTCTATGACAGATTTTTACTTTATGGTTTCCATGAGGCTTACATAAAATATTTTGTAGTTTTACCAGTTTATTATAAGCTGATAAGAACTTAACCTCCATCACATACAGAGATCTACACTTTTACTCCTTCCTCACAAATTTTATGTTTGATTTTTGACAGTTTGATTATAATATATCTTGGCAAAGTGTTCTTGGGTTGAGCCTGATTGGCAAACTTGAGCTTTAGGTACCTGGATGTCTATATCTCTCCCCAGATTGGGGAGGTTTTCAGTTATTATTTCTTTAAATATTCATTTAACCTGTTCTCTCTCTCTTCTCCTTCTGTGATGTTGGCAATACAAAAGTTAGCGCTTTTAATGATGTCCCAAAATTACCATAGGCTTTCTTGCTTTCTTTTTATTGTCTTTTTTCCCATATCCCTGGATATTTTCAATTGACCTGTGTTCAGATTCTTCTGCTTGATCACATCTGCTTTTGATGCTCTCTATTGCATTTTTTATTACATTCACTGTATTCTTCATCTCCAGAATTTCTGTTTGGTCATCTTTCATGATTTCTGTATTTTTCTTAAATTTCTCATTTTATTCTTGTATTGTTTTTTGTAATTTTTGCTTGTGCTTTCTTGTAGCTTTCTGAGCTTCCTTAAAATCATTGTTTTGAATTATGTGTCAGCAAATTTGTAAATTACCATGTTTTGCAGGTCTTTTGCTGGAATATTGTTGTGTTTCTTTGGTGCTGTCATGTTTCCCTGATTTTTCATGTTTCTTAAAGTTTTGTATTGCTGCTTTCAGATTTGAAGAAATAGTCACTGTATTAGTCCATTCTCACACTGCTATAAAGAACGACTAGAGACTGGGTAATTTATGAAGAAAGGAGGTTTAAAAGAACCTCTTTTTTTGTGGAACTGTACAGGAAGCATGGCTGGGAAGGTGTCAGAAAACTTACAATCATGGTGGAAGGTAAAGGGGAAGCAAGCATGTCTTACACAGCTGGAAGGAAGAAGAGAGTGAAGAGGGGAGTGGTATGCAGTTTCAAACAACTAGATCTCCTGAGAAATCTATCATGAGAACAGCAAGGAGTAAGTCCGCCCCCATGATTCAACCATCTCCCACCACAACCCTCCTTTGACACTGGGAATTACAATTCAACATGAAATTTGGGTAAAGACACAGAGCCAAACCATATCAATCACTTTCTTCCATCTTCAGTGGCTGTTTCAGGAGAGAAGCACCTTCACCAAACAGCCTAGCTAGGGATTTTAAAGGTCTCTCAGATCTTTTCCATGGTTGTACCCACTCCACACCTCTTGTTTCTGCTCCAAGGATGAGGTGATTCTTGAGATTGTATTTTCTCTCTTGACCCTGCAAAGCCAGTCTGAGTACTGAGAGAATTCCGTTTGTTTTTCCTACGGTGGTGTCCTAAAATCTTCAAATTTATGTGTCTTCCCCAATCACACCGAGTCAAGCCAGCTCTCTGTGTAAGACCATTGCACACATTGTCCTCAGGAATGAACTTAGGAGCTATCCTGGGGGTAGGGGTGAGACAAATAGAGTGTTTGGAATGCCTGTGGACCAGTAGGGAGAGAAGTCTACAGGCAAGATGTGTCAAGCAGCTTGTGTGCAGTCTTCCTGATGGATTCTACAGCATGGTTAGTAGGTTTTGTGGCCTCTCTTTCCTACTCTCAGCATCTCCCAACCACTCAGCCACACCAAAGACCTCAGTCTTCTGTGTGGGGCAAGAAAAAGTGAACCTCAATCAGTGTCCTGCATGGCTAGGGGAGCCAGGAACACACTCACTATGCTCTTATTTTCTCCTGTGAGAAAAGTTACAGTCCAAAGAAGCCTTTCTTGGCACCGAGTTATGCTCCCTTGAGGGATAATTGATGTGGATAAAGTGAAACTGTTCTTTTTACCCTTTTCAATGCATCTATTTTTAGATTTTATAAAGCAACAGTGTGCTGGAATTTGTCTACTGGACACCCAGACTTCCTCAAAGATGCCTTCATCCATGGATAATTGTCTAAATTGATATGTCTACAGGGAGATGATGGTAGAAATCTCCTATTCTGCCATCTTGCTGTTGTCACTTGGAACTTTTAAAAAATCTTTGACTTATTAAATGTTGAATTTTCTTTAATTTCTTGGAAATAATTACATTAAAACCATTGCCCAGTACCCCAACCACAAGAGAGGTGCAGATCAACAGATCACAAAAAACATTTTAAAAACCACTTCCTTTTCCAAAATAAGTGTTATATTCAACTTAAGTAATGCTTTGTCTTTTTGTGATTTACTGCTGATGAATTGCCTAACAAACTGAAAACCATTGAGGTATCACACAGTACGCCTGTCATTTCTATTTCTGCACTTGTAGTTTGACATTTAAGTAAGTGTAAGTTTACTCCCTGATGAACCAGGTTTAATTTAAATTTCATCTATCTTCTAGAAGCTTACTGAGAGCTTACTTCATACTTGTTTACAGACTGGAATTAAACATGCACTTCTCCTCCAAGCTTTGCTTTATCAGTCTCTGAAGAAGCATTGCTGGAGCAATTGCATCATTTGTATTAAATCTTCTGGGGATTATCCTATAGATAAAAATTGGAAGTAGCCAAAGAGACAGTGTCTCAGTCTGTTTCTGCTGCTATAAAATACATTGGATTTGGTGATTTATAAAAAATAGAAATTTATTTTCTACAGCCCCGAAACCTGAGAAGTCCAAGATTAAGGCTGTTCAGTGTCTGCTGAAGGCCTTCTTGCTACATCCTCACATGGCAGATGTGTAAAAGGGCAAAATAAGGCCTAGCTAGTTTCCTCTAGTACTTTTATAAGGCATTAATGCCATCTATGGGACAGATAATTCATGGTCTAATCACTTCACTAAGACTCTTCCTCTGAATTGTGTTGCATTTGTGATTCAGCTTCAACATGAATTTTGGAAAAGACACGAACATTCAAATAATAATATTTGTCTATGGAAAGAATTAAACTCTGTAGAATATTTGAATAGATTTATTCTGAACCAAATATGAGTGACCATGGCCCATGAGACAGCCCTCAGAAGGTCCTGAGAACATGGAGAACATGTGTCCAAGGTGGTTGGGGTGCAGTTTGGTTTTATACATTTTAGGGAGACATGAGACTTCAATCAAACACATGTAAGAAATACATTTGTTTGGTCCAAAAAGGCACTTGAAGTGTGGGGGCTTCCAGATTACAGGTAGATTTAAATTTTTTCTGGTTGACCATTAGTTAAGTTTATCTAAAGACATGGGATCAATAGAAAGGAATGCCTGGATTAAGATAAAGGATTATGTAGTCCTGAGTTCTTGTTTGCTGAGGAAACCTTTAGGTATTAGGCTTTAGAGAGAATAGGTTGTAAAATGTTTCTTATCAAACTTAGTCTGTGTTGATGTTAATGTTGGAGAGGTATAATGAAGCATGTTCAATTCCCACTTCCCATCATGGCCTGAAGCAGTCTCTCAGATTAAACTTTAAAAGAGCCCTGACTGAGGAGGAATTCCTTTCAGATGGTTGGGGGGCCTTTGAATTTTATTTTGGGTTTCCATATTCCACACCTGGAATCCCAAAATTCATGCCTTCTTCACATACAAAATATATTTATTTCATCCGCGTAGCCTCAAGAGTCTTAAATTATCCCAGCATCAACTTTAAAGTCCAAGTTCAAAGTCTCATCTAAACATAATCTAAATCAGATACGCGTGAGATTCCAGGTATGATTCATTCTGAGGCAAATTCCATCTCTAGCAATGAGCCTGTGGAATCAAACAAGTTATGTGATTTCAAATACAATGGTGGGATGGGCATATGATTGAAATTCCTACTCCAAAAGGAGAAATAGAAAAAGAATAAAAGGATAGCAGATATCAAGTGAGTCCCAAATCCAACGAGTCAAAGAACATTACCTCTCAAGCCTTCATAAAGATCTTCTTTGACTCCATATTCTGCCTTCTTGACATACTGAGGCAGGGGTTGGGCCCAGAAGGCCCCAGGCAGCCCTGTCCCTGTGACTTTACCAAATGCAGCCCATGCAGCATCTTTCACAGGCTGAACTCAGGTGTCTGCAACTCACCCAGGCCAGTGTTACACTCTGGTGGCTCTACAGATCTGGGGTCTTCAGGGGCAGTCCTACCCCACAACTCCACTAGGCTTTGCCATTGTAGGAGCTCTTGGTGTTGGCCTCGACCCCATCACTTCTCTGGACATTGCCCTGGTGATAGTGACAGGAGGCAGTCAAATGCCTAGGCAGATAAAGGTGGGTCCCTGGTGAAACCTTGCCTCCAAACCAAAGACAGTTTAAAGCCTAAAAGCCAAGCTACGACTTAAATCCTTGAACCACATTGAGAATCTGTCTTCCTATATAGTGCACTTCCCTCTGATTGAGCTCCACCCTTTGCCTATTTTACATATACCTACCCTTTCCTAATTGGTTTTCTACACTGTCGTGCTCACCTTTGAGTGGTATCTTTTTTGCATCCTCACAAAACCAATCAGCACGCACTCCCCATTCTGAATCCATAGAAAGCCCTGGACCCAGCCACACTGAGAAAAACACCCACCAGACTGCATGAGTGGGTGCCCAACACCCCTCATCACCACATCCTCTCTCTGCTGAGAGGTGTTCCACCGCTCAATAAAATTCTATGCCGATCCTCATCCTTCAACTGTCAGCATATCTTCATTCATCTTGGATGCAGGACAAGAGCTCAGGAACCACCAAATGCGGGTACCAGCTATTATACAGGGCTGGGGTGTTCCTGGCCCAGCTGCAGGCTGAACCAGTGTGTAAGCCAGACTTGGCCCAGGTGGGCTGAGTGGGTGGGGTGCCTCCAGCAGCAGGCCTGGGTTTGAGTAAGGCCAGGGTGGCGAGGGCATCATCCACAGGAGGTCCCAGCTGTCAAAGTGACCAAGAAAATTCCTGCATCACTAGTGGGGGTTCTCTGCAGCAGCTCTGCCCCGTGGCAGTTTTCCACCTGGTCCCCAAAGTTGTCAGGGACAGTCTTTGAAGTCTAGGTAGATGCCTCCATAGCTTGTGCACTTTGTGCACCTGCAAAATTAACACCATATGTACACTGCCAAAGTTTATGGCTTGTGCCCTCTGAAGCTGCAGCCAAAGCTGCATCTGTGCCCAATTGAGCTTCAGTTGGGATGGTGGTTAAAAAGGGATGTGCCCATGTGTGGAGCAGAAATTTAAGGTGGCCCTCATCAGCAATCCCCAAGGTCTCACAAGCACCCTAGACCCCTCATTTGAAACTATTTGCCCTCAAGACCTTGGCACTTTGGAGCTGTGATGGGAGTGGCAGCCCTGAAGATACACAAAATGCTTTTGGGGTTATTCCTCCATTGTCTTGATGGATAACTTCTGCTTTCCTACTATCCATACTAATCTCATTAAGGGGTTACTTGACCACATCCCTGGTGTTCTCTCCTGAACACGTTTTCTCATTTTTTACTGACTGAGAATTTTTCAACTCTAAGTTCTGCTTCCCTTTTGATATTAAATTCTGTCTTTACATTATTTCTCCCTTCTTACATTTTAGCATAAGTAGTCAAGAGAAGCCATCTAGTACCTTGAATACTTTGCTTAGAGATTTATTTCACCAAATATCCTAGTTCATCAAATTTAAGTTCTGCCTTCTACAAAGTACTAGGACATAGACACAATTCAGCCAAGTTCTTTGACCCTTTGTAATAAGAATGGCCTTTCCTCCAGTTTCCAATAAAATGCTCCTCATTCCTGTCTAAAGCCTCATCAGAATGGCTCTTGCTGTCCATATTTCTACCACTATTCTGATCAGGACCACTTAGATAATTTCTAAGAAAATTTAGCCTCCCTCTACAGCTCTCTTCTTCTGAGCCCTCTCCAGATTTAGCCTTAACACTCCACTCACAGCAATCTAGGCTTTTTCTAGCATGCACCTCCAAACTCCTACAGCCTCTCTTCATTACGAAGTTCCAAAGCTGCTTCCACATTTTCAGGTACTTATTATAGCAACATCTCACTTCTCAGTATCAAATTCTTTCTCAGTTTATTTCTGCAGCTATAACAAAATACTATAGACTTTCCTGCACATCACATGGGGAAGAAAAAGAAAAATAAATAAATAAATAGCATAGTCTGAGTAATTTATAATGAACAGAAAGTTATTTACTACAGTCTGGAGGTTGGGAAGTCCAAGATCAAGGTACTAATGTTCAGTGTCTGGTAAGGGCCTTCTTGATGCACCCTTACATGGTTTTTCATGTGGAGACTCTCATTACCTCGCTCATACTCCAACATTCTGCTCCAGGTCATTTCTATTCACTCTCACTACCCATACAGCCTATCTATGACCTATTTACTCTCACTACCCGTATGGCCCATATCTACTCAGTTCCCTAATTCTTTTTTTTAATTATTATTTTTAAAGACTTTTGTTTTTATAGTCACACTCATTACTCTCTCTTCATACTGCCATCTTTAGCCCTTGACAACCATGAACATGTTCTCCATCTCAATTATTTTGCTTCTAGAGTGTTATATAAATGCAATAATAGAATATGGAACTTTTTAAATTGAGGTACATTTTACATACCTTAAAATGAACTATTTTAGAGTATACAGTTTAGTACCATTTCATATGTTAACAATGTTTGCTGAAGATGATGATATATAGACTGAATTAGCAAAAGATGGTAAGGTTTATCTAGGTTTACTGATTATAAAACAGGCTTCCCTAGAGAGCTATAAAGCATCAGCAAACCCTTTGAGTTTTAAACTGTTGCTTGTAGTACACTGGTGAATAACTTCATTTAATAAGTTATCTAGGTTTATGGCTAAGCATAGTAGCGTATCTAATCTGTTTGGGTCGTAACTATCATGTCCTCAGAACATTAAAGTCACTTTCATAGATTATTTTTATATTAGCTATAGCTTTTTATGGCTTAAACTTTAGCTTCACTGAGGTAAGAATATTAAACATGCTTTATGCTGGGTTTTATTAATTTGGGTTAATCATATGACTATGGTGGCAGGCACAAAATTTACCAACCCTAAGGAAAATCAGTATAGTTTAATCAAACATTTATTTATTGCTTAATTTTGATCACTGCTGTTTCCCATGGAGGTGTAGTTGAGCACGGTGTTATGAGCTACAGTTAGCGTGCTTCATGCCTGCTCCTTTTGATCTTTGATGATCTAAAGAGGATTCTCACTATGATGTGGAAGCTTGAATATGCAGTTGTACTAAAAATTAATAAAAAGGCCAAGACCAACCCTGTGTGTTTATGGAGTTACATGAACTCATCTACACACTTTCAGTGCCTTGCTTTACCATATTAAGCTACACTAACTTAAATCTGGAGAAATCCCTCTTGGGGAAAAAATAGTAAACTGAAGTGCTATGCTAGTACTGAGGCTATTTTTAGTAACTTTGTAAAGAAAAAGGAAAATTTTTAGCCCAGGAAGCCTATATTTTATTCAAAAATTGCAGTTTTTGAAAATACTTTAATTGGGAGTTTGGCTAAAATTTAATTCTAGTCAAGGTTATGGTCGGATTTAAAATTAATTAAATTATAAATAGGTGTATGTGAGACCACGCTACCGATGATAAGTATAAGATTTCCTGCTTTTTTAAGAATAAAAGACTTGTACTTAATTATATTAACCTGGGGTTGGGGGGAGGTGGCGGAGTTAATCATGCATGTGTCTAGAAATAATTCCTGTGTGTATGTCTATGTGTGCCTGTTTGTATCTTATTTTTATTATGTCCATCAAGAATAAATAAATTAGCAACTTATGCTTACAATGTGAACATGTAATAGTCAATTTAAGCTCAGCTACAATGGAATTGACTAGGCCCAGGTTTTTTCAGCCATATTGAGTCATATCATCACCCAAAATTTAGAAATGTCAAATGCATGGGCAGTGCATTCATGAGTGATCACGAGGCAGCTAGTCACTAATACATCAGAATGTCTTATTTAAGAAGAACAACTGGGCAATCTTGATCTTATGGTCCTGAAGTAAGAACAAGATGCCAGATATAGTTTTAGTTTAGAAACCCCAAGTTTCATTGGCCTGGAGAGAGGAGACGGGCATTTCCAGAGTGGGTTGCTGGTTTCTCGAGGCTTGATAGGTAAGAAATTTTGTTGGAAGTGATAAGCATGTTGTCAAGACATGACTTGACTTATATGTACTATGTATGAGCAATAATAAAATGTCCTATGTGGTATCATGAGAAAACACTGTACTGGACAATATTCATATGGAAAAATCAGTAATTCTATATGGATTAATTTAATATATGATGGATTGTTATTTTATGTACCTGCTTAATATTCATGGGGGATATAATTTAATGTACAATAAGACATAAGTGTATAATGTATGTTCAGGCATAAATAGTACTAGTACATAATTAATGGGGAAGGCACATAATGAGATGTTTGATGGTGTTGATGAATCAATAAATGATTAATAATCTTTTTAGTGGTGAATTGTTTGTACATTGGTCATTAGAGTCCTTATAATTGAAATACAACAATGATTTTTCATGACACTGGTCGTAGTTAGATGCCATGTGAGAATTATGACATCTACTGTATTTTTATTAAGTATTGTCTTTGTTGTAGGTTTTGTGGGCTTCTCTTCAAAACCTTCTCCTATTTATGGAAGATTGGGTTTAATTATTACTGAAGTGGTAGGTTATGGTATTGTGTTAAACTTTGGTGGTACATTTATGGGTTTAATTGTATTTTTAATTTATTTAGGAGGTATATTAGTGATATTTGTGTATAATACTATAGCAATGGCTACTGAGGGGAATCTCAATGCTGAGACTTGGGGGTCTAATGCTGTTACTCGAGGAGTTTTATTGAATGTATTATTAGAATTATTTATAATTATGTGGCTAGCAGGGCAAGGTGAAGTAGTAACTGTTATTGATTTTTAAAACTCAGAGGACTGAGTAATTTTTGAGGGTGAAGAAGTAAGACTACTTTGTGAAGTTTCTATAGGAGTAGCTGCATTATATAGTTATGGTAGCTGGCTAATGGTAGTGGCTAGTTGATCTTTAGCATTTTATTGTAATTGAGATTACTCGAGGGAATTAAATAAGAAGAAGCATGGCTAGAAAAAACGTGAGATAAAGGAAGAGAGGAAATGTTCCCTATTTGATGAGACACCATTCTCTTGCTTTGATTTAGTTCTTTGTCCATGGTTTTCTTAACTCTTTGGCATATTTAAGATAGTTAATTTAAAGTTTCTATTTAGCAAGTCCAATGCCCAGGCTCACGAACAGTTTCTATTAATTTCTTTTTTCTTTTCAGTGGGCCATACTTTGCTTTGTTGTATGCCTCATAATTTTTGTTGAAAATCTGACATTTGAAATAAGCTACTGTGACAACTCTAGAAACAATATACCCCTGTCCCACCTGGGGTTTGTTGTTGCTGTTTTGGAGGTGGTGTAACTGTTGTTTGTTTAGTGATTTTTCTAAACTCTTTTTGTAAAGCCTGCCTTCCTTGTCATATGAGGCCACTGAAGTCTTTGTCTCATTAGCATAGTGGTCAACTAGTATTTTGAGAGAGGTTTTCTTAAATACTGGTATCAACAAAAAAGAAAAAAAGAAAACAAAAAGAAAAATATTGTCTTAGTCTTTACTTATTGGCTTTCTATTAAGGCACTCCTTCAATGCTTAACCAGGATGTTTACAAATCAACCTTACCCTTCACTCTGCTTGTGTGGAGCCTGAAGATCAGCCAGAAGTGAAAATTAGATTATTTTCAAGCCTTTGCTAATCATGAGTCTTTCCTGGACATGCATATGGCTTTCTTATTCCCCCAGTATATACAGGGAGTTTTTAATGACTTACCAATTATAAATGTTATTCATTTAATTCTCACTACACCCTCCACTGTTAGTAGACATTTGAAAGTCTGCATCACTTTCTCCAGAAACAAAACCAAAAAAATCCCCTTTTAGTATGATTTTCTAATATATATGTATATGTACATATGCATATACACACTTATATATGCACACTAATGCGTATATAGTCAAATAAAAGTTGACTTTAGACTGAATACACCACTGATTAATTGGACTGGGAGGAACCTCAAAGCAATGTAATCCAGTACTTCTCAAAATGCGTGTACATGCAAGTCAACCAAGGATCTTGCTAAAATGCAGGTTCCGACTCAGAAGACCCAGGTGGAAACTAAGAATCTGCATTTCAGACAAGCTCCTTAGAGATGCCATACTTGGGTAGCAAGAAAATCCATTCTATTTTCATTATTCCTCTTGACCCCAACAAAATGATAAATTGCCTTGGATTACAATTCTCTGAGGGTTTTCTCATTTTGGGTGTAAATAACTTGGGATATGAAAGCTTCTTGACACTTCTAGGAACAAGCTCTGTGTTTGACAGGTGGTCTCCCTTATGGTTAGTGGAACCCACTTTTCTGGCACTTGCTGGCTTTCCTCTGTACTTGTATAACAGCATCCTCCCAAAAGCAGTCTTCACTTTCTTCATCAATTTTTTTTCTGAGTTTGCTGAAATCTCATGTCCCCATCCCTATCTGGATGATTTTAGGGGACCATTATATTTTGTTTCATGAAGCTTGTAGACACAGCTCTATGCCACCTTACAATCCCTTTCCTTTTGAATGAGCAATTTTTCTTTTTGAGTTGCTGCAATGTTTGGTACTGGCCAATTTTTTTGTAGGCAGCCTTAAAGTGTTCTGGTAGATATACCACATTTACTTTATCCAGTCTACTGTTGATAGGCATTTAGGTTGATTTCATTGCTGTCAACTTGATCTGTAGTACCCATTTAAGATTTCTTCAGCTCTTGAGTGTATGGACATCAATACAAAATCATCCAGTGACTGAGTTTACCGTAAAGGTCTGGGCTGGTTGGGGTAAAGTGTGTAGAAAATTTTTAGAGTCTTTTCCTTATTCCCTTTCAAGAGTTAGAGAAATCATTTGTGGTACCGGCTCTGTTTATTTTTTTTTTTAACTTTTATTTTAGGTTCAGGGACACATGCGCAGGTTTGTTATATAGGCAAATTGTATGTCATTGGGGTTTGATGTGCAGATTATTTCATCACTCAGGTAATAAGCATAGTATCCAGTAGGGAACTCTTTGGTCCTCACACTGCTTTCACCCTCTATCCTCAAGTAGGCCCCAGTGTCTGTTGTGCCCTTCTTTGTGTCCATGTGTACTCAATGCTTAGCTCCCACTTATAAGTGAGAACAGGTGGTATTTAGTTTTCTGTTCCTGCATTACTTTGCTTAGGATAATGTCCTTCAGCTCCATCCACACTGCTGCAAAGGACAGGATCTCATGCTCTTTAATGACTGTATAGTATTCCATTGTGTATATGTACCACATTTTCTTTATCTAGTCTACCGTTGTTGGACATTTAGGTTGATTTCATTTCTTTGCTATTGTGAAGAGTGCTTCAATGAATATACACATGCATTAGTCTTTATGGTAGAATGATTAATATTACTTTGAGTATATACCCAATAATGAGATTGTTGGGTTGAATGATATATATTTTTTAATTCTTTAAGAAATTTCCAAACTGATTTCCACAATGGCTGAGCTAATTTACATGGCCACCATCAGTGTATAAGCATGACCTTTTCACCGCAATCTCACAAGCAGCTGTTATTTTTTGACTTTTTAATAATAGCGATTCTGACTAGTGTGAAATGCTATTTTATTGTGGTTTTGACTTGCATTTCTCTAATGATTGGTGATGTTGGACATTTTTTTCATAGGCTTGATGGCCGTATGTATGCCTTCCTTTGGGAAGTCTCTGCTCATATCCTTTGCCCACTTTTTAATGGGTTGTTTGGGTTTTGCTTGTTAATTTATTTCAGTTCCTTATAGATTCTGGATATTAGACCTTTGTTGGATGTGTAGTTTGCAAATATTTTCTCCCATTCTGTAAGTTGTCTGTTTACTCTGTAGGTTGTCTGTTCACTCTTTTGCTAGTTTCTTTTGCTTGCAGAAGTTCTTTAGTTTAGTTAGGTCCCATTTGTCAATTCTTGGCTTTTGTTGCAATTGCTTTTGACATCTTTGTCATGAAATCTTTCCAGAATCTATGTCCAGAATAGCATTTCCTAGGTTATTTTCCAGTGTTTTTTTTTTTTTAATTTTGATTTAGGTTTTACATTTAAGCCTTAAATACATCTTATATGGTATAAGGAATGGGTCTAGTTTCAACCCTCTGCATAACACTAGCCAGTTATCACAGCACCATTTATTAAATAGAAAGAACTTTTCCCATTGCTTGTTTTTGTCAAATTTGTCAAATATCAGATGGTTGTAGTTGTGTGGCATGATTTCTGAGCTCTCTATTCTGTTTCATTGTGTCTATTTTTGTACCAGCACCATGCTGTTTTCATTACTGTAGCCTTGTGGTATAGTTTGAAGTCAGGTAATGTGATGCCTCTGACTGTTCTTTTTGCTTAAGATTGCCTTGGCTATTGGGGCTCTTTTTGATTCCATATGAATTTTAAAATATTTTTTTCTAATTCTGTGAAGAATGTCATTAGTAGTTTGATAGAAATAGTTGTTTAATTTTCATATAGTTCTATGGTTTTTTAGTGATTTTCTTAGTATTTATTTATATAGTATTGCACTGTGATCTGTACATTGCTTTGGGCAATATGGCCATTTTAACAATATTGATTCTTCTTATCCATGAGTGTGGAATGTTTTCCCATTTGTTTGCATCATCTCTTATCTCTTTCAGAAGTATTTTGTAATTCTCAATGTAGATATCATTTACCTCCCTGGTTGGCTGTACTCTTAAGTATTTTATTCTTAATGTGACTACTGTGAATGGGATTGCTTTCTCGATTTGGCTCTCAGTTTGGAAGTTGTTGTTGTATATGAATGCTAGTGATTTTTGTGCATTGATTTTGTATCCTGAAACTCAGCTGAAGATGTTTATCAAAACTAGGAGCTTTGGGGCATAGACTATTGGGTTTTCTAAGTATAAAATCATATTTTTGTAAAGAGAGATAGTTTGACTATCTTTCTTCCAATTTGAATGCTTTTTATTTATTTCTCTTGCCTAATGGGTCTGGCCAGCATTTCCAGTACTATGTTGAATAGCAGTAGTGAGATGTGGCATTCTTGCCTTGCTCTCGTTCTCAAGGAGAATGTTTCCAGCTTTTGCCCATCCAGTATATTGTTGGCTGTGGGTTTGTCATAGATCATTCTTATTTTGAGGTATGTTCCTTTGATGCATAGTTTTTTCAGGGTTTTTAATATGAAAGGATGTTGAACTTTATCAAAAGCCTTTTCTGGGTCTATTGAGATGATCATATGATTTTTGTTTTTAGTTCTGTTTATGTGGTGATTCACATTTATTGATTTGCATATGTTGAACCAACCTTGCATTCCAGGGATAAAGCCTAGTTGGTCATGGTGGATTAGCTTCTTGATATGCTACTGGATGTGATTTCATAGTATGTTGTTCATCAAGGATATTGGCCTGAATTTTTTTTTTTTTATTTTTGTGTCTATGCCAGGTTTTGGTATCAGAATGATGCTGGCCTCATAGAATGAATTAGAGAGGAGTCCTTCCTCCTCAATGTTTGAGAGTAGTTTCAGTAGGAATGGTACCAGCTCCTCTTTATACATATGGTAAAAATTCAGCTGTAAATTCAGCTCTAAATTCCTCTTGTCCTGGGCTTTTTCTCTGGTTGGTAGGCTTGTTATTACTGATTCAATTTTTGAAAGTATTATTGGTTTGCTCAGGGATTCAATTCTTCCTGGTTCAATCTTGGGAAGTTGCATCTTGCCAGGAATTTATCCTTTTCTTCTAGGTTTTCTAGTTTGTGTGTATAGGGGTGTTCTTAGTAGTCTTTGAGGGATTTTTGTATTTCTGTGGGGTCAGTGGTAATTTCCCCTTTTTTATTTCTGATTGCATTTATTTATATCTTCTCTCTTTTTTCTTTATTAGTTTAGCAAGCCTTCTATCAATCTTATACATTATTTCAAAAAAGATCTTTTTTTTTTTTTGACTCTCGCTCTGTCACCAGGCTGGAGTGCAGTGGCAAGATCTTGGTTCACTACAACCTCTGCCCCCCGGGTTCAAGTGATTCTCCTGCCTCAGCCTCCTGGGCTCAAGTGATTCTCCTGCCTCAGCCTCCCGAGTAGCCAGGACCACAGGCACATGCCACCATGCCCAGTCAATATTTTTTTTTATTGTATTTATAGTAGAGGCAGGGTTTCACCATTTTGGCCAAGATGGTCTCAATTTCTTGACTTCATGATCCACCTGCCTCAGCCTCCCAGAGTGCTGGGATTACAGGCATGAGCCACTGTGCCCAGCCAGTTTAGTTGATCTTTTATATGGTTTTTCACTTCTCAATTTTGTTCAATTGAGCTACAATTTTGGTTATTTCTCTTCACCTGCCAGGATTGACATTGGCTTGTTATTGTTTCTTTAGTTCTTCCAGGTGTAATGTTAGGTGTTAATCTGAGATCTTTCTAATTTTTTTTGGTGAGCATTTAGTGCTATAAAATTCCCTCTTAACACTGCTTTAGCTGTATCCCAGAGATTCTGATATGTTGTATTTTTATTCTCACTGGTTTAAAAGAATTTCTTGATTTCTGCCTTAATTTTATTGTTTACCCAAAAGTCATTCAGGAGCAGGTTGTTTAATCTTCATATAATCCTATTGTTTCTGAGTGATTTTCTTTGTATTTATTTATACAATATTGCACTGTGATCTGAAAGCGTGGTTGGTATGATTTTGGTTTTTTTGAATTTGCTGAGATTTGTTTTATGGAGATTGTGTGGTCAATTTTACAGTATGTGCCATGTGCAGATGAGAAGAATGTTCTGCTTTTTTTGAGTGGGGAGTTCTGTAGGTGTCTGTTAGGTCCATTTGGTTAAGTGTTGAGTTCGGGTACCAAAACCTTTGCCAGTTTTTTGCCCTGATGATCTGTCTAATACTGTCTGTGGTATGTTAAAGTCTCACACTACTATTATGTGGTTATTTAAGTCTTTCTGTAGATCTCTCAGATCTTGCTTTATGAATCTGTGTGCTCGTGTGTTGGGTGCATACATTTTTTGGATAGTTAGGTCTTCTCATGTAATTAAACCCTTTACCATTATGTAATGTCCTTCTTTGTCTTTTTTTATATTTGGTTTTTTAAGTTTGTTTTGTCTGAAATTATAATAGCAACCCCTGCTTTATCATTTTTGATTTGCTTGGTAAATTTTTTTCCATTCCTTCACTTTCAGGCTATGGATTTCATTGCACGTGAGATCAGTCTCTTGAAGACAGCATACAGGGAGTCTTCCTTCATTATCCAATTTGCCACTCTATGCCTCTTATTATAATTGGGGCATTTAGCCCCTTTACATTTAAGGTTAATATTAATATATGTGGATTTGATCCTGTCATCATGTTTTTAGCTGGTTACTATACAGACTTTATTTTATGGTGGCTTTACAGTGTCAATGGTCTATGTACTAAAGTGTATTTTTGTGGTGGCTAGTAACTGTCTTTCCTTTCCATATTTAACACCCCTTTAAGGACCTCTTGTAAGGTTCTTGCAAGTCTTGCTGGCCTGGTGACAATGAATTTCCTTAGCTTTTGCTTGTCTAAAAAGAAATGTATCTCTCCTTTGCTTATGAAGCTTAGTTTGTCTGGATATGAAATTCTTGGTTGAAATTTCTTACTTTAAGAATGCTGAATATTAGGAGATATACCTAATGTAAATGATGAGTTAATGGGTGCAGCACACCAACATGGCACATGTATACATATGTAACAAGCCTGCACATTGTGCACATGTATCCTAGAACTTAAAGTATTTAAAAAAAAAAAAAAAGAAAGAAAGAATGCTGAATATATGCCCGCAATCTCTCCTGGCTTGTAGGGTTTCTGCTGAAATGATCACTCTTAGTTTGATGGAGTTCCCTTTGTAGATGACTACCCCTTCTCCCTGGCTGCTTTTAGCATTTTTTCTTTCATTTTGACCTTGGAAATCAGATGACTATGTGTCTTAGAGATAGTCTTTTTTTTTTTTTAGACTGAGTTTCACTCTTGTTGCTCAGGCTGGAGTGTGGTGGCGTGATGTCAGCTCACCACAGCCTCTGGCTCCCAGATTCGTGGATTCTCCTGGTTCAGCCTCCCAAGTAGCTGGGATTATAGGCATGCACCACCACACCCAGCTAATTTTGTATTTTTAGTAGAGATGGAGTTTCACCATGTTGGCCAGGCTGGTCTCAAACTCCTGACCTCAGGTGATCTGCCCTCCTCAGCCTCCCAAAGTGCTGGGATTACAGGCATGAACCACCACGCCCGGCCCTGGGATGGTCATCTTGTATAGTATATTGCAAAGGTTCTCTGCATTTTCTGGATTTGAATATTGGCCTCTTTCGTGAGGTTGGGGAAATGTTTGTAGCTGATACTCTTAAATATGTTTTCCAAGTTGCTTGCTTTCTCTCTCTTTCTTTCAGGGATGCCATTGAGTCATAGATTTGGTCTCTTTACAGAATCTCATATTTCTCAGAGGTTTTATTCATCCTTCTTTATTTTTTTTCTTTATGTTTGTCTGACCGAATTATTTCAGAGAATCCATCTTCCATCTCTGAGATGCTTTCTTCAGCTTGCTCAATTCTGCCATTAATACTCGTGATATTATACAGTTCTTGAAATGAGTATTTCATTTCCATCAGTTCAGTTTGGTTCTTCTTAAAAAGGTCATTTTCTCTTTTATCTCCTGTATCATTTTATCATGTTCCTTAAATTCCTTGGATTGCACTTCAACTGTCTTCTGAATGTCAGTGATCTTCATTCCTATTCATACTCTGAGTTCTATGTGTGTCATTTCAGCCATTTCAGCCTGGGTAAGGTCAATTACTGGGAAACTAGTGCAGTCATTTTGAGGTGAGAAGACACTCTGGCTTTTTGAGTTGCCAGAGTTCTTGCACTGGTTCTTTCTCATTTGTGTGGGCTGATGTTCCTTTGCTGTCTTTTTAATTTAATTTTATTTTTTGTTGTTGTTGTTTTTCTTTTTTCTTCTTTGGTGCCCTTGGGGTTTGATTTTGGTATAAGGTGGGGTCAGTCAGCTAGCTTTGTTTCTGGAAGATTTCCAAGGGCCAAGGTTTAGCTCAGCCCTCCTGGTCTGCATGCTCTAACTCTAGGAGGCTGGTACAGGGCCTCTATCTTTCTTCTCTAGTCCCTCTAGGTTAGGTACGTGCTGTACTGAAGGGACCAAGGTATTTCTAGTCTGCTGGCTACAGCCCTCTGATGGGTGGTCCTGGGTAAAGCACTTCATCAGGGTGGTCACAGTTGAGTCTGTGCTCATTCATGTATGCCAGCAGTCTTGGCAGTGTGGCAGAGTGCGTGTGAGTTGGCTGGGGTGGGATACCAGCAGGAAGGGGGCTGCAGCATTCCTGCATACACTCCTGCTGGCAGTGTGGTAGGGGTGGGGCTCTGGTGGGGGCAGGTTTGTTGGTGTCTGTTCTTGCACTTCCACCATCAGCAGCAGCAGTGGTGGTGGCATGGGGAAGCAGAGTTGCCATGGGCACATTAGCAGCAACTGTGGTTGCAACACGGGGTTGTGGGCAGTCAGTGCTATTGGCATTCCTGCGTGTGTTTGTGCTGGCAATGGTAGTGTGGCTGTGTGCCCACATATCAGCAGGGGACATTGTGGCATGCACTCATGCTGGCAGCAGTGGCACAGCACAGTGCATGTGCACGTGCATGCTGATGAGAGAGGGAAAGCAAGGTCTGCCTGAATGCACACACTGTCAAAGTGGCTGGGGGGCAGGAATGGGCAAGCACATGTCAGCAAGGCCATGTCGGGGAGGCTGCAGCGGGAGAAGGGTGTAGGTAGACTGGTGCACATTAGTAGGGGCTGCTCTGCTGGAGATCTCCAAAGACCAGACACAGTCTGACAGTGAAGGAGCTATGATGAGGGGCCCCTGGGAAGCACCCTGGTTGAGCATCCAAGGCTGTGCTGCAAGTGGATATGTGTCAGACTGAGGACCCAGTAGAGTCCAGTTGTCGCGGGGGGTGGGCACTCAGATCAGATTGGGTCTGTCTTTCGTGCAAAACCACCCTTCTCTGTTGAGGTCCAACAGTCACCCCAAGGCTAAAGTCTCCTAGAAGGGCATGGCGAGCCTTGGGGGATGGGCATCCCCAGCCATGCTCCACAACAAATGTTACCATACCCAATCCTCTGGGCTCAGCATAGTCTGGAGTCCTGCCCTTATCACTTTTCTACGCTTCTCTCCCTGCCAGCTCAAGTGTCCTTGGGGGTCATTGGGTTTCCTGCTGCCAGGATTCCAGAGGTACATGGCAAGAGTGGGCCACTCCTCATCTGTTCAACTCACCCTTTCCCCAGGAGTCACTGAAGGCCAGAAATGAGTACCAGTGCTCGGTAGTCTCATGCAGGGTTCCCAACTTCTTCCCGCTTCGGCCCAGCATCTGCTTCTTCCCTCCATCTACTTTCAATGTCTTTCCTCCTAAGATCTGCCTGGAGTGTGCCAGTCTTCCCAATGTCCCAGTCTCTTGGAGGCAGATGTTCCTCTTGGCTACATCTAGTTTGCCATCTTAATGGCTTGTTCAGTAACTTTTAAAAGCTCTCTTTCCCCCGTGCATTTTCTCTGTCAGCTTGATTCTTCTCATGCTTCTTGGTCTGTCTATTGCTTGTTTTGAGCGTTGTCCCTTACTCTGCTGTTGTTGAGTGAAGTGGCCTCTATATGTCTTTTTTGTCTGGATGGTTTGTATTATTGTTCAAGCACACTATTATTTATTGATCTTCTGTGTACTTTTTGCATTCATTATTAAGACTGGTTTATGAAAGTCTCAAACTGCAGTCAATACATGTAAATTTAAATGTTTTTGTTGAAAGCTGACCTGGAAGCCTCCTTGGCTTGAGCAATGCTGTAAGTTGGGTGAAACTAAAGAATCTTTGTGCTAGTCCTTGAAGGGGCTATCACATACTCTGAGATCCACAACCACAATTCTTCGATAGTAAAGACGGCCCTACTCCTTCTGTCACTAGCAGTCTGCACCAAAAGTAAAGGCTGCTGTTTTCATGGTTGCTCCCAATATGGGAATGGGGAATGGTATAAAGGCAATTTAAAATTCCACAGTGCTCTGTTACCACAAAGCAGCAGCTTCTTTCTTCATCATATCTTCCCCTGGTTGTTGTAAGTTTTTGACTAGATTCCTTAGTTCTACAAAAGTGGATTCTGACAGCTATTACCAAATCGTTATCTGATTTTGGGGAGAGAAGTATCCTTAGAATTCTTTATTTCATCATTTTCAGTGATGTCATTCAACCCTCACAATTACTTTTGTACTGAATTTTTCAAGAGGACAGATAGAAAGAAGGAAAAAAGAAAACAAGCAAGCAAGAAAGCTGCAGTTTAATTAAGAGACAAATTTGGGACACAAGTTTTGTATTAACACATAGACTTATTGTCTCATCTTTTCTGGCCACTGGGAATATCAAGCATTTATTGAAATGGAGGTTCCACAAGGTCAAAGCAATCTTTATCCCTGAAGCTCACATGGAAGACAGAAGCCTTCTTTTGTGTATTCTCAGACTGGATTCCTGGTTATAGTTTTAGCTCCCAATCAAAGTAAAGACAGGTCTGCCATTACTATATTTAGGGAGAGTTTACATTTCCAGCATAAACCAGGCCAGAGAACAACATTACTCTTTGTCTCCTGAGATTGTGGATGCCTTTCTTTCTAATCTGCACACTTAATATTTATATATTCCATTAAGAAACCTGGACTAACACAGGGATCTCTTTCTAGTTTCCTTCTTTGCACAGGCTCCAATCCTTCTATTCATCACTGCAGAAGCATTATGATATGACAGGGTTATTATGATATGACAGGCAGAGTAGAACTTCTTTCTTCCCTCAACATTTGATCTATCTCCTTTTCTAAGGCAACCCATTTCAAATACGGAAGTATAAAAGCCAGGCACATGTGTTTGAGTAGTGGAAGTGGTGAATACCAAGCAAAGACCCACACCATACTCCTCCTCAATCTCCATGGGTGAATATTCTGAGAAGACTTGTTGGTTCAGCCCAAATCATCTTCCCACAGTTTGAGTCATTGGCTGTGGCTCAGGGATGTGAGTCCTTTACTGGCTGAGCTAGTGGGAAGAGGAAATGGATGGCTTTCATTGGATGTTACCATCATCCTCCATGGTCCTAGCATTTTTCCTAATTGCAAGTCATGATGACTTATGTATTTTAAATTAAAGAATGTAGACTGGAAATGATTACAGTCAAATAAATATGCATGAAATAAAATAGAAATATTAGAGTCCAGTGAGCTTAAAGAAGACATTATTTCTTGAAATTTTTTATTTAACTACTTATGTGCTGTTTGGGGGTCTTTGGTTATGTATTTATTTGAATCTATTAATTTAAGTCCTGTTGAAAAAATTAATTAATATTGTTTTATTATTATATTGTTTTCCTTGGGTTGACACTTAGAATATTTTATTTATTGCAGTAAAGGTGTTTTTCTTATTTCATCTTTTGTCATTTAGTCACAGCATTAGCACATAATTGCACACTTAGTTCCTATTCTCCCATTCACCCACTCCCAGTGCTCACTTAATGTCTTTTCCTATTCTTCCACTGGTTAACAATCAGAACTATTAATTTTCCCTTTTAATCTATAATATCAAACCTCAATGTTAATCTCTCTTCGCCAGGTTTCATCTATCTCAATCACCTCTGTCATCTCAGTCTTCATTCTGTAGTTCAGTAATGGTGCATTTTAAAACTTAATGTGCTAATCCTTTTATTTTCTTTGTGAATTTGCAAATGGAAAATAGCCAAAACACAATACAACTGTCACAATGGATTCAGTATGTTAAAATGCTATCTCATATAATACAATAATATATGAGATCACTATATTAAAAAATGGGGAAAACACTGGTGCAGCATATTGACAGGTATTAGCACTTTCAACCAGTCAGAAATTAAATGACTCAGCAAAACACTATTTTTTGTTTTTTAGAACTTATCAACAGCTTTTCTCTGATTACAAACATGGCTCTGAAAAGAGTCTTTGGTTTTCCAAAATTTTGTTCCAGAAGTATAAGTCAGTCAAGTAGCACTACTCTGGACGCATTACTTGCAGATGATTTTGAGGCCATTTTTCTCAGTCCCCTTGAGCAGCAATATCCTTTTTCAAATTCTTTTAAATGATTTCTCCAATATTCTAGAATAATGATAAATAATTTCCTGATGAGATGGCTTACTCGTCCTGAATCCTGACTCTAATGATGATAATACTATTCTTTTACTTTCTTTCTTTCTTGAGAAAGGGTCTTGCTCTGTCGTCCAAGCTGGAGTGCAGTGGCACAAACATGGCTCACTGCAGCCTTGACCTCCTGGGTTCAAGTTATCCTTCCACCTCAGTTTCCTGAGAAGCTGGGACCACAAGTGTGCACCATTTTAGTTTTTGTGGAGATGGGTTCTTGTCATATTGCTCAGGCTGGTTTTGAACTCCTGAACTCAAGCAATCCTCCCTTCTCTACCTCCCAAAGTGCTGGTGCTGGGATTACAGGTGTGAGCCACCATTCCCTGCTAATACGATTATTTCCACATGAAACAAACATTTTCTAACTCATTATATTAGCAATGGAATTTGAAGCATCTATTGAAATTATCCCAAGATGTTCTCTTTTATCTTAATGCCATAAAGTGAATCGTGTTTGCATTTTATTCAATACTGAACAATTTCTGTATTTTTTATGGATCCTGGTTTGTCCTTTAATGTTCATCTTTTAGTGAGAAATCAAATTTTATTGCTAATATATTCTGATGGATTGTGTCATCATTTATAAATATGATTTATAGAACATTTTAAACATGCTCTCTTCAGTAGGTTTTATCATCATATTTTATTTTCTTTAAATAAAAAATTGATTTTTTTCAAAGTTGGAACCATTTCATTAGCAGCAGAAATACGCATTCCTTAATGGTCTGACAGAAAACGTACCTGGAAGTTTGAACATTTCCACAAATTCATACATTTTGTCAATATTTTTTGAATGTATTATCATAGATTTTAGAGGGGTATCCCTTTAATTTTGACATAGTTTCTATTATATTAATCTTTTCTTTCTCCCTAAAGAGATTACTTAGAGGTATAATTTAATAATTTTTTCCTGCCAACAGTTTTCATGTTTCAGGTATTTTTCTGGGACCTAAGTATTGTCAAGAAAATAATCGTAAACTTGATAAATGTTTAAAGATTTATGTATGTACACACACACACACACAGTCATGTGCCATAACGATGTTTCAGTCAATGACAGACCACGTGTATGACTGTGGTCTCGTAAGATTATAATGAAGCTGAAAAATTGCTATCACCTCATGACATCGTAGCTGATGGCAAACAGCTTTAATCTACCTGTGGATAAGAATAACATTGAGGAGATCCCAGAGGTGGTTTCTGATGAATTGACTAGTGAGCAGTTGTTGAAACTTGAATAAGGATGCATAAAGAGGCAAGAAATTACGGGAGAAGAAAAAGAAGAACTCCCAAGAAAATTTACAGTAAAGGGTTTAGAAAAAGATTTTACAGACCTCAGTGAGCTTCATAGAAAGTTTGAAAACATGGCCCCCAACACCAAAAGGTTTTCATTAATGAAGAAGAGTGTGCATGGTGCATTATCTGTCTACAAGCAAATCCATGATGACAAAAAGAAACAAACCAAGCAAACAACTTTGGACATATTCCTGAAAAGAGTCATATCTCCTCAAGAGCCTCAGGCTGATCCCTCAGGAGCTATTCCGGAAGAAGGCATTGTTATCATAGAAGACAGCTCCATCCATGTTATTGTCCCTGAAGACCTTCCAGTGGCACAAAATGTGGAGGCGAAAGACAATGATATTGATGACCCTGACCCTGTGTAGGCCTAGACTAATGTGTGAATTTGTGTCTTCATTTTTATCAAAAAAGTTTAAAAATTAAAAAATAATTAAAACTAGAAAAATGCTTATAAAATCAGGATAAAAAGTGAGAAAATATTTTTACAACTGTACAATGTGTTTGTGTTCAAGGTAAGTGTTATTATAAAAGTCAAAAAGTTTAAAATTTGTAAAGTAAAAAAGTTACAGTAAGCTAAGTTTTTATTGAAGAAAGACGTTTTAAAATAAATTCAGTGTAGCCTAAGTGTACAGTGTTTATAAAGTTTATGGTAGTGTACAGTAATGTCCTAAGCCTTCACGTTCACTTACTGCGCACTCATTGACTCACCCAGAGAAACTTTCAGGACTGTAAGCTCCATTCACGGTAAGTGCCCTGTACAAGTGTACCATTTTCTATCTTTTATACTGTATTTTGCTGTACCTTTTCTAGGTTTAGATACGTTTAGATACACAAATACTTACCACTGTGCTACAACTGCCTACAATATTATGCACTCACTGACTCACTCAGAGTGACTTCCCATCCTGCAAGCTCCATTATGCTAACTGTCTCACACAAGTGTACCATGTTGTAATCTTTTATCCTGTTCCTGTATCTTTTGTGGGTTTAGATATATTTAAATAACTACCTATTATTTTATTACAATTGCCTACAGTATTCAGTACAGTAACATGCTGTGTAGGTTTGTAGCTTAGAAACAATAGGTTATATCATATAGCCTAAGTGTGTAGTAGGCTATACCATCTAGGTTTGTGTAACTACACTCTATGATGTTGGCACAACAAAGGCACCTAACAATGCATTTCTCAGAATATCCCCCTTCATTGAGCAATGTATGACTGTATGTATACACATATATATAGTGTATATATACACACACATATATATTGTATATATATACACACACACATATAGTGTGTATATATATACACATACATATATGTTATATATACACATATATGTTTTGTGTGTATGGAGTAGATAGATATAGACATAGATATAGATATAAATATAGATATATATCTCCATTTTTGTTTGTGTTGTCTGTTTTGAGACTGGATTTTGCCATTTCTCCTTTTACCAATCCGGTGAGGTTTTTGGTGAGAACCAGAGGCAGTGGTTGGTCAGCCAGGTCCTTTGCTTTCCTGAAGCACTACATTTCCCCAAGTCAGAGTATTCCTCCTTAAGTCAAGGTGGCTCGGGACCTAGACAACTGTGGATGGGGGTTGGAGGACAAATGGCCCAAATGCAGCCAGCATAATTCCTCTGGCATTATGGACATGAGTTATACAGAGGTAAGGATCTTTCAAGGGACTGAAGCTGACATCTCTACAATGTTGCTGCTGTAGGAGTATCATTGCAATGTGCTTTTAGTGAAGGTCCCAGGAAACTTCTAAACTTCTTGCCTTCTAATTGGCTTATCCCAAGTAGGATGAATATTCAATCACATCTAAAGTGGTGTGGTTTATTGGCAGGCTTTCCCACACTGTATTTTGTCTGATCAAATATTGAGTTTACCCAACACTTCATTTAAATACAGACCCTATAAATGGGCCCCACCTTGTCATTGGTGGCCATTCTCATTTTTCAAAGATACTAGAAAGGTACTTCTATCATGCCTGAACCTTCTACTAACTTTCCTATATTTAGTGAGAACTTAAAAAAAAAAAAAAAAAAAAAAAAAAAAAAAAAAAAAAAAGCCGCCTCTAAAACTCAGTAGGGAAAAAAGAAGTGAAACAGATATCTGGGACCACTGATAGAGTTACTCCACCAATGCTCACAACGTTCTGAAGCGGGTTCTTGCTGACCTGGGCATTTCATCAAGAGCCCATAAACATCTTGGATTATTTACTTGATGACATCCATGAGTGCATCCCAAACAAGGCCTGTTAGCTGGTCTGTTACAAAAGGTGCTCAGGCATCATCTCCAGAGAGGTTCAAACTGTTTTTCACCTGCTGCTTCCCATAAAGGTGGCTGTTCACACTGGTTCTGAGGGCATGAAGGCCATCATCAAGTACATCAGTCACAAATGAGCTGCCATCAGAAAGATTTGAGTAGCAAAATCCAAAGGCTTTTTTCCTTAGTCGTATATGAACTATAGCCCAGTTTTTTCCTTTTCTTTTCCTTTCTTTTCTTTTCTTTTTTTTTTTAAGGCTACTCTTTGTTGAATACTTTCTATATGCCAGCCCTGTGTAAGAGTTCATATGTATGAAAATCATTAGGAGGTTAGCAGTAGCTCAGTAAAGTTTGTTCTATTTTAATTTTTGGACTTGTGGCATTCTGTCGATTTTAAGACGTCATTCCTATAATCAGCTAAATATTACAATTTTGTGTTTAATATATCTGTAGTTAAATTTGTTCAAGGGAAAATAGTGGACTATGTTCAAAATGTTCCATAAAACTACTTCACTAAAAGGATAGTTCTGGTAGTTATTTTTCTAGGAAAGCCTTCCGGGAGTTCTGTAAGGTCATAACTATTTTTGTAACATTATTCTTTCAAATTCTCATTCTCCCACAAGTGTACAGTGGAATTTTTCAGTGGTACTTTATGTATGAGATGTCAATAGATTCTGTTCAAAACTAAATATAAAATTACAGTGGACCTCTATTTGGCCAGATAGTAAAATATATATATATAGAGAGAGAGAGAGACAGGGTTTCATTCTGCTGCCCAGGCTGAAGTGCTGTGTCGTGATCACAGCTCACTGCAACCATGACCTCTTGAACTCAAGCGATCGTCGCATGTCAGTCTCCAGAGTAGCTAGGACCACAGATGAAAAATATTTTTAAATATGTAAAACAATGTTAATCTGTTAACTACTTTATTTTAGGAAATTACATTTTTCATATGAACTTGCATTTTATGCTATCATGTAATTAGTTTTGCCACATTTAACAATAAAAATGCAGAACACCCAGTGAAATTGGAACTTCAGATAAACAATGAATAAGTTTTTATATTACCAAGATGCATACAATAATAGGGACATGATTATACTAAAAGTTATTCATTGATTATTAGAAATCAAATTTAACTTGATGTATTTCATTTGGCAACTCTAGAATGATGATCTCCAGCAATTTCCAGAGGATGGATTTTCAGCAAATTGAGCCTGGATGACACCAAAGTGACTGTTCTTTCAATGAGCCATGGTTATGTACTCTCCAGCAAGGTCTGGATCTTAGCCTTGGGAGATGGACTCTTTTTTGGGTGTATATTATCGAATGTCATGCCATTTATTCATTCAATAAGCATTTAATATACTCATGTTAAGGGCCAGAACCTGCTAGTATGTATCTCTATGATCACTGGACATGTCTGTCCTGACTTCCAGACACTGTTGTCTTTGTGAATACCCTCTCACGTATACATGACCAGACAAGAATATCTGATCAATCTAATTTATTCCAACCAGTACATGAGACTTATTTTTCAACTTCTTAAAGCAGTGCCATGTAGAAAAATGGGAGAACGCAGAATGTGGAAGCAGTCAGAAGTGAGTTTGAATTCCTGCTTAGACATTCCCCAAGTTGTGTGTACTTGGAAAATACAAGTAACCTTTCTGATACCTATATCACAGGATTGTTATGTAGATTCCATGAAGATAACGCTGCAGTGATCCCAACTCCCTGTGACTCAGTCTTCCCCTCCATTCTACTTCTTCTCCCCAAACTTAATGACTTTAAATGAGTATTTTCAAATTCTTGTGCAAGTAATATAAGGGATAAGGCAGAGAAATGTAAGGATGTATTCCTTTCCTAGAGCTCCCATAACAAAGTACCACAAACCAGGTAGCTTAAACATCAGAAGTGTATTGTCTTATAGTTCTGAAGACTAGAAGTCCAAAATCAAGGTGACACACAGTTGTTTTTTCTGAGGGTGTTGAGGGAAGGATCTGCCCCAAGCCATTTTGTATGGCTTATAGATGACCTTCTTCTCTCTGTGTCTCTTCACACAGTCTTTTCTCTGTGTGCAAATTTCCTCGTTTTATAAAGATATTAGTGATATTGGATTAGACTTCACCCTAATGACCTCATTTTAACTTTATTACCTCTATAAAAACCCTATCTTCAAATAAGGTCACATTCTAAGATACTGGGGGCTAGGGCTCCAACACAACTTTTTAAAAAATTTTAGAGACAGGATCTCACTCTGTCACCCAAGCTGAAGTGCCATAACACTATCACAACTCACTGAAACCTTGATCTCCCAGGCTCAGGCAATCCTCTTGCCTCAGCCTCCCACGCAGCTAGGAGTACAGGTGTGTACCACCATGCACAGTTATTTATTTTATTTTTTTGTAGAGATATGGTCTTGCTTTGTTGCCCAGGTTTGTCTTGAACACCTGGCCTCATGTGATCTTCCAGTCTCAGCCTCTCAAAGTGCTGGTGTTACCGGTGGAGAGTGTCCAGGTTATTGGCATCTTGAACAAACAATTGGACAAAACGCCCAAACAAAGCAAGGGAGGAATGAAGGAATTTATTGAAAATGAAAGTACACTCAACAGTGTGGGAGTAGGCCTTGCCATAGGGGCTCAAAGGCCCCGTTCCAGAATTTTTTGGGAGTTTAAATACCCTCTAGATAATTCCATTAGTTACTTGGGGTACGCCCTGTGTAAATGAAGAGGATGAAGTACAGCTACAAAGTCATTTCCTCAGCGTATGCCCTATGGAGAAGATATTTCCCGTCATAGCTGAAGTGTGAATTAGCCTTATGTTTCCTGCCTCCAGACTCCATTTCCTGCTTCACTGGGATCACAGGCATGAGTCACTCCACCCAGTCCCCAACATATCTCTTTTGAGGGGACAAAACAACCCATATCAAGAGGTGAGTATCAGACCTTAGATTATAAAGTGTGAATAGGTAAAATAACCTGATGACCTAAGCTCTCTCCATAATCTTTACATATGAGGAAAACAAAGCTCATTAGTGGGAGGTGAGGAACATAGATCTGGGTCTCTGGAACTGTAAATGAGTATTCTGGTGATACCATGCCATAGAACAGTAGGACAAAATGTCTTTTCTGTCTCTTAGACTTGTAATTGATAGTTAAGGAATAAGGAGTTAAAACAAGAACAGGGAATTTGGGAGCAATCTTGGTGCCAATCCCAGGTTTCCCACTGTAGGATCTTAGGACAACATATAGGAGCTTAGAAAACAGGCTTCATAGCTCTGACTCACAGAGAATGGAAATGATATTTCCACATCCCAGAGAACTCTAATAACATATCTGAGGGAACCTAGATGAGGCACACACTCAGAATTCCCAGATTCCTGACAAGGCAGATAACTGGTAAACAGCCCTTGATTTGGAGGCATACATCTATGAGTTTTATAAAGAGTCTTAATAATAATATTGGCCAGGGCAAGATAGTCTACTCCTTTAATCCCAGCACTTTGGGAGACCGAGGCGGGTGGATCACCTGAGGTCAGGAATTTGAGACCAGCCTGGCCAACATGGTGAAACACTGTCTCTGCTAAAAATACAAAAATTAGCCAGGCGTGGTGGTGGGCACCTGTAATCCCAGCTACTTGGGAGGCTGAGGCAGGGAGAACTGCTTGAACCTGGGAGTCAGAGGTTACAGTGAGCCGAGATTGTGTCACCACACTCTAGCCTGGGTAACAGAGCGAGACTCTGTCTCAAATAATAATGATAATAATAATAATAATAATGATAATTTTGTTCAAGTTTTAAGTTATTTCTAATTTATTTTTTATTTTTATGTTTTCCCAGGTATAAGTTAATTTTTAATTGAAACTTTTAAACAGTAATATCAGTATCAATTCATAGTCATTCTTCTCTAGTGAGCCTCCAATCTCTCAATTACAAGATTATTTTGTTGCTTATACATATGGTATCATATATAAGAATCCATTGCCAAATCCAAGGTTATTAAGATTTACCTCTATGTTTTTATAAGATATTTATAGTTTTATCTCTTATATTTAGGTTATTGATCCATTTTGAGTTGATTTTTGTATTTGGTGTGAGGTAAGAGTCCAACTTTTTTATTTTGCTTATAGATATCCAGTAGTTCTAAAACCATTTTTTGAAAAGAATACTCCTTCAATAGTCCTGCTAACTTTATGGATAATCCACTGACTATAGATGTATGAATTTATTTCTGGAATGTGTTTAATTCCATTGGTCTGTATATCTATTTTTATGCCAATACCACATTGCTTTGATTACTGTAGCTTTGTAGTAAGTTTTGAAATTGGGAAGTGTGAATCCTCTGACTTTATATTTTTAAAATTATTTTTGCTATTTGGTGCCCCTAGAAATACCATACAAATTTGAAGATTGACTGTTCCATTTCTCCAAAAATGGTAATTGGAATTTTTATAGAGATTGCATTAAATCTGTACATTGCTTTGGTGGTATTTCTATCTTAACAATATGAAGTTCCTAATCCATGAACCCAGGATGCCTTTCCATTTATTTAGGGCTTCCTTAATTTCATTCAGCAATGTTTTGTATTTTTTTCAGTGTGCAAATCTTATACCTCTTTGGTTACATTTATTCCTAAGTATTTTATTCCTTTGGATGCTATTGTTTTCTCACTAAGTTTTAGAAATGATATGTTGCTGATATATAGAAATACAACTGATTTGTATGTGTTGATCTTGTACCTTGCAAATTTGCCTAATTTGTTTATTAGCTTCAGTAGACTTTTTTGTGGATTCCTTGCAATTTTCTACATATAGGATGACGCTATCTGTGTCTAATATCACTTACTCCTTTATAATTTGGATGCATTTTATTTTTTTTCTAGTGTAATTGTTATAGTGAGAACTTCCACTATAACATAGAACAGCAGTAGTGAAAGCAGTCACCTCTATCTTGTTCCTATCTTATGCGGAAAGTTCAGTCTCTCACCAATGAGTGGGAGATTAGCTGCGTTATGAACTCTAAATGTCTTTGTAAATAATGTGGGGGAAGTATGAACTCTCCCACATTGTTTGTGGAAATGTGAATTGATATACATATTTTAATATTATTTATTGACAAAAAGTCTTGAAATCTAAATAATGCTTTGCCTGAAAAAAGAACAACTTTTAAGAATTTACCCTCAAAAAAATGTGCAAGTAAATGCAAATAATATATTCATGATTATGTCCACAGTGCCATAATATGCTTTCTTTTTTATGTGTTTATATGGTGAGATTATTAGCTTTTTTCCATTTTTGCTATTATAAAAATGGCTTTTCATTGCTCTTAGAGGTGACCCTTTAAATACTGAATGAAAAATAACCCATAATAATAGTTTCTTCTTCCACAGAAGCCAGTTTCATTTCACAAAGGCTCAGGGAATCCATGCCTCCAAAGTACTGGAATTCAGCCTACTTGAAGGTTGAGGCTGATAACAGAGATCTTAGCAGCGGAGACAACATTCAGGCAGGCAGGTTCTCTTTCCTACCTGGGAGGGAAAAAAAAAAAAAACCAAAAAAAAAAAAACCAAAAAAACCCTCTTGGGTTGCCCCTTTCAGCAAGTTCTTTCTAATGCATCATTTAAATTAAGCAATGGGTGTGGTGGCTTATCCCTGGACAGGAAGTCAAGTGTTGAGTTCAAGTCTTTCTGAGGTTCCTGACTTATTGCATAACACTTGCATCACTTTCCTCATCTGTGTGAAAAATAAATCTAGAATGACTTCATAAGTGGTATAGCAAAATATAGATGCAAACTGCAGATATACGTAACAATTATTCTGTTCACTTGATTCAAATCAGAAAACCCTCTGTCCTTGGTGCCTTTGAGTACCTACTCTCATGATAAAAGCCAGTCTACTGCATTTTTTTTCTAAAAGAACTTGCATGACAGAGTTGGAGGCGTCCTCAACCCTGTGGAGCCTATTAAAATCTGATTCCTAGGCCCCATCACAAACCCATTTGTATTCTCTGAGGGTTGTTCACAGGAATATGTATCCCACCAAGGATCCCAGATGATTCTGACATGGCAAGACTTCATATTTGGGAACCATTCATCTAAGCCATGGTCCTCACATGCTAGGGTTTCTAGAGTCTTCAGGGGAACCTAGAAAAGGGCAGAGAGCAGTGAGTATTCATGGAAGACAAGTTTTTATTGAAGAATAACATTCCATTGTATAAACATATCATAGTTTAGCCATTCATGAGTTAATGGACATTTGAGTTCTTTCCAATTTGGGGAAATTATAAATAAAGCCATTATAGACTTTCATGTATAAGTGTTTGGTTTGTGTGCAAACGTTTGTATTTCCCTTGAATCACCCTGCTCAGAGGCAAGCTACCACACACACTGCTTAATTTAAGAAATGCATTAGGAAGAACTTGCTGAAAGAGGCAAGCCAGCAGTGTTATTTATTCTCCCAGGCAAAGTTTAAGTACTGAAGGTAACTCTAGATTTAGTATTTTGAGGAACTGACAAAATATTTTTCAAAATGACTGTACTATTTTACATTTCCAGTAGCAATAAATGAGGGTTTCAATTCATCCATATCCTTGTTTATACTTGTTATTGTCTACATTTTTTATTACAGCCATTCCAGTAGATAGGAAGTGATTATCTGATTGTGATTTTTATTTGAATTTACTTGATGACTAATGATGAGCATCTTTTTATATGCTCAGGAGTCATTTGTACATGTTTTTGGAGCAGACCCTTTGTCCAATTTAAAAATGGGTTTTTTGTCTTTCTATTGTTGAATTATGGGTCTTTATACATCGTAGTTGCTTATCCCTTATCAGATATATGATGTGCAAAATTTTCTCCTATTCTGTAGGTTATCTTTTTATTTACTTGATAGTATCCTATGCAGCAAAAAAATATTTTAATTTCAATGTTCATTTTAACTATTTTTCTTTTGTTTTTGTGCTTTAAGTATCATAACTAAGAAAGTATCGCCTAACTCAAGCTAATGAATGTTTGCCCTTATATTTTCTTCTAAGTTTTATAGTTGTAGCTCTTACATTTAGGTCTATCATTTATTTTGAGTTGATTTTTGCATATGATGTGTGGTAGGGATTCAACTTCATTCTTTTTCTTTTTTTCTTTTGAATTCTATTTTATAAAACGAAGAGATTTTAAGAACTTAAGAAGATAACGCTTTCTGGTTTGAGGGCTGCCTCACAATGTCTACGCTTACCATTTAAGGTTTTACTTCTGGGAGCAGAAGTAGTGGGTTTTGCTGTGTAATCATTTCCTGTTTTATTGAGGGCTTAACATGGAACCTGGAGGTTTGCCTACCATGAAGTTGATGTTGAATACATGTAAGTGTAAACAAAAATGAGGACACGCTACCAAAGGAAGGTTTTGTGATTTAGACCATCAGACGGTCCGTCTGTCAGTCCATCCCTCCGTACAGCCATCCACCCACTTACTCACCCTCGTACCCATTCATATATTTATTTATCTGTGTACTCACCTACCCATTCATCGACCCATCTACCTATCTATCCTCCATCCATCCATCCATCCATCCATCCATCCATCCATCCATCCATTCTTTATCCATCCTCCACCCATCTACCCACTCATCCATTCATGTATCCACTCATTTATCCACTCAACCACTCAGTCTTTCATTTATGTATCTGTCTATTCGTCAGTCCATCCATCTGCCCATCTATCCATCAATCCATCTATCCACCCACCCACCTACTCACTCACCCACCTACCCTATCACCCATCCACACATCTATTCATCCATGCACTCACCTACCCATTCATCCACCCTTTCATCTACCCATCCACCTATCTATCCTCCATCCATCCATCCATCCATTCATCCATTCATTCTCCATCCATCCTCCACCCATCTACCCACTCACCCATTTATATATCCACTCATTCACCCCAACCCACCCACTCTTTCATTCATCCATCTATTCATTCGTTAGTCTATCCATCTAACCGTCCATCCATCCATCCATCCTCCATCCATCCTCCACCCATCTACCCACTCACCCATTTATATATCCACTCATTCATCCACTAACCCACCCACTCTTTTATTCATCCATCCGTCCATCCATTTGTCAGGCCATCCATCCATCCATCCATCCATCCATCCATCCATCCATCCATTAATGCTGTCAAGTGAATATTCCAGCATGTGTTTAGCATGTGGACATCCAGTTGTCCAAGCACCATTTGTTGAAAAAAACTATTATTTTCCATTTAACAGCCTACACAGCTTTATTGAAAATTAATTGACCACAAATGTAAGTACATATTGATCTATATGTCTATCCTTCTACTAGTACAACAAATCCTTTATTACTGTAACTTTGTAGTAAGCTTCAAAATCAGGAAGTGTGAATCCTTCAACTTCGTTTTTCGTTTGTTTGTTTGTTTGTTTTGTTTTTCCAATACTGCTTTGGCTATTCTGGGTCCCTTTGTATTTCCATGTGAATTTTAGGACTACCTTGTCAGTTCTTACAAAAGAATCAGCTGTGATGTTGATCAAGATTGCAATAAATCTGTAGATCACTTTGAGTAGTATTGTCATCTTAATAATATTACATCTTCCAATCCATTAACATGGAAAAATTTTCAATTGCTATTGAAAGAAAAATCAAATTATTTTTCCCAGCCACTTTTATATGTGCTATGTGCCATAGATTATTCTAAGAACTTTATATACAGAATCTAATGTATTCTCACAAACTCCTATGAAGTAGAATTATTAATATTCCCATTTTGCAGATGAAGAATCTGGCAAAAGAGATTCAACAACTTGCCTGACATCATACAGCTCCTGGTAGAGCCAGGATTTGAATTGAGGCAGTTTGATTCAAGACTACATATTCTTAACTAGTACACACTACTGCTAATTACCAGATTTAAGGACTGTTTCATGAAAGCCATGTTTCTTTAGAGATAAAAAGTGAGACCATCCTACAAAGGTGGCAAATATAAGAGACAGAAAAAGAGAACCCTGATTTTATCTATTTCTGAAGGCTAGGAGGATCTTTGTTCTTCCAAGGTATTACCAGTGAAGTGTCTGGTCCAGAAACGTAAATCACTCTAAGTATTTTAGGCAGAGAGGGATTTAATGCAGATAATTGGTTACAGGGGTGTTACAAAGGTGTTAAAGGGGAAAAGTGGATGTTTCCCAGAGATAGAGGAGTTGTTACCACTCTTTGCCGCTAGGATCTGGAAGTGCTCACCACTGCTGGCAAGCGAAAACTTCCTCCACTAAGTTCCCTACAGTTCCAACTACTAACACTGATTGATGTCATTGCTGCCAATGCTCCTCGAGAGGTCTAAACTGCTGTACCATCCCCTGAGCACACATTCCTATTATATATATATCCCATGGCCTTATTTTTCTGTAGTTGTTTTCATCATAGCATATCTCATTTTTTTACATTGTATACTTTCTTTATATTTACTATCTTTATTTTCTGTTGTCTATTCCCCATCTCCATCTACAATAACATAGATTCCATAAGGACAGGCACTTTATCTGTATTATTCGCTGCTATATCTTCCATGCCTGCAGGAGTCCCTGATGCAATGCAAGCTGATAATAAATAATTTTGAATAACTAAAAAAAGATTTAATAAAATAGACTTCTGCATTCTACGGACTCTGTTAACGCAACTTGCTTGTAACAAGTTAATACGTGATGTGTACTCTTTATCTAGAATATTGAAGCCAACTGAACAAATGAACCTTTCCATAAAGCCTCCTTCATACTCCTGTCAAAGACTGACAAATGAATTCATTGGATAAATTAATTAAGACAGCTGCTTGTAGGAGACAGAAACCAGCCTGAGCTGGTGTGTTCAGAGTGTACACTCTCCACTGCCCCAGATTAAGGGGCTTGACTGTGTGCAATTGAATATTCAAGGTTTAGGGCTCCATTTCACCACCTTTCCAAATGTCTACGTGTCCCCTTTGGTCTTAGAATTGTCTTGAGGATGCTCCAAAAAGCACCCATTTTTGGCAACAAGATGGACAGGAGCAAGGCCAGTTGGATGGAAAGGCTATGTGATGCTCATGGTGCATCCCTGTGAAGACTGGTAGGGCCTATGTTGCCAACAATGGGAGTTTCCACTTAGGTGAAAACTGGAAAATCGATGGTAAGAATTCTGATCCAACACTATTAGTGGCAAGTAAGCTTATTGAATGAATTTGATTTTATAGGTCAGAAGTAGAAAGCTGCTTTATTCTTTTTCCCACTGATCTTTTAAATCTACTTGAAGGAATTATTTTCTCCCATCTCTTAGGATATCTTGGGAAGATCTCACAGCTTTGGAGATTTCTTTCACATGTGAGATCTGTTCAGTTTCTGTCACTGAAAGGTTACATCATGTAATATCAAAACTTGAATCTTTACTTAGTTCAAAATTTTTCTCTTTTATTCCCTGTGTCTGACTGAAATTTTGTGCCCTTTGATGAAGGTCTCCCCTTTCCTTAGCTCTGGTTTGCCTCAGGTGAGGAAGCCCATAGTCATCTTCACTCTTTTCTTTCCCCACCCTTTACCCTGCACATTAAATACTCCTTCCAGCACCTACAGGAATATAGAGGAGAAAGGAAGAAAAAAAGTTGAGATGACTTGGCGACACGTATAGTTGCCATCTGAAATCAGGACCCTCAACACAGTAGATAAAAAATTGGCAACTCCTTCCCTCATAGGGTGCTTAAGCAGGTTCCTTCATGATCCCTTACTGGTAACATCTGACTATGGACAATGCCCCCTTTAGCTATTACTTTTGAGATCCCCCTCAGGTTCCACACTTCTAATGGTCTTACTTTCTGATGGGATCTTAATACTTTCTGGGCACTCTTGTATGGGGTCCATTGTAATGTTAACGCAGAATAGCCCCCTTCTGTTGGAATGACACTTGTTACACAGGAATACTCACACATTTCTCATACTTTCAGTGAAAGTACAGTTTGCTTTAAACACAGCCATATTATAATTTTGCCACCAGGCCAGAGCTCCTCTAGTTACAGCTTATTCTCTCAGTCTTCCACAAGTGGGACTCAAATACTGATTTCTTTTAGCACTCAAACTACAGAGATACAGGTAAAGTTTTTCAAGTGGTTCTCATGAAATCCTCCTTGGAGTGAAGAGTAGATGGCCAAAGCACTGATAACTCAATAAGTTTACTTGCCACAAAGTTAGTGTGAAATATACGTCACATATGTGGTCTTTATCAAGACTTTTAAATTATCTAGGCTTTGTGGTTGGCTTACTGTAAGATATTCTTATTTATTTGTGTGCCAGAGAGTCATTTAGGATATCAATTGATTTGTAATTAGGACAACACTGAAAACACTCCCCCACTGGCCCTCAATACAAGTCCTTTCTCAGTTTGTTCACATCCTTAAGGTGCATGTAGAGCTAAAAATGCCAGAGAACAAATATTGCTACCTCTTTTTGTTTAGGTATTTATAGTGTAGCCATATTGATTATACAGTATACGGATCATCAGTGTTAAATGCAATAAGTATTCCATGCTATGACTATATACAAATTATTTATCCATTCCCCTACTGAGGACATTTAATAGTTTCCAAATTTTTGATAAAACAAACATTTCTGCAGTTAATAGCCATGTAAATATGTGCTTGTGCACATGTGTGATTTTATTCTGCAATATATAGCTAGAACAAGAATTCCTAGTTGTGGCAGACACACCCTAGGTGACCCACCCCAATGACTAACCCCTATGTATATTGCCTTCACTTGGATTTGGGTTAAACTTGTGACTTATTTCCAGCCAACTGAATATGGCAAAGGCAATGAGATAGTCACTCCTATTATTATATTTCATTAGATAAGACTTAGTCTCAATAAACTGGAGTGATTCCACTTCTGGCCTTGAAGAAGTAAGCTGCTGTGCTATGGAAGGGACTGTGAGAGGGCCAGGAACCATAGATGGCCTCCAGGAGCTTAGAGAAGTCCATGGCTGACAGCAGACAAGAAAAGGGGGATTCAGTTCTATACCACAAGAAACTGAATTCTGCCAACAACATGAACTTAAAAGAGAACTTCTATCTCTAGAAAAAAATGCAGTTTGAGCCAGGCACGGTGGCTCACGCCTGTAATCCCAGCACTTTGGGAGGCTGAGGCAGGTGGATTACGAGGTCAGGAAATCAAGACAATCCTGGCCAACATGGTGAAATCCCGTCTCTACTAAAAATACAAAAAATTACCTGGGCGTGGTGGCAGACGTCTGTAGTCCCAGCTACTCAGGAGGCTGAGGCAGGAGTATGGCATGAACCCGGGAGGTGGAGCTTGCAGTGAGCTGAGATTGTGCCACTGCACTCCAGCCTGGAGGACAGAGCAAGACTCCATCTCAAAAAAAAAAAAAAAAAAAAAAAAAAAGGTGAAACTAGTACTATTTTATAAAATACTTAAGATAAACTAAACTGCAATGATTATATTTTTTGAAACAGAAGTTAGTGTGAAATATTAGACACATATATGGTATTTATCAAGACTTTTAAATTATCTAGTCTTTGTGGTTGGCTTACTGTAAGATATTCTTATTTATTCATGTGCCAGAGAGCCTTTTAGTGTTTCAATTAGATTGCAATTCGGACAAAAGCTAGAAACCATCAGAACATGAATAGTGACAATTGGGATGCTGTTTCCTTTTCAATAATGTTTGAATTTAGATAGGCTCACCACTAAAGAACTTACTCATGTAACCAAATACAACCTGTTCCCAAAAACCTATGGAAATAAAAAAAAAAAATAAGTAAAATCTAGTTAACTTAGAAAATTCAGGAAGTAAAAGTATATAATTGCCCAAAGATAGGCACTATTAACATTCTGGCATATCTTAAAGTTGTATTCTAATTTGTTTACACTACACAATTAGGATCATGCCATAGAAACAATGCAGGAGGAAGAGCCAAGGTGGACAACTAGTTGCATCCAGGAAGAGCTTATCCCACCAAGAGATCAGACCATCAAGTAGACTGGAATACTCTGAACAGATCTTTGAAAAGAAGGCATTGAGAATGGACCCAGAAATGAAGCCAATTGACTAAACACAACTTATTCCACAGTCAACCGCCTAAGGGCACCAAATAATATAAAAGCAAACAGTCTATCCAAAAGGTAGCAACTTCAAAGATCAAAGGAACATTAGCCCACAAAGATGAGAAAGAACTAGAGCAAGAACTCTGGCAACTCTAAAAGCCAGAGTGCCTTCCTACCTTCAAATGACCACACTAGATTTCTAAGAATGGTTCTCAACCAGACCGAAATGGCTAAAATGACAGATAGAATTCAGAATCTTGGTGGCAAGGAAGCTCATCAACAAAGAGGAGAAGGTTAAAACCCAATCCAAGGAACACAGTACAATGGTCCAAGAATTGAAAGATAGTGTGGCCATTTTAACAAAGAGCCAAGCTGAACTTCTGGAAATGAAAACTTCAACGCAGAAATTTTGGAATGCAATAGGAAACATTACTAACAAAATAGATGAAACCAAGAAAAGAGTGTTAGATCTTGAAGACAAATTCTTCAACTCACTCAGATAAAAATAAAGAAAAATTTTAAAAATGAACAAAACCTTTTGGAAATATGGGATTATATATGGAGACCAAACCTGTGACTCATTGGAGTCCCTGAAAGAGAGGGAGCGAGAGCAAACAACATGGAAAACATATTTGAGAATATCATCCAAAAAAATTTCCCCAGCCTTGCAAGACAGGTTGATATACAAATTCAGGGAATTCAGAGAATCCTTGGGAGATACTATACAAGACAAACAACCCCAAGACACATAGTCACTAGATTTTCCAAAGTCAACACAAAAGAAAAAATATCAAAGGCGGTCAGAGAAAAGGGGCACGTCACATACAAAGGGAACCCCATTGGGCAAACAGTCAATCTTTAGCAGAAACTTTACAAGCCAGAAAAGATTGCAGCCCTACATTCAGCATTATTAAAGAAAAGAAAGTCCAACTAATAGTTTTATATCCAGCCAAACTAAGCTTCATAAGTAAAGGAGAAATAAAACCCAGCTCGGACAAGAAAACACTAAGGGAATTAATTACCACCAGACTTGCCTTACAAGAGGTCTTTAATGCACCATGAACATTAAAACAAAAGACCATTACAGGTCATCACAAAAACTCACTTAAGTACATAGGCCATTGACACTATAAAGGAACTATACAATCAAGTCTCATAACAACCAGTTAACAACACGATGACATAATCAAATCCAAAAATGTGATTATTAATGCGAAAATAAATGGTTAAATGTCCCACTTAAATGATAAAGAGTGGCAAGTTGGATAAAGAAACAAGACCCAACTATATGCTGTCTCTAAGAGACCCATCATATATGCAATGACACCTATAGGTTCAAAGTAAAGGGATGGAGAAAGATCTACCAAGAAAACAGAAAACAAAAAAGAGGAGGGATTGCTATTCTTATTTCAGACAAAGAGGACTTTAAACAACCATTGATCAAAAAGGACAAAGACATTGCATAAATGATAAAGCATTCAATTCAGTAAGAGGACTTAACTATCCTAAATATATATGCACCCAACACTAGAGCACCTAGATTCATAAAGTAAGTTCTTAGAGACCTAGGAGGAGACTTAAATAACCACACAATAATAGTGGGAGACTTCAAGACCTCACTGAGAGTGTTAGATTATTGAAGCAGAAAACTAACAAATATATTCAGGACCTCAACTTGACACTTGACCAAATGGACCTAAAAGACATTTACAGAACATCCCATCCAGCAATAATAGAATATACATTCTGCTTATCTACACAAATGGCCACACACTCTTCCATAGACCAATTCTCAATGAATTTTAAAAAAATCAAAATCACACCAACTACACTGTTGAACCACAATGCAATACAAATAGAAATAAATCCCAAGAAGATCTCTCAAAATTATCCAGTTATATGGAAATGAAACAACCTGCTCCTGAATGGCTTTTGGGTAAAGAATGACATTATGACAGAAATAAAAAATTCTTTGAATCTAATGAAAACAAAGATTCAACATACCAGAATCTCTGGGACACAACTAAAGCCATATTAAGAGGAAGTTTAGTACTAAAAATCAGAGCTGAACTGAATGAAATTGAGACGAGAAAATCCATACAAAAGATCAGCAAAACCAAAAGTAGGTTTTATGAAAAAAATAAGATTAATAGGCCGCCAGATTATTAAAGAAAAAAGAGAGAAGATCCAAATAAACACAATCAGAAATGATATAGATGACACTACCTATGACCCCACAGATATCCACAAACAAAAAAAAACAAAAAACAAAAACCTCAGAAACTATTAACAACACCTCTATGCACACAAGCTAGAAACATAAGAAATGAATAAATTCCTGGAAACTACAACCTGACAAGACTGAACCAGGAACAAATTGAAATCCTGAACAGATGAATAATGAGTTCTGAAATTGAATCAGTAATAAAAACCTACTAGCCAAAAAAAGCCCTGGACCAGACAGATTCACAGTCAGATTCTACCAGAAATATAGTGAAGAGCTTGTGCTAAGCCTACTGAAATGATTCAAAAAATCAAGGAGGCGAGAATCCTCCCTAACTCATTCTATGAAGCCAGCATTATTTTTCTTTTTTGAGACAGTGTCTCATTGTGTTGTCCAGGCTGGAGTGCAGTGATATGATCACAGCTCACTGATGCCTTGATCTCCTGTGCTCAAGCAATCCTACCACCTCAGCCTTCTGAGTAGGCAGGCATCATTCTGATACCAAAACCTGGCACAGACACAACAAAAAAGAAAACTTCAGGCCAGAATGCCTGATTAACATAGAAGCAAAAATCCTCAACATCTTAGAAAACCAAAATCCGTTAACACATCAACAAGCTAATATGCCATGATCAAGTAGACTTTATTCCTGGGATGCAAGGTTGCTTCAACATATGCAAATTAATAAATGTAATTCATCACATAAACAGTACTAAAAACAAAAACCACATGATCATCTCAGTAGACACAGAAAGGGCTTTTGATAGAATTAACATCACTTCATGTTAAAAATTCTCAACACACTGGACATCAAAGGAACACACCTCAAAATAATAAGAACCGTCTATGAGAAACCCACAGCCAACATCATACTGAATGGGAAAAAGCTGAAATCATTTCCCCCTGAGAACCAGAACAAGACAAGGATATCCACCCTCAGTACTCCTGTTCAACATAATACTGGAAGTGCTAGCCAGGGCAATCAGGCAAGAGAAAGAAATGAATGCTATCCAAATAGGAACGTAGAAAGTCAAACTATCTCTATTCACAGACAATATTTTTCTATACCTGGAAAACTCCATAGTCACTGCCCAAGGGCTCCTATAACTGATTTAAAAAAAAAAAACTTCAGTAATGTTTCAGGATACAAAATTAAAGTACAAAAACTAGTAGCATTTTTATACACTAATAACATCCAGGCTGAGAGCCAAATCAAGAACATGATACCATTCACAATAGCCAAAAAAGAACAAAATATGTAGTAATACAAATAACCAGGGAGATGAAAGGTCTCTACAACAAGAATTACAAAACACTGCTGAGAGAAATCAGAGACTACACAAACAAATGGAAAAACATTCCGTGCTCAGGGAAAGGAAGAATCAGTACTGTTAAAATGGCCATACTGCCCAAAGCAATTTAGAGTTTCATTGCTATTACTGTCAAACTACCAAATGATATTCTTCACAGAATTCGAAAAAAAAACTATTCTAAAATTCATATGGGACCAAAAAGGAGCCTGAATAGCTGAAACAATCCTAAGCAATAACAACAAAGCCAGAGGCATCACACTACCTGACTGCAAACAATACTATAAGGCCACGGTAGCCAAAGCAGCATGGTAGTGGTATAAACCAAAGGAACATGTTAGAGAACCCAGAAATAAAGCTGCACACATGCAATCATCTCATTTTCGACAAAGATGACAATAACAATCAATGGAGAAAGCAGTCCCTATTCAGTAAATGGTGCTGGGATAACTGGCTAGCCATATGCAGAAGATTGAAACTGGACCCCTTTCTTACACTGTATACAAAAATCAACTCAAAATTGATTAAATACTTAAATGTAAAACCCCACTCTGTAAAAGCCCTGGAAGATCACCTAGGCAATACCATTCTGGACATGGGAACAGGCAAAGAATCCATGATGAAGACGCCAAAAGCAATTGCAACAAAAGCAAAAATTGACAAATGGCATCCAATTAAACTAAACAACTTTTGCACAGCAAAAAAACTATTAACCATGCAAAGAGACAACCTACGGAATGGGAGAAAATATTTACAAATGATGCATCCAACGAAGGTCAAATATCCAGAATCTAAAAGGAGTTTAAATTAACAAGCAAAAAGCAAACACTCCCATTAAAAAAAAAATCATGGGCAAAGGACTTAATCAGACACTTCTCAAAAGAACACATACTTGTGGCCAACAAACATTTGAAAAAATGTTCAACATCACTAATCATTAGAGAAATGCAAATCAAAACTACCATGAGATATCATCTCATATCAGTCAGAATGGCTATTAGTAAGGAGAAAATAACAGATGTTGGTGAGGTTGCAGAGCAAAGGGCATGCTTACACTGCTGGTAAGAATGTACATTAGTTCAGCCACTACGTAAAACAGTTTGGAGATTTCCCAAAGAACTTAAAACAGAACTACCATTCTGTTTGGTGTGCATGGGGACCCAGGAATCCCATTATTGGATCTATACCAAAAGGAATATAAATCATTCTACCAAAAAGACACATGCACTCCTATGTTCATTGCATCATTATTCACCATAACAAAGACATGGGATCAACCTAGATGCCCATAAATTGTGAACTGCATAAAGGAAATGTGGTACACATACACCATGGAATACTACATAGCCATAAAAAAGAATGAAACATGCTTTGCAGCAACATGGATGGAGTCTGAGGCCATTGACCTAAGCAAATTAACACAAGAACTGAAAACCACATATCACATTTTCTCACTTATAAGTGGGAGCTAAACATTGAGTGCACATGGACACAAAGAGGGGAACAAAAAACACCAGGGTCTTGTGGTGGAGGGTGGAGGATAGAAGGAAGGTGAGAGTTGGGGCTAAAAAATTGTTTATCACATATTATACTCACTACCTGGGTGATGAAATCATTTGTATACCAAACTCCAGCAACACACAATTTACCCATGTAAGAAACTTACACATGTACCCCTTGAACCGAAAAGTTGAAAAAGAAAAAACAAAAATTCCTATATTTTTACTTAACAACTTAGATATCTGTAGTCCACAAATATATTCATCTACTATGTACCCCCATAAATTAAAAATTAAAACAAAACACAATTTAGCTATTTTCTATGCTACTGTACACTCTTCTTGAATATAATATTTAATAGCTGCATACTAAGTGCATATATAGCTGACTTAGGAAATATAGCTTACTTAGCCATTATTTTTTGACTGAAGCATTTAGGACGTGTGCTTTTTTTTAAAAAAAAGTAATGACCACAGATATTTTTGTTTGAAGTAATGACTACAGAATTAAAATAAAAACTTTAGTATACACTGCAAACACAAATCTTACCTAAAATATTAATACAATAGGAATAATAATAATGATGGCTTGGGTGAATATAAGATGTTTGGAAAATTTCAAAACAGACACCTTTTCCATTTTACTTTTTATTATGTTTTCCAGCTTTATTGTTGAAATGTTTGTCAATTATAATTGGCAATTAAAAATTGTATATATTTAAGGTATATAATGTGATGTTTTGATATACATATACTCCTTTTTACTTTCAAAACGATATTAGTTTCAAAATAATATTACTTAAACTTGCCACTGCACAGATGAGTAACTGTTATTTCTTTGGACATACTTCAGGTGGTCTGGAGTGGCATCAGAGAAAAGCTATAGCTTCTCTGTCCTTGCTCACATTGTAGGATCCTGGTGACAATCAACCACTGTAGATGAGAACCAAAATGGACTCCAGGAAGAGGAGGAGTAAGAAAACCAGACAAGAATGCAGAACTGAGTGACCCACAAAAGATTATCTATTAGTCTACAAAGTGGCACTTTTAAATATCAGCTTTATTATTATTTTTTGAGACAGAGTCTTGCTCTGTCACCCAGGCTGGAGTGCAGTGGTGCAGGGTCACTGTAACTTCCGGATCCTGGGTTCATGTGATTCTCATGCCTCAGCCTCCTGAGTAGCTGAGATTACAGGTGCACACCACCACACTTGGCTAATTTTTGTATTTTTAGTAGAGGCAATGTTTCACCATATTGGCCAGGCTGGTCTCAAACTTCTGTCCTCAAGTGATCCCCCCACCGCATCCTCCCAAAGTGCTGGGATTACAGATGTGAGCCACATAAAATTCACCATTTTAAGGTATACAATTCACTGATATTTAGTATGTTCACACAGTTGTGCAACCATCATCAATATCTAATTCTAGAAAATTTCCATCACCCAAAAAGAAATTCCGTGTCTATTTGCAGTCACTCTCCATCCCTCAGGCCATTTGATATTTTGTTTTTAGTAGAGACAGGGTCTCACTACTTTGCCCAGCCTTATCTCAAACTCCTGGGCTCAAGTGATCCTCCTGCTTCAGCCTACCAAAGTGCTGGGATTACAAACCTGAGTCATGGTGCCTGCCCCCTGAGCCCTTTTAAATTCATGCTATTTTGAGCTATGCCTTTCTCTTTACCTCTCCAAGCACAATGAATGTCTGTTTTTGTTTTGAGCACTACATTAATCAGAATGGTGTAAAGCTACCAATTTCTTTTAAATTTTAAACATGAATGTACTTTAGGACCTGGTAATTCAATCCTAGGTATTTATCAAAGAGAAATGAAAACATATGTCCACAGAAAGCTTTGTACAAGAGTGTTCATAGCAGATTTCATTCATAATAGCTAGCCAAAAACTGAAAACAACCTAGATATCAATAATCAGGAGAATGGATAAGCCAATTACGGTTTATTCATATAATGAAATACTACTCAGAAATGGAAAAGAATTAACTGCTAATATTGCAATTAATATTTTACATATATCCAATTGAGATAATGGATATATCTCAAAAGCATTATTCTGAGTAAAAGTAGCCAGCCACAAATATACAAAATTGATGTTGTATAATTCAATTTATTTGAAATTTTATCCAGGTACGGTGGCTCATGCCTATAATCCCTGTACTTCGGGAGGTGAAAAGATCACTTGGGCCAAGGAGTTTGAGTCCAGTCTGGCAAGATAGTGTGACCATATCTCTAAAACAAATGCCAAACTGTGCCATTCTTTAGTCTTTCAAACTTGCATTATGACTTTTCTAGAAAAGATTTAGTTTAGCATAAATAACCATAATACAGGAATTCAGTATAGCCTTTAGGCTGGTTAGGATTTTTAATGTTGCTGGTAGAAAAAAGTAAGTGCTACATATGTATACTTGTGCCATGTTGGTGTGCTGCACCCATCAACTCGTCACGCACGTTATGCACATGTACCCTACAACTTAAAGTATAATAATAATAAATAAATTTTAAAAAAAAAAGAAAAAAGTAAGTGCTATGCTTAAAGATAAGAGAACAAGGAGGCTGAGAAAATCTCAGGCATTGTGCTACCATGCTCCCTGGCAAACATGACTGATCACACAGCACCCTTTTTTACTGAACTCCAACTTGGCCTCATAATCCTTGCCAAGGGGGGCTTCAGAAGCCACTACCAATCAATCAGAATTGGCATTGAGATAAAGCCTATTTGCATCCTTCTTCCATGTTGTAATTTGACTATAGATTTGGAATTAGAAGGAGGTTAAAATGAAGCAGCTAGTGGGAGAGCAGTTTACTAAGGACTACTCCTGTTCGCCATTACAAGGAGCCATGTCCAAGATCCCCAGTCTTTGGAAGGACAGTGAATAAAAATTATATGGCTACCTCAGGTTGAATATTCCTGCTTGGCTTCTGAATAATGTACAACAAATTTCGGGGCTCATTATGCTGCCTTACTCAGCTTTTTTAAAAGCCCATTGTAAAAAATGTTTAAATAGAAATAAAAACAATTTTTTAAAAATCATCTTTATCTTGTACTTAATGACTGATAACATTCTGTTGTATATCTTTCCAACTTTTTGTATAAATTTAATGCCTATTTAATGCATATTTCCTTGATTCAGATGGGTTGCATGTGGGCTAAGGGTAGTACAAGAAAGAATACATTGAATTTATGTATTGATTGTAATATATACTTTATATTTGAGACATTGAAATGTGAAAAAGTTCTTTTTAGAATGGAGTAAATATAAATATTGCATAATAAAGTATTTTATTGATTTCAGAATGTGTAATTTCAAAATTTAACATCTCTAAAATCCTGATGTAGCCTACGGTCATGGCACATTATAGAATAACTGGTAGATTATTTTTCTAAAAGGTAAATAGAAAAGATACATTAACAATTGATGTTGTATTAGGTTTTACATAATGATAAACATTTATGAAAATTTATAAACATAAATATATATGTTGGCTATTCTACACATTTTAAAAAATTTACTCTTCTAAATAACAGAATGGTGACATTTTGGGTGATTAAAAAATATACTTTTCTTCTTTCTTAAGTATTTTAATAATGAGCATCTTATTTTTAAGATAATAGTAAAGTCATTAATCTAAATAAAATACAGCAGTAGATAGGTATTTTATTACCCTTTTTGCATAAGACAATGAAAGATTAGAGGACTAGCTCAAAATCACACAGCTGCTAGATACTGGAGCAAGGATTTGGACCCAAGCCTGACTTCAGAGGCCACATCCCTTTCATGGTGCCCATCCTGTAATTGATAAGGAAAGATTGAAGTCCAGAGACTTGCCAAAGTTTCATGCTATTCTTTTCCAAGCTTTCTATAACCATTCAGCTTCCAAAGCTGTCTTGTAATAACATTTTTTATTTTCAATTTTAATTTTTTAACTTTTATTTTGATTAATTTCTTACGAAAATTGCAAAAATAATACAGAGAATTCTCATATATAGTTCACCCAGATTTCCCAAAAGTTAGCATCTTTCCCAACTACAGGAAGGTTATCCGACTCAGAAATTAACATTGATAGAAACTCTTTAGGGAACCCCAGGGTAATTCTATTATATTCAATTAATAATTAGGTTGAATAGTGTAATGGTTAAGAGCAGAATCTCTGTCACCTGACAGTTGTGGGGTCTAGTCCATCTTCTGCTACCAGCTAATTGTATGATTTTTTTGCAGTTTATACAACCTTTCTGAAATTCTGTTCTATAAAATAAAAACATTAAAATCACTTCACTGAACTATTATAAACATTAAATCAGATAATATATGGGAATCACTGACATGTAGTAATGACTCTGTAAATATTAAGTGTTATTGTTGTTATAACAATTCTCCTGTCTCAGCCTATTCACTGGCATCAAAGGGAGGATCCTGTCTTGCCCACAGAAAAACAAGCACCACCACCTATCAAAGGCCACTCTTATACTTTTGCAGTCCACTGTCTACAATGCAAGAAATCATGAAGCCCCTGGCATTGCAGCTCCAAGGCAGGCCCTTACCATGAAACCCTGGTTTTTATCTCTCTGACTCCCAACACTCCTCTGCTCCCAAGATGCCCCTGTCTACCCTCTGTTTCAATCTGGGAAAAGGAAGGGTCTTACATCCAACATGACTATCTGCTTGGGCTAGATGGGTTCCTTATGGGAAGAGAAGTTACATCTCAGGACCCAAAAATCTCCTTCAGTGGTATTAACTAAGGGGCAGCTATAGTCTTTCAGAAAAGGGAGTAGAGAGGAAGGAAGAAAAAGGATAGAGAGAGAGGCAAAAGTGTGGCAGGTGAGAGGAAGGGGAGTTAGATGTAGAAGGGAGAATGACAGCCACAGAAATGTACCTAACCAAGGTTTCCTTATCATTCTTAGTCATGACACCTAAACATTATGGTGTCCTGAATGCAGTATAACAGTACAGATGTAATGTTATCAAATCCTCCTTGATCTGGACACTGTCCTTCTTTTTAGCCCTTGGGCACATTTCCATTTTCAGCAAAACTTCATACTAATCTAAGGTCGTATTGCAAATAAAGTCAGTTAAAATCTCTAGGTGCTGCTGGTGATTTTGCTCACAGGTGCTGCTGCCTGGTGAGAATTTTCTTAGCTTGCCAATATTGCAATAATTCTTTTTAAAAAATCCAAATTCAGATCTTCACCTTTAATCTTGTCTAGTTGCTTTAAATCCGGCATACCAGACTCAGTGTCAGCTTGATTTTTGATCAGGCCATCTTTTATGTTGCTGTGCCAAGTTTTGAGTTATCTGCAAGTATGAGAGTATGTCATAGGTTGAGAAATAGGAGGAAGGTAGACGCACAGCCTCTGGGTGTCAAGACCTAGTCTAGGAATAGACGTAAGACAGAGAAGAAAATACGAGGCTCAGGAAAGGGTCTGAAGAGGGAAGCAAGCACAATCATACTAGTTATCACTGTGAATCCATGCTCTCCATACCTCCCCTCTCACATCTGCTCCAGAGACACCTGTTAGAGGATAACTTTGAAGCAATGTTAACATTTTATACCCAAAACTATATTTTTAGAACACATCCAGCCTAATACTTCATATACTCCAGAGAGACTATGAACATTTATATGTAAAGCTTCCCTTTTTATTTCTCAAGGCTTCATCAGGAATCTGTGCTTTTTATTAAGTAGCATTTTCCAAGCCTGGCTCAGAGGAAGAGAATACTTCTGTACTGGACCTCACTTCCTGGCTCTCACTGCTTAATACACACAGGTCTAACAGTTCCTGATTATTTAATAATTCAACTGGCATTAACAATAGCTGTATTACACCAGTGAGAATAGAAACAGGGCCCACTAGTGCTGCAATAGAGACTTTAACATTGTCATGTTAACAGGAAGACTTTTAACAGTATTTTTTAATATTGTCATTTATCTGGCCTTAAGTCAACTCAACTATAATTTCATCAATATTTCAGCATCTTATAAAGCAATATATCTTATGCTTTGAAATCACTATGTTTTAATGAATATTTACTTATTAGACAAAATATAATTCTTTGGGAATCATTATATTTACAGTCAACTCAGGTATATTCCAAATTTTAATTGCCCATTTTTTTCTACAGACTCACAAATCTGTTTTATATTTCAACCTAATATTTTATTAGGAACTAGAATCAAGCCTTAAAATAGCAAAACAATGGTAATACTCTCAAGCTTGGTTTCTTAATGATTACTCAGATTTTACCCATTTCTTAGGCACTAAAAATCTAAGATTAAACTGGAAAAAAATCGGGTAAGGGGAGTGTGATGTGGGGAAACATGAATAGCATATGAGTTCAAACCTTGGCTTTCTCGCCAAAGTGTCATGCAACTTTGGGAATGTTTTCTCACGTAATAGAAGGTGATTACTGCATGTGTGTAAAGAAAATTCCCTTTTATCCTCTGAAATTTCACTGAAAGTAAACTGACAAAAGGTAGTTAATAGGAGAAAACGCATACAAATTTATTAACGTGCATGGGGAAGAATCACAGAGTGACTACCCAAATAACCCAATTGGGCCCAAATACTTTAGCTTCATCATAGAGGAGTTGGGAGAGGGGGAAAATGGGGAATATAGGTCACTCTGTCCAGGGGCAATAAATGATTACTAGGGAGAATGAATGGATGGGGGGCAGGGAACAGAAATTAACTTGTAAATGGTCCTATTTGGAAATTCAGTGATCCTAAGAGACAAACATTAGCTTGTGAAAGGGTTCATTCAGGTGTGGTTACATTCCTCAGTCTTCTTTTCTGCAAATAATGAGGTGACAAGGAGGGTGATATGGTTTGGCTGTGTCCTCACCCAAATATCATCTTGAATTGTAATCCCCATAATCCCCACATGTCTTGGAACGGACCTGCTGAGAGGTAATTGAATCATGGGAGTGGTTTCCCCCATGCTGTTCTCATGATAGAGAGTGAGTTATCACGAGATCTGATGGTTTCATAAGCATCCAGCATTTCCCCTGTGGGCACTCATTCTCTCTCCTGCCCTGTAAGAGGTGCCTGTCAGGCCTCTGAACCCAAGCTAAGCCATCATACCCCCTGTGACCTGCACGTATATATCCAGATGGCCTGAAGCAACTGAAGAATCACAAAAGAAGTGAAAATGGCCAATTCCTTCCTTAACTGATGACATTACCTTGTGAAATTCCTTCTCCTGCCTCAGAAGCTCCCCCACTGAACACCTTGTGACCCCCACCCCTGCCCGCCAGAGAACAACCTCCTTTGACTGCAATTTTCCACTACCTACCCAAATCCTATAAAACAGCCCCACCCCTATCTCCCTTCACTGACTCTCTTTTTGACTAAGCCTGCCTGCACCCAGGTAATTAAAAAGCTTGCTCACACGAAGCCTGTTTGGTGGTCTCTTCACATGGATGCGTGTGACATTTGGTGCCGTGACTCTGATCGGGGGACCTCCCTTGGGAGATCAATCCCCTGTCCTCCTGCTCTTGCTCTGTTACAAAGATCCACCTATGAACTCGGGTCCTCAGACCAACCAGCCCAAGGAACACCTCACCAATTTTAAATCGGGTAAGCTGCCTCTTTTTACTCTCTTCTCCAACCTCTCTCACTATCCCTCAACCTCTTTCTCCTTTCAATCTTGGTGCCACCCTTCAATCTCTCCCTTCCCTTAATTTCAGTTCCTTTCCCTTTCTGGTAGAGAAAGAGGAGATGTGTTTTATCCGTGAACTCAAAACTCCGGCGCCAGTCACAGATTTGGCAAGACAGTCTTCCCTTGGTGTTTAATCACTGTTGGGACACCTGCCTGATTATTCATCCACGTTTCAGAGGTGTCTGATCACCACGGGGATGCCTGCCTTGATCCTTCACCTTGGTGGCAAGTACCACTTTCCCTGTATGACAAGCAACACCTCCCCTGGGGGGAAAGTATCCCCCACCCCTTCTCTCCATGTCTCTACCCTCTCTTTTCTCTGGGCTTGCCTCCTTCACTATGGGCAACCTTCTACCCTCCATTCCTCCCTCTTCTCCTTTAGCCTGTGTTCTCAAGAACTTAAAACCTCTTCAACTTACACCTGCCCTAAAACCTAAACACCTTATTTTCTTCTGCAACACTGTTTGACCCCAATACAAACCTGACAATGGTTCCAAATAGCCAGAAAATGGCACTTTCAGTTTCTCCATCCTACAAGATCTAGATAATTCTTGTTGTAAAATGGGCAAATGGTCTGAGATGCCTAACGTCTAGGCATTCTTTGACACATTGGTCCCTCCCTAGTCTCTGTTCCCAATGCAACTCATCCCAAATCCTCCCTCTTTCCCTCTCGCCTGTCCCCTCAGTCCCAACCCCAAGCATCACTGAGTCTTTTCAATCTTCCTTTTCTACTGACCCATCTGACCTCTCCCTCCTCCACAGACTGCTCCTCCTCAGGTTGCTCCCCTCCAGGCTGAATCAGGCTCTAATTCTTCCTCGGTCTCCGCTCCCTGACCCCATACTCCTTCTGTCACCTCCCCTCTTCACACCCGGTCCAGTTTACAGTTTCGTTCCGCAACTAGCCCTTCCCCACCTGCCCAACAGTTTCCTCTTAAAGAGGCAGTTGGAGCTGAAGGCATAGCCAAGGTTAATGCTCCTTTTTCTTTATCCAACCTCTCCCAAGTCAGTTAGTGTTTAGCTTCTTTTTCATCAAATTTAAAAACCCACACTAGTTCATGGCCCATTTGGCAACAACCCCTAGATGCTTTACAGCCTTGAACCCAGAGGGGCCAGAAGGCCATCTTATTCTCAGTATGCATTTTATTACCCAATCCACTCCCAACATTAGCAAAAGCTCCAAAAATCAGATTCCGGCCCTCAAACCCCACAACAGGACTTAATTAACCTGACCTTCGAGGTGTACAATAATATAAAAGAGTTGCAATTACTTGCCTCCACTGTGAGAGAAACCCCAACCACATCTCCAGCACATAAGAACTTCAAAAAGCCTGAACTACAGCAGTCAGGCATTCCTTCAGGACCTCCTCCCCCAGGATCTTGCTTCAAGTGCCGGAAATCTGGCCACTGGGCCAAGGAATGCCCACATCCTGGGATTCCTCCTAAGCCATGTCACATCTGTGTGGGACCCCACTGGAAATTGGGCTGTTCAACTCGCCTGGCAGCCACTCCCAGAGCCCCTGGAACTCTGGCCCAAGGCTCTCTGACTGACTTTTTTTCCAGATCTTCTTGGTTTAACTGAATACTGACGTTGCCCGATCACCTCGGAAGCCTCCTGGACCATCACAGACGCTTTGGGTAACTCTTACAGTGGAGGGTAAGTCTGTCCCCTTCTTAATCAATACACAGGCTACCCACTCCGTATTACCTTCTTTTCAAGGGCCCGTTTCCCTTGTCTCCATAACTGTTGTGGGTATTGATGGCCAAGCTTCAAAACCCCTTAAAACTCCCCCACTCTGGTGCCAACTTGGACAACATTCTTTTATGCACTCTTTTTCAGTTATCCCCACTTGCCCAGTTCCTTTATTAGGCCAAGACATTTTAACCAAATTATCTCCTTCCCTGACTATTCTTGGACTACAGCCACATCTCATTGCCACCCTTCTTCCCAACTCAAAGCCTCCTTCACATCTTTCTCTCGTATTCCCCCACCTTAACCCACAAGTATGGGACACCTCTACTCCCTCCCTGGCAACCAATCACATGCCCATTACTATCCCATTAAAACCTAATCACCCTTACCCCGTTCAATGCCAGTATCCCATCCCGCAACAGGCTTTAAGGGGACTGAAGCCTGTTGTCACTCACTTGCTACAGTGTGGGCTTATAAAACCTATAAACTCTCCTTACAATTCCCTCATTTTATCTGTCAAAAAACCAGACAAGTCTTACAGGTTACTTCAGGATCTGCACCTTATCAACCAAATTGTTTTGCCTATCCACCCTGTGGTGCCCAACCCGTACATTCTTTTGTCCTCAATACCTTATTCCACAACTCACTATTCCATTCTTGATCTTAAAGATGCTTTTTGCACTATTCCACTGCACCCCTCATCCCAGTCTCTCTTTACTTTTACCTAGACTGACCCTGACACCCATCAGTCCCAGCAGTTTACCTGGGCTGCACTTCCACAAGGCTTCAGGGACAGCCCCCATTAATTCAGTCAAGTGCAAATTTCTTCCTCATCCATTACCTATTTCGGCATAATTCTTCATGAAAATACACATGCTCTCCCTGCTGATCATGTCCAGCTAATCTCCCAAACCCTAACCCCTTCTACAAAACAAATCCTTTCCTTCCTAGGCATGATTAGGTACTTCTGCCTTTAAATACCTAGTTTTACCATCCTGTCTAAACCATTATATAAACTCACAAAAACAAACCTAGCTGACTCCATAGATCCTAAATCCTTTCACCACTCCTCTTTCTGTTCCTTAAAAACAGCCCTAAAAGCTGCTCCCACACTAGCTCTCCCTAACTCATCCCAACCCTTTTCATTACACACAGCCAAAGTACAGAGCTGTGTGGTCAAAATTCTTACACAAGAGCCAGGACCACACCCTGTACCTTTCTGTCCAAGCAACTTGACTTTACTGTTTTAGGCTGGGCCCCACATTATTCCTAATACCACACCTGACCCCCATGACTATATCTCTCTGATCCACCTGACATTCACTCCATTTCCCCATGTTTCCTTCTTTCCTGTTCCTCACCCTGATCACACTTGGTTTACTGATGGCAGTTCCACCAGGCCTAATTGCCACTCACCAGGAAAGGCAGGTTATGCTATAGTATCTTTCACATCTATCATTGAGGCTACCACTCTGCCCCCTTCCACTACTTCTTAGCAAGCCAAACTCATTGCCTTAACTCAGGCCCTCACTCTTGCAAAAGGACTACATGTCAATATTTATACTGACGCTAAATATGCCTTCCATATTTATTCTTTCAGCCCACCTATGCAAGGGTCCTCCATCATTAATTCCTCTTTAATAAAAACTCTTCTCAAGGTCACTTTACTTCCAAAGGAAGCTGGAGTCATTCACTGCAAGGGCCATCAAAAGGCATCAGATCCCATCGCTCAGGGCAACACTTATGCTGATAAGGTAGCTAAAGAAGCAGCTAGCGTTCCAACTTCTGTCTCTCACTGCCAGTTTTTCTCCTTCTCATCAGTCACTCCCACCTACTCTCCCACTGAAACTTCCACCTATCAGTCTCTTCCCACACAAGACAAATGATTCTTGGACTAAGGAAAATATCTCCTTCCAGCCTCACAGGCCCATTCTATTCTGTCATCATTTCATAACCTCGTCCATGTAGGTTACAAGCTGCTAGCCCATCTCTTAGAACCTCTCATTTCCTTTCCATTGTGGAAATCTATTCTCAAGGGAATCACTTCTCAGTGTTCCATCTGCTATTCTTCTACTCCTCAGGGATTGTTCAAGCCCCCTCCTTTCTCTACACATCAAGCTCGGGGATTTGCCCCTGCCCAGGACTGGCAAATTGACTTTACTCACATGCCTTGAGTCAGGAAACTAAAATACCTATTGGTCTGGTAGACACTTTTACTGGATGGCTAGAGGCCTTTCCCACAGGGCCTGAGAAGGCCACTGCAATCATTTCTTCCCTTCTGTCAGACATAATTCCTCAGTTTGGCCTTCCCACCTCTATACAGTTCAATAACGGACCAGCCTTTATTAGTCAAATCACCCAAGCAGTTTCTCAGGCGCTTAGTATTCAGTGGAACCTTCATACCCCTTACCATCCTCAGTCTTCAGGAAAAGTAAAACAGATTGATGGTCTTTTAAAGACACACCTCACCAAGCTCAGCCTCCAACTTAAAAAGGACCAGACAGTACTTTTACCACTTGCCTTTCTCAGAATTCGGGCTTGTCCTCACAATGCCACAGGGTATAGCCCATTTAAACTCCTGTATGAACGCTCCTTTTTATTTGGCCCCAGTGTCATTCCAGACACCAGCCCAACTTGGATTGTGCCCCAAAAACTTGTCATCCCTACTGTCTTCTGTCTAGTCATACTTCTATTCACCATTCTCAACTACTTGTAAATGCCCTGCCCTTGTTTACACTGCTGGTTTACACTTTTCCTCCAAACCATCATAACTGATATCTCCTGGTTTTACCTCAAACCACCACCCTTAAGTCTCTCTTAAAGTGGATAGAAGATCTGCAGTGGCAAGGTACACGCCAATACTTTCACCCTGATGAAGTCCTATTCTTTACTTTTATATTCACTCTTATTTTTGTTCCCGTTCTTATGCCACCCTCTACCTCTTCCCAACTATGTCAACCACACTATCAATCTCGCTCACTTTCTCCTAGCCATTTCTAATCCTTCTTTAACAAACAATTGCTGGCTTTACATTTCTCTTTCCTCTAAAATCGCCAAGGCTTCAACTTACTCACTGCTAAAAAAAAAAAAAAAGAAAAGACTCCATATATTTTTAAATAGTGTTGTTTTTACCTAAATCAATCTGGCCTGGTATATGACAACATAAAAAGACTCAAGGATAAAGCCTAAAAACTTGCCAACCAAGCACATAATTACAATGAACCCCCTTGGGCACTCTCTAATTAGATGTCCTGGGTCCTTCCAATTCCTAGTCCTTTAATACCTGTTTTTCTTTTTCTCTTATTCAGACCTTGTGTCTTCTGTTTACTTTCTCAATTCATACAAAACTGTACCCAGGCCATCACCAATCATTCTATATGACAAATGCTCCTTCTAACAACCCCACAATATCACCCCTTACCACAAAATCTTCCTTCAGCTTAATCTCAGCCACTCTAGGTTCCCATGCTGCCCCTAATCCCACTCGAAGGAGCCCTGAGAAACATTGTGCGTTATCTCTCCATACCACTCCCAAAAATTTTCACCAACACTTCAACATTATTTTCTGCTATTTTTCTTATTAATATATAAGAAGACCAGAAAATCAGGCCTCTGAGCCCAAGCTAAGCCATCATATTCCCTGTGACCTGCAGGTATACATCCAGATGGCCTGAAGCAACTGAAGAATCACAAAAGAAGTGAAAATGGCCACTTCCTGCCTTCACTGATGACATTACCTTGTGAAATTCCTTCTCCTGGCTCAGAAGCTCCCCCACTGAACACCTTGTGACCCACGCCCCTGCCCGCCAGAGAACAAACCCCTTTGACTATAATTTTCCACTACCCACCCAAATCTTATAAAATGGCCCCACCTCTATCTCCTTTCACTGCCTCTCTTTTAGGACTCAGCCCGCTGCACCCAGGTGATTAAAAAGCTTTATTGCTCACACAAATCCTATTTGATGGTCTCTTCACACAGACACGTGTGACAGTACCTTCTGCTATGATTGTAAGTTTCCTGAGGCCTCCCCAGCCATGCAAAACTGTAAGTCAATGAAACCTTTTTTCTTTGTAAATTGCCCAGTTTCTGGTATTTCTTCACAGCAGTGTGAGAAGGGACTAATACAGAGGGGAAGGAAAACAATTGTTCTCTTTGATAAGGCCAGTCTTAATGCAGATAAGGGAAATGTCTCCTGTGGAAATCTGTTGATCTTTGAGGGCTCTTAATTCAAAATGCTCATTTACCTAGGTGCTATATCTTGGGGTGAAGTTCCTCTGGGCTCCATTATAGCAGTTTGCTCTGAGGAAGTAAACTAGAAGAACTGGGTTTCAGGGTTGGCATAGAGAATTACTTTTCCCTATATATTCTTTCGTGCTATTTGATTTGTTTTTACTACATACATGGAGTATTTCTTCAAAATAGAATTTCAAATCATGATTTTTTTTTCAATCTAAATAGGATGCATCTTCACTGTAGGAAATGTAAATTCCCAATCTGTTCTCATGTTCCTTTTCCTGTCTCTATCCTTTTGGCCTTCCCCATATTCACTCCCTTACTTTTTAAAAATAAAGATTCTATTTTCTTCTTGGCATTAAGTTATTTTCTTTGGGTCACTACTGCTTTTATCTTTTCCTACCTAGGAGGGATACTCTCAACTTTTCCAACCCTGGCCAACCTTGGTGTTTTAGTCAAAGTTTCCTCTTTTTACATCTGCTTATATAAGAACAATATTTTTTTTAATAGAATCTAAAATTACCTATTCCAGAAAATATTTATTGAACATTGTCACATATGAAGCACTACAAGAGCTGTAGAGAAGAATGTGTTACTGATCTGTTCTTACCCATACCTTTACAGAGCCCATGGGATAACATCTTACATCTGCAATGCAGATAGTCCTTCCTCTCTACTCTTTGCCTTTTTATTCATTTTACAACCTGCTCTCACAAACACTTTTTAGAAAGAGTTCAGATCCCCTTTTCCTTTCAAAATAAAAAAAAAACCTAATTAAATAGAATAAACATTTAGTGGTTTATCAAATCTTTTCATATTTATTTTATAGTTTCTATGACTAAAGAATTAATGTGTAAAGTTTAGTTCCTGTTCTGTCACTTTAAATGTTATTAGTTAATGACTGATATGGGTTTGGCTCTGTGTCTCCACCCAAATCTCATATTGAATTGTAATCGCCAATGTTGGGGGAGGGACCTGGTGGGAGGTGATTGGATCATGGGCGCAGATTTCTCTCTTTCTTTTCTTAAGATAGTGAGTTCTCATGAGATCTGGTTGTTGTAAAGTGAGTGGCACCTTCCCCTTCACTCTCTCCTGCCACCATGTGAAGATGTGCTTGCTTCCCCTTTGCCCTTCTGCCATGATTGTAAGTTTCCTTAGGCCTCCTCAGCCATGCATCCTGTACAGTCTGTGGAACTGTGAGTAAATTAAACCTGTTTTCTTTATAAATTACCCAGTCGCAGTTAGTTCTTTATAGCAGTGTGAGAATGAACTAATACAATGACAGTTTTACCAAATTTCCTAGTCTGAGCTACAAAGTGGACATTTCCTCTGATATTAAAGATTGCTAATCTCTGCTTTAGTTCTTCGAAATTCAGAACTGTGAACTTATGGTCTTTATAAAATATCAAATAGATATCTTTATTGAAATAGCCAAATCTAAAAAATCAGCAGAAAAATATTTTGAAAACTTTTTAAAAGCATGCACATTCTAAGATTTTTAAAGGCCAAGTTTCGTCTCTAAATATCTGAGTTTTCCCAAATCTTTTCATTTGGGACCTCAGCTTCCTCATTCATAAGATAAGAGAGTTGAACTAACTTATTATTGGTTCCTTCAAGCAGTGTGTCTTGAGCAGCTTAAAGGCATACCTGGTCCACACACATTTGTGGCTTTTCACAGGGTCAGTCTTTTATTGATGCTGTTTCAATTATAAAAGCCATGAAGGAGTTCCCAACATGGCAATTCTCCTTAGTACTACATGTTCACTCAGTAGTCAGAGTTGTGGGCACACAGGCTCAAACCACTCCATAGGTGAGTCAATATTTCAAACCATACATAGTAGTATAATTAATCAATATATATATGTTATAGATTAAACATTCCACATCAAACAAAGTAACATTTAACATCAAGAGAAAAGTGAACAGGAAAAGGAGGTTTACAAACTAGTCTAAGGAGAGTGGCAAAGACAAGGAGAGTGTCCCGGGCTGATCTGGATGGTTGTCAAGTATCAGTGTCTTGCAAGAAAGTGTTCTTGATTTGGGAAGAGCCTTCATTGGCAGGTGTTGGGTGCTGATCACAAGTGACAGCCAGATGTCTTCTATGGAGATGACCATGTCTAGCTGGTGATGTCCAGCTCATTTTATGGCCCTTGATTCTTCTGGTGAGAACTGATAGTAAAGGGCTATACCCTTATCTAGTTAGGTGTTGTCTCTATTTATTAGACCAATATTTGGCCCCTGTTGGCTTGATGTAGTTTGAAATGTAAGATCAAGTCATCTTCTAAGATGGAGTTACTTACATCAAGAGTGCTGTATACACAGTGACAGTCTGTGATGTGATCAGTTGCCTTTCTTTCTTGTCTTTTGATTTACCCTGGTCTGGTAATCTCATTAGAATGCCAACCTTTCTGACACATCTTAAATTTTAAATTAGCATCCACTTTCTTTCTGAACACTTTTGTATATGTACATGTAAACATGTATATGGTAAATAGTTTTCATTTGGCTTCTACCTGTTCAGACCATTTAAGTTTCTTTTTCTCTTTCTCTGTAGCCTCCACCCATACATTCCATAATGGAGATATTTGCTAACTCCTCAAAGGTGAAAAGCCAACATTTCCCTTTATGTTTCCTTCCTCCTGCTTCTCTGGCTCCTCTCCTCCTTCCTTTGATCTTTGTTTCCCATCTCCCTTTTTTCCTTCTATTAGTTTTGGGACTTCTGGAAAGGGTCCAACTTATCACTCACCTGAGCCCTTAAATCATGTCCGTGCATCAGAAGAGACTATAGCCCTTAATTTAGTTAAAACCTGGAGTAAATTAGAGTGAGCTTTTGAGCCTCTCTTCTCAAGAAGCATGAACTGATTCTCTTTGGGGATCCAGGATGCTGGTAGAGAAGTTTAGGAACAGTCCTATAGCTTACTAGAAATCTGTCCAGAAAGATAAATAAGGTTTCTGAGTCTTTTCAGCTCTGTGGGTGATATTGCTGCTGCATTTTAGACAGTTCTCATAACTGCTTTTGGGGTCTAAAATCCCACTGGGGTCAACGACAGAGCTACTGTAATGATTGTATCTGTTTACATGGGACAAATATACAATTTTACTTCCCCTTCTAAGAGCCTTTCTTTGGAAAACCCAATTAATCAACAGTCTTTACTATTTGGAATGTAAATAACTCTCCCTAAGAGTGTGAACTTAATCTCTTTTGAAATGTAAACACCCAGGGAAGCCTCCCTGGCACCTTGGAAGCTTAATCCAAGAGTTTATCTCTGGCTGTAATCATTTGCTCAAAGAGAAGACAAAAGAGGTTTTATTATTCCCTAGACTGAAGGCAATTAACTAAAACAAATAGCTATTTCGGGTGGAGCAAGATGGCCGAATAGGAACAGCTCCAGTCTCCAACTCCCAGCGCGAGCGACACAGAAGACAGGTGATTTCTGCATTTTCAACTGAGACTCCACCTCTGGGGACAGGGCACAGCTAAACAACAACAACAACAACAACAAAGCAGCTGAAACCTCTGCAGACGCAAATGACTCTGTCTGACAGCTTTGAAGTGAGCACTGGATCTCCCAACACGGAGGTTGAGATCTGAGAAGGGACAGACTACCTGCTCAAGTGGGTCCCTGACCCCTGAGTAGCCTAACTGGGAGACATCCCCCACTAGGGGCAGACCGACACCCCACACCTCACACGGTGGAGTACACCCCTGAGAGGAAGCTTCCAAAGCAAGAATCAGACAGGTACACTTGCTGTTCAGCAATATTCTATCTTCTGCAGCCTCTGCTGCTGATACCCGGGCAAACAGGGTCTGGAGTGGACCTCAAGCAATCTCCAACAGACCTACAGCTGAGGGTCCTGACTGTTAGAAGGAAAACTAACAAACAGGAAAGACACCCACACCAAAACCCCATCAGTACGTCACCATCATCAAAGACCAGAGGCAGATAAAACCACAAAGATGGGGGAAAAGCAGGGCAGAAAAGCTGGAAATTCAAAAAATAAGAGCGCATTGCCCCCTGCAAAGGAACGCAGCTCATCGCCAGCAATGGATCAAAGCTGGACAGAGAATGACTTTGACGAGATGAGAGAAGAAGGCTCCAGTCCATCAAACTTCTCAGAGCTAAAGGAGGAATTATGTACCCAGCGCAAAGAAACTAAAAATCTTGAAAAAAAAAGTGGAAGAATTGATAACTAGAATAATTAATGCAGAGAAGGCCATAAACGAATGGACAGAGATGAAAACCATGACACGAGAAATACGTGACAAATGCACAAGCTTCAGTAACCGACTCAATCAACTGGAATAAAAAGTAACAGCGATTGAGGATCAAATGAATGAAATGAAGCGAGAAGAGAAACCAAAAGAAAAAAGAAGAAAAAGAAATGAACAAAGCCTGCAAGAAGTATGGGATTATATAAAAAGACCAAATCTACGTCTGATTGGGGTACCTGAAAGTGAGGGGGAAAATGGAAACAAGTTGGAAAACACTCTTCAGGATATCATTCAGGAGAACTTCCCCAACCTAGTAAGGCAGGCCAACATTCAAATTCAGGAAATACAGAGAATGCCACAAAGATACTCCTCGAGAAGAGCAACCTCAAGACACATAATTGCTAGATTCACCAAAGTTGAAATGAAGGAAAAAATCTTAAGGGCAGCCAGAGAGAAAGGTCAGGTTACCCACAAAGGGAAGCCCATCAGACTAACAGCAGATCTCTCGGCAGAAACTCTCCAAGCCAGAAGAGAGTGGGGGCCAATATTCAACATTCTTAAAGAAAAGAATTTTAAACCCAGAATTTCATATCCAGCCAAGCTAAGTTTCATAAGTGAAGGAGAAATAAAATCCTTTACAGATAAGCAAATGCTTAGAGATTTTGTCACCACCAGGCCTGCCTTACAAGAGACCCTGAAGGATGCACTAAACATGGAAAGGAACAACCGGTACCAGCCATTGCAAAAACATGCCAAAATGTAAACAAATAGCTATTTCAATTTGCCAATGATTTTAAGATGAATTATATGAAAAAAAAATATATACACACATTGTGCTGTTAAGCCCTCTTATAGGAAAAATAAGGATACCATTAAACCTGAAGGACATGAGTTGTGTACTGGCTACAAACTGTTTATATAAATGTGTGTGAAAATGCCCTGACATTGTAGCCTTGTTCAGATTGCTTATGTACACAAAACTTGGCTATGCTTATTCAAAAATAAAACATTGTTCTTTTTTTCTACGCTTAGTAACGAGTACTCTCTGTGTTAGTAGGATTTTTAGTTCCACAGTACTACAGATATCCACAGGTTTGAGACAGTGTAAAGAATGGATTAGAAGTCAAGGGTCCAGGGTGTCAAGTGCATGGTTATTTTAGGCTAGGAAGCAGCTAGAAACCTGAAATCACACCCAAATCAAATGTCAAGGCAAATATCAAGTCAGAAACCATGACTGCAGGAAGAAGACATATGGCTATTAGATGCATGCAATAGAATAAACCTGGGAGAAACACAGGTATATGTGCTTAAGAAACTTAAGGAAGACCAAGATACAGAAAGACAAGGAAAGAAGATAGATAGAAGTTCAAGTATAGTTAGGAACACTACAGAAGCCAAAGTGGGTGGAGTGAGCTAAAGAACAAATATATTACTTTCTACATTAGGAAACCTGGCTCTGAGGCAAGATTTCCTGGCAAAAGGATTAAACTATTTTTCTGCAAGATGAATGTCAATTGCAGGGCTGGCCTACAGCAGCTACAAATAATGTGAGAGAAAATCTTGATTTCTATCTACAATGTGAGAATATTTCTATTCTGTTGGAACTAATGTTTACTGTTTTGTTACTTTTGGGTAGTTTAGGGAGAGTCACCTCACAAAACAATGTGTGCAACAGACCATAAAAAATGAAAAAAATTGGGCGTAACCAGGGTACTGTTTAATAGAGTATGCTAACTCTGTACAGTGAGAAAAGATGCAGCTATTTAAAAGGATAATATAAATCTCTTTGTTGACAAGGGAAATATCCACTCTGTGTGTATATGTGTATGCAATTTTTAAAATTCAACAAACTGTAAGGCAACACCATACTCATTGTTTATGACCAGCATATCTATTCTGATTGTTTGCTGCCTCTCTTGTATCAGTTAGTATTTTAACTATCATATACCTATATATGCTTAGAATGTTTATGAAAAGTCTAACTGTGGTCATTTATGGGTCCCTGTATATTCTAGAGATTCTACTTTACTCTCCTTTAAGAAAAAAAAAAAAGTGGTAATGAAACTGACTTTGCAAACTTTTGACAGTAAAAGAAATCTGACATGGTTTACCCCATCTTGTTTCTGATCTCCAAGCTATCCTTGGTCATTCCTGGGCATAGAGCAAGCTAACATTGGGAGGAATTTAGTTTATAGTTTGACTTAAAAGCAAAGATGATAGTAGTTCCCTCTCTACAACTAACCTCCTCCTTGCTCAGGGACCAAAAACAACCTTTGTAAAACTAATGAAAGGCCACAAGAATAGGATTATGAGAGGGACCTGAACTCTTCTAAAATGTAGGCATTGTTTCTATATTCCTTTTCTGCTCAGGTGTCATGTGGCCAGAGGTCACAAGATTTGTGACTTCCCCAATGCTCCTATAGATAACATCACTATTACAGACCTAATATTGTTTAAGATATTTTTCAGACTCATCTCACCCAGACTTGTGACTCCTGACTCAATCAGTCCTGTGGCCCCCACCCAGAGGCTAACTCAGAACATGAGGACCATTTCCACACCCCTGTGATTTTATCCACAATCAATATTCTAGATTTCCTAGTCCCCTCCCCACCAAACTATCCTTGAGAAACCCTAACCTCTGAGCCTTTGGGGGTGAATGATTTGAGTAATCACTGTAGTTCTCCTTTGTGGACTGGTCTCACATCAATTAAACTCTTTCTTTGCTGCAATGTGATGGTCTCAGTGAATTGGTTTTGTCTGTGTAGCAGGCAAGAAAAACCCATCAGGCGATTATACTAATCCATTTTGCCCATTTCCAGCAGAGCGTAATGGAGTGATTCTCAAATTACACAGTGCATCAGAATTATCCAGATTCTTTTAAAAACTACAGAGGTTTTGTTTTAATTAGTCTTGGTAAGTCTCAGATATGAATATGTTTTAAAACTCTCCAGGTGAGTCGAATGTGTACTCAGAATTGAGAATCAGCAAAGGTTAAGAACATAAGCTAGAGACATTGACAACCTAGGTTTGAATTCTGGCTCTGTCATTTGCTCCTCATGTGACAGTAGGCAAAATATGTAAACTTCTGTGCTTCCATTTTCTCACCTGTGATTAAAAAGGAGGATGTTAGTAACATCTATCTCTCAGGGTTTCTGTGAGGGCACTCCCTCTCCATACACACCCTCTCCCAACACTTATACAAAGTAGTACAAAACATGCTTAATCAAATTAGCTATTACAGTTATAACAATTTATTTTTTAAACCATAAGTCTGATCATATATCACTCAGATGCCATTTTCTACTTTCCTACTACATACTGAATCACAAGAAGTCTCCTCACCCTGGTGGTTCAGCTTCGTCTCTCCTTTTACTCCCCACATACCCTATGTCTTAGCCAAATAGGACCATTTTGTTATTCAAATTATATATCTTCTGCTCTCCGAACTCGTTGAGGACATTCCCACACTTAAAATGAGTGCTTGATGTCATCATAATCCTAAAATGTGTTCAAAGAAGGATCTGTCCTAATGCAATTATAATAAACAAGATGCATGACTCATCTAGGTTGTGAAATTGTGCTAGAAGTACATGCAGAAGCAGGAGCCAGCCTTTGTTTACATAAGCTTTTCTATGCTACACATCCTAAGTACTGTTCCTGAGGTCTTCTCTTCCCTCCAAGCTTTGAAGAGGTCTCAAATTTCAGCAAGAGGATGATGTATAGGTGGTGATCATGAGTCCCAGATAGTCATTTATAAGTGTGTCTAACCCACAGACAGCAAATATATAGCACACATTACCACTCCTCCTTCCTTACTACCCCCTGTAGTACCTCTTTAGACTTCATTTCTCCAGTTGTTCAGTGTCCTTCTTCTGTCCTCTTACTTTTGAAGTAAGACAGTCTGTAGTCTGCCCTGATCTGCCTTTCTCCAGGTATAGATATTTCCTTCCTCCCTGTATCAGTCTGTTTTCACCTGGCTGTAAAGAAATGCCTGAGACTGTGTAATTTATAAAGAAAAGAGGTTTAATTGGCTCACATTCCACAGACTGTAGAGGAAGCATGGCTGGAGAGGCCTCAAGAAACTTAGAATCATGGACGAAGGTGAAAGGGAAGCAGGCATGTCTTATATGGACAGAGCAGGAGGAAGAGAGAGAGGGGCAGGTGCCACACATTGTTAAACAACTAGATCTCATGAGAGCTCACTCATTACACAGTACCAAGGAGGGTTGGTGCTAAACCATTCATGAAAACTCTGATCGCATAATCCAATCACCTCCCACTGGGCTCCGACTCCAACGTTAGGGATTACAATTGAACATGAAATTTGGGTGGGGACAGATCCAAGCCATATCACTACCTCTTATTAAAAATTACTTGTCCCGTGTCCCATTATCTAATGGCTTAGCTAATAAATTTTATAATAGGCCTTCTCTTTATGCAAGCGAGTGATGAAGACAGATGGCTTAACACAAACCCTTATTTCAAAGGAAGTTACTATTGGTTGACTTTCATATCCTGTGGTAAGCCAAAAGAAGAAGTACTTTGAGAGTGGTAGTGAGATTTTGCAGTCAGGAATGACACGGATTAGATTCTTAGATCTGTCGGTAATTAACTATCTGTTGTTGAGCGAGTCACCTTTCCTCTAGTAATCTCACTTGCTTTGTCCTATAAAATGAGTGACAAAAAGGATTGCTACCATCCATTTTAGCACTAAAATTTTAGGCTTTTATTAATAATGGATCTTCTTAACAAAAAGTTGTAAATAGAATGAGCACTATGTGTGCTACATTATGCTGTCTTTTTGCAGTTTCCATTAAAGGCAGGTTTAAAAAACACAGTTGCACAGTGATTTTGGAGCTGCAGCCTTTAGATACCTGCCTAGGACTCCTGGATCCATCACCTAATAGTGTCACTTAGCTGTGCAGCCACAGGCAAATTGATTACCAGTTTCCATATCTAAAAACAAGTGGGAATAATTTTGGTACTTTAATTAAATTGCTGTGTAATAATTATATAATGCTTCTATGGTTCTCTCTTCCCTTCATCGTCTTTATTCCAGGAGTTATTTCAAACATTCACTGTTGTCCTTGAGTCCTCGGCCGTTATCAAATGACCTCATCTCCTACTTGACAAAGAAAACAGAGACCAGAAGATGGGGTTCCCTGAGCTTTCTCCTCCCACCCAAACAATCATATCTGTATCTGCGTTTATTTCTACTATCTTCCCTAGAAGCCTAGTGGAATGGGAGATTTCCCCGTTCAAAACAAAATTCTACATATCTGTCATCTCTGCACATGATGTTGGCTCTTCCAGTCTCTTATACTGCTATATCCATAATACTTCCTTTCCTTTGAACTCTCCATTGGCTGAAAACTCCACTGTAATATCCACCTCATTAGAACTCCCCACTCCTCCTATGACTTCAGGACTTTGCTGAATAAATTGCTCCCTCTCCTCCTTGGGTCTCTGAAATTTCACTATTTACTGGTTTTTCATTGCAGTCAATAAACAATATGGAGAGTCTTTGGTCACTGTTTCAATAATCAAATATTTTAAAAGAATTATTTCTTTTTTCTTTTATTTTACTTTATGTTCTGGGATACATGTGCTGAACATGCAGGTTTGTTACATAGGTATACATGTGCCATGGTGGTTTGCTGCACCTATCAACTCATCATCTAGGTTTTAAGCTCCACATGCATTAGTTATTTGTCCTAATGCTCTCCCTCCTGCTGCCCCCCATCCTGCAACAGACCCAAGCTTGTGATGTTTCCCTCCCTGTGTCCACATGCTCCCATTGTTCAGTTCCCATTTATGAGTGAGAACATGTGGCTTTTGGTTTTCTGTTCCTGGGTTTGCTGAGGATGATGGCTTCCAGCTTCATCCATGTCCCTGCAAAGAACATGAACTCATTCTGTCTTATGGTTGTATAGTATTCCATGGTGTATATGTGCCACATTTTCTTTACCCAGTCTATCATTGATGGGCATTTGGGTTGGTTCCATGTCTTTGCTATTGTAAATAGTGCTGCAATAAAAATAGGTGTGCATGCATCTTTGTAGTAGAATTATTTAGAATCCTTTCTGTATATACCCAGTAATGGGATTGCTAGGTCAAATGGTATCTCTGGTTCTAGATCCTTGAGGAATTGCAACACTGTCTTCCATAGTGGCTGAACTAATTTATACTCACACCAACCATGTAAAAGAGTTCCTATTTCTCCATATCCTCATCAGCATCTGTTGTTTCCAGACTTTTTAATGATCGTCATTCTGTCTGGTGTGAGATGGCATCTCATTGTGGTTTTGATTTGCATTTCTCTGATGACCAGTGATGATGAGTTTTTTTTCATATGTTTGTTGGCCACATAAATGTCTTCTTTTGAAAAGTGTCTGTTCACATCCTTTGACCACTTTCTGATGGGTTTGTTTTTTTTCTTGTAAATTTGTTTAAGTTCCTTGTACATTCTGGATATCAGACCTTTGTCAGATGGGTAGATTGCAAAAATTTTCTCCCATTCTGTAGGTTGTCTTTTCACTATGATGATAGTTTCTTTTGCTGAGCAGAAGCTCTTTAGTTTAATGAGATCCCATTTGTCAAGTTTGGCTTTTGTTGCAACTGCTTTTGGTGTTTTAGTCATGAAGTCTTTGCCCATGCCTATGTCCTTAATGGTATTGCCTAGGTTTCCTTCTAGGGTTTTTATGGTTTTAGGTTTTAGGTTTAAGTCTTTAATCTATCTTGAGTTAATTTTTGTATAAGGTGTAAGGAAAGGGTCCAGTTTCTGTTTTCCACATATGGTTAGTCAGTTTTCCCAGTACCATTTATTAAACAGGAAATCCTTTCCCCATTGCTTGTTTTTGTCAGGTTTGTCAAAGATCAGATGGTTGTAAACATGTGGTTTTTTTCCTGAGACTTCTGTTCCATTGGTGTATATATCTGTTTTGGTACCAGTACCATGCTGTTTTGGTTACTGTAGCCCTGTAGTATAGTTTGAAGTCAGGTAGCATGATGCCTTCACCCTTGCTCTTTTTGCTTAGGATTGTCTTGGCTATATGGGTTACATTTTGGTTCCATATGAAACGTAAAGTAGTTTTTTCAAGTTCTGTGAAGAAAGTGAATGGTATCTTGATGGGAATACCATTAAATCTATAAATTACTTTTGGCAGTATGGCCATTTTCACAATATTGATTCATCCTATCCATGAAGATGTAATGTTTTTCCATTTGTTTGTGTCCTCTCTTATTTCCTTGAGCAGTGGTTTGTAGTTCTCCTCGAAGAGGTCCTTCACATTCCTTGTAAGTTTTATTCCTAGGTATTTTATTCTCTTTGTAGCAATTATGAATTGTAGTTTACTCATAATTTGGCTCTCTGCTTCTCTATTATTGATACATAGGAATGCTTGTGATTTTTGCACATTGATTTTGTATCCTGAGACTTTGCAGAAGTTTTTTATCAGCTTAAGGAATTTTGGGTCTGAGATGATGGGGTTTTCTAAATATACAATCTTGTCATCTGCAAACAGAGACAATTTGACTTCCTCTTCCTATTTGAATATCCTTTATTTCTTTCTCTTCCCTGATTGCTCTGGCCAGAACTTCAAACACTATGTTGAATAGGAGTGGTGAGAGACGGCATCTTTGTCTTGTGCCAGTTTTCAAAGGGAATGCTTCCAGCTTTTTCCCATTTTGTATGATATTGGCTATGGGTTTGTCATAAATAGCCCTTATTATTTTGAGGTATGTTTCATTAACACCTAGTTTATTGAGAGTTTTTAGCATGAAAGGATGTTGAATTTTATTGAAGGCCTTTTCTGCCTCTATTGAGATAATCATGTGGTTTTTGTCATTGGCTCTGTTCATGTGATAGATTACGTTTATTGATTTGCATATGTTGAACCAGCCTTGCATCCCAGGGATGAAGCCAACTTGATCATGGTGGATAAGCTTTTTGATGTGCTGCTGGATTCAGTTTGCCAGTATTTTATTGTGGATCTTCGCATCTATGTTCATCAGGGATATTGGCCTGAAATTTTCTTTTTTTGTTGTGTCTCTGCCAGGTTTTGGAATCAGGATGATGCTGGCCTCTTAAAATGACTTAGGGAGGAATCCTTCTCCTTTTTTTGTTTGGAGTAGTTTCGGAAGTAATGGCACCAGCTCTTCTTTGTACCTCTGGTAGAATTTGGCTGTGAATCCATCTGGTCTTGGGCTTTTTTTTTGGTTGGTAAGCTACTAATTATTGCCTCAATTTCAGAAGTTGTCATTGGTCTATTCAGGGATTTGACTTCTTCCTGGTTTAGTCTTGGGAAGGTATATGTGTCCAGGAATTTATCCATTTCTTCTAGATTTTCTAGTTTATTTGTGTAGAGGTTTTTATAGTATTCTCTGATGGTAGTTTGTATTTCTGTGGGATCAGTGGTGATATCCCCTTTATCATTTTTTATTGTGTCTATTCGATTCCTCTCTCTTCTTTTTCAGTCTGACTAGCAGTGTGTCTACTTCATTAATCTTTTCAAGAAACCAGCTCCTGGACTCTTTTATTTTTTTAAAGGGTTTTTCTATCTCTTTCAGTCCTTCTCTGATCCTAGTTATTTCTTGTCTTCTGCTGGCTTTTGAATTTGTTTGCTCTTGCTTCTCTAGTTCTTTTAATTTTGATGTTAGGGTGTCGATTTTAGATCTTTCCCACATTCTGGTGTGGGCATTTAGTGCTATAAATTTCCCTCTAAACACAGCTTTAGCTGTGTCCCAGTGATTCTGCTACGTAGTCTCTTGGTTTTTATTGGTTTCAAAGAACTTTCTTATTTCTCCCTTAATTTCTTTATTTACCCAGTAGTCATTCACAAGCAGGTAGTTCATTTTCCATGTAGTTGTGCAGTTTTGAGTGAGCTTTTTAATCCTGAGCTCTAATTTGATTGCACTGTGGTCTGAGCAGCTGTTTGTTAAGATTTCAGTTCTTTTGCATTTGCTGAGGAGTGTTTTACTTCCAATTATGTGGTTGATTTTAGAATAAGTGCTATGTGGTGCTGAGAAGAATGTATATTCTGTTGATTTGGGGTGGAGAGTTCTGTAGATATGTACGAGGTCTGCTTGATTCAGAGTTGAGTTCAATTCCTGAATATCCTTGTTAATTTTCTGTCTTGTTGATCTGTTTAATATTGACAGTGGGGTGTTAAAGTCTCCCATTATTATTGTGTGTGAGTCCAAGTCTCTTTGCAGGTCTCTAAGAACTTGTTTTATGAATCTGGGTGCTCCTGTATTGGGTACATATATATTTAGGATAGTTAGCTCTTCTTGTGCATTGATCCCTTTACCATCATGTAATGCCCTTCTTTGCCCTTTTTTATCTTTGTTGGTTTAATGTCTGTTTTATCAGAGACTAAAATTGCAACTCCTGCTGCTTTTTTTTGTTTGTTTGTTTGTTTCCCATTTGCTTGGTAAATATATCTCCATCTCTTTATTTTGAGCCCTTATGTGTCTTTGCCCATGAGATGGGTCTCCTTAATGCAGCACACTGATGGATCTTTACTCTATCCAATTTGCCAGTCTGTGTCTTTTAATTGGGGCATTTAGCCCATTTACATTTAAGGTTAATATTGTTCTGTGTGAATTTGAATCTGTCATCATCATTCTTGCTGGTTATTTTGCACTTGATGTAATTTCTTCATATTTTCTTTGGACTTTATATTTTGGTGTGTTTTTGCAGTGGCTGGTACCAGCTTTTCCTTTCCATATTTAATGCTTCCTTCAGGAGCTCTTTTAAGGCAGGCCTGGTGGTGACAAAATCCCTCAGCATTTGCTTGTCTGGAAAGCATTTTATTTCTCCTTCATTTATGAAACTTAGTTTGGCTGTATATGAAATTCTGGGTTGAAAATTCTTTTCCTTAAGAATGTTGAGTATTGGCCCCCACTCTCTTCTGGCTTTTAGGGTTTCTGTAGGAGATCTGCTGTTAGTCTGATGAGCTTCCCTTTGTAGGTAACCTGACCTTTCTCTCTGGGTGCCCGTAACTTTTTTTCCTTCATTTCAACCTTGGAGAATCTGATGATTATGTGTCTTGAGGTTGCTCTTCTCGAGGAGTATCTTAGTGGTGTTCTATTTCCTGAATTTGAATGTTGGCCTGTCATGCTAGGTTGGGGAAGTTCTCCTGCATAATATCCTGAAGTGTATTTTCCAACTTGGTTCCATTCTCCCCGTCACTTTCAGGGACCCCAATCAATCGTAGGTTTGGTCTTTTCACATAGTCCCATATATCTTGGAGGCTTTTTTCGACCTTTTTCAATCATTTTTTTTCCAATCTTGTCTTCACACCTCATTTAAATAATTTGATCTTCTATTTCTGATATCATTTCTTCCACTTGATCAATTCAGCTGTTGATAATTATGTATGCTTCACGAAGTTCTCATGCTGTGTTTTTCAGCTCCATCAGGTCATTTCTGTTCTTCTCTAAACTGGATATTCTAGTTAGCAGTTACTGTAACCTTGTGTCAATGTTCTTAGCTTCCTTTCATTGGGTTAGAACATGCTCCTTTAGCTCAGAGAGGTTTATTACCCATCTTCTGAAACATACTTCTGTCAATTCATCAAACTCATTCTCTATCCAGTTTTGTGCCCTTGCTGGAGAGGAGTTAAATCATTTGGAGGAGAAGAGGTATTCTGGTTTTTGGATTTGAGCCTCTTTGTGCTGGTTTTTCCTCATCTTTGTGTATTTATCTACTTTTGATCTTTGAGGTTGATGTCTTTTGGATGTGGTTTCTGTGTGGGGGTTCTTTTTGTTGATGTTTAAGTTATTGTTTTCTGCTTGTTAGTTTTTCTTCTAACAGTCCCCTCTTCTGCAGGTCTGCTGCAGTTTGCTGGAGGTCCACTCTAGACCCTATTTTTCTGGGTATCACCAGCAGAAGCTGCAGAACAGTAAAGATTGCTGCCTGCTTCTTCCTCTGGAAGCTTCATCCCAGAGGGGCACTGGTCTGATGTCAGCCAGAGCTATCCTCTATGAGGCATCTGTCAACCTCTGTTGGGAGGTTTCTCCTAGTCAGGATGCACAGAGATCAGGGACCCACTTGAGGAGGCAGTCTGTCCCTTAGCAGAGCTCAAGCACTGTGTTGGAAGAACCCTCCTTTTCAGGATCCACTGCTCTCTTCACTGCTGGCATGTAGGAATGTTTATGTCTGCTGGAGCTATGCCCACAGCTGCCCCTTCCCCCAGGTGCTCTGTCCCAGGGAGATGGGAGTTTAACCTATAAGTCCCTGACTGGGGCTGCTGTTTTTCTTTCAGAGATGCCCTGCTCAGTGAAGAGGAATCTAGAGAGGCAGTCTGCCCACAGCCACTTTGCCATGCTGTGGCAAGTTCCACCCAGTCCGAACTTCCAGGCCTTTTCAGCGTGATCAGGGGAAGACCTCCTACTGAAGCCTCACTAATGGTGGACACCCCTCTCACCACCAAGCTGGATTGCACCAGGTTAACTTCAGACTGCTGTGCTGGCAGCGAGAATTTCAAGCCAGTGGTTCTTAGCTTGCTGGGCTCCATGGGAGTGGAACCCGCTGAGTGAGACCACTTGGGTCCCTGGCTTCAACCCCTTTTCCAGGGGAGTAAATGGTTCTCTCTCGCTGGGGTTCCAGGTGCCACTGCGGTACAGAAAAAAAAAAAAAAAAAAAAAAAAAAAAAAAAAAAAAAAAAAAAAAAAAAAAAACCTCCTGAGGCTAGCTCAGTATCTGCCTGAACAATGACCCAGTTTTGTACTTGAAACCCAGGACCCTGGTGGTGTAGGCACACAATGGGATCTCCTGGTCTGTGGATTGCCAAAACGGTGGGAAAAGTGTAGTATCTGGGTCGGATAGCACAGTCTTTCATGGCTTCCCTTGGCTGGGAAAGGGAGGCTCCCCTGCCCCTTGCACTTCCCTTGTGAGGCGATGCCCCACCCTGCTTCTGCTTGCCCTCCATGGGATGCACCCAATGCCTAACCAGTCCCAATGAGATGAACAGGGTACCTCAATTGGAAATGCAAAAATCACCCGCCTTCTGCATTGGTCTTGCTAGGAGCTGCAGACCAGAGCTGTTCCCATTCAGCCATCTTGCCAGTCAAACTCCAGAATTATTTCTTGTATTCTTTCTTATCTCTTATATTTCTGCAGTTTTTCACCTTCAATTCCGTCTTCAACCTATAGCAGACTACAGTCCCCATCCTTCCAGTAACACTTCTTACATGTACTGTAAACTCGATTACTTGTCTGCATACTTCATCAAATTGTAAGCTCTCAGAAGTCAGGGACTATGCCCTCTTATTCATCTTTTTATTTACAATATCTAGTATAACTCCTGGAACATAGTAGGTATTTAGTAAATACGTATTGAATGAGTGGATAAATTTGCTTAAATCAAAGCAAAGCCTTTTTCCTGTTTTGGCTTTTCACTCCAAAAAGATGGAATTTTCCCCTTATTTGTTTTTTCCCTCCAAAAAAGACAGATTTTCCATAATATACATTCATTATGTGTTAGGGTTCTTATCTCCCCTTATTCATCCTCTTCTTCTATTGCTTAAATGAGTGTACATGGAATTATAGTGGTCTCTGTTTTCAATATTGTCACACTGAATCACATAGAAAGGAGCCTGATTATTGTAAATGGAAGCAGAAGCCTATGGAATGATTCCGCTGGGCACATGCACTGGCTCGCCTAAGCAGACTCAGACCAATTGGAAGAAGACTGGCCTATCCCAATCCCTTTGGTTGTGATGGATGGTGAATAAACCCTCTTGGTATAGCAACTGTACTGGGACACTGGAAATCTCCCGGCCTGAAAATATGTTTCTGATATCAAAACTTGAGACAATAATCCTTTGGTATGATCGAAGAAACATGTATTACTTACACAGGCAGAGAAATCTCAAGGCAAGAGGATGAAAGGTTAGCCCTCTGGGAGAGAGCCTAGGGGCAGGTGAAGAGGGAGAGAGAGAGAGAGGAGGGAGAGAGGGAGGGAGAGAGAGAGAGAGAGAGAGAGAGAGAGAGAGAGAGAGAGAGAGAGAGAGAGAGACTAGCAAGTACATAAGCATTTTATAAAAGAGGAAGTTGTCAGCAAAAAGTTTAAAAGAGGAATCAAGAGGGTGCATTAGCTTGTGGTATGTGTGGGGGGGGGGGGCAGAGTGACCGTTATCAGAATACTAATGCTAAAGGAGGCAAAAGACACAGTCGGAATGTGGCTTAGGGGTTGCTGACACTCAATCAAATATCAGTGGGGATACAAGATTTTTTTTCCTGTGGTCTTCGCAATTATGCCTAAATCTGAGTAAGCACAGCAACTGCTCAGGTCTCCTGTAAATAAACATATACTTTGTCTGAGAGAAATCAAATTTGCAAAGTCAATTCACAATAATTTGACCAGCAACTATTATAACTCCCTGAAAGATAGGGCAAAGCCAGTCACTGCATGCAGAAGGAGATAGCCAAGAGAAGATATCAACTGGGGTCTGGAGAATCTCTTAGAGTACTCTTGTAGTATTATTAATTATTTTGGTTTGTTCTATTTGTTTAAATATTCTGGAGACTTGTTCTGTCTTATTAACCTACATGCAGCAGGAGGTCTTCTTTAAGGCAGAAACTTCACCTTGACATGGCAGTAGGTAGTCCAAGGCTAATCTTTTGTCAGCTACCACAGCAACTAAAGGGCTTTGTGCCGCATTAAGGGCTTCTAAGGCTTAAGATGCTTACTGTATATGGTCTGCCAGGACTGTGACAATCTCTGAGTGGCCTTATGAATTCAGTCTGTGTTACAGAATTGAAAATAACTAAATGTGTGCCTGTTATACCAGAGATTGTCATAAGGTCCAATATGAGAAAAAGATAAGTTGGTGTTTCTTTCTGTGGGGAAGCTAAATGAGAGAAGTTGCTGTGGGCTGCATGTTTGTGTCCCCTCAAAATTCATATGTTTAAACCATAATCCCCTATGGGATTGTACTTGTAGATGGGGCCTTTGAGAAGTAATCAGGCCATTAAGGTGGAGCCCTCACAACAGGATTAGTGCCCTTGTAAGAAACTACATGAGAGATCTTGCTTCCTTTCTTTTCTCTCTGCAATGTGAGGGCATGGAAAAACATAGCCATCTGCAAACCAGGAAGAAGGCCCTCACAAGAACCTGACCAGGCTGAAACCCTGATTTTGACAGGCTCGGAAGTATGAGAAATAAATTTCTATTGTTTAAGCCGCCCAGCCTATGGTATTCTATTATAACAGCCTGAACGTACTAAGCAAAGATGGATTTTCTAGTTGTATATAGGGTAACCTAAGCACTAAATATGCATAAAATAAAGGTCAGATTGCATGGGGCAGAAGGAGAAAAACTGGAGGAGTAGAATGTGTGACCCTGTTGAACAGGAGCAGTGCCACAGAAGAATCAGTAGCCCAGGGGGACTTGGATGGTGAGATTTCTGGTTGGTGGATTTATCTCAGCACGGATATGTGAGGGCCAAATAGTTTCAGTGGAACGACATGGCTGTATACAATATTGGTTGATGGGGAAGTCAGAAAGAATGTGAAGTCTACATAGGGAAAGCTAATAGGGTCAAGGAAATTCTGGGAGGAAGTGCAGGGCTGGTGGGTGAGTGGGGGGATGACAAGTGGTCAATATGGATATTGAACACCTCCAAAGAGGTAGAACTTAGTTGTATAAGTGGTCGCCCATGCTGGGGCACTGGGTAACAGGCCCAGTATTATTGGAGGCTTAACTCTTAAGTGAAGTATTATTACATATATATTGTCTAGCAGGTCAAAGAAAAAACTACTTTACAGTTCATATGGGACCAAAGAAGAGCCCAAATTGCCAAGATATTCCTAAACCAAAAGAACAAAGCTGGAGGCATCACGCTACCTGACTTCAAACTATACTACAAGGCTACAGTAACCAAAACAGCATGGTACTGGTACCAAAACAGAGATATAGACCAATGGAACAGAACAGAGCCCTCAGAAATAATACCACACATCTACAGCCATCTGATCTTTGACAAACCTGAGAGAAACAAGAAATGGGGAAAGGATTCCCTATTTAATAAATGGTGCTGGGAAAACTGGCTAGCCATAAGTAGAAAGCTGAAACTGGATCCCTTCCTTACACCTTATACGAAAATTAATTCAAGATGGATTAGAGACTTAAATGTTAGACCTAATACCATAAAAATCCTAGAGGAAAACCTAGGTAGTACCATTCAGGACATAGGCATGGGCAAAGACTTCATGTCTAAAACACCAAAAGCAACGGCAGCAAAAGCCAAAATTGACAAATGGGATCTCATTAAACTAAAGAGCTTCTGCACAGCAGAAGAAACTACCATCAGAGTGAACAGGCAACCTACAGAATGGGAGAAAATTTTTGCAATCTACCCATCTGACAAAGGGCTAATATCCAGAATCTACAAAGAACTTAAACAAATTTACAAGAAAAAAGTCAAACAACCCCACCAAAAAGTGGACGAAGGATATGAACAGACACTTCTCAAAAGAAGACATTTGTGCAGCCAACAGACACATGAAAAAATGCTTGCCATCACTGGCCACCAGAGAAATGCAAATCAAAACCACAATGAGATACTGTCTCACACCAGTTAGAGTGGTGATCATTAAAAAGTCAGGAAACATCAGGTGCTGGAGAGGATGTGGAGATAGGAACACTTTTGCACGGTTGGTGGGACTGTAAACTAGTTCAACCATTGTGGAAGACAGTGTGGCAATTCCTCAAGGATCTAGAACTAGAAATACCATTTGACCCAGCCATCTCATTACTGGGTATATACCCAAAGGATTATAAATCATGCTGCTATAAAGACACATGCACATGTATGTTTATTGCGGCACTATTCACAACAGCAAAGACTTGGAACCAACCCAAATGTCCATCAATGATAGACTGGATTAAGAAAATGTGGCACATATGCACCATGGAATACTATGCAGCCATAAAAAAGGATGAGTTCATGTCCTTTGTAGGGACATGGATGAAGCTGGAAACCATCATTCTGAGCAAACTATCACAAGGACAAAAAATCAAATACTGCGTGTTCTCACTCATAGGTGGGAATTGAACAATTCCCACCTGAACCCAGAAAGGGGAACATTACACACTGGGGGGTGGAGGGTGGGGGGTGGGGGGAAGGGGGGGGGAGGGATAGTGTTAGGAGATATACCTAATGTAAATGACGAGTTAATGGGGGTAGCACACCAACATGGCACATGTATTCATATGTAACAAACCTGCACATTGTGCACATGTACCCTAGAACATAAAATATAATAATAGAAAAATGAGGAAAAAAAGAAGTAGGGGATTGTGACTGGGGAATAGTGGAGAACAAAGTGGGAATTGTTGGACAAGGCAAAATCATAGCTAGTGCAGTTGTGGGAATCATAGTGGGAAGTGATGTTGGTATAGTTATAAGGATAGTTATGGCCTGGTCCATTATAGAGGGTGGAACTTTAGCCCTTCGTGTAGGAAGAGTGGAAGTGTAGATCTCAATTCAGATTTTAGGCACCCCAAAAGAGAAAGTAAGTGGTGTGATACCTGTAAAATAAGTCAGCTAATTTATAGGGTACTAGCTTGCAACAAAACTGCAATGAGTGAAGATAGAAAAAAAGCATGTCAAGAACAAATCTAAATAACCTACCAGGAGTTCCTTGATGCACAGAATATGTAATAATCAGTGACAGATATCTCCATGGTGTCATTCATCAGGGTTTAGGTATGGTCTAGGCAAGTAAGGACCTGCCAATAAGCTTTACTTCTTTGTAAGGTATCCTTAACACTGCATAAATAAGAAGGCTATGAAATCACAAGGACATATGTAAGCAGGATGGGTGGGATCTTTAGTTAAGCAGTTCATGGTTACGATGGTGGTATTGGCATCTGCTAGGTAGGAAACAAATATCTGCATAGACTGAAACTTGGGGTATCAGGCAGGAAGTGAGAAATAAGAAACAGCAGTTGGGGAAATTATAGGGGATCCAGGTGGGTTTACAGGTGGAGTGGAAGAGCCAGGGGTTGTTTTTGGGAGCAAAGAGGAAATCAGAGTATTTATTTGGTGGGTTTGAGCATGGAATTTTGGGGGCAGGACATTCTAGGGTATCATTGTCAATGCTGGGACTGTCAGTTGTGCTGAGATCATCATTTGGAAGGAGTTGGTCTCTTTGGCAGAGGTCATAATCTTGGAAAAGTTGGATTGACAGTCTGAGGTCATCATTCTTGAGATGATGATTGTCGGCCTGTGTTGTTCGTTACTGCTTGTGAATGTTAACTGTAAAGAACCTAGTGTGGTGGGAGGTCGGGGCTCCTGATATGAGTCTGGAATTACCTTTAAGACCTTGAGGTAAAGTGTTACCTTTGAAAAATTATTACAAAAGTGTCCAGAGACTTGTCTTTTGCCTTAGTAGTTATAGAGTCACTTCTTATAGAAAAACTGTGAACTAATTGAATACTCCAAACAAGAAGGATGAAAAGAAGCCCAAGGACTTTGGCATTGAGCAGAAGTAGTAAAATCCACATCTAAACCATGAACTAAATTAAGTCTTAGCCAGGACAAGCATAACCAGAATAACTGCTCTACAACATTTTCAGGCTTTTGGCATATAGTCCCTAGTATGCTCAGGGTGTTTGTTCATTATGATGAGATTCATGGGTATTGTCATCTTGAATCCTGTAGTGGCTCTTCATTCAACATCACTGTGATGGGTTGGAGCCAGAGCTGGTATCCTACTTAATAATATTGGCTCTGAGAACTAATTTCAGATCTTTTATTCTTCATTGGAAGATCTACACAGTTGTAAGTGTGGGATCAGTTGCAGAGATCTCTATTCCCTGTTAAGAACCTACAGTTAGTTAACCAAACTTTAAAAGCATTATAATGGAGAATGACTGCAGACTTTGGCAGAATGCCTTTTTGTGGCATATGGAATAAACTTTTGGGGTGGAGGAGGTTCTGGATTTTATTGATCCCCATTCTATTATCTTCCCTAAATCCAGGCATCAATCTGGCATAATTTTTGCCAAAATAGAAAAGAGGTAGTAAAATGGGAAGGTGTCATTAAGTGGAAGGTGATATTATATTTAGGTATTGTATACCTAGAGTCATAAGTGAGAAGTGCCCATTTTATGGCTAGAAACATGATAATTAATGTTTAAGGAACAAAATGGCAAGTTCATAAAGAGATCTAATATATAAATACATTTAATGAAAGCCTGAGTTTAACTTATTGTTGTTTGCATGATAATTGACCATAGTTATGTGTTTTCCCTAAGAACTTATTTCCTCATCTATGAAATAAAAATAAAAGTACATACTACATAAAAGTGTTGGAAAGAGTAAAAGAAGGAGTGTACATATCTTAAGTGGTATTGTTCCTGGCACTTAAATTCTCAATATATGTTAGCTGAATATATCATAATTTGTATTCCTCCCAGCCAACCAGAAGGCGAATGAAGATTAGTGGAGGCAGAGGAAGTTTAATGCATTTTGTTTAGTCCAGTACCCTCCCTCTGGTACAGTAATCTGAATAGACCCATATAGACCCTAGGCTGGGAAATGGGTGGTCCGGGCAATTCCTTGGACTGTTGAAGTGCAACTAGTTGGCCCTGGGTGTAAGCAGTTAACACCTTGGCATCTGTTATGACCACTTAGGTAATCTCTAAGAAGACTGAAGCTTTCTCTACAGCTCTCCTCTTCTTCTGAGCCTTCACTAGAATCACTTTTTTTTTTTTTTGAGATGGAGTCTCACTCTGTTGCCCAGGCTGGAGTGCAGTGGTGAGATCTCAGCTCACCGCAAGCTCCCCCTCCCAGGTTCATGCCATTCTCCTGCCTCAGCCTCCTGAGTAGCTGGGACTACAGGTGCCCGGCACCAGGCCCGGCTAATTTCTTTTTTTTTTTAGTAGAGACGGGGTTTCACCGTGTTGGTCAGGATGATCTCGATCTCCTGACCTCATGATCCGCCCGCCTCAGTCTCCCAAAGTGCTGGGATTAGAGACGTGAGCCACCACGCCTGGCCCAGAATCACTCTTAATGCTCCACTTGCTGCAATGTAGTCTTTTTCTAGCATGTGCCTCCAAATTATTTCAGCCTCTACCCATTACCTAGTTCCAAAGCCACTTTTATATTTTTAGATATTAGTTACAGCAGCACTCCACTTTTTGGTACCAGTTTCTGTCTTAGTCCATTCGGGTTGCTGTAACAAAATACCCTAGACCGGGTAATCTACAAACAAGAGAAATTTATTGCTCACAGTTCTGGAGGCTGAGAAGTCCAAGATCAAGTTGCCAGCAGATTTGATGTCTGGTGAGTTCTTGCTCCCTGCTACAAAGATGACTCCTTTTAGCTGTACCCTCACATGCCAGAAGGGCAAAAGGGGCAAACAAGCTCCTGCAGGCTTCTTTTATAAGAAAACTAATCCCATTCACAAGTCCTCTGCCCTTATGACCTACTCATTTCCCAAAGACCTCACCTCTTAATATTAACACATTGGGGAATTGATTTCAACATATGAATTTGGGAGGGACACAAACATTCAGACCATAGCAACTGTCAAGAATTTTGTGGACACGATTTAAAATCACCATGCTTTCCATTTTTTTATTTTACTTTAAGTTCTGGCATACATGTGCAGAACGTGAAGATTTGTTACATAGGTATACATGTGCCATGGTAGTTTGCTGCACCTATCAACCCCACACTTCCTTTTTATCCTACTAACTTCCTTCATTTTATCCTACCTACTTTTCACAACAAATACCAAAAATTGATATTGTTTTAAACCTGTTTCTTCATTTTTTTCTACATTAGGAAGAAACCTTAAAAACTGTTTTTTGTTGCTGTTATCACTAAATACATGCTCACTGGTTTTGGGAAGGATTGAAGAAAGTTTACACTGTCTTTGTACTCTGGGAACCCCAGGAACTCTGCATGATTGCTGTGTGCCAGGTACTATGCTTGCTCCTTGACACAAATCACCCCAATTATTTCCTTCAGCATAACTATGATCCGGAGTCTTATCATTTCTATTCACCAGATGAAATCTTGGGTAACACAGTCACTGTAGAGAAAAAAATATATTGTAACTCGTGTTTCTATGACATTATATTTAATGTTATTGCCTTTAGCATTAGAGCCACTATTGAAAAGAACCTAAGGTAAGATCAACAAAAATATGAGAATTGACTTCATAACTCATTTGTATTATATACTTGAATGTCTAATATGAAGACATATTAATAGAAAAAGAGCTATTGAGAGACATTGTAAGTGTTCTATAAATCATATGGGTTCTAGAAATGGAAAATGTGGCCCGGGCGCAGTGGCTCACGCCTGTAATGCCAACACTTTGGGATGCCGAGGCAGGCGGTTGAGACCATACTGGCTAACACGGTGAAACCCCGTCTCTCCTAAAAATCCAAAATATTAGCAGGGTATAGTGTCACGTGCCTGTAATCCTAGCTACTTGGGAGGCTGAGGCAGGAGAATCGCTTGAACCTGGGAGGCAGAGGTTGCAGTGAGCCGAGATCATGCCACTGCACTCCAGCCTGGGCGACAGAGTGAGACTCTGTCTCAAAAACAAACAAACAAACAAAAAGAAATGGAAAATGTGGTTTGATTTTATGTATCAAAAAAAGGCTGAGTGTATTGACTGTGCTCTTGTGATCCTGGTACTCTTGTGAGAATCATACATTGGGTATCTTGTGATCAATGTGTTGATCAATGATAACCTTGTTGTGTAGGTGTGTGGAATTATGGAAATGAAGTTCTATTTGAAAGAACAATCTTGGTTTGCATTTTAAATTCTGGTGTTGGTGAGAAAGGACAAAAATGCACCTCATTACCCAATTGTTACTTGAGTATAGAAAAGGGGCTTCCAGTTATGAGAAAGGCATCATATATAACCTAGGAGGGGAACTGGTCCTTTAAGGCAATGGACACAGTTTGGTTTGATGGGTACTTGGGTGGACTCTCATTGCATACTAGATTAAACTGGATTCTATTTTGTAGTAAAATGATAACCAATAACTTTAATTCAGGGTGCTTTAAACCACTTCCACATGCTTACCATAAAGCTGGTACCAGTACCTAGGGCTACTGAATCCAAGACTTCTGCTCTTGCTAGTAATTAGCCACAGTGTGCCTCTTGATGCCATCATGCCTCAATGTGATGACCCAGAAGATGTTTAAATAAAGTAATTTATCTAATCTTCACATTATTCTCCTGCACAATTCTGGATATTTGAGAAGCAGGATAGACAAAATTCAGGCTGAAAGGTAAGGTAAAAAAGAGAGGTGAAGGGATTTACACAAGGTTGTTGCAGAGTTACTGGGTTAGATCTCTCACCGGAACCCAGAGGTTTCCTGAATTCAGTCCAGTGGCCCCTCCAGCAGCCAAAGCACTGAATTTGTTCCTTGATAAGTAGTATCTCATTTTTCAAGGAAAGGTGTGTGTGTGTGTGTGTGTGTGTGTGTGTGTGTGTGTGTGTGTGTGTGTTTGAGGGGCAGGGATGGAAAAGAGACATCACATTATTTTCAATATTCAGAGGTTATAGGATGAGTTACCTAATGGAATGAGTAAAGAATAAAAGAATAATTTTATCATTTTCTTTTCTTTCATATATTTTCCTAATCACTGATTTTATCATATAGTGTGATTTAGGAGAAAATTTCCCATTGAGTTCCAAAAGATGGTACAGAGGGACACAGCATAATAGTGGGATCACTTGATAGAAAAATCAATTCAGGAAACCCATGCTGTTGGCCCTATGCATAGTATTCATCATTGTCATTAGGGGTTACTCCTTTCAGGTACTCATTTTGCTAGCACCATAATAGACTGCTAACAGAGACTGACTGATGACAACTGGCTGGGTTATCCTGTCTACTTAAGTGTTTAGTATCGTTTCTGAGGTAGATGCTCTCTAGTGGGCATTAATGGGCAATACAAAGATTTTCACTTTCTTCATATTCCCGTTAGTATATCCACATGCCTCCTCCCCAGACTTTACGGTATTTGATATTCAAATATTTCTCCTTCCAGGACCCTGACCAAACTGAGAAGTATATATTCCTACCTCCAGCCAGTTCTCCTTGAACCAAGATAAATTACCAGATGCTCTGCCCTGGTATTCCCTATGCACATTGGGAAGCTTTGCCCTTAAAATGGACGTCTTTCAGTTACCTTTGAGTGAGGCTTAGTGCAGCAGCATTCCATTTTCAGCTTGTACCCGCATATTGAGCCAATCCCTCCATGAATCAGGCTCAGTCATTTTCCTTCTCCATCAGCTAGTCATAAAGGATCTCCCATGGCCGTAAATGTGAGCTGAGACCTGAGGCTCTGATGCAACAGTGTTGATAAATTGGAAGTCTGGATCCCCTCTCCAATCGTTTCACTGTGCTTTCTGGACCTGCCTATGCCCAATCGCAGCCGTACCACTACCAATTTACAAAGAAGTGTTGCTGGACCCACTCAAGTTTATGATATTGTGGGTCTGACAGTATCCAGTTTATGATGGGAAATTCTGGCTATATGTTCACTTGATGTTGAAGAATCAGGTGCTCTGTGTCTTCTAAGCCCTAATAACATGACAGGGAATCTTTTTTGAATGCTAATTATTCACTGCAGATAGCATGGCCCTGAATCAGAACATCAGAGATTATTTGTAAGTCTCCTGTTGAAGTTTGCCATAAATTCCACATGGAATCTATTTCCTCCAACTGCACTTCTAATAGTATAAGATCTGTTGGGTCATATGGCCCAAGAAGCAGGGCAACTTGCACTCCAACTTGGACCTGCTTTAGAGTCTTTTCCTGCTTTCAGCCCCAGGCAAAGTTGGTAGTCTTGCATGCCAGTCAGTAAGTGGATCAGTGCAGTATTCCCAAGTTAGAATATATTGCCTCCACAATCTGAAGCAGGCTATCAGGTGTGGTGTTTTCTATTTAGTGGTGGACAACACAAAATACTATAATGTGTGTGCTGTTTCTGTAGGATTGTGCCAATATGCCCAAAACCACTGGACCCCTAGAAACTCTACTGACATGAGTCTGCAATGATTTTATTCCTCACCCTATGGAGCACATGTGTTTTACTGATGACTTAAATGTACCTGCCAATTATTTCTCATTCAATCCAATTGATGTGGTGTTATCTATATAGGGGATCAAAGCAATGTTCTGCAGAATGTCCACATAGTCCATATCTCTTCGGACTACGTTATAACAGTGGAACTGTTAACATATCTCTGGGGCAAAGCCCTAAATTAATTCTGTTGTTCAAAGCATGTGAACATGAACTGCACTAGGTCATTCTTCATGGTAATGATGGGAAATAATTCATTGCTAGATTAGTGGCCATACACCATGTACCTAAAACCATGTTCATCTATTCTGACAAAAATACCACATCCAGTACAGTAGTTGCATCGGGGCTAATACTTGTTTGAGTTTATGGTAGTTCACTCTCCTTCTCTATAATCCTTCTGGACTCGTGAATTAAATGGGAAAATGATAGACATCACTACCCTTACATCATTTAATTCATTAAGAGTGGCACAAATTTCTGCCACTCCCCACAGGATTTGTACTTATTTATTTACGTATTTAGTTTTGATATGGAGTCTCACTCTGTCACTCAGCCGGAGTGCAGTGGTGCCAACTCCACTCACTGCAACCTCCTGCTCCCTGGTTCAAGTGATTCTCCTGCTTCAGCCTCCTGAGTAGTTGGGGCTACAGGCGTGCGCCACCACACTTGGCTAATTTTTTTTATTTTTATTTTTTGGTATTTTTAGTAGAGACAGGGTTTTACCATGTTGGCCAGGCTGGTCTTGAACTCCTGAGCTTAGGTGATCTGCCCACCTTAGCCTCCCAAAGTGTTGGGATTACAGGTGTGAGCCACCATACCTGGCCCACAAAGGATTTTGTATGTTTCTTTCTTTCTTTTCTTTTCTTTTTTTTTTTATTGTTTTGGCTGGAATAGTAGCAGCTCTGAAGCTGCTACTACTGAATTTCCCCAGAATGATAGCTTTCTCCTCATAGGCTAAGGAACGAATGTGGAGGTTCTATCATGTGTCATGTATATCCATTCTAATTATATATTTGTGGATCAGGGAAATAACAAACAGATTATTTTGTGGATTCATTAGAATGACAGTGAACCAGACCTGAGCAGACTCAGTAGAAACACAGTGAGGGCCTCCAATAGAGGGCCATGACGATGCTTCAGGTCTTCAGACATCTGGTTGACACAGGGTCAGCTATAACCCTATGTCCAAGGGCCTAAAAATGTATAAGTAATTTCCCCCGGTGTACAGTTAGCTAAGTAAATGGTCATAGGTCCCTTTGAAGAAGGACTATGAGAACCATTATCATATAAACTTGCTATAAAGTTGCAAAGTTTTCCCTTCTTGGAACCTCATGTCTGTTCTATCCCTGGAGGCTGAAAAGACACAATACTCAGGGGAGTAGGTCTATTGGATTGAGCACTAAAGTGAGAGTTGGCAGTTGTGTATCCCATAGTCAGAGCCATTAGTCTTTGCAGCACCTAAAGTAGCTCACTCTCTCTCTTATCATGTACAGCACTCAATAAATGCCAACTGTTATTATTATAATTAGTTAAGTATACTGTGGTGCTTTTGAGTAGTTTTGGAATACAAGGCCCAGCAAAAATGTTCAGACCCTCACCCAAACACTCTTGGAATGGAGTTATTTTAAAATCATTCTTTCCTGAAGAAAAGACTTGTGGTGAGTGGTTCTGTTGAAGAAGAGTTGAAAGACCTAGATTTGGTTTAGGTACACACACACACACACACACACACACACACACACACACCCCATATATCATCAAGCTAAATTCTCAGCCTCTTCCCTGAGCACAAAATTTCACATTCTGTAATTGTCTTAAATACTTTCAGAATGCCCTCCTGAAATACACCCTTTATCAATAACAAAAAAATGGCTACAATGACATTTATTCTGGTGTTCTTTACATCCAGAAGATGATTATTAGCTAGGTTTAGGATTGGTCTTAAATTTTTAAAATCTAATACACACTATTACATGTCAAATTACTTTTAATTATCTTCATTGTCACTTGAATGCAGAGAACAGTTTTTATTCAAAAGAACAACTCTAGACACTACCTGGAAGGAAAGTTGATGCCTTTTAAAGCAAGACCTGCATGGTGATGTAAAGAGGATGAATAACATAAAATATAAAAATCAGAGATCAGGAAGGCACATGAAACAAAAGAAAATGGAGTGATGAAATTGTTCACTGACTCCATACTCCACTGAGTGATTAAGTGACCAATGCCTAACTACATTCTTCCTTTAACCAATTATAAAGGAGAAACTTAGGTTAAAGGAAAACACTTCCCTATGGTTAAAGTCAAACAGTGAGAACGTTCTGGAACTTTCTAGATGTTTACATAGGACAGGAAACATTAAGAGTGATTCTGGCATAGATCTAGATACTAAATCACATGCTAGGACATTTCCTTCAGACCCTCCCTAGGCTGACAAGATGTATGTGTGTCTGTGATGAGGGTAGGGAGCAGAGAACAAGAATGAGAATATAGGAAAGTGTATACTATGAAACAAATACATTAGGCATACACAGCTCTATTTTTATAAAAGTTCTGTATAACTTCCTTTTCATTTAAATATATATGTATATATATTTGACAACATTTCATATCAATAAAGATAAATTTCTATAACTTCCATTCCTAACCAGGTACATCCTATACTATTGTAATTTTATCTATCACTATTACTCCTGAAACAATGGGGAAATACATGCATTAATTAGCTTATAGTTTCATCTTAAGCCTGACTTACCACAGGCTATCTACTCATAGTATTTTCATATATACTTTCCAGATATATTTTATGTGTGTTTATATATAATTCAAAAGCTATATGTTCATATGTGCAAATATGTTTTTGTTCAAAATAGAGTCACATTATACATACTGCTATTGTCCGAATGTTCCCCAAAATTCATATGTTGAAACTTAAGTGTTAATGTAATAGTATTAAGTGGTAGTGCCTTTGGGAGGTGATTATTTGTATATCTCAATGTATCTTTTTATTTGTCTTTAATTTTAGTATTGTTGAACAACTGTGGATGTTTGCCATTGCTTCTCTCTTTTGAATCATTTGTTAATAAAATTAAACATTACTATTATACCTGGTCAGATTCATTCCTATGTCAGTCACATTACTTATATGCTATTAAATTCTGTTTGGATTATTTCTCCCATTTTCTGATGCCTTTAAATGCATTGTGTTTGTTGATAATGGCTTTTCAATTTCCCCATATTATTCCAAATGAGGTATATTATATTTCACTATAAATATAGTGAAATGACCACTGGTATACTTTTGTTTTTTGCTGATTTCTCACATATGCAAAAATATTCTCTTTTATTTCTTTTTAGCACCTCTACCCCTACCTTACACCCAACTTCCCTCCCCTAATCCCGCCCTTGTTTCCTTTCTATGATTCAGGGGATTGGCAGTTGAAATTCATTTCAATTAATACAGTCTCCTCCCTGTGGGTCGATGATATAAACAGACCATTTTAATCAATAAGTAAAGAACCATGGAGAAGTTATTTACACTCATGAGACTGAGTTTTGCACTTTTAAATGGAATTAATGAGTCCAATATAACATCACTGTTGTGAGAAGACTGGGTAATTCTAGGAAATGTCTGGCCCATAGCAGGCTTTCCTCAATTGCTACTCTCTGCTATATTCCACCTCCTCTTTCCTGTGAGATAAATTACATTGGCATTCACTTAACAACATTACTGTCATAGAGAGCAATGATAAGTATGAGAGGAGGAAAAGGAAGTGTGTGCTTATTGTCACAGTGCATGACTGAGGTTTGGTGGCATTTTCATGTTATGGCATGTCACCAAATGCAGTTGAAGGATGGGGAGAAAATTAATTATTTTATTTTATTTTGTGTATTGTCCTACCACTTCTTTTTACTGTTAAAATGGCAGAGACAGAATTTTCCATGGATCCTAAGAACAAAATAATTCCATGATTTAATATATATTTGTTGACTGAGATAGTTGTTACTGTCAGACAGAGGTCAGGGAACTGCAGAAAACCACTGCTAATCTCACAGATCCTCCAAAGTCTTTGAGTACAGACTTACAGAAGAATGCTAGGACCATGAAAAAATTTTGTTTTATATCTGCCAGATTCCACATAAAGAACGGTTTTTATTTCCTTTCTATTTAAAAAATATCATACAAATACATAGCATTGGTGATATCTAAACCATATCCCGCTGGCAAGAAGTTTAGGAAATGTAATTCACAGGAATCCAGCTTCTGCAACAAAGGAGAGAACACAGAAGAGGATGAAAAAGCTCTGCAACAAAAGAGAGAATACAGACGAGGATGAAAAAGCTTCCAACTGCCAGATAACCTTATCTGCGTAAGTCTTCTGGATTTTACTTCTTTAACCTTTCTGACTCTTTCAAGTACCTGATATTCTACATTAAATATTTTCTGTTTGAAATACCTAGTGTAGTTTCTTTTTTGCTGACTGAATCTTGAGTGATGCCCACTCCTCCAGAGATTCTGATTGAATATTTCTTACATAAGTGATTCATATTTCAAAAAACAATGTTTTTGAGAGATCCCTCCATATCAGAAGGAATAAAATCACACCCATTTGTATGCTTGCCTTGTCCTACTAGCTATTTGAGCAGATTATTTCTTGTGTCTAGCCTATCCAGTAATTTCCTTGACAAGTAAAGTTTGATCTAACTTACATAAGGACAAGATAGAAGACTAGAGAAGCTACTCATTGACTCAGGTAATCTTGGGTAAATTATTGAACCACAAAAAACAACATAAAGATAAGTGCTTAAGAGCCCAGCACTCCAAGTCTCTCTAATTGGTTACTCAGTTCTAGCCAACTGTAGCCATTCAGGAATGCACAACCAGTACTGCCAAATCTTCATGTTATTAAGAGACTTTTATTTTGCATGAAATATCCCTTTCAAATGTTGATGAGGACATGAATAAACAATTGTGTATGTAGAAGAAAACATATCATAAGCCAGATGTAGGGACTTAGAGACCTGGGCCTAGGGATCCCTACCTTTCAACTTCTGTCCTAGGACTTTACTGGCCTGGAGCATGAGTCACCTAAAACAAGACACTGTCTTTTGTCTCAAATGGTCCCAGGTTATTGAGAAGTACAAAGTATATAATTCATTACAATAAAAAAATGCACCAGATATAGGTGTAGCACAGAAGGTGAAATTAACTCTAAGGAAGGACAGAACAGGTTACCTGGTGAGGTGAGGTGTTGTCTGGGTTTCTAAGGGTGTATAGGATTTCATTAGGCAAGTGCTTAATGTGGGGAAAAAGGTGTTTCAGGAAGAGAGAACATATACAATAACATTACATCATGAAATAACATGGTCTTCTCAGGAATCTAAGAAGACTTAGGGATTGCTAAATCAGAGTAAAAGCAGAGGGGAGAGATGGGGACAGTGGAAAGAGATGAGGTCAAAGAGGTGAATGGGGATACTAATAGTGCAAAATTGTGTCTTTTGACTTTGTTCAATAAGCACTGGACAGCCAGTGATGACTGACAACATGGTAATAGATTGGAGGGATTGAGATCAGAGGAAAGAAGACCAGTGGGGTAGATGCCATACTGCTGACCATACATCATGAGTACTTGAAATGCAGCAATGGATTAAGACTGGAAAGGAGAAAATACTTAAGGGAGACTTGCACAAATGCACCAGGAGGTGTGCCCATCAATAAGGAAAAGGGTGAAACATTCTACAGCATCGACAGTGAATAACTACAGCTACAAGCAACAACACAGACAAATCTTAGAAACAGAATGTTGCGCGTGAAAGAAACAAGTTCCAGGCCAAGCATGGTGGCTCCTTCCTGTAATCCCAGCTACTCCAGAGGCTGAGGTGGGAGTATTGGTTGAGGGAAAAAAAAAACAGAAACAAGTCCCTGAATGCTACCTAGAAAAACATATAAATGTTTGTGGAAATAATCAAAACTAAACAACACTATTTAGGCACATATCTATGTGACAAGAATACATATTAAAATGCAAAGAAATAAGAAATATAAATCAGGATATTGGTTTCTTTGAGAGGGGAGGTTGGGGGACAAGATGTAATTTAAAATATCAGTAATATTCCAGTTCTTCTATTGGGTGCTGAATTCACAGGAATTTATTGTAATTAAGATGGGCAGATCGATAGATAAGCAGTCCTTTTAGAGGCCACGAAAACAATGTCAGGACGAAAGATTCTGTTCTATTCTCTGTACTAAGGGCTTTAAGAAAGCCAGGGGCTGGGCGTGGTGGCTCATGCCTGTAATCCCCAGCACTTTGGGAGGCCAAGGCAGGTGGATCACGAGGTCAGGAATTCAAAACTAGCTTGGCCAACATAGTGAAACCCCATCTCTACTAAAAATACAAAAATTAGCTGGGCATGGTGGCACATGCCCGTAATCCCAGCTACTCGGGAGACTGAGGCAAAATTGCTTGAACCGGGACCCGGGAGGCAGAGGTAGCAGTGAGTGAGGTCGCACCACTGCACTACAGCCTGGGCTACAGAGCAAGACTCTGCCTCAAAAAAAAAAAAAAAAAGAAAAGAAAAGAAAAAGAAAAAAGAAAGAAAATAAAAAGAAAAAAAAGCCAGGTGAAGATATATTGCAGAGATATTTTGGACGTAGAATCAATAGGTTTCCAGATATTTTTTACTCTTAAATTGGTTTTACATTAGCTCTCCAAAGAAGCCTCACTGTGTGAAGCCCACGTGCTTTTACATCCCGCGCTTTTTGCCCTTTGCCCTTGGCCGTCATTGCTTCCCCTCCAAAGGGAGGTGGGGTGACGCAAGGCAGTCGGGGCGGGGGAAACGGCCGGCGGCTCTAAAGCTCTCTGATTGGTGGACTGAGGAGCGAGAACGAGGCTCCAGCTGAAGCGTTGAAAAGAGGGACAAAGGGGGTGGGGCTAACGGAAGGCGGGGCTAAAGGAGCTTAACGGAATCGAGACGCAAGTGCAATTGTCCGCGCGCCTCGCTGCGATGGCCGCGGTGCCGAGCACAGTCACCCCGCTGGCGGCGGAGTCTTCCCCTCAGGAAGCTACCGTCTCTGCCGCCTCCTCCTCCTCCTACACCGCCTGCGAGGCGGCGGCGGCGGCGGCGGCGGCAGTAATTGTTCCTGCCTCCTCCGCCACCTCCGCCCCTGCCTGCCCGCCTGCCGGTGGCTGTGGCGACGGCGGCGGCGGCGGCTTTGGCTGCTCCACTATGGCGGCGGCGGGGAGGGGGGGCAGTAGTTTTAAAGTAGACACCCGCCCTTGCCTCAGAGAAGGTGAGTTCCCGTCCCGGGGTGCGGGGGCGGCCCCATCTCCTTCGCTGCCTCTCTTCAGCCCGTGCGAGATCGGGCTGGGCGCGGTTCGCCACTGCCCCACCCCCCACCTGCCGTGGCGCAGTAAAGGCCAAGCTCGCCCCGCCCCGCCCTGCCGTATTAGCCCCGAGTGTGCAAGATGGACTGAAGCAGAGAGGGCCTTCCCTACCTCTCCCACCTGTAAAGGATGGGGGACCCCAGGCAAAAGAATTGCAGGTACTCACGAAGCAGGAGTTTGAAGGGAAAAAAAATACCACATAATTTATCTCCCAGCCAGGACACCTTAGTGTGCTGTAGGAAGCTGAGGTGTGATTTGGAAGAGAAGGCAAAGTAGAAGTGCTGTGGGCCAAGAGGGTCAAGGATAAGGGAAGGGGGACCGATGGAGAAACGGGCGGAGATAAAAGAGGAAATGCCAAAGAAATAAGGGGGAGTAAACCCCCTTTTGGTGTTCAACGTCCTGTAGTGTAGAAACTTGAGGCAGAATATTTACAGAGAGATGGCGTTAGAAATTTGGGCAGGTTAGAAGTGTATAGGTTTAAAAGATCTGTCGGATTTTAGGAAGGTAAGGTCTGGTGGAGGGGACTCTACTAGGGAAAGAGGAAGAGTGTGACAGAAGTACAGATTTCAGGAATCACTTCGGAGAGTTTTCTTTGGCTATTTGAGAATGTGACCTGGTAAAGCAAGGTTTACAGGTCCATCTTTAAGGTGGTTTGACTTTTAATAAGTTCTGTTGTACCTACCAACACATATTACTCCTAACATAAAAAGATATTTCTTGACTGTATCAGTATAAGCGGTATTCACACAAAATTCTGTATACTTTTAAACAGCCTACTAATAGCAAACTGTAAAATTTGCCATTGAAATGTGTTTTAAAGCAGTTTGGGAAATGTTCTTAGCTGATGGAGACCATTCCACTGCAGAGCACCCCAGTAAAGCATTTTGCCATCGTAAATTTTGTAATTTCCAGAATTTGCTGTGTTACCTTATGTTGCTGACTTGCCTTCAAAGTGAAAGATTGTGGACACCAAAATAGAGGAAAATAAATTCCTTTTTCTTAGGAAGATACCCCATTAAAATTATTCCATAAAAATCTCTTCTTCACATTCTTCAATGATATGTCCCTGTGTGCTATTCCATAACCTTTTACACCTTTCGCTTTGGAGGAATGGCAAAGTAGGAAAAAAAAATCCCTTACAATATTTGTATAGGCACATTACATAAATGCCACTTATTAAATATGGAAGTTAGAAGTACACTGTAATGTTTTATTTATCAACTCTCTTACTAAAGTCAACCTTTGAAAGACTCCATTTAGTGTCTTCATTCATCCTCAGTGGATGGAAACACGAAATCTGGATTTTAAATTTTTATATCAACCTTTATGTCCATAACCAGCTAGTAGGCAAGAGCAGTTTTATATAGGCCTCAAGATCACAATTCAGTTTGGCTCTCATCGTCTGCTCACAGTAAGGTTTAAGACCAGTATCTCATGGAAAAAAAAAAAAAAAAAAAAATGGCTTTTTGCCTGGTGGTGTAACTGGTTTGTTTGCAGTATCTTTGAATATATGCAAATAGTAAAGGCTTTCAGAGAGCTAATTTCATAAAGTATGAGCAATACCTTACCTATATTATTGCGAGGCAGTAAAATGAGGAGCACCCTGGCATAGGAGTGTGATGCAGTTGACATAGGTTCAGCTGCTAATTAATTCACTGGACTTTGTGACCCTGAATAGGCCCCATGCCCCCTCGATTTGGGTTTTGACATTTTTGAAATAAGGGAATAAAACTACCCACACTCCGAGGGTTGGTTTCAGATCTGAAAGTATCAACCATGATTTTGCATTTCTGAATTGATATTCTTTCAATGACATTTCCATGGCTGTGCACTAGAACAATAACTCATAAATCGTAAGAAACCTGTTCTGATAGTTACCACCTGACATTCAGTGAATAATGAGATCTATGTTGAGTTAGTGTTGAGAAAATTTACTGGCATATGAAAAACCAAATATAATTGTTAACCTAAAAATTATCTCTTACCATTTCATTTTAGCTAAATGTCCTTCATTCACTATTCAGTCCAAACTACAATTCTCTCACCTTTTCACTTAACAAATGGCAAACATTTCATATATTGCACTGTTCCAAACACTATTAGGCCTCAAAATATTTTTGTTTATATGTATATAAAGGCCATAAATGGTTGTCAATTATGATGGTGGATAAAGGAGAAGAAAGGAAAATGTTACTTGATGGTGTACCAGTATCTTTTGCTTAAATCCTAGTTAAGAGATTGCTCTAAAAGATGTCAAAGAATTGTCAAGATTCAATTATTGCAAGTCCACTCCTTATAGGATGATTAAAAGTGGTTTGGAAAAGCATTTGCTGATCCATTTTGAACTGTAGCTGTTATTCTTGAGGATTTCATCTGTCTTGGGGTGAATAATGAACAAATGTCAGTGGACATTAGAAACTAGCAAATGGAATATTAGAAGCTTTCAAAGATTACAAATGGGACATTGAGCAGTAAAACTAGAAATAGAACAAAGAAAGAAAAGAAATGCCATATGAAAAGACACATATACACTCAGAATTCACAGTAAAGGGAATTATGAGATTTTGTGGGACACTTCATCTTTCATTTTTCAAAAATGTTTAATGGCTCAAAAATAAATTTTCACACAACAATAACATTCTGGTATATTCATAGTAAAAAAAATTCTTGCTTATTTACCTCTTCCTTTTAAGAAAAAATATATCAAATGCATCCTGTTTTAGATTGGAAGACCTTCTGGCTTTTTATTTAGCTATTAATCCGTTTGTGTAGCAATTACCTAACAAGACTATCATTTGTCTCCATACTATTCAGTAAAGTTTCAAGTCGAATGATAGTAAGTCCACCATAAGAAAATCCAGTGGGTAGGCTGGGCGTGGAGGCTCACACCTGTAATCCCAGCACTTTGGGAGGCCGAGGCGGGCAGATCACGAGGTCAGGAGATGGAGGCCATCCTGGCTAACACGGTGGAACCCCGTCTCTACTAAAAATACAAAAAATTAGCCGGGCATGGTGGCACATGCGTATAGTCCCAGCTACTCGGGAGACTGAGGCAGAAGAATCACTTGAAGCCGGGAGGCGGAGGTTGCAGTGAGCCGCGATCGCGCCGCTGAACTCCAGCCTGGGCAACAGAGCGAGGCTCCATCTCAAAAAAAAAAAAAAAGAAAGAAAAGGAAAATCTAGTGGGTAACCTTTCATGTATTCAGGAATCATTTATTGAACACCTCTATGTGTGTGTGCCAGTCACTATGCTTAGTGTTAAGGATATATGGACAAACACAGCTATACTAAACAACTCAGTAATAGTGCTTGATAGTAAAATTATATTTAAATAAGCGAAGGAATGCAGTATTAAATGTTACTAGTCAGAATCCTGAGCCACAAGACCATTCCATTGTTTATTATAAATCTGTACTCTGTAGCTCATAATATGTACTACAGGCACAGTAAAGCAAATTATACTGTAAATCTAATGTTGATGTGAGGGAAGAATAGTAAACTGTTACAGAATTAGTTTTTAATTCTCTGTATTTGGCAGGTTGAGATGTCTGGGGAGAGGTAAATTATTATTTGTTTGTTTCTGGCCCTCTTGTTAGATTTCAGTGTGTGAAAATACTAACTAAGCTTGTTTAAAGACTAACCTAAGCATACCCCCTACTATATTTATTACATATCGGTTAGGATAAAAACTTTGATTCTTTCCCATCTGAAAGCAGCCTTGCAGATTCATTCACATTTACTAACCTGTTGGAATGAATGCTGTGTATTTGGTGGCTTTCTGATGCAAAGTAGCTGTCATGTGATCAAGTGTATTAATGGATTTACACAGTACCTTAATTCAGTTTCTGACTTCACAAGCATGAACCCTGAGCTGGCTAGCCACAAAGTGCTTATGATTATGAAGGCAGAGGACTTGGTTTAAATAAAGACAATGTAAATGTTAAACATATAACTAGTACTCCCAATTATTTTGTTACTTCTGTTGTAATTTGTAATTGTTAAGATGCCATGGGAAACCCTTCATTATTTGTTTGATTGTGATAACTGTGTAAAGTAGCTAAAACTTGGCAAACTCATAAGTCAGGTGTTAATCTTACAAACTGAAAAACTAAGGACACTAGATAGCATTATAGCTGTGAGTGGCCATCATGCTGATAGGTACAGATCTGCATTTCTACCACAGCTATTATTCATGAAAACTCCTTAAACAGAGTGTGACCTTTAGGGGAAAAAGAGTTAAAACATTTTGTGTAGGTTAACTCAGTTCCCCCAGTCTCCTATAACTTAGTGCTGTGCTCTGCTCATTCTTTTCTAAGATTCTGATGGTATTAAAAGATTGCAAAGGGCAAGTCAGTTTTTTAAACAAATTATATTTAATCAAGAATGCTTGAGGGAGTTTATCTCTAAAAGTGTAATCATGGAGAATATAGCACATGTGCTCTTTGCACAATTAAAATGATTATTTCTCAGATTTTTTAATGCCTGACTTTAAATCTGTGACTGAGAATGAGATTTGTTTATGATATTGCAGCCAGTCCAGAAGTTTGCTCCATTTTTGTTACTTTATTAAAATAGGATATACAACGAATCCTTTACAATGCTAGATGTTTTTGCATCAAGATCAATTGGCCTGTGAACTTCCCACTTCAGCAAAGCATTAAAACATCTAATAGCAAGTTTTTCCCATAAACATCTGACAGGTTATCCTGAAGAGGAAATTCGGGGTTTTATGCAACTCAACCTAATTGTCATTTAACAAATGCAAGTGAGATTCATTTTATTAAATATAGCCAGTTATATCTAAAATAGAGTCACCTAATTTGAATAGCTTAAACTTGGGGGTTAACAAAGAACATTTAATTGGAATGAACAGAGAGTTCTGTTGCCCGGAACTGAAGAAATATGGTAATTTTCTGGTTCCTTTCCTCAGAGATTCTACATGGTTTATAATTCCGTAAGCACGGGTGGACCAAATTCATTATTCTGACTCAAGCCATAAATGTTTTATTTTTGTCATAAAAAATGCATTTCATCTTAAATTGCCTGTTGTTATATAGTAGCATTAATTAGGAGAAAGTTTCAAATATGATCATTTGGATTTCACACTCAGCTGCACTTTTGAATGCAGAAGTTAATGTTACTTTACTTTCACATAATAGTGCTGTTATTTGGAGTAGGCCCAACCCAACAAAAGTAGCCAAAAAGTAAGTTTCTGTCAAGTCAACCTCTTTGCTTTTTATATCATTGAAGGCAGATAGGCTGGTACAAAGTGAATTGAGTATTTTATATCAACATAAGGGATTTTAGTAATGCCCAAGTCCGTAGAACGTGAGCTGTTAGTACTCCTAATTGCATTTTACTGACTTAAGAACATCCCTCTGCTATTACTATTGTCTCTTCCCAGACTACTAGAATTTTTTTTAATAGACCAAATCCACCTGAGTCTCGAATCATATGTTTTACATTTTACCTCCCTCAGTTCTTTAATTCCTATTACCTCTCTGGGCCTTAGCTTCCTTGTTTATGAAATGAGGACATTAGACTAGATTGGTTCTAAACTGGAGGCAGTTTTGCCTCACAGGGGATATTTGACATTGTCTGGAGATATTTTTGGTTGTCACAACTATGGAATGCTCTGCCAAAGATGCTGCCAAATATCCTACAATGTATAGGACAGGCTCCTCACAACAGTGAATTATCCGGCCCAAAGTGACAATAGTGCCGAGTTTGAAAAACCATGAACTAGATGACCTCTAAAATAACTCGGGTCGAAATAAAATGATTATGTATAATATTAAGTAAAACGTTCAAAGCTTCTGGATTAGTGAACAAGCATACTTTATCAAGTGCCTACATGTGTTGAACATTTTAAAAATTATTTCATTTAACATTCACCAAATCCTAGAATTAAAAATTACACATTGTATTTCTGTACTTTTTGGGTGAAATATAAAACGGTGCATAGTGGTTACATAATTTGCTCAAGGCTATATAGTTGTGGGTAAAGATGGGATTTGAATCTATTTGACCAGCTCAGAATCTTACTTATTTTTTCCTACATCCCAGTGCTGTAGGTCATAGTTTTTCTCCCCATTATAAATTATTATGAAATATTTATTTTCTTAGGTCATGAAAACATTTCTTGTAAGAGGGAAATGAAGAGGAAAAACACTCTTATTTATAGAAAATTGGAGTTTACTCATTCTCCCACCAATTGCTGAAGGCACACTTAAATGTAATCAAATACATTACATGGAATATATGAGCTCTCTGATCAGATCCCATTTATAATTTGTCACAAAACTATCATTTCATTTCAAATAACCATCATAAATGTTATTCAGAAGTGGATTGCTTATGTCGTGGTAGCAAAACAACCGTCACTTGCTCATGCAGTTTCCTCTGAGCAGCAGGTTGACTCTACAGGGCAGCTGTACTTCATGCAGCGATTCAGATGCTTTTATCTTTTATTTTTTTCAATATTTTATTTTATGTTTTATTGTGGTAAAATATGCACACCATAAACTTTGCCATTTTAAGTGTGAAATTCAGTGGCATTAAGTACATTTACATTGTCAAGCAAGCTTCACCACTGTCCATCTCCAGAACTTTTTCATCATCCCAAATTGAAACTCTGTACATATAGGTCATAGTTTTGTTATATGACCGTATTTCTCCACTCTGAAGAACTTCCTGATGTATTTAGTTTCTGGAAAGTAATATATATTTAAAAGTTATGCTTCATTTGTTAACGGTTGGCAACTTGAATAGTTTCTTATTACCACAAAGCACAGCATTGCAAAGCAATTTTACCCTCTTATACCCTGAGTATAAATGGGACCATCTAGTAAACATTGGTTTTATCTTATCTTTTCCACATCCTATTATTTTTAAACCCTTACTTCATCATCAGATATAGGTTATCTTCCCATTTTGAACCTAGTTTCTGATAGTATTTCCTTATTCCCCATTGCTTTTGTTTCATGTTAAAATAGAAATAAATCATATCAGCATCAGAAATTCTTGTATATTTTAAAGATGGTATATTCCAGTCCATATTTGAGAGCATGCCTTTGTGTCATTAAGATCTCAATGCCAAGTTTCAATAAGTAGGCTTTGATTCTGATTATAAAATCTTGCTCCTCTGCTGGGCACAGTGGCTCACGCCTGTAATCCCAGCACTTTGGGAGGTCGAGGTGAGCAGATCACCTGAGGTCAGGAGTTTGAGACCAGCATGGCCAACATGGTGAAACCCCATCTCTACTAAGATTACAAAAATTAGCCGGGCACAGTGGCGCGTGCCTTGATCCCGGCTACTCAGGAGGCTGAGGCAGGAGAATCACTTGAACTTGGGAGGCAGAGGTTGCAGTGAGCCAAGATTGCACCACTGCACTCCAGCCTAGGTGGCAAAGTGAGACTTTGTCTCAAAACACAAACAAAAAAAACTTGCTCCTCTATCCATATCTCTTTTCCAAGTTTATAGTAGCATAAAAAAATTCAAATGTACCAGGAAATGAAGAACAGTTGAAAAATTCTAGGCTAGAAATATTGAAAAAATATGCCTAAAATTAACCAGAAAGTATTTACTGTACTATGTTCAACGAAGTGTATTTTTTCCAGATGTGACTTGAAATCATACTTCACAACATTCAGTATATTGTCATTTGATATTCTAATGTGTAATCTGTTTATATTTTTAACCCTAGCTCTCCTAATTTCTTTCTTAATTAGACTGAAAGATAAAAGACCATCTGCCATGAAGTTTGTACATTTATCATTGGGGAAAACTCACTATTATACCTAAATCATAACCAAAATATTAATTTTGCAAAAAAATTTCTTTTAAACTCTAGTTGCAATTATTAAAATATTACACTTGGTAGTAGAAATGCCTCATGGATTTTTACAAAGAGATATTTTGGAGAGAACCAGCTTTAGGGTTAGGACATAGACAAGAAAATAAAGATAATGGAGGAATAGGAGAAGAAATATTGGGACCCTTTGATTTTTTAGGCCCTTAAAGGTTTGTATTAACTGTATACCTGCTTAAAACTTTAAATCATCTTCTGTGCTTCGTATTTGGAAGCAGCTAAGGTATTTGGGTCCTCTGTAAGTACCCTGCCAAAATTTTCCTTCCGTATATATTCCTATCTAAAATACATTTTTTCATTGATCACCATCAACCCATATAAAGGCAGGTAGAAACAGAAATCTGAAAGGCCGTGATATGTTCTTAGTCACACAGCTAGTTAATAGCAGGGTGAAAACTAACGCAGTCTCTCTCATCCTAATGCTTTTTACAACTCTTGCTACTTTTGGAATTAAGAATCAGTATAAACCCACACAACAACCAACCAATAAAAATAGATTTATTTCATATTCTAATCAGTTAAGGAAGAGAAAAGACATGGTGAGAGTATAAAAAAGAAACAAAAAGAGAGGAAGATGCCCCCAAGTTTTTTCAGCTATCCCTTGGTTCCCATGTCTACTAGAGTCAGCTCCTAAGTCCCAGTTCTTCGCCAGAACACCTTTATTCCTGACAGGTAGTGAGTTCTCAGTAAACATTAGTTCCTGTCCCAGTCATCTTCCTCACAGTCAACATTATCTGCTCACCTATCCTCTAACATCTGTTCCCTGAGGCTGACCTTTCCTCTAAGCTGTCACCCTGAAACAGGCTGAAAAACATCTGTATTGTCACCAGTTTCCTCTTGACTTCCAGAATTGGCTATTGGTCATTTTTTTTCTGGGAGTCCAACAATCATGTCTCAAATAGTGGGGGTTGGGGGTCGGGTGGATCAAAAGAAATATTTAGCATCTCTTGTGAATCAGACATAAGTTTCTTACATATGTCAAGCCTGGAGATGAAGTCTCTTTTTAAGATTAGCCTTGCCTGTAATCCCAGCACGTCGGGAGGCCAAGGCAAGCGGATCACCTGAGGTCAGGAGTTTAAGACCAGCCTGGCCAACATAATGAAACCGTGTCTCTACTAAAAATACAAAAATTAGTCGGGCATGGTGGTGCATGCCTGTAGTCCCAGCTACTAGGGAGGCTGAGGCAGAAGAATCACTTGAACCCGGGAGGCAGAGGTTGCAGTGAGCCAAGATCACACCACTGCACTCCAGCCTGGACAACAGAGACTAGCCTTTTTAAGAGCAAGTTCTCAGGGAAATCTTGGGCAGACTTAGATTTGAATCCTGGCTTTGACACTTATCAACTGTGTGACTTTGGGCAAACTGCTTAACCTCTCCAAGCCTTAGGCATGACTTTCAGAAAGTAGACGTCATCAAGTTCATGTCAAATTTAGGGGAAATGCAACCTGAGGAGAATTTGGCAGTATACAGTAGCCTCTGATAAACAACAACCATTTTATAAATTTGTTCTCAGTGGAAACCCCCCTTCCATGAGCCTCCTGGTGGCAGATTCTAGAAGATCCAAAAATATCTTGAAAGGCTGGAAATGATTGGTTGACTCTAACAAGGTAAAACTTAAATTCAAAAATATAAGTATATATTGGATCTGTTTTGGGATCCGGAAGAATTTCTATCTATATAACTATGTTCTAGAGGGACATAGTTTAACCAGTTCCAGATCAAAAAGAACCATGTATTTAAAGTTAGCTGAGCGTGGGTCAGCAGTATGATATAACCACCAAAAAATGGTGACACTATTGTAGACTACATTAATAGAAGATAAATATTCAAAATAAGGAGTTAAATATACTTAATACTACTGAACTCTACCCTTAAAATGGTTGAGATAGTAAATTTTACATGGATTTTACCACAATTTTAAAAAAAGTACCCCCACCAAAATTTTGCTTACGTATGTATTCCCATCTAAAATATATTTTGTCATTGATCGCTATCAACCCATATAAAGTCAGGTAGAAACAGAAATCTGAAAGGCTGTGATATGTTCTTAGTCACACAGCTAGTTAACAGCAGGGTGAAAAAGGTGGTCCCATTGTACTTATTTGTTGTTATTACAGTATTAAAGTGATTGTGTTTAGGTTATACCTTGTGAGTGGCAGGGATTTAAGCAAACTAATAAAAGGATTAGAAATTATGACATACTAGGATTAATTCAAAAATAAGGTGGAGCGAGAAGGAAGAATAAATATGTCCTAAATAAATAAAGGTGTCTTAAAATATTGAAGGATTGTCATTTTAGAAGAAGGTTTACACTTCCCTTGTTGTATCACCTGGGAAGCTTTAAGAAACAAAACAAATAGTAAAATATGACTGGGAACCACTCTCAGAGATTCTGATTCATTAGTCTGGAGTGGATCCTGGGCACTGTTATGTTTTAATTGGTGATTCTGGTGTGTAACTAGGCTTGAAAACAACCATGGTAGAAGGTTGAACAAAATGACTAGTTTGGCTAAGAGATTACGTCTGAATATAGGCTAAAAGCAGAGATTATTTAGCCTCAACTTCGGAGAATTAAGTAGATTTGAAGTAGTGCAAAAAAGATGCACGTTTATATATCTTTTTTTTCCCAAAAATCTCTTCAAGTTAGACTAAAGCGTAATTTAGCTTGATAAGTACCATTCTAGATGACAAGACTTTTATATCAATCAACTTAGTCACCAAATAGATATTGGACAGCTATTATGTGTAAGATTCTAAGCCTGTCCTGTAGGGCAGCTGATCATAAAAACCATTTATGGATGAATTGAACCACCCACAGATACTTTTATTTTAATTCAGTATGTATGATTTTGAAAAGCTATGTGTGTGAATGTGATAGAAAACCCTGATTAATAATTATTTTTACATTAGGATTTGTTCCTGAATATTTAAGTAGATATAAACTGTTTGACTGAATGAGGAAAGCATGCGACTTAGAAAAAAATTGGATAAATCCTTTTAAGTACATTTTAATTTTTCCTTTGTTTTTCCTTTATTTTCTCCTTGTGGAACTTACAGTCTACCTTTAAAGTACATTGTAAATGCCAATCATCACTCCAGTATCTTTTATAATTTCATATTTTCATGTATTTTAATTTTCAATTACTGAAATCAGAGCATCAACACATTTTATTACACCCACAAAGAGAATTTGTTACTGACAATTGTGGACAAATTTATTGGATGTAAAGTCAAAGCTCCATCTCTTGCATCAGGAACAACATTACTAAGCTTAAATGTAATAGATCTAGGCCGGGCACAGGGGCTCACACCTGTAGTCCCAGTACATTGGGAGGCAGAGGCAGAGGCGAGCAGATCACTTCAGCCCAGGAATTTGAGACCAGCCTAGGCAACATATTGAAACCCCGTCTCTACAAAAAAGACAAAAATTAGCTGAGCATGGTGGTGTGTGCCTGTAGTCCAGCTACTTGGGAGGCTGAGGTGAGAGAAACGCTTAACCCAGGAGGTGGAGGCTGCAATGAGCCATGATTGCGCCACTACACTCCAGCTCAAGTAAAGAGTAAGACCTTGTCTCAAAAAAAAAAAAAAAAAAAGTAATAGGTCTAAAGGATTATTGTATTCATAGCAAGTTCTAAACTCAAGCTTCAGTACTCTCTAGTTTTGATATGCCTTTTCTATTTTTTCCTTCCATTCTGTGCCCACTGCCCTTCTGGTTCAAGCCTGAAGCCTGAAACTGACCCCTGATATACCTATTTTAAGTCACTCCTTTGCTCCTGTTGAATGCAGAATTAAGTCCATATGCCCTTGTGATGCCCATCATGACTTGGCCTTATTCTAAGCTTTCCATTATTGTCCTTCATACCCTTGCCTCCCCTGAAATAACTTTTATTCCACTCTTTTTATTTGAATTTTACACATCTTTTAAAGTTTAGCTCAAAATCTGTTCCACTCCAGAAACCTTCCCCCCCCCCCCCAAATTCCTCAGCAGTAGCACACTCTACCTTCTTGTGTCTTATAACACTTAGACCATGTTGGTCTTGGGATCATAGTTCTTTCAATACACATCTCATCTTCCTTACTAAATTGTCAATTTCATGAAATTAGGAATTGCATCACGTAGTTTGTCATTTCCAACATGTGGAACAGTTATGTATGCATAATGAAAAGAGTCAAGATAATGCAAAGTTAAGTTCCAGCTAAACCAAATGACATGTGATAGGTTATTTTGATTTCACTGAATCCTAATTTTCTATTCTTCAAAATTTTTGAACATTCAGGCAAATGTGCCACTTACCTTGCGTGTTTGTCTTAAAGTCTAAAGGGATAATCTATCATTTTTGACATACAGAGGCTCTCATTAAATATTCGTTCGTTCTTATCTCTCAAAAATATCTACCGTAATACTTTGAAACTAAGCTCAATACATAACAATAAAGCTATATGATATCTAAGACACTGAGGGCCTGAACTAGGTAGTGTTATGAATTAAAAGGAAAAGGTAGATGTTGAAAAATGTTATAAGCTAGAATTGATATGAGTCAATAATTTTCTGGGGAGAAAAATGACTGAGATTTTAATCCTGGGAATATTATGCCATTCGATTAAAAAAAGAGGGGTGGGCGTGGTGGCTCACACCTGTAATCCCAGCACTTTGGGAGGCCGAGGAGGGTGGATCAGGAGGTCAGGAGATTGAGACCATCCTGGCTAACACGGTGAAACCCTGTCTCTACTAAAAATACAAAAAATTAGCCGGGCATGGTGGTGGGCGCCTGTAGTCCCAGCTACTTGGGAGGCTGAGGCAGGAGAATGGCGTGAACCCAGGAGGTGGAGCTTGCAGTGAGCCAAGATCGCGCCACTGCACTCCAGCCTGGGCGACAGAACGAGACTCTGTCTCAAAAAAAAAAAAAAAAAAAAAAAGAGAGAGAGACCGACCAAGAACTTGTTTGAGGAAATGAGTCAAAGGAAGTAAGTGTAGGCAATGCCATTCTAAAGGAAAAGTTATAGGAGCACTAGTATTTTCATAGGCTTCATGGAAATGATCTGGAGGGCCAGTCATGAAAGAGTGTGTTTAAACAAAAAACTGCATTGATATTTATGAACTTGAATGTCAGTTTCAAACTTTGACTGTTAATAGTGGAGAAGTCTGGAATTAAGAGTTGATCTAGGAGATAAGTGTTAAATTTTAGGAATTCTTGAACCTTTAATAGTTTCCTTTTGTTTCCTCAAAAGAAATGGTTCTTCTGTAATAAGTTATATTGTAATCAAAGAATAATATTTACTTACTCTCTTTAATTTTTGCTTTTCTTTTTTTTTTTTTTTTTGCTCTGTCACCAGGCTGGAGTACTGTGGTGCAATCTAAGCTCACTGCAGCCTCCACCTCCTGGGTTCAAGCGATTCCTGCCTCAGCCTCCCAAATAGCTGGGACTACAGGCGTGTGCCACCACGCCCAGCTAATTTTTTTATTTTTTATTTTTTATTTTTTTGTATTTTAGTAGAGATGGGGTTTCACCATGTTGGCCAAGATGGCCTCGATCTCTTGACCTTGTGATCCACCCACCTTGGCTTCCCAAAGTGCTGGGATTACAGGCATGAGCCACCACGCCCAGCCTTTACTTTTCATGGATACATATAGGTGTATATGTTTGTAGAATACATGAGATGTTTTGATATAGGCATGCAGTGTGAAATAAGCACATGAAGAATGGGGTATCCATCCCCTCATTTATCCATTGAGTTTCAAACAACCCAATTACTGTTTACGTTATTTAAAACTATATGGTTATTACTGACAGTAGACACCTTGTTGTGCTATCAAATACTAGGCTTATTCATTCTGTTTATTTTGTGCCCATTAACCATCTCTACCTCCCCGCCGCCAACCCCCCCACTACCCTTCCCAGCCTCCGGTAACCATCCTTCTAATCCCTATGTCCATGAATTCAGTTGTTTTGATTTTTAGATCCCACAAATAAGTGAGAATATGCAATGTTTGTCTTTCTGTGCCTGGTTTATTTCACTTAACATAATCTCCAGTTCCATTCATGATGTTGCAAATGACTGAATCTCATTCATTTTATGGTTGAATAGTACTCCATTGTGTATATGTACCACATTTTCTTTATCCATTCATCTTTTGGTGGACACTTCGGTTGCTTGCACATCTTTGTTACTGTAAACAGTGCTGCAACAAATATAGCAGTGCAGATATCTCTTTGATATACTGATTTCCTTTCTTTGGGGTAAATATCCAGCGGTGGGATTGCTGAATCATATGGTAGCTCAATTTTTAGTTTTTTGAGGAACCTCCAAACTGGTCTCCTTAGTGGTTGTACTAATTTACATTCCCACCAACAATGTATGAGGATTCCCTTTTCTCTGCATCCTCGCCAGCATTTGCTATTGCCTGTCTTAGATATAAGCCATTTTAACAGGGGTGAGATGTTATTTCATTGTAGCTTTGATTTACATTTTGCTGATGATCAGTTATGTTGAACACCTTTTCATATGCATGTTTGCCATTTGTATGTCTTGTTTTGAGTACTGTCCATGCACATCATTTGCTCATGTTTTGATTGGATTATTAGATACTTTTTCCATTGGAGTTCTTTGAGTTCTTTATATATTCTGGCTATTAACCTTTTGTCAGATGGGTGGTTTGAAAATATTTTCTCCCGTTCTGTGAATTGTCTCTTCACTTTGTTGATTATATTCTTTGCTGTGCAGAAACTTTTTAACTTGATATGATCCCATTTGTCCGTTTTTATGTTGTTGCCTGTGCTTGTGGGGTATTGCTCAAGAAATTTTTGCCAAGACCAGCGTCCTGGAGATTTTCCTCAATGTTTTCTTGCAGTAATTTTATGGTTTGAGGTCTTACATTTAAGTCTTTAATGCATTTTGATTTGAGTTTTGTATATAGAGGAGACAGGGGTCTAGCTGCATTTTTCTGCATATGGATATCCAGTTTTCCCAGCACCATTTATTGATGAAACTGTCTTTTCCCCAGATTATGTTCTTGGCACCTGTCTCAAAAATGAGGTCACTGTAGGTGTGTGGATTTGTTTCTGGGTTCTGTATTCTGTTCCATTGGTCTATGTGTCTGCTTTTATGTCAGTACCATGCTGTTTTGGTTACTTTAGCTCTGTAGTATAATTTGAAGTCAGGTAACAGAAGAACAATTCCTCCAGTTTTGTTCTTTTTAGTTAGGATAACTTTGGCTATTCTGGGTCTTTTGTGGTTCCCTATAAATTTTGAGAATTTTTTTCTATTTCTGTGAAGAATGTCATTGGTGTTTTGATAGGGATTGCTTTGAATCTGTAGATTGCTTTGGGTCCTATGGAGATTTTAACAATATTGATTCTTCCAATCCATGAACATGGAATATTTTTCTATTTTTTGGTGCCCTCTTCAATATCGTTCACCAGTGTTTTACTGTTTTCATTATAGAGGTCTTGCATTTCTTTGCTTAAGTTAATGCCTAGGTATTTAATTTTATGTGTGACTATTGTAAATTGGATTACTTTTTTAAATTTTTTGAATTTTACTTTAAATTCCAGAATATAAGTGCAGAACATGTTGGTTTGTTACATAGGTATATATGTGCCATGGTTTGCTGGACCTATCAACCCATCATCTAGGTTTTAAGCCCTGCATGTATTAGCTATTTGCCCTAATGCTCTCCCTCCTTTTGCCCCCACCCTCCAACTGGTCCCGGTATGTGTTTTTCCCCTCCCTATGTCCATGTGTTCTCATTATTCAACTCCCACTTATGAGTGAGAACATGCGGTGTTTGGTTTTCTGATCATGTGTTAGTTTGCTGAGGATGATGGCTTCCAGCTTCATCCATGTCCCTGCAAAGAACATGATCTCATTCCTTTTTATGGCTGCATAGTATTCCATGGTGTATATGTACCACATTTTCTTTTTCCAGTCTATCATTGATGGGCATTTGGGTTGGTTCCATGTCTTTGATATTGTAAATAGTGCTGTGATAAACATTCATGTGCATGTGTCTTTTATAGTAGAATGATTTATAATCCTTTGGGTATATACCCAGTAATGGGATTTCTGGGTCAAATGGTATTTCTCATTCTAGATCCTTGAGGAATCACTACACTGTCTTCCACAATGGTTGGAATAACTTGCATTCCCACCAACAATTTAATAGTGTTCCTATTTCTCCACAGTCTCGCCACCATCTATTGTTTCTTGACTTTTTAATAATCACCATTATGACTGGCATGAGATGAAAACTACGGAATGCTTCATGAATTTGCATGTCATCCGTGTGCAGGGGCCATGCTAATCTTCTCTGTATCATTCCAGTTTTAGTATATGTGCTGCCAAAGCAAGCATTTGAATTATTTTTTAATTTCTTTTTCGGATTGTTCACTGTTGGCATATAGAAATGCTAGTCCTTTTTGTGTGTTGATTTTGTTTCCTGAAACTTTACTGATTTTGTTAATCAGTTCTAATAGTTTTCTTGTGGAGTCTATAGGTTTTCCCAAATATAAGATCATATCATCATTGGCAAACAAGGATAATTTGACTTCTTCCTTTCCCATTTGGATGCCCTTTATATATATTTTTTGTCTGATTGCTCTAGCTAGGACTTCTAGTACTATGTTGAATAACAGTTTTGACACTGGGTATCCTTGTCAAGTTCCAGATCTTAGAGGAAAAGCTTTCAGTTTTTCCCCATTCATTGTGATACTAACTGTGGGTCTGTTGTATATGACTTTTATTATGTTGAAGTATGTTCCTTCTATCCCCAGTTTTGTGAGGGTTTTTATCACGAAAGAATGTTGAATTATATCAAATGCTTTGTCAGCATCAATTGAAATGATCATATAGTTTTTAATCCTTTATTCTATTAATATGATCTATTAATATCTCATTGATTGATTTGTATATGTTGAATCATCCTTGCATCCCAGGAAAAACATCCTACTAGCTTATGATGAATGATCATTCTAATATAGTGTTGAATTCTGTTTGCTAGTATTTTGTTGAGGATTTTTGCATCAATATTCATCAGAGATCTTGGCCTGTAGTTTTCTTTTTTGGATGTGTCTTTGTCTGATTTTCATATCAGCGTAATACTGGCATCATAGAATGAGTTTGGAAGTATTGCTTCCTCCTGTATTTTTCAGAATAGTTTTAGTACGATTGGTCTTAGTTCTTTAAATGTTTGCTGGAATTCAGCAATTAGGTCCCGGGCTTTTCTTTACTGAGATTTATTATTATTATTATTATTATTATTATTATTATGGCTTCTATCTCATTACTTGTTATTTGCCTAAACGGTTTTGGATTTCTTCCTGGTTCAATGTCAGTAAACTGTTTCTATCTAGGAATTTGACCATTTCTTCTAGATTTTCCAAATTACTGGCATATAGTTGCTCATAGTAGTCACTAATGATCCTTTGAATTTCTGCAGTATCGGTTGTAATGTCTCCTTTTTCATTTCTGATTTGATATATTTGGATCTTCTTGCTTTTTTTCTTAGTAGTCTGGCTAATGGTTTGTCAATTTTGTTTAACTTTTCAAAAAAAACTTTTTGTTTCATTGATCTTTCGTATTGTACTTTTTATTTCAATTTCATTTATTTCTGCTTGATATTTATTATGTCTTTTGTTCTACTAATTTGGGGTTTGGTTTGCTGTTTTTTCTCTAGTTCTTTAAGATGCATCATTTGATTATTTGAAGTTTTTCTAAACTCTCTTTTAATGTAAAGACGTACAGCTATAAACTTCCCTCTGAGTACTGCTTTTGCTGTATTCCATAGGTTTTGGCATGTTGTGTTTCTGTTGTTACTTGTTTCAAGAAATTTTTCAATATCCTTCTTAATTTCTTCATTGAACCACTGGTTATTCAGGAGCATATTGTTTAATTTCCATGTGTTTGCATAGTTTTCAAAATTCCTATTATTATTGATTTCTAGTTTTATTCCATTGTGGTTCAAGAAGATGCTTGATATTATTTCAGTTTTTTTGAATGTTTCAGGAGTTGTTTTGTGACCTAACATATGGTCTATTCTTGAGAAATACCTATGTCCTGAGGAAAAGAATGTGTATTCTGCAGTTGTTGCATGACATGTTCTGTAAATATCTGTTAGATCCATTCATCTGTGGTGCAGATTACATCTGCTCTTTCTTTGTTGACTTTCTGTCTGATAGATCTTTCTAATGCTGAAAGTGGGGTGTTGAAGTCTCCAGCTATCATTGGATTGGGGCCTATCTCTCTCTTTCACTTGAGTAATATTTCCTTTATATATCTGGGTGCTGCAGTGTTGGGTGCATATCTATTTAAAATCGTTATGTCCTCCCTCTGGCTGAACTGACCCCTTTATCATCATATAGTGTCCTTCTTCGTCTCTTCTTACAGTTTTGGTCTTGAAATCTATTTTGTCTGATCTAAGTATAGTGACTCCTGTTCTGTTTTAGTTTCATTGGCATGGAATGTCTATTTCTATCCTTTCATTTTCGGTCTGTGTGTCTGTATAGATGAAGTATGTTTCCTCTAAGCAAAAGATCGGTGGGTCTTGTTTTTTCATCCATTCAGTTAGTTAGTGTCTTTTGATTGGGAAGTTTAGTCCGTTTACCTTCAGTATTATTATTGATAAGTAAGGACTTAGTTCTTCCCTTTTGATTTTTGTTTCCTGGTTGTTTGTGGTCTTCTCTTCCTTCTTTCTTTCATTTCTGTCTTCCCCTAGTGAAGATGATTTTCTCTGATAATATGATTTAATTTCTTGCTTTTTATTTTTAGTGTATCTATTGTATGTTTTTTGGTTTGAGGTTCCCATGAGGCTTGCAGATCCCTTCTTGTAACTTATAACCCATTATTTTAACCTGATAACAACTTAATACACTATTTACATAAACAAACAAGCAAAAAGAAAACTAATACAAACTCACCCTAACTTCATTCCTCCACTTTTTAACTTTTTGTTGTTTTTACTTACATCTTACTGTACTATGTCTTGAAAAGTTGTAGTTATTCTTTTTGATTGGTTCATTTTTCAGTCTTTCTACTTAGGGTAAGAGTAGTTTATACCCCTCTGTTACAGTGTTATAATATTCTGTGGTTTTCTGTGTACTTACTAGTGAGTTTTGTACCTTCAGGTGATTATTTATTGCTCATTAATGTCTCTTTCTTTCTGGTTGAAGTACTCCCTTTAGCATTTCTTTTAGCACAGGTCTGGTATTGATGAAATCCCTCAGTTTTTGTTTGTCTTGGAAAGTACTTCTCCTTCATGTTTAAGGGATATTTTCACTGAATATACTATTCTAGGGTAAAAGGGGTTTCTTTTTTCTTTAGCATTTAAATATATGATGCCACTCTCTTCTATCCTGTAAGGTTTCCATTGAAAAGTCTGCTGCCTGACATATTGGAGCTCCATTGTATGCTATTTGTTTCTTTTCTCTTGCTGGTTTTAGGATCCTTTCTTTATTCTTGACCTTTGGGTACTTGATTATTAAATGCCTTGGGGTAGTCTTCTTTGAATTAAATCTGCTTGGTATTCTATAATGTTCTTGTACTTAGATGTTGATATCTTTATCTAGGTTTCAGAAGTTGTCATTATTATCCCTTTGAATAAACTTTCTACCTTATTTCTTTCTCTACCTCCTCTTTCAGGCCAACAACTCATAGATTTGCCTTTTTCAGTATATTTTCTAGATCCTGTAGGTGTGTGTCATTGTATTTTATTCTTTTTTCTTTTGTCTCCTCTGTGTATTTTCAAGTAGACTATCTTCAAGCTCACTAATTCTTTCTTCTGCTTTATCCATTCTGCTGTTAAAGGACTCTAATTCATTCTTCAGTATGCCAGTTACATTTTTCAGCTCCAGTATTTCTGCCTGATTCTTTTCAATTATTTCAATCTCTTTGTTAAATTTATCTGATACAATTCTGAATTCGTTCTCTCTGTTATCTTGAATTTCTTTGAGTTTCCTCAACACAGCTACTTTGAATTCTCTCTATGAAAGTCCACATGTCTCTGTTTCTCAAGGATTGGTCCCTGGTGCCTTTTTAAGTGTATTTGGTGAGGTCATGTTTTTCAGAATGATGTTGATGCTAGTAGATGTTCTTCGGTGTCTGGGCATCAAAGAGTTAGGCATTTAATGTAGTCTTCACTGTCTGGGCTTATTTGTAGCTGTCCTTCTTGGAAAGACCAGATATTTGAAAGGATGTGAGTGTTGTGATCTAAGCTGTGTCTTCTTTCTGGGGCACCCCAGACCCTGTAACACTGTGGGGTTTTGCAGACTTGTAGAGGTGCTGCCCTGATGATCTTGAACCTGATCTGGGAGAATTCTCTATATGACCAGGCAGAGACTCTTTTTCTCTTCCTTTACTTTCTTCCAAACTTACAGAGTCTCTGTCTGTTCTGAGCCACTTAAATCGGGATGGATTGACACAAGCGTCCCTGTGGCCACCACCACTGTGACTGTGCTGGGTCACAACTGAAGCACAGAGCTGGGTCTTGCCTAAGGCCCATTGTAACCACTCCCTCACTAATGCCTATGTTTTCTCAAGGGCCTGGGGCTCTACAATCCACAGGTAGCAAAGCCAGCCAGGCCTGTGTCCTTCCTTTCAGGGCAGTGAGGTCCCCTAATCTCTGGGTGAGTCTAGAAGTGTTGTCTGGGAGTCAGAGACTAGAGTTAAAAAACCTTAGAAGTCTACCTGGTATTCTATTGTATTGCAGCTGAGCTGGTACTCAAACCACTACACTCCATCTTTCTTATCCTTCCTTCACTTTCCAAAAGCAGAGTAGCCTCACCCCACAGCCACAGCCACCCCTGGCCACAAGGCAAGGTGTACTGCCAGATTACCACTGGTGTTCCCTTAAGGCACAGGGGCTCTTAAGTGCACTTGGGGTGAATTCTGCCTGGCTTGGGACTCTCGTTTCAGCTCTGTGAGCTCCCCTCTGGCCCAGGGCGGTCCCAGAAATGCTGTGCAACAGTCAACTCTAGAATCAGGGACCCCAGGAGCCTGCTTGATGCTCTATCCCACTGTGGTGGTATTGGTACCTAAGGGGCAAGACAAAGTCCTCTTTACTTTTCCCTCTGCTTTTCTAAAGCAGAAGGAGTTTTGCCCTATAGCACCACAGCTGGTAATTTCCTGAGCCTCACCTGAAGCCAGCAAGTCTCAGAGGCTCAACAAGACCCTCAAGGTAGTTCCTGGGTATCACTGCTGGTTTATTCAGGTCCCGAGGGCTCTTCAGTTAGCAGATGATGAACGCTGTAAGGATTGAGTCCTTTCCTTCAAGTCAGGGAATACCCTTCTGGCTCAGGGTGTGTCTTGAAATGTCATCTGGGAGATATGGCCTGGAACAGGGTCCTCACAGCTCTGACTGGTGCCCTATCCTTGTGTGACTGAGCTGGTAACCAAGATGCAAGGCAAAGTCCTCTCTTCTCTTCCCTCTCCTCTCCTCAAGCAGAAGGAAGAGGTCTCTTTTGGAGCCTCAAACCATGCAGCCTGGAATTAAGGGAGGGGTGATTTCAGTCCTTCCTTGGCTGCCCCAGCTGGTGTCTCAGTATGTTATGTGCCCCCCACTCACCCCAGTCCACTGTCTCTGGGCCTAGTTCAGTCCTAGGACTCGCCTACGAGTTGCAGTACTTATAGCCTAGACTGCCTTTCAAGTTTACTTAGAGACTGAGAGCACTTTGGCCCTCAGAGGTAAGGTTTGCGGGCACTCAACTTTGAACCACTGGGATCAGCAACTTCTCTCTGGCTAGGGCTGGTTTAAGTGCTCCTTCCCTGGTTGGGTACCAGCTGAGTTTGGTCTGGTTTTCCTTTCTGCTCTAACAGGACAGCACCAAGTTCACTGCCTAACAATTGCTGTGTTCTCCCTTCCAGCATCCAGAAATGCTCTCTGCACCAGGCTGCAGCTGCAGGATGGGGGAGGGGTGGCATCAGCTATTCAGGACCTTTTTTTTTTTTTTCTGTCTCTTACGTGCATCTATCAGTGATCTGAAGTTAAAATTGGGTACTTTGAGCTTTCACCTGATTTTTGGTTCTTGTGAAGGTGTTTTTTTCTGTGTAGATAGTTGTTAACTTGGTGTCCTTGTGGGGTGGGGGGACAATCGGTAGAGCTTTCTGTTGTGCCATCTTGCTCTGCCTCCTATATTTACTTATTCTTATTAAAGATTTTAATGGATGGGAAGTTCAAGATTATACCACTAAGCTCAATTTGCACATAGTAGTTAATCCTGAAAAAGGGAAGTCCTGAAATGCATTTTAATTAACTTCTTTACAGTGCTGATGTTAGAGTTGGAGTTAGATAAATCCTATATTCTAAAACAATCTCAAAAATAATTCAGAGGTGATACTATATGTAATAGAGATAAATTTGTAACTATTAATTATGTTATGTTTTACATGTTTCTAATTACATTTATTCTTATCTTGAGTATGCACTTCTAAAAGTAAGCCTTTTTAGTCCATGTAATGGTATTGAAAATTAAGCTTTGGTGAAGATATCTAACATAACTTTAAAAATAAGTATCTTCAGTGGTTTCTATTTAATATAAGTACTCCTGCTCTAGTTTAGTTTTTCCTTTTCATTCTTTTTTTTCTTCTCTTACTGTATATTTTCAAATAGCTTATCTTTGAGTTCATAGATTATTTCTTTTACCTGGTCAATTCTGAGGTTGAGGCTATTACATTTTTCATTTCATTCATTGCATTTTTAAGCTCCAGAATTTATTTGATATTTTTAAAATATAATTTCAGTCCCTCTGTTAAATGTCTAATTTTGGTCATTTATTGTTTTCTTGATTTCATTAAATTGTTTCTCTATTTCTTTTTTTTTTTGAAGTTTCTTGAGATTCCTGAAAACAGTTATTTTGAATCTTTGTCAGACAGTTTGTATAGAGGTCAGCTACTAAGAAATAGTGTTCTTGTGGTCGTGTTATGTCTCTTGGTTTTTCATGTTTCTCATTGTCTTACATTAATGTCTGCACATTTAAAGAAATGTAAGGACTTATTCCAATTTTTTTCAGACTTAATTTTTCTGGGAAAGCCCTTTACCAGTTAGCCCATCCAGAGATTCCCAGGCAGGCCATCTGGTATGATCCCTGATGCGCTTGTTGCTGGAGTCCTTGGGCAGCCTGGCCTGCTAACTGGGTCAGCAGATGAGTGGGCCTGGTATCTGGGTCTTCAGGGTTGGCCCTGAAGCCTGAATCCACTGGGGTGGATCTGTTGATTGGGTCTTGGGGAATGGGCCTGGAGCCTGTGTCCACAAGGGCAGGCCTGGAGCCTGTATCCACAGGAGCCAGCCTGAAGCCTGGTCCACAGGGGCTTACCTGGTGCTGAGGTAAGCCTTGAACCTGAGTCTATAGGGGATGGCTGAACACTGGATGGGTCTGACACCTAGGTCCGCTAGCATGGGCCTGGAGCCTGAGTCCATGGAGGCTAGCCTAGTACTGGGGTATCTTGGATTATTGAAATGATCACTGAGGTGCCTGGTTCCTGGGATCACTGAGATAGACCTGGAGCCTGAGTCTGCAGGGGTGGTCTTGGAGCCTCATTCCAAGGGGTCCTGCCTGGTACTGGGGTCTACAGGAGTGGGCATGGACCCTGGGTCTTCTAGAATAAGCCTGGAGCCTGGGTCCTCTGGAGCCTGGGGCCTGGGGCCTGGTGCTGGGACCAGTGTGGAACCTGAAGCAGACTCAGCTCCAGTGGCTGGCCTGGAGCCTGAGTCTGCAGAAGCAAGCCTGAAGGCTGCGTGTGCAAGGGCTAGCTTAGAGGCTAGGTCCCTGGGGGCTAATGTGGATCTTGGAGCCACCAGGCCAGCCTGGGACCTGGGCACACGGGGATGGTCCTGGCACCTGTGTTCATGGGGGCAAGTCCAGCACTGTGGTCTACTGGATCTGGCCTGGGCTCTGGGTCTGCTGGAACACTGAGATATAGGAGCTCCAGCAAGGGCTACAGGAGCCAGCCTGGAGGGTAGGACTGTGGGATCCTGCCTGGTTCTGGGGTGGGCCTGGAGGCTCAGTCTGTGGGTACCAGCCTGTTGGGGCCTATATTAGCTCCCTCCAGGGGCTGGCCTGGAGGCTGAGTCTGCAGGTGCCAGCCTTATGACTAGGGCTGTGGGATTTGGCCGGGTGCTGGGGCTGGCCCTGGCCTGAAGCCAGGAACCGTGGGAGCTAGTCCAATGCTGGAGATGGTCGAGGGCATGGTGCTGCTGAGGTTGGCCTGATGTTGGGGTAACCTGGAGACCAAGTCCACTGTGCAGTCCTGGAGCTTGGGGTTGAATGATTCAGCTTGGCACTGGAGCAAGCCTGGAGGCTGAGTCCACTGGTACTGTCCTGGAGTCTAGGGCTGTGGGGGTCTTCCTAGCACTGGATATTACTGGGGTGGGTCCAGTTTTGGAATTGGAATCAAAGTTCAGTGCTCACTTCCCTCTCCTCTCACACAGAGGGTATCTGTTTCCACTGTATGCTGGGGTTGGTAGAGGGCTGATGCTGATAGTGTAAAACTTTCTTTCCTACCTTCTTGCACCTTATTTCTGTGCTACACCCAGGTGCTGCTATAATCTCCTGCATATTTGTTTTGTGTTTTAGTTTTTTGGCTCTTGTGAAGGTATTTTCATTTGTGGATAGTTATTTTAATTGATGTTTCTGTAGAGAGATGAGTGCTGAAGAGTCTTATTCCACCATCTTGATGATGTCTGTCCTAATGGTCTTTTAATTAGAAAGTCCTGCATGCTTGCTTTTCTGCAAAAATTAAGACAGTTATACAGAGAGTTAAACATTAAGTTGTCTCTCCTTGTTCCTTTTCTAGGCCCACTTACCAGAGTTAACCATTTTTAAATTTGGTTTATTTTATTCCAGACTCTTCTGTGTATACATTTAATTTTTGTTAGTATTGGGAATTTGATGTATTGTATTTGTTCTACAACTTTTTATTCATTTAATAAGCAATTGGCGTCTCTGTGAAAGCATGTGGTACCAACTTATTCACTTTGATAGCCAAATAACAATGAGAATTTTGATGTTTGTGACTCATACTGTATAGAAAAATGGATAAACTTTGGAAGAATACAGAGTAGTTCTTAAGAAGTTTAGATGACAGTATAGACCTCAAGTGTAAATGCAGAAAGTTTTGGCATGTGTTATTTATTACAGTGAGAAACACTATAGTATACATTTCTAGATATGTATACGAACATTACATTATAGCTTTGAGGGGCTTGTGTGAGACTTGTTTGGCCACATTAGTATGCTAGTGTTTGTACAATGATGAAGGATGTTTGCCCACTATGGGCAAAGATACTTTGTGGTTCCTTGTGATTTCTAGATAACATTGAAGGCATAGCTTCATGTTTCTTGGACCTGTAAAGTGAGAGTGGTAAAAATCTCTTGATTCTTAATGAGAATCCTGTGACAAGTGACAGTCCTAAAACAAAGTGTTTCTTAGGATTGTCTGCTGTTAAACGCAAAATATCAACGCTGTTTTTTGTTTGTTTGGTTGGTTTTCAGGTTTTTTGTTTGTTTGTTTGAAACAGTGTCTTGCTGTCGCCCAGGCTGGAAGGCACAGCCATAGCTCACTGCAGCCTGGACCTCCTGGGCTCAAGTGATCATCTCAGCCTCTGGAGTAGCTAGGACCGCAGGCGCTTACCACCATGCCCAGCTAATTTTTATTTCTATTTTTTTAGAGATTGTGTCTTGCTCTGTTGCCCAGGCTGGTCTCAAACTCCTCACCTCAAGCGGTCCTCCTACCTCAACCTCCCAAAGTGCTGGGATTACAGGCATGAGCCACTGCACCTGGCCAAGGCTGGGTTTTTAAACCCAGCCTTTAATTACTGGTGTCCCAAGTCATTCCATGAAGCTCATGAAGTTACTGGTGCCCCCATAATGATTCTTTTAGAATGCCATTGCCTAGACTTATCATACTAAATAAATAACTCTTGCCATATCTGTCATTAGAGGGATACTTAGTATGTGTGTGTTAAATTGCATACTCAAACAAAGAGCTGTTACTCTAGCCTCACAAGCACTCAAATTTGAAGTGGCATATGAAATCATACATAGTTAAGGAATGAAAAATGATACCTCTAAATATTTATTAACGTGATATATTTGTCTTCCCTTTTTTATTCACAGATGCCATGTGGAATGAACAGGAGGAAAAGGCTGAACTTTTTACAGATAAGTTTTGTCAAGTATGTGGAGTGATGCTACAGTTTGAATCACAAAGAATTTCACATTATGAGGTAGGTTAAAAATAATGGGAATAGGGTCTAAAGCAGATTTTTAAATGTAGCAAGTAAACGTCCCATAAGTCATCTTACTTGATTGCTATGAGAATCCTGTGAAAAAGGTAGTGTTATTTTCCTTTGATGGATGAGGAGACTGGCTCAGACAGGGATGGTAATATACTACTTTAAGTTTGGGGAATTCAGACTTAAACTCAGTCTTTTTACTCCAAAGCTTGTTTTCTTTTCTTCACACCACTCTGCCTCACTTTGTATCCATCAAGCCATCCACCCTTGTATTAAATATAAGGGAGGCATTATGAAGCTTGCATAGGAAACTATTAATGTGAATCAAGGGATATTATGTAGAACTCCCAGAGTCTTCCTTTATAGCAAATGAAGACTATAAAAACAAAACAAACCAGTCTTGCACTTGATTGAGCCACATGTTTTTAGACACAGGAATGTAGAATCCTAGAGCTAAAAGAGAGAGTGTTTAATGTCCTTACTCTCTTAGTTTATAGATTAGAACACTGAGACCCAGAGGGTTAACACTTCTCCATGGCTAGTCACTGGTATGACTAAGCCTAAACATGATTTCTTCTGATTTCATATCCATTGTTCTTTCCCTTCATTTGGTGTTGCTTCATGTTTCTACATCATCTGATGAGCTGTTGGATTTCTTTCATATCTGGTATCTAGGTTACCAAAAATACTAGACGCATTCAATTAAAACTAATGTAATGCCAGTTCTACTTTTTTAAACACCTCATCTTGTTCTTCCTATTGCTAATCTTATTGGTAATTATGTTTTAGTCCTAATGTTTGTTGAAATTAATTTCCTATAATTACAGATAGGGAAATTGTGTTGACTGTGCATTGAGAGGAGGTGGGGTTAAGTCTTAACTCCACCACTGACTAGTTACATAAGCTTTGGCAAGTCACTTTACCTTTCTGAGCATGTTTCTTGGACCTGTAAAATGAGAGTGGTAAAAATCTCTTACTATACTTGTGAGAATTAAGTGAAATCAAATGTATGAGAGTGCCTAGCACATCTTTAGACTCCATAGATCAAAGATTTAGAATTAGTAACAGAGACAGACAGTCAGGGGGCTCTGTGATAACTACAGTTGATCCATTTGAACCATTTTAATTTACATTGGAAAAACAGCTTTTTATGGAATCATAAAGTACTATTCAGTTTAGAAAATAGGCCAAAATACAGGAAAATAAATATAAATTATAATTCTATCACTTGTAGTTAACCATTATTGAATTTCTCTTTTGCTTCTGTGATTCCAATATGATTTTTGAACACACACATACATATACACATGCAGTTTTGCAAAAAAAGATGCACAGACTCTCTCAGTATAGTACTGTAAAATATAACAGTATTGCAGAAGTTTTGAATTTTAATTTTAATATTAATATTTCTTTTGTGTCTGTGCTTATGTGTTTAATAAACCATTCTATACACTTTTGTCATATACTTCCCTCTATTTTCTTCTAAAACTTTGAAGATTTACCTCTTATGTTATAATCCATCTGGTATTGATTTTTGTGTATAGAGGGTGACAACAGGTTTTTCATATGGATAGCCAGTTGTTCCAGCACTATTTATTGTATAGTCGATCCTTACTTTACTGATTTGTAGTGGCACCTCTATTGTATGCTAATTTCCACATACATATTGGTTTCTTTTGAGGCTTTTATCCTGTTTTATTGTATTGGCCTGGTTTCCTATATCTACAACAATTTCACCTTTAAAATAAGTCACGGCTTTCAAATAAGTCACAATATCTGTAGAAGAAATTTATATGACATTAAAAAATTTTGAATCATAAACTAAGTTAAAAATATATGCCTCACATTAGTTGATATTTATAACCTGTATAACTAACAAAGGATTAGTGTCTAGAATATAGAAAGGACTACAAATCAATTAGAACAAGAAGCAAATAGAAAAATGGGAAAGTGATGTCAACAGTCCATGGAATAGATACTCAACTTCACTAGTGATCATCCAGGACATGCAAGTTAAAATGATAATAAACTATCATATAAGAACCATAATACTGAGAAAAATTAAAATTTAATAACACTTAACACTTCAAGATAATATGGGGAAACAGACACTCTCATCGCTGCATTTGGAGATGTAAACTGCTTCAAAATTTTATAATACCTGGTAAAGTTGAAAATCCACACTCCTTATAGGCCAAGAATTCCACTTCTAGGTATCTATTCTAAAGGAGCTTTTGAACATGTATATTGGGAGATCTATTTATATATGTTAATTATAGCAATGCTTGTATTAGCAAAATAAACTGAAAGATAATTGTCCTAAACAGGGAACTGGATAGGTAGCATATGGAGTAGAATATTATAGCATGAATGAACTAGAGTTGTATGTATCAATATCAATAGATCTTATAAATAAAATGCTGAGTTTTAAAAAGCAATTTGAAAAGAATATGTATCAAATGATTCCATTTTTATAAAAAAATTTTACAAGATAGTAATAAATAAAACTATGGATACGTGTGTGTAGTAAAAGAATAAAAGCATGAAAGGAAATCAGGTACACCAACTTTAAGAGAGAGAGAGAGGAAGAAAGGATTGTGAGCATGAGGGTATAGGATTGTATCTGTAAAATTTTACCTCTTTTAAAAAGGAAATTTGAGAGAAATGCAACAAAGTGTTAAAACTGAGTAGTGGGTATGGGTTTTGATTATATTGTTTCCTGTTATTTCCCATACAATGGGTATATTTCACATTTTAAAATTATGTAGACCATTTGTGACAAACCCACAGCTAATATAATACTGAATGGGGAAAAGCTGAAAGGCATTCCCTCTGAGGAATGGAACAAGACAAGAATGCCCACTCTCACCACTCCTCTTCAACATAGTATTGGAAGTCCTAGCCAGAGCAATCAGACAAAGAGAGAAATAAAGGGCATCCAAATCAGTAAAGAGGAAGTCAAACTGTCACTGTTTGCTGATGATATGATCGTTAACGTTGAAAACCCTAAAGACTCCTCCAGAAAGCCCCTAGAACTAATAAAAGAATTCAGCAAAGTTTCCAGATACAAGATTAATGTACACAAATCAGTAGCTCTTCTATACACCAACAGCAACTAAGCAGAGAATCAAATCAAGAGAGCTCAACCCCTTTTACAATAGCTGCAAAGAAAAAATAATTTAGGAATATACCTAACCAAGGAGTCGAAAGATCTCTATAAGGAAAACTACAAAACACTGCTGAAAGAAATTATAGATGACACAAACAAATGGAAACACATCCCATGCTCATGGATGGCTAGAATCAATATTGTGTAAATGCAGTCTACAGTAAATTCTGTGCCAAAAGCAATCTACAAATTCAGTGCAATCCCCATCAAAATACCACCATCATTCTTCACAGAATTATAAAAAACAATTCTAAAATTCATATGGAATCAAAAAAGAGCCCACATAGCCAAAGCAAGACTAAGCAAAAAGAACAAATCTAGAGGCATTACACTACCTGATTTCTAACTATGCTATAAGGCCATAGTCACCAAAACAGCATGGTACTGGTATAAAAATAGGCACATAGACCAGTGGAACATAATAGAGAACTCAGAAATAAACCCTAATACTTAAAGCCAGCTGATCTTCAACAAAGCAAACAAAAACATCAAGTGGGGAAAGGACACCCTATTCAAAGGGTGCTGGGATAATTGGCTAGCCACATGTAGGAGAATGAAACCGGATTCTCATCTCTTACCTTATACAAAAATCAACTCAAGATGGATTAAAGACTTAAACCTAAGACCTGAAATTGTAAAAATTCTGGACGATAACATTGGAAAAACCCTTCTACGTAATGGCTTAGGCAAGGATTTCATGACCAAGAACCCAAAAGCAAATGCAATAAAAACAAAGATAAATAGCTTGGACCTAATTAAACTAAAGAGCTTTTGCACACCAAAAGGAACAGTCAGCAGAGTAAACAGACAACCTACAGAGTTGGAGAAGATCTTCACAATCTGTACATCTGACAAAGGACTAATATTCAGAATCTACAACAAACTCAAATCAGTAAGAAGCAAACAAACAATCCCATCAAAAAGTGGGCTAAGGACATGGATACCACCTTACTCCTGCAAGAATGGCCATAATCAAAAAATCAAAAAACAGTAGTGTTGGTGTGGATGTGGTGAACAGAGAACACTTCTAACGCTGCTGGGGGGAATGTAAACTAGTACGGCCACTGTGGAAAGCATTGTGGAGATTCCTTAAAGAACTAAAAGTAGAACTATCATTTCATCCAGCAATCCCACTACTGGCTGTCTACCCAGAGGAAAATAAGTCAGTATTTGAAAAAGATACTTGCATACGCATGTTTATAGCAGCGCAATTCACAATTGCAAAAGCGTGGAACCAACCCAAATGCCCATCAATCAATGAGTGGATAAAGAAACTGTGGTATATATACACTGGAATACTACTCAGCCACAAAAATGAATAAATGAACAGCATTTGCAGTTATCTGGATGAGATTGGAGACTATTATTCTAAGTGAAGTAACTCAGGAATGGAAAATCAAATATCGTATGTTCTCTCTGATATGTGGGAGCTAAGCTACGAGGATACAAGGCATAAGAATGATACAATGGACTTTGGGGACTTGGGGGGAAGAGGGATAAAAGACTACAAATATGGTGTAGTGTATACTGCTTGGGTGCTGGGTGCACTAAAATCTCACAAATCACCACTAAAGAACTCACTCATGTAACCAAATGCCACCTGTACCCTAATAACTTATGGAAAAATATAATTTTAAAAATAAATAAAATTCTGTAGAGAGAGTGATTATCTCACATGATGTGCTCAAGAAATGTTAGTTTCCCTTCCCCCTACACCAACACCTTAGTTATTCTTACATATTTGGCTATATATTTGTTAGAGATTATTTCTAATGTCTCTTAAACCCAGGAGGATTTCTTTTCTCACTAAAAGAATTTGTAAGGTAGGTAGTAGAGGGCTGATATGACAGCTTTATAACATTATTAGGGACCTAGGCTTTTTTTTTTTTTTTTTTTTTTTTGAGACAAAGTCTCACTCTGTTGCCTAGACTGGAGTGCAGTGGTGCAATCTCGACTCGCTGCAACCTCTGCCTCCTGGGTTCAAGTGATTCTCCTGCCTCAGCTTCCTGAGTAGCTGGGATTACAGATGCATACCACCATGCCCGGCTAATTTTTGTATTTTTAGTAGAGACGGAGTTTCACCATGTTGGTCAGGCTGGTCTTGAACTCCTGACCTTGTGATCCACCCACCTCGGCCTCCCAAAGTGCTGGGATTACAGGCATGAGCCACCACGCTCAGCAGGCATTTTCTGTCTTTCTGCTCTGATGAACTGGTTTTCCTCCTCAATGTCCACCATGGTCCAAAGATGACTATTGGAACTCCATCCTTTGTATCTTAATTCCAAAAGCAGCAAGGAAGAAGGGTAGAATAAGGGATTATGGCCCAGTCATTTAAGGAGGCTTCCCAGAAGTTCCACATAACACTTCAAATTATATCTTATTGACCAGAATCTAGTTACGTGGATACATCTTGCTGAAAGGAAGGCTGAAAAACATAGTCTTTTAGCTGGGTACATTGCTCAAGATCTGTAACTAAGTAAAAAGAAGGTATTTGATATTGGGCAGCAACTAGGAATCCATTTCAAAAACAAGAATCTAAAAGTTGTTAGCTTCTAAATTTAGCATTATTTTCATTTTAACTGACAGAGATTTGAAATCATGTGAGTCTGCTCCAAGTTTGACTAAATATATTAACACACATGAGTGCCATCCTCAAATTCAGAAAGGTGTAAATTTTGAATGACTCTTTTATTGAATAAACAAAGTCATATTATATCTTTTTTCAGGGTGAAAAACATGCTCAAAATGTTAGTTTTTATTTTCAAATGCATGGGGAACAAAATGAAGTGCCTGGTAAGAAAATGAAGATGCATGTTGAGAATTTTCAGGTGAGTGATGTGTGTCGGTATTGTGTAATTCTAAACTTTGAGTTATTGAATCTTTCTAACAAGATTGTGCCTATTTCAGGTGCATGGGTATGAAGGAGTCGACAAAAATAAATTTTGTGATCTCTGCAACATGATGTTTAGCTCTCCATTTATTGCTCAGTCTCACTATGTGGGACAGGTCCATGCTAAAAAACTGAAGCAATTAATGGAGGAACATGATCAGACATCTCCATCAGGATTTCAACCAGAGATGGGTAAGGTTCCATTCACCTCCTGATATTCAATGAAGGATCTACCTATCATGTTTTGTCTAACTCTGCCATATCCTTTTTATTGGGGGAGACTTTCACCCCAGTTGAAATAACTTGATTATTATTCTTCTTCCCAGTTAATCTCTGTTTCTGTCTTTGTTATTTAGTATGGAGATTTTAATTGCTAGTTGATTTTTAAGAAATGTTATGACCTCTCCTTTTCAGTTCACCAAATTGAAACAAAAGCAAGTGATTTGCTATACTGCTATAAAGAAACAACAGTAAGCAGCTGGAGCTCTGTCCATTTCTAATCAAATAATAAAATCTTCACTTTTTACTTCTTCCCCTTGGTATCTTTTTTGCGTTAGTATTTTCCAAAACATCTCATATGAGTGTTCAAATCAATGTCTTCACCATAATATAATTATGTGTTTCCTACTAACAGTAGGCAAAAAAAGTTACTGACTCTTTCTGTTATGACAGCCTATTTCTTTCTTCCTATGAATATAAAGTACTACTAGCATCATCAGTTAGTTATTGAGTACTTATTTTATGTTAAATCCTAAAGAAACAGGGAATTATAAAACATTGCGTCTTTCCTTCTTCCAGTGATGTTGGGTCACCAGCACATATGAGAAAACTGACTCAAAGTTACCCAAGATGTCAGAGTATACCCTGGAAAACCCAACCTGTATTTTTATAAATGCATGTGCTAGAACAAAAAATGATGATTAACCCTCTGTAATAAATAATTTACCACATTCTTTGTAGCTTCAGCACTTTAGGACTAAGGCATGCCTGGCATGGAAAATTCACCATGATACATCAATTTTGAACTCATAGTCACCCAGCAAAGTCAATGCCACGAGATATGTTATTAAAACTTTTATTTTCTTAATAAATGAAGCCAGAATTGTTTTTTTTAATTTAGTCTCTAATTTTTATACATTTTTTCGGCCTGTCATTCAAAAGATAAGATAGCATCAGTGTGCCCTAAAAGAAAAAACATCTTATAAAACTTTTATCTTCAGTCCCAAGATTTATCAACTTGGGCTCAGAGAGGAGGATAAATAAAAGAGCTGTGAAATACTGGAATTGTAGGAACATGTATAGTTTTATAGCCTTAAACAACTGCATCGATTTTATTCTGATGCAAACATCACAAATGTAGAGTGAATAGATGCCTTACTTTGTTACTCAAGAAAGACTAACTTAGAAGTTAGTATATGTTTTATCCTCACTATTTTCAAAGAATCGTAAGATGGCTATCATACTTTCACTGATTTTTTATATGAATATAGTTAGGCAATGCCTAATACAGAATACTTCTTCCTTCTCATATCAAACTTGGTGACAAATTCATATTCACATTTCCATTCTCACAGAAGGAAGTTTTTTTTTTTTTTACTTTAGAAGCTTTATCCAGCAGCTATCTGTTGAAAAAAAGAGTCCAGGGAGTGGGTTTTTAGAGAATTCTAAATTTCCCTAGTACTTTACAATAAATGCAGTTCTAATATCTGAAAATGTGTTTATCCCTTCTTATTACAACTATTTCAGCAGGAGTGCCTCTTACTACTTCTGCAGAGTCAACCTTCCTGAAGCCCCTTCCTGTCAAGCCTCCTCCAGGTGGGATTAAAGACAAGACTATGCCTTCCTCTCCCAGCAGTGATTTGGGTTTGAGTAATCCAAACAAATTTTGCAAGCTCTATCCTGCTTCCTTTAATAGTCCATTAATGACCTAACAACATTATGTTGGGGAAAAAAAAACACAAAAAAAATGAAGCCAGGGAGACATTTGTAGACAAAATAAGAGAGAAATCTCTTCCAGCAAAATCAAATGCAAATGGTAAACATAAAATTATCCCAAAACTTTTTTATAGGAAGTTTGTATTTTATAAAGCATACTAGCTTATTTGCATACCATTTTACTCTTATTGAGTGAGAGGTTGATAGTATTCATGGAATCATAGCATTTTATAAGGACTTTCAAGTCCATCTAACTTGATCTGTTCATTTCCTAGGAAATGAGAACCTGAATGGTTTAGATGACCCCTGTCGATTTTAGTATCAAATATAGGAATTCTCATGGTTTCATGTTATTTTAGGTAAATAAGGATCCTTAGGTACATACATAAGGAAGCATTTTAAATTAATATCATGTGGTTATATCATTTTTTACTAAGTATGTTTTAAGTGTCTCTTTGGTGCTAGGCTAGTCAGTCTTGGGAATACATTTCCCTAAAGGAGCGAGCGTGTAAACTAGTTAGGTTAATAATACTTCACTGAAAGAGCCAACAGAAGCCTTTTTGTGTACATTTTTTTGTTAACTAGATGAGTGAAGCATAATGGTCCAGAAAAATCTTCATATATTTAGATGATTTTCAGTGGATAGAAGTGGGAAGAAGAAAGGGTGAACCAAAGGGCTTGGAGCTAAGAAAGAGTGGCAAGAATTCAGGCACAGTAAAGAGACTGATCCTGACTGGAGTGATCCACTTGCTCTTCTAACCATATTTTTTTTTTCATTTTTCCCCCCACAGGCACCTTCTCACTACTAGTGTATTTTATTCCCCTTTCATATTCTCTCTTCCACCCACTTCTTTTCCTCCACTTACTATTATTTTTCAGTTCTTTCTTTACCCAGCCTTTCTCCTTCATGTGAAAATGTTCATTCTTCTCTCCTCCTTGAAACTCTATTCTTTGTCATATGTAACTCTTTATGCTCTGGTTCTTCTCTATTGCTGTTTCTTTTTTCTCTATGGACTCTTGTTTTATTCATTACCTAGATGTAGGTATTCCCATGGTTTCATTCTTGACCTTACTCTGCAAACACAATTTCTATTTCCCTGGTTTCATTTCTCATCTGTATACTTATGACCTTTCTGTCAAGCATTAGATTCACATATCCAAAAGGCAGCTACTGCTTCACCTGGATGCCTCATAGCCATTTCACATCCACCTAGTCATTCAAAGTAGAAACCGGCAAGTAACTATGAACCCCCAAATACCACCTTCTTCACTTCGTGTATCTAATGAAGCACCAAGCTGTGACTCTTTTACCTCCTGAATACTACTCTCCCCTTCTCTCCAGCCCTACGCTTCCCACATTAGTTCAGGTCCTCAAGATCTTTCCTAGAGGTTTACTACTCAGAGTGTGGGTTGTGGATCAACACCATTGGCATCACCTGGGAACTTGTTAGAACAAAGACTCTCAGGCCCCACTGCAGACCTACGGAATCAGAATCTGCATTGTAACAAGATCTGTAGGTGATTTGTACTGAATAAGTTTTGAGAAGCGATTGCCACAACCTCCTAACTACTCTTTCTGTCTCCAGTTTTGTTTCCCCAAACCCACCCCCAATTTAACCACTAGAGTGTTTCATTTAAAATGTAAGTATTTCCATGTCATTCCCCTTCTTTAAAATCCTTCATTGTTCCTTCATCTTCTAAATATAAAATCTAAGCTTCATAGCTCTCCACCATCTTGTTTCTGCCTGCCTTCTCCAGGCTTATCCCCTGCTACTTCCTGGCATGATCTGTGTGGGTCAGTACCTGCAAACCACATATGGTTTCCAGAAACTATTACCCTTTTTTTTGTGTCTATGTCCTCTTTCATGCTGCCACTTTGTCTGGAATATCCCCATAACACTTCTCCTGGCTAACTCCCACTCATTCACTTACTTCAAGGTTAATCTTATGTGCTTCCTTAACCTGCATTTCTAATTATCTCTTCCTGTGTCTGTCTCCAATTAGAATGTATGGTGTTTGAGGCAAGGGACTTCATCTAATTCATCTGTATTTCCAGTGCTATAGATAGAAACTGGCACAGAAATAGGCCCACTTCAATAGAGATTAGCTTAATATATGTATCAGAGAACTATTAATTTTCTTTATTTGTTGAGTGTTTATCCTGTTTTCTACTCTTTCAGGTTTCTACTTAGTGTGATTCAGCATATCCCAGCAAGTTACATAGAGATACGTGTTTTTATCTAGTATTATGAAGAATGTTGATTTAGGCAAGTGTAGAAATGCAAGTGATAGGGTTTCTGAAAATAGGAGTATATGTTCAGAGAAATGACAACTTTCACTTGTTAAGGTATTTTTCCCGTTGCTAGGTTGAGTGTATCTGAAATAAGTGGCTTCTAATTTTGTAGCATTAGGTAAATTTGAACTGAGTTTTAACTATGAGAAGTGTGTGCACTCCTGTCACTTCTAAATGGGGAGGGCCGTTTTGGCACTCTGAAGTTTTAATGTTATTAGAATGAGGAAAGAAGGATTTTGGTGAAATTCTCATCTGATGGTGGAGGAGAGGGGATGATCATCAGCATAATTTTATCCAGTCGTTGGAATCACTTTACATTAGCCTCTGAAGCAAGAGCTCAGCATATTTTCAACCCTGCCTTGGCTCTTTCATTTTGAGAGTAGTAAACATTTGAACATTTAAAAATACCTGGAGAATTTTAATTAGCTAATGAGAATTTCAAAGAACAGTAACAGCAGATGCCCTCATTACAAGTGAGCAAGTGGTAATAATTTAACATATGCCACCTTAACTGTTTCACTCATCACCCATTTTCTACTGTCTGCTTTCCTCTCCATCTGCTGTTGTTTATATATGTTTCTCCCATATCTAATCTTTCTCTTTTTCTTCATCATTCTCACTGCTTTCTTCATATCCCTCATCCAGCTCAGATCTTATTAGCACAGGAATGGCTACCATAACGATATGGAACTAAAGTATGTATGTATTTTTTATTTATTGTATTCGTTTTGTTTATCTTACTAATTTTTGGCCCCATTATTGCACTTAGATGCCTCACCTTCACCTGTAACTCAACATACCTGAAATGGAATTAATAATCTCTACAATCAACTTGAATTTCCCAAATTTTCTGTCTTTGCTAGTAGTTCCAATGTTTATTATTCACCTACACTTGACTCTTTGAGGGTATCTTTGACTACCTGATTATCTATATTCTATCCATTAGCAAATCTTAGAACTATTTCTCCTTTCTGTAGCCCTTCATTACATTTCTACTACCATCACCTCACACCTTAATGCTGTAACAACCTTCTGGAAAGCTTTACTTGTACCTCATTGTTATTCTTTCACTCCCTAGTAGCAGGATTTCATCCCTGGATCAGTTCCACCCTCTACATTTTCTACTTCTGCATAAAGCCTACTGAGTGATGCTATGGAAAATTATAAAGTATAGAGATTGGGTATGTTTTCAGAGTCTTGGTACCTAGAGATTGGGTATGTTTTCAGAGTCTTGGTAGCTAACCTCTTTGGGCCTTTAGTCCTACTTAATCTGTTTCTTTTTCCTTCACTTTCCCCTTAGCGACAATTTTAAACCTGTATCATTCTTCAAGACTCTCTTCCCCTGCTCTACATTCCTTCTCCTCACACTTCTCAGACAAGCTTCTTTGTGATTTCATCGAGAAAAATTTGGCCCTCAGATGTGGATTACTACCAAGTATCTTGGTTTAACCAAACCCTCCTGTAACCCTGAGTTTTCCTTTAACTACTACATTCTCCCCTTCCCTTCTTAACCAAGTTTTTTTTTTTTAAATGTAGTCCACTCTTACTGTCTTCACTTATTATTTACTCAACTCACTGCCATTTGTTGGCACTTCTTCCCTCAGCCTTCACACCACCAGTCTACCACCTCACTGTGACTACTGCTCACAGTGCCAAAGTGACTTCTAAATTTGTAAGTCCAATGAGCATCTTTATTTAGCTCCTTTGACATCACTCTCTCCTGTTCATTCTTATAATTTGCTGTCCTTTGCTTTGGTGGACTTTTCATAGGCTCATCTTTTTCCACCATCTTTCTTTAAAGAATGGCATTCTCCAGGGTTTTATCAGTATGTTGCTATTCCTGTGCCCACCTATACATTATCTTCAGGAGATTTCATCCAGTCTGATTATTTTGACTATCCACCCGCATGTTCTGACATCTCCAAAATCTCTCTGACCTATCTTCTGCCTTTCATACTCCTGTATATAACTACCTGTTGGACACCTTTACATGAAAGTTTTGTAGATATCTTAGACCCTGTGTTCAAACTTACACTATTCACCATTGCCTACTCTCCCACCCATTAAAACAACACATACATCTGAAGTTCCAATTTCAGTTAATGGGATCACCACCCACCCACTTACCAAATTAGGTTTCTGGGAATTATTTTAGACTTCTCTAGATTCTCTCCTCTCCACTATCCCTCACATTCATTCCGTCACTAACTTTTGCCAGTTTTAAAGTTAAATGTTATGCCAATCTCCCTGCTTCTCTCTACCCCTACTGAGACCTATCTAGTCCATGTTTTCATTATGTCTTGCCTGATCTCCTTACTTCTAGGCTTACTCTTCTTAAATTAATCCTTTGTATTGCAGCCACAGAAGAGACTCATCTAAAACACACAATTGACCAACCACGTCACTTAATACACTTTGAGGTTTCCCAAAGCACAGAATAAAAAATTCGGGCTCCTTAGCATAACATATAAGTCTTTCTTTGACCCATTTTGCCTCTTCCCATCTCTTTCCCTTATGTTTTACTCTACAACAATTCCAAAGTTTAAGAAGTTCGTGTAAGCACTTCTATGCTATTTTCATGAATTTTTGTCCCTAAAACACTCTTCTCAACTCTTTTCAGGTTAACTATTCATCATCCCTCCAAGTTTAGCTAAGACATTATCTCTTCCAGTAGCCTTTTTCAGACCCCCATAGTATGCTAAGTGCTCCTGCTTCTTTGTGCTTGCATACCTCTTAAACATACCTCTCTTACTTTTACCAAGTGAGACTGAAATATTTTGTTCATGTATCTTTCTCACACTGGATTTGTGAACAACTTGGCTGTTTTATTTATCTTGTATCCCTGGCATCTAACCTGATGCTTGGTGCCACAAAGGTATTCAGTGTTTGTTAAACCGATTATTTGGATTCAACATATTGTGCTCATTTCTATCTCTGCCATACAGGAAATTATTTTCATCCCCAGAAATGCCCTTACCTGCTTTCTTACAAATTCAAATCCTTTCTGTCCTCAAAGATCCATCACAACTTCCCTTACTGTTCTGGTTCTTTGTATTCTCTCCTTTCTCTGATTTCTCATAGGCTTTACTGTTCATTGACAATTGCATCAGTTATAGCCCCTCAAGGGAATTAGCTTCCCTGAGACAAAGGATTATATTTTATTCTGCAGTATCCTTCTTAGTGCTTTATATGGTAATGAGGACATAATTTTTTCTCAATTCATATTTGCAAATTGTTTATTGAGAGGCAGTGTTGTATAGAGGGATAAACATAGATTTGGAGATATAGTCACTTGCCAAGTTGCACTACAGATTCCTCTGGTATAAAATGAAAATAATGTAACTCTACAGGATTGAATAATAATTAACTGAAGTAGTATATATAGTACCCATCACAGAATAGGTTTGTAACAAATGTTAGGTTTGTAAAAATATTTTGTCCTGTCATAATTTTAAAATAGGTAAATTGGACGTTTTCTATTTTTCTTTATAACATAAATTCCATATTCACATGCAGTTTTTTTCCAACTTTTATGTTAAGTTCATGGGTACATGTGCAGATGTGCAGGTTTGTTATATAAGTAAATGTTTGCCATGGTGGTTTTGCTGCACAGATCATCCCATCACCTAGATATGAAGCCCAGCATCCATTAGCTATTCTTTCTGATAGCTGCAGTTTTGATTATGTGCAGCTCTCAATTGGCTTTTCCCCATTTAAGATGTGAGACCAGTGGTTCTCAACCTTGACTAATTAGAATCATGTGAGGAGCTTTTAGACCTCCCATTGCTCAGGCCATCCCTCCAATCAATTAAATTACTGTCTCTGGGAATTTAACATTCGTGTTTTGTTTTCTCTTTTTTAACTCCCTAAGTGATTTTTATATGGAGTCAAGATTGAAAATAGTATTAGACATGCACTTTCCCAATTTATACTTTGAAAACAAAGACCTTAGTTCAGAGACTTATGAGATAGGGGTATGATTAGGGGAAGAGTAGGCCCCACAAGTTTTAGGTTAGTGAAGATTCTGAAAGGTACAAGCTGTAAAGGAGCCTGAGTTTCTGGGTGAACTCAAACAACGAATCCTAGAAGGGCTGAGAGCAGAACAGCCAAGAACAGAACAGAACTGTGGAGTAGTCTCTGGAATAAAAGAGTGAAGAGTTTAAGAAACAGAATGGAGGCAAGCCCCAGGAGGATTCAATCAGGAATTCTGACCTTGGGGCCATGAATAGGTTTCATATCTTCACAGAAAGGGTTTACGCAACTTTTATATATCATTTTCTGAGATATCTGAATCCTATAAAAAGATAAAGAACATCAATATGTGAAAAAGCCAAGGGCTAAGGTAATGGTAATCAGACTACAGTTCTAGAAATGCCCCTCTGGATCTTTAATACATGACTGGCAGCTCTTCTAAACCTTTGTATTACCTCTATTAGAATATTATTTCTGATGTAATTTGTAGAGAAAGCAGGAACTGAGGAGAACACTATATACAGTATACTTTATAAGCATTAAATAAATATGTAAAAACTCTGAAATATAATCTGAGTTTATAGTCATAATGAAGATTATTGGCCCAATAATCTAGGGTAGAGTTGTCCAATCTTTTGGCTTCCATGGGCCACACTGGAAGAATTATCTTGGGCCACACATAAAATACACTAATGCTAACAATAACTGATGAGTTTAAAAAATCACATAAAAATCTCATAATGTTTTAAGAATGTTTGTGAATTTGTGTTGAGTCACATTCAAAGCCACCCTGGGCCACATGTGGCCTGTGGGCTACAGGTTGGACAAGCTTGATTTAGGGCAAGTGCTCAACAGTGGCTGCACAGTTAAATCATAAGTAAAGCTTTCAAAAAGTAAGGATGCCTGATTCCACTCCTAGAGATTCTGATTTAATTGGTCTGATATGGAGCTGTAACATCAATATTTTTAAATTTTTCCATATGATTCTAATGTGTAACCAGCATTGAGAAACACTAATCCAGAGGAAACCAGGACTCCTGCTTATCTTGCACAACTTGGGTGCCCTCAAAATATATGGTATTGGCAAAGTTAATCTGAGCCTAAGTTCCAGCACCTGTAAAAGATGGTAAGAATTTCCTGAAAGAGGTTGTTGTGAATATGTCCTCTCCTGGGTTTAGTCCTTAGCTTTGCAAGAAGTCTAATATCTTCAAGTTGATCAGCCTCAAATCAGGGACTCAGTAACCACAAACTTGAAAGTGGCTGATAAAAAACTAACTGGAAAGATACTACTTTAATATGTTTCTCACAAAGCCTGTGATAATCATTTGCCATATTTGTGATCATAGAAATTTCTTGTCCCTGCCCCAGAAGCATTGAATCATGTTCTCCAGGGGAGAGCCTGGGAATCTATATTTTTAACTGACACCCTAGGTGGTTTCCCAGAAGTCTGGGAAACATTGTACTTTAAGTTATTGTATTGTCATTCTGTTATTGATTTATGGTAAGAGGAGATACATATTTCCATTTCCTAGTTTTTCTTGATGTCTGTCATCCAGGGTATCCTTTTGTTGGTATCAAAGAATATGAAAAACCAATTATAATCAGAAAGTGACTTAGTACACATGAAATTAGAGCATAGAAAAGGATAGTTTTGAGGGATCATTTCATTCAGATTTTGACATAACCTGCTGAGTTTTCCTAGGCCCGCAATAGTCAGTAGTGTGCAACCTCACGTTCTTCAAAGTCAGCGTCTTTCTTTCCCCTTGCAAGCAGTCTTCTGTTTCTATGAATAGTCTTTGCTCAGACAAGGCCAATATACTTGATAATAATTAATTTAGCTTCTTTTAAATGATTAGGTGACCTTTTGGTTTAAAAGAAGATTACCATTGTTGTCCCTAAAGTCTTTGCAGGTACCAATTTATTTCCTCCTCCCTAGGGTCAGAATGATTTTATATTTGGCTTATGAAATGTATTAATTTGCTTTTTCTGATCAAAGATAAAGTGGAAGATGATGAGATTTTTAAAAAATTAATGTATCCCTTGCTTCTAATTCTACCTATGAAGCAGAATAGTGTGCTAGTTACTATATAGTTGCTAGTGTATAGTTTTTGACTCTTTTGAAGTGGTAACTAGTAGTTTTGTTTTAGAATTTTGCTTTCAGCTTTTATCCTGAGAGTGGGGCTCACTGAACCTCTCTCCTTTCTAAAATCTGTGGAAATTACTTTTGGTAACTAAGGCACTGCAGTGATCTCAGGTAAGAGAGTAAAAAATTTGCCTTTATTTGTTTTTAATGTTTTGGGACGTTTCAGGTTTTGGTTGGGTGGAAACAGAGTTGGGGCAAACAAAAAAAGGTTGGTTAAGAGATTCAGAGGCAAAGGTTGGTTGGCCATGCTAAATTTCAGGTGTCTGTTGCACCTCCATGTAGCAACAGTCAGTAGACAGATAGCAGATTCTTAGGGAAGAAGTTAAGCTAGAGAAGCAGTGTGGTGTAGTGAAAAGAATTGTGGGCATTCAATTAAGAGGCGTGGCTCTGAGAGGCTAACACTACTACTAACTTGCTCTGTGACTTTGACAAAGTCATTTGACCTCTCTGGGCCCCATCTTTATTGGAAAATGTCAAGTAGATGGTCTCTAATAAATTCTTGTCCAGTTCTAACATTATGTGATTTTAAATGTATACTGACCTTCTTAACTTGAACTCTTTGTTTTTTCAGCATTTAGTATGAGAACCTATGTTTGCCATATTTGTAGTATTGCTTTTACATCTTTAGATATGTTCCGGTCCCATATGCAAGGAAGTGAACATCAAATTAAGTAAGTATTTTTGCTAAAATTTTCCTATGATGCTAAAGACCAGAGCTTCTAGTCAAGCACTCTTCAATGTATTTTACAAACTTCTTAGGCATTCATGTCCCTATGAGTTAAACCTGGATGTGGTTGGTAATATTCGCAACATGTTGCATACTAGTGTCCCTCAGGGAGTTCTAGTTTTAGTTCTAGTAATGATAGTGTACTGGCAAAGCTGGCTAACTGGCAACCCTCCTGACTAGAGAGCAGTGTTCTTTGGAGAGATGCTAAAGGATCACTCTCACACTAATCACACAAATTCAGAGAATTTCTGGAAGGTTAGCTTGGTTCCAGGGATTCAGTGATCCAGTCACCATTTTTCCAGTGCTGTATAGTGGTTAAGAACAAAGGTCTTGCTATCAGATGGACCTGGATTAGAATACCAGATCCATTTTTCTACCAAGTGTGTAACTTTGGTCAGTTCTTATATAAGATTGTTATGAGGAAATATAATATGTGTAAGGTGCCTGCCCTGGCACATAGTAGGAGTTCAATAAATATTTAGTCCATTTTGTTCTGTTATTTCAAGGAGAGGAGAATTGAATGGACAGTTGGAGATTGGGTAGTTCAGATAGCAGAGGGTATTTGACTATTTATCTTTGTATTGATGCTTTTAAAGTCAAGACATAGAGCCAGGTCTGGTGACTCATGCCTATAATCCCAGCACTGTGGGAGGAAGAGCCAAGGAGTTTGAGGTCAAGTCTGGGCAACATAGTGAGACCTTACCTGTACCCAAGAAAAAAGAAAAATTAGCCAGGTTTCGTGGCATGTACCCATCATCACAGCTACTTGGGTAGCTAAGGTAGGAGGACTGCTTGAGTCCAGGATGTTGAGACTGCAGTGAACCATGATCACACCACTGCACTCTAACCTGGGCAACAGAGTGAGACCCTGTCTCAAGAAAATAAATAAAATAAAATGAATAAAATAAAATCAAGACATATTCTTTCTGTTACATTGTTTTATTGTAGTAGAAAATATTTCTATTATTTGTATCTGAATATTTAGAAGCTAAATTGTCTGACTTACCCAATTAACCTAAATTTACATTCCTTTTTTTCATAGATGGGTTCCTGCTATCTTGCCCAGGATGGAGTCCAGTGGCTATTCACAGGTTCCATCATAGTGCAGTACAGCCTCAAACTCCTGGGCTCAAGAGATCCTCCTGCTTCAGCCTCAGTAGCTGGGAATACAGGCACACACACCACACCTGGCTAGATTTATAATTTAGATTTTTAAAAATCTCAATATTACAGAATAAACACCTATCACATTTATAAGATATATATAAGGAATTAATGAAAACTTTAAAAATGATATAACATTCAAATCAGAGCATCTCTCAGGACATTAAATATTATTATTCCCTACCCATACATTGCAACATGCCTTAATATTTTTAGTGCTACGACAACATCAGATATATCTGCTACTTTATACCCTTCTTCCCTTTCATCCTGGGCCTGAGGAAATTTCCTTTTTTTTTTTTTTTTTTTTGGATAAAAATTGTGAGGTACCTGGGAGATATATCATTGTCCATGCTCCTTTTTGGGGGCATAAAAAGTCATGATTTATGGCTTTATAATGAGGTAGGTTCTCACTGTCCATGCTGCTTTTTTGGCATAAAAATTCACAATTTATAGCTTTTATAATGAAGTAGGTTTTTAAAATTTGGGTATTTGTTGTTTTTCTTTTTTCAGACTAATACTTTTAAGAGCAAAGAAAATACTTAGAATAAAACAATCTAATAAGAATTTTCTACTGTCTTCTTTACAGAGAATCCATTGTTATCAATCTAGTGAAGAATTCAAGGAAGACACAAGACTCTTACCAAAATGAGTGTGCAGATTACATCAATATGCAGAAAGCCAGAGGACTAGAGCCCAAGACTTGTTTCAGAAAGATGGAAGAGAGTTCTTTGGAAACCCACAGATACAGAGAAGTGGTCGATTCCAGACCCAGACATAGAATATTTGAACAAAGACTCCCATTTGAGACTTTCCGAACATACCCAGCACCATACAATATTTCACAAGCAGTGGAAAAGCAGTTACCTCATTCAAAGAAGACATATGACTCTTTCCAAGATGAACTTGAAGATTACATCAAAGTACAGAAAGCCAGAGGACTAGATCCAAAGACTTGTTTCAGAAAGGTGAGAGAGAACTCTGTGGATACTCGTGGGTACAGAGAAATGGTTGATTCTGGACCCAGATCCAGAATGTGCGAGCAAAGATTTTCACATGAGGCTTCCCAGACCTACCAACGACCATACCATATTTCACCAGTGGAAAGCCAATTACCTCAGTGGTTACCAACCCATTCAAAAAGGACATATGATTCTTTCCAAGATGAACTTGAAGATTACATAAAAGTGCAGAAAGCCAGAGGACTAGAGCCAAAAACTTGTTTCAGAAAGATAGGAGATAGCTCTGTAGAAATACATAAGAACAGAGAAATGGTTGATGTCAGACCCAGACACAGAATGTTGGAGCAAAAGCTCCCATGTGAGACTTTCCAGACCTATTCAGGACCATACAGTATTTCACAAGTAGTGGAAAACCAGTTACCTCATTGCTTACCAGCTCATGACAGCAAACAGAGACTAGATTCTGTTAGCTACTGGCAACTCACCAGAGACTGTTTCCCAGAAAAACCAGTACCCTTGAGCCTTAATCAGCAAGAAAATAACTCTGGCTCATACAGTGTAGAATCTGAAGTTTACAAGCACCTCTCCTCAGAAAACAATACTACTGACCATCAAGCAGGTCATAAACGGAAACATCAGAAGAGAAAACGACACCTGGAAGAAGGCAAAGAAAGGCCAGAGAAAGAGCTGTCCAAACATAAAAGGAAAAAGAGTTATGAAGATACAGATTTAGACAAAGACAAGAGCATCAGACAAAGGAAAAGAGAGGGGGATAGAGTCAGGGTCAGTTCAGGAAAGCTTAAGCATCGAAAAAAGAAAAAAAGCCATAATGTACCCTCTGAGAAAGAAGAACGTAAGCACAGGAAAGAGAAAAAGAAATCTGTTGAAGAAAGGACAGAAGAGGAAATGCTTTGGGATGAGTCTATTCTTGGATTTTGAATATTTAGTTTTGTTTACCCAAGGTTGAATTGAAAAAAAAAAACAAAACAATATGGATTTAGAAAAAGACAGGAACATCCGATGAAGGAAAGGAGAGGTAGATACAGTCAGTGTCACTTCAGGACACTTAGTTTTTGTATAAAATTTTAAATTGAATTAAAAGGAGGAAAAAAAAGCCTAAACTTAACCTCTGAGAAAGAACATAAGAACTCAAGGAGAACATAAGAGAAAAGGTAACCTGTTAAAGAAAAGACAAGAATCTATGTTTTGGAATGAGTCTACTCTTGGGTATTGAACTTTTAGTTTTGTTTGCCCAAGGATTAATTGAGGAAATCAGCTAAGAAACTGGACTTAGACAAAAGCAAGAAGATCAGATGAAGAAAAGGAGAGGTGGACACGTCAGTGTCACTTCAGGAAAGCTATTTAAGAAAACTTGAAATTTAATTGAAGAAACAACAACAACAACAAAAAGCCTAAACCTAGCCTCTGAACAACACTAACATGAGAACAAAAGAACTTAAGAGAAAAAGAAACCTACTTAAGACAGAAGAGACAGTGATTTGGGATGAATCAACTGTAGGATTTTCAACTTTTTAGTTTTGTTCCTTCAAAGTTGAAGAAAAAAAAAGTTTGGTTTTATAAAATTCATGTTATTGGAATTTTTCTAGGTGGATGGCTACTTTAAATCTCTAAAAAAGCCAAGTGAAGTAAAAGTATTCAATATGCCTTTTCCTCAAGTTACTTTCCTTCATTTTCTTAAAAAAGAAAAAACATTATTAAATGTTTCTCACATATCTCACATATAATGTAATTTCCCTAAATGAAGTTGTCTCTACTTCTGCTCATCAAATTGCTGTGATAGTGAATTATTTACTCATGAGAGATAATTTATTTTAAAGGACAGAATTACCAAGCATTACAAAATCAATTCTTTGCTTGGTTTTGTGTTAGTGTTGGTGGTATTTTATTGTTGTTTTTCTGTGTTTATGTGTCTCAGCTTTCTCCAAGGAATATGTATGAAATAACTTACTGATTTTTTCTTTGTTAAATCTAATTTGCAGTGTATTTTTGCATTTTCTAGTTCTGAAAGTGGAAAAATGAAACAGTCTATAATAAACTTAGATGATATATAGTTTTAAAAAGCTCTCAAAAAGTACTGATATAAAAAGTCAGTCTATATTCTGGAAATGTTTATATTAAAGTGTTTTAATTTCTACATATTGTTTTATGTAAATGATGATTTCCCATCCAAAATTATTATTTTGGGAGTTGGAGGGGCAATAATTAAACACTTGGCACTTAATACCTCTGGGGAGATCACACTGTGAAATTGTAATAATTTTATATTTTCTACATCTTATCTCATAGAAGCTGATATTGAGTCTCAAACTCAGTTTAAGGTTAGGAAAATGTGACCAATTAGATATTTGAAACCGAAGGAGGAAGAATTTGTAAGTGGTAGAGGACCAGAGGGTGTTACCTTTGAATTTTTTGATTTTGACAGATTTTTTACACTGGTGCTCCCTTTATTTGTGAGCAGTACCACTAAGTATTTGAGGATCACAATGGGATAGTAGAAAGTGCAATGGCCTGTGAATGCAAATTCCAGGATTCTGGTCTCAGTTGCACTGTGATTCCAGAATCCAACTCGGAATCACCAGGAATATGAAAAAATAGGCTTTGTATTCTCTTTGTGTTAATCCTAACAAAAAATAAATTTATGCTCCACACAGTGACTCATGCCTGTAATCCCAGCACTTTGGGTGGCTGGGGCAGAAGAATCACTTGAGTCCAGGAGTTCAAGAACTGCCTGGGCAGCATAGTGAGATCCTGTCTCTATTTTTTAAAGATAACAAAATAAATCTAAATGGTGACATATCTACATTTAGGCACGGCATTTAATAGGTGACATGTCTGCATTTGGGCAAGGCATTTAATAACTGTTTTTGTTCTTCGCAATTTAAGTAAAATAGTAAGTGTGAGCTGAAGCATAATATGATTAATTGGGTGTATACTTAGTTGAAAAAATAGTCCTAAGTGGAATTAGATGGTTCCGAAATCAAATTTTCTTCCATGAGACTTGTAAGATTATTTTATGCTACAATATCATCCCCCATTTTAAACACATTTGTTGTATTGGTGAAAGGAGAGGGGAAATAAGAACTAGAGTAGAATACATAGACTGCGAATCACCAAGCACAAATTGGCCAGTTACCATTTTTGAGCACACCAAGAACTGCAGCACCTTTTCACAAAGTGCAAGATAAGATAAATTGAATTGCCAACATCTGTTAAATTGACGAATTCTTTCATAGAAGTTTGTGTTTAAAGTTGGAGAGGACTCAAAACTATATAAGAATATTCACTAAGATAAAAAATTACTCTGATCTTTTAAAAATAGATACAATGATTCATAAAAATTATCCACCCATTTGTTACCTATAGTAGATAAGTCATGCAAACTTTAAAAATCAAAACCATTTAAATTGTTGATGGGTTGAGTAGACAGAAAAGGATGTGGTATTGATTACAGTCTAGGGACATGCACCAGTGACTTGCTCTAGAAAAGTGGTTTTCAAAAGTTTTAAAACAATTTTTTGCCAAAAATAAATGTGACATTAACCTCACTATAAAACAAATTTTACATTAACCTAAATACATAATTTTCTGGTTGAAGGTGGGGAAAGGGTCAGGAGCCCAACTTTGGCACATTTGTTATGCTCCCAACTTCTTTCTGCCTTTGAGCACTTAGAGGTGAGAGTATATGTAAGTCAAGATGTTTATGTGTAGGATCCCAAATGATCTCCACTTCTGGAATTAAGTGTTGAATTCACTAAGATGAAATTTAATGATATAAATAGTAAATCCTACATTTGGGTATTTTAATACAAAAACATATTTGAGGAGACATAATTTAAGATACATGTGAAAACAATGTTGAGGATTTTATTACATGTTTGATTTGAAAGACTAATATGCTCACCCAGACATAAAAATCACATATGGTCTAAGTCAAATATATAAGAGAATATTTGGAACAAGTTAAAAGTATCTAACTACAGAGATAAATCCTGAACTGGGTAGAAGATACAGGGAAAAGTACTGGGCAAATTTGGAAAACAGTTTTCAAAAATTGGAGCTGTAGAAAAAAATAGAATTGACTGTCTTGTGTGCATGCATTGAACAAATAAGAGCTGACTGTCAGCATTGTGCCAGGAAGGAACCTGAAAAAAGAATGAATACAGATTGTTTTTCAAAAAGCTCACAGTCCAGCAGAGGAAATGGACCAATAAACAGGCAATTACAAAATAAGTTATAAAGGCTTCAATCAAAGTGATGAATGATGCTGTGGGTAGCGAAGGTAATGAGCCTAATGTGATGGGAAGAGGGCATTCAGAAAAGGCTTCCCAAAGGACATCTAAGCAAACCATTTTCTCTCAGTTCAAAGATTTATTTATTTGATTTATCTACATGATTGTCTAACAGGCGCTGCAAACTTAATATAGCCAAATAGAATGCCGCCTTCTGTCATTCCCAATTGTTCATCTAGTTTCCCTTATTTCTGTAAAACCATCTAATTGCCTAAGCCAAAAACCATTTTTGAGAATCTCTTCTCTCCTAAATTAGACCATAAGCAATTCCCCTTGATTATATCACCAAAATATTTCTTCACCAAACTGGGAAAATAGATTTGAGAGCAATTGAAACACTGGAAGAAGTGATCACAGGTTCTGAATGACAGGTAAGAAAACTGCACAGAATCATCAAGAGATCAGAGAGAGCTGTGGTGAACTAGTCCCTTAAGGATTTCACAACTATCCAGCATTTGTTTTCTTCCAGAAGAAAAAAATCCACATACAGAAAGAGAACTGCTTATTTCAGAAATCAAATTGAACAGAGAAGAGAGATTGTGGGTAAAGGAAAAGGAAAGTTCAGATAGTAGCAGATGGAGGAAGAATCCAGAGAAATCAAATCCCAGAAAGTATGATGACAGCAAAATAAACATCAAAAGGTGAGTGTAACACCTTAAGAGACAAGACCCATAGGATGTGAACACACAGAAACATGCACACACAAAGCAGATAAAAACTCTGACATAGTATTTCTAAATGAGCTGAAAGAAAGTAAACATTTAAACCTTTGAAACAGCATAAATCAGAAAAAGAACCCAGAGATAAAGAACAGAAGGCTATGAAACAAAAACCGACAGGACTAAGGAAATAATAATAAAAACAAAAAAAAAAAGTGAAGATTAACTTGGAGGGAATACATGACAGTAGAAACTGGTAATGAGAGAAATGAAGAGGAAAATGAAGATAAACACACACAAAAAAACACTAAAGATCGATAAAAGTAATAGATAAAAAAGCGAACAGAGATACAATTAAATTTGTTGAAATGGAGGCTGTGTTATGCTGCCCACAACCACTCCTCACCCCTTGCCATACCTTCTCGGGTCAGGGGCACTCTCTTATCCAAATTCTGGAGAACTGCCCTTATCTGAAAGTAACTGCCTCTTCTAAGGTTATGCAGCCCGCATCCACTGATGGAATGATGTAGATAGACAAAAGCCAGACCTCTTGGTTCAATTTTGGGCAACTTTGAAAGGTCATCTCAGTTCCCAAACTCCCCATAGGATCAGCTGAGGCCTTCGTTGTGATTATATCAGTTCAATTCTTTCTCTGCTGTTCTTTCCTCCCTCACCAATTCACAAGGGTTCTTTTGAGCACGCCCCTATAAATTGTCTGCAATCGAATTTTTATCTCATAGTCATTTTCCCCTAGAACCTTACCTAAAACGGGATAACAGAAGTGATCCTAAGGAACAGACCCCAAAATGGGATTTTCAGAGCAGGCAATAAGGATTCTGTCATTGGTAATAAATAAAATACTGATAGTAGGTCGTCCCTGGCATGCTATGGCAGTACAGTTGTTAAAACTTTCAAGTAATACTAGTAGAAATGAATGTACATGCAAGTGTAATATCTCAAGTAATTGAGATGATTAGGGGAAATGGCAATTATATACAATTTGCTGACTTTTTAGATGCCATTGATGCATTGTAGAAAAAAGCTGAGAAAATGAATGACAATTTAGGGCAAAACATGAAAGTCAGAAGGCATCCTTGGTGACATATAAAGAGACTTATCTCTTCATCTTCATCCCACATTCACCTGAACCCTCTGAGCTCTAGGATTGTCAAATAAGATACAGAATGCCCAGTTAAATGTGCATTTCAGATAAAGAGCTAATTGTAATAAATATGTTACATGTAATACTTTAGTCAAACTTATACTTTAAAATTCATTATTTGAAATTAAATTTAACTGAGTATCTTTGTATTTATTTTTTCTTTTTGCTAAACTGGCAACCCATCCCATTTCTCCCAATTAAGGACTAGCATCCACTTCTTACATGAGGCTAGTATTTTGCCATCTGCCTTACAAGACAAGTTTCCTCGCTTAGCTTCTGTCCTCATCTCTCCTGCTGGCCACTAAACCACTATGATCAAATCACAACTTAACCTGACCTGAGAAGTACTAGTATCATAAGGGAAAAGGGAAGGACTATGTCCATTCTAACGGAAGGAAAAAGGTAGGAAGAGGCTTGGTGCGATTGGCCTCAAAGCTTAGATAATTTGTGGCCAAACTCTTAAGAGCAGTAAGACTTTCCAGGAGGAGCTCCATTTGTGTGTGTGTGTGTGTGTGTGTGTGTGTGTGTGTGTGTGTGTGTGTGTGTGTTGAGGGAGAGCGGAAACGGAGCAAAAATGGACTTTCTGTAGAGGGAACAGCCAATCTGAGTGTATAACAGAATATGCAAAGGGAGGATAAGGTAGACCTGGAAGACCGACAAAGAGGATTATAGTCTTGATCTGTTTGGAAACGGGTTGCTATGGTTTGAATATTTTTGTCCCTTCCAAAACTCATGTTGAAACTGAATCCCCAATGCAATAGAGTTGGGAGGTGGGGCCTAATAGGAGGTGTTTAGGTTATGAGGGCTCTGCCCTCAGGAATGGATTATGTTCACAATAAAAAGGGCTTATGGGAATGGGTTTGCTCTATTCTGCTCTTCTACCATGAGAAGAGTATTGTTCATCTCCTTTGGAGGATGCAGCATTCAAGCACCCTCTTGGAAGCAGAGATTGAGCCCTTACCAAACACCAAATCTTCCAGTGCCTTACTCTTGGACTTCCTAGACTCCATAACTGTAAGAAATAAATTTCTGCTCTTTATAAATTACCCAGTCTAAGGTATTCTGCTATAGCAGCACAAACCAGGATAAGACTGGAATCACTGAGAATTTATGAGCAGAAAAAAATGAGAGAAAGTTGAACTGAATTGTCTCTGGTAGTCTTAATGACTGTAATGTGTTCATTTAAAAAGTTAGTGTGAAGATGGAAGGGTGGGCAGAAAAGGAGACCAGACACAGGATCTGTATTGGAATCCAAATGTGACACTAGGAACTAAGAGGGTGTCAGAGAGAACTGGAAGTAACAGACAGATGGGAGAGACTATGAAGTTCTCTTGACCAGACTCTGAAATGCTAGGCTTGGTCATGGATGCCTGGAAAAATTCAAACTGAGAGGCAGGATCTGGGAAAAGCAAAGCCCTGTTTCATTTCCACAATGTCCAAAATTAAGAAAGGCAAACTAAGATCATGCTGTCATTAAAGGAAAGAGATAGTCTTCAGATGAAAAGAAACCTAATAATTTCATTACAAACCCAAGTTTCCTGTTACTTTTAATTGAGACCAAAGAGGATTTAAAAAACTGTATGTATTTATTTACTTATTTATTTTTTTATACTTTAAGTTCTAGGGTACATGTGGATAACGTGCAGGTTTGTTACATATGTATACCTGTGCCATGTTGGCGTGCTGCACCCATCAACTCGTCAGCACCCATCAACTCGTCATTTACATCAGGTATAACTCCCAATGCAATCCCTCCCCCCTTCCCCCTCCCCCCTCCCCGTGATAGGCTCCAGTGTGTGATGTTCCCCTTCCCAAGTCCAAATGGTCTCATTGTTCAGTTCCCACCTATGAGTGAGAACATGAGGTGTTTGGTTTTCTGTTCTTGCAATAGTTTGCTGAGAATGATGGTTTCCAGCTGCATCCATGTCCCTACAAAGGACACAAACTCATCCTTTTTGATGGCTGCATAGTATTCCATGGTGTATATGTGCCACATTTTCTTAATCCAGTCTGTCACTGATGGACATTTGGGTTGATTCCAAGTCTTTGCTATTGCGAATAGTGCCGCAATAAACATATGTGTGCATGTGTCTTTATAGCAGCATGATTTATAATCCTTTGGGTATATACCCAGTAATGGGATGGCTGGGTCATATGGTACTTCTAGTTCTAGATCCTTGAGGAATCACCATACTGCTTTCCATAATGGTTGAACTAGTTTACAATCCCACCAACAGTGTAAAAGTGTTCCTATTTCTCCGCATCCTCTCCAGCATCTGTTGTTTCCTGACTTTTTAATGATTGCCATTCTAACTGGTGTGAGATGGTATCTCATTGTGGTTTTGATTTGCATTTCTCTGTTGATCACGCTACCTGACTTCAAACTATACTACAAGGCTACAGTAACCAAAACAGCATGGTACTGGTACCAAAACAGAGATATAGACCAATGGAACAGAACAGAGTCCTCAGAAATCATAACCACACATCTACAGCCATCTGATCTTTGACAAACCTCAGAAAAACAAGAAATGGGGAAAGGATTCCCTATTTAATAAATGGTGCTGGGAAAATTGGCTAGCCATAAGTAGAAAGCTGAAACTGGATCCTTTCCTTACTCCTTATACAAAAATTAATTCAAGATGGATTAGAGACTTAAATGTTAGACCTAATACCATAAAAACCCTAGAAGAAAACCTAGGTAATACCATTCAGGACATAGGCATGGGCAAGGACTTCATGTCTAAAACACCAAAAGCAACGGCAACAAAAGCCAAAATTGACAAATGGGATCTAATTAAACTAAAGAGCTTCTGCACAGCAAAAGAAACTACCATCAGAGTGAACAGGCAACCTACAGAATGGGAGAAAATTTTTGCAATCTACTCATCTGACAAAGGGCTAATATCCAGAACCTACAAAGAACTCAAACAAATTTATGAGAAAAAGACAAACAACCCCATCAAAAAGTGGGCAAAGGATATGAACAGACAGTTCTCAAAAGAAGACATTCATACAGCCAACAGACACATGAAAAAATGCTCATCATCACTGGCCATCAGAGAACTGTAAGTATTTAATAATTGACCTATAGAACCTGGGGACAATAAAGTTTCACTCTGAGCTTCAATTTAAGTTAGGCACTTGAAAAACATGTTTGGGAGTAGGAATGACTAATCATACTCTGGAAAGGTCAAAAATGATGCCCCACAGATCTGCTATTCTATAAACAAAATCATTAGCACAGACTCACTAAAGGTTTGGCCCATTTATATTTCAATCTCTATTTTTTATGAGTATATTGATACAATTCTTAGGTATAGACTTGCAATATTTAGGAGGGAACTTTCACAAAAGTGAAAGCATTTATCCTTTGAGTTACAGACAGTGAAATTATACTCTTTAAATTATTTACAAATGTACAATTAAGTTATTATTTACTGTAGTCACCCTGTTGTGCTATCGAATACTAGGTCTTATATTCATTCTTTCTAACTACTTTTTTTTTTAACTTACTAACAATTCCTGCCCCTCCTCAGCACCCCCCATTACCCTCCCCAGCCACTGGTAACCATCCTTCTACTTTCTATGTTCATGAGTTCAATTGTGTTAACTTTTAGATCAGTGAGAACATGTGATGTTTGGCTTATTTCACTTAACATAACAATGTCCACTTCCACCTATGTTGTTGCAAATGACAGATTTTCATACTTTTTATGGCTTAATAGTATTCCATTGTGTATATGTACTACATTTTATTTATCCATTCATCTGTTGATGGACAGTTAGGTTGCTTCCAAATCTTAGCTGTTGTAAACAGTGCTGCGGACAGACAGGAATATATCTTTGATATACTGATTTCCTTTCTTTGTGGTACATACCCAGCAGTGAGATTGCTGGGTCATATGGAAACTCAATTTTAAGTTTTTTGAGGAACCTCTAAATTGTCCTCGATAGTGGCTGTACTAATTTAAATTCCCACAAGCATTGTACAGGGTTTCCTTTTCTCCACATCTTCACCAGCATTTGTTATTGCTTGTCTTTTGGATATAAGCCATTTTAACTGAGGTAAGATGATACCTCATTGCAGTTTTTATTTGAATTATCTGATGATCAGTGCTGTTCAGCACCTTTTCGTATGCATGTTTGCCACTTATATGTCTTTAGAAAAATGTCTATTCAAATCTTGTGCCCATTTTTAATTGGATTATTAGTTTTTTCCTACAGAGTTGTTTGAGCTTCTTATATCTTCTGGTGATTGATCCCTTGTCAGATGGGTAGTTTGCAAATATTTTCTCCCATTCTGTGTATTGTTTCCTCACTTTGTGGACTATTTCCTTTGCTGTATAGAAGCTTTTTAACTTGATTTGATCCCATTTGTCCATTTATGCTCTGGTTGCCTATGTTTTTGGGGTATTACTCAAGAAATTTTTGCCAAGACCAATGTCCTGGAGATTTTCCCCAATGTTTTCTTGTAGTAGTTTCAGAGTTTGAGGTCTTACATTTATGTGTTTAATCCATTTTGATTTGATTTTTGTATATGGAAAGATATGTGTATGGGGGTCTAGTTTTTTCTTCTGTATATGGATATCCTGTTTTCCCAGCACTGTTTATTGAAGAGACAGTCTTATCCTCAGAGTATGTCCTGGTCACCTTTGTCAAAAATGAGTTCACCATAGGTGTGTGGATTTATTTATGGGTTCTCTATTCCGTTCCATTGATCCATGTGTCTGGTTTTATGCCGGTACCGTGCTGTTTGGGTTACTACAGCTCTGTCGGATAATTTGAAGTTAGGTAATGTGATTCTTCCAGTTTTATTCTTTTGCTTAGAATAGTTTCAGATACTCTATATACTTCGTGGGTTCACATGAATTTTAGGATTTTCTATTTCTGTGAAGAATGTCATTGGTGTTTTGATAGGGATTGCATTGAATCTCTAGATTGCTTTGGGTGGTATGGACATTTTTACAATATTGATTCCTCCAATTCATGAACATGGAAATTTTGTTTCATTTTGTGGTGTCCTCTTCAATGTCTTCCATCAGTGTTTTATAGTTTTCATTATAGAGATCTTTTTCTTCTTTGGTTAAGTTAATTTCCAGGTATTTAATTTTATGTGTGGCTGTTGTAAATGAGATTACTTTTTTCTTTTTTTTATTATTATACTTTGAGTTCTAGGGTACATGTGCACAATGTGCAGGTTTGTTGCATATGTATACATGTGCCATGTTGGTGTGCTGCACCCATTAACTCGTCATTTACATTAGGTATATCTCCTAATGCTATCCCTTCCCCCTTCCCCCACCCCATGACAGGCCCCAGTGTGTGATGTTCCCCATCCCGTGTCCAAGTGTTCTCATTGTTCAACTCCCACCTATTAGTGAGAACATGAGGTGTTTGGTTTTCTGTCCTTGCGATAGTTTGCTCAGAATGATGGTTTCCAGCTGCATCCATGTCCCTCCAAAGGACATGAACTCATCCTTTTTTATGGCTGCACAGTATTCCATGGTGCATATGTGCCACATTTTCTTAATCCAGTCTATCATTGATGGACATTTGGGTTGGTCCCAAGTCTTTGCTATTGTGAATAGTGCCACAATAAACATACGTGTGTATGTGTCTTTATAGCAGCATGATTTATAATCCTTTGGGTGTATACCCAGTAATGGGATGGCTGGGTCAAATGGTATTTCTAGTTCTAGAACCTTGAGGAATCACCACACTGTCTTCCACAATGGTTGAACTAGTTTACAGTCCCACCAACAGTGTAAAAGTGTTCCTATTTCTCCACATCTTCTCCAGCACCTGATGTTTCCTGACTTTTTAATGATCACCATTCTAACTGCTGTGAGATGGTATCTCATTGTGGTTTTGATTTGCATTTCTCTGGTGGCCAGTGATGGCAAGCATTTTTTCATGTGTCTGTTGGCTGCATAAATGTCTTCTTTTGAGAAGTGTCTGTTCATATCTTTTGCCCACTTTTTGATGGGGTTGTTTGATTTTTTTCTTGTAAATTTGTTTAAGTTCTTTGTAGATTCTGGATATTAGCCCTTTGCAGATGAGTAGATTGCAAAAATTTTCTCCCATTCTGTAGGTTGCCTATTCACTGTGCTGGTAGTTTCTTTTGCTGTGCAGAAGCTCTTTAGTTTAATTAGATCCCATTTGTCAATTTTGACTTTTGTTGCCATTGTTTTTGGTGTTTTAGACATGAAGTCTTTGCCCATGCCTATGTCCTGAATGACATTGCCTAGAGTTTTTATGGTTTTAGGTCTGACATTTAAGCCTTTAATCCATCTTGAATTAATTTTTGTATAAGGTGTAAGGAAGGAATCCAGTTTCAGCTTTCTACATACAGCTAGCCATTTTTCCCAGCACCATTTATTAAATAGGGAATCCTTTCCCCATATCTTGTTTTTGTCAGGTTTGTCAAAGATCAGATAGTTGTAGATGTGTGGTATTATTTCTGAGGGCTCTGTTCTGTTCCATTGGTCTATATCTCTGTTTTGGTACCAGTGCCATGCTGTTTTGGTTTGTAGCCTTGTGGTATAGTTTGAAGTCTGCTAACGTGATGCCTCCAGCTTTGTTGTTTTGGCTTAGGATTGTCTTGGCAATGCAGGCTCTTTTTTGGTCCCATATGAACTTTAAAGTAGTTTTTCCAATTCTGTGAAGAAAGTCATTGGTAGCTTGATGGGATGGATTACTTTTTAAATTTCTTTTTCAGATCATTCACTGTTGGCATATAGACATGATACTGATTTTTGTATGTTGATTTTGTATCTTGCAACTTTACCAGATTTGTTTATCAGTTCTAATAGTTTTGTTGTGGAATCTTTCAGTTTTTCCAAATATAAGACCATATCATCTGCAAACAAAGATAATTTGACTTTTTCCTAAAACCTACGCAGTACCATTCAGGCCATAGGCATGGGCAAAAACTTCATGACAAAAACTCCAAAAGCAATTGCAACAAAAGCCAAAATTGGCAAATGGAATCTAATTAAACTAAAGAGCCTCTGCATAGCAAAAGAAACTATCATCGGAGTGAACAGGCAACCTACAGAATCGGAGAAAATTTTTGCAATTTACCCATCTGACAAAAGTCTAATATCCATAATTTACAAGAAAAAAAAAAGACGTCAAAAAGTGGGTAAAGTATATGAACAGACACTTCTCAAAAGAAGACATTTACACGGCCAAGAAACATATGAAAAAGGGCTCAATATCACTGACCATCAGAGTAATGCAAATCAAAACCACAATGAGATACCATCTCATGCCAGTCAGAATGGCGATTATTAAAAAGTCAGGAAGCAATAGATGCTGGCGAGGCTGGAGAGAAATAGGAATGCTTTTACACTGTTGGTGGGAGTATAAACTGGTTCAACCATTGTGGAAGACAGTGTGGCGATTCCTCAAGGATCTAGAACCAGAAATACCATTTGACCCAGAAATCCGATTACTGGGAATATACCCAAGGAACTGTAAAGACACATGCACATGTATGTTTATTGCAGCACTATTTACAATAGCAAAGACATGGAACCAACCCAAATGCCCATCACTGATAGACTGAATAAAGAATATGTGGTACATGTACACTATGGAATTCTATGCAGCCATAAAAAGGAAGGAGATCATGTCCTTTGCAGGGACATGGATGAAGCTGGAAGCCATTATCCTCAGCAAACTAACACAGGGAAAGAAAACCAAACACCAAATGTTCTCAATCATAAGTGGGAGTTGAACGTTGAGAACACGTGGACACAGACAGGAGAACAATACACACCAGGACCTTTTTGGGGTTGGGGGTTGAGGGGAGGGAAGTTAGAAGATAAGTCAATAGCATCAGCAAACCACCATGGCACACGTATACCTATGTAACAAACCTGCACGCTCTGCACATGTATCCCTTTTTTGTGTTTAGAAGAAATGAAGAAAAAATAAATAAACAAATACATAAATAAATAAATAATATAGCCCCCACCCCCCCCCCCAAAAAAAAGATAATCTGACTTCTTCCTTTCCAATTTGGATGCCCTTTATAATTGTCTGGTTGCTCTAGCTAGGACTTCAGGTACTATGTTGAATAACAGCATTGACGCTGGCAATCCTTGCTGTGTTCCACATCTTAGAGGAAAGGTCTTTCAGTATGATACTTGTGGTGGGTCTGTCATAAAAGGTTTTTATTATGTTGAGGTACGTTCCCTCTATACCCAGTATTTTGAAGATTTTTATCATAAAGGGATGCTGAATTTTATCAAAATGGCTTTTCAACATCAATTGAAATAATTACATGATTTTTATCCTTCATTCTGTTAATATGATGTATCACATTGATTGATTTGCATATGCTAAATCTTTGCATACCAGGGATAAATCCCACTTGGTCATTATGAATGATCTTCTAAAGTGTCGTTGAATTGAGTTTGCTAGTATTTCGTTGAGGATTTTGGCATCAATATTCATCAGAGATATTGGTCTATAGTTTTCTTTTTTTGTTGTGTCTTTGTCTGAGTTTGGTATCAGGGTGATATGGCCCTGTAGAATGTGTTTGGAAGTATTACCTTCTTTATTTTTCAGAATAGCTTGTGTAGGATTGTTATTCATTCTTTAAACGTTTGGTAGAACTCAGCAGTAAAGTCATCGGGTCTCAGCCTTTTCTTTTTTGGGAGACATATTATTACATCCTCAATCTCATTACTTATTATTATTGTTCTGTTCAGGTTTTTTATTTCTTCCTGATTCAATCTTTGTAGGTTGTATGTGTCTAGAAGTTTGTCAGTTTCTTCTAGATTTTCCAATTTATTAGCATGTTGTTGCCCATAGTAGCCACTACTGATCCTTTGAATTTCTGCAGTATCAGTTGTAATGTCTCCTTTTTTTATTCCTGATTTTATATATTTGGATATTCTCTCTTTCTTCTGTTAGTCTTGCTAAAGGTGTGTCATTTTGGTTTAACTTTTCAAAACACCAACTTTTGTCTCATTTATTTTTATTTTTTATTTCAATTTTATTTATTTCTTCTCTAATATTTATTTTTCTTTTGTTCTACTAATTTGGGGTTTGCTTTGCTCTTTCTTTTCTAGCTCTTTAAGATGTATCACTAGATTGTTTATTTGAGGTTTTTCCTCTTTTTTGAAGTATTTCCTCTTTTTTTGATGAAGCTATATACTTCCCTTGAATACTGCTTTTGCTGTATTCCATAGGCTTTGGCATGTTATGTTTGCATTATCATTTGTTTTGAGAAATTTTTCAATATCCTTCTTAATTTCTTCATTGAACTACGGGTTATTCAGGAGCATATTATTTAATTTCCATGTATTTGTATACTTTCCAAAATTCCTCTTGTTATTGATTTCTAGTTTTATTCCATTGTGGTCAGAGAAGATTCTTGATATTATTTCATTTTTCTCAGTTTTAAGAGTTTTTTTGTGACCTAACATATGGTCTATCCTTAAGAATGATCCATGTGCTGAGGAAAACATTGTGTATTCTGCAGCCATTGGATAAAAAGTTCAGTAAATATCTCTTAGGTCCATTTTATCTCTAATGCATAGTAAGTCTGCTCTTTCTTTGTTGACTCTCTGTCTGGAAGATCTATCCAATGCTGAAAGTGGAATGTTGAAGTCTTTAGTTATTATTGTATTGAAGCTTATCTTTTTCTTTAGCTCTAATATTTACTTTATATATCTGGGTGCTCTAGTGTTGGGTGCATATATATTTAAAATTGTTATGTCTTCTTACTGAATTGACCCCTTTATCATTATATAGTAACCTTCTTCATCTCTCCTTGTACTTTTTGTCTTAAAAATTATTTTGTCCCCGGAGCAAGATGGCCGAATAGGAGCAGCTCCAGTCTCTAGCTCCCAGCATGAGCAACACAGAAGATGGGTGATTTCTGGATTTTCAACTGAGGTACTGGGTTCACCTCACTGGGGAGTGCCAGACAATCAGTGCTGGTCAGCTGGTGCAGCCCGACCAGCGAGAGCTGAAGCAGGGCGAGGCATTGCCTCACCTGGGAAGCACAAGGGGGAAGGGAACCCCTTTTCCTAGCCAGGGGAACTAAGACACACAACACCTGGAAAATTGGGTAACTCCCACCCTAATACTGTGCTTTACCAAGGGTCTTAGCAAAGGGCACATCAGGAGATTATATCCCACACCAGGCTGGGAGGGTCCCACGCCCACAGAACCTCCCTCATTGCTAGCACAGCAGTCTGAGATCTAATTGCAAGGCAGCAGCGAGGCTGGGGGAGGGGCGCCCACGATTGCTGAGGCTTAAGTAGGTAAACAAAGCTGCTGGGAAGCTCGAACTGGGTGGAGCCCCCAGCAGCTCAAGGAGGCCTGCCTGTCTCCATAGACTCCACCTCTGGGGACAGGGCATAGCTAAACAAAAAGCAGCAGAAACCTCGGCAGAGGAAAATGTCCCCGTGTGACAGCTTTGAAGAGAGCAGTGGATCTCCCAGCATGGAGGTTGAGATCTGAGAACGGACAGACTGCCTGCTCAAGTGGGTCCCTGACTCCTGAGTAGCCTAACTGGGAGACATCCCCCACTAGGTGCAGAATGACATCTCACACCTCACACAGCAGGGTACAACCCTGAGAGGAAGCTTCCAGAGCAAGAATCAGACAGGAACACTCGCTGTTCAACAATATTCTATCTTCTGCAGCCTCTGCTGCTGATACCCAGGCAAACAGGGTCTGGAGTGGACCTTGAGCAATCTCCAACAGAATACAGCTGAGGGTCCTGACTGTTAGAAGGAAAACTAACAAACAGAAAGGACACCCACAACAAAACCCCATCAGCACATCACCATCATCAAAGACCAAAGGCAGATAAAACCACAAAGTTGGGGGAAAAGCAGGGCAGAAAAGCTGGAAATTCAAAAAATAAGAGCACATCTCCCCCTCCAAAGAAATGCAGCTCATCACCAGCAACGGACCAAAGTTGGATGGAGAATGACTTTGACGAGTTGAGAGAAGACGGCTTCAGTCCATCAAACTTCTCAGAGCTAAAGGAGGAACAACGTACCTAGTGCAAAGAAACTAAAAATCTTGGAAAAAGAATGGAAGAATGGATAACTAGAATAATCAATGCACAGAAGGCCATAAATGAACTGACAGAGATAAAAACCATGACATGAGAAATATGTGACAAATGCACAAGCTTCAGTAATCGACTCGATCAACTGGAAGAAAGAGTATCAGCGATTGAGGATCAAATGAATGAAATGAAGTGAGCAGAGAAGTCTAAAGAAAAAAGAGGAAAAAGAAATGAACAAAGCCTTCAAGAAGTATGGGACTATGTGAAAAGACCAAATCTACATCTGATTGATGTACCTGAAAGTGATGGGGAGAATTGAATCAAGTTGGAAAACACTCTGCAGGATATCATCCAGGAGAACTTCCCCAACCCAGGAAGGCAGGCCAACATTAAAATTCAGGAAATACAGAGAATGCCACAAAGATACTCCTCGAAAAGAGCAACTCCAAGACATATAATTGTCAGATTCACCAAAGTTGAAATGAAAGAAAAACTGTTAAGGGCAGCCAGAGAGAAAGGTCGGGTTACCCACAAAGGGAAGCCTATCAGACTAACAGCAGATCTCTCGGCAGAATCTCTACAAGCCAGAAAAGAGTGGGGGCCAATATTCAACTTCTCAAAGAAAAGGATTTTCAACCCAGAATTTCATATCCACCCAAACTAAGTTTCATAAGTGAAGGAGAAATAAAATCCTTTACAGACAAGCAAATGCTGAGAAATTCTGTCACCACCAGGCCTGCCCTACAGGAGCTCCCGAAGGAAGCACTAAACACGGAAAGGAACAACCAGTACCAGCCACTGCAAAAACATGCCAAAATGTAAAGACCATCGATGCTAGGAAGAAACTGCATCAGCTAACGAACAAAATAACCAGCTAACATCATAATGACAGGACCAAGTTCACACATAACAATATTAACCTTAAATGTAAATGGGCTAAATGCTCCAATTAAAAGACACAAACTGGCAAATTGGATAAAGAGTCAAGACCCATTAGTTTGCTGTATTCAGGAGACCCATCTCATGTGCAGAGACACACATAGGCTCAAAATAAAGGGATGGAGGAAGATCTACCAAGCAAATGGAAAACAAAAAAAGGCAGGGGCTGCAATCCTAGTCTCTGATAAAACAAACTTTAAACCATCGAAGATCAAAAGAGACAAAGAAGGCCCTTACATATGGTAAAGGGATCAATTCAACAAGAGCTAACTATCCTAAATATATATGCACCCAATACAGGAGGACCCAGATTCATAAAGCAAGTCCTTAGAGACTTACAAAGAGACTTAGACTCCCACACAGTAATAATGGGAGACTGTAACACCCCACTGTCAACATTAGACAGATCAATGAGACCGAAAATTAACAAGGAAATCCAGGAATTGAACTCAACTCTGCACCAAGCAGACCTAATAGACATCTACAGAACTCTGCACCCCAAGTCAACAGAATATACATTCTTCTCAGCACCACATCGCACTTATTCCAAAATTGGCCACATAGTTGGAAGTAAAGCACTCCTCAGCAAATGTAAAAGAACAGAACTTACAGCAAACTGTCTCTCAGACCACAGTGCAATCAAACTAGAACTCAGGATTAAGAAACTCATTCAAAACCACTCAACTACATGGAAACTGAACAACCTGCTCCTGAATGACTACTGGGTAGATAACGAAATGAAGGTAGAAATAAAGATGTTCTTTGAAACCAATGAGAACAAAGCCACAACATACAAAAATCTCTGGGACACATTTAAAGCAGTGTGTAGAGGGAAATGTATACCACTAAATGCCCACAAGAGAAAGCAGGAAATATCTAAAATTGACACCCTAACATCACAATTAAAAGAACTACAGAAGCAACAACAAACACATTCAAAAGCTAGCAAAAGGCAAGAAATAACTAAGATCAGAGCAGAACTGAAGGAGATACAGACACAAAAAACCTTCAAAAAATCAGTGAATCCAGGAGCTCGTTTTTTGAAAAGATCAACAAAATTGGTAGACCACTAGAAAAACTAGTGAAGAAGAAAAGAGAGAAGAATCAAATAGATGCAATAAAAAATGATAAATGGGATACTGCCACCGACCCCAGAGAAATACAAACTACCATCAGAGAATACTACAAACACCTCTACGCAAATAAACTAGAAAACCTAGAAGATATTGATAAATTCCTGGACACATACACTCTCCCAAGACTAAACCAGGAAGAAGTTGAATCCCTGAATAGACCAATAGCAGGCTCTGAAATTGAGGCAATAATTCATAGCCTACCAACAGAAAAAAGTCCAGGACCAGACGGATTCACAGCCGAATTCTACCAGAGGTACAAGGAGGAGCTGGTACCATTCCTTCTGAAACTATTCCAATCAATAGAAAAAGAGAGAGTCCTCCCTAACTCATTTTATGAGGCCAACATCATCCTGATACCAAAGCCTGGCAGAGACACAACAAAAAAAGAGAATTTTAGACCAATATCCCTGATGAACATCGATGCAAAAATCCTCAATAAAATACTGGCAAACGAAATCCAGCAGCACATCCAAAAGCTTATCCACCATGATCAAGTGGGCTTCATCCCTGAGATGCAAGACTGGTTGATATATACACAAATCAATAAATCTAATCCAGCATATAAACAGAGCCAAAGACAAACGCCACATGCTTATCTCAATAGTTGCAGAAAAGACCTTTGACAAAATTCAACAGCCCTTCATGCTAAAAACTCTCAATAAATTCGGTATTGATGGAACATATCTCAAAATAATAAGAGCTATTTATGACAAACCCACAGCCAATATCATACTGAATAGGCAAAAACTAGAAGCATTCCCCTTGAAAACTGGCACAAGACAGGGATGCCCTCTCTCACCACTCCTATTCAACATACTGTTGGAAGTTCTGGCTAGGGCAATCAGGCAAGAGAAAGAAATAAAGGGTATTCAATTAGGAATAGAGGAAGTGAAATTGTCCCTGTTTGCAGATGACATGATTGTATATTTAGAAAACCCCATCATCTCAGCCCAAAATCTCCTTAATCTGATAAGCAACTTCAGCAAAGTCTCACGATACAAAATCAATGTGCAAAAATCACAAGCATTCTTATACACCAATAACAGACAGAGAGCCAAATCATGAATGAACTCCCATTCACAATTGCTTCAAAGAGAATAAAATACCTAGGAATGCAACTTACAAGGGTTGTGAAGGACCTCCTTAAGGAGAACTACAAACCACTGCTCAATGAAATAAAAGAGGACACAAACAAATGGAAGAACATACCATGCTCATGGATAGGAAGAATCAATATCATGAAAATGGCCATACTGCCAAAAGTAATTTATAGATTCAATGCCATCCCCATTAAGCTACCAATGACTTTCCTCACAGAATTGGAAAAAACTACTTTAAAGTTCATATGGAACCAAAAAAGAACCTGCATTGCCAAGACAATCCTAAGCCAAAAGAACAAAGCTGGAGGCATCATGCTACCTGACTTCAAATTATACTATAAGGCCACAGTAACCAAAACAACATGGTACTGGTACCAAAACAGAGATATAGACCAATGGAAGAGAACAGAGCCCTCAGAAATAATACCACACATCTACAACCATCTTATCTTTAACAAACCTGGCAAAAACAAAAAAAATGGGGAAAGGATTCCCTATTTAATAAGTGGTGCTGGGAAAACTGGCTAGCCATAAGTAGAAAGCTGAAACTGAATCCCTTCCTTACACCTTATACAAAAATTAATTCAGGATGGATTAGAGACTTAAATGTTAGACCTAAAACCATAAAAACCCTAGAAGAAAACCTAGGCAATACCATTCAGGACATAGGCATGGGCAAGGACTTCATGTCTAAAACACCAAAAGCAATGACAACAAAAGCCAAAGTTGACAAATGAGATCTAACTAAACTAAAAAGCTTCTGCACAACAAAAGAAACTACCAGCAGAGTGAACAGGCAACCTACAGAATGGGAGAACATTTTTGCAATCTACCCATCTGACAAAGGGCTAATATCCAGAACCTACAAAGAACTCAAACAAATTTACAAGAAAAAAACCAAACAACCCCATCAAAAATTGGGCAAAAGATATGAACAGACACTTCTCAAAAGAAGACCTTTATGCAGCCAACAGACACACGAAAAAGTGCTCATCATCACTAGCCATCAGAGAAATGCAAATCAAAACCACAATGAGATACCATCTCACACCAGTTAGAATGGTGATCATTAAAAAGTCAGGAAACAACAGGGCTGGAAAGGATGTGGAGAAATAGGAACACTTTTACACTGTTGGTGGGACTGTAAACTAGTTCAGCCATTGTGGAAGACAATGTGGTGATTCCTCAAGGATCTAGAACTAGAAATACCATTTGACCCAGCCATCCCATTACTGAGCATATACTGAAAGGATTATAAATCATGCTGCTATAAAGACACATGCACACGTATGTTTATTGTGGCACTACTCACAACAGCAAAGACTTGGAACCAACCCAAATGTCCATCAATGACAGACCGGATTAAGAAAATGTGGCACATATACACCATGGAATACTATGCAGCCATAAAAAATGATGAGTTTGTGTCCTTTGTAGGGACATGGATGCAGCTGGAAACCATCATTCTCAGCAAACTATCACAAGAACCGAAAACCAAACACCACATGTTCTCACTCATAGGTGGGAATTGAACAATGAGAACACTTGGACACAGGAAAGGGAACATCACACACCAGGGCCTGTCATGGGGTGGGGGAAGTGTGGAGGGATAGCATTAGGAGATATACCTAATGTAAATGACAAGTTAATAGGTACAGCACACCAATATGGCACATGTATACGTATGTAACAAACCTGCACGTTGTGCACATGTACCCTAGAACATAAAGTATAATTTAAAAAAAGAAATAAAGGGTATTCAAATAGCAGGAGAGAAAATCAAATTGTCTCTGTTTGTGTATGACTTGACTGTATATTTAGAAAACCCCATTGTCTCAGTCCAAATACTCCTTAAGCTGATAAGCAACTTCAACAAAGTCTTTAGATGCAAAATCAATGTGCAAAAATCACAACCATTCCTATACACCAACAATAGACAAGCAGGGAACCAAATCATGAGTGAACTCCCATTCACAATTGCTACAAAGAGAATAAAATACCTAGGAATACAACTTGCAAGGGACGTGAAGGACCTCTTCAAGGAGAACTAAAAACCACTGCTCAAGGAAATAAAACAGGACACAAACAAATGGAAGAACATTCCGTGCTCATGGATAGGAAGAATCAATATTGTGAAAATGGCCATACTGCCAAAAGTAATTTATAGATTCTATGCTGTTCCTATCAAGCTACCAGTGACTTTGCAGAATTAGAAAAAAAAATACATTAAACTTCATATGGAACCAAAAATGAGCCCGTATAGCCAAGACAATCCTAAGCCAAAAAAAAAAGCTGGAGACATTGCACCACCTGACTTCAAACTATACTACAATGCCACAGTAACCAAAACAGCTTGGTACAGGTAGCAAAACCGATATATAGACCAAAGCAACAGAACAGAGACTTGAGAAATAACACCACACATCTACAATCATCTTATCTTCAACAACCCTGACAAAAACAAGCAACAGGGAAAGAATTCCCTATATAATAAATGGTGCCAGGAAACCTGACTAGCCATATGCAGAAAACAGAAAGTGGAACCCTTCCTTACACCTTATACAAAAGTTAACTCAAGATGGATTAAATACTTAAATGTAAAGCCCCAAAACAATAAAAATCCTAGAAGAAAACCTAGGCAGTACCATTCAGGACACAGGCATGAGCAAAGACTTCATGACTACAACACCAAAAGCAATTGCAATAAAAGCCAAAATTGACAAACGGGATCTAATCAAACTAAAGGGCTTCTGCACAAAAAATGAAACTATCATCAGAGTGAACAGGCAACCAAAAGAATGGGAGAAAATTTTTGCAATCTTCCCATCTGACAAAAGTCTAATATCCAGAATCTACAAGGAACTTAAACAAATTTACAAGAAAACAACAACCCCTTCAAAAAGCGGGTGAGGGATATGAACAGACACTTCTCAAAAGAAGACATTTATGCAGCCAATAAACATGAAAAAGCTTACCATCACTGGTCATTGGAGAAATGCAAATCAAAACCGCAATGAGCTACCATCTCACGCCAGTTAGAATGGCAATCATTAAAAAGTCAGGAAACAACAGGTGCTGGAGAGGATGTGGAGAAATAGGAACACTTTTACACTGTTGGTGGGACTGTAAACTAGTTCAACCATTGTGGAAGACAGTGTGGCAATTCCTCAAGGATCTAGAACCAGAAATACTATTTGACTCAGCAATCCCATTACTGGGTATATACCCAAAGGATTATAAATCATTCTACTATAAAGACACGTGCACACGTATGTTTATTGCAGCACTGTTCACAATAGCAAAGACTTGGAACCAACCTGAATGCCTATCAATGATAGACTAGATAAAGAAAATGTGGCAGATAGGCACCATGGAATACTATGCAGCCATTTAAAAAATGAGTTCATGTCCTTTGCAGGGACATGGATGAATCTGGAAGCCATCATTTTCAGCAAACTAACACAGGAACAGAAAAGCAAACACTGCATGTTCTCACTCATAAGTGGGAGTTGAACAATGAGAATACATGGACACAGGGAGGGGAACATTATATACTGGGGCCTGTTGGGGGATTGGGGACAAGCGGAGGGAGAGCATTAGGACAAATAGCTAATGCACGTTGGGCTTTGAACCTAGATGACAAGTTGATAGATGCAGCAAACTACCATGGCACATGTACTCCTGTGTACCTATGTAAAAAGCCTGCAGGTTCTGTACATGTATCCCAGAACTTAAAGTAAATTTTTTTAAAAAAATGAGAGTTTCCCTGAACAAATTCTCTTTGCTTGCTGCCATCCATGTAAGATGTGACTTGCTCCTCCTTGCCTTCTGCCATGATTGTGAGGCCTCCCCAGTCATGTGGGACTGTAAGTCCATTAAACTCCTTTTTCTTCCCAGTCTTGGATATGTCTTTATCAGCAGCATGAAAATGGACTAACACAGTAAATTGGTACCAGTAGAGTGGGGCATTGCTGAAAAGATACCCAGAAATGTGGAAGCAACTTTAGAACTGGGTAACAAGCAGAGATTGGAACTGTTTGGAGAGCTCAGAAGAAGACAGAAACATGTGGGAACATTTGGAACTTCCTAGGGACTTGTAGAATGGCTTTGACAAAAATGCTGATAATCATATGAACAATAAGGTCCAGGCTGAGGTGGTCTCAGATGGAGATGAGAAACTTGTTGGGAACTGAAATAAAGGTGACTCTTGTTATGTTTTAGTGAAGAAACTGGTGGCATTTTGCCTGTGCCCTAGAGATCTGTGGAACTTTGAACTTGAGAGAGATGATTTAGGGTACCTGGTGGAAGAAATTTCTAAGCAGCAAAGCATTTAATAGGGGACTTGGGTGCTGTTAAAAAGCATTCAGTTTTAAAAGGGAAACCGACCATAAAAGTTCAGAAAATTTGCAGCCTGATGATGCAGTAGAAAAGAAAATCCCATTTTCTGAGGAGAAATTCAAGCCAGCTGCAGAAGTTTGCATAAGTAACAAGGAGTTGAATGATCATCCCCAAAACAATGGGAAAAATGCCTCCAGGTCATGTCAGAGGTCTTCATGGCAGCCCCTCCCATCACAGGCCTGGAGGTCTAGGAGGAAAAGATGATTTTGTGGGGGAGGCCCACAGCTCCCCTACTCTGTGTAACCTAGAGACTTGGTACATTGCATTCCAGCCACTCCAGTCATTGCTAAAGGGGCCAAGTTACAGCTCGGGCCATTGCTTCAGAGGGTGGAATCCCCAAGCCTTGGCAGCTTGCATGTGGTGTTGAGCCTGCAGGTGCACAGAAGTCAAGAACTGAGGTTTGGGAACCTCTGCCTAGATTTCAGAGGAGGTATGAAAACACCTGGATGCCCAGGCAGAAGTTTGCTGCAGGGTCAAGGCCCTCATGGAGAACCTCTGCTAAGGCAGTGTGGAAGGGAAATGTGGGAGTGGAGCACCCCCACAGAGTCCCTACTGGGACACCACCTAGTGGAGCCATGAGAAGAGGGCCACTGTCCTCCAGACCTCAGAATGGTAGATCCACCTACAGCTCGCACCATGCACCTGGAAAAGCCGCAGACACTCAATGCCAGCCCATGAAAGCAGCCAGGAGAGGGGCTATACCCTGCAAAGCCAAAGGGACAGAGCTGCCCAAGGCTGTGGGAGCCCACCTCTTGCATCAGCCTGACCTGGATGTGAGACATGGAGTCAAATAAGTTCATTTTGGAGCTTTAAGATTTTACTGCTCTGCTGGATTTTGGACTTGCATTGGGCCTGTAGTCCCTTTGTTTTGGCCAATTTCTCCCATTTGGAATGGCTGTATTTGCCCAATGCCTGTACCCCCATTGTATCTAGGAAGTAACTAACTTGCTTTTGATTTTACAAGCTCTTAGGCAGAAGGGATTTGCGTTGTCTCAGATGAGACTTTGGACTATGGACTTTTGAGTTAGTGCTGAAATGAGTTAAGACTTTGGGGGACTGCTAGGAAGGCATGATTGGTTTTGTAATATGCCGACATGAAATTTAGTAGGCGCCAGGGGAGGAATGACATGGTTTGGCTGTGTCTCCATCCAAATCTCATCTTCAATTCCCATATGTTGCCGGAGGGACCTGGTGTGCGGTAATTAAATCATGGGGGCAAGTCTATCCCATGTTGTTCTCGTGATACTGAATAAGTATCACAAGATCTGATGGTTTTACAAAATGGGAGTTTCCCTACACAAGCTCTCTGTGTGCCACCACCCATGTAAGACATGACTTGCTCCCCCTTGCCTTCTGCCATGATTGTGAGGCCTCCCCAGCCATCTGGAATTGTAAAACCTCTTTTTCTTCCCAGTCTCGGGCACGTCTTTATCAGCAGCATGAAAACGGACTAATACAGAGCATGTCTGAGCCACGTTTGTGTTACAGCTCTTTTAACCTCATTCAGCAGGTCCTGACTTCCTGTCCTGAGCCCAGGAAGAATGAGGTATGCAGACAAATGGAGGGTAAACAAGACAAAGTGGAGCTTTATTGAGCAATAGAACATCTCAGATGAAATCTACAGGGGACAGCTCCTTTCCACAGCCAGGGTGTTCCAATGAGTGTTCATCTCCTAGCATAGAGGCTAGCTCCTCTCTGCCAGGCAAGCTGTCCTGACAAGTGTTTAGCTATCAACAGAGAGTGTAGCTCCTCTCTGCAGCTGGTTGTCCCATTGTCTGTGCAGCTTTCAGCAGACAGGAGGCCCTAGAGTAGGTGACTCATCTCTGCAGACAGGTCATCCCATTGTCTCTGCAGCTCTCAACAGAGAGGAGGACTTAGAATGGGGTGCTTCTCTCTGCAGCTCATTGTCCTGATGACTGCTCAGCTCTGGCTGAGCCCGAGGCTTTTATGGGACTCAGAGGGGAGGAAGTGTGAGCTGATTGGTCCATGGGCAGCCATGAGCAGCCCAGAAAAGGCACCACAAGTTCCCACTCTGGTCCACAGGGCTGGCAGCTCAACCCCCAGCCTTCAGGCCCTCCCTGGCCTGAAGGTGAAGCCTCACCAGGGACCTACCCTCTTCTGCCCAGGAACCTGTCTGCCTCCTGCTGCCGTTCATAGCCCAGGCTGTAGGTGCCAAGGGGAGCCTGCAGGCCAGCCTCAGCTGCCCTCAGCCTCCCCTCGGCTTCCTGTCAGTGCCCAAAGAATGGAAAGGACCAGGGTGGCAAAGGGCTTTCATGTCAGCACTGCACCAAGCACATGCACACCCGGCCAGGCTGCAACAGTGCCTGGGCTTGGCCCCAACTTGCTCTGAGATCGGAGTGGGTGCCAACAGCAGGGAGAAGCCAGGCAGAGGGAGCAGGCACTTCCGAACCTGCAATGGCATGGAAGATCTTCCTGGGCCCCCAAGAGTGCAGATGCCTGGGTCCACAGCTGCTTGGGGGGGGGGGGGATCTTGCCTGCTCCCTGGAGTGGGAGGCCCAGGTCTGCAGCTGTGGTTTGGGTGGCTGCAGCTGTGCCCTGGAGGGCTGGGCTCCCGCCTGCTCCCATGCCTAAGAGCACAGGGACATCTAGGTCCACAGTCATGGCTTGGGTGGCTGCTGGGGCACACAGGGAGTTCCCATCTCAACTTTGAAGGGGCTGGGCTTCCACTTGTCCTCGCTCCCACTGGCTCCATGGAGGATGCAACCAGCATGATGGCAGCGGCCACTCCAGACAACATGCCGCTGCCATCAATACAACAACAAAAATCACCTAACCATGCCTTTCTCAGAAGATATCACCATTGTTAAGTGACACGATTGTATATATTTAAACACCATCTGTATTGCAAAATTTAAGAGTACAAAGTATATAAAAAGCTGGAAGAAAATAGTTGCAATCTGTATTGCAGATATGCGGTTAACATCCTTGATACATCAACCAACAGAGAAATGGGCCGAAGATTACAATAGAGAATGTACATGAAAGTAACATAAATACCCAGTGAACATTTGAAATATTCCCAACGATATAAGTGACGAAATGTGAAACAAGCCCTCATACTATATGAAACAGATAAATATCAACACAGTATGTAGAGAACAATCACAAGTTTATTAAAGAGTATACTTTTACATTTGGATAAATATCTGTGCATTTTATTAAGACACATACAAAAATCAACAGAATATACATCAAATTATTAATAATGAATATCTTCTAGTTGGGGTGGGAGTGCAGACTGGACAGTTAATATACCGATGTATTAATTTGGCAAAATGAATAAACCTCAAAATGCTACTTTCAATGCTGGTTATGAAACCTTCTTTTCAATAAATAATAATTACTCTTATCTTGAAATAGCCATTTACTTCTTTCTTATTTTAAAAATATATAATTCATATTAAGAATTACTCTATTTAAGTGGCTAAACTTTGTGCTGAGAGAGCTGATGGACAAAACTGCCTAGGGTCAGAGAAAAGAGGTCACAATGTGCACAGATGTAATGCTCCTAGGGCAGTGAACCAGGACTTCACAAATAAACCGTGGGTGCCAGTATTGTCACCTCCCTGAAGGCAGAAGACCATTCAGTTTGGCAGTGATAAGTCCAACATGGATGCCAGACCTCCCCTTCCCAGGAGAGCATCCATAAAGTGTCTGCTCATTATTAGGACACCAGAGGGAGGGCTCTGCACTGGACACATTTGCACTATAATTTACAGACATAATTAACACACCTGACATATAAGGAAAAATAACTATCTAAAAGAGTTATGTACATGTCTACCAACAGGTAATTTAAAGAAAAAAATGAAGGCAATGGCAATCAACATATGTAAAATTGCTTAAACACACCAAAAATTAAAGAAATCTAATAAAAAGCACTGAGATACATAAATATATAAGCAAGATACAGAACATAACATACAACACGACATGATTTTTGAAGGGTATATATTTCCATAAGGATATATATATTTCTCTTTTTTTTATTTATTTTGAGACAAAGTTTAGCTCTTTTTGCCCAGGCTGGAGTGCAATGGTGCAATCTCGGCTCACTGCAACCTCTGTCTCCCAGGTTCAAACAATTCTGCCTCAGCCTCCCGAGTAGCTGGGATTACAGGTGCACGCCACCACATCCGTCTAATTTTGTATTTTTAGTAGAGAAGGGGCTTCTCCATGTTGGTCAAGTTGGTCTCGAACTCCTGACCTCAGTTGTTCTTCCTGCCTTGTCCTCCCAAAGTGCTGGGATTTCAGGCGTGAACCACCACGCCCAGCCACATATGTCATATTTTAAAATATAAATGAGCCCACAGAAACAAATCTAGAGAAAAATTACAAATTGATTGAACTATTATCTTGAGAAAGGTCATAGTAATAGGGGAAACATAAGATAATGCCTCTTATAATTGTATATTTATCCAGTGTTTTCAAGAGGGGGGGGAACACATACAGCTCACTGATTTTTAATTTGCAGAATAATCAAGATACAATTATGACAGCATAGAATAAACCTAGTTGTAGTTTGATTTACAAAACTAATGCTGAAAAAATATATAGTTCTGGACATTAAAAGATATTAAATATCAGATAACATAAAAAGGAGGTTATATACCACATTATCTTTATAATGACACATACCCATTCACTCAACTGTGTTTAATTTGAGAGAGGGGTCAAAGGAAACATCCTGTCACATGAATTAATACCCGTGGGCTCTGTCTCCATCTCTGCTTAGTGCTTTCTCTGCCATATAACTTCCAGAAAGTTTATTCTGGTGGGCTTACACAGCCCTCCTTTCCCTCCTTCCCTCCTTCGTAGATCTCTTGCTAGAGTGATGATATCCAAGCTGCAGTTCTAGATTGGGTCAACAGATGGCACTGACTGACCTTCAATTTCAATTTTATTTTTCAATGAAAAAATACTCATTTCACAAAATGAACAAATTGTACTTTGAATGGAGATTATGAAAAAGTATGGAAATAAAATCAAGATTCGTTCCTTAACTCAGCAATTAACACATTTCATTTACTACTTTAAATTTTGTAGAATATGGTTCTCAAACCTCAGCTTGCATCAGAATCACTTGGGACCATGTCACAAACTGGGGAGTACAGGTACCCCATAAATTTGTACAAACAACAAAGAAAGAAAAGATTGCTAGAACCAACCCCAAGAGTTTCTGATTCAGTAGGTCTAGGATGGAGCCTATGAATTAGCACTTTCTAGCAAGTTCCCAAGTGATACTGACACTGCTGGTCTGAGGACCAAACATTGAGAACCACCAATGCAGATCATAAAAACAAACACAAACAAAACAAAGCAGTGCCTTATCCTTTATATAATACCTGGAGAATCACACCATGCTGAGAATACTGGCATCAAGGAAATGGGGTCATAGTGTGCAGTGGGACCACAGACTCACGCAGTGGATGCCACAATGTCACTCTCTCTAAAGCATGAAGGGACCAGTCACTAATCAATACAACAGCATAGAGCCCATATGTGGAGAATGTGGTGATTTCATCACATCTTCCACCCCGGGGAGCACTGTGGGTGAAGAATCAAGCTCCAGGCTCCCAGAGGCTCAGGGATCTAAAGTAACTGCCCAGATCTCACCTAGCCACGCCCTGTTCCTTCCACTGCATCTCCAAATCTGGTGCTCTTTATTAGTTAAAAATAAAGTACATTTTTTAGGCTCTGCTTATTATTATGAAGGTAATCCACACTCATTTTGGACCATGTGGAAAATAGTGTCAAATACAGACAAGAAAATATATCCAGCACTCCTGCCCCTTCGTGGTAAGCACAATTAACATCTTAGTGTATTTTGTTATAGTATTTTTTTCTCTAATATATGCCCACAAAGATAGATATTAGCATTTCTGGAGAAGAGATTTCTGTTTCTGGGGAAGTGACAGGATTGCTGTCAGGACACAGTTCCTTTGACTGCAGCCTTCTGTACGGCACATCTGTTATTAGGATTGGTTCCTCTGCACTGTCTCTTCGTTCCAAGACTCATAGGAAATCTCTTCATCTTGCACCTCTTAGAGTCTTTGTTCCTTTACAACATAAAAGACAAAGTACTAAGGACAGGAAAGCACATATAATGGTAGGAAATGGCATGAGGATTTTTCTGTTCCCTTCCAAAGCCCCTTAGGTAACTCATCCTACAATACTGGACAGGCACCATGGCTAATACATCAAGAAAGTCCGAACACATTTCCCTCCGTACACTTAGGGTCCCAACTGTTCTCTCTTAGAGTTATGCATTTAGTTTCTATCACAGACACCTATTCTGCAGAGAAGGCAGGGTGAGGCTAAGATAGTAAGCACTAAAGCCTCTCATTTCCCTAAAACAACTCTGAGAAGAAAGCATCATTATTTTCATTTTACTGATGATCAGTTCCAGGCTTGCCAAAGATAAATCACATATCCAGGTAAATGGCAACAATGAAATTCAGCCACCGGACCTGACCAGAGGATACCCAGCAGCTTCTATTGTAGATGTGGGCTTCTACAATACAATGTGGCTTAAGAAATGATAGTTGTAAACTTTTCTGGTATTGTGCCTGAACTTTGTCATGCCCACATGGAAAAATACTAGACAACTCCCCTTAGTGATGATGTTTGTGGAGAGGAAATCCTGTCCTAGGCTAGGAGGCATGTTGATTGGCAGTTCCTGAAGTGATGAATAAATCAGATGAAAGTACAGGTTTTTGACATTGGGAAAGTGACATGGAGGAAGGAAATTCTTGTTTATCAAAGCTTGGGTTATGTCTAAGGAATTTTATATTGTATATCTTCTAAATATGATAATAAATTCAAGGTAGGTAATAAGGATCTCTTACAAGAAATGAGAAAACCCAAGACTCTAGAGGCTAAGCAAGTTACCCTTAGTGCCAAGTCTGTAAAACACAGGCCAGGGGCTCTAAAACCGAAGCCTTTCTCACTATGATGTCTTCCTGGGCTTTGAATGATTTCTATCTAAAATCGTCTCATAAAGTGGTAATCTTTACACTCCTGTGATTCTTAAAAACTTTTACAATAAACTGTATTGATTTCTTCATCATTATAATCAATGAGATTTTAACATTTAAAGTTGCATTAAAAATTGGAGGAGAAATTATCCACTTTACATGCCAGGAACTCTCTTTAACCAGAAGAGAAACAAATGAAAAATTAAAATCTCATAGAAAATTGGAGGAATGCAATTAAACTTATGAGAAGATATCCAACAGCAATGAACACACAAATAAAAGTCCAGGTACCTTTATTCTCAGCTAAGACAGGTAAATTGCAAGATAGTTTGCAGTCATCCCCTTTTCATGAAGAATATGTGTATATACTTGCTGTCTGTTCAGGCTGCTATAACAAAATGCTACAGTCTGGGTGACTTAAATGACAGACATTTATTTCTGATAGTTCTAGAGGCTGGGAAGTCCAAGACCAAGTGTCAGTAGATTCAGCGTCTGGTGACGGCTCTCTTCATGGCTTGTAGACAGCCACTTTCTTATTGTTTGCTCACATAACCCTTGGTGCATACTCGTGAAGAAAGAAAGAGATCTCTCTCTCTCTCTCTCTCTTCCTCTGCTTATAAGTGCATCAATCCCATCATGAGGGTCCCACTCTCATGGTCTAATCTAAACTTAATTATACCACAAACGCCCCACCTCCAAATACTATCACCTTGGAAGCCAGGGCTTCAATGTGTAAATTTGGGAAGATAAAAACATTCATCTCATAACACATGTTCATACACATTGTATATCTTTATGTATTTTGTACATATATATTTCCATATATATTCTCATGAACATTTTATTTCTATGTAGAAAAAAAAAATCATCTGTTGAATATGCTCCACACCATTAACAAAGGATACCTCAGCAGAGTGAAGGAGGTAGATACAGGATCATTTCATTTTCCACATAAGCATGTCTTTTGCTCAGTTTCTTTCCATTACAAACATATATTAGTTTTGTGATTTAGGAAAGTAATTGTTAAAAGTTTGTGGAAAAAAATAAAAACTTGTTATAATCTAATCTCAGTAATTTATTTTGTATGTCTACTGACCTGGAAAGCAATTTGCACTTAGTAACATAAATAATGTAGTATAAAAACCAAGGAGATCCTGCCATTTGCCACAACATGGATGGGCCTGGAGGTCATTATACTAAATGAAATAAGCCAGACACAGAAAGACAAATATTGCACAGTCCCACTTATGTGTCGAATGTTTTTTAAAGGTCAAATATAGAGAGAGACAAGAAAATAGTGGTTACAAGGGTTAGGGTGGGAGAAGGAAATGGGGAGATGTAGGTCATAGATACAAAGCAGCAAACATGTAGGACGAACAAATCAAAAGATCTAAAGTCCAATAAGAGGAATATAGTAAATAATAGTGTATTGCATTCGGATTTTTGCTAAATGAGTAGATTGCAGTTGTTCTTGCCAAAAGGAGGAAAATAGGAAACTGCGTGAGATGATGGATATGTTCATCTGTTCCACTATAGTAACCATTTTACTATATGTATGTATCTTATAACATCCTGTTGTACACCTTACAATTTACAATGAAATTATTTAAAAAGGAATTCATAGTCAATGTTGAGATTTTTTAAAAGAGCAAATTACACATTGTATTTACAATATGATTGGTCCCCCCTTATTGTTGATAATACTCCCGTATCTATAAAGTACATGTTATAAATCAAATGTATTTAAAAGGATATAACGCAAAATACAAAATATCGACACATGCACACACATGCGCTGATATAGTTTATCAAAGACACTCACACTGGTGGCTTTCTCTTTATTTGAGACAGGGGTGGAACTGCCTGCCAGGAGCTCAGAGAGCCAGGCAGCAATAGATTAAGCAAGAAGGGCTGCCTGTGCCATTCAAGCCTCCAGCAAGCCCTGTTTGGCGGGTCAGGTCAGAGGCCCCTCCCTCTCCAGATCCTTACAGAGCCTCCTCCCAGACATTCAAAGATGTAGTTCTGGCTTTGACCAGCAGGTGGCGATTATCTCAAGATTCCACATCTGCTGCGATGGAAAAGTAACAATTTTTGCAAAGAGAGACAAAGACAGTATGAAATGAATAATACTAAATATATTTGAAAAATTCATGTGGAGAGAAAAAAATTGAATGTGTATTGCTGTTTTAGTTTTTGATAATGACTTCCAAAGCTGGGTCTCTCACAATTATTCTTTCATTCAGTGCATATTTGGGGGCGCACTGCCAACTCAAGTCCATTTGTTCATCCCACTCTTCTCTGAAGCCCAGACTCTCATTTTCAACTGTCTGCAGGACATACTCATTTGGAGAAAGACGACTACAATTTGTTTCTACATGTGTGGAGTGAGTGTGTGTTTCTCTAATGTTAAACTGAAGCGTAAACAATAGGCAAGATAACTCATTAAATAATAAAAAGAAATGGCGCAAATGTCTTTTCCTCTTCCAAACTCCAAAGGAAAGCATATGCTATAAAAAATAACACCAAAGCTCACAAGTTACATAAATACGTGTACATTGCATGCTTTGTGTGTATATTTTCAAATAATTCTTAATATAGTTATTCCATTCATTTTACATCAAAATCCCCCCATTGATGGAATGAAGAATTCTGGAACTAACATTTCTAATATCACTTAAAGAAGTGGTATGTTCCAGATGCTTTCTTTTTATTGTTTTTACCTTTTATTTTCAGTTCAGGGGTACATGTTTCGGCTTCTTATATAGGAAAATTGCGTGCATGTTGCTGTGGTTTGGTGTACAGATTATTTCATCATCCAAGTAATAAACACAGTACCCTATATTAGTCCGTTTTCACACTGCTATAAAGAACTTCCGTGAGACTGTAATTTACAAAGGAACGAAGTTTAATTGACTCACAGTTACACATGGCTGGCGATGGGGGCCTCAGGAAACTTACAATCATGGTGGAAGTTGAAGGAGACGCAAGTACCTTCACCAGGCGGCAGGAAAAGAGAGAGAGTATGTGAAGGAGAAACTTCCAAACACTTACAAAACCATCAGATCTTGTGAGAACTCACTCATTACCATGAGAACAGCATGGGAGAAACCACCCCCATGATCCAATCACCTCTGACCAGTTCCTCCCTCAACACCTGGGGATTACAATTCAAGATGAGATTTGGGTGGGGACACAAAGCCAAACCATATCATAACTGACAGGTAGTTTTTTTATCCTCACTCTCTTCACACCCTCCACCCTCCAGTAGGCCCTGGTGTCTGTTGTTCCCTTCTTTATAACCATATGTACTCCATGTATAGCTCCCACTTACAAGTGAGAACATGTGTGGTATCCAGTTTTCTGTTCCTGCATTAGTTTGCTTAGGATAATGACCTCCAGCTCCACCCATGTTGCTGCAAAGGACATGATTTCATTCTTCTTTATGATTGTGTAGTATTCCATGGTGTATATGTACCACATTTTCTTTATCCAATCTACCATTGATGGGCATTTAAGTTGATTCAATGTCTTTGCTCCTTTGAATAGTGCTTTGCTATTGTGAATGTGTCTTTATGGTAAAACGATTTATATTCCTTTGGGTATATACCCAATAATGGAATTGCTGGGTCAAATGCTAATTCTGCTTTAAGTTCTCTGAGAAATCTACAAGATGTCTACAGTGGCTGAATTAATTTACATTACCACTAGAAGTGTGTAAGTTCATTTTTCTCTACAACTTTGCCAGCACCTTTTATTTTTTGACTTTTTAATAATAGCCGTTCTGACTGGTGTGAAATGGTATCTCATTGTGGTTTTGATTTGCATTTTTCTAATGATTCATGATGTTGAGCTTTTTTGCATATACTTGTTGGCTGTGTGTATGTCTTCTTTGGAAAAGTGTTTGTTCATTTTACTATGTCCTTTGCCCATTTTCTAATGGGGTTATTTGTTTTTTGCTTATTGTTTTAAGTTCTTTACAGATTCTGGACATTAGATCTTTATGAGATGCATAGTTTGCAAATATTTTCTCATATTCTGTGAGCTGTCTGTTTATTCTGTTGATAGTTTTTTTGTTTCTTTTTTTTTTTTTTTTTTTTTTTTTTTGCTGTGCAGTAGCTCTTTAATCAGATCCCATTTGTCAATTTTTGTTTTCATTGAAATTGCTTTAGCATCTTCATCATGAAATATTTTCCAGGACCTATGTCCACAATGGTATTTCCTAGGCAATCTTTCAGGGTCTTTACAGTTTTAAGTTTTACATTTAAGTCTTTAATGCATTTTGAGTTGATTTTTCTATATGGTGTAAGAAGGGGGTCCAGTTTCAGTCTTCTGTGTATGGCTAGCTAGTTATCTTAGCACCATTTATTCAATAGGGAGTTCTTTCCCCATTGCTTGTTTTTGTCGATTTTGTTGAAGATCAGATGGCTGTAAGTGTGTGGCATTATTTCTGGGCTCTAGATTCTGTTCTCTTGGTCTATGTGCTTATTTTTGTATGCGCACCATGCTGTTTTGGTTACAGTAGCCTCGTAGTATAGTTTGAAGTCAGGTAATGTGATGTCTCCAGCTTTGTTCTTTTTGCTTACGATTGCTTGGCTATTTGGCTTCTTTTATGATTCCATATGAATTTTAAAATAGGTTTTTCTAATTCTGTGATGGATGTCATTAGTAGTTTGAAAGGAATAGCATTGAATCTGTAAATTGCTTTGGGCAGTATGGACATTTTAACAATATTGAATCTTCCTAGCCATGAGCATGGAATGTTTTTCCATTTGTTTGTGTCATCTGTGAATTCTTTGAGCAGTGTTTTGTAATCTCTCATTGTAGAGATCTTTCACCTCCCTGGTTAGCTGTATCCCTACGTATTTTATTCTTTTTTTTTCTTTTTTTCTTTTCTTTTTTTTTTTTTTTTTTTTTTTTGGCTATTCTGAATGGGATTGTGTCCTTGATTTGGCTCTCAGCTTGGATGTTATTAGTATATAGAAATGCTACTGATTTTTGCATTGATTTTGTATCCTGAAACTTTGCTGAAGTTGTATATCAGATCAAGGAGCTTTTGGGCAGATACTATGGCAGTATCACCAGACATTGTCTACAGTTCATCTAATAGTCTCCTTTTAAAAATCCTGTTAGGCATGATTTTTTCTACTTCACAATAATCTATTTCTTTATTATTTTCCATCTATTTGTATGTATGATAATATACATGCATATATGATAATAAAGACTAATTTATTGACTATAAAAACACAGTGCTAATGAAAGGGCTGAGAACAAAGCAAAAAGGTCATGGCCAAGTTTCATCACATCTTAACAGTCACCAGTGCAGGGAACAACTTAGTGCCACAAGGACAAGCAAGCTACCACTGCCCCTTGCCTCCCCATTCCACAACCACCCATGTGCCCAAAACCTAATGATGGAAAATGGCTGGGCATAGGGCAAGGCCAACCTGAGAGATTGTGCATATTCTCAAAAGGACAGACAGAAAGTGCAGGTGTATATGGAGCCATGAGGATGATCAGACCAGTTATACAGAGAAACATTTGCACACCTGAGTGCCTGGTACACTTGGCAGTGCTTTGGCAGCACTGTGCTAAAAGGGAACCATATCAGAATTCTCAGTTTACTGTTCAATGTTTAAGTTCATCTTGCCTTTCCATACAGACATTCACATCTTCACTTTAAAATAACACACCATTCTCATGTCTTCTGCCAAGTCATTTCTTTTCCCAGAGCATGAAAATGGGTCATCTCAATAGCATAAGGATTTCTTTGTATTCAGCCATATTTATTTTGAGAATTTAACAGAGAATATTTATACTGGGACAGGGGTTTGTTTTGGTCAAACACTTTTTGAATAGTTATCAAGACAACTTAATTTTGTTCTCAATTTGTATGGTTTCACTTTATATTACTCATAAGCAAATATATTGTCATTCAGTCATGTTGATGATTGCATTCAAATAAAAATGTTTAATTTCAAGAAAAATTATTCAGTGGAAAATTGTGTTTTCTTTATGCTATCTGCCTACTTTTGAAATGAGATTTTTGCATAGGTGAATTTTTTAGAGTCAAATGACAAATACGTTTCTGTCTGTAAACACTGTCTATGTATTAGCAAATAAAACTTTTTAAATGAGGTTACAAGGAGTCCTCAGTCTTTCACATTAATAGGATTTTAAAAATAGTATTCAAGGCTCCGCAAAGACTAGTTCTTTCTGTATTCTAGACATCCGGTTGACATTTCCGCCTCCACTATGTGAACTTGCAACTGAGATTTGCATGAATAAAAGGTTATTTATTCCTAGTCTTTTCTCAGCAACATGTTTTATGCCCTTGATTTCCTGATCTATGAAATGCAGATCATTACTCTGCTAAAAGGGGGAGTGTGGCCATCCAAGCAAGAGTCCATATAAACCGAAAATCCCTGTGAAAACAAGGCAGTGATATTGGAATGGCAGGCCAAAAATGAGAGCTGTTCTATTTTAGAAAAGCTCTTGGGAACTGATCATAGTGTCCTCGTTTTTCTTATGAATATTATATTCATCCTCGATAGTTCCAACTTTTGGGTAAACATTTTCATTAACCTCCATAATAACCCCGGCAATAAAAAAAACTCTTCTCAACTTCTTATATCTGGACAAAGCACGTGATGTAAGCTTCTTTGTGTATCTGCTCCTAATTTTATTCCCTTTCTTTTTTTAATTCTTTAATTGGACTTTTTGTTTATATAAAGATAATTGTAAAATATTAATCATGTCTGTCTTTAATCTTTTGATTTTAGCTTATCTGGTTTTAGATGTCATATTCCTTCAATTAATATTAATTTACTTTCACGCTATCAAATCTTGCAACTGCAAAAAAAACATTAATTTACAACAGAGGGTAAAAATTGATGATTTGGGGAACACAATGTCATCCACATAACATTTCATTTTTAAACAGTTGCCGACATCTAAAAATTGGAAGATTTTACATATAAATAAAGCTTCTTGGCTTATCTTGAAAAATGAGAAGTTTCTGCCACACAGGGCCTACATTCCTACATGACCTTAAGGAAATAACTGGCTAGAGATGAGTAGCAGTTTTTTTATCCCCAGTCACTGTGGTTCCTGTCACTTCCTATCCCCACACATACACAGAATGTTAGTTTTTATTGTACTACTATTGCTGGTACTTTTCTTACAGTAAAGAGAAAAGTGAAATATTTCTTGTTAAAAGAGATTTTAAACATTCTAACCACAAATAAATGATAAGTAGGTGAGGTGATGGATATGTTAATTCACTTGACTTCATCATTCCACAATCTGTGTGTAGGTACATATATACATACACATATATATACACATACATATATATCAAAATATCACACTGTACCTTATAAATAATGCAATTATTACTTCTCTATTAAACATAAAATTTTATGTATTTATTGTTTTAGAGACAGGGTCTCACTATGTTGCCTAGGGTAGTCTCAAACTCCTGAGCTCAAGGAATTCTCCCACTTCAGCCTCCTGAAGTAAGATGGGACTACAGGCGCACGCCATCATGCCCCGCTAAAAAATAAAAATTGTGAAATGTGGGTGGAAAAAAGAAACTAAGAATGCTGTTCATTTCAGTAAAAGTGGAGAGTATTAACTTGTGGTAGCAAAAGTTCTTGTTATTTTTATTTACTCCTGCTTATATTATCTACATCATCAACTTGACCCCATAGGCCTATGAATTTGGCTTTCCTGGAATTAAAAGTTTTCCACGTCACATCACTGATGTTCCACATAGCCTTTCTGAGGTGAATATGATAAATATGCACATTTTCCCATTTTTGGACAAATAAAGGAAATGCATATTTGAAGAAACTTTTAAATACCACATTAGAAAAACGTTTGATGGGACATAATGAACTTCTGTTTGCCATATTTAGTGCTGTCATATTTTCTTAAGTGACCTCCAGCTGGCAGGTCGCAATGGGTATTCAAAGATAATACATCTTGGATAAATTCAGTTCTGGCCAAGTTATCTCTGGCCATGATATTTTCCTCTGACCAATAAGTGATGTGGGGACAGCATTTCAATTGAACCGTTTCACATTAGACGTAGATAATTGTCTGAACAGTCTTTGCTTATTTTCAGAATGGTATGCTTTATGCCTTTATAAGAGTTGTATCACAAATAGTCAACATAACTCTAAGTGCCTAAAAGCCTAGAGAATGAATTTAATGGATTTGGATTTCTGGCAACAGAAGCAACACCTGCTGCTTTCTGCATTTGCAATATTTATTTGTAACCATAGAAAACCATTAACCGGTAAATACCCTCTCTGAAAGGTGCAAGTATTTCATTTGTCCATATTCTCTGATGGTCCTTGCTCATATGCAGCCATTTGGTAATACCATAAAAACAGGTTTATTTGTCTATTTGTTTTGATCAATTTTGCACAGGTAATATCAGCTTTATTTAAAAATGAACACATGGCCTCCAGTTCCACTCCTAGGTATGTACATAAGAGAATTAAAAACAGGTGTTCAAGCAAAAACTTGTACATTAATGTTTATAGCAACATTATTAATAGTAGCCAAAAGATGGAAACAGTCCAATGCCCATCAACTAGTAAATGTACAAGTGAAATGCAGTACGTCTATACAATGGAATATTATTCAGCCATAAAAAAGTACTGGCGGATGCTACAACATGGATAAACCTTAAAAACATTATGCTAACTGAAATAAGTCAGATGCAAAAAGTCACATACTGTATGATTCCATTTATATGACATGTCCAGAATAAGCATAGCCATAAAGAAAGAAAGGAGATTAGCTGTTGTTTAGGGTTGATGACATCTACTGATAAACAAAGTTAAAATTTAGAAACATTTTCTTTCCTTATACACACACACACACACACATACACACACACAAGAAGAAGTATATGTTGATTTATAATTTATATAACTGAATTAATACCATAACATAGAGGAAAAGGAAAATACAAAACAGTTACTTGTTTTTAGCAAAAAATTTACGTTAATTTTACAATCAGGGAAAGTAAACAAAATAATATTTTTGAAAACACAGGATAAGCCTGTTTGTGAAGCAAAAAGAGAAAATAATCACATGTTAGAAATGTGTTCTATTACTTGGAAAATATGCTGTTATATGAAAAAGGCATGTTGCAAAGAGATGTTATGATAAGATTACGTTTTCCTTTGAATATATATCTCTATATATTTATTATATGTTCATACCTCACACATATGGATGTGTGTATACACACACACGCAAAGTTACTTCAACTGAGAGTGTAGCTGAAAGGAACATGCTATGGTTTAAGACACTGTATGCTATGGAGGAAAGTCAATTCCAATAATTTGTTATAAGAGCTCACATATTTCTAATCAAGGCATTCTGGTAAGAATATGATTTATTTAAATTAATGTTTCACTTTTCTAAATACATAGATCTACATATGAAACCTTTTTTGCCTGTGGTAACTAAAGAATTCATCCCTATTTGTATTCTCTATGTCAACTGAAATAGACAGCGCTCTCTTTCACAATTAAATTGCATTCAACCTCTTCAGGCAAGAAAGTCAATGGCTCATTCTTTTCATAATTAAAGGCAGAGTACATGTTTTACTTCCAGTAATGGCAAAATAAGTCACATTGAACCAAACCTCCTATAGCTAGCAGTTATAAACTGTGAGAAACAACTTAAATAACTATCTAAAAGCACTTGAGGACACTAGAACTTATTCCTTCTATCTAACCATATGTTTGCACCCATTAACCATCTCTCTTCATTCCCCCAACTCTCCCCAGCCTTGGCTAACTACCATTCTACTGTCTACCTCCATGAGATCAAAGTTTATAACTCCCACAAATAAGTGAGAACATGTGGTATTCATCTTTCTGTGTCTGTCTTATTTCACTTAATATGACTTCCAGTTCCATCCATGTTGCTGAAAATGACAAGATTTTGTTATTTTGTATGGCTGAATGGTATTCCATTGTGTATATATACCACATTTTCTTTATCCGTTCATCCGTTGATGGGCACTTGGTTCCTTATCTTGGCTATTGTTAATAGCACGGAGATAAATATATGACTGCAGGTATCCTTTTGATATACCAATTTCCTTTCCTTTGGATAAATGCCCAGTAGTGTGATTGCTGTATCATATGGCAGTTCTATGTTTTGCTTTTTGAGAAACCTCCACGCCATTTTGATAGCATAGTAGGCTGACTATAGTTAACTATTTATTGTATATTTCAAAATAGCTAGAAGAGAATATTTGAAATATTCCCAACACAAATAAATTATAAATTTTCAAGGCAATGGATATTTTAAATACCCTAATTAGATCATTACAAATTTTATGTAAGTACCAAAATATCACATGTACCCCATAAATGTATATAATCATTATGTGTCAATAAAACATTTTTTAAAAACTTTCCCTTTAGTACCTATTTGTCTCCTTAGAATATTTATGAGATTATCACAGTACATATTTTCGTATCATGTTTTTCTTTTCTTAGAGGACTGTATGATGTATACATTTCAGTATCTTAATAACGACATTTCTGCATTCTTGTTGCTTCATGCTAAGATTTAGTAGTGCTTATATTCTGTAACTGTGTCACAGAAAAATTAACATTTATTGTTCATTATTTTAAAGCACTTGAGTAAGACTGAGAGCAAGCAGAGATTGGAAAGAAGTAGAATTTGGAAGAGAAAATGTTTCTGGATGCCTGCTTTTATGGCTTTTTGCCCAGTTACGTGTGGAGTGGCTATTATGGCTTTTTGTCTGGTTACATGTGGAGTGGCTAAAACTCAGATGAATCTGTAGTGTTACCAGTTTAGGAATCAATGGCCACATTTTGGGGCAATCACAGCAGCAGAAAAACAAGTAAATAATACACTGAAAGGTGAAAGTCACAAAGAGAGTGCCACAAATTCTGTATATAACTTTGGCTCAAACATCTGGCTGACCCCTGAACTATACATGGTGGGAAAAACAGTAAGCTTCAGTTATTTTAGCCTTAGCTAAAATATTTCATCTGATGCTAACTGCAGAAGAGACAGAGATTAAATCAATTTGTTGCTTCAACCAACAAACAAGTTAATACTCTGTACAGCAGTTGTCCCCAACCTTTTTGGCACCAGGGGACCAAGACCGGTTTTCAGGAAGGCAATTTTTCCACCGATGGGGTGTTGGGGTAGATTTCAGGATGAAACTGTTCTACCTCAGATCATCAGGCATTAAATTCTCATAAGGAGCATGCAACCTAGATCCCTCGTATGTGCAGTTCACAATAGGGTTCACGCTCCTATGAGAATCTAATGACGCCACTGATCTGACAGGAAGCGGAGCTCAGGTGGTAATGCTTGCTGGCCCACGGCTCACCTCTTGCTGTGCGGCCTGGTTCCTAACAGGCCAGGGACCAGTACTGGTCCGTGACCTGGGGGTTAGAGACCCCTGCTGTAGAGGAACAAAATTTGGAACGTACAAGGTATCATTCACAAAGATAGTGTTATATAAACAAAGACAGCATTACATAAACAAAAACTAAGAAAGTACAATGTTAGTATATCTGCAATACAAGATATGCTAAAGGAAGTTTTTCAGGCTGAAGAGAAATGATACCAGATGTAAAATGAAATCTAAATAGAGGAATGAAAAGCATTAAAAAATGGCCAATATGTGGGTAAATATAAACCACTATCTTTTATTTTCCTTTTAATTTCTTTTAAATAAAAGTTGCTTTAAAGCAAAAATTATAATGTATTATGAGAGTTAATGTATGTGGGTATAATACATATGGCAGCTATAGTATAAAAGAGAGCAGTGGTAAGAGGAAATGCGTAACACCAATGTTCTTTCATTTTATGTGAAGTGGTACAATATGAACTCTGAGAACACAGAAAGATTAGTGGTTTACATTGTAATCCCTAAAGCAATCACTTTAAAATACAATAAGGTATAGCTATAAAGTAAATAGAGAAAGCAGAATGAAATTCTAAAACATATTTATTTAACCTAAAAGAAGGCAAACACATATGCATAAGATTGTGATTGGATCCCTTCCTTTCACTGTATACAAAAATCAACTCCAGATTGATTAAAGACGTAAATGTAAAACCTAAAACTATAAAAACGCTAGTAGAAAATCTAGGAAATATCATTATGGACACAGGCTCTGACAAAGATTTTATGATGAAGACTCCAAAAGCAATTGCAGCAAAAACAAAAATTGACAAGTGGGACCTAATTAAACTAAAAAGCTTCTGCACAGCAAAATAAACTATCAACAGAATAAACAGACAACCTACAGAAAGGGAGAAAATATTTGTAAACTATGCATCTGACAAAAGTCTAACATCCAGAATCTATAATAAACTTAAATAAATCAACAAGCAAAAACAAACAGCCTGATTAAAAAATGGGCAAAGGACAAGAACAGTTTTCAAAAAAATACATACATGCAGCCAACAGGCATATGAAAGAATGCCCAACATCACCAATCATTAGAGAAATGCAAATCAAAACTACAATGAGATAGCATCTCACACCAGTCAGAATGGCTATAACTAAAAAGAAAAAATAACAGATGCTGGCAAGGTTGTGGAGAAAAGTTAACAATACACTGCTAGTGGGAATGTAAGTTACATACACTGCTAGTGGTAATGTAAATTAGTTCAGCCACTATGAAAAGCAGTTTGGCAAAATGAAGGCAGAAATAAAGATGTTCTTTGAAACCAATGAGAACAAAGATATAACATACCAGAATCTCTGGGACAAATTTAAAGCACTGTGTAGAGGGAAATTTATAGCACTAAATGCTCACAAGAGAAAGCAGGAAAGATCTAAAATTGATACCCTAACATCACAATTAAAAGAACTACAGAAGCAAGAGCAAACACATTCAGAAGCTAGCAGAAGGTAAGAAATAACTAAGATCAGAGCAGAACTGAAGGAGATAGAGACACAAAAAAAACCTCCAAAAAAATCAATGAATCCAGGAGCTGGGTTTTTGAAAAGATCAACAAAATTGATAGACTGCTAGCAAGACTAATAAAGAAGAAAAGAGAGAAGAATCAAATAGATTTGATTGGGATCTATTTGATCTATTTGATGGATATCACCACCGACCACACAGAAATACAAACTACCACCAGAGAATACTATAAACACCTCTACGAAAATAAACTAGAAAACCTAGAAGAAATGGATAATTTCCTGGACACTTACACTCTCCCAAGACTAAACCAGGAAGAAGTTGAATCCCTGAATAGACCAATAGCAGGCTCTGAAATTGAGGCAATAATTCATAGCCTACGAACCAAAAAAAGTCCAGGACCAGATGGATTCACAGCCGAATTCTACCATAGGTACAAGGGGGAGCTGGTACCATTCCTTCTGAAACTATTCCAATCAATAGAAAAAGAGGGAATCCTCCCTAACTCATTTTATGAGGCCAACATCATCCTGATACCAAAGCCTGGCAGAGACACAACAAAAAAAGAGAATTTTAGACCAATATCCCTGATGAACATCGATGCAAAAATCCTCAATAAAATACTGGCAAACCGGCCCAGCAGCACATCAAAAAGCTTATCCACCATGATCAAGTGGGCTTCATCCCTGGGATGCAAGGCTGGTTCAACATTCGCAAATCAATAAACGTAATCCAGCATATAAACAGAACCAAAGACAAAAACCACATGATTATCTCAATAGATGCAGAAAAGGCCCTTGACAAAATTCAACAACCCTTCATGCTAAAAACTCTCAATAAATTCGGTATTGATGGAACGCACCTCAAAATAATAAGAGCTATTTATGACAAACCCACAGCCAATATCATACTGAATGGGCAAAAACTGGAAAAATTCCCTTTGAAAACTGGCACAAGATAGGGATGGCCTCTCTCACCACTCCTATTCAACATAGTGTTGGAAGTTCTGGCTAGGGCAATCAGGCAAGAGAAAGAAATCAAGGGTATTCAGTTAGGAAAAGAAGACAAATTGTCCCTGTTTGCAGATGACATGATTGTATATTTAGAAAACCCTATTGTCTCAGCCCAAAATCTCCTTAAGCTGATGAGCAACTTCAGCAAAGTCTCAGGATACAAAATCAATGTGCAAAAATCACAAGCATTCTTATACACCAGTAACAAACAGAACTTCCATTCACAATTGCTTCAAAGAGAATAAAATACCTAGGAATCCAACTTACAAGGGATATGAAGGACCTCTTCAAGGAGAACTACAAACCACTGCTCAGTGAAATAAAAGAGAACACAAACAAATGGAAGAACATTTCATGCTCATGGATAGGAAGAATCAGTATCGTGAAAATGGCCATACTGCCCAAGGTAATCTATAGATTCAATGCCATCCCCATCAAGCTATCAATGACTTTCTTCACAGAATTGGAAAAAACTGCTTTAAAGTTCATATGGAACCAAAAAAGACCCCGCATTGCCAAGACAATCCTAAGTCAAAAGAACAAAGCTGGAAGCATCACGCTACCTGACTTCAAACTATACTACAAGGCTACAGTAACCAAAACAGCATGGTACTGGTACCAAAACAGAGATATAGACCAATGGAACAGAACAGAGCCCTCAGAAATCATACCACGATCTACAGCCGTCTGATCTTTGACAAACCTGACAAAAACAAGAAATGGGGAAAGGATTCCCTATTTAATAAATGGTGCTGGGAAAATTGGCTAGCCATAAGTAGAAAGCTGAAACTGGATCCTTTCCTTACTCCTTATACAAAAATTAATTCAAGATGGATTAGAGACTTAAATGTTAGACCTAATACCATAAAAACCCTAGAAGAAAACCTAGGTAATACCATTCAGGACATAGGCATGGGCAAGGACTTCATGTCTAAAACACCAAAAGCAACAGCAACAAAAGCCAAAATTGACAAATGGGATCTCATTAAACTAAAGAGCTTCTGCACAGCAAAAGAAACTACCATCAGAGTGAACAGGCAACCTACAGAATGGGAGAAAATTTTTGCAATCTGCTCATCTGACAAAGGGCTAATATCCAGAACCTACAAAGAACTCAAACAAATTTATGAGAAAAAAACAAACAACCCCATCAAAAAGTGGGCAAAGCATATGAATAGACTTTCTCAAAAGAAGACATGCATGCAGCCAACAGACACATGAAAAAATGCTCATCATCACTGGCCATCAGAGAAATGCAAATCAAAATCACAATGAAATACCATCTCACACCAGTTAGAATGGCAATCATTAAAAAGTCAGGAAACAACAGGTGCTGGAGAAGATGGGGAGAAATAGGAACACTTTTACTCTGTTGGTGGGATTGTAAACTGGTTCAACCATTGTGGAAAACAGTGTGGCGATTCCTCAAGGATCTAGAACTAGAAATACCATATGACCCAGCCATCCCATTACTGGGTATATACCCAAAGGATTATAAATCATGCTGCTATAAAGACACATGCACACATATGTTTATTGCAGCACTATTCACAATAGCAAAGACTTGGAATCAACCCAAATGTCCATCAGTGACAGACTGGATTAAGAAAATGTGGCACAAATACACCATGGAATACTATGCAGCCATAAAAAAGGATGAGTTTGTGTCCTTTGTAGGGACATGGATGCAGCTGGAAACCTTCATTCTCAGCAAACTATCACAAGAACAGAAAACAAATCACTGCATGTTCTCACTCATAGGTGGGAATTGAACAATGAGATCACTTGGACTCAGGAAGGGGAACATCACACACCGGGGCCTATTATGGGGAGGGGGGAGTGGGTAGGGGTGGTATTGGGGGTTATACCTGATGTAAATGACGAGTTGATGGGTGCTGACGAGTTAATGGGTGCAGTACACCAACATGGCACAAGTATACATATGTAACAAACCTGCACGTTGTGCACATGTACCCTAGAACTTAAAGTATAATAATAAAAAAATTAAAAAAAAAAAGAAATAGAAAAGCAGTTTGGCAATTTCTTAAAGAACTAAAACAGAACTACTATTATACCCAGCAATCCCATTACTGGGTACATAACCAAAGGAATGTAAATCGTTTTCCCATAAAGACACATGCACATGTATGTTCTCTACAGCACTATTGACAATAGGAAAGTCATGGAGTCAACCTAGATGCCCATCAATGATGGATTGAATAAAGAAAATGTGTTACATACATACCATGGAATATTATGCAGTCATATAAAAGAATGAGATTATGTCTTTTGCAGGGGTGTGGATGGAGCTGGAGGCCACTATCCCTAGCAAACTAGCACAGTCACAGAAAACCAAATACCTCATGTTCTCCCTTATAAGTGGTAGCTAAACACTGAGTACACATGAACATAACAATTGCAACAACAGACATCAGGGACAACTAGGGGGAAGGGTAGTTGGGAGGGAAGGGATGAAAAACTATTACATACTATGCTCACTTTCTGGGTGATGGGATCAATCGTACCCCAAACCTCAGCATCACATAATACATCCATGTAAGAAACCTGCACATAGGTTTTCCTCTAGGGTTTTTATGGTTTTAGGTCTAATATTTAAGTCTCTAATCCATCTTGAATTAATTTTCGTATAAGGAGTAAGGAAAGGATCCAGTTTCAGCTTTCTACTTATGGCTAGCCAATTTTCCCAGCACCATTTATTAAATAGGGAATCCTTTCCCCATTTCTTGTTTCTCTCAGATTTGTCAAATATCAGATGGCTGTAGATCTGTGGTATTATTTCTGAGGGCTCTGTTCTGTTCCATTGGTCTATATCTCTGTTTTGGTACCAGTACCATGCTGTTTTGGTTACTGTAGCCTTGTAGTATAGTTTGAAGTCAGGTAGCGTGATGCCTCCAGCTTTGTTCTTTTGACTTAGGATTGTCTTGGCAATGCGGGGTCTTTTTTGGTTCCATATGAACTGTAAAGCAGTTTTTTTCCAATTCTGTGAAGAAACTCGTTGGTAGCTTGATGGGGATGGCATTGAATCTATAAATAACCTTGGGCAGTATGGCCATTTTCACGATATTGATTCTCCCTATCCATGAGCATGGTATGTTCTTCCATTTGTTTGTGTCCTCTTTTATTTCACTGAGCAGTGGTTTGTAGTTCTCCTTGAAGAGGTCCTTTACATCCCTTGTCAGTTGGATTCCTAGGTATTTTATTCTCTTTGAAGCAATTGTGAATGGAAGTTCATTCCTGATTTGGCTCTCTGTTTGTCTGTTACTGGTGTATAAGAATGCTTGTGATTTTTGCACATTAATTTTGTATCCTGAGACTTTGCTGAAGTTGCTTATCAGCTTAAGGAGATTTTGGGCTGAGACAATGGGGTTTTCTAAATATACAATCATGTCATCTGCAAACAGGGACAGTTTGACTTCTTCTTTTCCTAACTGAATACCCTTGATTTCTTTCTCTTGCCTAATTGCCCTAGCCAGAACTTCCAACACTATGTTGAATAGGAGTGGTGAGAGAGGCCATCCCTGTCTTGTGCCAGTTTTCAAAGGGAATTTTTCCAGTTTTTGCCCATTCAGTATGATATTGGCTGTGGGTTTGTCATAAATAGCTCTTATTATTTTGAGGTACGTTCCATCAATACCGAATTTATTGAGCATTTTTAGCATGAAGGGCTGTTGAATTTTGTCAAAAGCCTTTTCTGCATCTATTGAGATAATCATGTGGTTCTTGTCTTTGGTTCTGTTTATATGCTGGATTATGTTTATTGATTTGCGAATGTTGAACCAGCCTTGCATCCCAGGGATGAAGCCCACTTGATCATGGTGGATAAGCTTTTTGATGTGTTGCTGAATCCGGTTTGCCAGTATTTTATTGAGGATTTTTGCATCGATGTTCATCAGGGATATTGGTCTAAAATTCTCTTTTTTTGTTGTGTCTCTGCCAGGCTTTGGTATCAGGATGATGTTGGCCTCATAAAATGAGTTAGGGAGGATTCCCTCTTTTTCTATTGATTGGAATAGTTTCAGAAGGAATGGTACCAACTCCTCCTTGTACCTCTGGTAGAATTCAGCTGTGAATCCATCTGGTCCTGGACTTTTTTTGGTTGGTAGGCTATTAATTGTTGCCTCAATTTCAGAGCCTGCTATTGGTCTATTCAGGGATTCAACTTCTTCCTGGTTTAGTCTTGGAAGAGTGTAAGTGTCCAGGAAATTATCCATTTCTTCTAGATTTTCCAGTTTATTTGCATAGAGGTGTTTATAGTATTCTCTGATGGTAGTTTGTATTTCTGTGGGGTCGGTGGTGATATCCCCTTTATCATTTTTAATTGCGTCGATTTGATTCTTCTCTTTTTTCTTCTTTATTAGTCTGGCTAGTGGTCTGTCAATTTTGTTGATCTTTTCAAAAAACCAACTCCTGGATTCATTGATTTTTTGGAGGGTTTTTTGTGTCTCTATCTCCTTCAGTTCTGCTCTGATCTTAGTTATTTCTTGCCTTCTGCTAGCTTTCGAATGTGTTTGCTCTTGCTTCTCTAGTTCTTTTAATTGCGATGTTAGAGTGTCAATTTTAGATCTTTCCTGCTTTCTCTTGTGGGCATTTAGTGCTATAAATTTCCCTCTACACACTGCTTTAAATGTGTCCCAGAGATTCTGGTATGTTGTATCTTTGTTCTCATTGGTTTCAAAGAACATCTTTATTTCTGCCTTCATTTCGTTATGTTCCCAGTAGTCATTCAGGAGCAGGTTGTTCAGTTTCCATGTAGTTGAGCAGTTTTGATTGAGTTTCTTAGTCCTGAGTTCTAGTTTGATTGCACTGTGGTCTGAGCACAGTTTGTTATAATTTCTGTTCTTGTACATTTGCTGAGGAGTGCTTTACTTCCAATTACGTGGTCGATTTTGGAGTAAGTACGATGTGGTGCTGAGAAGAATGTATATTCTGTTGATTTGGGGTGGAGAGTTCTATAGATGTCTATTAGGTCTGCTTGCTGCAGAGATGAGTTCAATTCCTGGATATCCTTGTTAACTTTCTGCCTCGTTGATCTGTCTAATGTTGACAGTGGAGTGTTGAAGTCTCCCATTATTATTGTATGGGAGTCTAAGTCTCTTTGTAAGTCTCTAAGGACTTGCTTTATGAATCTGGGTGCTCCTGTATTGGGTGCATATATATTTAGGATAGTTAGCTCTTCCTGTTGAATTGATCCCTTTACCATTATGTAATGGCCTTCTTTGTCTCTTTTGATCTTTGATGGTTTAAAGTCTGTTTTATCAGAGACTAGTATTGCAACCCCCGCTTTTTTTTGTTCTTCATTTGCTTGGTAAATCTTCCTCCATCCCTTTATTTTGAGCCTATGTATGTCTCTGCGTGTGAGATGGGTCTCCTGAATACAGCAGACTGATGGGTCTTGACTCTTTATCCAGTTTGCCAGTCTGTGTCTTTTAATTGGAGCATTTAGTCCATTTACATTTAAGGTTAAGATTGTTATGTGTGAACTTGATCCTGCCATTATGATATTAACTGATTATTTTGCTCGTTAGTTGATGCAGTTTCTTCCTAGCCTCGATGGTCTTTACATTTTGGCATGTTTTTGCAATGGTTGGTACCGGTTGTTCCTTTCCATGTTTAGTGCTTCCTTCAGGGTCTCTTGTAAGGCAGGCCTAGTGATGACAAAATCTCTAAGCATTTGCTTGTCTGTAAAGGATTTTATTTCTCCTTCACTTATGAAACTTAGTTTGGCTGGATATGAAATTCTGGGTTTAAAATTCTTTTCTTTAAGAATGTTGAATATTGGCCCCCACTCTCTTCTGGCTTGGAGAGTTTCTGCCAAGAGATCTGCTGTTAGTCTGATGGGCTTCCCTTTGTGGGTAACCCGACCTTTCTCTCTGGCTGCCCTTAAGATTTTTTCCTTCATTTCAACTTTGGTGAATCTGGCAATTATGTGTCTTGGAGTTGCTCTTCTCGAGGAGTATCTTTGTGGCGTTCTCTGTATTTCCTGGATTTGAATGTTGGCCTGCCCTACTAGGTTGGGGAAGTTCTCCTGGATGATATCCTGAAGAGTGTTTTCCAACTTGGTTCCATTTTCCCCCTCACTTTCAGGCACCCCAATCAGACGTAGATTTGGTCTTTTTACATAATCCCATACTTCTTGCAGGCTTTGTTCATTTCTTTTTCTTCTTTTTTCTTTTGGTTTCTCTTCTCGCTTCATTTCATTCATTTGATCCTCAATCGCAGATACTCTTTCTTCCAGTTGATCGAGTCGGTTACTGAAGTTTGTGCATTTGTCACGTATTTCTCGTGTCATGGTTTTCATCTCTTTCATTTCGTTTAGGACCTTCTCTGCATTAATTACTCTAGCCATCAATTCTTCCACTTTTTTTTCAAGATTTTTAGTTTCTTTGCGCTGGGTACGTAATTCCTCCTTTAGCTCTGAGAAATTTGATGGACTGAAGCCTTCTTCTCTCATCTCGTCAAAGTCATTCTCCGTCCAGCTTTGATCCGTTGCTGGCGATGAGCTGCGCTCCTTTGCCGGGGGAGATGCGCTCTTATTTTTTGAATTTCCAGCTTTTCTGCCCTGCTTTTTCCCCATCTTTGTGGTTTTATCTGCCTCTGGTCTTTGACGATGGTGATGTACTGATGGGGTTTTGGTGTAGGTGACCTTCCTGTTTGATAGTTTTCCTTCTAACAGTCAGGACCCTCAGCTGTAGGTCTGTTGGAGATTGCTTGAGGTCCACTCCAGACCCTGTTTGCCTGGGTATCAGCAGCAGAGGCTGCAGAAGATAGAATATTTCTGAACAGCGAGTGTACCTGTCTGATTCTTGCTTTGGAAGCTTCCTCTCAGGGGTGTACTCCACCCTGTGAGGTGTGGGGTGTCAGACTGCCCCTAGTGGGGGATGTCTCCCAGTTAGGCTACTCAGGGGTCAGGGACCCACTTGAGCAGGGAGTCTGTCCCTTCTCAGATCTCAACCTCCGTGTTGGGAGATCCACTGCTCTCTTCAAAGCTGTCAGACAGAGTCGTTTGCGTCCGCAGAGGTTTCGGCTGCGTTTGTTATTGCCCTGTCCCCAGAGGTGGAGTCTACAGAGACAGGCAGGTTTCCTTGATCTGCTGTGAGCTCCACCCAGTTCGGGCTTCCCAGCAGCTTTGTTTACCTACTTAAGCCTCAGCAATGGCGGGCGCCCCTCCCCCAGCCTCGCTGCTGCCTTGCCGGTAGATCACAGACTGCTGTGCTAGCAATGAGGGAGGCTCCGTGGGTGTGGGACCCTCCCGGCCAGGTGTGGGATATGATCTCCTGGTGTGCCTGTTTGCTTAAAGCACAGTATTGGGGTGGGAGTTACCCGATTTTCCAGGTGTTGTGTGTCTCAGTTCCCCTGGCTAGGAAAAGGGATTCCCTTCCCCCTTGCGCTTCCCAGGTGAGGCAATGCCTCGCCCTGCTTCAGCTCTCGCTGGTCGGGCTGCAGCAGCTGACCAGCACCGATCGTCCGGCACTCCCCAGTGAGATGAACCCAGTACCTCAGTTGAAAATGCAGAAATCACCGGTCTTCTGTGTCGCTCGCGCTGGGAGTTGGAGACTGGAGCTGTTCCTATTCGGCCATCTTGCTCTGCCCCCCCCCACACACATTTTTTTTATCCAGTCTACCATTGACGGGCATTTGGGTTGATTCCATGTCTCTGTGATTGTGAATAGTGCTGCAATAAACATACACGTGCATGTGTCTTTATAATAGAATGATTTATATTCCTTTGTGTATATACCAAGTAATGGGATTGCTGCTATTTCTGTCTTCAGGTCTTTGAGGAATCGCCACACTGTCTTCCATGATGGCTGAACTAATTTACACTCCCACCAACAGGGTATATAAGTTTCTTTTTCTCCACAACCTCTCCAGCATCTGTTATTTTTTGACTTTTAAATAACAGCCATTCTGACTGGTGTTAGATGGTATCTCATTGTGGTTTTGATTTGTATTTCTCTAATGATCAGTGATGTTGAGGTTTTTTTCCTATGATTGTTGGCCACATGTATGTCTTCTTTTGAGAAGCATCTGTTCACGTCTTTTGTCCACTTTTTAATGGGGTTGTTTGAGTTTTTTCTTGTAAATTTGTTTAGGTTCCTTATGGTTGCTGGATATTAGATCTTTGTCAGATGCATAGTTTGCAAAAATTTTCTCCCATTCTGTAGGTTGTCTGTTTATTCTGTTGATAGTCTCTTTTCCTGTGCAGAAGTTCTTTAGTTTAATTAGATCCCATTTGTCAATTTTTTGACAATTATTTTCAAAAGACAAATATGGATAGAAACATCCTAAAGAGGTAAACACTCAATTTTATTTTCTCCTGTCTTCAAAATCTGTCATTCTTTCATTTATTCACTCCATTTGATATGGTTTGGCTGTGTCCTCACCCAAATCTCACCTTGAATTGCGATAATCCCCACATGTCAAGGGTGGGGCCAGGTGGAGATAATAATTCTCACAAGATCTGACAGTTTTATAAATGGGAGTTCCCCTGCACAAGCTCTCTTGCCTTCTGCCATGTAAGACATGACTTTGCTCCTTACTCACCTTCTGCCATGACTGTGAGACCTCCCCAGCCCTCTGGAACTGTGAGTCAATTAAACTTCTTTCCTTTATAAATTATCCAGTCTCAAGTATGCCTGTATTAGCAGCACGAGAACAGACTAATACGCCATTCATTCATTCATTCATTCATTCATCCTTCCATTCACCATACAGTGTTTGAGCATCTTCTGTGCGCTAACCACTGCCAGCCTGAATCTATCACTGCCACCTGGCCTCCTCTTTCCTGAGTTCTAGAACTACATGGTTTATGCTCTACTACACATGCCCAGTGTTAGTGTTCAACTGTACACACATAGCCAGGCTCAGACATTGTAGACAATCAACATAAACCAGAGGAGTATAGGAGTCCTGGAAGACTCCCCTCTAAAGGAAATGGAAAAGGGGTGGAGTAGAGACATACTGATATGCAAAGTATCAGCATTTCAGCTATATCACTTAAATACTGATTTTTTATAACATACTATTGATATTTTTTCTTCTCCTGATTGAAGCTCACTGTCAAGATGCTACAGAAAGAGTTAGGGATGAGACAACTCTTAGGAGGTCTCAACCTTGGCTTCTGTCATGGGTATGAACTACAGAGTTCAGGCACGTTCTCCAATTGTCCTGTTATGTTTCATGCAGTTTCCGGACATGCCCAACTACCGGGTAGTGGATTTCCACACAGGATATCCCCTGGGATGAACCAGGTCATAGAGTATTTCCTGCCTGTTATATTTGACTAGGGTTTCACATTAGCTCCACTCTCTCCTCTTTACTTGGGTAATGCCTCCTTATCCCTCGGGTCTCAGTTTAAACATCACTTCCTATGGGAAGCCTCCCCAAAACACCCAAGACCAGGTGGGTGCTTATGCTATCTGCTCTGTTCCACAGCACTCTGAGTTCTCCTATCATACCACCTATGAAACTTTATTATTGCTGGCTTCACTATCTTTCCCTTAAGTTTGCAAGCTCCAGAAGGATAGGGACCATGACTGTGTTTTGTTTACCACTGTGATGTGCTACACCTCTAAGGCTTCTCATCTATGTTTTTATTGAAGTTGAAAAGTGGTGTCAATCCTTAATGATAATTTTTGGTATACTAAAGAGTGGCTTTGCCGTTTTACAATTTCATTATCATTTAACTTGATTTAGGTAATACCAAATGAGTTTCCACATGCTATTAAAATTACAGGGACTTACATTCTTATATGGATGATAACCTTATAATTTTTTATTGACAGACCTTCATTCTTCTTTAATTTTATGTATCTCGTAAGTAGCACCTATTTGTGAAAGAAAAAATGAATACAAAAGATCAAAAAAAAGTAAAACGTTCATAATCTTACCTTGGAACTAACACAATTTTTCTATAATAAACAGTGGTGAGGTGAATGGCATTTAATCATTTTTTATTGCTAAAGGATGTATTTCACATTTGCATTTAAAATAGATTTAGCTCATCTACTATAAGGTTGGTGCAAAAGTAATTGCGGTTTTTGCCATTACTTTTAATAATGTTTAATAATAGTTTGTCCTCTTCGTGCCTCTGAGTCACATTTGCATACTTTTTAGGCTTTTATAAGTAGACCTTGATGACCAGTTTGATGTGTGCACATGAGGGCTTGTAAGTGTGTGTGTTTGTGTATCCTTAAACACTTATCTGTTTTCATATCCCATATTCCCTGATAGATATTCTTTGTGTTCTCTTGCCCTTAAATAAATTTATGTTTGTGGCAAAGACCAAAGCCAGGAATTTAGGTCGATGAATTTTATTGTTTCCATACACTTGTGCACATCCTTAACTATTTCCTTAGGGTACATTTCAAGGCATGGAATTGCTGCCTCAAAAGGTATACACATGCTTAATTTGATTCCCCACCTGCCAACAAGAAAAGTTGTACCAATTTAAAGTCCATAAACTGGAATTAAGTGAAAAAAGCCTCAGGGAAGTGAGGAGCGTGGATGTAGTGATGTCCTATTAAAAAGTGCAGGCCTTAGATTCCACTGAGCAGAAGCTTTGAAGCCCCAATAACAGTAAATACATCGCAGAGTGGTCAGTAGTAAATGGTAATATTAAACATAAGCACATAGTAGCAGCATGTGGGCAATTAATGGCAAGCACATAGGACTTGGAGTCAGTATCCCTGGATGAAGAATATCTAAAATTGTTTTAGAAACCTTCTATAATCATTATTATGAGACAAATTGTACCTCCAGACCAGCACCACATTTAGCCAAAATTTAACTTATGTGCGGATCTTATCCTAAGAGATACAAACTTCTCTCCTTCCTATCTCCTGAGCAGATGGCTACTCTGTCCACTGATCACAAGCATTTTCTGAAAGAAGGATCTCTACTCTCCTCATTACCAGAACATTCAAGGATTTTTTGATAAACTGAAAGATATTTCAACTTTGCAAAATGTTACCGATGCTTTCATTGTTCTGAATGCTTTGCACCTCTCTGGAACCCTTAAGGTCATGGGTTTGGTGTCCAAGAGAAAGGAAGGTTCAAACAAATGACTAGGCAAAAATTACTGGTTTTGGTGCTGGACTTTGGCCTGGCTTGATCCCTGAGAGAAACTTCTTAATAGTAAAAGTTTTATATCAGGGCTAGGTGACTAATGCAGAAAGCAATTAAATGATTCCAAACATTCTGTCTGCCTTAGACCCTGGAAAGAGAGAGCCGTTTATTTTCCTACTTAAAGGTAAGCTCTTCTTTCTTTTTTTCAGCAGACGTAGTTTTGCACAGTTGAGTCCCTCTGAAAACAGTGTGAATCATCCAGATGCCGCAGAAAGAGGCCTGAAAAAGCAGGTTTGTTCCATTAAACTACATGAGAATTTGCGATAGATAGACACAGGCATTACATAATGCTGTTTGGTCTTGAGGGCTAGACTTTCACATTTTACTTCAGATACTCCTAGAGTAATTGAAATTTTTTTACAATTATGATCAACATTTTCTTATACATTACCACATATTACTTTTTGTAGCTTGGAATTTAAAATAAAGTTTTAAAATGATCATGAGAGAAAATAAGAAGAAAAAGCACCATGATCAGATCTCTCTTGCCTTTTTATATTATATCAGGTCTCTCTAACCTGTTTTCAGGTAAAATTTCAGTGCTCAAGAAAATGCCATTTTCTATGCTCTCATTTTCTCTTTTTCCAGATAGCTTCACTTACAGCATTCTGGATACATGAATTATGGTCTGGTTATCCTTATTACTTAAAGATCTTAACAGCAATGACTCCTTTTAAAGAGAGTCAAACACCTAATGCTTAAACTACTATTCAAAGTCATTGCCCATTATCCTAATATGAAAAAGGTAGAGACAAAAAACAAAGTTATGTGAGAGTTCACTGAACTATACATCAGAGGGCATAAAAAAGAATAAAGTCACCATGATGGTCCATGCAGTTCCCTTATTTTGGTGGTTGAGGAAACAGGAGCTGGGAAAGGTTCACTGACTGGCTGATAACGGTGTTGATTTGTGGATAAGAAAGGACCAGCTATCAGAAATGCACAATAGGACGTCTAATGATTCTCAACAATAGACAAATACTTTCACTGTCCTTGTGATAGATATCTAAGTTGCCTTCAACTTCTCACCACCACAAATATACCCTTATACATATTCTTTTATTTAGCTATATAAAAATGACTCTGAGGTATTCATCCTGGAGCAGACATGTTGGGTCACTGAGAATGTGTACCTTTTATACGACTAAACACTTCTATGCTGCTCTCCAGAATGTATTTCTACCAGCAGTGCATGGAGGGCCCCATAGACCCCAACAACACTTGATATCCACCATCTACCATTTTAATTTTTGCCTGCCAATAAGGTGATATTTCACTGTTGTTTAATTAGAAACTACTAATAACCTTGAGTGGTAAATACTTAAAATGCATAATTGTGTAATTTGGTTATATTTCTAGTCTTTTTGTTATTTACCAATAAACTGTGTATTCATTTTTATACCAGTGCCATGGTGGATTATTTTCCTTCATAGTTTATGAAGAAAAGGATCAAAATTTATATTTTTAAGTGAAAAAATTTGCCAACTGACCCAACACCATTTCCAGAATAATCCATGTTACTTACTGATTAGAAATATCAAGTTTATCACATTTAAAACCTTGGGACTGAGCTTTTATTCTGTTCCATTAAACTATATCTCAGATTTTCTACCAGTCTTACCTTGTTTTAATGTCATTGCTTCATAAAACATCTTAATAACTAAAAATATAACCTTTTCTTCCATTATTTGCTCTTAAAAGGTCAAGAATAGCAATAACAACAGCAATAAAGGTAGTTAACATTTATTGAGCATTTGATATGTATCTGTCAATAACGCTTTACTTGTAGCATCACATTTAGTCTTCAATTACATAAATGGTGCAGATACTCTTCTGTCCTGTATTGAAAAGATGAGAAACTACAGGTAAAGAAAGCATAACTGGTTTGATGTGGAATCTAATTTCAAACCGAAGTCTTATCATGGTAAGCTCATACTCTTAACCACTGTTATATGAACTGTTAAAATGAACTGTATAAAATAGTCATGATTGGAGCATATTGACAAATAAAAATGTCAATTTCTTACTATTCAATCTATTATACAGTACTTTGTATTTTAGAAATGAGATCATCTCAGAGAAAGACAGACACCCATGGTCCAGTAATTGGTAATGAATGTGGCATCTGGATTCTAGATCTTCTATCTTCAGTCTTCTAACAAGCAGGACTATTACTGTCATTTATTTCTAGGACTCAGTAGAAAAACTATTTCTCTGATGATCCACTAAAAGGTAATATCAGAGACAGGAAAGGGGACATGCTCATAAAAAAAATGGCATAATGATTATTTTCCCTTTTCCCATATTCACCAGGTAATTCATCCCAAACACAGAAATGACACTGAAGCTCACAGGTTACTAAAATATATTTACATTTTACTTGTTGCTGTTACATTTCTAATATTTTCTATAATAATTTTACTATTTAAATTATATTAAAATCATATATTTAGTGGGAGAGAGAAGGCAGGGAGACAGGAGTAATACTTGTTCAGTCTACTATGTCCTAGACAATACTAAACATGTTGTCATTTTCACCCTATAATAGTTCTATAACGTACATTCTATAATATCTGCTAAAAATATGATTTAACAAGACAAAAGAAATATGCTTTGCTTTATTTACAAAAAGTATTTTATGAAACAGCATGTACAGAATTATCCCCGTTCTGTTTTCAATCACATTAATAAAAAAAGGAGGAGATATTTATCCAGTTTTATTTGCCAATTTAATGATGACTAACAGATACTAATTTTTTTCTTTCTCTCTTTATTTTATCTATTCAACAAATATTTATGGTATACCAAATAAGTGCAAAGAACTGTTAGACCAAATTATGTCTCCACCGCAGGTCTTTTCTTTTTTCTTTTTTTTTGTTTTCCGAGATGGTGTTTCGTTCTTGTCACCAGGACTGGAGTGCAATGGTGCAATCTTGGTTCACTGTAACTTTCATTTCCTGGGCTCAAGCAATTCTCTAGCCTCAGCCTCCTGAGTAGGTGGGATTACAGGCATGTGCCACCATGCCTGGCTAATTTTGTGTTTTTAGTAGAGACGGGGTCTCACTATGTTGGCCAGGCTGGTCTTGAACTCCTGACCTCATGTGATCCACCCACCTCAGCCTCCCAAAGTGCTGGAATTACAGGCATGAGCCACCATACCCGGCTACTCCACCACAGGCCTTTTCTTCTGAGCTCCAGACCCTGTTATACAACTACAGCATAACGAATATTAACATTTATGACCAGGCATGGACACTTTATCAAGCCAATTCAAATTATACAGTCCTTGAGTTCTAAAAGCTTACCATCTAAGTAGAAGGTAGTGTGGTAGGGGCAGAGAGAAAATATTGAGTTCACAATCAGACAAGCATGGGTTAAAATTCATGTTCTGCCATTTATTGAAGGTGTTAAGCTTGGAAAGTTTGCCTAAATTCTCTAAGACTTAATTTCCTGATCTGTACAGGGAGATTGTTATCTGTGTTTCACAAGAAAGAATATGAAATGTAGTGCACTCAACCATTCAGTCTGAAAATTCAACACGTATTCACTTTTTCCCACTCCATCTCTTCCCTTTCTTAGCAGAAATGACTCACCCATGAACTCAACAGCACAATTATATCATAGAGAACATCCAAAAGTATCAGAGCAAAAAGAAAATTAAATACATGTTTATTTACATTATGAATGTAATCCGATATAATTTCTGTATAATAGAACAATTCAGTCATCGTACTTTTCCTAATTCATTTGGACCTTCTAGATTAATATGATGCATGTGTATGACTTGGAAGTTTCTAGCGTTCTTTAAGTCTCAGAGTGTTAAGATACATAATAGAAACCTAGCACATAATGATAGGTCTGCAGGAGGGACACAAGAGCAAGAGTCAGGAGCTCTGTATGAGTTCCAATTTATAAGTAATCCCTGGTGATAGGATAAGGCAATCCCAAACATTCAAAATATTTGAAAGATAAATGACACCCCCATTTCTGTAAGCATTCTGAGTTCTCAGAAGGAAAGGAAGAAGCTGTTATGTGTCAGGAAATCAATTTAGTGTAAATTATCTGTAAGAAAATTAGCCTTCTAGAGAGTAATTACCTAATAAATGTCTGCTATTAATTTTCTATTTTAACTACCCATGGTGCAGTTGGGGAAGGTGTCTAGTAGAATTCAGAGACCATCCAAAAACACATGGCACCTGCGCAAAAGGAACAAGCTAAAGGAAATCTCACTGTGACAACTTCTTTACATTGTCAACTAACTTAATTATGTTGCAAGCCTCTGAGATACTGTTCTGAAAGAGAGATTGTTCTAAGACAGCAGTGTTCTATAACTATATAGACACAATCATACATGTGTTGTTTGTGTCTCTGCTTCTGTCTACTAAAAGTTTCTGTATGTCTTTCTGTTGTTTTATTACTGTTCTCTTACTGGGGATTCTCTTTTGATCTATGAATTTGGGTCCTTATCCAAGGTTTTAAGATTGGCTTTTAGGTGAATGTGTAAAATCATACCTGACTGGGTTTTCTGGCAGTTCTGGCTGTGCTGACCCTGATGCCAAGGTCTTTGCTAACAGAGGAGTAGATCTGCTGAATGTTAATGGATGTTATTGTGACTGTCTGGAACAACTGTACATTCCATTCCAGAGATGTAATCATGTCAACAAGGTGCCCAGACAACCAATATTCAGAATATTTACTCTTTATTAAAATGATGTGGCATATTTTTCTTATCCTAAGATTTTTTTCCTTTCCTCCTCCCTTGCTCCTGTCCTATAACAAATTGAATTGCGGAAGTAGCTCATGTATAACCTTTTCCATTGGATTTGGTAGTGGGGTCTATTGGTGATTGTGAAACACTGCAGCACCCCTTGGATGTTGATCAAATTTTCCCCTCTGAAATGAAAGAAGTCAGTCCAGGTTATGAAATATCTAGAGAGAAAGAGGCCATTTTATTATTTGCTTTCTGTTTCAAAACCCAAGGGACCATTCTCCTCCTTAAAAAAACAAACACCAAAAAACTTAGAAGCATCATATGCAGACTTTAGACTCTAAACTCATTAACTACATAGTAGCATCTCCAGGCAAACCCCTCTTTTTTTAGAATTTTGAAATATAATCCACAGCTGGTGACTCCGTTTTCTCAGAGACCCCTGTGTAGGAGAGATGGGGCAGAGAGTCATGTTTCATCAGATCTTGAGAGCCTTCACAAACAGTCTTTCCCATATTCTACCAATCCAAACATAGGCAGTGTTTGGTTATCTTCCGCTGCATAAAAAACCACCCCGAACATAGAGACTTAAAACATGAATGATTTTTTATTACTGCTTGCCATAATTCTATGGGCTTACTGGGTGTTTCTTTTGCTTCAGGTGGTGTCAGCTGGGGTGCGGGGATGGTCAAAAAATCGAAAACAGCCTCAATCACATGACAGAAGGTTGATGCAGGCTACTGACAGGAGCTCAGCTGGACCTGGCAGCAGAGAGACTCATTTCTCCACATGCTTCCCCACATGACTGCTTGGGCTCCTTACAGCATGGTGGCTAGATTCCAAGAAAGAGCACTCCACAAGACAAAAGTAAAAGCTGAAGACTCCTTAAGATGCGAGACATTATTTCTGCTGCATTTTATTGGTCAAAAACGAACACAAGGCCAACCCAGATTCCAGGAAAGGGGAAACTGGCTTCTCTTCTTGATGGGATGGAGGTAAAGTCACATTCCAAAGGAGCATGTGAAATGATATTAATGTAGCCATCTTTGGGAACATGATCTACTATAGGCACCAATCAGAAGCACCATGTCTCCCTAGAAAGTCATCCAGAGGAAGTCAAACTTTCCCCTCTCCTAGACATCTGTATTCCACACCTGCTAATTAGGTGCTACTTGACACAATGACAGAAAGTTCAGATTCAATTTACTTGAAATTCGATACTCATCTAAGTTGGAAGGAGTTGTTTGATCATTTGACTATTATACTATTTAGTTTATGTAAAAGTCATTTCTATAATGGAAGGAAGGAAGGGAGACATGTGAGGTTAAATAATAACATTCTGGAAGCCTTAAGATATGCCAAACACTTTCCATAGATTGTCTCATTTTCTTTTTGAAAAAAAACCTTTTAAAAAAGGCAGGATAATTCATATTTTTCAGATGATCAATCTCATATTTATAGAGGGTAACTTTTCTAGGAATGAGCACGTAATAACTGGCAGTAAGAGGATTCTAACTCTTGTTCTTTCCATCTGCCTTTCTGTTCGATATGTTTCCAGGATTCAGGGACTGTTTTTTTATTGTTTTTGTTGTTGTTGTTGTTGTTGTTGTTTAGACTTGCTAGTAGTCATGACGTGCAGATGGCATGATGAAGATAATGATGATAATGATGATGATGATGATGTCAACAGAGGATATGAATGTGAAATTATGCCACTTAGCCTAAAAAGCTAGCATAGGAGAACTACAAAGAGGTAACTTTACCTTACAGCCTTTAATAATAGCAAAACCATTAGAAGCTTAGATAAGTTAAATACTTATCCCAGATCACCAAACACGTAAATATGAAAGCAGGAACTAAAAACTAGGATTGACACTGAGTCCTGCAAGTCCTGCATTTCCCAGGTTTTTAATCTTGGAAATTTTTAATCATCAACTCAGCTGACTTTCAGGTTTATACCATCAGGAGATTGATGAACACACTGGTATTTCCAAATGTGTTCATGTTGAACTTTGTTTATAAGCAAATTTTTAACACATTCTATATGAAAAAATCACCATAAGATTAAAAATAATTAAAAGATGAGAAAATATTTGCAAGATGTATTATAAAAATGGTCAGTATTCTTAATATATAAAGACCCCTTACAACTCAACAGTGGAATAGGCTAAGGATCTGAACACTTTATGTGTGTATATATATACATAGGTATTAGTATAATAAATGCAAGGAAATTATCAAAGAATTTTTAAATCAAAGGATTTTTTGGAGGAAAGAGGAAATATAGACAGATTCACCTTCCAGATTATACATGTCTACACTACTTACATGTTTTTACAGCAAGCTTGTGTTTCTTTCACATGTTTTAGAGAGTTCTGAAAATAACTAGGGGTTCTAGGAATACTTTCTTTACTAAACAGACTTCCAGATAGCTCTCTACTAGGTTAAGTCGATAATCTTTTCCTCACTGCCTTTTCTCTCTTTTGTCTAAGATGTTTAAGTTTTATTTCTGATCAAAAGCTTGAACTCTGCTATGTTTTATAAAATTCTCCAAATGAATAAATAAATATAATATTTACAAAGAAGGAAAAATATTGTAGGCGTAAATTTTCAAGCCAGGGTCAAGCACTCAAGTGTACACGAAGTGTTACTTTTTGTGTACTTTTCTGTATTGTGTCTGAACCTAATTTCTATTTTGAGCCCTGTTCAGCTGTAAATAGGAGGTATAATGTCTCTAAGTCTGGATAAATTCCATTCCTTCTTGGATTGCTTAGTCAATTTATGATAAATTCAATCAGTTTATGTCTCTCCTCCACCCTCTGTTTCTCCCCATATGACATATAGATTCTCAGGGTTTATATAGTGTCGGAAACCAAGAAAAACTGGACTGTTTTCTCACAACTCAGAGTAATTTGGAAAGCTGAATGGGGCTACCTCAGGCCTTCTCTGGCCATCATATGAAATGAAGCCATCTCTGTTCTACTCTACCCATATTATGATGACACATAGAATTCTTGTGAAGCTTTGGTGTCCCAGGTATTAAGACAAAAAGAGGGCAAAACCCATATGTGAGGGGGCAGGGAATATATCAAGTAATATTTCATCTTGTCACATTTCCTACCCCTAGAAAAGCCTCGTTCCTTCACAAAGAAAACGTATCTCTCATCTTAGGTATCACCCCCTCAAAGAAAGTAAGACTATTTTCCAAAATTTGTCTAGAAGAGTAATGTCCATACTCAGATCAGCAAATAGGTGCTATGTTCCCCAGGATCTTCTTTTGTCAGGTGAATAAGGCAAGTTACTGGGTAGATTTTTCACTTCTCTCATTTAAGGGTAGTTACTTGTTCTCCCTGGCCTAATGGCTATAAGACAGATCATTCTTATTTACTCCTCCCACCTAGGATTCTACAATACAATATAAGTCCCTCACTCCTGAGGCTTAGATTCAGGCATAAATTGATTTAGCTCATGCTGGATTGGTTGAACAAACCCTAAGGTGACTGAATTTATCCTTGATTAGCAAGATTAGGTTTTCTTCAAGAGGAAGAATGGGACTCATAATGTATACTAAGATCAGTTATATAAAACAAAGAGATACATTTGTTTACCCACTGAATTTCATATCCTGAAAATTTATACCCACTACAAAACCAATAAAAGTTACTTTTAAAAGATTATAAAACAGTTTGCACTGTATGATTTCAAACACTTTGAAAAATGTATATGCATAGAAAATGATTTGGAGGATATAATATCAATTTTGCTTACTGGTGACTCTCAAAAACTAATTCATCTAATAATTCATTACTTCAAGAAATATTTATCATGCTTTATTAGGTATCAGACACTGGAAATCCAATTCCATAGCTTTATCCCACAATATATTTCCCTTAAATTCCAGATTCACATAGAAAACTGCCTACTTACACATGCTCATTTGAAGAGGATAAATATAACTAACCAACTGAATGTCTATGATCTCATTCAGACTATACTCAACAAGTTTAGACCAACCTGACCTTGAATCCTTGCAGCTTACTATGTAAAAGGGGTGCCATGTGGCAACTGGCAAGAGCTTGGGTTTTTAAGTCAGACACAACTATGTTAGAACTCCTGCTCTGCCTCTTATTAACTGTAATCTTGGAAAATATAATTAACTCCTCTGAGCCTCACACAGCACACTTAGTTAAAATATGAGTAATAAAAAAGGCCTCACAGAGCACACCTAGTGAAAATATGAGCGATAAAAGAGACCCTGATATATACTTGCAGGATTTTTAAGCATTTAAAGTAAAAACGTTGGTTACATGCCTAACAGAGTTTCTGGCCTGTACTAGACACTCAGCAAAAATGTTCTTCCCATCCTGTCCCCTCCCTTCTGTAGCAGAGGTGGTATTACCATAATAAAATTGTGAAATTATGTGATAAAAAGCATTTGGAATTGCTATTGAGAAGAAAAAACAATATGCATTTACATTATGTAAGAAATACGGTACATTCTTTATAATATTTAGCCAAACCACATGAAAATGCTGACATTTGATCATTTTTTACTTACAAAAACAAGAATTTGATATGTTTCAATCTAATAGAATGATTTGCATGTTGAGTTCAAAGAGAGAGACAGACTTCATCTTTTTGCTATTGACTTTTTTTCCTTCTCCTCCTTTTGAATCTCAAGGTAAGAATCAGACAAACACATAATGTGGGTGTCTATGCTACCCTGTTAGCCCCAGAAAGACTATGGAAGCACAAAGCTACAAAGTAAATCATTCCACAATGCTGGAGTGAAAGTCAGGGTTACTTTCTGTGTCCCAGGAATGTAGACATCACTGATGACAGTACCCTGAACAAGTCATTTCCCTTTTGTTTGCCAACTGATCACTGAGATTAAATTAGGGAGCCTGTCCACCACTCCTGGAATGTTGTAAAGACCCATGAGACTCCCTGTAGAGCAAACATTCTGGATTCTTGGCCGGGAAGATCCGTTAAAGCCAATGAATTATTTTAACAGAAATTAATTTGCAGGAATAACAGAACACTACACATTAGGCACACACATGTCAATTATTTATGAAATGTCAAAAAGCACTTGTGAAACATAAATGACACCAAGATAGACAGGGGTCCTGCCCTCTACAGAACTACAGAAACTCATGTGAACTGTGCCTGCCAGTGTTCTATGAGCTTTCTACATGCTGTTTCCTTTAATACTTAACGTAAGCTTATGAGGCAACATTTTTTATTTCAATTTCTCAGACGAAAATTCTTATACTTTATTAATTGACTCTCTACTTTATTAATTGACTAAGTAGAAGAGCCCAGAATTCACATCCATCCTTGTTATTTCCCCAGTCTGTGCCCTTTCTTTTCCAGGGCTTTGCCATGTGCCTAATCAAGTTCCTGGAGTGTCCAGTCCTAGAAGCATGGCATGTCTGTTATCATCACCACCAAGAAACCCAGAAACAGTGAGTGAGTGCTTGTGGGTATATGCAAAGCATGGTCAGAGGGAACAATTTGAGCAAAGACATAGAATTCAAGAGGATGCTTGGCCTGCTTGAGAACTGAAACAGGGCTGCTGGGGCTGAACACAATGCAGAAAGAACTTCTTTGGTCCAGGGTGATCCCATCACTCAAAAACCCAACTATGCATCACAGGCAACAATATAGCACAACCAGAAGGCAAATGAGTTGTAAAAAATATTTGATGCTTGATATTCTTCACTAAGAGTTACACACTCATAATTAGTTCAAATTGAAAATGGACATTTTAATAGAAATATAACTAAGTATGGGCCAGATGCTCCACTGGGTGCTTATCTTTGTTGCTGTCCTCTAGCTCTAATTGCAGATTGAATTTTCTCATAGAGTTGTGGAACACATTCTTGTTCCTCATCAAGCTCCCCTGCATTAATAATGAGCTATGAGATGAAAGCCTCATTATTGCGGGAGTGCATATTGCTTCAGCTGTCCAGAGCAAGTCCTGCTGCTTATTTGTCTGTATGTGTGCACTTGGGAATGTTTGTGTGTGTGTGTTTCTGCCTAAAGCAGTTCCGTGTCTATTTCTTTGTTGTTGCCATGCTCTACAGGTTTCTCTCTTGTTCTTTAATTCAGGTGTTTCTCAAAGAAATTAAGACAACAACTGAAGTGGATATGGAAAATCATGCTTGGCCTGGCTTCCTTGGCAGTTCTATATAATATGGCCATGATGTCAATCTTTACTGACTGAGTAGTGGACCCATGGAATGTTAACAGCTGTTATAGCAACAAGCTAAGGACATTTGGCAGATGGCACATAAAATTCTAGAGATAAAATTTCAGGAACAAAAGGGAGAGCTTTGAAGCTAAGATAGTGGAGTTTCCAAGCAGCCAATATTTTTGAATTCTGACTCTTCATTTAAAAAGAATGGGGTGTTTCTTTATTACTTTTTCATTATCCATTATCCAGGGTATTCCCTGTGATTCATTCATTTATCTCTTTATTCATTCTCATATTATTCCTATTCCTAGTAGTATCTAGTGTTCAGTGCTTTTCTTCGAAGCTCCTGCTGAAATTTTGCTGAATAGTTTAAGTTGCTACAACATCCCTTGTATGTTGCTATAATTTGTCCTTAACAAATGGAAGAAAAGAGTCCAAAGTATAAAATGGTCACTGAAAAAAAGAAGCCTTTTCATTCCCTTATTTCTTTTACAAACTCACTCGTACAAACAACTCCTCAGAGCAATCTTGGCAGTCAGAGACATTGTATGCAGACGTTAAGGCCTAGACCCACCACCTGTCCCTGCTGTGACTCATAATATAAACATAGACCCTCTGTGTAGCTTGTTTCCTAGAATTTTAAAACATAACCCACAGCTGATGTCTTCCCTTCTGAGAGGCCCTTTCATGAGGTGGGCCAAAGAGCCTTTGGTCCAGCCAAGCCTTGCATGATTTTTAATCTTGAGAGACTTCACAAACTTATCTTTCTCCAAATGTATCAGTACAATCTGAACCACCATCTTTCCTGGATCCCTACAGAGTCACTTACCGCATCATCAATTTCTTTTCTGCCACAAAGATCCCACCTCTTCTCCTAACCCTCATCTAGTCAAGCTTTCCTGTCTCCTGGACATATGGATTCTGTTGAGTAGTTCTCAGGGCTCCGTCATCCATATCTGTGAATTAGGTGCTGCTTGACAAAATGACAAAATGTTCAGATTCAGTGGCCTCTTTCCCAGATTTGCTACTGTGTGTTTTTGTTTGCTGGCTTTTAAAATATTTTTCAGAGGCCAGGCACGGTGGCTCACACCTGTAATCCCAGCACTTTGGGAGGCCAAGGCGGGTGGATCATGAGGTCAAGAGATCAAGACCATGCTGGCCAACTTGGTGAAACCACATCTCTATTAAAAATACAAAAATTAGCTAGGCGTGGTGGCGGGCGCCTATAATCCCAGCTACTCAGGAGGCTGAGGCAGGAGAATCGCTGGAACCCAGGAGGCAGAGGTTGCAGTGAGCCGAGATCATGCCACTGCACTCCAGCCTGGCGACAGAGTGAGACTCCATCTCAATAAATAATTAAATACAAATGAAAATAAAATAATAAAATAAAATATTCTTTAGAAAGAGGCCGGGCGCAGTGGCTCACACCTGTAATCCCAGTTCTTTGGGAGGCCGAGGATCAGTGGATCACCTGAGGTCAGGAGGTCGAGACCAGCCTGGCCAACATGATGAAACCCTGCCTCTACTAAAAGCACAAAAATTAGCCAGCTGTGGTGGTGTGTGCCTGTAATCCCAGCTACTCGGGAGGCTGGGACAGGAGAATCACTTGAACCTGGGAAGTGGAGTTTGCAGTGAGCTGAGATCACACCACTGCATTCCAGCCTGGACAACAGAGTGAGACTCCATCTCAAAAAAAAAAAAGAAAGAAAGAAAAAGGATAGTATAAATCTCTATTTTTCTATTATTATACTTTAAGTTCTAGGGTACATGTGCACAATGTACAGGTTTGTTACATATGTATACATGTGCCATGTTGGTGTGCTGCACTCATTAACTCATCATTTACATTAGGTATATCTCCTAATGCAATCCCTCCCCCTTACCCCCTCCCCACAACAGGCCCTGGTGTGTGATGTTCCCCTTCCTGTGCCCAAGTGATCTCATTGTTCAATTCCCACCAATGAGTGAGAACATGCGGTGTTTGGTTTTCTGTTCTTGCAATAGTTTGCTGAGAATGATGGTTTCCAGCTGCATCCATGTCCCTACAAAGGACACGAACTCATCCTTTTTTATGGCTGCATAGTATTCCATGGTGTATATGTGCCACATTTATTTTATTTTATTTTATTTTGTTATTATTATTATACCTGAAGTTCTAGGATACATGTGCATAACGTGCAGGTTTGTTACATATGTATACTTGTGCCATGTTGGTGTGCTGCACCCATCAACTCATCAGCACCCATCAACTCGTCATTTATGTCAGGTATAACTTCCAATGTAATCCCTCCCCCCTCACCCCTCCCCATGATAGGCCCTAGTGTGTGATGTTCCCCTTCCCGAGTCCAAGTGATCTCATTGTTCAGTTCCCACCTATGAGTGAGAACATGCGGTGTTTGGTTTTCTGTTCTTGCGATGGTTTGCTGAGAATGATGGTTTCCAGCTGCATCCATGTCCCTACAAAGGACACAAACTCATCCTTTTTTATGGCTGCATAGTATTCCATGGTGTATATGTGCCACATTTTCTTAATCCAGTCTGTCACTGATGGACATTTGGGTTGATTCCAAGTCTTTGCTATTGTGAATAGTGCTGCAATAAACATATGTGTGCATGTGTCTTTATAGCAGCATGATTTATAATCCTTTGGGTATATACCCAGTAATGGGATGGCTGGGTCATATGGTACATCTAGTTCTAGATCCTTGAGGAATTGCCATACTGTTTTCCATAATGGTTGAACTAGTTTACAATCCCACCAACAGTGTAAAAGTGTTCCTATTTCCCCACATCCTCTCCAGCACCTGTTGTTTCCTGACTTTTTAATGATTGCCATTCTAACTGGCGTGAGATGGTATCTCATTGTGGTTTTGATTTGCATTTCTCTGATGGCCAGTGATGATGAGCATTTTTTCATGTGTCTGTTGGCTGTATGAATGTCTTCTTTTGAGAAATGTCTGTTCATATCCTTTGCCCACTTTTTGATGGGGTTGTTTGTTTTTTTCTTGTAAATTTGTTTGAGTTCTTTGTAGGTTCAGGATATTAGCCCTTTGTCAGATGAGTAGATTGCAAAAATATTCTCCCATTCTGTAGGTTGCCTGTTCACTCTGATGGTAGTTTCTTTTGCTGTGCAGAAGCTCTTTAGTTTAATTAGATCCCATTTGTCAATTTTGGCTTTTGCTGCCGTTGCTTTTGGTGTTTTAGACATGAAGTCCTTGCCCATGCCTATGTCCTGAATGGTACTACCTAGGTTTTCTTCTAGGGTTTTTATGGTATTAGGTCTAACATTTAAGTCTCTAATCCATCTTGAATTAATTTTCATATAAGGAGTAAGGAAAGGATCCGTTTTCAGCTTTCTACTTAGGGCTAGCAAATTTTCCCAGCACCATTTATTAAATAGGGAATCCTTTCCCCATTTCTTGTTTCTCTCAGGTTTGTCAAAGATCAGATGGCTGTAGATGTGTGGTATTATTTCTGAGGACTCTGTTCTGTTCCATTGGTCTATATCTCTGTTTTGGTACCAGTACCATGCTGTTTTGGTTACTGTAGCGTTGTAGTATAGTTTGAAGTCAGGGAGCGTGATGCCTCCAGCTTTGTTCTTTTGACTTAGGATTGTCTTGGAGATGCGGGCTCTTTTTTGGTTCCATATGAACTTTAAAGCAGTTTTTTCCAATTCTGTGAAGAAAGTCATTGGTAGCTTGATGGGGATGGCATTGAATCTATAAATAACCTTGGGCAGTATGGCCATTTTCACGATATTGATTCTCCCTATCCCTGAACATGGTATGTTCTTCCATTTGTTTGTGTCCTCTTTTATTTCACTGAGCAGTGGTTTGTAGTTCTCCTTGAAGAGGTCCTTTACATCCCTTGTCAGTTGGATTCCTAGGTATTTTATTCTCTTTGAAGCAATTGTGAATGGAAGTTCATTCCTGATTTGGCTCTCTGTTTGTCTGTTACTGGTGTATAAGAATGCTTGTGATTTTTGCACATTAATTTTGTATCCTGAGACTTTGCTGAAGTTGCTTATCAGCTTAAGGAGATTTTGGGCTGAGACAATGGGGTTTTCTAAATATACAATCATGTCATCTGCAAACAGGGACAATTTGACTTCTTCTTTTCCTAACTGAATACCCTTGATTTCTTTCTCTTGCCTGAATGCCCTAGCCAGAACTTCCAACACTATGTTGAATAGGAGTGGTGAGAGAGGCCATCCCTGTCTTGTGCCAGTTTTCAAAGGGAATTTTTCCAGTTTTTGCCCATTCAGTATGATATTGGCTGTGGGTTTGTCATAAATAGCTCTTATTATTTTGAGGTGCGTTCCATCAATACCGAATTTATTGAGCGTTTTTAGCATGAAGGGCTTTTGAATTTTGTCAAAAGCCTTTTCTGCATCTATTGAGATAATCATGTGGTTCTTGTCTTTGGTTCTGTTTATATGCTGGATTATGTTTATTGATTTGTGAACGTTGAACCAGCCTTGCATCCCAGGGATGAAGCCCACTTGATCATGGTGGATAAGCTTTTTGATGTGCTGCTGGATTCGGTTTGCCAGTATTTTATTGAGGATTTTTGCATCGATGTTCATCAGGGATATTGGTCTAAAATTCTCTTTTTTTGTTGTGTCTCTGCCAGGCTTTGGTATCAGGATGATGTTGGCCTCTTTTTCTATTCCCTCTTTTTCTATTGATTGGAATAGTTTCAGAAGGAATGGTACCAGCTCCTCCTTGTACCTCTGGTAGAATTCAGCTGTGAATCCATCTGGTCCTGGACTTTTTTTGGTTGGTAGGCTATGAATTATTGCCTCAATTTCAGAGCCTGCTATTGGTCTATTCAGGGATTCAACTTCTTCCTCGTTTAGTCTTGGAAGAGTGTAAGTGTCCAGGAAATTATCCATTTCTTCTAGATTTTCTAGTTTATTTGCATAGAGGTGTTTATAGTATTCTCTGATGGTAGTTTGTATTTCTGTGGGGTCGGTGGTGATATCCCCTTTCTCATTTTGTATTGCGTCTATTTGATTCTTCTCTCTTCTTTATTAGTCTTGCTAGTGGTCTGTCAATTTTGTTGATCTTTTCAAAAAACCAACTCCTGGATTCATTGATTTTTTTGGAGGGTTTTTTGTGTCTCTATCTCCTTCAGTTCTGCTCTGATCTTAGTTATTTCTTGCCTTCTGCTAGCTTTTGAACGTGTTTGCTCTTGCTTCTCTAGTTCTTTTAATTGTGATGTTAGAGTGTCAATTTTAGATCTTTCCAGCTTTCTCTTGTGGGCATTTAGTGCTATAAATTTCCCTCTACACACTGCTTTAAATGTGTCCCAGAGATTCTGGTATGTTGTATCTTTGTTCGCATTGGTTTCAAAGAACATCTTTATTTCTGCCTTCATTTCATTATGTAACCAGTAGTCATTCAGGAGCAGGTTGTTCAGTTTCCATGTAGTTGAGTGGTTTTAATTGAGTTTCTTAGTCCTGAGTTCTAGTTTGATTGCACTGTGGTCTGAGAGACAGTTTGTTATAATTTCTGTTCTTGTACATTTGCTGAGGAGTGCTTTACTTCCAATTATGTGGTCAATTTTGGAATAAGTGCGATGTGGTGCTGAGAAGAATGTACATTCTGTTGATTTGGGGTGGAGAGTTCTATAGATGTCTATTAGGTCTGCTTGCTGCAGAGATGAGTTCAATTCCTGGATATCCTTGTTAACTTTCTGTCTCGTTGATCTGTCTAATGTTGACAGTGGAGTGTTGAAGTCTCCCATTATTATTGTATGGGAGTCTAAGTCTCTTTGTAAGTCTCTAAGGACTTGCTTTATGAATCTGGGTGCTCCTGTATTGGGTGCATATATATTTAGGATAGTTAGCTCTTCCTGTTGAATTGATCCCTTTACCATTATGTAATGGCCTTCTTTGTCTCTTTTGATCTTTGATGGTTTAAAGTCTATTTTATCAGAGACTAGTATTGCAACCCCTGCTTTTTTTTTGTTCTCCATTTGCTTGGTAGATCTTCCTCTATCCCTTTATTTTGAGCCTATGTATGTCTCTGCGTGTGAGATGGGTCTCCTGAATACAGCAGACTGATGGGTCTTGACTCTTTATCCAGTTTGCCAGTCTGTGTCTTTTAATTGGAGCATTTAGTCCATTTACATTTAAGGTTAATATTGTTATGTGTGAACTTGATCCTGCCATTATGATATTAACTGGTTATTTTGCTCGTTAGTTGATGCAGTTTCTTCCTAGCCTCGATGGTCTTTACATTTTGGCATGTTTTTGCAATGGCTGGTACCGGTTGTTCCTTTCCATGTTTAGTGCTTCCTTCAGGGTCTCTTGTAAGGCAGGCCTGGTGGTGACAAAATCTCTAAGCATTTGCTTATCTGTAAAGGATTTTATTTCTCCTTCACTTATGAAACTTAGTTTGGCTGGATATGAAATTCTAGGTTTAAAATTCTTTTCTTTAAGAATGTTGAATATTGGCCCCCACTCTCTTCTGGCTTGGAGAGTTTCTGCCAAGAGATCTGCTGTTAGTCTGATGGGCTTCCCTTTGTGGGTAACCCGACCTTTCTCTCTGGCTGCCCTTAAGATTTTTTCCTTCATTTCAACTTTGGTGAATCTGGCAATTATGTGTCTTGGAGTTGCTCTTCTTGAGGAGTATCTTTGTGGTGTTTTCTGTATTTCCTGGATTTGAATGTTGGCCTGCCCTACTAGGTTGGGGAAGTTCTCCTGGATGATATCCTGAAGAGTGTTTTCCAACTTGGTTCCATTTTCCCCCTCACTTTCAGGCACCCCAATCAGACGTAGATTTGGTCTTTTTACATAATCCCATACTTCTTGCAGGCTTTGTTCATTTCTTTTTCTTCTTTTTTCTTTTGGTTTCTCTTCTCGCTTCATTTCATTCATTTGATCCTCAATCGCTGATACTCCTTCTTCCAGTTGATCGAGTCAGTTACTGAAACTTGTGCATTTGTCACGTATTTCTCGTGTCATGGTTTTCATCTCTGTCATTTCGTTCATGACCTTCTCTGCATTAATTACTCTAGCCATCAATTCTTCCACTCTTTTTTCAAGATTTTTAGTTTCTTTGAGCTGGGTACGTAATTCCTCCTTTAGCTCTGAGAAGTTTGATGGACTGGAGGCTTCTTCTCTCATCTCGTCAAAGTCATTCTCCGTCCAGCTTTGATCCGTTGCTGGCGATGAGCTGTGCTCCTTTGCAGGGGGAGATGGGCTCTTATTTTTTGATTTTTCAGCTTTTCTGCCCTGCTTTTTCCCCATCTTTGTGGTTTTATCTGCCTCTGGTCTTTGATGATGGTGACGTACTGATGGGGTTTTGGTGTAGGTGTCCTTCCTGTTTGATAGTTTTCCTTCTAACAGTCAGGACCCTCAGCTGTAGGTCTGTTGGAGATTGCTTGAGGTCCACTCCAGACCCTGTTTGTTTGCCTGGGTGTCAGCAGCAGAGGCTGCAGAAGATAGAATATTGCTGAACAGCGAGTGTACCTGTCTGATTCTTACTTTGGAAGCTTCCTCTCAGGGGTGTACTCCACCCTGTGAGGTGTGGGGTGTCAGACTGCCCCTAGTGGGGGATGTCTCCCAGTTAGGCTACTCAGGGGTCAGGGACCCACTTGAGCAGGCAGTCTGTCCGTTCTCAGATCTCAACCTCCGTGTTGGGAGATCCACTGCTCTCTTCAAAGCTGTCAGACAGAGTCTTTTGCATCTGCAGAGGTTTCTGCTGTTGTTGTTGTTGTTGTTGTTGTTGTTGTTGTTGTTTAGCTGTGCCCTGTCCCCAGAGGTGGAGTCTACAGAGACAGGCAGGTTTCCTTGAGCTGCTGTGAGCTCCACCCAGTTCGAGCTTCCCAGCAGCTTTGTTTACCTACTTAAGCCTCAGCAATGGTGGGCGCCCCTCCCCCAGCCTCGCTGCTGCCTTGCGGTTAGATCACAGACTGCTGTGCTAGCCATGAGGGAGGCTCCGTGGGCGTGGGACCGTCCCAGCCCGGTGTGGGATATAATCTCCTGGTGTGCCCATTTGCTTAAAGCGCAGTATTGGGGTGGGAGTTACCCGATTTTCCAGGTGTTATGTGTCTCAGTTCCCCTGGCTAGGAAAAGGGATTCCCTTCCCCTTTGCGCTTCCCAGGTGAGGCACCCTGCTTAGGCTCTCGCTGGTCGGGCTGCAGTAGCTGACCAGCACCGATTGTCCAGCACTCCTTAGTGAGATGAACCCAGTACCTCAGTTGAAAATGCAGAAATCACCGGCCTTCTGTGTCGCTGGTGCTGGGAGTTGGAGACTGGAGCTGTTCCTATTCGGCCATCTTGCTCCGCCCTCCCATGTGCCACATTTTCTTAATCCAGTCTGTCACTGATGGACAAAATCTCTTAAACTATTGTCCCTAAGAAAACTGTAACTCATTGAGAATGAAAAACCCCACCCAGTTCTCAGCTTTGTGTAAACAGTTTCAGAAAAATATAGAGTGGACAGAAAGAATAGAAGACCTAACAAAGAATTTAAGAATTTGGCAGGCTGACCAGGGAGTGGGCCTTCTGAAAGAATTATATTGGTTTTTCCATATCTGTTTTGACCATCTAGCCCAGGAGTTGTCAAACTTTTTTCAATCAAGAACCAGGCTGTAAATATTTTGGTCTTTTGGGGTCGTGCAGTCTTTGTCTAAACTATTCAACTCTGTTGTTGTAGTTCAAAAACAGCCAGAGACCAAATATAAATGAGTGGGTGTGGGTAAATTCCAATAAATCTTTATGTACAAAATCAGAGGATAGGTTGGATTTGGCTCAGAGGCCATACTACAAATCCCTGATCTAGTAGATGGTATAGTCCGTACAAAAATTGAACCATGAGTAAGGGAAGGACTTGAAAGCACATGTACCTCTACATCAAAGCAATCAATATTCAAATCCTAAGTGTTGGTTGAACTATGAGATGTTATTCCTCAATTCAGCACCTCTCACTCACTGATTCATGTTATACATGGACCCTTACCATTGGTTAGAGCTCAGTATTTTTTGTTGGATTTGATGCCAAGGTTTTATGGGCACCTCTAAATCACTACAACATCTCTTGGAAGCTGGAATCATTCTCTCTTCACAAGTGGAAAGGGCTCAGGACCCTAAAAGGTAACAGGGAAAAAAAGAGTTTTTATTTATTAACTCTTGGTACTACTATAGTAAATAACTAGCATGGTAAACAGCATTCAGAAGTAATATTCCAGACCAGCCACCTATTTCTACTGCTACTGCAAAATACAAACATAAATAACCCCAGGATTCATTTTCTAGTTGAGAGTATTCTTGACTTTTTAACCTATAAAGGTGGCTAATATTATGTTAGTGTTAGAATAAAACCTCAAATTTTGAATGTCATATAAAGAATGAAATAAGAGATAATAATGATAACATTTTATTTTGTTTCCTTCTTAAATTAATTCCAAGATTTACCTAATCATAATACTATAATTTTTACTCTTAAGCAATCCTACCTTCTACATTTAAACACACTGGCCACTATTTACATACATATTGTGTAGATTTTACTTGTTTGCCATTTTACTTTAAAGTTAAGGGAAGAGGGTTTGCTTTAACAATCATGAGAGGAATGTTACCAGCTTACATTTTCTGCTTATGCAGATCTTATTTTGGTCTTGAGTATGCACTGATTAATTTTCAGCCTGATACATTGCCTGTGATGGGATAGATGGATACACGGTTCTCTTAGATATTTTGCCCTCATTTTCTGGAGTTGGACATAAGGTCTGGAGTGCAGTGTTTTATATAGTATGACAGTGTTGTTAGGGGGAGCATTCTGGTATCCAAATCTCTTGTCCAAGAAGGAATCTGCTGAGATATCCCATATGTTGCTTGGTCATGTGTTTATACCAGTGCATGGCATTCCATGGGTATTGGAATTAATCATCAGTAATACACAGTCCTTTGCAACAAAGTTGGACCTACTGTCTCTGTACCAGGCTTTTTCTGATTACCTAGTCATCTTTCTCATTACCAGCCCTCACTTATCTATAAGAATGCTGTGTAGTCTGGTGCTTCACGATAGCCATCTTCCCTTGCAGATACCTTTTCCTTAGAGGCCAGAGATCCAGCTTATCTAGAAGCGTTTGGGTCATTTTACAACTCATTTCATTCTTCTTGTGTCTTTCCTAAGTTCTTCCACCTCATGAGTCATACTTATGCCATCTATTCCTCAGTTTTCTTCCAAAAATATCTTTCCACATTTTCCCTAGGACTTCTAACATCTGCTTTTCTCCCAGCCCTCCTAATGTGTCTCCTGGACACAGCTTAGATTTTGCTCAATAAATGCAAGTGCCTTTCATCCCTGACACTATAGAATTGCATTAGTTGGAGGAATGGTATAAATTCTTCAGTAATACATGTAGTGATTATTTATTATTATTATTATTATTATTATTATTATTTTAGACAGAGTCTCACTATGTCACCAGGCTGGAGTGCAGTGGCACAATCTCGGCTCACTGCAACCTTCGCCTCCTGGGTTAAAGCAATTCTCATACCTCAGCCTCCTGAATAGCTGGGATTACAGGCATGTGCCACCACACCCAGCTAATTTTTCTATTTTTAGTAGAGACAGGGTTTCACCCTGTTGGCCAGGATGGTCTTGATCTCCTGACCTCGTGATCTGCCCACCCCAGCCTCCCAAAGTGCTAGGATTACAGGCGTGAGCCACTTCGCCCAGCCTGTTATCTTCATCTTTAGACCCAGAGTTGGATAACAATCAACATTACCAGTAGATTGTTATTCTTTGATTCTCAAGTTGTACGCTTACTTCCAAATTATTTTAGGGGTTTGGGAAAGCACCTTGCTGTAGCTCCAAGGTATTTATATTATTCCCTTTATCGTTCTTCTTTAAAAAAAATTGATTACAATCTTATGGCCCGTTATATCAAAGTGGTTTCGAAAACGATTGTATTCTCCTAATCACTAGATGAAGAAATTGGGAAAGTATTTATCTACTTACCTGGTAGGTTTTCTTATTGCAAGGCTGTTCAATCCCAAGTCCCTCATAGCATGCTTGTTGCCATCCTGCATGCTATTTTCTCTTGTAGAGGCCCTTTCTCTCAGAGAAAAGCAGGACATTTTGACCAGGCTGACTTAATGCAGCTGTTATGCAAAGGCTACTTCAAAATGTCAGTGTTGAATGTCAAAAGACTGGTTTTTATTACCAAGCTATGCATGCAACAGCCATCCCTGACCCTCACCCTATCCTTGACCCTTTTTTTCAGAGAACAGACTGGTTTTTCTCTTAACACTTTCCACTTTAGTGTCTGTGGTAAGTCTCTGTGGGAGCTGGGGCTATTTTTCAAGCACTCTATCCGGTCAGCTTCTCAGTGGAAAGTCTTACATGAGATTTTCCCCACTATTTGCATCTTGATAAGACCACTGGCATTGTTCCTGCATCTGATTTACATAGTCTGGGGATTTACACTTTCCCATTTTTTGTTTTCTTTTTGAAGTAATGCCAATTCTTGAAAATGGCTGTAGGTACACCTTTCATGTCATCAATGTGTGTCCTCACTCTTTTAACATTTTATGTATAATATCTCTGAAATTATATCTTCATCTATATTGCATGGGGCCAAAAAGGAATTTACAGCATGTTAAATTTATTGGATATTATATCATCTAGGCTTATATTAATATACCCTGGTAATTTCTGATGAAAATACATCCTTATTATTTAATTATTATTACACAAATAGTACATGTTCATTATGGAATGTTTAGAAAACATGAAAGCAAAAAGGGAAAAATCATTAATTTGCATTTCCCCTAATTGTTGGTCTTCTTTTTAAAGAACTGATATTAATATTTACCAATATTTTATGTATATATTTTATTAATCTGAAGGTATATATATGGATTTGAAAATATATTTTTTACAAAACAATTATAACTTTGTTGCAAGATTTTCCCCATTTAATATATCTTGGACATATTACTGTCAATGCAACTTTCAAATGAAACTTTCCAATGAAGAATGCTTCTTCATTTCTCTTTAGATCTGTGGAGTATTTTATTGTTTGAAAGTACCATACTGAAATATACCTATCATTTCTCTCATTCATAGAGATTTAGTCATTTTTGGTTTTTCACTATTTTTTCTGTTGATTCACTGTTATAATTTTCAATGTTAGAAATGCTACTGCAATTAATTTTTGTACATATATTTTTGTTTGTTTGTTTAGAGACAGGGTCTCACTCTGTCACCCAGGATGGAGGGCAGTGGTGTAATCATAGCTCATTGTAACCTCAAACTTCTGGGCTCAAGCAATCCTCTTGTCTCAACCTCCCAAGGAGCCAAGAATACAGGCACACACCACTAGCTGGGCTATTTTTTTTTTTTCTGTAAATATTGGCCTTGCTATGGTGCCTGGGCTGGTCTCAAACTCCTAGCCTCAAGTGATCCTCCCACCCCAGCTCCACAGAGTGCTAGGATTACAGGAGTGAGCCACCGACCTGGCTGGCATCTTTGTATATTTAAAAGAGGAATTTTGTAGGAATATATAAAAGTGGAATTTTTGAATCAAATGGTATGAATACATTTTATTGTAGTAGATAATTCCAAATTCTCTTCCAGAAAAATGTAGCGATTTACATGCCTTCCACACAGTATGAAAATACCTCTTTTGCCACATCTTGCATAGTGCTGACTCTCAATTACATTTTTCATCTTTGTCAGCCTGATAGGCATGAAAAGTAATTTTATTTCACTATAATTTTTGAATTATTAATGCTACTGAGCATCTCTTTATATTAGTTGCTTTTCTAAATCTCTTGTTCATATCCTCCGACCATCTCTCTGGTGAAAGATGTAAAAGATCTTTACATATCAAATATTTTAACCCTCTGTCTATAGCATGTGATGTAAATGTTTTATTATTGTTTTTCATATGTCTTTAAATGGTGGTTTAGGCAACACAGAAAGCATTTTTAATTTATTTTCTGGCTAAAAAATACATCTCATTGAAAAATATTAACCAATACACTGAGATGCATTAAAAAACAATGTTATCCATCTAGAGACTTTGTAGTACCTTAACAATTCCTATATAAAAGTGCAACAGGATTCAAACCTAGTAGTGACCAGAATGAAGACTGTACTAACTTTCTGAGTCTGTGGGTGAATATCACCCATTGGACTTCAGAATACTATTTGATACTGATTTCTTGCTCAGTCACCTCCTAGCTGCATGACCCAGGTCAAGTTACTCAACTTTTCTAAGCCCGAGTGTCCTCATCTACATAGTGGGAATAATATTTACCTCAAAAAGTTGTAAGTAGAAGAGATACAATTTAGGTGCCTCATACATGTGTGGAACTTGATAAATACTAACTTCTTTTCCTTCATGACATCTTCTCTCCTTCCTAAGGCAATTTACATATCTGAAGACTGACTTGGAAACCGTATAATCCATGTGGCCCACAGACCCAGTTTTCTTAGCCCAGAGGGCAGAATTGCAAATCCACCACTGATATCAGGAGATATTTATTCATTTAACAGATACTTATGGAGCATCTTCTATGATCCAGACAGCATCCCAGGTGTTGGAGATACAGCACTGAAAAAAAAATGGAAGGCTATCTGTTCTTTTAGAGCCTACATTCTAATCGGGTAAAACATACAATAAACAAGTAGCTATTTAATAATATGTTAGAGAGCAAGGCGCATTAATATAGTAGTCAAGAGAGTAAATTACGGTTTAGGCATTCGAACTTTTCAGAGGGATAAGCATTGCCCCCCAAAAAATATGATTCAATAAGCAAACAGAGTTGTGTGGTAACAGTGTCCAGACAACTAAACTTACTAAAGAATTATCTGTAAACTTCTCTTACTTCTAGCGCCATTCTAGAAATATTCATCCATTGATGAGACTCAAAAACATTTACTGAGTGCCTACCATGTACCAAGTTTTAGACACAGAAGATATACAGAAGGGATCAAGTTATGTATAGTTCTTTCCTTGCTGTAAGTCATTGTATAGCTTCTGGGGTAGGGACATAAAGTGAAACAAAAACTTCAAAATAAAAAACAAAAAGTACTATGCAGAATATGAAACAGAGTAAGAGCTAGAACTAACTTTGGGCTACTTTAGGTTAGATGGTCAGCAAAGCACTCTCTGAGAGGGTAATATTTAGACTAAGTCTTGAATGACAAGGAACCAGCCAAGTGAATATCTGGAAGAAGAGGGCAAACAGAAGGAGCAAGTATGTGAAGTCCTTAAGGCAGGAAATGAAAGAAGGCCTGAAGTTCCATAGAAAATAATGGAAGGAAATACACCAAAAGAATAGTTATTAGTAGGGGACTGGAACTATTTGGTATGTACAATTTATTCTCTAAATTTGAACATGGTTTCTACAGTTTCACAGATGTGCATTACTTTCACAATTGTAAAATATCATAAAAAATATTTACAGTAAGAAGAGGTAGAGAATGTGATTTAGAGGAAAAAGAAAAGGCTTTGAAGTCAGACCCAGTTTGGAAACTTAACATCGTCAATTACTCACTGTTGACCCAGAGCAAAACATCTAAACTCTCTCTTAGCCTCAATTTTCTGATATAAAGAATAGAGATAATAGTTCCATGTTTTGCACATGTAGAGATGCTAGCACAGCACTTTGGCCAGAATGCTAACTCCATTACCTATTAGTTATGCAATCATTAACAAGTTTCTTCATTCCCTCCAAGACTTAGTTTCTTCACCTATAAAATTGGGTGTAATAATGTTGACCCTTCAGCACTGTCATAGGGGTTAAGTGAGTTAATGTATATAAAATGACAGCACAATACTACTGTAGACACACACTAAATGACAAATACAATTGGTTATCTATGAATGGGCAATTGGTGGTGACTTTTATTTTCTTTAAACCTTGATGTATTATCCAAACTTCTAAATAACCACATATTTGTACTAAAATAAAAAGTATCCTCTTACAGTATTAACATATCTTAATTCTAGTTCTACAAATTTGTCCCAAGGAAGCACTTGCACAAGTTACAAGAATGTTTGCTGCAGCATTGTTTGTAATGGCAAACATTGGTAAACATCTATCAACACAGGAGAGTTCCATGCATTAGAGTAAATCTTTGCCATGGAGGAAAGATGAAGCACTTAAAAGAAATGAGGTAGAACTATATGGACTGCCATGGAAAACAGTCCAAGATATATTAAGTAAAAAGGAGGCTCTTGTTTGGCGCAGTGGCTTATGCCTCTAATTCTAGGACTTTAGGAGGACACGGTAGGCGGATTACTTGAGTTCAGGAGTTGGAGACAACTTGGGCAACACGGCGAAATCCAGTCTGTAAAACAATACCAAAAAAATAAGCCAGGCGTGGTGTTGCGCACCTGTAATACCAGCTATTAATACCCAGGAGGTCTAGGCTGCAGTGAGCCGAGGTTGGGCCAAGGGTTTTAGGAATTGTATACAAGGAAATGGAAATGAGGACCCAATATATATTTCACAATATTACATAGGAGTGGAGAAATGTGAGCATTTGCTTTCTGCAATTTCTCAATTAAAAGAAAAATTTCATCTATGTACATTTTTCCATTCATCTTAGACATTTTAGAAAGATAATACTACCTGTATTATTAGGAACAAAAAGGAGGAAATTGGACTGATTCATTCATGGATAGTTTTCACATGTGATTTTGAATTAGAACAAAAGGGCAAAGGAGTTGAAGAAACTGGCTTGTCCAAGGAAAGGGATAGCATGATACAGAGCTTGTGGCAGGAGAGAGTATGGTCCATGTGGCTATCATGCAGAGTAAGAAAAGTAATATGAAGATAGAAGGAATAAGTTCAAGAGATCTACTGTGACTATAGTAAATAGCAACATACAGTCAGCCCTCTATATCCACGGGCTCTGCATCAGTGGATTCAACCAACTGCGGATTGAAAATATTCAGAAAAAAAAAATTAAAAATGGCAATACAACAATAAAAATAATCTCTTTTCCAAAAACTATACAGTGTAACAAATACTATATAGCATTTACATTGTATTGGGTATTATGAGTAATCTAGAGATAATTTAAAATATACAGGTGGATGTGCCTAGCCTAGGTTATATGTAAACACTATACCATTTTAGATCAGACACTTGGGCATCCAGATTTTGGTAGCCATGGGATCCTAGGACCAAGCCTACAATGATACCAAGGGACAACTATATTATACTCCTAAAAATTGCTAAGAGAGTAAATTTTAAGTGTTCTCACTACAAAAAAATATGATAAGTATGTGAGGTAATACATATGCTAATTTAGCTCAATTTAGCCATTCCACAATGTATACATATTTCAGACATCAAGCCATACATAACAAATATGTAAACTTTTATTGTCAATTTAAAAATAAGTTAACTTTTAAAAAAGAAAAGCAATATGAGATAAAGTTGGGGAAGAAGGGCATGGAGAGCCTTATAAGCAAAGAGGGGCAATTTGGATTTTAAATAGGATAGAAATTCACTGGTGTGTTTAGGATGGTTAGTGACTTGGTATAATTTAATGTTTTAAATGATCTCTCTAGATGGAGAATGAATCAAGAGCAATATTGATTAGATTAAGACATTAAGAGCAGGAACATGACAAGGATACTCACTTTCACCACTTCCATTCAATATTGTGTTGATATTCTAGCCAGGGAACTTAGGAAAGGAAAGGAAAGGAAATAAAAGGCATCCAAATTGGAAAAGAAGTAAAACCCTCTATTTCAAAAATGACATGATCTCGTATATAGGAAATCCTAAGGAGTCCACAAATAAACTATTAGAGTTAAACTAGCTTAGCAAAGTTGCAGGCTAAAAGATCAATATGCAAAAATCATTTATATTTTAATACACAAGCAATAAACAACTCAAAAGTAAAATTCAGAAAACAATTTTATTTACAATGGCATCAAAAAAAAAAATACTTCAAGACAGGTGCAGTGGCTCATGCTTGAAATCCCAGCACCTTGGCAGGCAGAGGTGGGGGTATCACTTGCACCTAGGAGTTTGAGACTAGCCTTGGCAACACACCAAGACCCTACCTCTATAAAAAAATTTAAAAAAAATATTATCCAGGCATGGTGGCGGCACCTGTAGTTCCAGGTACTTGGGCAGCTGAAGTTGGAGGATCACTTGAGCCTAGGAGGTTGAGACAACAGTGAGCTGTGTTCGGACCCCTGCACTCCAGCCTGGGTGAAAGAATAAGACCCTGTCTCAAAATGAAACAAAACAAAAATACTTAGGAATGAATTTAACCAAGGAAGGCAAGAACTGCAAACTGAAAAACTACAAAACATTGCTGTAAAAAATTTTTTAAAGACAAATAGATGGAAAGGCATTGGCGTTCATGGATTGGAAAGCTTAATATTCTTAAGATAACAGTACTCCTCAAATTGATCAACACTTTCAATAAAATCCCTATCAAAATCTCAGCTGAGTTTTTACAGAAATACACGAGCTGATCCTAAAATTAATATGGAAATGCAGGGTACACAGAATAGCTAAAAATAATCCTATAAAAGAAAAAAACAAAGTTGGAGGACTCACACACATTTCAATTTCAAACTTACTACAAAGCTACTATAATCAAGACTGTCAATAATATAAAAGGATAGACATGTAGATGAACAGATCAGAATTGAGAATCCAGAAATAAGCCCTAACATTAACGGTCAGTTAACCTTTAACAAAGGTTTCAAGGTCATTCAATGGGGAAAGAATAGTCTTTGCAACAAATGGTACTGGGATAAATAGATATCCTCATGCAAAAGAATTAATTTGCACCCCTACTTCATATCATTTTCAAAAGTTAACCCAAAGTGTATCAAAGACTTATAAGAACTAAAACTGTAAAACTCTTAGAAGAAAACATAGAGAGAAATCTTTATGAACTTGATCTAGGCAATGATTTCTTAAATGTGACACCAAAAGCTCAAGCAATGAAAGAGAAAATAAATAAATTTTACTTCAGAAAACTTTAAATTTTTTGTGCTTCAAAACTTAGGAAAAAAGCTTTCATCAAGAAAAGACAACCCATAGGATGGGTTGAAAATATTTTCAAGTAATACCTGATAAGAGTTTAGTATCTAGGATATACAAAGAACTCTTACAACTCAACAATAATGAAAGACAACACAATCTAAAATAGGTAAATTGTTTGAATAGATATTTCTCCAAAGATATGCAAATGGTCAATAAGTACATGAAAAGATGCTCAACATCATTAGTCATTAGGGAAATGCACATCAAAACCACAATGCAATACCACTCAACACCCAGTAGGATGGCTATAATAAAAAAAGATGAGCAATAACAAATATTAACAAAGATGTGGATAAATTGGAAGCCTCATATATTGCTGGTGGGAATATAAAACGCTGCAACCACTTTGGATAACAGTTTGGAAGTCCTTCAAAAAATTAAACAAAGAGTTAGCATGGGACTCATCAATTCTACTCCTAGGTATATATATACTAGAAAATTGAAAGCATATGTCCACCACTCAAAAATTTGCACATGAATGTTCATAACAACATTATTCATAATAGCTCAAAAGTGGAAACAACACAAATGCCTATCAATTGACGTATGAGTAAACATAGTATCGTATATCCATACAATGAAACATCAGCCTTAAAAAGGAATGAAGTGTATGCTGATACATACTACAATGTGAATGACCCTCAAAAACAGTATGCTAAGTGGAAGAAATCAGACTCACAAGATTTCATACTGTATGATTCCATTGATATTAAATATTCAGAATAAGCAAATTCAGAGGGTCAGAAAATATATTAATGGTTGCCACGAGATGGGGAGAGAGAACAGTGGGGAGTGACTGCTAATGGATATGGGGTTTCATTTAGGGGTTATGAAATTATTCTCGAATTAGATAGTGATGATGGTTGTAAAACTTTGTGGATGTATAAAAACCACTCCATTGTGCAATTTAACAGGGTGCATTTTATGAGTTATATCTTAATACAAAGAAAAAAGATTAAAAGGAACAGAAGGAAGGGAAGGTGAGAGGGAGGGAGGACAGAAAGAAAAAGGGAGAAAGGATGGAAAGAAGGAAAGAAAAAAGAAAGCAAGATAAAGAATTTGATTAAAACTAAGGTAAACAGAAACTCAGTTTCTCCTATACTCTCACTGAACAATTAACACAGAAGACTTCAGTAACCAAAGACGTAATCAAAGGAAGTAATCGATTTTGCAGGGGACACCAGCCACACATCCTCTAATTCAATTGTGACACTATCCACCTGGAGACAGGGTCAGATCCCACAGGTTGAAGGTTCAGTCCCCAAGACTGCCCCCCAACATCTGATGCCAATCACAAGCCCTAGGTTGTTTTTATTCTCCTGTTCTTCTGACCAACTGAATATAAATTGGAGTTCTAACAACCTGCTCCTTGGGTTCAACTAATTTTCTGGAGTGGCTCACAAAACTTAGGGAAACACTTACATTTACCAGTTTATTATTAAAGAATATTACAAAAGATACAGATGAAGAGATTCATAGGGTGAGGTATGAGAAGGAGTGTGGAGTTTCTGTGCTCTCCCTGGGCACACCATCCTTCAGGAACTTCCACGTGTTCAGTGACCTGAAAGCTCTTCAAACCCAGTTCTTTTTGGTTTTTATGGAGGCTTCATTAGATAGGCATAACTGTTGCATCACTGGCCGTTGGTGATCAACTTAACGTTCAGCCCCTCTGCTTTCCCTGGAGGTTGGGGGTTGGAGCTGAAAGTTCCAACCTTCTAATCCTGCCTTCATCTTTCCCATGACCAGCTCCCATCCTGAAATACCTAGGAGCCCCCAGCCTCCAGTCATCTCGTTAGCATACAAAAAAACACCACTTTGGAGATTACAAGGGTTTTAGGAATTGTATACAAGGAAATGGAAATGAGGACCCAATATATATTTCACAATATTACATAGGAGTGGAGAAAAGTGCGCATTTGCTCTGCAATTTCTCAATTAAAAGAAAAATTTCATCTATGTACATTTTTCCATTCATCTTAGACATTTTAGAAAGATAATACTGCCTGTTTGTTTCCAAAACTAGAAAAAAAATTACATATGCATTCTGAATTCCACACTTCTCTCCATGTCCATGGTATTATCAGAATAGTTAAGATTTGCACATGACCAAGTGTCTCCTAATGTTTCTAAAACTCAAAGGTAATTTCAAATTGTTTTATCAGTTATTTTGCAACCACGAAATTTTTCTTTCAAAAATGTAGATGTTACAACTTTTGGTGTCCTTCATTCACTCTAACACTTTGCTTATTAGTGGCATCTAGTTTCACAAAGTGAAAGTCAGTGTCTTAGCTCCAACTGCTATAACAAAATGCCATAGACTGGGTGGCTTAAACAACAGACATTCATTTCTCACAGTTCTGGGGGCTGAAAGTCTGAAATTAGGATGCTAGCATGGTCAGGTTATGGTGAGGGTCCTCTTCTAGGTTGCAGACTTCTGACTTCTCATTGTATTCTCATGTGGTCGAGAGCAGAAAAGGGAAGCAATCTCTCTCATGACACTTTGAAGTGCGCTAATCCCATTCATGAGGGCTCCATTTTCATGACCTCATTTAATCCTAATAATCTCCCAAAGACCCCACCTTCTAATAGTATCAAATGTAGGGGTAGACTTTCAACATATGACTTTAGGAGGTTCACAAACATTAGTCCATAGCAGTCAGTGTCTTTCACATTTTGATATGCAAAAAATTAAAACAAGGCTAAATGTTGTGAATAATGTGAAATGGAGAAATTCAGTGTTTCTTTGTGAAAATATGGATGGTGATATAACTTACCTGGCTTTTCCTCTTCCTGTAAGTTCATGTAATACATGCCATTTACTCTAAAAAAAAAAAAATAAATGTATAAGAAAGCCAGTTAGGAGATCTTTGTAGCAGCTTGGCTAGGAAAAGATGTTAGCTTGCTCTAGTGTGGTAACAATGAAGTTGGAGAGAAGCAGACAGATTCAAGATACACCTGGGAGACACGATCCGTAGAACTTGGGATAAACTGGATGAGAAGGTGACAGAGAGATAGGAGTCACACTTTCTAGCTAGTAAAAAATAGGTGACCCTGGTCTCTAATGTTCCATTTCCCATTCTCCAGGAGGCTCCAGGTTTCCTTACCGCAGCCTTTGTCTCCCTGTGAACTGCAGGTACTGGAAGATTTGTAGAGGGGACTCTGGGACACTCTGGAAGCTGGAAAATGGTCTCACTGTCTATAAGCTGGACCTGGTCACCTATCTAGAGCAAAAGAAAGAGTGCTGGGATGTGAAGAGACATGAGACAGCCACACACTCAGATCTGTCATGTCATTACAACCAAGGCCTTTCACTATAGCAGGGCATAGATGTCTCATTTCAAAAAGTAGTATTGGGAAGACATGAAAGCTGTGGCCTTGAGAATTTACACTTCAGGAAAAACTGTGAAAGTGGGGTGGAGGTGAAGGGCAAAAAGAATGTTATAATGTGCATAACCAATGAGCAACAACTACTCATAACAGAAATTTAACTGCCACAGATCAAGAACATAGAATATCTCAGAAGAAACCTCAACTTACATCAGCTACTTCTATATAGAAACACATGTTTCTATAAGTAAATATCAACACCAATTTTTGAAATAAACCTTATGTAATGAAACTCAGAAAAACTTTAACCATCGCTCAAATTTCAATAAACATCAGAGTATTTTCCAGATAATCATTACAAACGTAACAAATACAGGAAAGTGTTTTAACAACCCTCAAAACTTACTATCCATGAGAGTATCCATATTCAAGAGAAGCCTTACAAATGTAAGAAATGTGGGAAAATTTTAACAATTTCTCATCACTTACTCAGCATCAGAGAATTCTTACTGGAAAAAAATCACACAGATGTAATAAGGATAGAAAAGTCTTTAGTCAATCATCACATCTAAATAGACATAAGAAGATTTATATTGGAGAGAAGTCATTAAAATGTAAAGAATGGCAAACCCATTAACTGCTGCTACTCAATCCTCACACAACATCAGGGAATCCATACTGTAGAAAACCCTTTCAAATCGAAAGAATATGGCAAAGCCTTTCAGAGGTGTTCACATCTTACTAAAAAATTAAAGAATTGGTACTGGATAGAAACCCTATGAATGTAATAATTTTGGAAAGACTTTTGTCCAAAATATACACCTCAGAGAACACCACAGTATTTATCCTGGAGGGAAATTTTACAAATGTAAATCAGGTAACAAAGCCTTTAACTGATGCTTAAATTTTGCTCAACAGAGAATTTCTATAGGAGAGAACATCTACAAATATAATAAATGTGGAAGGACCTTTGTCCAAAATATACAACTTAGAAAGAAAAAAAGACGTGACACTGCCTGCCATTAACTGAGATAAGGAAGGTGGAGGAGGGCCATGTTGGAGGATGGGAGAGAGCAGAGATGATGAATTTAGTTTTTGGTCTTCTTGAGTTTGAGATGTTAAAACAAAAGTAAGTTTGTCAAAATAAACCTACTACCTTTATTTGACAAAGACATCAGTGGGCAAAACAACTCTTAAGATACTGAAACCATGAAAGAAACTTTAGGAGCCTGTAAAGCCAAATGGATGGCATTCAAAATTTCTAGAAGATTCTAGAATTATAATTCTCACACTGTCAGCAGTGGTGATTCCTCAAGGTTAGGATTCATCTAGGGAACCTGTATTTGCCATGTTGCACATTCCTACACTGTCTGAAATTTTATGACATGTACGTTTTTGTAATAAGAAAATTTTAGTTATTTTAAAAAAGAAAACTGAAATGTTTTGCCATAACATAGATAGTTCACAAAATAAGAAACCCAAACAACCAATAAACAAACCAAAAGTACTCACCCTCCCTAGCAATTAGCCAAATGGAAATTTAAATAAGATAGTATGTTTACATTTCGAATTAGCAATTTCACTTTTTTCTTTTTATTTGTATAAAAATATTTTTTAATTTTTAATTTTTGTGGGCACATAGTAGGTATATATATTTATGGGTTACACAAGATATTTTGATACATACATGTAATGTGAAATAAGCACATCATGGAGGATAGGGTACCCATCCCCTCAAGCATTTATCCTTTGAGTTGCAAACAACCCAATTATACTCTTTAAGCTTTGTTTTTGGTTTTGTTTTCTTTTTTTATTTTAATTGAGATAAGGTCTCATTCTGTCCTCCAGGGCCTGGGGTGTAGAAGCAGGATCACGGCTCACTGCAGCCTTGACTTCACGGATTCAAGCGATCCTCCCACCTCAGCCTCCCTAGTAGTTGAGACTACAGGCATGCACCACTAAGCCCAGATAATTTTTCTGTTTTCTGTAGAGACCGGATTTCGCCATGTTGCCCAGTCTGGTCTCGAACTCCTGGGCTCAAGCTCTCCTCCCACCTTAGCCTCCCAAAGTGCTAGCATTACTGGTGTGAACCACTGCTTAAGTTATTTTAAAACGGATAATTCAGTTATTATTGACTATAGTCACCCTCTTGAGCTATCAAATACTAGGTCTTATTCATTCTAAGTAGTTTTGTACCAATTAAACATTCCCACCTCCCCCACTAAGCCCCTGCCACTATTCTTCCCATCCTCTGGTAACCATCCTTCTACTGTCTATGTCCATGAGTTCAATTCTTTCAATTTTTAGATCCCACAAATAAGTGAGAACATTGTGATGTTTGTCTTTCTGTGCCTGGCTTATTTCACTTAACATAAAGTAAGTTGTTTAATATCAGGTCTGAAGCTAAGAAGAGAGTTAGACAAAAGATAAACTTGGGAGTTACAAGCGTATATTACAAAGCATTTGGCTTTAAAATATATATGTCCTTTTATCCCAGCAGTCCCACTTCTAGGAATTTGTCCTAAGATACAGTTTCAGGATGTACATAAGTATAATGTTGCAAGAATGCTCTTCTCTGTAAATCCCCAATTTTGGCCTGGACCTGAAGTTAGAGAAGGAATAATTATCACATGTGAAAAGCAGCCAGGAAGGTGCAAAAGGCAAGAGGGAAGAGTTCTAGGCAGCTGCAAACATTAACAGAAACACAAACATACCACCACGCAACACCACAAATAATAATGGTCAAGTGTTGTTTCTTGAAATCCTAGGATTTACTGGGGTAATTTTGATGAAGGGGTCTGTGGTATAGAGGAGAAATCAAAGCGTGTTTATTACTACTCTTAATCATTCAGTATAATATAACACGGAATACTACTGTGACTTCTGGTCCCCAAAATATATGGGGATTTCTCCCCACCAGCAAGCAGTGCTACAGAATCCTCTGCAGCCGACACCAGCTGGACGTCCTCTAAATTTAAAAATTCAATTCTGACACTATCTACCTAAAGAGAGGATCAGACCCCACAGGTTGAGGGTTCAGTCCCCAAGACTGCTCCTCACTTTAAATCCCAGTTACAAGCACAGATTGTGGTCTGAGCTTCTGGCTGATCGGCTACAAATTGGGGGTTCCCATGACCTCTTCCCCAGGTTCAATTAATTTGCTAGAGAAGCTCCCAGAACTCAGGGAAACACTTACTTACACTTACTGGTTTATAATAACAGATAGTACAAAGCGTACAGATGAACAGCCAGAAGAAAGCAATGCATAGGGTGAGGTATGGGAGAAAGAACGCAGAGCTTCCAGGCTATCTCTGGGAATGCAACCCTTGAAGAACTCCCACACATTCTGCTACTCAGAAACTGAACAAACCCTATACTTTTGGGTTTTTAGGAGGCTTTGTTAAGTATGCATGATTGATGACATAATTCGTCACTGGTGATCAATTCAACTTTCCGCCCCTTTCTACTCCCTAGAGGTTAAAGGGTGGGGCTGAAAGTCCCAACCTTTTAATCCTGCCTTGTCCTTCCCCTTTTTCAGTACCCTATTCTGAAGCTACCTAAGGGCCCCCAGCCACCAGTCATTTCATTAGCATACAAAAGACACTCATCGATGGGGAGAGTCCAAGGATTTTAGCTGTGTGTCAGGAAATGGAAATGAAGACTAAATGTATATTTCATGATATAACAGGGAGCAAAATTTTTTTTGATGTGTTGAAGGTACATGGTGTTGCAGAAAGCTCGCGTTTTCTTACACTCTTGATTGGACCATAAATTGTCCCAATCTTTTGGAGGCAAATTTGGTGGTTCTTATGATGATACAAAATGTGCATGTTCTTTTAAGACAGCAATTTCACTTCTAAAAATGTATACAAAAATAATGGCACACATAAGTAAATATGTATGTAAAAATGTTCATTTTAGCATGATTTGTAATAATGAACACTTTTTAAAGTCTAAAGGGCATTTAGAGCTCATTGGTTGCATTTTAAAGTATACATTTATGCAAAGGAGCCCTCTGAATGGTTTAAAGGAAATGAAGTGGATCTATATGTACTGTCATGAAGAGATATCTATGTTAAGTTTTTTTAAGCAAGTTGCTAAACAATATACCCCATATGATCCAATTTTTTTGCAAAATAAATGGGTGTGTGTGTGTGTGTGTGTGTGAGAGAGAGAGAGAGAGAGACAGAGACAGAGAAGGGGGTGGGGGATATTTGCGAAGAAAATAATGGAAGAATAGACACCATTAACTACCTTCACAGGGGAATGGAGAGAAACAGGGAAATTTCACTTCCTAATTTATATCATTTTATATTATTTAAAATTTTGCAACAAGCATATATACTTTATAATCAGAAAAATAGTTTAGTTAAAATTTCAAAAATTGGAGGAAATCTTACTGAATAGTGAGTGATTCATAAAATTATATAGGAATATATTTATTGACATGATATATGTTCACGATTTATTGCTAGGTGAACAAAAGCAGCCTGCAAACATTGTAAACATAAGAATGAATTGGAAAGATATATGCAAAGTAATATGCTTTTAGTATGGCCCCACTTTTATGAAAGAATACATGTATATATCCCAAGAAAAACATTTCAAAAAGAATGTATTATTGTTACCAGAAAGGGGTTCCAATCCAGACCCCAAGAGAGGGTTCTTGGATCTAGCACAAGAAAGAATTCAAGGCGAATCCATACAGTAAAGTGAAAGCAAGTTTATTAGAAAAGTAAAGTAATAAAGAATGGCTACTCCATAGGCAGAACATGCTTGAAGGTTGCTGGTTGCCCAGTTTTATGGTTATTTATTGATTATGTGCTAGACAAGAGGTGAATTATTCATGTTTCTCCTTTTTAGATCATATAGGATAACTTCCTGATGTTGCCATGGCATTTATAAACTGTCATGGCCCTGGTGGGAGTGTAGCAGTAAGGACAACCAGAGGTCACTCATTGCCATCTTGGTTTTGGCAGGTCTTGTCTGGCTTTTTTACTGCAAGCTGTTTTATCAGCAAGGTCTTTATAACCTGTATCTTGTGCTGACCTCCTATCTCATCCTGCGACTTAGAATGCCTAATCTTCTGAGAATGCAGCCCAGTAGGTCTCAGCCTTATTTTACCCAGCCGTATTTAAGATGGAGTTGCTCTGTTTCAAACGCATCTGACATTATTAACAGAGGATATTTCTACAGGTTTGGCAGGTGAAAGAAATACAGGAAAATTTCATTATCTATATTATATGTTTGCATATTATTGATTTTTACAAGGATTTTATTAGCTTTAAAATCAGAAAAATAGAGATTAAAGTTTGAAATATAAAAAATGTTGTTTTAAAGCAATTCAGAAAATAAGATACAAATTGTTATTGCCATTGAAAGATCCACAACACATGGCTAAATTTAAAATGGTGGTTACAAATTGTATGTACATATATGTTTGTGCAAAGAAAAATTCTAAGCTCTACAAACAAAAGTACAAAAACATAACTGAACATCTGAATTATAAGATTCTAGGTAATTTCTATTTTCTTTAAACTTTTCTGAATTTCACTGTCTTTTCTCAATAAACAAGCACAACTTTTATAATCAGAAAAAAATTGCAAACGACATAATCCTATCTTAATTTTAAACCTATGCATATGTGTGCACACACACGTGCACATGCACACCCAGAGCTTCTCTTTATCTGAGGGTGGAAGATTCCCTAGGACTGAGATAGCTCCCTGCCTACTCTGGACAGACTTTGGCAGTTCCCAGCCTGATTTGTGCATGTTTTAGGAGGAGTAGGCTGGAAGTAGCAGGAGGGAGCTAAGGGAGAGAGAGGGATATAGTGGGAGAAAGGGGAAGAAGACGGTAGACTAGAGGCCAGCTGACTTGTCTGGAGGAAATCTCAACAGATTGAAAAAAAAAAAAAAAAAAGACTCTTAGCGAGACTGCCTGCAACTGATGTGCTTACTACGCCAGACAAACTTCTAGAAAGCTCAGTCTGGCAGTTACAGCAGCAGCCCCTTCCCACTTAATTTATTCCCTCCTTCCTACCTTCCCTCCTAACATTCCTGCTCTGTGATGTTCAGGTTGCATTTCTGACTCTGGACTCCTAAGTGTCACTCATCTGTAATTTCTAATTGCTTCCCAGTGCATATGTGTCATTAGTACAAGAAAAAAAAAATTAAGCAATGAAAGTTATTTTCTAAGCAGGCAGTGAACCAATATGTTCAGAGATATTTAAATTTTCTTTAAACAGATATAGATAGAAGAGGATTAGAAAGATACACACTGCTCATTTAACTGGTAGGAGTTGAAAAGAAAACCAATGAAAAATACCCAATTCAGTGTCTGACACATAGTAGGCACTTTGCTAAAGTCAGTACCCTTCACTATTATCCTGAACACTTCCAATTTATAAACAGCCATTTTTTTCTGTCAAATAGCTAAACCATGGTATAAAGAACATTCGAGGTAAAAAACAACCTTCCTCATCTATATTATGTACGATAGTCAGTGCCTTTTTTATAATTTACAGTGTGGTGTGTGTTGGGGCAAAATCTTCATCCCTCTCCTATTGAATCAGGGTAACTTGCTGTGCTTTTTAGGAGATACACATTAACTAGGTGTCTGTGTTGTCTTTGGATTCCAGAATATTAAAAATACTACAGGGCCACAAAGCACAAAGGTTCTCTGATGGACAAGATGTTGGAATGAAAGCCAGGTAATATTAGTAAGTCCTTGAGCCCTTGGGAATGTAACTACTACCTTCCTGTGAAAATTATCTCCTGTTGAAATTGTTTCCTATAATTCATTTTACTCTATGCTCTCTACGAGGCTTTTTCCTATTATTAAAAGACGTATTTCTGGTGCCTGAAAAAATAAAATAAGTTACAGAAAATCAATTGCATCTATAAAGCCATCCATGTGACAAGGATTCCCAAGACTTAGGCAATGGCCTGCTTCTCATGCATACTTAGCCATGTTAATGACTGGGTAACCATGACAACCATCAGGACTATGACGCCAAACCTACACTCTTCAGCAATGAATTAAGCTGCTTCATAATGTACATGTTTAAGAACTTCCCACTGGCAAGCTCTGGCAGACAGAACTACACGAACAGCCTGGAAGAGGGAGGAAGAAAAGGAAAAGGAAACTACCTTCCTCAAAAGCAGACAAACACCAAGAACTCTCAAAGGCCTAAAAAATACAAAGGTAGTAAAAGAATGACAACCCCTAGCCTGCCCCACCTGCAGAAACACAAACACACAGTTAGCAAGAAACCACCATAGTGAGGAAAGAAGTAAGATTGCCTCTGGGGGATTACAAAAGTCCTCCGTCTTTTCCACACCATGTGAGAAACTTTAGGCATCAGCTGTCTGTGCCTTACAGTTTTCCCTGTTTCTCATTTCTCTTCTCCATTTTCATGGTTGGGTAACATCTAGCCAGCTGATCCTCTCTCGGGGTTCTGAAAGCTGATGACACCCACAACTTAATCTCCCAGTGCAGGCCTCACACCTGAACTCCAGATCCATATGATCAACTGGTCACTGAAGAGCTCCCTTTGGGTAACTCACAACCTCCCACAACTCAACTTTTCTCAACCTGAACTCCCCCATTTTCTCCTCAAATACTTGTTTCTCCTTCCCTTCCTCCTCTTCTTCCTGCTTCTCCTCAAGGGATTCTCACTCTCCATGATGGACCCCATCAATGCGCCTCACTTCCCAAGCCAGACTCTCTTCTCTGCCTCACCCCCACATCCCATCTGCTATTGTCTGAAGGTTGGTGCCTCCCCAAAATTCATATGTTGGAACCTAATAACCAATGTGATAGTATTAAGAGATGAGGCCTTGGAGAAGTGGTTAAGTCAGATGAAGGCTCTACCCTCATGAATAGGATGAGTCCCGTTAGAAGAGAGGCTGGAGCAAGCTCCCTTAGCCCATTCTGTCATGTGAGGACACAGTAGCAAGGCACCATCTATGAAGCAGGGGAACCCTCACCAGATACCACATTTGCTGGCACCTTGGTCTTGGACTTCCCAGCCTCTAGAACTGTGAGCAATACGTTTCTGTTGTTTATGAATTACCCAGTGTAAGGTATTTTGTTATAGCAACCCCAGCGGACTAAGACACCTTCCATGTACCTCTGAGATGCCTCTCATCAGTCCACTCCTACCAGATGCCATTCCCGCCTACCTTGCTCAGGCCATCTCCCTTCTGGATATCTGCAGCAGCCTCCTCTGCTGTGGGGTGGGGGTGGGGACAACTCCAATACACTACAGTCAAAGATACCTTCCTAAAATCTGAGTGCTTCCATGTCTGACTGAGAACATCTCAATGTCTAGCTTCCCAATGTATTGGGGACAAGGTCCAATCAACCTTAATGTGGTAGACAGGACCTTCCACTGCCCTGTCCCTGCCTATTACTCTATCTTCACTACTTTGGCCATACTGAACTTTTCTAAGATCTCTGAATGCATACTGCTCTCTCTCACCTCCTAGCTTTTGCACATGTCATGCTTCTGCCTGGACATGACCTTTCTTCCCTTTCATTGGACTGGTCCCAATTCAACCTTGACTGGTGTGTTGGGTGTGTGTATATTTTGCTGTCATACCTGTACAGGCTGTCTTTTGATTGTGTCCTCCAATCCAGTCATCATATCCATTGTGGCTGGCTTTTACTGGTTTAGCTTTTAGAGGAAAATCTTATTTCTAAATTCTTGGAGGATGTGTGTGTGTGTGTGTGTGTGTGTGTGTGTACCTCACTGAAACTCCTCTCTACCAAAGTTATACATCTACTTTCAGTTTTTAAAAAATGGACTACAGGTGCATGGTCTCTGTCCCATCAAACTTGGACATATGTATGAATACATGTGTATTTCCCTCTTTAAAAAAAAAAAAAAAAAAAAAAAAAAAAAAAAAAAAAAAACTTGGTGCTGGGTGCGGTGGCTCAGGCCTGTAATCCCAGCACTTTGAGAGGCTGAGGTGGGTGGATCACGAGGTCAGGAGTTCAAGACCAACCTGGCCAACATAGTGAAACCCTGTCTCTACGAAAAATACAAAAATTAGCCAGGTGTGGTGGCATGCGCCTGTAGTCCCAGCTATGCGGGAAGCTGAGGCAGGAGAATCACTTGAACCCAGGAGGCAGAGGTTGCAGTGAGCCAAGATCCTGCCATTGCACTACAGTCTGGATGACAGAGTGAGACCCTGTCTCAAGAAAAGGAAAAAAAAATAACTTGGTTAAAGGATAATTTAATAATTTTATGCCAGAGACTGGGTTAAGCCCTTTATCTCTAGCTATGCATTCCTTTAATCATCTACTGTGCTTTTTCATTAATGGTCTTTTTTGATGCTTAAGAATATTTGTGATCTCATGTTTCTTCGAAGAACTGCATAATAATTATGAGTTTTGGTCTTTCTAGTCAGACCGTATAACTACAAATCCTGCTACTGTTGCCATTTGTATGACTTTGAGCAAGCTACTTAATCTCTTTATGTATGTTAGGATACATATGTATATACATACCTTCCACTGCCCTGCCAAAAGGTTGTTTGTTATCCTCTTTATGTATGTATCCTAACATACATAATGTTATATGTATGTATATGTACATACATAAAGAGGATAACAAACAACCTTTCCCACAGGGCGGTTGTGAGGTATATATGATACGATGAGTGTAAAATGCTTAGAGCCTAACACATAATAAATGCTGGGTAAATTTTAACCAAAGTTGTCAACCCAGATGTTGCTTTCCTTCACTTATGCCTTTTCTTCCAGAGAATAGAACAGCTACTTTCTCTGCATTTTAGAATCTGTAGCCATTGGCTCTCTTCTAATGCTATTTTCTCAAATGTACCTTATTCTCTCAGCTTCGCATCTTTCTTAACTGAGAATTAAGTACATCCAAAGATTATTACAGATTCAGAGTCCACAAAGTAATTGAAGAGAACTGGTCAGTGTTTAATTATAAAACTACTAATTTGGGAATTAATTATTTCTATGATTTTGGACATTATGAATCTAATGTCTGGCTAGGATGAGAGTGATAGAAATTTATTTTTCAAATAAGATTTGCTGTATCATATGTTTGGGTTTATTTGTTGAAATATAATATTAATAATTACAGAAAAATCTGATAATATGTTCTAAGTACTCATTAAAATCTCTCTCTCCCGCCATCTGCTAATTAGCTGACATTTTAAGGTAGGATGGCTTTCAATGACCAGCCAACTACAAAATCAGTTTCCTTTGTGCCTTTCATTCTCTGCTAATTGAGTTAGAATAATCACATTATTAAGAAGTTTCTATGGGCAACCAGCCCTCAGAGAAGTTGAATGAAGGTGAGGCACAGAAGAGGCATTTGAAAGCATGGACATTTAAGCTACTCCCCTTATCCTGTGACTCAGTGCATCAAGGTATCAGGATTCTCTGGAAACCAGAAAGCCCTGGTTTCAGAATGTACCTTAATTAATCAATGACATTGCTTCTTTTAGGTTTAGGGATGGCTCAAGGCCATATTAATCAAGAAGAAACTCTTGAGATTAAGAGGAGGAAAGAAAAAGAGTGAGAAAAAGAGAAAGCATGACAGGAACAGACAGAAATTGAGAGGGAGGGAGAGAAAAACATAGTTTATAGTTAAGTTCATGCTGTATACTTGCTTTATCCTAAAATTTGGGTCTGTGCCTTCTTGATTCCTAGTAAAATACCCTGATTACCTTCCAAAAACTTTTAAATTGAAATATTTTAAAGAATTTCTAGAATTTAGTAGAAGTTTTTAAAAAAACGTTCTCTGGAAGTGGCTTGTAGCAGATGAGCCTGGATTGAGTGTCAGGGGTACATTGGGTAGATCCTAAAGTAGGAAATATTTGACAAGCATGGTCCTAAATCAGAAAATATTGATATTAAGACTTGTGTCCTGGGGCTGGTTGAATACTTGGATACTTATTTAGTACCCGGTGTGTATGTGGAATGGGGATGGCTGAAACGAGATGGGATACTGAAGCAACCTCTGCTTCTTCCATGTCACTAATCCCATCCTATGTCTTCTGAAGTACCTCTGCAATCCCTAATGCCTAATCTCTGTCTGTCTATCTGCCTAGGGAATGAAGACAAGCTGAAAGCCTGGCCTCTCAGTTTTGTCTCCCATTCCTTGACTACTTTCCTATTCTCCACCCAGTCTACCTTCACATACCCCCAGTTGTGAGTCGGTCAGGTGGATGTTTCTGGTCAATGAGATGTACGAAGGGGGAGAGCGTTAGCGGAGCCATGAAAGAAATGGAATTTCAAGTGTGAAAAGTTTGACAAGCATGGCCATGAATAAAGAACTGCAAGTATTTGTCTGTTCCCCAAGCTGTTAATATTTGTCCAGTTATCTTTTCTAAAAAAAAAAAATTTGCTTTGTACATAATAGGTGTATGCATTTAAAGAGTACATGAGATATTTTGATACAGGCATACAATGAATAATAATCACATCAGGGTAAATGGAGATATCCATCACCTCAAGCATTTATTCTTTGTCTTACAAATCCAATTATATCCTTTTATTTAATTAAAAGGGTACAATTAAATTACTTTTGACTATAGTCACTCTATCGTGCTAGCAAATACTAGTTATTATTCATTCTTTCTAACTAGTTTTTGTACCCTTTAATGATCCCCACTCCCCTCTCCCCACCCTCTCACTTCTCTTCCCAGCCTCTGGTAACTATCCTTCTAAACTCTCTATCTCCATGAGTTCAATTATTTTAATTTTTAGCTCCGACAAATAAGTGAGAACATGCAAAGTTTGCATTTCTGTGCCGGGCTTATTTCACTTAACATAATGATCTCCAGAATCATCCATGTTGTTGCAGATGACAGGATATCATTCTTTCTTATGGCTGAATAGTACTCCACTGTGCACATGTACCACATTTTTTTTAATCCATTCTTCCGTTGATGACACTTAGGTTGCATTCAAATCTTAGCTATTGTAAACAGTGCTGCAACAAACAAGAGTGCAGATATCTCTTTGATACACTGATTTCCTTTCTCTTGGGTATATACCTAGGAGTGGAATTGCTGCACCATATAATAGCTTTATTTTAATTTTTTGAGGAACCTTCAAACGGTTCTCCAGATTGGTTGTACTAATTTACATTCCCACCAACATAAAAGGTTCCCCTTTTTTCCACATTCTTGTCAGTATTCGTTATTGCCTGACTTTTATTTTTATATAAGTTTTAGTTTTAATTTTTGTTGAGTTCATAGTAGGTGTTTATATTTACAGGGTACATGAGATGTTTTGATACAGGGATGCAATGTGAAATAAGCACATCATGGAGAATGGAGTATCCATGCCCTTATACATTTATCCTTTGAGTTACAAATCATCCTATTACACTCAGTTATTTTAAAATGTAATATTAAGTTATTATTTACTATAGTCACCCTGTCATGCTATCAAACAGTAGATCTTATTCATTTTTTCTAACTATGTTTTTGTACCCATTAAGCATCCCCACCTCCCCCTCAGTTCCCAACTACCTTTCTCAGCCTCTGGTAACCATCCTTCTACTCTTTATGTCCATGAGTTCAATTCTTTTGATTTTTAGATCCCACAAATAAATGAGAACAGAATGAGAGAAAATGTGATTTTTATTTTTTATTTTATTTGAGATGAAGTCTTGCTTTGTTGCCCAGGCAGGAGCACAATAGTTTGCTGAGAATGATGGTTACCAGCTTCATCCATGTCCCTGCAAAGGACATGAATTCATCCTTTTTTATGGCTGCATAGTATTCCATGATGTCTACATGCCACATTTTCTTAATCCAGTCTATCATTGATGGACATTTGGGTTGGTTCCAAGTCTTTTCTATTGTGAACAGCACCATAATAAACATACGTGTGCATGTGTCTTTATAGCAGCATGATTTATAATCCTTTGGGTATATACCCAGTAATGGGATGGCTGGGTCAAATGATATTTCTAGTTCTAGATCCTTGAGGAATCGCCACACTGTCTTCCACAATGGTTAAACTAGTTTACAGTCCCACCAACAGTATAAAAGTGTTCCTATTTCTCCACATCCTCTCCAGCACCTGTTGTTTCCTGACTCTTTAATGATCACCACTCTAACTGGTGTGAGATGGTATATCATTGTGCTTTTGATTTGCATTTCTCTGATGACCAGTAATTATGAGCATTTTTTTTCATGTGTCTGTTGGCCGCATAAATGTCTTCTTTTGAGAAGTGTCTGTTCATATCCTTTGCCCACTTTTTAATGGGGTTGTTTTTTTCTTGTAAATTTGTTTGAGTTCTTTGTAGATTCTGGATATTAGCCCTTTGTCAGATGAGTAGATTGTAAAAATTTTCTTCCATTCTGTAGGTTGCCTGTTCACTCTGATAGTAGTTTCTTTTGCTGTGCAGAAGCTCTTTAGTTTAATTAGATCCCATTTGTCAATTTTGGCTTTTGTTGCTGTTGCTTTTGGTGTTTTAGACATGAAGTCCTTGTCCATGACTATGTCCTGAATGGTATTGCCTAGGTTTTCTTCCAGGATTTTTGTGGTTTTAGGTCTAACATTTAAGTCTTTAATCCATCTTGAATTAATTTTTGTATAAAGTGTAAGGAAGGGATCCAGTTTCAGCTTTCTACATATGGCTAGCTAGTTTGCCCAGCACCACTTATTAAATAGGGAATCCTTTCCCCATTTCTTGTTTTTGTCAGGTTTGTCAAAGATCAGATGGTTGTAAATGTATGGTATTATTTCTGAGGGCTCTGTTCTGTTCCACTGGTCTATATCTCTGTTTTGGTACCAGTACCATGCTGTTTTGGTTACTGTAGCCTTGTAGGATAGTTTGAAGTCAGGTAGTGTGATGCCTCCAGCTTTGTTCTTTTGGCTTAAGATTGTCTTGGCAATGTGGGCTCTTTTTTGGTTCCATATGAACTTTAAAGTAGTTTTTTCCAGTTCTGTGAAGAAAGTCATTGGTAGCTTGATGGGGATGGCATTGAATCTATAAATTACCTTGGGCAGTATGGCCATTTTCATGATATTGATTCTTCTTATCCATGAACATGGAATGTTCTTCCATTTGTTTGTCCCCTTTTATTTCGTTGAGCAGTGGTTTGTAGTTCTCCTTGAAGAGGTCCTTCACATCCCTTGTAAGTTGGATTTCTAGGTATTTTACTCTCCTTGAAGCAATCGTGAATGGGAGTTCACTAATGATTTGGCTCTCTGTCTGTTATTGGTGTATAGGAATGCTTGTAATTTTTGCACATTGATTTTGTATCCTGAGACTTTGCTGAAGTTGCTTATCAGTTTAAGGAGATTTGGGGCTGAGACAATGGGGTTTTCTAAATATACAGTCATGTCATCTACAGACAGAGACAATTTGACTTCCTCTTTTCCTAATTGAATACCTTGTTTTTCTTTCTCCTGCCTGATTGCCCTGGCCAGAACTTCCAACACTATGTTGAATAGGAGTGCTGAGAGAGGCCATCCCTGTCTTGTGCCAGTTTTCAAAGGGAATGCTTCCAGTTTTTGCCCATTCAGTATGATATTGGCTGTGGGTTTATCATAAGTAGCTCTTATTATTTTGAGATACGTCCCATCAATACTTAATTTATTGAGAGTTTTTAGCGTGAATTTTGTATTTTTTACTAGATACAAGGTTTCTCCATCTTGGCCAGGCTGGTCTCGAACTCCTGACCTCAAGCAATCTGCCTACCTTGGCTTCCCAAAGTGTTGTGATTACAAGCACGAGCCACCATGTGCAGTGTCATTTAGTTGGATTTAAAAAATAGTAATAAATTATTGGTTTAGCCACTGTGCCCGGCCATGATGGTTGTCTGTCTCTGCCTGGTTTATTTTGCTTAACATAATGATTTCTAGTTCCACTCATATTGTTGCAAACGACAGGATCTCATTAATTTTGATGGATAAAAGGTACTCCATTTTGTATATGTACCACATTTTCTTTATCCATTCATTTGTTGGTGGATACTTAGGTTGCTTCCAAAATGTTAGCTGTTGTAAACAGTGCTGCAACAAACATAGGAGTGCAGATATCTCTTCAATATACTAATTTCCTTTCTTTTGGATATGTACCCAGCAATGGGATTACTGGATCATACAGGAGCTCTATTTTTAGATTTTTGAGGAACCTCCAAACTGTTCTTTCTATTGGTTATACTAATTTACATCCCCACCAACAGTGTATGAGGATTCCCTTTCCTCCACATCCTTGTCAGCATTTGTTATTATCTGTCTTTTGTATATAAGCCATTTAGCCATTTAACTGATGTGTGATGTTATCTCATTGTAGTTTTGATTTGCATTTCTCTGATGATCACTAATGTTGAGCACCTTTTCGTATGCCTGTTTGCCATTCATATGTCTTCTTTTGAGAACTGTCTATTTAAGTCTTTTACCCATTTTTTTATCAGATTATTAGTTTTTTTTCCTATATTTGAGCTCTTTATGTATTCTGGTTATTAATACATTTTGTCAGATGGGTAGTTTGCAAATATTTTATCTCATTCTGTGGGTTGTCTCATTACTTTGTTGATTGCTTCCCCTGGTGTATAGAAGCTTTCTAATTTGATATTATCCCATTTGTTGGTTTTTGCTTTGGTTGCCAGTGCTTGTGTGATATTACTCAAGACGTTTTTGCCCAGACTTATGTCCTGGAGCGTTTCCCTGTTTTCTTGTAGTAGTTTCATATTTTGAGGTCTTAGATTTAAGTATTCAATCCATTTTGATTTGATTTTGTATATAGCAAGAGACAGAGGTCTAGTTTCATTCTTCTGCATATGGACATCCAGTTTTCCCAGTGCTATTTATTGAAGAGACTGCCTTTCCCCCCAGTGTATGTTCTTGGCACTTTTTGTTAAAAATGAGTTCAATGTAGGTGTGTGGATTTGTTTCTGGGTTCTCTATTTTGTTCCATTGGTCTATATATATCTTTTAACACCAGTACTATGTTGTTTTGGTTACTGTAGCTCTACAGTACAGTTTGAAGGCAGGTAATGTGATTCCTCCAGTTTTCTTCTATTTGCTTAGGAAAGCTTTGGCTATTTGGGGCCTTTTGTGGCTCTATATAAATTTTAGGATTTTTTTTTCTATTTTTGTGAAGACTACCATTGATATTTTGATACAAATTGTGTTGAATTTGGAGACTGCTTTGGGTAGTATGGATATTTTAACAATATTGATTCTTCCAATCCATGAACACGTAATATCTTTCATTTTTTTGTGTGTTCTCTTCAATTTCTTTCATCAGTGTTTTATAGTTTTCATTGTAGAGATCTTTCACTTCTTTAATCATGTTAATTCCTAGGTATTTATTTGTATGTGTGGCCATTGTAAATGGAACTAACTTTATTTCTTTTGCAGATTATTTGCTATTGGCATATAGAAATACTACTGATTTTCATATGTTGATTTTGTATCCTGCAACTTCACTGAATTTATCAGTTCTAATAGTTTTTGGTGGCACCTTTAGGTCTTCCTAAATATAATATCATATCATCTGCAAACAAGGATAATTTCATTTCCTTTCCAATTTGGATGCCCTTTATTTCTTTCTCTTCTCTGATTGCTCTAGCAAGGACTTTCTGTACTATGTTAACAGTGGCGAAAGTGGGCATCCTTGCCTTGTTCCATATCTCAGAGAAAAGGCGTTCAATTTTTTCCCATTCAATATGATACTAGCTATGTGTCTGTTATATATGGCTTTTATTATGTTTAGGTATGTTCCTTTTATCCCCAGTTTTGTTCTTTTTTTATTCAGGAAGGGATGTTGAAATTTATCAAATGCTTTTTCATCATCAATAGAAATGATCATATGGTTTTCACCCTTCATCCTGTGGATATGATGTATCACACTGATTGATTTGCATATGTTTAACCATCCTTGCATCTCTGGGATAAATCCCACTTGGTTATGATGAATGGTATTTCTAATGTATTGTTAAATTTGGTTTGCTAGTATTTTGTTGAGGATTTTTTTTTTTTGCATCAATATTCATCAGACATATTGACCTGAAGTTTTCTTTTTCTTTCCTGTGTTTTTTTTTTTTTTTTTTGATGTGTCTTTTTCTGCTTTTGGTATCACCTTCCCTCCTTTTCTACTTTTTGGAACAGTTTGAATAGGATTGGTATTAGTTCTTCTTTAAATGTTTGGTAGAAATTCACTGTGAAGCCATTGGGTCCCAGGCTTTTCTTTACTACGAGACTTTTTATTGTGACTTCAATCCCATTACTTGTTAAAATTGGTCTGTTCAAGTTTTGAATTTTTTTCTCTTTCAATCTTGGTAGATTGCATATGTCTAGGAATGTGTCCATTTCTTCTAGATTTTCCAATTTATTGGCATATTGTTGCTCACAGTAGCCACTACTGATTCTTTGAATTTCTGCAGTATCAGTTGTAATGTCTCCTTTTTCATCTCTGATTTTACTTATTTGGATTTTATCTATATTTTTCTTAGTTAATCTGGCTAAAGGTTTGTCAATTTTAACTTTTCAAAAAACCAACTTTTTGTTTGATTGATGTTTTGTGTTGTTTTCTTAATTTCAAATTTATTTATTTTCGTTCTGATCTTTATTATTTCTTTTTTTCTACTAATTTCGAGTTTCGTTTGCTCTTGTTTTTCTATTTCTTTAAGATGCATCTTTAGGTTGCTTATTGGAAGTGTTGCATCTTTTTTGATGTAGGCACTTACAGCTATAAACTTCCCTCTTGGTACTGCTTTTGCTCTATCCCAGAGGTTATGATATGTTGTGTTGTCATTATCATTTGTTTAAAAATAAATGTTCAATTTCCTTCTTAGTTTCTCCATTGACCCACTGGTCATTCAGAAGCATATTGTTTAATTTTCATATGTTTGTATAGTTTCCAAAATTCTTCCTGTTATTAATTTCTAGTTTTATATCATTGTGGTCAGAGAATATGCTTCATTATTACAATATTCTGCGTTTTCCTATTTACTTACTGTCTCCAGTGAGTTTTGTACCTTCAGATGATTTCTTATTGCTCATTAACATCCTTTTCTTTCAGATTGAAGAACTCTCTTTAGTATTTCTTGTAAGACCGGTCTGGTATTGATTAAATCCTGCAGCTTTTGTTTGTCTGGTAAAGTCTTTATTTCTTCTTACGTTTGAAGGATATTTTCAGTGGATACACTATTACAGTAAACTTTTTTTTTTACTTTAGCACTTTAAATATGTCACACCACTCTCTCCTAGCCTGGTAAGTTTCCACTAAAATGTCTGCTACCAGACATGTTGGCGATCTATTGTATGTTTTTTGTTTTGTTTTGTCTTTTGGTTTTTGTTGTTTTTGTTTTGTTTTGTTTCTGAGATGGAGTCTTGCTCTTTTTGCCCAGGCTGGAGTGCAGTGGTGCAATCTCAGTTCACTGCAACCTCCGCCTCCCGGGCTCAAGCAATTCTCCTGCCCCAGCCTCCCAAGTAGCTGGGATTACAGGCACCGGCCACCACGCCTGGCTAATTTTTGTATTTTTAGTAGAGACAGGGTTTCACCACGTTGGCCAGGCTGGTCTCAAACTCTTGACCTCAGGTGATCTGCCCACGTTGGCCTCCCAACGTGCTGGGATTACAGACGTGAGTCACCATGCCCAGCCTGTTGTTTCTCTTGCTGTTTTTAGGATATTTTCTTTATTCTTGACCTTTGGGAATTTGATTATTTAATGCCATGAGGTAGTCGTCTTTAAGCTAAATCTGCTTTGTGCTCTATAACCTAGTTATACTTGGATATTGATATCTTTCTCTAGGTTTGGGAAATTTTTTGTTATTAGCCTTTTGAATAAACTTTCTACTCCTCTTTCTCTACTTCCTCTTTAAGGCGACCAACTCTTACATTTGCCCTTTTGAGACTATTTTCCAGATCCTGTAGGCATGCTTCATTGTTTTTATTCTTTTTTCTTTCATCTCCTCCGTTTATTTTCAAATAGCTTATCTTCAAGCTCACTAATTCTTTCTTTTACTTGATCAATTCTGCTATTAAAATACTCGGATGCATTCTTCAGGATGCATATTATGTTATTCTTGCATTGCTATAATGAAATACCTGAGTCTGGGGAATTTATAAAGAAAAGAAGTTTAATTGGTTCATGGTTCTCCAGGCTTTACAGGAAACATGGTACTGGCATATGCTTCTGCAGAGGCCTCAGGAAGCAAGCTTACAATCATGGCAGAAGGTAAAATGAGAGCAAGCACTTCACTTGGCGAAAGCAGGGGCGAGAGAAAGAGAGAGAGCCTGGGCTAGGAGGTGCCACACACTTTTAAACCAACAGACCTTGTGTGAACTCAGAAGGAGAGCTCACTTATCACCAAGGGGATGTCCCAAGACATTCATGAGGGATTCATCCCCATAATTTAAACACCTCCCACCAGATCCCACCTCCAATACAGGGGATTACAATTCAGCATGAGATTTGGGTAGTGACAAATATCCAACCTATATCAGTATGTCAGTTGCAGTTTTCAACCCTAGAATTCCTGCTTGATGCTTTTTAATGATTTCAATCTGTTTGTTAAGTTGATCTGATAGAATTCTGAATTCCTTCTGTGTTATCTTGAATTTTATTGAGTTTTCTCAAAACAACTATTTTGAATTCGCTGTCTGAAAGGTCACATATCTCTGTTTCTCCAGGATTGGTCCCTGGTGCCTTATTTAGTTCATTTGGTACAGTCCTGTTTTCCTGTATGGCCTTGATGCTTGTAGATATTTATGTTTGAGCATTGAAGAGTTAGGTGTTTATCGTAGTCTTTGCAGTCTGGGCTTGTTTGTACCCATCCTTCTTGGTAAGGTTTTCTAGGAATTTGAGATGACTTCAGTGTTGTGATCTAAGCCACATCTGCATTAAGAGGCACCCCAATCCTAGGAACACTGTGGTTCATGCAGAGTCATAGGGGTACCGCCTTGATGGTTTTGAATAAGATCCAGAAGAATTCTCCCAATGTCCAGGCAGAGACTCTTGTTCTCTTCCCTTACTTTCTCCCAAACAAATGGAATCTCTCTTTCTCTCTGTTCTGAGCTGCCTGGAGCTGAGGGTGAAGTGACATGAGCACCTTTGTGGCCACCATCACTGGGACTGTGCTGGGTAAGACCTAAATCCAGTGCAGCACTGGGTCTTGCCCAAAGCCCACTGTAACCATTAACCATTACCTGGCTACTGCCTATGTTCACTCAAGGCCTTGAGGCTATATAATCAGCAGGTGGTGGAGCAGAATTGTGTCCCTCCCTTCAGGGTGTCAATTTATCCCGGGTCCTGGGCAGATCCAGAGGTACCATCCAAGAATAGGAACTGAAGTCAAAAACCTTAGAGATCTACCTGGTGTTCTACTGTACTGCAGCTGAGCTAGCACTCAAACCATGAGACACCGTTCTTCTCCCTCTTTCCTCCCCTTTCCACATGCAGAGGAGCATCACGCCATGGCCACCTCCACCATAGGCCCATGGTAGGTACTGCCAGGCTACTGTCAATGTTGCCTTAAGGCCCAAGGGCTCTTCACTCAGCTTGTGGTGAATGCTACCTGGTCTGGAGCTCACCCTTCAGGGAAGTGGGCTCCCCTTTGGCCCAGGGCAGGTCCAGAAATGGTGTCAAAGAGCCAAGGCCTGGAATTGGGGACCCCAAGCACATGCTTGGTGCTCCACCCCGCTGTGGCCAAGTGTGTACCTAAGGTGCAAGGGAAAGTCTCCTTTACTTTTTCCTCCACTTTTCTCAAGAAGAAAGTGTCTTTCTCCATAGCCAGCACAGCTGGTAATGTGCTGAGTCTCACTTGAAGTCAGGAAGTCTCAGAGGCTCACCCAAGGCCCATGGCGAACTACCAGGGTATTGCTGCTGGTTATTCAGAGCCTAATGGCTCTTCAAACAGCAAGTGATAGGTCCTGCCAGAACAGGGTCCTTCCCTTCAAGGAAGCAGGTTCCCTTCTGGCCCATGGTATGTCTAAAAATGTCATCTGGGAGCTAGGGCCTCAGGACTCTGCCTGGTACCCTATCATGCTGTGGCTGAGATGATATCCAAGATGCAGGACAAAGTCCTCTTTACTCTTTCCTCTCCTCTCCTAAAGTGGAATGAAGGGGTCTTTTTGGAGTCCTGAGCTGTGCAGCCTGGGGTTGAGGGAGGTGTGGCACAAGCACTCCCTTAGCTGCCCAGGCTGATGTCTCAGTAGGTCACATGTCCCCCAAGTCTTCTGGCTCTGAGCCCTGTTCAGCACTATGACTTGGCTAGGAATAGCAGTACTTGTGGCATAGACTGCCTTTCAACTTCATTTAGGGCCCCAAAACACTTTAGCCTGCAGTGACAGGGCTTGCCAGAACTGGAGTTCCAACCACTGGGAAGGGCAATTCCCCTCTGGCTAGGGCTGGTTTAAATGCTCCCTCATAGGTGGGCATCAGCTGAGTTCAGCCTGGTTTTACTTTCTGCTGTGACAGTGTAGCACTGAGTTCAACACAATGTGTCACAATTCCTGTGCTCTCCCTCTCCCAAGTGCACAGATTCTCTCTCTGTGCCACACAGCTGCTGCCATAGGATGAGGGAAGTGTGGTGTCCATAATTCAAAACTATCTTTTTTACCCTTTTCTGTGCCCCTTTCAGCTATGTAAAGTAAAAACCAGGTATTGTGAGTGCTCACATGATTTGGTTATTATGAAAGGGCGTTTTTTGTGTAGATAGTTTTAAAATTGGTATCCTTGTAGAAAGGATGATTGGTGGAGCCTTCTATTTGGCCATCTTGTTCCACCCTATCTGTCTAGTTATATCTTCAGGGATGAGCTGCCTCAGCCTCTCCCATTCTTTTTTCCCCATCCCTTCATACTGTTATAATTGCTGACTGTATGTTGATTTGTGACAGAAGAATAATGTAGATAGAAACAGGTGTTATGGAATCCCCTAAGAGCAAAATCATACAGTAATAAACTGGAAAACCAGGGCCCTGTGTCACGAATGACATTGGAGCCAACAGCAATCTGCAGTGTCTTTTACTGTCTGTGTGTCTGTAGATAAAGAACAATCTAGACTTCTCTGCATAGTTCCAGCAAGTATTTGAAACACCGTCACCCTGTACATAAGAAAATAGGACCATGATCCCAGCTGGCAGCCAGTCCCACTAGGGCTCTAAATTAGGACTGAACCCAAGGTAGCGAACTGGGGAGGAAAGGGATAAGGACAGAGATTCAAGAAAAAGAGAACACAGTCAGCCCTCCATATCCACCAGTTCTGTGTCTATGGATTCAATCAACTGAAGATAGAAAATATTCAGGAAAAAAAAAATAAAAAATAACAATACAACAATAAAAATAACACAAATTAAAACCCAATACAATATAACAACTATTTACATAGCATTTGTATTGTATTAGGCATTACAAAGAGTCTAAAGATAATTTAAACAATATCAGAGGATGTGCCTAGGTTATATGCAAATGCCACACCATTTTACTTTTTTACTACATTTTTTTATTTGTATATATTTATGGAGTATGAATGTAGTTTTGTTACATAGCTATATTCCATAATAGTGAGGTCTTGGTTTTTAGTGTACCCATCAGCAGAATAACATACATTGTACCCACTAAGTAATTTCTCATCATCTACCTCCCTCAACTTCCCATCTTTCTGAGTTTCCATTGTCTATTATCACATTCTATGTCCGTGTGCACACATTATTTAGTTCACACTTATAAGTGAGAACATTCGGTATTTGTCTTTTTGTACACCATTTTATATTGGAGACCTGAGCATCCATGGATTTTGGTATCCACAGGGGCGGGAATGGAGGAATAGGGTGAGGGTGCCCTGGAATTAATTCTCCACAGATACTGAGGGACAATTGTACAAATGCCTTGGGTTTTGTCTGGGTGCCATGTCCTCTGCTAGTCCTATCCCATGAGGACGCTGAAAATCTTCACAAACTTCATGAGGTTTCCTGGTCCTCAGTCCTGGATAGCAGAGTCCAGCCATGTCCTTAACAGCTTCCTCTCCATCCAGGAGCACTGGGTTTGGTTCTCCATCTTCAGCTCCCCTACCCTTCCCTCCTGCTTCAAAGAAAGCTCACTGATATGCTCCTGGACTTGCTTTTGCTTTTCTTTTTACCTGCAACTTTGAACTTGAGTATTTAGATCTATTCTGGTTCCCATTTTCTTAGAGAATAGCCTCAGTTACTCAACCCAGTGACAAGGCAATAGGATACCAAGGCAGTTTAGTAGGTGCAACTAAGTATAAAGAAAAAGAAAAGAAATTAATTCCACATTAGTTAGTCATAATCTACGCACCTTTTTATATAGTAGAAAAAACTGCATAAACAGTCTCGGTTTCTCTTTAACTGGAAACTTCCAGGACATATGGCTAAGAAGAGTGGAGACCAGCTGTTATGCCTTCAGCCATCTATAACTTGATCATTGTGTATGTGTGTCGGGGGGTGGAACAATATAAGAAGGGAAGTCACAAGAGGAGTAAGAGTTAAGATGATAAACATTTAAAGACCACTAACCAGAATCAGGAACTAGAGTATTGAGATCACTGTTCTGAGCTGATCCTTTCACTGTTTCTGGTCTGGGTTTGGAGACAGCCACTTCACTTTCAGGGATTGCTGTCAGTGAGTTGTTAAGGACATGCAGATCTGAGGAGTCCCAACACCAGCCATGCTCTTACTAGTTCATTCATCCACAGGCATCAAGAAAGGCTTCTGTTCCATCAGAGACCTACTGCAGATCATACTGGGGCCTTAGCTGAGATTTGAACTCCAGTTTAGGAGAGTGGAAGGTGAAGTCAGAGCTTCCAAAAGGAAGGAAATAATTTTTATCAAGCTTCAGTTGGATGTCAGTTCATCACATCAGTATACATTATTGTTTCTTAATCCTCAAGAAAATGATTGCTTTTCACATATTTGGACAACAGAGACTTAGTGGTGAGCTCCTTAGGAAATGCAGTAATAAAGAAAAACCTCCTTGCTCTTTTAGCTGGTTTTTAGTCACAGGAAAGCTATTGATTTTTATATATTAATCCTATAGCTGGGCACTTACTGAACTCGTTTGCTGTGTCTACTGCTTTCTTTCTCACATTTAATTGCATCTGACTAGTACTTCCAGAACTGCTTTAAAATATAGTGGCAATAGCATTATTACATTGTTCCTGATTTGCTGAAAATGCTTCTATAGTATGTCCCCATAAACGATTCTAGCTTTGGACTTGAGATATATTTATTAATTTTATAAAGGCTTTTAAAAAGCCAGATTCAGTGATAAACATTGACACATTCCTTTTCTGCATTTATAAAGATGATCACACGGTTTTCCTCCTTTAACTATTTTTTAATTAATTATAGCAATAGATTTCTTAATATCACCACATTTATATTACTGAAATAAACCAAACAAGAATTATTATTTTTAATGTAAAGTTGGATACTATTTGCTAATATTTTTATTTGAGATGTTTGCATTGTTTTTTCTAAGGAGGCCAAGTGTCCAATTTTGGAAGATTTACTGGGAAACCATATTTATAACTTCTTCTTTAGTTATTGCTAGCTTTATAAAAAGGAATCTGGAAGCTTTATAAATTTGTGTTCTTGAATAGTTTAAATAACAGGAATTCTCTTTTTCTTAAAGAACTGTTAGAGTTTTAATCTGTGAAGTGGCATTAGAAAAAACTATTCTAGCAGGGACATGCAGAGGAAAGAGACTGGAGACAGGAAAACAATCTGAAAGTTATTGTGGGACATGCATGAAATGAATAAGGCCTGATGTAAGGACGAAGCTATGTGAATGCTAGGATTAGAGGAGTGGTTATGGAAGTGAAAGACACTTCAATAAAAGAAGGAAGAAAATCTGTTAGCTGATAGGATTTGCCAGATAAACTACAGAGTTCGAAATATTTCATGAGACGTACACTAAAAAATTGTTTTTCACTTGAAATTCAAATTGAACTGGTGCTCTGTATCTTTATTTGCTAAATCTGGTACCATATATGAGTGACAGAGAGGGAAGACTGTATGATCCTATGCATATTTGGATAGGTAAATGCCCTTTTTCTTAGGCAATTCCAGTGATTGTGTAACTGAAAAAATTACCATTTTGAATAATGAGAAATAAGCAGTGATGGAAAGAATGACCTTTAGTGTTCATGCATGATTTGTTTTATGAGGTTAGAGTTTATGCCTGTTTTCTTTTAGAACAGAAACAATGGTAAGGCCTTTTATGACATCATTGTGTTTATTTAAGAAAAAGTTCCTTCCTTTATTCCTGTCTTTATCTACTGAGGTAATGAAAGGATGGAAGTAAGTAAAACATACTAACATAATTTAAAGAAGTTGGGATAATTTTTTTGAGTGGTTTTGGTTACACAGAGGAAGGATTTCTTCATGGAAGGGATATTTAATACTAAAAGTTTAAGTCACTTGTCCTCCTAATTTTGTGGCTCGTTGAAGAATGATAGAAATGTGAATGAATGATACATTCTACACTTTTTTTTTTTTTTAAATATAGTATGGAATGCTTCACAAATTTTCATGTCATTCCTGCACAGGAGTCATGCTAATATTCTCTGCATCATTCCAATTTTAGTATATGTGCTGCCAAAGTGAACACCACTCTATATTCTTGACTGGAGTCATAGCATATTTTTTCAAAGATTAAAGATATGTTTTGAGCCACAGCTTATTTTTATAATGCTGATTAACTTTTAAACTTTTAAAATAATTTATTTTACATTAAAAGGGGAAAATTATGCAATATTCTGTATAGTACAACTGTAAATTTCTGAAATAAGGATGTGTCTGTAAAAGAAATATTTTATACTTATTAGTAGCAGCATTTCATTGGTGAGTTGAAACTATTTACTCACAACTTCTAATTGATCTTTTATTTACCTGTAACTTCTTTGTTACTCCTATCCAAGATAGAAATGTAAAAACTGAAATAGGTTTTTGATATTCAGCCTAAGTTTGTTAAATATTTAGTCCAGCTGGGCATGGGAGCTCATGCCTGTAATCCCAACACTTTGGGAGGCTAAGCGGGCAGATTGCCTGAACCCAGGAGTTCAAGACTAGCCTGGGCAACATGGCAAAACCCCATCTCTACAAACAATAACAAAATTAGCCAAACATGGTGGTGTATTCCTGTAGGCCCAGCTTCCTGGGAGGCTGAGGTGGGAAGATGGTTTGAGCCCGGGAGGTTGAGGCTGCAGTGAGCCATGATGGCGCCACCACACTCCAGCCTGGGCAACACAGTGAGACCTCTCTTTCTCTCTCTCCTCTCTCTTGTGCTCTCTCTCTCTCTCTCTCTCTCTATATATATATATATATATACACACACACACATACACACACACACACATATATACACACATAAATATTATATATATGTGTGTATATATATATAAAATATTTAGTCCTTTCAGAATTTCATACTTAACTGAGTCACTGAAATCACTGAGCTCAAACAATTTCCATGTACTTTTTATTAACCTTTCAAGTTTCACCCAGAGAAGACTAAAAGAAGTGCTATCCATTTAATCTGGAAATCAATTAAATTTCCAAACCATTTAGAAAATAAAATCCTACACAACAAATACATGTCTAGAGACCCTAACTTGTCAAGAAAAGAGAGACAGCAACAGAGACCAGAGATGACACTACTCTTCATTAAAACACATGAATTTTGCACTAAGGGACACAAACTGCCCTCCTAGATTACCTCTAGTGTCCTATGATCATTTTCAATTTGTTCTGCCCACTAATGGTCAGCAGAGCATTCTGAATGGAATCTCCTACCTCCTTCCTAGAAGCTTCCTGACTCTCCTCTTTACCATAAGAGTCAGTACCAAGGACCAAGGATTTCATAAAGTAAAAGAAGTCTTTGGAATCATCCAAGATGAAGCAGCTACCTGCTGTATGTGCTGAATCCACCCCTTAACAGCAAACCAAAACTGGATGCTCTCAGACTATTGGGTACATGAGAAGGAAGGGTACAGATCCACAGTCTGGGTGGAAACTGTTTCTTTTCCAGCAGTTATTCTTCTGTCTAGGGGCCTCCTTCAACAGCCCAGAGCCCAGAGAGTTCCCCTGGGTAAAGTTCTGAAAAGTCTCAGGAAGGAAGGAAGAAATACCCAGTATGCTAGCATTGTATTATGGAAGTGAAGGATGATGAAGAAAACTATTATTCATTCTCAAGCACTCTTCCTTGAACCCTGGAACGAGAAAGCCATTTCCTGTTCTGTTAGAGGTTGGAGTGTCATTTAATTGTGAAATGGAAATGATTATTGCAGTGGAAATAATAGACTCAACCAGCAAAGAATATTCTAGTTAGCCCAACGGAAATATTACTTATTCACAGTTCTGCCCTTGCATTTTAAGGAACAGATTTATTAATCCTGTTTTATCAGAACTGTATTGACAGTGAAAATGTAGCATGTGACCCTGGAGCCAAGAGACTGATTTTCTTCTTTAGCAAACATGAGAACTTAAAATGCAACCAAGTGCTGACCTTCAAAATAATTCCCTCTGAAAGAAGCCATGCACTTTTGTTGTCATTGCTTTAAAAACATTGGGAATTGCTTTCAGAACCTGTTCCAAAGTTGTACAAGCAAAACAAACAAAACAACAACCAAAACAAATTAGTATCCTGCCTATATAGATCTAGCTCACAGAACAACTATAAAAATTTTTAATCTGAATCTTCCATTTAAAGAGAATGTTACAATAATATTCACATTAAACAGATAAAAGGGAAAGTACTTTGGAGAAAGCTGTGCTGGTTGATGTCCAAACTCCTACCAAAATACTTTCCCCTCAAGCTCTACCAAGGTCCATTAGAAATTGGCTTGGAAGCCAATCTGAAAGCCAGTGCTTTGTATGACTATTGCTGTTGATTTTAAAATGTTACTTAAGAGAGAGAAAGCTCCACCAAAATGCAATGTTCACAAACTTGTGTGTGCAAGCTTTTCACATACTCAAGTGTGCAAAAGCATCATTTCTTTCTTTTAAGAATCTACTTTAATGAGCAAGAAATGTAACTTTTGAAATAATTCAACCTAATTTCTATTTTGAGCCTATCACTCCCCTGGGGCAGCAAAAATCTAGTTCCCATAAAGTTTGGGTTCTTCCCTTTCAGCAGGTTTGTGTTTAAAGTCCAGTGCAAAAGGGGGAGGGAAGCAAAGATACTGGTTGGTGGTGGACATGTAGTCCTAGAGTAATAAGTCACACAGGTGTGGGTCATTGGCCCTTGGAGATGGCTGCTGAAAGTCCCTCATTCCTGTCTCCAAAACCTCTCTCAACTATTTTCTCTGTAGGTTTAGGCACAGGACCTCTGTAAGGTTGTCCAGGCCCTAATCCACCTTGACACAATCTGCATTCACTTCCTCGCTGGACTCTTGGCTGTCATCATTTCCTCTCCTTCTCTCCTCTCACCACTGAGGTTGGGGAGAGTTTTTCTCTAATCTGGGGAATATACTTCTTTTTGTTATTCTTGTTTGCTTCGGAGGCTTCTAGAATAATGGGCTCAGGTTTTTATAAAAACACAAAAACCGGGAAACCTTGCTACAAACCTTCACTGAAGCACAGATATCTGCTTGAATAACAGGAAGGCAGAGAGTGATATACCCAGAAAAGCAACAATAATATAAGTTAATAGCTCAAAAATACTATTTCACATACAGTTAAGGTAGAAGAAAGGGTGCAAAATTATGTATGTGCTGTTAACATCAGTGAGGGGACATCTAATTAAGTAGCACAGCCCTTGGATCAGGCCTGGCAAATTATCACTGTGCCATCATAAAAGGAAAGGGTTTTTCATTTGTGAAACCTCAAGTGCCCTGTTCTTCCATACACTACAGTGCGAGGAGATTACTAGGACAAGTAAAGAGGTTGCAGAGTAGGATGGAGAGCCTAGTTGAGCCTGAAGCTCTTTAATGTGGAAATAAAGCCTCTGAGCACCCTGTCACCAGGATTTCTACAGTGGCCGCAATAGCAGGCACAGCAGCAGCAGGGGCTGGGAGCTCGTTGAAGCAGCGGAGAAAATTGATCCAGGGCTGAAGAGTGACAAATGGATGTGAATTAAAATGACAAGTCCAGGAAATTGAAGGGGCTATTGAGAGGGACATTATCCACAAGTCCAGACTGAGTCAAGATTAAAGAAAGATAGGAAGTATCTGATAGTCTGGGAGAGTAGGCCGGCTTGTTAGTTTAATGAGAGAATATATTGGGGAAAGGTGTTTAGACATAAAGAGATAAGTTGAAGTATTCTTCCTTAAAGAGTAACTGTGGCATCTAAGGCCTTCAGGTAATATAAATTAAAAGAGAGACTATTGGCAAGTAAATTCTTTTTACTGTCAGCATAGCATCCTTCCCTGCTACAGGAGTGAGGTCAACTCCCAATCCCAGCTGCCTCAGAAAGGGGTTATCATAAATACCCTATTAAACCTATCCTTGTCAGTTCCACTGCCAAGAATTCTGTCCCCACTATAGCCACACAAATGATCGAGTGAGGTGAGAATGGGAAGAGTGAACAGAATATTATCAGGAAACACTAAATAATTTAGTTATTGCTACAACCTTTATCCTTTATCCTTGGTGTATAGGAATTAGGGTCTCTGATCCTTTCTTTTTTAGGGAATAACTATCTTACATTTTTATCTTCTGTATAACCCATGACCATATAGAGACTCTGGTCGCTTGGCCATATGTAAGTTACTGGATATTTTCTATGTAGTTACTATAATAGCTAATATTTATTTGGGACCAACTGTATGGCAGAGTCTGTTCTAAGTGTTTTCCACACATTAACCTATGTAATCCTCACACCAACTCCCTGAGGTGCATTCTACCATAATCTCACCATCACTGATGAAAAAGCTGATGTACTTTAAGGTTAGCTAACTTATCTAACATTGCATAGGTAGTAAATGGTAGTTGTGGGATTTGAAAAATAAGGAGGCAGACAGACGGGCAGGCAAACAGACGGGCAGGCAAGAAGTATGACTCCAGAATCCACACACTGAACCACTTTATCCTTGCTACCTATGTACTTGACTATCAGAAGGGATATAACTAACTCCAAAGCCCGAGGTATGTTTATATAACAGAAATATCCAAGTCCTTTACCTGGGAAGTAAAGAAACAAAGGAATGCCTTAAGCAGATGATTGGCCAATCAAAACTATCCAGCTTTAAATGCCAGCCAATAGGAGAGGGAGCAAAGTTAGAAAGCCTTTCCCGCTCAGAGTTCACTGCCAAAACTATTTTAATAGCAGTCTCCCACACAATAATATTCCACCTCAAATCATAACTCAAAAGTGCTAAAAACATATTCTTTAACCAAGATGTTAGAGATTTCTCCAGAAATAGTTTTATGTGGCTAGGTTAGTGTGAAATGGTTTGGCTAAGCCAGATGCTGTAAGTAGATATCTGGAGAGCTGGGCAGAGTCATTTGCATGGGAAGAGGGTAGGTGCTACAAGGCGGTGCATATAGTAAGTGCCTAGTAGCCAGTGCTTTATGCAAACCTAAGTAGCCTTGGTTTTTTAAAGGAAGCCTTGGCTTCCCTTAAAAATGGTTTAGAACTCTTAGAGAAGGGGACGAGGAAGAAGAGTAAGAAGAAGAAAATGTGGGCAAGTTCAGCACCAAATTGGAACCTGAGAAGGATTTAAAAAAATAAGAGAGGCCGGGCGCAGTGACTCACGCCTGTAATCACAGCACTTTGGGAGGCGGAGGCGGGTGGATCACGGGGTCAGGAGATCGAGACCATCCTGGCCAACATGGTGAAACCCCGTCTCTACTACAAATACAAAAATTAGCCGGGCGTGGTGGTGGGCGCCTGTAGTCCCGGCTACTGGGGAGGCTGAGGCAGGAGAAGGGCGCTAACCCGGGAGGTGGAGTTTGCAGTGAGCCGAGATCGCGCCACTGCACTCCAGCCTGGGCGACAGAGCGAGACTCCGTCTCAAAAAATAAATAAATAAATAAATAAACAAACAAATAAAAATTAAAAAATAAGAGAAAGGGCAGAAAAAGAGGAGAAAGTCACTTTTTATATTATATACTTCTGCATTGTTGAATTTTTACCACACGGATTACTTTCGTAATCGGAAACAGTAACAGAGGAAAAAATGTTTTTTTAAAGGGAGACTTTTAAAAAAGCAGTAGAGAAAGATTGCCAGTATAAATTGAGTTTCTCTTGAAGTTTTTTCCAACTATAATACCAATGCCAAACCAAACACTATGTTTTACATTCTGAATACAGCTTGGTAAGGGCAGGAGGAAGATGTCCTGTGGCGATTTAACATTCCCAGTCTAGTTCCCTGCACCACTCCTTCTTTCCCGCCCCCTCTCTGCCTCCTATTTCCAAGTTTCAGATTGATTGCCTTTTCTGCAGTGCCTGTTTCTCAGTGTGAGCTAGCTTGGGAGAGGGAATTCAAAGCCCACTGCTCTCTAAGCAGCCACAGGAGACGGAGCTAAGTGAATACATGAGCTCCTAACAACATTCCAGAGAGACTACCGGCTTTGTCTGTCCCTGTGGATCTCATCACAGGGCATGGGGTTGTGGATATAAGTTCCCCAAGAGTCGTGAAGAGGAAAGTGCTAGACTGACAGCCCCACTAACTAAAACACCTTAAGTTTTGGAGAGGATGTAAATTTTCAATGAAACACCCATTTTAAGGATAGGAAAAAATGGAAGAAGGGCTCTCAGTGACAGAAACTTAAGCAAAAATCATTAAAAATAAAACTGGGCTAAATCACACTAATTTGTCCAAATTTGTTTCATAAGTAAATTATGTTGAACAACCTTTAAAGAAGAATTAATACCAATTCTAGAAAATAGAAAAGGAGGGATCACTTTCATTTCATAAAGCTAGTAGTACCCTGATACCAAAGCCAGTACAAAGACAGTACCAAAAAAAAAAAAAAAAACCTACAGATCAACATCCCCCATAAATATAAGCATAAAAATACTTTAAAAATTGTTGCAGATAGAATTAAGCAATATATAGAAAGAATTATATACCATGATTAAGTGTGGTTATGTTCTATGAATGCAAGGCTGTTTCAACATTTAAAAAGCAACCAATGTAATCCATCCACCATATGAATACTCCAAAAAAAAATTATATCAACCGACAAAGATAAAGAATTTTATAAAATCTAGCACCAATTCATGATAAAAACTCTCATCAAGCTAGGAATATAGATGGAATGTCCTCAACTTGATAAAAGAGCATCTACAAAAGATATACAACTAACACTGTACTCAAAGGCAAAAGACTAAATCTTCCCCCCCCCCCTCCCCAGGATCAGGAGCAGGGCAAGGATTTTTGCTCTCACCACTCATATTCAACATAGTGCTGGAACTTTTAGTCATTGCAATAAAGCAAAAAGAGGAAATAAAAGGTATTTAGATCAGAAAGGAAGAAATAAAATTGTCACTACTTACAGATGACATTATTGCCTACATAAAAAATTCCAAAGAAATTACATTGTGTTCTCTTTCACCCTCACACAAATGTTCTAAGTAGATTTCAAGGAATAATATGCGGGGGGAAAAAAATAAAACAGAAACATTGTTTGCTAACATGTAAAGAACTTATAAAAGTGTATCATTGTGCTACTTACAAAATGTTAAAAGCGTGGGTTCTCTTGATTCTGGCATCAGGTTACAGCCTCAAAGGAGTTCATGTTAAGATAAGAAGAAATTGAGATAATAAGGAGCCATCCTGTTGCACCAAATTGTACACTGAGAACTATAGAAGACTGTGACGCTCTCTGTTCATCAGGGAACATCCTAGGGATTGAGAGCATGTGTCTGGAGGGGACGTATATTCTGAGTTTCAGTTCTGGCCTTGCCACTTATAATAAGCTCATGCTGCAGACAAACCGCTTCAGCCTCCATTACGTCTTTGGTAAAATGAGCATAATAGTGGTACCTACCCCATAAGCTTGTGGTGATAATTAAATTACACATGTAACATACTTACAATTCCTGTCACATTATAAAGAGTATTTACAGTAAAGGTTATTTACCAAAACTATACAAAATGAGAAGTTTTAGGTAGACAATGACAAAAATATGCAGATGTAGAGGCAAGGAAATCTGCTGTATCTTTATATTGTCTGCTTTCATGCCTGATGGTGTGGAGCTGACTGGCTCTGTGAATGAAACCAGAGCCAGTTATTAAATGCCAAGAGGCAATAATGAAGTACATGTCCTTTTCCCTTTTGGTCCATTATTTGTTCTCTTCTTCTGAAAGTTGCAGATGTCCACTAAGTTTGAAAATCTTTCATCTCCTGAAGTTAAGTTGTCCAACGTTGCTTCCAAATTTGGAAGACCATGTGTGACACTAATGTGATGAGGAGCAGAAGAGAGAAGATTAGCTGCAACATGAAACAGTAATAGAGAATCACGTCTGACCAACCAATCATTGTGATGAATATATTTTTCACGCAAAGAAGGCCCTCTCTTCACTCTACCAACAGCAGGGGCTTCATCATTTTTAAGCGTTATAAGAGGAGGCTTCCCACAGCCACAAATTATTCGGGTTGTTGTCTCCTCTTTCACTCAGTCTAAGTTCACAGTGATGGGTGATTTGAGCCTGAGGTTGAAAGGGAATCTGAACAGAGAAGCTCAATGTCTGTTGACCTGGCAGCAGAGTGATTTCGTTATTACCCACATCTCCGTGTTCTCTTTAAAGGCTATATTATTACCTTAGCATTTGGAACTGTCTTTCAGACTCCTGGCTTACAGTTCAGCGTTTGGTGGAGGAGCTCCTGCTAGTTTTCCTAGGATCCTTATTCACTGGATGATTTATTTGGTATTTCGTATTCCATACTGAAAAATTACTCGTGATTAGTTTTTGCCAGCACATCAGGAGAGAAGACAAATGCTGAAGCATTCATCCAAAGTGTCTAACCACTGCTTTGCTGCATGAAATTATTGCCCAGGCTCCACCACGACCACGAATCATTACACTTGCTTTGGGCAGATTATGCTGGACCTGGGGTTCCGCTTCCTTTACAGTTCTCAATAACAGACCTCATCCAAGGGCTCTTCTTCTGTCCTCCTTTCTGAATCACTCCTGAGGAGCTGCAGTGACTTCTCAGAAGCCCTTTGCCTGGCCCTCAACAAATACAGAGCTTTTCTCACTTTGCCAAGGGGGGTTACATTAATTATTTTAAAAGAATCTACTCCACCAACCACATTACTCTACAACTAAATATCTCCCTGTCTATCACTGCTGGATCTGATCAGAACCTGTGAGTTCCACCTCCTGCCCAGACACAGCCCTCTCCCAAAGAGGATCCAGCTACCTTCCTGCTCCCTTGAACAAATCCACTGGACTCAGAAAGTTGGTCAGCAGGAGCCATACATTTCTCTGGGAAAGCAAAGACCATACAGTCACTGTCTCATGCAGGGTCTGGAGTCTCAATAGGCCTGAGAAGACATAGGCAGAGCAGTACATTTGAAGGGGAAAAAAGGAGACTCACACTTTTTGAGGATGAACCTCCTGTGAGTCAGGAGTCTGCTGGAGCTTTACCTGGCTACTAGTGGAAGAGGCAGGAAAAGGTGAACTACAAGTGTGAATACATTTGAGGGGGCAGCATGATCTAGAGAGCATGTGGAGAAAAGAAAAAAAAAACACTCCCACGTTTCTAATTGCACCATGAGTCAGTCCCATTTCTGTGTGGTGGAATGAGCACCCTGATGGGGCTGGGGGAAGGGAAGAAGGCAGTTCTACCATCTCCATCCAACTGACTCATGGACCCCTGAGTTTGGGGTAAGGGAATGAAGTCATCATCTACCCCATTTCTCTCTGTTTCCTGGGTTTTCCTATCCCCTTATTTTACCCCGTTTGCATAAAGGAAGTGTGTTTCCTTTGCACTACTGAAGGGCAATATCAAATCCCACACAATGAAAAAGCCACTGCAAAAAATACAATCAATCCCAAACTTAGAAACATAAGACTGGGTAGAGGGGGTGGTGCATAGAACCAAATCCAGGAATGTAAAATTTCCACAAGGACAACTTCCTCCCGCCCTTACCAAGCTGCCCAGTATCTCCCAAATAGGACAAGCAGTATGCAAGGCACTTTTTGTGTGCTTGGTTTCAATAACAATCCTCACTACATCCACCCTGTCACATTTTGAGGCTGAATGGGTATAATGTGGTCCAATTGAAATTCAAAGAACTCCATAAGAAATAGTATAAAGGATAAACAGCAATTTGTTAACTTTGGAGAATAACAACAGGGAGTTCAGAGAGAGATTTGATTTTGTTATAAAAATGTTCCCAAGTATTTGTTATAATAGCAGAAAATTTGCTGAATTTCTTTTATGCTGTTTCTGCATTGTATGACATATTAGAATCTGAGCTACAAAAAGGTTTTTCTCCCAGAAAGGGAATAAAAGACCCAGAATTAGAAAATTCAAGACATGTATTATCAGTTAAATACATAACAAATTTCATGCTTTATACTTTTTTTTTTTTTTTTTTTTGACAGACTCTCACTCTGTTGCCCAGTCTGGAGTATAGCGGCTTAATCTTGGCTCACTGCCATCTCCACCTCCTGGGTTCAAGTGATTCTCATGCCTCAGCTTCCTGGGTAGGTGGAATTACAGGTATGTGCCACCATGCCCAGCTAATTTTTATATTTTTAGTGGAGACAGGATTTTGTTATATTGGCCATGCTGGTTTCAAACTCCTGGCCTCAAGTGATCCTCCTGCTTCGGCCTCATAAAGTGCTGGGATTACAGACGTGAACCACTACACTGGGCCTTATATTTTTATCTTCTATAATTTCATTCAATTTTAACAAGATTTCGTTACTACCTGCTTAAAACCGTTTTATTTTATGCATTTTATTTAAATAAAAAATATATTGATGGCACACTTTATAAGACAAAGTCATTTGAATTTTTTTTTTCTTATTTGCGACGGAGTCTCGCTCCGTTGCCCGGGCTGGAGTGCAGTGGCACGATCTTGGCTCACTGCAAGCGCCGCCTCCCGGGTTCACGCCATTCTCCTGCCTCGGCCTCCCAAGGAGCTGGGACTACAGGCGCCCGCCACCATGCCCGGCTAATCTTTTGTATTTAGTAGAGACAGGGTTTCACCGTGTTAGCCAGGATGGTCTTGATCTCCTGGCCTCGTGATCCACCCACCTCAGCCTCCCAAAATGCTGAGATTACAGGCATGAGCCACCGTGCCTGACCCATTTGAAATATTTTTTAAAGGCATTATACTAAATATGTCAACAAAAATATGCTCAAATTTACCATTAATCAGAAATATAAATTAAAACAGTGGATGCTGGTTCTCTATCTGACAAGATAAAAACAAACACAGAAAATACTTACAACAAATGCATCAGAGAAAGAGCTGACATCTTTAGTATAAAAAAGAAACCTTATAAGAAGAAAAGAAAAATAACACCCCACAGGCAATGGGAAAGCAATTCACAGAAGTAGAAATACAAATAACTAGTAAACATGGGAAAAGGCGTTCAGCTTCACTAATAATCAACAAATAAAATAATCTTTTTTGCCCATAGATTAGCTAAGATGAAAAAGAATAATATTCCATGTTAATAAGAGTATGAGAAACATTCTCTGTTTGATTCAAGTGTCAAAGTGCACACATTTTCTGGCAGTAACTTGGTATTATACATCAGAATCATAAATCTATTTACATTTTGACCCAGGGATTCCATTCCTAAGAAACAATCAAATTTGCACCCCAATGTATGTATAGCATGTTTGTTGAAGAATTGTTTGTAAGAGGGAAAAATGGGAAAAATCTAAGTTACAGTAAATGCTGGTTAGAAATATGCTATATTCATACAAGGGATACAATGAAGTCATGTAAAAGGATGATCTAGCCTACACTTAAACATATGCAAGTTGCCCACAATATTACATTATGTGAGAATAAGCAGATTACAAAACTAAGAATAATACATAGTAATTTTTTTCAATTGAAAATTCAAATATTATTAGTATTGCTAAATATGCATAGGAAATAACTTAAAACTTATACACCAAACTGTTTATCTCTGGCTGTAGGGAATATGGGCCTCTTTCATTTGATAAGTTTGTATTTTAAAATTTTTATTACTTTAAACCATTTCTAAACAAAAAAATCATAAATCTACTACCAATGTGAAAAACATAGATTAGGTAAATGTGAAATGATAAGTTACAAGGTTCTTTAATGCAGCAGAATTTACCTATTTATTTATATAATTTCAACTTTTATTTTAGATTCAGGGATGCATGTGGAGGTTTGTTACATGGGTATATTTCCTGATGCTGAGGTTTGGGGTATGATTGAACTCATCACTCCAGAAGTGAGTGTAATACCTAACAGCTAGTTTTTCGGCCCTTGCCCCTCTCTCTCCCTTACCCATTTGGTAGTCCCCAGTGTCTGTTGTCGCCATCTTTATGTCCCTGAATACCTAATGTTTAGCTCTCACTTATAATTGAGAACATGTGATATTTGCTTTCCTGTTCCTGCATTAATTTGTTTAGGATAATGGCCTTCAGTGCATCCATGTTGCTAAAAAATATATGATTTCATTCTTTTTCATGGTTACATATTATTCCATGGTGTATATGTATGACATTTTCTTTATCCAGTCAACTGTTAATGGACACTTAAGTTGGTTCCATGTCTTTACTACTGTGAATAGTGCAGCAGAATTTATAATGAAAATATGATTAAATACAACCTAGAAGACAAATAAGAATAGATTGGATTATTACAAATAGTGGGATACTGCTGACAGTATTTTTTATTTTTAATTTATTTTTAATTGACAATAATTGTGTATGTTTATAAGTACAATGTGACGTTTTGGTCATTCAATCAAGCTAATGAACACATGCATCACTTCACCAACTTATCATTTTTGTGTGGTGCAAACATTAAAAATCTATTCTCTTAGCAATTTTGAAGTATACAATGCATTGTTATTAACTGTAGTCACCATGTAGTACAATAGACTATTAAAACTTTTATTCCCCCAGTCCAATCAAAACTTCACACCCTTTGATCAACATTTTCCCTTTCCTCATTTCTTCCCTTTCCCCAGGCCTATGGTAACTACTTTTCTACTTTCTGTTCCTGTGAGGTAGATTTTCTTAGATACCACATGTAAGTGAGATCATGTGGTATTTGTCTTTCTATGCCTGGCTTATTTCAGTTAACATAATGTCCTCCAGTTCCATCCATGTTGTCATGAATGATAGAATTTCCTTCTGTTTTAAGTCTGAATAGTATTCCATTGCATATATATGCCACATTTTCTTTATTCATTCATCTGTTGATAGACACTTAGGTTGCTTCCATAGTTTTACTATTGTGAATAATGCTGAAATGAACATGGGAGTGCAGATATCTCTTCGACATATTGATTTTAATTCCTTTGGATATACACTCAGCAGTGGGATTGCTGGATCATATGATAATTATATTTTTAGTTTTTTGAGGAACCTCCTTACTATTTTTCAAAATGTCTGTACTAGTTTACATTTCCACCAGCAGTGTACATGGGTGTCCTTTTTCCACATCCTCGCCAATAAAGGTTGTCTTTCATCTTTTGGATAATAGCCAACCCTAACAGGTGGGAGGTGATATCTCATTTTGTGGTTTTAATTTGTGTTTCACTGGTAATTAGAGATGTTGAGCATTTTTTCACATATCTGTTGGCCATTTGTATGTCTTCTTTTGAGAAATGTCTTTTCAGATTCTTTGCCCATTTTTAATCAGGTTATTTGTTTTCTTGCTACGGGGTTGTTTGAGTTCCTTATATATTTTGTATATTAGCCTCTTATCAGATGCACGGTTTGATAATATTCTCTCCCATTTTGTGGATCGACTCTTCATTTTGTTAATTGTTTCCTTTGCTGTGCAGAAGTTTTTTTAGCAATCCCATTTGTCTAAAGAATAATTTTTCAAGTATATTATTGACACAGTATACTGTTTTAAAAAATCAAGCAAAAATACAGTATTTTCAACATAATTTCAACATCATGAAAATATGTGTGGCAGGTAAATGTATTGAGGGATCAATTTATTATTTTGTGTTGTGTTCACTGTATTTTTCTTCTCTTTCTACTCACCACCCCCAATTTCAACAAAATAATCATGCCCATTGTACTCCTTTACCCCTGGGGAAGTTGATGCTATAGGACTGAAAATAGATGTTGTCTGCCAACAACCTCCCTTCCTGGCTTTTGTTTTCTAAAAGCTTGAGTTCCTAGGGAGAATTGTGCTTCTGGGAAAGGGAGAGAGATGATGGAGAGAAAGAGGGAAAGCAACCAGATGGGGAGGGTTTCCCAAGATTGGGGAAAATGATAGAATTCTGCAGATCCTTTGTTAAGTGAAAATTCTACTCCCAACTAGTGCCCAAGGGAGACAGCAGGAGCTCAGAAGAGAACAACTCTATGATACAGTTAAAAGGGTTGGACCCCAAACCTCAAAACTTCCAGTCTCAGCAGAATCCTGGGACCAATCTTCACACAAAAGCAGTACAACTCCCTGCTTTCTAGGCTTGGACAATGAACATAGCAACAGTGACCACAGGGCCCCATGTTCTGGGCACTCTTCAAAACAGTGACACAAAATAACTAACTAAGACTGAATTTTCCACCAGTCAAGTGGGATGGAAGCTTGAAGTCAGATTTAATTTTGATATTTTAAAAATAATAATGTTACATTTCTTACACACCCAAGTTTGTGAAGTAGTATTCGTATCAGCTACAATGTGTATATAAACTGAAACGATTCTGAAAAGTTAACCACCAAAATAATAATAATGGCTGTCTCTGGGTAATGAGGTGTTTGCATTTTTTCCATTTTGCTTATTTTTATTTCCTAGCTTTTCTGTAATGAATAGATAATTAAGAACTTCTACAGTTTTATATTCTAATTATACAGAAAATCATATTTACCAAAATCATGCTTATACTTTTCTTTACATTTTATATTTATATTTATCCTCTACATGTGTATTCATATGAGTCTTGTTTCCTAAATGGCTTAGAGCGGAAAACCAGACAAACTAGCTAAGATCATGTACCTAAAACTGATACAATGCCAAGTTTCACATACAACTCCACAACTTACTACCTGTCTCAGATCATGTTTCCTAGAAGAAAACGTGACATAAAAATGCATGTGCAAGTAATTTTTTAAGGAAGTGCTACCAAGGGAAATCAGAAAAAGGATGGGTAAAGCAGGACAGGGAAAAGTAAAAAGCCAAGCAAAGGTAAGATTACAGACAAAGTGGAAGCCTCAGCTTGATTTCGAAGGGCACTTTGAAGTGTAAATTGTGCCTCAGAGTTTTTGCCTACCTTGAAGCAAGGGAGCTAGGCTCTCTTAATATCGCAAGAACAGAAAACCAAACACCGTATGTTCTCACGCATAGGTGGGAATTGAACAATGAGAACGCTTGGACACAGGAAGGGGAACATCACACACCGGGGCCTGTTGTGGGGTGGGGGGAGGGGGGAGGGATAGCATTAGGAGATACACCTAATGTAAATGACGACTTAATGGGTGCAGCACACCAACATGGCACATGTATACATATGTAATAAACCTTCACGTTGTGTAGATGTACCCTAGAACTTAAAGTAAAATAAAAAATAAATAAATAAATACATAAAAAATTTCCGAGTCAGTCACTCCCTATGGGGCCACCTTGGGGGACATAAACTCCCAGAATTTCTGGCTTTCTGCCCAGGCAAGTGAAACAGTTCCAGTAGCCAAAGGGCAGAAGAGTTATAGGCATCAGCCATTAGAAACAAAAATGCAAAGTCTGGGGACAGATGCACAGAGCCAGTAGGCATGAAAGGAGATCTGGGCGTAGCGTAGCAATGACCACTTCCCCTCCACTACCTGAGGGCCTTTGCCCTGTCTGTTGCTTCTACCTGGAATCTTTCTTTACCCACATATCTACATAACTCAATCAGTTTCCTTTTTCAAATCTTTGAGTAAATGTCTACTTCTCAATGAGGTCTATCTACTCTTTCCTTTTAAATTTGCAATCCCTTCCTAACCTTCCAATCCCTCTAAGATATCCCATTTTTATTTCAGAGTTCTCATCACCTTCTAATATATTCTATAATATTCTTATTCATTATGTTTGCTATTTAATGTCTGTCTTGCCCCACTACAATGTAAAGCTCCATAAGGGCACAGATTTTTGTGCTTTGCTCCCTATGCATCTTCAGCACCTACAATGATGCCTAGGACATAGCAGGCCCTCAAAAAAAATTTGTTTAATGAATTTGTGGATGAATCTAAGAATTTATCCTTAAAAATAATTAACAATTTAGTAAAACTAAAGTGCACAATGAATACCTGCAAGTGTGTCACTGGATGAATGTGGTTTGGTTGACATCTATCAATATTGATATACCTATCATTAACTTCCTATTCATGAAGAGTAGGCGGTGATTTAAAAAAAACAATAATCCCACAAAATAAAGTGGTGTTCAAGCTTTTATAGCCTTAATGATCTTTTTTTGTAAGCAGGGAGAAGGTCTGCCTGTACTATCAATTACTGAGAAGCATATTAAAATCTCTCACTGCTATTGTGGATTTGTGTATTTTTCGTTATGCGTCTGTCAAGTTTTGCTTATACTTTTTGAGGTTATGTTATTAAGTGCAAAAAAAATTAAAATTATTATTCAAACCTGATGAGTTGAATCTGTTATTCTTGTGAATGTTACCCTGTATCTCCAGTAATTTTTTTTTTAAAGTCTACTTTGCTCATAGTAATATGAAGTTTTTCAAGGACTGGTTGTTAGATCTTTGGGTTGCAAATTTCATGAGAGCAACATCCTAAAGTCTGCAACATCCTAAAAGCCTCCCATCTATTCAGTGCCAAGGCAACCAAGCTGGAATGGGGAAGATCACCCTAATACTTTTAGCATCACTGCTTTATTGGAATATGTCTCCTTTTAGACTATTAGACTGTTGATTGTAAGCAGATTCTGGTCTTTGTCTTCTCTCCCTCAACCTTCACTAGCCCATAAAAATTTGAGTTCAAGTTCACTAGTTTGGTAAATATCTTCACAGTAAAAAGAGTTTTTGCGCTTTCCTTACCTACTGGGTTTTTGCTTTCACTTAGATTTTGGCCTGGCAATTTCTTAAAATCTTATCAACTCTTTAATACATTTTTAAATAGTTTAAAAATATTTTATCCAGCATTTTTCATTGTTTTTGGCCAAGAGTAGTCTGAATAATTAGAAACTAAACTCCACCATTTATCTTTCTTTGGCATGAACTCGAATTTATAGACTACCAGAGAAACCCCAAGTGCAGCAATGAAATGACAGAAAAAAACAACAGGAACTTGTCTAAGCAGAAAGTTTTTTCTCGTCAGTTATATAGCACCTCCCCAGGAATTACAGTAAAATTTGATTTGGAAATATGTACAAATGTATGTTAAGAACTTTTCACTTGGTGTTGGAGGCATTGAAGAGCAAGAAGACAGTATATAGTGTCTTAGAGATTAGGAAAGTGAATTCACTAGGGAACTGCAGTAGGACGGCCACACAGTGTTCACTGACCACTTGCCAAAATTTAAAAGAGGGAACAGTTGGCAGAATTGTGTGATTTTAGCTGGTCAGAAACAGAAAAAGAGTAGAGAGTTAAGTTTAACTAAGGTCCAGATTTTCCCGGATATGTAAAGATGGAGGTAAAAGAGACAATGGAATATGCAATAGAGTGATTATGGAATCAGACCATAGATATAAACTGGCTATGGAGGGAAGTATGAGTAGGAGGAAGGTGATGAACAGTGAAACACAGTACTGGGGTCAATGGATTGAAGTTGGAGTAAGGATAGGAGAGCAAGTAACATGGAAAGAAAGAACTGATGATTGGAGAAGGGATTCTTGAAATCAGTATTTCAAAGACAGTCCCATTATTGGTTGTGATAAGGTCTACAGTATGACAAACGGGAGTAGTTAGGTAATGTGGAATCGAGGATAAGACCCACGGAGATGAGACATGTTTGATGGACTGTTTACAAGAAATTGAAGTCACTAAGAATGAAAACAATATTGTAGAGAAAAGCAGACAGTGAGCCAGTTGCTAAAGTCATCAGTGAATGAGAAGTAACAACCAGGAGAATTATAGATGAGTATAATGAAAAGGGGTAGTGGGTGGTTTAGTCGAATGGCTTAGGATTCAAAGGAGCTAGGATGTGTAAAATATGAGAAGAGACATTGTCTGAAAATGTCAAGAAATAGCAAATAAAGAAAAATAGCTTGCCTCCAGCCCCAGTAGTACCATGGTGGTAGGAGGTAAAAAACAGAAAAAATTGCTATAATTCTTTCATTGATTTATTTATTCATTTAACAATGTACTTAGTAGCTACTGTATGATAAGTGATTTGCCAGACCACAGCGGGTTAATGAGACTAAGACACAGTGAAAATTTGCCAATGACTATGTCTAATAGAAGCTAAAATTGATTCTCCTTTTGTGAACAAATAATTTGGCTTAGCCCACATGCTATCATGCCTGGTTGACTTGTCCCTGGATTTAAAATGTTGCTGCCTAAGGATAAAAATAAGAATGGATTTGACAACTGTCTGGTAATGAAGGAAAGCAAGTAAGTTATCTTCATTAAGCACAGCTGAACCTGATTTTAAAATTTAACTAACAAGATACAGTAATCAAAATAATGTGGGATTGGTATAAGTATGGAATATATTAGAGAATCCAGAAACAGAAACAAATTTACATGGTCAATTGATTTTCCAAAAAAATATTAAAATAATTCCATGAGGGACAAGGTGTCTTTTCAAAAAATGATGCTAGAACAATTGAAAATCCATATGCAAAAAAGCAGCACCTTGACCTTCATTTTACACCATAATTAAAAAATCAATTCAAAATGGTCTAAATGTAAAATATAGATTCTAAAATTCATAGAAGAAAACATAGAAAAAAGTATTGACTTTGGGTTAGAGAAAACATTCTTAGACATGACAGCAAAATTATGCAATTCATTTAAAATTGAGGAATTTTACTTTCTCCAAATTTAAAATTAAATGACTATAATTACAAGACTAACAATACTAAATGTTGGAAAGAAAAGGGAACAACTTGAACCCTTATATATTGCTAGTGGCAATACACAATGGTGCAACCACTGTGGAATACAATTTGGCAGTCCCTTAAAATGTTAAACATAGTTACTATATGACTTAGCAGTTCTACTCCTAAATATATGCCAAAGATAAATAAAAACATATGCCCACAACACAAAAACCTGTCCACAAGTATTTATAGCAGCATTATTTACAACAGGGAAAAAGTAGAAACAACTCAAACGTTCATCAGTTGAATGGATAAATAAACATATGGCATATTCATACAACTGAATATTATTTGGCAATAAAAAGGAATAAAGTACTAGTTCAGGGTAAACACGGATGAACTTTGAAAACATTATGCTAAGTGAAAGAAGTCAGGCACAAAAGGCCTTTTATTGTATGATTCATTTATATGAAATATGCAGAATAAACCAACCAATACAGAAAGAAATTAGACTAGTGATCATCTAGAGTTGGAGGGTGGAGGTGGGAGAGAAATGGGGAGTGACTGCTAATGAGTTCCTTTTGGGGTAATGGGAATATTTTATATCTTGATTGTGGTAGTTTTTACATTACTAGATACAATTTTCAAAGTTTAATAAATTGAACATTTAAAGATAGCTAATTTCATTGTAGATAAATTATAACTTAATAAAACTGATTACTTTTTCAAATGATTCAAAAGTAACCCGTGTTGACTAACAAACAATGATCCATCATTTTGTATGACAGCTTTTGACTACACACATCACAAACCACCTTAGAGAATAAACTGAATAAGGCTATGACATTTTTTCACATCTACTGGAATATTCTTCAAAGGACAACCATCTTTTTCATCATTTGGCCCTCTTTCTAAGAAGCAAAATATTTGTCACTCAAGAGGCAGTAATTGGAGAATTCGAACTATTTGTACTCTCCCAATGGGAAAAACTATGAATGCTGTTGAGGCATATTTTGAATGAATAAAGACATCTTTTCACAAGTGTGGTATTATCATTTCTACCTATATAAATAGTGGTTACATATAGTTAAATCTAGTAGTTTTGAAATATCAGTGTAATTGGAAATATACCATGCAAGTTAGAATTTAGAGAAATTAGAACTCAAATTTGGTAAAATGTGGCCTTGGAATTTTAATAACTACTGGTGGTACTACTACTTGCTAGATTTGTTTGGAGGGCAAATAACTGTAAACCCATCAACCTGAGAACAAACCTATCAGCTAGAAGCTGATAGGATAGATAAGGCCTTCTATTTGAGTAAGTCTAACAGTCATTAGCTTGAGTACATCTAGCCTCTGTTAGTTTTATTTTCAAAATTAACTCATTATTAAGAACTTTTTGATATGCTAAGGGTCTTATTATCTTGTAAATTGGAATAATTATTTGTCATAGGCAATGAAAATTTTTAATTGCAAGTTTTAGTATTAGGCCCAAAAGTCAATGTTAATGAAACAGTTTTACTATGAATTTAATTAATAATGTAGGGCTGTGATACTAATCATGTATTGCTGAATTAATTACATGTGCAGTTCATCGTGCAAGATTTGATATGGTGTGCTTTGGGTTATGAAAAATCCAGAATTTCTACAAAGAACTCAAACAAATTTACAAGAAAAAAACAAACAACCCCATCAAAAAGTGGGCAAAGGATATGAACAGACATTTCTCAAAAGAAGACATTCATACAGCCAACAGACACATGAAAAAATGCTCATCACTGGCCACCAGAGAAATGCAAATCAAAACCACAATGAGATACCATCTCACACCAGTGAGAATGGCGATCATTAAAAAGTCAGGAAACAACAGGTACTGGAGAGGATGTGGAGAAATAGGAACACTTTTACACTGTTGGTGGGATTGTAAACTAGTTCAACCATTATGGAAAACAGTATGGCGATTCCTCAAGGATCTAGAACTAGACGTACCATATGACCCAGCCATCCCATTACTGGGTATATACACAAAGGATTATAAATCATGCTGCTATAAAGACACATGCACACGTATGTTGATTGCGGCACTATTCACAATAGCAAAGACTTGGAATCAACCCAAATGTCCATCAGTGACAGACTGGATTAAGAAAATGTGGCACATACACACCATGGAATACTATGCAGCCATCAAAAAGGATGAGTTTGTGTCCTTTGTAGGGACATGGATGCAGCTGGAAACCATCATTCTTAGCAAACTATCACAAGAACAGAAAACCAAACACCGCATGTTCTCACTCATAGGTGGGAACTGAACAATGAGATCACTTGGACTCGGGAAGGGGAACATCACACACTGGGGCCTATCTTGGGGAGGGGGGAGGGGGGAGGGATTGCATTGGGAGTTATACCTGATGTAAATGACGAGTTGATGGGTGCTGACGAGTTGATGGGTGCAGCACAGCAACATGGCACAAGTATACATATGTAACAAACCTGCACGTTATGCACATGTACCCTAGAACTTAAAGTATAATAATAATTTTAAAAAAAATTAGCCTAAACTTAAAATTAAGCTAAAGTTTACCTTCAAGATTCAACCTGAATGAGTCGCTCTGTATTGCTGGTAATAAAAAGTAAGTGTTTAATGGTATAAAAGCAAACTTCAGAGAATGATTTTTTTTCCCCCCAATTGACATCAAATTGAAAGCTGTGAAAAATTTTTTGGCCTTATGCACTTTTTACTTTAGAATTCCAACTTTTTCTAGTTAAAATTTTTCTAAACAGATTCCTGTGTATTTGAAAGACAAATGATTTTTTTAGTTGAAATGCTTAAGAAATTTTTAAGAAGTTAAAGCTGCTGTGCTTATTCTTGCTTTAAATAGTTTATTTAATATAACTACATTTTAGGAGTTTGATTGTTAAGTTCCTCTAAACTTTGGTTAGGAAGCAGAAAGCATTATGTGAGATTTTTGACACATGCTTTCAAGGAATCTCTTTTAAAAATGTTAAAGGTAGAATTATTTAATATAAAATTGAATCTTTAATTATGTGTTTGCATAATTTGAAAAACTATGTCTCACAGCTTTTTTAATGCCCAAGTATGATATATATTTTCCTTTAGTAAGATGCGGATAATAATTGTAGTTACCATGGGCTAACTATATGCCACATGACAAGCTAAATTCTTTATGTATTTTTATCTTCTAATCTTCAGAATTGTCTAATAAGTTCGGCAGTTTTAGTGTCTCCATTTTTACAGCCATTTCATTATACAGTCTCATCATTTTTCTGTGCTTGATTCTTTATAATTTGTTTTTTATGTGCTTTTATTCCTAATAATAAACATTTAGAAATTAGAAATTAGAAAACTAAGATTTAAAAATGGAATAAATTGTCCATGGGACACCCAGCTATAAGATGCAGAGCCAGGATTAAAACTGGCATCTGTCCGATTCTAAAACCTGCAATGGTAACCACTGTAATTGCAGAAAAACTTCCTTGATCATTCTACATGAATTAACTTACCTGTCTCTTTCTTCTCTCGTTCTTCATTGTTGTTCTTAGTACTCATTACAACTTGATGTGCATGCGTAAATTTTTTTATAGAGATGGGGTCTCACTTTGATAATCATACATGTATATTTTTAATTTGGTATCTTTCTCTCTTGCTCTTTCATTCACCGTTCTCCTAAAAAAATTCCAGGCATTCGTATGTAGTTTGTAGGTATTGGTTGATACTTAAATGATTGAATGTAATTAGTGTATTCTGTACAGCATGAGTGCATATATTATTAAAGATGTTATCGATAAAAAAAAAAAGAAAAATCCAGAATTTACAAAAGGTGGATGAGAACATTCAGTGAATACACTGCACACTTTACTCAGAGATCAATTCCTTCTAACCTGTAGCGTCTGACAATACTGCAAATTGCTGTGTCTTAGCATATGCAAGTCTGCTGGCTAATATTCTAAGCCAGTGGTCTCCAAAAGTTTTTTTATTATAGGCCCCTATTGGAAAAAAAAGAAAATTAGCACTCACATCAATGTATGTATACAGTATTTATCTCTTCACAAATAATAAAAGTATAACATTGTACCAATATGTTATGTACATTATAAAACAGAAAACTTAAAAATCATCTGAAAGAGTGAGATAAAAAACAAAAACATACATCTATTAGGGACTATACACCTCACTTGGAAGACCACTGCTTCTAAATAAGTACATAGAGTTATCCTTGCTTGGGAGCAAGAGCAGGCATTAGTCTACGTGGAGAGACAACATAGAATTTAATATCAAATCTGGAAAATGGGGAAAACAAATATTTAGATTTGAATTAAGCAATCACTAAATAAATAACAGACTTTAATCAGAAATAGGAGAGCCAATATATTAATGAGAACATTGTTTTACTAGCTTGTGAAACCAAAACATTCTGTTTAGCACCATCTAAAACAGATGAGGATATAATTGCAGAAAAAGAATGAATTAACTGGGACTTGACCTGAAAATAAATATTTAAGAGGTAGAATTTAACTGGTAGCCAGCCTAAGATGGCACCAAACTTCCTTTATGAATGTTAAAAACTAAAGAAACATAAAGATGAATTTGTGCCTAATAGCATTTCCAACACAAAGAAAATCAGATTCATAAACAATGCCATGTATTTAGCAAGGTATTTAAGACAGGAGACTCCTCTGCTTCAGTACCTATTGGAAAGCAAAAAAGAAGAGGGTTCAGACATAAAAATAAAAAGCTACTCAAAGATGCAATGGTCAAAGTTGCTAAAGGTAAATTTGCAGGAAAAAAAAAAACAGTTAGTATGAGTTCTTTAAAAGTCATTATCAGCTGGAGAAAGTGGCACCCAGGCTGACAATGTTGACACAATGCAGGTATGAGTTATTAGATCATAACATACCCTTGAGTATCAATAATGACCAGTAATGAGAAAGCATACTGGATAATTAAAGGAATGCTTGCACGAAGACAAAGAACTAAAATCTACTTATGGTAATAAATTACAAAATCATTTTGTCACCTAGTTTGATGGGACAGATCATGCACCCATGGTCAATTTTTTAAGAACTGAAAGTAGATGTATAACTTTGGTAAACGGGAGTTTCAGTGAGATGCACACACGCACACACACACACACGCACACTTCAAGAATTCAGAAATAAGATTTTCCTCTGAAAGCTAAACCAGTAAAACCCAGCCACAATGGATGTGACAATTGGATTGGAGGACACAATCAAAGGACTGCCTGTTCAGGTATGACAGCAAAATACGCACACACCCAACACACCAGTCAAGGTTGAGTGGGGACATGACCTTACTTCCCTTTCATCAGGAAAGATGTCCAGGCAGAAGCACAACATGTGCAAAAGCTAGGAGGTGAGAGAGAGCAGTATGCATTCAGAGATCTTAGAAAAGTTCAGTATGGCCAAAGCAGTGAAGATAGAGTAGTAGGCAGGGGCAGGGCAGTGGAAGGTCCTGTCTACCACATTAAGGTTGATTGGACCTTGTCCCCAATACATTGGGAAGCCAGACATTGAGATGTTCTCAGTCAGACATGGAAGCACTCAGATTTTAGGAAGGTGTCTTTGACTGCAGTGTATTGGAGTTGTCCCCACCTCTACCCCACAGCAGAAGAGGCTGCTGCAGATATCCAGAAGGAAGATGGCCTGGGCAAAGTAGGCAGGAGTGGCATCTGGTAGGAGTGGACTGATGAGACACATCTCAAAGGTACATGGATGGTGTCTTAGTCCGCTGGGGTTGCTATAACAAAATACCTTACACTGGGTAATTCATAAACAACAGAAACGTATTGCTCACAGTTCTAGAGGCTGGGAAGTCCAAGACCAAGGTGCCAGCAAATGTGGTATCTGGTGAGGGTTCCCCTGCTTCATAGATGGTGCCTTGCTACTGTGTCCTCACATGACAGAATGGGCTAAGGGAGCTTGCTCCAGCCTCTCTTCTAAGGAGACACATTCCATTCATGAGAGTAGAGCCTTCATCTTAACCACTTCTCAAAGGCCTCATCTCTTAATACTATCACACTGGTTATTAGGTTCCAACATATGAAGTTTGGAGAGGCACCAACCTTCAGACAATGGCAGATGGGATGTGGGGGTGAGGCAGAGAAGAGAGTCTGGCTTGGGAAGTGAGGCGCATTGATGGTGTCCGTCATGGAGAGTGAGAACCCTTTGAGGAGAAGCAGGAAGAAGAGGAGGAAGGGAAGGAGAAACAAGTATTTGAGGAGAAAGTGGAAGAGTTCAGGTTGAGAAAAGTTGAGTTGTGGGAGGTTGTGAGTTACCCAAAGGGAGCTCTTCAGTGACCAGTTGATCATATGGATCTGGAGTTCAGGTGTGAGCCTGCACTGGGAGATGAAGATGTGGGTGTCATCAGCTTTCAGAAACTCGAGGGAGGATCAGCTGGCTAGAGGATACGCAACCACGAAAATGGAGAAGAGAAATGAGAAACAGGGAAAACTGTAAGGCACAGACAGCGGATGCCTAAAGTTTCTCACATGGTGTGGAAAAGGACTTTTGTAATCCCCCAGAGGCAATATCTTTCCTTCCTTACTATGGTGGGTTCCTGCTAACAGTGTGTCTGTGTTTCTGGGGGTGGAGCAGCCTAGGGGCTGCCATTCTTTACTACCTTTGCATTCTTTAGGCCTTTGAGGGCTCTTGGCCTTAAGAGGCAGCATAATCCAGGAGTGAAGAGCACAGTTCAGACTACCTCCACTAATTTCTAGCTGTATGCACACTGGCAAAGTTGTTTAACCTTTCTCCATCTCCATTTCTTCATCTCTAAACTAATACCATTTCCAGAGACATTTTGTGAAGATTGAAATAGATAGCTCATGGAAAGCTTCATCACATTCACTATTATTATTATTATTATTATTATTATTATTATTATTCATGCTCCAAAAGAATCTGGAGGCTGCAACCCTAAGGTTTTATGCCAGGCATCAGGAGGAAAGAAGAGTGCCTAAGAAGCATACTGTCTCCCTGATTTATAAAAAATGTTGTAATTTCTAGAGGAGTGGGAAGCCACAGGGTTAGTGTGAGATTGATGAGGCATTTCTGGATGTTGATTCAGGTGCTCAAAGACAAGAGTTCCTTTTCCCAAGATACCATCTGATCTACTGTAACATACAACATGGGAAGTTCACATATTACAGGAGATTGGTTTGGAGTCCCCAAATCCTTCTTGATTTGATTTTTATTGTATGGTCAGCCAGTGAGCCAATTCTAGACTCACCCTTTAAAGTAAAACTAAAATAGGTGAAAAACATGTTTATGGAGTCTCAAATTCCTTGGGGGCCGTAAATCTAGATAACAGAAAGGCACTTCTCCACTTAGTAATCAGGATTGTCATGGTTACTTAATGGTTCACATGATTCACACGTACACCCTGCTCTCCTCTAAGGCAGTATTTACATTTCAAAGAAACTTACATTTTTCAAAATTCCCATCTAAAAACATTTGTTTCAGTTGAGAAAGTGAAATTAAGGTCCAGAGAAGTTGAAACTCACAATAACAAAGTTATGTTTTCTGCAGGAATTTCAATAATAAAGGTTTTATTAGAGCTATAAGTGTATAACTATAAAACAGACTTCAATGAACAAATTCAGAAATATTTGCTCAAGAGTGACGTCTTTTATTTTCCTTATCACCATGAGCTCTATAACTAATAAATAAAGTTTCTTATACATTCTTATCAATTTTTATCACATTTATCACCCACTGCTAGGATAAACAAAACCGAAAGGCATCTTGTGGTGTGTCTCAAGGTTTTTGCTTTAAACGCAACTGATAATGGCTCCTGGTTTTGATGACATTGTTACCAACCACTCTTTGCACAATGCAAATTAGGTTTTCTTATTGATCAATTACATTGTATCCAGTCTGAATTATGAAAACATAGTTGTGAAAGAAATGCTCGTATTGAATAAAGTCGGCAATTAGCTGAGAATTGAGAACCTTTGTCATGGAAACATTTTCTATAGACTCTCACATCGTATCCTATAATGTTCTAGAATATTTAGTTATATTACAACGTTAGAAGTTATAACTTTTAATTACAAATGAAACTGGTTGGGGACAGGAGAGGGGAGTAAATTGAATAATAGTACTGTTTCTCAGTGTTTAATTATTTTAACTGGATACACACTTTTAAAATGAGAAAAAAAAACTTATTTAATGACCCACCAATGTCTATAGAGTCTTGGTTAATTTACTTATTCTCTTCCGGCCTTATCTGTGAAGTTGAGCGAGATAACTAGTGTTTTAAAAGACAGGAATTTTTCCCCTGTTAAAAACCAAAACAACAACAACAAAATAAAATAAAATAAAATAAAAAGATAAAATAAAAAAAACCCTCCTCTGTTCCGGGAAAGGATTAGTGAGGATGAAGCATCAGAGGGCTCCTAAATAAGGAGATACTTCATCCTACTCCAACACTTTCTCAACCATATTGCAAGCCCCAGACAGGAGAGCCATGAAATGCACCAGGAAGACCGGATCCTAAGCCTAGCAACTCCAGCTTTGACAAAGATTGCTGTTCCTCCAGTACAGCACAGAAGCATCAGAGCCATTAAGCCCGAAATGAGTTTGCAATCTGGGACAATATGTGTCTCAGCAATAACCTTTGTAGAGGGGCTTGCTTTTCTGATATCTTCGCTCCCAAATTTTGACAACACTCAATGAGTGAGGGAACCACAAAAATAAATAAGGCTAATTTTTCTTCCATGTTAGCAATATGGAAGCTCAAAGTTTACATTCCTCCAAGGCACCATCTATCCCCAAGAGCCCAGGGCTACTATGTGGATGTTAGATTAATGGGCAGTCCATTTGTCAGGGTGGCAAACTCCCTTTGCCTTGATACCCTTCCATCTTTGCTTGGATCACCTTGGATTGAATTAAGTGAATGATGCCTGCCTTTCCTTTAGCAACTCCTTCACTAATTTAAAGAAATTCAGAGACAAGTTGTATGGTGGTCATTTTAACACCTGCCAAAATCTGTTTTAAATTATCCAGAGCAAATCATCCTATGTCTAAATTTCCCTCAAACTTTGTACTGGCCTTTAATCTCATTACAAGTAGAACACGTTTTCACTAAGTGCTAAATTACATGTTATGTAGTCCTTTTCTGAAATGCATACATTGAAGGAGAAGATTTGATTCTAGGTCAAAGAGAGAAAACTAGCCTCTGAGGGTGGTATTTCTGAGACAACCACTAGAAGATCAGAGAAGCACAAGCATTCTCTTCTTTTTCTTTTGTTAATGGAGAAGTTGGTCATTTCCTAGTAGACTGCACACATGAAGAGATTCTACAGCTAGTAATGCTGAAATTAAGGCCTTCTGGTGGGGATGGGACACATAGATAGGAAGTACATTTTCATTGCAAGAATGCAGATTGGCTAGTTACAGTGGACGCTATTGATGCCCTCTCCAGATTCCATTTATTGGGCCAGTGCATCCATCCCCTACCTGCTGTGAGTATTGGCTGCTGAAGATTCGTACTCTTGCCCTTGTCAGATACACCATGTCTAGAAAACCTGAGGAATTAAAACCTCTCTCCTTTCACCCCACACCGCCGCCCTCCCCCACTCCCCCCTGCCGCCCCGCCACCCACTCATGCATCCTGTCTTGAAATCAGTGGGCATAAAAGCCTGGCTCCCTTGTCTCAAGGTGCATTCTTTCCCTGGTGCCCTTCACGTTCCACAGTCCCCCGGACTCAGGCTGAGGCTAGACTTCAGCTGGATCATATCTATGCTGAGTTTCTTCCCCTGTCCTATGCTGCTCCCTTCACTTCCATATAGGTTTCATCTAAGGATACTCCCTCGATAAACCACTTTCACAAGAATCCCCATTCTTGGTTCTGCTTCTAGGGAACCCCACTTAAGACACCAGGATACTAATTTATATTTCATTTCTGTCTCTGTTTATGTTTTCCGCTTCCACTTTCCCTTTCTCAGTCAAGCTAACTCTGCACTTCCCTGCCTCAGAGAAAGTTTATGTCAGGACTTCCCAGAGTCCATTTCCCAGAAACCCAAGTCCATTGTGAAGAACAGAGTTCGAGGAGTGAAAGATTTCCCTCACACTAAAAAGAAAATGGCCCACCACCACCACTGAAGGGAGAAAGAAAGGGGCCTTTGAATTCCTTGAGCAGACGGGACCTCTGCCCTGCTCCCCAACAACCCAGAGAATACAGTAGAAATTCAATGCTGATGGCCATGTGACATACCTTGGAGACTGAGTCCTATCCAGGATGCCCAGTCTCACCAAATTCCTGTCCCCTCTATGCCAAGCATGTCACACAAGCTGCTTCACTGGCCCACTGAAAGGCTCATGGAAACATGGATGACCCGTTTCACAGCTATAACAAGTACAGAAAGACACTCCCCAATACCTTGGTAATGGGTAACCCCGGGGACCTGGCACCACCCCCAAATCCCTGTGATAGGATGTTCTGCCATCCTGGAATCTACAGAGGACTGGCTTTTTTATGAAAATAAAGATGTTTAATAATTCTTTCACATACGAGTTACGTTTCATACCTGCTTCATGAAGGGCAGCAAAAGGGTAAGTTTATGATTATTACGCTTTGTTATTATGAAACATTAATTAATAGGATGTTTATGAAGCATTTTCATTAACTAATAAAAGTAATACCCTGCAATGCACCTGAAAAAATAATAATTTCAGGGCAACATATACAGTATGACTGCAATAATGTTAAATACACACATCCACATACTTAGGAAAGACAAGGAGTGGTAATTGTTTGGTGGCTTATTTTTATTTTATTTCTTATAGTTTTCTGTATTTTCTAAACTTTTGTAGACATGATTATTGTTTTTCAAATCAGCTGGTCTCTTCTTTTTCTGCTCTCTACCACAGGCCAGTCAGTAGTACGAGGCACGAGCCGGAATCACCAGTCCCACTGCTATCAAGTCCGAGTTCTAAGCTCCGCCCATGCTACAGCACTGTGAATGTCTCAGGGGTGCTCCCTTAGGCTAGTGAGAACACATTGAGAGCAGGAGTTTGAAGCCGCAGTCAACTTGGATGTAGGGACTGAGTGTTTAGGGGGAGGGGAAGGAGGAAGGAAATGAACCTTTAAGCTTCTCCTCCTTTTGCGTGGAAAACCCACCACTGATGGACAGAGCAGCAGACACAGACAGACGGAAGCGAAAACCAGACAGGAACAAAGAGGAGACAATTTGGACTTAGTGCTCAGTGGATGCACCAACATCTGAATGTGCGTCCAGACCCAGACCTTTCCCTGTTCAGGGTCCAGGTTGTCAGTCTGTCTCTTATTTCACAGTCCTCCATCGCTCTGCTACATGATAACCACTTTCTTCCCTCCACCTCCTGAAGTCACCAACGTCAACCATTTCTGCTGCTGACACTGCCCTGCCTTTGACAAGTCACAAAATGAGAACAAGCCTGGGTTCGGGTTGTCCCCTTGGGGAAACAGAGAAGTGCCTCCTAACTTGAAAATTGTGCTGCTACCTTCCACCCGGACTTCAGGAGTCTCCAATCAACACCCACCTTCACACCAACCTACAAGGATCTGGATGGGTTTCCTCCCTCTCCTCCTCCACCTTCTTAGGCCACAGTCACACCACCTTTAAGGAAATAGGGAGCTGAGAGCTGAGCAGGAACCGCTATTTGGACCAACACACCAGCACATCAGCTCCTGGTCACGTGAAGCCACTTCACTGGTAAGTCTGGGTCCCAAATTTCCCCTCCCATTATTTGCAAGGTCCCTTACTCCCCACCTTCCCTCCCACCACCTCCACCATGCGGGGCACTGTCACTCGTTTTCTTTTTAGTCTTTGCGCACACAACAAATGTGTCATCTTTCTCTGATTACCGGAAGAAACAGCATCTTCTCCTGAGCTACTGGTCATTTCTACTTCTCTGGGAAACAGGCCCATCCTCTTCTCTGCTCCCTTCACCACTTCTATTTGGACTCACTAATGTTCATCTCTGCAGTCCTGAAAATACCTGGAAATGAAGATGAGGGAGGGAGTGTCAGGAAAGGAAACAGTAGGAATGGATTCTGTTACTTTCTTGTTAACACTATTCTATTCTTTGTTATACAAACATGCATTTTTATTATTGAACAATGTTAAAGAACTATTTTCATTCAAGAAAAATGATTCACTTTTATTAAGTGGCATATATCATAAACGATAATTCTCACTGCATAATGAGTTCTGCACATGTCACTCAAAGCAATCTTAAGTTTTCTACATCTTGTCCCATGACAACATCCTGATTAGGTAATCACTTGAGAGTTTACAAATCTGATGATATGCCAGAACCAACTAGGTTTATTTCTGGAACGTAAAGGTGGTTCAGTGTTAGAAAGTCATTCATTCATTTATTCATTTATTCAGCACGTGTACTGAGCACCTACTACATGCCATGCATTGTTCTTGATGCTGTGGTTACAGCAGTGAATAGAGTTGACCTAAATTTCTAACCTCATAGTTCTTACATTCTGTGAAACAGACAAGCAACCAACAAGATAAAACATATAGTATATTGTTATTAATAAGTACTAAAGAAAAAATAAATGGCAGGAAAGAAGATATGAAAAGTCAAGATGGGATGAACTTTTAGAAAGGGTGACTAATGAAGGACTCGCTAAAAAGGTGACCTTTGAGTAAAGATCTGAAGTCTGTGAGGGATCTAACTAAGTGCGGTGATGTGTGGTGGTAATACATCCCAGGCAAGAAGACGAGCAACTGAAAAGGCTCTGTAAAGGGAACATGTCCAGTATATTCCAGGAACATCAAGAAAGCCAAGATGACTGAGCAGGGTGAGTTAGATAGAGAGAGAGAAGTAGATTAGGCAGAAAAGTAGTAAGATTGAATAGGGTAGGGCCTTGTCAGTTGTAATAAGGACATTTGTATTTCCTCTAAACAACACAGGAAGTGGGTGGGGAGTTTGAACAAGGGACATGTGCCTGGATGTGTTGAGAATAAACTATAGGAAGAGAAGAATGACAGGGACATTGGCCTGTCTACATCATTCCTGACAACAGCAAACCAAAGAAGAAAAGAAACCTCACAATGAAAGCATTTGATAAAATAAGTCACCATTCCTAATTTAAAAAAAAAGTAGTAAAATAGGAATAGGAGAGAACTTCATTTATGTAGTAAATAATTATATGTAATTCCATGAGTCGTACTTAGATGAATTAAATTAGATATAAAAGAAAATATCCTTAACCTGATGAAGAAGATATCAGGAGCTCTTCTGATCTGGCAGATTCATCCCTCTCTCTGGTCTATCAAGATTACAGAACTTAACGACTTGCCTCCATTCACTGATAGTATTTCTTTGTACTACATGTGTGTGTGCACGTGCAAAAGAGAGAAAGAGACAGACTGGTAAACATAAGTGAAATTAGCCTTGAAAAAAAAAAAGAAAATACTTCAATCCAAACAATAAAAGTTATACTAAATAATGAAACAAAAGAGGCATTCCCACTGACTTCAAGAACAAGATCAGGAGGCTGTTAAGGAAGTTCTAGTCAATGCCAGTCATTAAGTTCTGTGATCTTGGCAGACCACAGGGAGGGACAAATCTGCCAGATCAGAAGAACTTCTGATATATTCTTCATCAGATTAAGGATATTTTTGTTTATGTCTAATTTAACCAAGAACAACTCATGCAGAAGAAGAAACAAAAGGGGGCATAAATGTTGGAAAGGAAGAAATGAAAACTCATCATTTACAAATGATTATATATAATACCAAGATAAGCCAAAGGTATCACTTTAAATTAGAATTAATAAGACAATCACAAAAATTTGGAACTTGATTAATAAGCACAAACGCACTTACTAATATGTGTCTAAAAAGAAAGTTGGAAACGGTTGACAGTGGCTGGGAGTGGAAAAGATAACACAAGGTTCTTTCCCTGTATATTTTATATATTTCCTATTGTTTTGAATATTTTTAACCACTAGTATATATTACTTGTATTACCAGAACAAAATACAAGATTCCTAATCTGGACTATTATACATACATAACACAGACCCTCTTGGCCATTGTATTAACTCTTAACTTTTTGTGGGGTGGGGATTACCAACCCCTTGAGAAACTGATGAGGTCGATGATCTCTGTTCCTGAAAAAAAAAAAAATGCATTTAGCCACACATATAATCCCAAACAAAACTTTGCAGGTGAATGCAATTTCAGGTGGTCCACAGAGTTGACCGGGTGAGAACACCTACTCTGGGCTCATCAGTGGGGATTTTTCCCTGGGCATACATTTGGTTGAGAGGACACCAAGGTGGATGTGCACTGGCAGGCAGTAACCTTGCAGCAAGGCTAGACTCTTCCTGTGTCCCCTGGAGCTAAGGAGATCAGAAGTGAGAGGCCCAGGAGGCTGCATCTCTTAGGCCAGGTGGTAGTAGCTGACAGTGTTTGGAGCAAGGTTCACTGGTAACCACGAATAAGGATAGACAGCAGTCAGGCCTGGGAACTTCCCCCAGCAATCACATTTTGTGTGATCACAAAAACCTTTTTGTGAAATCACAGGTTTCACAAATCGTCAGCTGCAGGGTCAGGTAAGAACAGCATTCCTTTCTATGCATCAATGGGTTACCTCTGGGAACTTCGGGAAGGGACGGAAGGAGCCAAAGACATTTAACCAGGTCTGCGTCTTGGTCACTTGTCCAGATATATTTTGGGAGTGAGCAACTGAGCCAGGTGCCTGAACGCAGGAGATGAGCGGCTCTGGTATATGGGAGGGAGTAGAGAGACAGCACCTCCCTCCTCCTCCTGACAGGGCAGGGAGAATTTGACCACCCTGCACCCACCACACTCAGTTTCCTTGGCCTCACAGCTTTTCCTTTTTCCCAGAGTTGAATCATTAACAGGAACCTAATCCGAAGACAGGTGTTCAAAACTGTCATGGTTACAGCCATCAAATTACAGGAGGTTCACACACAGCAGTCACCAATGGTTTGGGAATATTAAATAAATGTGTTTCTGTAACAGAACAAGACAGGATCATTTATTTATGCAACTTAAAAGCTATCCCAGAAGGAGAAAAAAGTAGCACATTATTTGTCCAAAATAAATAAGATTGGACAACTGAACAGCTCTCTGTGGATCAATTTACAGATCATATGGAAATACGCTTATCTTATTGAGAAATATTTCATTTTAGATGTTCAAATACCTTAGCATATTTTAAAAACTATTTCCTATGTGGCCAAAAGAATTCATGTTCTATTCGGTAAAAATTAACCAAAATTAATGGTGCTTTCCAATGGACGCAGGAAACCTTTTTTCTTTACAAAACATGCCCACCCTTTTTTTGTTGCTACTTCCCACATTGAATTCTTGTTTTACTGAATTTTTTTTACTATAAAAATAAAGTATGATGATAGTTTTAAAAGCAAAACAGGAGTATTCCAGAAGTACAGACCCCACTCCCACTCCTTGTCACCTTTCTGACACTCTGCCCCTTAGCTATACTGGAACAGGGCATCAACTGCAAGGAAAATCCTGGGGACTAGGGGCTGAGGAACTAGAAGTGGAGCGATGGAAGAGTGTCCAGTAGCCCAGAAAAGGATGAAACAATTCCCCAACAAAAAAGTAAAAATTTTCAATAGCCCTCCGAGAAGATGCAGCCCCTCCCAGGTAACCAGAGAAAGGCAAATTCTGAAAGCAGGGAGAAGGGGCTACTTTGGGCCTCCCGGACTACAAAGACAAAAAAATGAGTGACAGGACCTGATGTGGTCGGGGGAGATGGGAATGGAAGTAAAGGAGGGGGTTCGTACTCTTGGTAGGAGTGGAAATTGGGGACACAAGCTTACTGGCGATGCAGTCCTCACGTGACCAGGAGCTGACGTGGGCAAAGGTACTTAAAGCCCTGACCGCCGTCCCCCGTCCTCCTCTGGGTACCAACTCTATTGCGCAGCTCGCTGCCGTGCGTTTAACCCAGGCGAGGAGGAGGAGGAGAAAATTTCCCAGACTCGGGCAGGTGGGTGCGAGGGTGGGCACAGTCTGGGACCCCTGAATGGGGTAATCTAGGGATGCGGGAGTCGGAGGCCGCGGGTGCCTCGGTCTCCCCCGCTCCTGGCCGGCTTTCCAGACCTGAGGTGCTCAGACGCGGCTCATTTTGGTGGGCGGCGAGGAAAGGGGGAGGGGAAAACGAAAAGACTTTTGATAGAGTTTACGAAGAATCCGCTTACTTCCTGTCCAGCCAGTGTTTTTGGTTTTGTTTATAACATTCAGGCCCGCACCCCGCATCCCGTCCTGTTTTGAGAGGAGGAGGGAAGAGAAATAAACGTGGCAGCGCATAGAAGGCCAGCGGAGAGGTTGGGAAAGGGTAACCAGGAGGCGGGGGTGGGGCATGCAATTTGGTAACAATCTGGGCCGTACACTCCCACCCTGACCTCCCCCACCACCGCCCCCGCACCCTCCCATCACCCAGCCGACCCTCTGTGCTTTGGGAGTGCTGGGAAATGGGTGTACCAGCTGCTGTTGGAGAGATGGCGGGTTTGGCGCTGTCTGGGCTTCACGGGAGGTGGGGGTGGGGGGGACCCTGAGAGAATCTGGTATTAAACCGCCTTGTTAACTCGCAGACTGCTTTCCAGACACCTCCGGCCCACACAGCCGTTCACCCCCCGTCTTTTCAGTCCTGGAAAAGGAATTCGGGTATGCAGGCGGGAGAAATGGCGGTTGTTGGGGGGATTTGTGGAAAGTGGGAGGTAAAGCCCATAACAGAGAAATCGTGGAAAATCTCAACCCTGAACCCGAAAAGGCAGACGTTGAGGCCCCTCTTCTGCAGGCTAATCCTAGGCCTAGGGGCTGGGTAGTGAAAGACAGGTGATCCTGGGAGGGGAACACTGAATTGTTTGGCAGGAGTCCCCCATACCGCGTCCCATCCGGCTTTTGCTGCACCCTCGCCCTCGCCCCGCTCCCCTCCCGCTTCGTTGGAGGAGAAGGGGTGTGGCGGTGTGTCCCGGAGAAATGGCGGATGGGGGCGGGGCAAAGCGGAAGGAGAGATTGAGTGCCTGGGGAGCCTGCGCAGGAGGAGGATTGAGAAGGGAGGGTGGGGTGAGAAGAGTTGAAGGAATTGAGAGGTAGAATCATTTGACATTCTGGTGTGCGAATACGAAAAGGCAGTTACTAAGACCCTTGTCCTGGTGCTGATCCATCCACCAGGCTTTCATTGTCTAACGGCGACAGGCTATATTTCTGCTCTGCAGTCTGTCCTTAGGATGAATCTCTAACTGAACTGAAGTAAGGAGAAACAGCCTTGAATCTTTGGAGGTCAGTGTTGGGGTTGGAATTGTCTGGGGCCCCCAGGTGTGGGTGTGGCAGAGACCAGAGCAGAGTATGGGACCAGAGGCTCCTCCTGCATCTTCTCTCTTTTAACTTAAAAGACACCCTTGCCCCTTTCCCCGGGCCCTTTCTTTTTGGTGCAGAGAAAGGGGCGTGGCATCTGCCTTAGTTAATATTTGGGGGAGGAAAGGTTGAAGAGGAAAAAAGGATCCCTGAGAGGGGGAAAACTTTTGACCCACAGGGTTTCAAATCAGGAAAAGAACCAGAATTTGTCCACCAAAGGCTCAAAAACACCCTTTCTGATCTGTCCTCAGGTCTGTCTTCCTTTTGGGCTCTGTGCAACTGCAGCTACAGTGGAAAAAAGCAAACTACTCTTGATCCCAGGAGGTTGGTATGTGCATGAGCAACATCTAGGGACTTTGGGGGTAGGGAGTGGGACATCATAGCAGTATCTGAGGTCTCTACTGTTTTCCCAGCTCTCCACCAGCTTTGCCGATGTCTGTACTGCCTCTCGTCCCCCCATTTAGATGCTGCAAGTTGTAGGCATTGGCAGAGCAGGCTAAGGTTGAAGATGTAGAAAACGTTAAACTAGGTCTGTGAATCAGCAAACACAGGCCTTGACACCTGTGTTTGGGTGCTAGCCCACCGAGAAAGCATTGTGTCCCTAAACTCTTCTCTAAGTAAAACTGGTTAGACACGAAGTGAGCAAGAGCCCTAAGCCTCATTTTTATCCTTTACCCCTAGGCCCTGCCTAAGCCTCAGCAGAACTTGTAAGCCTAAACTGAAGAGCCTCACCCGGAGGAGCAGGCATCCCTTAACCTTAAGCAAGCCACTTCCACGCCCTGGATCAGTGAATAACCCCAGCTGCACCATGAGCCGCGTTCGGGATGCTGGCTGTGTAGCGGCGGGGATAGTGATAGGGGCTGGTGCCTGGTACTGTGTCTACAAATACACCAGGGGAAGAGACCAGACCAAGAAGAGAATGGCCAAGCCCAAAAACCGGGCTGTGGCTGGGACTGGAGCCAGGGCTAGAGCTGGGCTAAGAGCCGGATTCACAATCGACCTTGGGTCAGGATTCAGTCCCCCAACCCCAGTCCGCGCTGAAGCAGAGGACAGGGCTCAGGATGAAGCCTCTGTTCTGGACACAGCTGGAGCTGAGGCAGTGGCCCCAGCTGCATCCAGCGCTGAGGCTCAGAGTGGGGCAGGCGGTCAGGCCCAAGAGGCAGATGGAGCCAGGGTTGGGCCTAAGGCCGAATCAATAGTTGGGGCTGCAATGGCTTCTACAATTGCACCACCTCCCGGGGTGACAGAGGCCCTTGGGGCTGCAGAAGCCCATGCAATGACAGGGGCTCCCAAAGTGGCAGAAGCTCCCAGAGAAGCGGAGACTTCCAGGGCAGCGGTGCCTCCTGGGACAGTGGTGCCTACCGAAGCAGCAGCACCCACTGAGGTGACCGAGGCTCCTGGGGTAGCAGCACCTACCAAAGTATCTGAAGCTCCTGGGGTGACATCGCCTACTGAGGCAGCTGAGGCTCCTGTGCCCGCAACGCCTACTGGGGCTGCAGCACCTACTGGGGCTGCGGAGTCTCCTGGAACTTCTGGTTCCCCTAGAACAGCGGTGGTTCCTGGGACATCAGCCGCCAAGAAAGCAACCCCTGGGGCTCACACTGGGGCTATACCTAAAGCCACATCAGCAACTGGAGCGGTACCCAAAGGTGGAGCCAAGGGTGTAACCAGGTCCCGGAATGGGGGCAAGGGCAAGGGCAAGAAAAGCAAGGTTGAAGTAGACGAACTGGGGATGGGCTTCCGTCCTGGAGATGGGGCTGCAGCAGCTGCTGCAGCCTCTGCCAATGGCGGACAGGCTTTCCTGGCAGAGGTCCCTGATTCTGAGGAAGGGGAGTCCGGGTGGACTGACACAGAGTCAGATTCAGACTCTGAGCCCGAAACCCAGCGCAGAGGGAGGGGAAGAAGACCCGTTGCCATGCAGAAGCGCCCCTTTCCTTATGAAATTGATGAGATTCTGGGTGTTCGCGATCTCAGGAAGGTCCTTGCCTTGCTTCAGAAATCTGATGATCCTTTCATCCAACAGGTAGCGTTGCTCACTCTGAGCAACAATGCCAATTATTCATGCAATCAAGAGACAATCCGCAAATTGGGAGGCCTCCCAATTATTGCAAACATGATCAACAAAACTGATCCCCACATTAAAGAAAAAGCCTTAATGGCCATGAATAACCTGAGTGAGAATTATGAAAATCAGGGCCGGCTTCAGGTGTACATGAATAAAGTGATGGATGATATCATGGCCTCTAACCTGAACTCAGCAGTTCAAGTAGTTGGACTAAAATTTCTAACAAACATGACTATTACTAATGACTACCAGCACCTGCTTGTCAATTCCATTGCAAACTTTTTCCGTTTGCTATCTCAGGGAGGTGGAAAAATCAAGGTTGAGATTTTGAAAATACTTTCAAATTTTGCTGAAAATCCAGATATGTTGAAGAAACTTCTCAGTACCCAAGTGCCAGCATCATTTAGTTCCCTCTATAATTCTTATGTGGAATCAGAAATCCTTATTAATGCCCTTACTCTTTTTGAGATTATCTATGACAATCTCAGAGCAGAAGTGTTTAACTATAGAGAATTCAATAAGGGTTCCCTTTTTTACTTATGCACTACATCTGGAGTGTGTGTTAAGAAAATTAGAGCCTTAGCAAATCACCATGACCTCTTAGTGAAAGTGAAAGTTATAAAGCTAGTGAACAAATTCTGATTGGTTATGTACTGTCAAAAGACTTGAAAGAAATTTCTTGATTTTGCAGTCTGGAAGTGTTGAAAATTGAAAGTTACTGCTTTTCCACTTGCTCATGTAGTAAAGGAATCCTTTCAGCTGCCAGTGTTGAATAATGTATCATCCAGAGTGATGTTATCTGTGACAGTCACCAGCTTTAAGCTGAACCATTTTATGAATACCAAATAAATAGACCTCTTGTACTGAAAACATATTTGTGACTTCAATCGTGCTGCTTGGATGGAAATATTTTTACTGGTTCTTCTGAATTGACAGTAAACCTGTCCATTATGAATGGCCTACTGTTCTATTATTTGTTTTGACTTCAATTTATCCACCAAAGACTTCATTTGTGTATCATCAATAAAGTTGTATGTTTCAACTGACAAAAAGTCGTTCTAATGCTTGAATTTAAAACCCAGCTGGAGAGATAAGGTACATAAATACAAAAGGATATATACAAAGATCTATGAAAAATAATAATTATAAATAAATACAAAAGGATTACTAACAGTACCTGGGCATATGCTCTTTGTCGAATATACATGATCTGTTTAAATGAAGCAGAGGTTGCTGAGAAAGTTTCAAGGAGGAAGGGCGCATTTAAGCCGAGCCCTGAAGGGCAACATAAAAGGGCATTCCAGGAGGGGGAAATGCTTTGGAGAAAGGCATGGAAGTGAGAAATCCGTTCCTGTGATAGGAAGGTAGCCAGTTTGCTTGGAATGGAAGCCATGGGAAGAGGAATAATGAGAGATAAATGTGAAAATTCAGAGTGAGGAAAGTTTGAGGAAGATCCTGAACCCCAAGCCAAAATATTGAAATATATCCTGTCTCATTATGGAAGTCACTGAACAGTTTTGAATAAAGGAAAAATAGGTGGCAATATGAAAGATGGATTGGAGCTATGTTGGAGACTGGACATTTATTAGAAAGTTAGAATAAGCCAAGCAAGAGATGATGAGGGGTGAAGTGGGGTGGTGACTAAAGGAACTGTTAGTGGATGATGATGATAAGAGACAAAACAGAATAAGAAGGACGAAGAGCTGCTGCCTGACGCTTGTCTGTGGATCAACAAAGCTGAAGGATTGTGTAACCTCATTCAGGTCCTGAGAGGGAAGAGCCCTCTTTGGGGGGCAACTGAGGAGACAGCACAATGACAAAGTGAGTCACCATTTGGGGTGAGAAAAAAGCAGTGTAGCAGAAAGAATGACTCTTGGCACAGAGCAGTGGTTGACTTCCTAGGGTTAGAGGTTTAGGTCTGCCGTCTTTCAGAAGAAGAGCACTGGTGAGGCCTTGATGGGAGTTCCCATCCCCACTCCCAAGTTCACTTATGAGCAGGTATACCTTCCTCCCTCCCCTCCCTGGCCCACTGAAGCAATGAGAAAGTGGGAGGGTCCCAGAGATTTTTCCAAACCCAGTCTGCTTTCCTGACACCCTTTATGGTTAACAGTATATTGTATACTTAAAAATTGCAGAAAGAGTAGATGTTAAGTGTTCCAACCACAAAAGGTAACTATATGGGGCAAATGCATACGTTAATTAGCTTGGTTTAGCCATTCCACAATGTATACATATATCAAAATGCCATGTTTACCCCTAAATATATACAATTCTTATTTGTTTACTAAAAATACATTTTTAAAAAATTGTTATATACTTCCATGTTGGCGTGAAAAGACATTAACTACATGTAAGGGCCTATTGCATCAGTCAAAAAGTCCACACAATTAAAACTGGGTGAAAATTCTTTCAGATGTTTATTATATACATCCCTGTGTATTTTTTTCATAAAATTGGAATCATATTGTATGATAGTGGTTCTCAATGTGTAGTCCATGGGCTACTGCAGGTCCCTGAAACAGTAAGGTCAAAACTATTTTCAAAACAATAGTAACATGTTATTTTCTGTTTTTCACTGAGTTGACATTTGCACTGATGGTGCAAAAGCAATGGCGGGTAGAACTGCTGGTGCCTTAGCATGGATTAAGGCAGTGTCCCCATACTATACTAGTAGTGATTGCATTCTTTAGAACCACACGCTCTAATTTTTTTAATCCAAATTTATTTTAAAATGTCTTTAATAATAAAGTCCTTATTTATATAAATTGTATATGATAAAATCTCAATGATTGAGTGCATGTCTTTTTAATATTCCATGTGATGAAATAGGAAGTACGCACAAAGCATTTCTGCCGCATAGCTTAGGACAATGGTTGTCTCTAAGGTAAATATTTGCATAATCATTTTAGTTGTGCACTGAATTAGCTGCTTTTTTCATGGAACATTAGTTTTACTTGAAGAATGACTGGCAGACAAACTATGGTTTTTCAGACTTGGGTATTTATTAGAGATTTTCTTGAAAATGAATGAAGTGAGACTTCAAGAAAAACAACTGACAGGATTTGTCACCAACAATAAAATTTGAGCTTTTAAGCAAAATTAGAAATTTATAAAACTTGCATCCACAAATGCAAGCTTGACAGCTTCTCTTGAAGATTTTTCTGACGAGATCAGTGGTGATAATAATGGAGGTGATGGCCTTTTTTTCTTTTTCTCCTAGGAGAAAATTGATGGAGGACCCTAGGGCTTAATGTTGTTCTTACTCAGTTTTACTGTAATCATTGTAACCCATATGACATCAAATCCACGGCGATTTAATAAATAATACAATTGCTGTGGTAACAACATGACCCTGAGTGAGGTTAGACCCAAGAATTTTTGAACCCTTACTAAGGGGAACCTGAAAATATGTCAGTCCTGGAAAAGGACTTCTGGGGTAAGATAGTATTTCAGTTTGTATTTGGAAGATGGATGCATCAGCATCTCCTGGCTTGATCCTCACTATTCAGGTAGTCTAACCAGCTTCATCTGCTCTGATTAACAGTGGAAACTTCCATAATCTTCAGGTGAAACCTATTCCCGTACAGAGATGTGTGGTCTGGCCTAATGAACAAGCTACAAATCACTCAATAGGGAAATGCTTTATTTCCTAAGGTCTGGATTTTTGTGCCTTAAATCACATCACATGTGAAAGTACGAGCATAGTTCAGGTGTGGCTAAATCCTAAAAGAGTAGTTCTTTGAAAGATTTAACTTCATAGAATAATAACAATAGGTACCAGGAATTGAACATCAGCTGTATAGTATTCTATTATTCTTGGAGTTCCTGGAGCTGCATTTGTTTCCACCCTTTATCAGGCCAGGTTATTCAACTTTTCCATTGTAAGATCTATTACAATATATTTCCTTAAATTATCCTTTTGCGCTTAAGCAAAAGGCCTCATACTAAGAGTAAGATGAGAGATGGGGTAGTAAGCAATAGAGTCTCATGAAATCATGGGATATTTGGGTTGAGGTGGGCAAAATGCAAATGAGACTTCCTTCCCAATCTGGGGTCGAAAACAGTCTATAATTAATTGAGAGCTTTCCCTGTTACAAAAGTTCTATGTGACAAGGTAATTGCTCCTATAGAACAATTTCATGGGGAAGAGGAATTGAGTGGGATCAGGTATTTGTATCTAGGGACAACGAACAACTTCCAGTGAAAACAATGAGTAGGCTTGAATATGGAATTTAATGTAAAAGATAAAACAACAAGGAATCCTACTGCAAGAAGCCTTTCCAGTTAAGGCTGTCATACAGAGATCTCTTGAAGAATGAGTTTAGGAATTGACCTTGTCTATTACTTAACTGTAATATCAGTTGAATTCACCACCTTACCAGGTTTCCTTAGTGAAACTGGAAACACTGGTAACCAGGATAGGTAATCCGGCAAATCCTGAGCCTTTTTGGGATTTTTGAAAATAGTTCGACTATGCCCTGCCTATAAAGAAAATAACAATTTGCCTCATAAGCCCCCACTGAAATTCGTATTTTAAAATACGAGGTTGATATTTTAAAATATGAGGTTGATAATTTAATATTAAAACCAGATAATTAGATTTTCAGTGTGCCTGACTAGGGGACAGAGTTTAGATCAGTCCAAATTAATTGCAGTTAGAGTTCTCACCTATTGTTAATACATGAATAATATATTGATTAGCTCTAGACTTAAGTTAGACATGAATGGTAAAATTTCAAGAACAACCACTAAAATTATAGAAATAGAGTATATAATATCTAGAGCAATAAAAGAAAAAATGCACTTTGAGAAAATATTTTTAATCCAAAAGTAGGTGAGAAATGAGAAAAGTGAAGCCTCAAAAAAGGAAGACAAATAGAAAGTACATAGTTCAAATGTATTTGTAATCACAATAAGTGAAAATGGCTAAATTTACTTGTTAAATATATATATAACCGGATTTTGAAAACCATCTACATGCTAAATAATAAGCATGCAGAAATTTTGAAAGCAAAAAGATAGGAAAAGTTATACCATGTAAGCATTAACCGAAAGGAGGCTGCCATAGCCAAGTAAATATGAGACTAAATAGATTTTAAAGCAAAAAACATTGTTAAAGATAAAAAGTGGGTGAATGATTAAACACACTGTTACATCCATAACATAGAATACCATTTGGAAATAAAAATGAATGAACTATTGATACATACAACAATCTAGATTAATCTCAAGGGCATTATACTGAGTGAGAAAACAAATCTCAAAAAGTCACATACTATGTGATTCCATTTTTATAACATTCTTCTTTTAGCTTTGTTATTGATACATAATAATTGTAGTATTGGTGGAGTACATGTGATGCTTTGATATGTGCCAACAAGGTGTAACGATCAAGGATATTCAGGATATCCACTACCTTAACCATTTGTCATTTCTTTGTGTTGGGACCATTTCAAATCTTCTAGCTATTTTGAATTATTGTTAACTATAGTCACCCTACTGTGCTATCGAACTCTAGAACTTATTTCTTCTATCTAACTGTATGTTTGTACTCATTAACCAATCTCTCTTCATCCCCCGCTACCCACCTCACCCAGTTCCCAGACTCAGGTAACTATCATTCTACTCTCTACCTCCATTAGATGAACCTTTTTTTGGCTCCCTCATGTGAGTGAGAACATGCAACTGCCTTTTTGTGCGTGGCTTATTTTACTTAACATAATGACCTCCAGTTCTATCCATGTTGCTGCAAATGACAGGATTTCATTCTTTTTATGGCTGAATAGTATTCCATTGTGTATATATAACATACTTTCTTTATCCATTCATCCATTGATGGACACTTAGGTTGCTTTCACATCTTGGTTATTGTGCATAGTGTTGCAATAAACACGGGGGTACAAGTATCCCATTGATATACTGATTTTCTTTTCCTTGGATAAATATCCAGTGGTGGGGACTGCTAGATTGGATGATAGTTCTAATTTTGTTGTTTTTGAGAAACCCCTATACTCTTTTCTGTAATGGCTGTACAAATTTATATTCCCACCAACAGTATATTAGTGTCCTCTTTTCTCCACATCCTCGCCAGCATGTTATTTGTTTGTCTTTTTGATAGTAGCCATTCTAAATGGGGTGAGTTGATATCTCATTCTGGTTTTGATTTGCATTTATTTGATAATTACTGATATAGAGCATTTTTTCATATACCTGTTGGCCATTTGTATGTCTTCTTTAGGGAAATGTCTGTTGAGATCCTTTGCCCACTTTAATGGAATTATTTGGGGTTTTGCTCTTGAGTTGAGTTCCTTGTATAACAGTCTTAAAATGAAAAAATTATAGAAATAGAAAACAGATTCATGGTTGCCAGGTGTTAGGCGTGGTAGGGTGGGTAGTGTGTATCACTGGAAAGGGGCAGCACAAAGGATATCTCTGTGGGGATAGAATAGTTCTGCATCTTGATTGCAGTGGTGTGATACAATGGTATAGAACTATATGATGCATTTTCTACCAGTATCAAATTCCTAATTTTAATATTGTACTACAGTCATATAAAATGTAGCCATCGGGGGAAACTGTTAGGAAAGGTACAGAAGACCTGTTGGTATTATCCTTGCAATTACAGGTAAATATATAATTATTTCACAATAAAAGTTTTTAAATGATGGTAAAAAGTTAAATTCGCCAAAAAATTATAAATTTGTGAGTATATATGAAATAACCTCAAAATATATAAAGAAGCTGGGCACAGTGGCTCAGCCTGTAATCCCAGCACTTTGGGAGGCTGAGGCAGGTGGAGCGCTTCAGGTCAGGAATTCAATAACAGGCTGGCCAAAATGGTGAAACCCCATCTCTACTAAAAACACAAAAAATTAACCGGGCGTGGTGACGCGTGCCTGTAATCTCAGCTAATCAGGAGGCTGAGGCAAAAGACTTGCTTGAACCAGAGAGGCGGAGGTTGCAGTCAGCCGAGATTGCGCCATTGCACTCCAGCCTGGGTGACAGAGCGAGATTCCATCTCAAAACATATATATGTATATATAAAGAAAAATGTTATGGAACTATAAAAGGAACAAATCAACAATCACACGGAAGAATACAACATACTTCTCTAAAGTATTTAAAGAATAAGGAGAACAAAAAGTATTCTATTATTATATCTTGATAGTAAAGATATAGAATATTGAGCAATGTGGTCAACAATCTGATTTAATGGACATACACAAAATCCTGCACCAATTAATAGGAGAATACATTTTCCTCTCAAGCATACAGGGACTATTTATAATAATGATCATGAATTTGGCCATAAAACAGATCTCAACAAATTTCCAAGAATCAATGTCATAATACTTTATTTGACCAAAATGCAATTAGGATAGAAATAAATAACAAGGTAATATGTTTTTAAAACCATGTATTTGAAACTTTTATTTTATTTATTTATTTATTATTTTGAGACAGGTTCTCACTCTGTCGCTCGGGCTGGAGTGCAGTGGCGCGATCATGGCTCACTGCAACCTCCGCCTCCCGGGCTCAATGGATCACACCACCTCAGCCTCCCAAGTAGCTGGGACTACAGGTGCATGCCACGTTGCACGGCTAATTTTTGTATTTTTGGTAGAGACGGGTTTGTCTATGTTGCCCAGGCTGGTCTCCAACTCCTAACCTCATGTGATTCTCCTGCCTCTCTGTATTATCCTTGCAGTTACAGGTGAATATATAATTATTTCACAACAAAAGTTTTTAAATGATGATAAAAAGTTAAATTCGCCAAAAAATTATAAATTTGTGAGTATTTAATAAAATAGCCTCAAAACATATAAAGAGGCCAGGCACAGTGGCTCAGCCTGTGATCCCAGCACTTTGGGAGGCTGAGGCGGGTGGCCTCCCATAGTGCTGGAATTACGGGTGTGAGCCACCACCTACGGTCATGTTTGGAAATTTAAAAAAAAAAAAGAAAAGTTTTTTGTAGTTTATGGGTTAAAAAAGGAAGCATAATAGAAATTCTAAAACACTGAAAACTGAATAATAACAAAAACACTAAATACCAACATTTGTAGGATTCAGTAAAAACAGTATTGCTTTTTTTCTTTATTTCTTCTAAAAGGAAAAAAAATGGGATACATTTGCCGAATGTGCAGGCTTGTTACATAGGCATACGTGTGCCATCGTGGTTTGCCGCACCTATTGACCCGTTCTCTAAGATCCCTCCCCTCACCTCCCACCCTCCAACAGGCCCTGGTGTATGTTGTTTCCCTGTGTCCCTGTGTTCTCAATGAAAATATTATTTCAAAGGAAATTTATGGTCTTAAGTTTTTATGTTATATGAAATGTCTACAACAGGCAAATCTATAAAGACAGAAAGTAAAGTAATACTTGAAAGGAGAGGCAGAGGCAAGATGAAGAGTGACAACTCATAGGTGCAGGATTTCTGTTTGGAGTAATGAAAATATTCCACAATTCATTGTGGTGATGGTTGCACAACTCTGGAAGCATACAACAAAAGGTTGAATTTTACACTTTAAATAGGTGAATTATTTAGAATGTGAATTATATCTCATAAAGCTGTTTTAAAAATCTTATGTTAGACTGGGGGGAAAAAAAGGTACGCATTAATGAGCTAAGCATCCAAATCAAAAGTTGGAAATAGACTGATAGAATAAATGTAAAGATAATAAAATGAAAAAGACAAGAGCAGAAATAGACGGAATAGAAAAAAATACGTTTGATAGAATTTTAAAAAATGAAAAATTGGTCCTGAAAAGATATAATTTAAAAAGCAAATCTTTGGTAAGACTAATCAAGAAAAAAGGTGAAAATAAACAATATTAGCACTGAACAAGAGGACATAATAATGAATATGCAGTGATTTTAAGAGATAAGAGAATACCATAATTAACTTTATGACAATGAATTTGAAAATGTGGATGAAATGGATACATTATTGGAAAAATAAAACTTGCCAAAATTGGCTCAGAAAGAAACAGAGAATTCAAAGGGTCCTATAACCACGGGAAAAAATTAAATCAGCAGTTTAAAAGTTCCCTGCCCCTCTCCTCAAAAAATAAACCCAGATGTAACAGATAAAGTCCAATCTTATACAAACTGTTCTATAGCCTAGAAATAAGTAATGTTCTTCAATGCGTTTTATGAGTCAAATATCTTTTATATTAAAACCAACACGATCAGTATAAAAAAATGAAATTTCAAACAAGTCTCAAAATATAGATGTGAAAATCTTAAACAAAATACCAGCAAGTAGAATCCAGCAATATATTTTAAAAAGTCATGATCAGAATGGTAAGGCAGAGCTGGTTTAACATTTTAAAAAATCTATCAAAGCTTAATTGATACATTCTAACACTATATGGAAATATAAAGACCCAACAAGAGCTACATCAATTTGGAAACAAAGGATACTTACTCTACTGGAAACTTACTCTACTAGATAGTAAGATACACTGTATGTGTCAGTCAGGGTAACAATATGCTATACTGAAGCAACAAATGAACCTCAAAACCTCAGTGAACTAAACAAAGGTTTATTTCCTATTTACGTAAAATTTAATGATTAGGCAGCTCTCCAATCTTCCACGCAGTTACTCAGGAACCTAAGACTTCTTGCATCTTGTGGTTCCTCCATCTAAACACACAGCCTTTTACACCAGTTTTAAATAACTTTAACCCAGAAATAATAAACATTACTTTGCTTGTAGTGTGTAGTCCAGATAGTCATATGACCTCAATCTAACTGCAAGGCAAGTTAGGAAAGTAAGTACAAAAATCATTTGGTGAGTACCAGCTATCCTTGCCATGTCATAGTAACAAAAGTAATATGGAAGAGATAAATAGATAAATGGAAGCGCTTAGAGACAGACTTAAGTAGATACAGAAAAAACTGGCAGCACAAATCAATGGAGAAAGAATGGACGGTTTAATATATGGAATTGGAAAGACTAGCTATTTGAAGAAAAATAAAGCTGGAACCCCCCTTAGCACCAAATATAAATCCAGACTACAGAGAACAAAATAAATATGAAAGCTAAAATTGTGAACTTAATAGATGAGAATATAGAAGAATATCTTTGCTGCCTAGAATTAGATAACAATTTCTTAAACAAAACCTCAGAAGTAGATGCCATAAGACACAAAAGATTAATAGATTTGATTACATAAAAAATAAGAATTTCTATTCAATGAGAGACACCATAAACAAAGTTAATAGATGACAGAGAAAACTTATTTACAATACCTTTAACAAAGGATTAATAGCTAGCATATACAAAGTACTCCTGCAAATCCAAAAGAAAAGGACAGGAATACACTGCCCTATAGTGACAAAAGAGGACGGACAGGTGAGATGGCTCCTGCCTGTAAAGCCAGTGCTTTGGGAGGCCAAAGCAGGAGGATAGCTTGAGGCCAGGAGTTGAAGACCAGCTTAGGCAACATGGCAAGATCCTGTCTCTACAAAGAAAAAAAAAAAACTATTTTAAAAAATTGTCTGAGTGTGATGGTGCATGCCTCTGCTTCCAGCTACTTGGAGCAGCTAGGCAGAAGGATTGCTTGAGCCCAGGAGGTCAAGACTGCAGTGAGGCATGTTGGTGTCACTGCACTCCAGCCTGGGTGACAGACTGAGACCCTATCTCAAAAAATAAAATAAAGTAAAATGAGAAAAATAAACTGACAAAACATGACAAATATACCCCGAGGAGATGAAAACCAAAATGCTCAGAAATAAATGAAGAGATATTCAGACTCATTATTAACCAGTTAATTGCTAATTAAAATTCAATTATAAATCCGTTTATACCTATTTGGCTGCCAAAAATTTTAAAGCTGGGACATGCCAATTGTTACTGAGGGTACAGAGATAGAAGAATTCTAACGCACACAGCTAATTAGAGTTTAGACTGGAGCTGCTATTCCAAAGAGCAATCTGACATACATAAATGAATTATACATATGCCCTATGGCTCAACAATTCCATTCATTTTATATATATTCCAGAACACTTTTCACATAGGTCCATAAGGGGACATGCATGAGGACGTTCATCACAATGTATGAGGTAACAGTAAGTTGGAAGCAGTATAGATTTTATTTCCAGGAAAATGAGGAAGTAAATTGGAGTGGATGAATACCGTGGTACATTATACAACAGTGTGAGACTACAGATGACGTACACAGAGTGACATAGATGGATCTTTAAAAAAATATTACTGAGTGGGGAAAGAAGTCAGAATGAGATCCACAGCACCATACTACTATCTAAATCCATGCATACAAAATAAAGTAAGTTTTAAAATAACTCAAACAAGCATACACATCAAATAAATTAGAAGGTTGCCTTTGGGGAGGAGATGGAAGTAAAGAATAGAGAAGAAAGGAAACAAAGTAGTAAATGAATTAATAAAGAAAAGAAAATGGGTTTGATTAGATCAATGCAGATGGTATGCTACAAAGAGAAGAATATGGTTAGTATAATCCTCATCACCTAAGGTCCAAAAAAAAAGGAAAGAAAATAATCCATTAATGTTGTAGTAGTATAAAAGTCTAAACTGCTATAATGAAAAACTCAAAAATTGTATGACTTAAAAAATATATATTCTTTACCAAAAGAGTCTGAGGTTAATGTTCCAGGTCAGCAGAGAGGCTCTGCTACACATAGCCATTCAGGGTCCCAGGCTCATTCCATCTTGTAGCTCCACCCTTCTCTAGGTACTCAAAGTTATCTGCACTCAGCCGGTAGCTAGGAAAAGAGAGAGCACATGTCAAGCATGAGGACGTTTTATGAGGGAAAGTCTGGAACACATCACTGCTGCCACAATCCATTGGCCAGAACTCAGTCTCATGGTTGCACCCAATCATAAGGGACGCTGACCACTATAGCTAGACCACTATTAACCAGTCTAGCTGGATTCCAAGGAGTGGGCAGAAAGCATGGATATTGGAGAGCACTAACAGCCTCTACCACAGTTTGCAAGAACTTTGTTGAGGGAATTATAAAATGTTTTTAAAAGATATTAATCATCCACAATGCAGATCTCAGTGACTGCTTTTCCTGGGCAATGGTTTACAAATGTTTTCAACCTCCCTGGTACATTTCTCAGGGTTAGTTTGATGCCCAAATTTCTCTCTCCACCCTCGATGTCCATGATCAGTAATGTCTTCCATTTCCCCTGCAACTGTGTCCATCCCTCAAAACGTGAGGGCGGAGAGGCAGGCAGCGATTGGAATTAGAAAATGGACAGGATGTCGGTAACAGAGGCAGGGAATGAACATGAGATTGTACTTCCTCATATTTTCACTTCCTCATGTATTATTACTGCCTTAAAAAAATAAGCATCAGTGGCGAGGAGCAGTGGCTCACGCCTGTAATCTTAGCACTTTGGGAGGCCAAGGCAGGCTGATCACCTGAAGTCAGGAGTTCAACACCAGCCTGGCCAGCATGGTGAAACCCCATCTCTACTAAAAATATAAAAATTAGCTGGGCATGGTGGCACACGCCTGTAGTCCCAGCTACTCAGGAGGCTGAGGCAGGAGAATTGCTTGAATCCCAGAGATGGAGGTTGCAGTGAGCCTAGATCATGCCAATTCACTCCAGCCTGGGTGACAGAGCGAGAAACTCCGTCTCAAAAAAAAAGCATCAGCACGCAATTATTTTTACAATCAGAAAAAAAATGAAGTTATTGTCACTGAAAAATTAATGAGGAATTAATCTGGGAAAATCTATCATAAAAATATTTCTGGCCAGGCACAGTAGCTCACACCTGTAATCCCAGCACTTTGCAAGGCCAAAGCAGGTGGATCACTTGACGCCAGGAGTTCGAGACCAGCCTGTCCCACATGGTGAAACCCTGTCTCTACTAAATATACAAAAATCATCCGGGGATGGCAGTGCACACCTGTAATCCCAGCTACTCATGAGACTGAGGCAGGAGAATCGCTTGAACCTAGGAGGTGGAGTTTGCAGTGAGCCAAAATCGCGCCACTGCACTCCAGCCTGGGTAAGAGTGAGGGAGACTAAGTCTAAAAAAAAAAAAAAAAAGTTCAACTTAAGAGGGAGGAAGTGCCTTAGCACAATTAAGTTTTATGAATGTATTGCTTTTCTACACAAGAAGAGTTTATAAACATGCTAAGGTATTTGATAAGGTAATTGGTAAGGTTTTTGATAAGGTATTTAGAAGGATTAGACTGAATCCTTCTAAACAATGAGATTTAACTCTGGGCAAAGGGAAGAGCTGTGAGATTGATGCTGCAAGGTATGAGGAATGCAGAGATGGTCCTGTTCTTTCTGCCCAGTCAAGATCGGGGGAAGGTGCTGCCCCCATCCCCTCTCATATTTCAGAACTTCTCATCTCCTGCATATGGGCACCTGACTCTTGCTCACTTCAAAAATATACCTGGACAGATGACCAAGGTGGTGACCTGAGTAAATGCTTTTGGATCCTTCCCTCCTCCCTCTCCTAAATTTCCACTGGGGTAACCCAGCCCCAGCAGAGAAGGGAGCACTGTTCCTGCCACTGGAAACCAGAATGCATGCCTTCTAGACCCTTGCAGCTGAGGGTGTCCATGAGGCCTGGAGAAGTGATTGCTGGGGGAGTATCCCTAACTGTCTCCCTGCTCTCTGCCCTTATTCACAGTGTCTGAGTGGAAGCCTCCCTGGACGCTATCTGCTGCCTCCCACCTATCATGAGCAGTGCAATCTGGTGGGCCTTTCATGCCCCAAATCTGCATCTCCAGGGAGTCTAGGGAACCTAGCCTTACTGCACGGTTGCTGCCTTCCAGTCACCTTCCTCCTTAGTGGCCCCTCAGCCAGGCTAAGGACAGTGTCCAAGAAACTCTCACCTACTGACCATACTGATTAACTTAGACCATGTGTTCTCAACTGGACAAGTCTATAAATTCCTGGAAATTGTATACAAGGCTATGTATTGGGAGTGAGGGGAGGGTGCATATAAGTTTTCCAGGTGAGAGGCTATAAGCTATAATTATTAACATGTTTTTAATGAGAAGTATAACCCTAAATATATTAAAAACCACTGGCCCAGAAGGTCTATGTTTATATTTGTTCTAAATAGGATGATTGTTTTTAATAGTAAAACTAATATAGTCATTATAAAAATGTCAAACAATGCAGAATGTATTGTATTCATTCATTCACTTAATAGTCTCTATTGAGCGCCTATGCAAGGCATTGAGAATACAATGGTAGAAAAAACAGACTAGGTCTTTGTATTCATGAAGCTCACAGATTAGTGGGGTATATACATTAATCAAATAATCACATGAGTGTACAGATAATTATAATTCCACATAAATACAAAGAAGGAATGGAACACAAATATGTATATGAGTATATAGCAGCAGATCAAGACATACTCTGAGGGGCTAAAATGGGAACAAAGAAAGCTTTCCTAAGGAAGTAAAATTTGAGAGGAAATAAGGAAAAGTATAAGTACTAGGCAAAGAGGATAATATAAATGTCTTGTAATCATACATCCTGCAGAATGCCATAGCTAACACATATGTATAACTGGAATAAATCACAGTCCACAAACCCAAGTGTATAAAACATCCAGCTTTTATTTTCCATAGCAATACTCATAATTTATATTTTGTCTTCTCATCCCATTGTGGTGCTGAAATGGAATCAGTTTAGGATCTGCTGTGTTTTCCATTGTGTGTCTAAGATCAAAGATGCTTACAAAGCACCTTAGAGTTGTTGGAAGAGGTCCACATGATTCTAGTATTATTGCTCTACATAACTCGCCATTCTCATTCCTTCCTCATGACCTTTTCAGATATTGTAGCTCTCTAGTTTGCTTGTGTCAACCTTGAATGATCAAGACTTTCTGTGCTGCTTCCCTGCCTTTGCTATGCTGAGATACAGAAAACTTCGTTAGACTCTATACTATATGTCTAGAAGCAATATAAAGCAGCCATGCTTCAGGTATCTCTTAATAGGTATGACATGTCACCTACACAATTTAATCCAACAAAACTGTTCAACGAATTTCCAGTCAACAGCAGACTGAACTGACTTGGAAAGCTTCCCCCTTCCCACTTGAAACTCACAGATATGATAGAATACTCACCTTCTCCAAAGACAGTAATATAGTCAAGTTCATGGTCATGAAATGGAAATCTCTAAGAAACAAAGAAGGAGCTAGCAACAATGAGCTGGAGATGAAGACAGACGGCTATTGGCTTTAAGATCTAGAGACCAGGATTTAATCCCACATAGGGACAGAAAACAATGCCTCTACGCAGTGGAAGATGGGAAGCTGGTACTGAGCTCCAATCTAAATCTAGACGCCACAGAAACACAACCAGCACATGAAATAGTAACTAGAAAACTTTATCCCACAGCAAAGATACATGAGAAGAAAGCTCATCCTTTATGTGAAGTCATGGGTGGATACAGAGCCCCTTGGGAGCAATCAGAATCCAGGCCAGCTCCATTCATAGGCTGAATTCATAATCTGTACACGTGAGAGAACTCAAAGGACATACACTAATACAAAAATTAATCTGGAACTGGTGAAACTTTTATAGCCCTAGCAGAGACAAAGGCAAGGAGAAAATATACATCTCAATAAATCACCCAGAATGCAGCACACAAAGATAAAACAGTACAAAATATGAATGAGAAGCTAGAAGACATGGCACAAAAAGGGAAAGTTTCAAAATATACCTAGAACGAAGTCCATAAAGAGAGTCTTCAGAGAATGAGGAAGGGACAATATTTGAAGAGATAGTGGCATGAATTTTTCAACAACTGATGCAAGACATGAATCCTTGAGCAGCACAAATAGAAGTAAAGCCATAGCTTGATACATCTTAGGGAAGAGCACCAACTGTACCTAACACTATATTTTCATGTGTTTAGGCTTTGGGAAATCAAAAAGCCCTTCCATAAACCTTTCCTGAAGCAAGGAATGGAAAAATGGAAAAGTAAGGAATATTCTGGGAAACAAAAGAACATAAGTTTATATATAAAACATACTATTCTGTCATATATGCACATGTGTAAATATTTACAATCTCTAGTGAAATGGTAAATCTTTTTTTAAGAAAAAGTAAGAAACTGGCCGGGCGCGGTGGCTCAAGCCGGTAATCCCAGCACTTTGGGAGGCCGAGACGGGAGGATCACGAGGTCAGGAGAGCGAGACCATCCTGGCTAACCCGGTGAAACCCCGTCTCTACTAAAAAATACAAAAAACTAGCCGGGCGCGGTGGCGGGCGCTTGTAGTCCCAGCTACTTGGGTGGCTGAGGCAGGAGAATGGCGTAAACCCGGGAGGCGGAGCTTGCAGTGAGCTGAGATCCGGCCATTGCACTCCAGCCTGGGCGACAGAGGGAGACTCCGTCTCAAAAAAAAACCAAAAAAAGAAAAAGTAAGAAACTGTTTTCAAATAAAGGAGGATATAGCACTCTTTCCAGGATTCCAGTCAGAGGGTACGTGACAATGTTTAACAGTTTTCTGTATCTGTCATCCCATTCCTTCGTAAATCATTGAACATTTTCTTCCTTCTGACTATTCAGAGGATTCTCTTGGGAACATATACAAAACGATCCCATTGAGAAACGATCCCACTGAGAAATCGTATCAGCTGTTAGTCAAGCCACAGTCTCTACCCAGCTTAACTGTCCTGCTTTCTCCTGATACTAAATTCTGAGCATAGTTATTTTAAAGCTACAACTAAGGTAATCAACATACAATAATGGTAGCTGGAGCAATGTGCTACTGTGAAGTATCAGAGACTGCCGGGCGTGGTGGCTCACATCTGTAAACCCAGCACTTTGGGAGGCCGAGGTGGATGGATCACCTGAGGTCAGGAGTTTGAGACCAGCCTCGCCAACATGGTGAAACCCCATGTCTACTAAAAATACAAAAATTAGCTGGGCATAGTGGTGGGCCCCTGTAATCCCAGCTACTTGGAAAGCGGAGGCAGGAGAATCGGTTGAACCTAGGAGGCAGGGGTTGCAGTGAACTGAGATCAGGCCATTGCACTCCAGCCTGGGCAACAAGGGAGAAATTTCATCTCAAAAAAATAAAAAGAAAGAAAAGAAAAAAGAAAGGGACTTGTAAGGGATGGGGAAGACAAATTGAGAGAGTAAGTATATTATGGATTACAGTCTAAAGATATTTGCTTAAAATCTTTAATCCATCACTTAGGTAGGCCTCTCTAGGTATGTCTAAGAAACAGTATATGAAGCAAAATGTTGATGCAGTGAAGAAATACAGAATCACAAAATTGATTTCAATCAATCCCAGTTTTGCCTATCCCCCAAAAGACCTGCCTTGGAGTTTTCCATTCTCCAAATTTCTCCAGTCCCTTGTAGTATTTCCGTAGGGGACAATTCATATCCATTGTCTGTGCATTTCAAAATTTATATTATTTCTGACTGAAATAGAACTATGGAAAAGAGTCAACTATCATATTTAGCAGAAAGCAATAACAACACTGGAAGAAATAAAATTAAAACAGGAAAAATAATTTCTGGAATTGAGAAACATGATTTTCAAATTTAAAAACTCAGACTAAATGAAAGAGATAATGTCACTGTTGAAAATTGAACAAGCAGCCAAGGTGATCAGGTGAAAATTTAAACAATAAATGAAAATGATGAAGGAAAAGATAAATCTTGGATGACCCATCCAAAAGGCCCAATACATTAATGACTTTCTAGGATGAGAAAGAGAAATAGATGAAGAAGTGATAGGTAAAGAAATTATGAAGAAAAAATTCTCTAATCTAAAGAAAATCTTGAGGCTGAACAATAAAGAGATACCCCAAGTGCCAGACACCATTATTTTTTAAAAGTTCAAATGCCTAGAAGTATCATTATAAAATTCATAAATTCCAATGATAGAGAATATTATAAAAAAGAAGTTACATAAAAAGGAAAAATATCTGACAGGTAAATTATTTTTACTTGCCATCCTGGAAGTAAGAAAACAAGGAAATATCCACACACTACTAAAAGGGAAGAGTAGTAACCCCAAAATTGTGTGCCCAACCTAGATAATCATTACAAGTCAAGGTGAAGTAAGATATTCAAGCATGCAAAGATTCAGAGAGAATACAATCCATGTCTAAATTATCACAGGTAGCATTTATTGAGCACTTAGTACTTGTCAGGTGCTGCTCTGAGCACTTTACATATCTTTACATATCAGCTCAACAACCTTATGAGATAATCCAATTCTTAGCTTCATTTTCACATAAAGAAATTGAGATAGACAGTGGTTTAAAACTCACCCAAGAAAATACAGCTTTTAAATAAATAGCTTTTAACTCAGCCACTGTCATTCTGAGATCACTAATTTAACCACTATGTACTGAATGCTACTTGGACTTTGTATAAATGTTTCTAAAGGTTTCCTATTTTTGAAGTCAGGGAGCAGTGGGAAAATAAGGCACCTCAGCGGGTGGTGTAATTATCTCATTTGGATTCAACAGTAGAGAAACATTGTTTGATTTTGAGTGCTAGCACTCATGGAATGAAGTGTGCAGAAAAGCATAGTAAATTTTCTGAATTCACAATATAATGAATGTGTAAGAATAGAAGTTTGAATAAACCAAAAAAAAAAGGAAAAGGAAATAGGACTCAACAAAATAAAATTAATAGTAAAAATAATAGGAACGTAAAACAAAATGAAGAGAATAAAATCAAGGGTATTAAATGTTGCACTAAAGGTAAAAGGGCACAGACCATGATAGTGAATTAAAAATCCAACTATATGTTCTTTATAAGAAACACACCTACAACACAGCAACAAAGAAACGTTGAAACAAATCCGTGGGTGAGGAGGTATCAGGCATAAGCAAGCAAAAAGAAAACATGGTTGAAAATATTAATATAAGCCAAAGGAAGCTCTAAAAAAAACACAGTTTAAATCATTATTTGTGTGAATAAAAATGGCACCTCTAAAGAAATTATAATAATCTTGTATGTACCAAACAGCATTGCAACTAAACAGATAAAGCAAAAACTGTTAGAATTACAAGGAGAACTTTAATACACCTCTATCGGAATTTGACCAACCCATTAGATGAAAAGATAATCAAAGACATAGAGAATAAATAATTAAACAACAATATTAACTCAATAGAGAGAAGTTTGCATGATATAAGGAGAGAATGTGCATCTTTTTTCTTACATGTATAAAACTTTTAAGAAATCAATCATGTCCTCAAAAACATAAAAATACATTAATAAATTCTAAAAAAGAGAATATATAGGCATATCCGCTTATCTTAACAAATAAAATTAGAAATAAATAATTAAAATGACCATAGTAATTGCCTGATAATAGAGCTATATTTTCCAAAATAACCCCTACGTCAAAAAGAAAATTAAAAATAAAGTTGCAAGTTATATGGAAAGCAAAGAAAAAGAGAATACATCATATGAAACCCTATTGTGGCGTGGCTAAAGATATACCCAGAGAAAAATCCATAGTCATAATTACCATTATTATTCAATAAAACCATAAATAAAAGAAATACACATTCTTCTTGAAGAAATTAGAAAGCACGACAGAAATAATCCAAAAACAGTAGAAGAAATTAGTAAAATTAAAGTTTAAAATAATGACCAAAAACAGCCCATTGTAAAAGTGATAAATAGTGCTCGCTTCGGCAGCACATATACTAAAATTGGAACTATACAGAGAAGATTAGCGTGGCCCCTGTGCAAGGATGACACGCAAATTCGTGAAGCATTCCATATATTTTTGAACAATGAGAACACATGGACACAGGGAGGGGAACATCACACTGGGTTCTGTTAGGGAGTGGGTGGCTAGGGGAGGGATAACATCAGGAGAAATACCTAATGTCGGTGACAGGTTGATGGGTGCAGCAAACCACCATGGCACGTGTATAACTATGTAACAAAACTGCACACTCTGCACATGTAACCCAAAACTTAAAGTATAATTTAAAAAGTGATAAAAAGTTGTTTTTTTAATCACCAATAAAATACATAAACATCATGATTATGGCTAAGAAAACACAGAGAAAGCAAAAGCATACAAATTATGATTAAAGGGTTGAACCACACAAATAGATGTGATTATTATAAATCACACGGGTAATTTATTATTATATTATAATTGTTATTATTATAATTTTACACACAAACATATGACATCAAAATTGATAATCTAAAGATAACATATAATTTCCCAATAGAATAGAAGTTACCAACATTAACTCAAGAAATAGAAAATTTGACTAGACCAGTTACTACAGATGAGATTGGAAATGTGTTTGTAGATTTACCATTGTAAACAAACCAAAAGGAAATAGATTTGCAGTTGGGTTCTAACTAACCTTTAAGGAAAGGATAATACCAATGTTATTTAAACTCTGCCAGAAAACAGGAAAAAATGGAAAGTTCACTAATAATTTTATAAAGCTAGCAAAGCTGAGACCAAAATCTGTTAAAGATAGCACATAAAAAGATAACTATAAGCAGTTATCAGTAATAATATAAAAAACAGAATAAAATATTAACAAACTCTAAAATATGTAGACAAATAGATCTCAGAAGTACAGCAAGAAAAAAAACTATACTATTACCTGATAGGGATAGATCCACAAAGGCAAAAATAAACAGTCAAATACCAAATTCTTTTTTGTTTTTTGCTTTGTTTTGTTCTGTTTTTGTTTTTGAGACAGGTCTCACTCTGTCGCCCAGGCTACAGTTCAATGGCACAATCACGGCTCACTGTAGCCTCGACCTCTCAGGCTCAGGTGATCCTCCCACCTCAGCTTCCCAGATAGCTGGGACTGCAGACTGAATTCTCTTTTCTAAAAAAGTTTTTTTCTATGTGTATTTTGAGACAGATAGTGTCTTTTTCCCCCAGGAATTCTATCAATATAGTTAATTACATAAAAAATTTGAGGAGGCCAAGGTGAGTGGATCACCTGAGGTCGGGAGTTCAAGGCCAGCCTGACTAACATGGAGAAATCCCGTCTCTACTAAAAATACAAAATTAGCCTGGCGTGGTGGCGCATGCCTGTAATCTCAGCTACTCGGGAGGCTGAGGCAGGAGAATTGCTTGAACCTGGGAGGTGGAGGTTGCCGTGAGCTGAGATCGCACCATTGTACTCCAGCATGGGTGACAAAAGCGAAACTCTTGTCTAAAAAAAAAAAAAAAAATTAAAGGAGAAAAAGTACATGATTCTATTAATAGATGCTGAAAAGCAAACAGGGAAAAAATCAGTAGCTAATCCTAACAGACACTAATAGAAATAGAAGGGAATTACTTAAATATTAAAAGCACTTTTTACCAACAATCAACAGCAATCCTCATTCAAACCATGAAATTCTAAAGTAATTCCCACTAAAACCAGAAACAAGTCACTGTTACTCACAATTTCCATTCTTATTCAAGTGTTTTTTGAGATTATAACTATTGCAATAAGAAATAATTAGAGTAAAATTGGGAAAAGATAAAATTAATTTATATTTACAACTGATAATGATTGTATTTTTCTAAAAACAAGGGACTATTTAAAAATTAGAAAGTCAATAAGCAAATTAGAAAAGGTGGTGGGACATAAGATAAATATTTTTAAAATCAACAGCTTTTCTCTATTCTAGCAAGTTTTTAGAGAATATTACACTACAGAGCCCATGGATCAACATTATTCTTTTATTTCTTTTGATTAAAAGAATATATATCACTCGTAAATGGCTATCATCTATCAAACTCATTGAACTAGTGCATAGAATGGTTGCATCAACTGCTAGTTCAACCAATTGTATCAGTCTCAATGTCCCTCTGATACTTATTTTATTTTTTATTACACTATTATATGATTTACTATTTTTTCCATTTGTACCCATTTATTTTATAAATTTAATCTGTATTTCATCATGCTTGATAAGCATATTACTTTATCTTGTAAGTGTCCACCAAATGTCTTAACTTATAGTGCCTAAAACCTCTATATCTGACAATTCATTTTATGCTTCAAAAAGATCAGTTTCTTATCTTTGGTTCTAAGCACACATGATAATATATAGTAACTGTCTTGTTGGAAGGCTGGAATAGCCAGCAGACTTTCAAACTCTCAAGTACACTGATTAGATTATTCATTGTCATATGTCCTAGGACAACTTTAAGATTGGTTTTTTTTGAATATTTAATTTTAATCTTTATTTTTTGGGGGTACATAGTGTGTATATTTATGGGATAAATATAATGTTTTGATACAGGCGTGCAATGTGAAATAAGCACATCATGGAGAATGAGGCATCCATCCCCTCAAGCATTTATCCTTTAAGTTACAAGCAATCCAATTACACTCTTTGAGTCATTTTAGAATGTACAATTAAGTTATTATTGACTAGAGTTGGAAAAACCTAAGATTGCTTTCAATGAAGTGTTGTCACATTCACTCAGGCCACTTATTAGACTACCTTTTACAAATTGTGACAATATGTATATTTGAAGACAATATAAAAATTATTTTTAAATCATGGAGTGGAAAAGGCCGAAGCACAACCTCAAACCTAGAAGCCATAAAGGGAAAGGCTGAGGGATATGACTACATGAAAATGTAGATCATCTACAGAGAATGACACCATGAACACAGTTAAATGAGGTAAGATATGCATGGCAGAATAAGTGTGATGTATTTTAAGTGAAAAAAATGGTTACAGAATAGAACACTATATGGACTAAGAGTTCATTTTCTGTTAAAAATGTGAGTATGTATAATATCTATTTATGTATATGCATAGAAAACATCAGATTGGTAATAGTAGGTAACTGTATAGATGGATGGAAATAGGGCAATTTGCATATTTTACTTTATATATTTACCTGTTTTAATTTTTAATAAGCATTTGTTATTTCTATGGTCTAAGAAAACACAATAAGGAATGTTAAAATACAGCTCATTGTGAAAAATAATCTCTCAGAGTGCTGGTAACTCCCAAATCCATCTCCAAGTGGTGGTCAAATGGCTAGTTCAATGCAAAATCCTACCCTCCGATGCACAGGCTATAATATGGTCTTTGTTCCCAGATGCTAATTTTTTCTCTTTCTACGCTGAAACATACATATATATATATATATATATATATATATATATATATATATATATATATATATGTGTGTGTGTGTCTGTGTGTGTATATATGTAATTCTGAGACTTCTATCAGTAGTTTAAAAAATAGTTGAAAAACAGGTATGAGCTGAGAGACGTAAAAACAATTTTTTTTTTGAATATCTGTAAAACAATTTCAGGGTCTTAGTAATACCATAATATTTCCCCAGTTATAACCATAGCCACCTAAACAAATGTAATTTATATGTGGCATATATTCATAAACATTCACAAGTTATGATATTCATAATAAAAGGGTTTACTTTTATATTAGAAGAAAAGCAGCCAGAATTCATTGAATTTTCATGAATGACATGGTGCTATTTAACACTTCGAATATTTGGCTATAGATTACATGGACCAACTTAAGAAGAGGTGATGATTGATGATTAATAACTGATTTTAAAGAATCATTCTCCAAGTCCATTTGAATGGATTGAAGATTTATAAAGTACTTTAAATATTGCTTGTTTTATTCAGTCTTCTTTATATTCCATCATTTCTAATATCAAAAAGAGAGTCCATTTGAACACATTTTAAGTGATGGAAGATAATAAAAATCAAAAGTTTTGTTTTATGAATTCATTTCATTCAGTCCGGATTTTCATTATAGCTTATTGTAAGGGGACCACAAAAATTAACATGAAGATAGTCAAAATCACAATTTAGTGAACAGAGGACTGAAAACGGAAAAAAATTAAGAAGGAACAATTTTGCTCAGGTTTCAAAAACATTTAGTAACTAGGTATCATTTCCCATTAAAAAAAAATCTAGGCCGGGCACGGTGGCTCACGCCTGTAATCCCAGCATTTTGGGAGGCCAAGGCGGGCGGATCACGAGGTTAGAAGATCGAGACTCCATCCTGGCTAACACAGTGAAACCCCGTCTCTACTAAAAATACAAGAAAATCAGCTGGGCATGGTGGCGGGCACCTGCAGTCCCAGCTACTCGGGAGGCTGAGGCAGGAGAATGGCGTGAACCTGGGAGGCGGATCTTGCAGTGAGCCGAGACCACACCACTGCACTCCAGCCTAGGCAACAGAGCGAGACTCCGTCTCAAAAAAAAAAAAAAAATCTAGAAAAGGAAGAAATTAATCAACATGTATGGGAAAATGCATTGCAAATACTACAGTTTCCTCCTGCTGTAAGAGCATATATCTTTCAGAAAACAGGATAAAATCTCCACAACATTGGTCTGGTCAACGATTTCTTGGACATGACTCCCAAAGCACAAGAAACAACAGCAGAAAAAAGCAAATGGGATTGTATCCAACTAAAATGTTTCTGAACAACAAAGGAAACAATTAACAGAGCAAAGAGATAACCCACAGATAAGGAGAAGATATTTGGAAATTACATACCTGTTAAGGGGCAATACCCAAAATATATAAGTAACTCAAACAACTCAATACTAAGAAAACAAATAACCCAATTAAAAAACGGGCAAAGGATCTGAAAAGACATTTCTCAAAAGAGACAAACAAATGGCCAACAGATATGTGAAAAAAATGCTCAACATCTTTAATCATCTGGAAATGCAGATTAAACCGCAATGAGATATCACCTCACACCTGTTAGGGATAGCTATTATCAAAAATATAAAAGACAATCTTTTTTGGTAAGAATGTGGAGAATATGAAACGCTCGAACATTGTTGGTGGGAGTGTAAATTAGTACAGCCATTTTGGAAAACAGTATGGAGGCCCCTCAAAAAACTAAAATTATAATTACCGTATGATCCAGCAATCTCACTTCTGCATATATATTCAAAGTAATTGAAATCGGTATATTAAAGAGATATCTTCACTCCCATGTTAGTTACAGCATTATTCACAATAGCCAAGACGTGGAAGCAACCTAAGTGTCCATCATTGGATGGATAAAGAAAATGTGGCACATGCAAATGGAAATACAGTGGAAACAATTCAGCCTTTAAAAAGAAGAAAATTCTAGCCAGCCAGGTGTACTGGCACTGGCCTGTAGTCCTAGCTACTTCAGAGGCTGGGGTGGGAGGATCTCTTGAGCCTAGGAGTTTGATATCAGCATGGGCAACGTAATGAGACTCTTATGTCTTATGTCTCTTAAAAAAAAAAGAAGGAAAATTTGTCAGTTGCAACATTTACAATAACATGTGTTAATCTAGAAAGCATTGTACTAGGTGAAATGAGTCAGGCACAAAAAGACAAATAATGCATGATCTCACTTATATGTAGAATCTTAAAAAGTTGAATTCATAGAAGTAGAGTTGAATGGTAGTTACCAGGGGATGGGGGTAAGGAGAGGCACAAGGAAAGGAGAGATGTTTCTTAAAGGGTACAAAGTTTCAGTTAGACAAGAGGAATAAGTTCTTCTAGTAGTCTATTTCACTGCATGGGGACTATACTTAATAATAACATATTGTATATTTCAAAATTGCTTAAAAAGTAGATTTTAAATGTTCCCACCATAAATAATTAGTATGTAAGGTGATGTATATGTTAATCAGCCTGTTTTAATCATTCCACAATGTATTCATGTGTCATAACGTGACACTGTACTCCATAAATACATACTTTTATTATTTGTCATTTTTAAAAAATAAAATTTAAAAAAGTAATCACACTGCTAAAAATAGTATACTTCTCTTAAACTCTGTTTGATAGCCAATTTGATCATATATGTTAATAATTCTAAACTACCACCCATTGATGTTCTGCCTCTGTTAAAGGGGCATCTGGGCAGACAAAATTTATAATTGTGTCCAGGGAGAAATGTACTACATCTCTTGAATACAAGAACTGGATTTCATCAATAACTTTATCCTCACAGTGGAGATGGATCCACCAGGTTCTCCTACTTTGATGGCACGCTGTCAGAATAAAGTTACCTCTCTGATAAGGCTTCCTTCACTCCCTTCTCCCTTCTCCCTCCTCTCCCACCTATACCCGGAAACCATACATTGCCCAAGCCCTTAGCACAATACCTGAGAGGGTCCCACTGGAGAGGGTCAAGCACTGAGCTATGCCACTCAGATAAGTAAATATTACTTATCTTGCTAATACCACACCCTCAGTGCAGGGCAGATCAGGGACCCCAGGATGGTGGTGAGACAGCTCCGGCTTAAAAGCAAGAAAGAGCCATGGTTTAAACAGAAAAACCAGAAAAAATCTTCAGCCTGGGATGTGATGCAAAATAAATGTAAAAAGCTACCATTGAAAATAGTATGAATCATTATCTAAAAGGCCATTCTCAAGGGAACTTAGCAAAGAAATTAATGAAAGAGAGCCATAAACATAAAATTTGCCTGAACCACATCAATTTGCTAAGCCTACACTCGGAATCTCTTTTGAAAAAAGACAGGTAAAATGTGAATTTTTCAAAAAAGAAAATCCATTTCCTGAGCCTTGAAATATTATGTATATTGGCTGACAATTTACAACAGAACAACACTCCACTTTTGTAAAATCGCCTTTGAACATGTTTGCACTGGGATAGATCCACTTATATTCCTAAAACTGTTAGACGAGAACAAAACCTAAATAGCAGGACATCTTCTGAGTTTATGGTTTCCTTGGTTTCGCAGGAGCTGCCATCCTCTCTAAAGAGAAGACACTGCCTCCTCCATGTGCCAATGGGCTGCCACAATCAGCTAGAATCCTAGAACTCTGCCCCTTCCAAGAGGATTGAGGGTGACAACCTCCTATGTGAAAACATTGGGACATCAACGTGTGACCTGGCTGCCTGGACCAGGCAGTCACACATCTATCTCATACCACCTTTCCCAAACTCCGAGTTATTCAGTCTAAATAAGACCAGGTGCAGGACATCAAAAATTCATGCAGTGCACGTGTGGCCATGCCAAGCTAAGACTAGTTCCTTCTCAGTGTCTTTTTGTCCAACAAAGGTTCCAAAAATTCTTGGCATTCAGTCACACCCAGGGTCAACTTATGACCAGAGCAACGACAGTTATTATTCTGTATTAAATGCCCACTGATAACATGGCATGGTGTCATGGGAATTGAAGGGTCAGAGAAGCCCAGAGCGGCTACCACCAATGATCTCCCAGAAGGAGAAAATAAAGAAAAGTAGGAGGAAGGAAGTGGAAAGAAGAATGAGAAGGAACAAAGCAAAGGGGAAAGGAGCAGATGGGTGCTAGTCAGGCCTGTACCTGCCTCACTGGGGCTTTTTACTACTCGAGTTAGCCTCATTTTCACCTCAGGTGTAAAAGTTACTCCACATCTCAAGTTCAAGATGACTTGATCTGAATTTTTGTTAGATGTTCAAGCTACATATCTGGGTCAAGGCACAAGTTTGTACTCATCAACTCTATTTTTTCAAGTATTATATCGCCAATGAATGTTATTGTTTTTTGAGGAGAAAAGTTTTAAATCAGGCACTGAAAATTTATCGATAGTATGATCCAATTTTATGTAAAGAATATATAAGTATATGAATAGTAAAAGTGTCTGGAAGGGTATACATTGCTTAAATTCTGTGCTTCTCTCCCTAGCTGCCCAAAACAGTTCTTTTGCAGCCCTTCACTCTTTGACTCTGCACCTTCTCTCTGAAGGGCCACATCTACTTCCATGTGCTCCATTATCATCCATCCTCCAATGGCTCTCAAATCCTTATTTGCAGCCCGTTCATCTCCTCTGAGCACCAGATCAATACATTCAAATGACAATAGCATATCCCCATCTGAGTGTCACACAGGTACATCAAACCGAATTTATTTTAAAGGAATTAATCCTCCCCACCCCATCTCCCCACAAATCTTTTTCTCTCACCTAACAATAGGAGCAAGAAAAAATGTTAGTTCACTTTCCCATCGCCCCACCTTTAAAACTGGTGTTACATGAGTTTCTACATATGCATGATTTAGTAGGCTTACCATACCCAGCAACTTTAAGCCAACCTGGTTTTGTCTGTACTACAAACATTACAGTACATACAGGGAAACTTGGATATAAAACCGGGTAAGTGAATAGAGGATTTTACCCTTTCCTGGCCTCATATATAAAGCAGGATAACATCCCCCAAACAACTAGAAATATATTGCAGAGGCTGGTGTGATCATGTCTGAGGAAACACTTTGGATTTTTAGAAAAGAAAGAAAACTACTCCTGTGAGAAATTATTTTAACAGTTGCCTTGCAGGAATGACAGAACTTTACACAGTAGTCACTTAATAAATGTTAACCTTTATTGTTACTATTATTTATTAAATGACACTAAAACATGGCAGAATGCCCCAGCAAAACAAAAGTCAACCAAAAAACTATCAACCCTGCATTCTAGGTAATTAAGGGTGCTCAATTTTCTTAATTAACTACTATGTTGCAGAACATTGTAAGTACTTTGCATATATTACCTCATTGAATCCTCATAATAAGCCTTATCTATCATTTCAGAGAAGAAATTCAACCTACCTCATTTTTAATCTAAATATTTTTTCCATTCAATATGTGTTCCAATCAATCACTTGCTTCATTCCCATCACTTTTCTTTCTCAAAAACTTCCTAAAAATCAATACCCATTTTAGATAAATAAAAACACATAGATGAATAAAAAGTAAAAAAGTAAAGATCATTCATTATCCTTCTACCCAAAGATAACTACTGTTTCTATCTGGATATCTATAACTCCAGTTTTTAGTGTCCTTTTAAACATATGTTTTATTAGTCTTAAAAAATGGAATTATACTTCAAATACTTCTATCTACCCATTTTTTCTTTCTCACTTCACAATGCATAATGAATAGCTTTTCCTGGCAATATAGATTTCCATCAGCATACTTATCCTACTGTGTAAACATTCCTTACTTTATAACCAATCCAATGTGCTAGATACTTAAATTGTTTCCAATTTTTACTAGCTTAGACAGTGCTGGGATGAACAGCCTTGTACATATAATCTTTGGGCAATTATTCAATTACTTCCTCAGGACAAAAGGTTTACATAGTTTAAGGCTTATGATCTGTATTAACAAATGGCCACCACTAGGGTGTGAAAGGCTCCATTTTGCCACACCCTCACTGACACTATACAGTAACAGATAGAGACTTTCATATGGACCCCAATTATTTTCTAGTAAAAAAAGATTTAGTGGGTCTGGGTGTTCAGTGGGATAATATTCAAACAACTCTCCACAACTGGCTTCACCCAGCTTTCCAAAATTATCTACTCCCACTCTCCACACTATCCACTCTAAGCAGAAGGATCTCCTGACTGTCATAGGAAGAGGGTTCCTACTTCCATGCCTTTCTCACACCATGCCCCCCTCGTCTTGTCTCATGGAATTCCCTAACCACCCTACCCCATGCAGGACTCATTTTCAATTGCCACCTCCTCCATGAAGCTTTAGCTGACTAGCACATCCCACAGAAGCTTTTGCCTCCTTTGTGCTCTCAGAGGGAACATATGACAATGAGTACATGCTTCAGATATTCTGTTATCTTTTGGTTTGTACGTTTCTTATCTCTCCAACTTGATTATAAACTGAAGGACAGGGATGGTTTCTTTCTTTCTTCTTTTTTTTCTTTCCAGCATTAATATACAACTTTATTGATGATACACAAATTAAATCAATGAAAATGACAGAAGGGAGCTTACTTATGATGAATTGGTTCACTGTCACTTATGCAGAAGAAAAGCAAAATATTTCAATCTAGGCAGCGAGATAAAAAGCAACAAACATGTTTTCAGAACAAGTAGTGATATTCGTTCATCCATCTTAAACCTAAAGACCAACTCGGTTAAATATCAGCATTGATGATACAATATGATATTCATTATTCAAAACTGGTAGCTGAAAGGATTCCTTTACCATATAAACAAGGTGGAGAAAATGAATAGTTTACAATGTGTGTTGCTTCCAAATTACAAAATCAAGGTGTTATTCCTGGCTCTTTGGGAACATATGTTCAGCCAGTTTGGCCATGAATTTTCCAACTTTTACTTTCACCAAAAAATCATGGTGGCTTTCTATTCCCAGAACCTTATCAGCACACACTTGAAATTCTTTTAAAAAGAAAAAAAGTGAACCTTCACCGAATTGATTCTGAGTAGGTTCATTTTCTTCCCATTTGAAATTATCATTTATATTCTCAAATATGACCAGAAGTTTAAGAATAACTTCTTTGTTCTCCTTCTTATTAAAGAGGGAGCCCAGTGAAGATGGTACTTGGGCCCTGAGCAGTTCCCTAGTCATGGCTGGATTTTCAGCCAAATTCAAAAGGAGTTTCAGAACCTGAAGTTTGGTTTCTTCATTTCCCGCTGAAAATAAACGAAAAAAGTCAGAAATGGAATTAGCAAGCATGTGCTGATACTCATTAGTAACAGTCATATTTGTAAGCAATCTCAGTCCAGCAAGCTGCACAGATGAGTTCAATCGAGAAGTGATTGTGTCATCACACACTTGATTCATGTATACCTTAAGCCTGCGCTGATTTTCAGCATTCACACTCAAGTTATTCAGGACAATTAAAGCCTTTTCCTTAACTATGGGATCCCGCGTATTGAGAATCTTTGCGACAATTGGGAGACCACCGAGATCACGAATAATATCTCTGTTAAATGCATAAGCAGCATTGTTACCCAGAGCAATTAAAGCTGCTTCAAGAATATAAGGCTTTTCAGACATCTCAACCAAGCAAAGAACCTTTTGCAGCTCTTGAGGGGACAAAATGGTATCATCTGAATTGGGGGAAGCCCGTTTCTGGACAGCCCGACGTGCCCGGGTAGCCCTGGCCCTTGCCCTGGCCCTGGCTCTGGTTCCAGCTTCAGTCCCAATCCGGGCCCAAGGTGGGTACCATACTATACTCTTGCTCTCATTGCTGTCATCATCATCATCAGACCAGTCATTATACCTGGCCCCAGAACAGTCCCCAGCATCATCCACATCCCCAGATCCACCCTCAGCCATTTTTTCCTTGTTCTGTTTTCTTCCCCTAGTCAGTTTATAAATGCAATAGCAGGCGCCAGCCCCAATCACCAGGCCTGCAGTCACCCAGCCTACTTTCCTGGCGTAGCCCATGCAATCGTCCCTGACAATAGCAGGGACCAAGGAATAGAGTAGTCACTCAGGCTGGGGGAGGAAGGCTGTGGGACTGGGCTCAAGCCTGTGGAGGGTGATCGTCTTCAGCCACTTCAAGGCCACAATAGCTGATTCCGGAGGTTGACCTAGGAGTGGAAGAATAAAATCGGGTTTGAGTTTCTCTTCTGCTTGTGTTGTCCCATGCAGGGAGTTGTGCAGAGGGACAAGATAATAATAATTGAATGCTAGGTAGGAAATGTAGATTGTTGACAAAATCTCTATGCCTCTCATTTCAGCCTTTCCCTCCCCACCCCAGGTCACCCCGCCCAAAGCCTAGATAATGCCAGTGGAATCCACAGATTCTGCTGGGGTCTCAGTCACCACAACCTCAGATGTCCCCAGGGACCTGACTAGAACCCTTGCACTAACCTCCTCAAGACAAGCAGTTCGCCCCTTCTGTTTCCTGGTGGTGTGCCACGCCCAACAACCTTTCCAATCTGCAGAGAGACCAGAGCCAGTGAGAACGGAGCACTTGATGGATTGACTGTTGATTTGTTGCTTTCCTGATTCACCATTCCGGCTATCAGGTTTGTTTTTAACCTCTTTATGCCATCCCAAACATGCACAGGTCTGCCCCCTCCCTAGCCTGAAATGGGAGGGAGGTAAGGAAAATAAAGCAGGATTGGAAGAGCCTGTCCAAAGTGCGAGCGATTTCTAACCCCTCCCCCATTCCAGGCAGCCCCCACGCCCACACCGACCTCTACTGATCGGAGGAAACTTCCTCCCTCGCTTCAAGCGGAGCCACCTGCTATAGCAGACCTGCAGGATGACAGATCGAAAACATGGGGAGTAAGTGCTGTTGAGAGAGGAGGATTATGAACAAACTATCCGATAGGTTTCCCTGCTGTCATTTCCCCCACTTCCCCCCCACCACACACACACAAAGCACGCCATTTCGCCACAGTCCGGGGAGTGCAACAAACACATTCGGACTCAAACCTGTACCTAGATTATTACCTTCTCTGCCTTCTCCCCACCCCCGCGGCCAACCCCGTCCCTCCTAGAGTCCCCAGATGGTCTTACCCTCAAATCGACCTTCACCGATTAGGATTAATTTCCTTCCTCTTCTTTTGCCTGGCGTTGTGCCGCAACCTACAGAAAGACTGGCCACCCGGGAGAGGCTTGGACCCACTAGACACAGAGCCATGGTCAGGAAGACACAGCCACAGGCAGAAAGACGGGAAACTGCCGCCACTGCGTGCTTGGTGGACGGACTAGTCCCCAGAACACAAAACTCTTTTCTAATTCGGAGGCCTGGTTGTCAGAGGTTTCCCACCCTTATTACCTCTCTTGGGGTTCTGCTGACATATCACGTTGCATCTCACCACCCCCGCCCCCATATCCAGCCATTCCCCTCCGGCACTGTCCTGGTGGACTAGGGGCCAACACCCAGGCCACAGCTCCCTTTCCGGATTGCGGGCCTAGGCTCCCAGCAGATTCCCATCTCCCGATCTCTGAGCTTTTCCCCAAACACTCCCCAGCTCACCGTTTCGCAGCATCGAAATGGGGTGCAGGCGGGACATATGTCTTGGAAAGCGGGCGGCGAGTGGGAGAGACGACGGAGGCGCCTCAGTACCCGCGACGGTCTCGGCCCTACACCCTCTAGCACCCTGACTTTATGGAATCTCCCAGGCACTGACCTGCAGGGATCCGGGACAATTTTCTTCTCCTCTTCCTTTTTCCCTCCGCCGCAGGCCCGCCCGCCCTCAGGGCAATGGGGAGCTGGTACTCAGACGGGAACAACGACCAGGACAAGAAGGACTTCTGCACACGTCAGCTCTTGGTCACGTGAGAGCTACGTCATCCACCAACTCGGGTCCCCAATTTCCCCTCCCACCAGCAGTGCGGCAGAAGAGGGCCCGCCCCCCTCCTTTCCCTCCCCCACACCAGGCCTTGTTACTCTTTCTTCTTCGATAATCTCATCACCTTGTAGTTGTGTTTCCCTTCCACCGATTACCAGAAAGGGACGACATCTTCCCCTGGGGCTACGGGCCACTTGTACTTTTTATGAAAAATTGCCTCTTCCTTCCCTAGGCTCCTGGGACAGCAGCCTCTCCCTCCACCTTCCCTCCCCCGAGCTATTAAAGTCTACCATTTCCTCTGAAATCTAGTCCCAGATCTGAAAGGAACAAGCGATCGGAAAAGAAAATCTGGAATGAGAGTGTGGCTTTTACTTTCTTAATACTTTGTTATTTTTGTTCCGTCCTCCCCCGCCCCCAGCCTGCATTCTTTTTACGAGAAAAAAAAAATACTATAAAGCTATTTCCATTTTAGAAAAAAATGAGTGGAAGCTGGAGAATGATGTTGGGTGATGGCCTCCAAAAGTCCCACATTTTCTCACTTGGTGGAGAGTGTTACACACTTCACTCAAAGCAATCTTAATGTCTTCTGGGGCCTAGCACACAGCACAGCCCTGAATGAGCTAATCAGTGTGTCTGGCAATATGTAAATCCTCTGACTAGACCAGTCTTCTAAATAGGAGAGCTACAGACTTTCACCTGCACCCATTAGCAAGGTGGAGGCATTGAAGCCACAAAAGCCAGAACGCAGGAAAAAAAAAAAAAAAAAAAAAAAAACCTGAGGAGAAAACGTAAGTGCACAGTAGGTATCTGTGAGATAAAGCATGCACACTGAAAAAATGAGTGTGCATAAAAAGAACATTACAAAATATACTTGGTCAAAATAGATAGTATCATCTATAAACGAAATAAGTATTAGAGGAACACAGACCAAGACAAAATTGGCTGAAACCGGAAACTAGCAATTAGTATGAAACTATTTCACTCACTGGTTTGATAAGCTGAATAATTCACCCATCATCAATGATTTAACTTTTTTAAAGTAGGAAAAGGAATAAAATAATTACATCCCCTCATTATTTAAGTTAACCAGATTTGATTTCAGTGGCTTGCAACTAAACAATCTTAACTAAAGCACAATACAAAAACAGGTAACAATACAAAAAGTAATATAGCTTTTCAGAACATAGGGTCTTCAGTGAGATATTCCTTAATAGTTTGAATAAAAGGTTATTATTTGAGTATAACTTTTAAAATACCCAGACAATATGGGAGTAAATCAAGAGACTGAGGAGGTTGAGAACAGGCAAACCCCCAGGAAAATTCATATCTATGTAACTTCTGGGAGGCAGTACTAGAATGTGATTGAAATTTATTTAGTAAACAGGAACCAAATCAACTGTATGATCCTGTGTTTAGAGAAAGATCATGTGTAGCAAAGGGGCTCATTCAAGCATAGGAACATATGAAAGGGACAGTCAGAAGAAAGTGTTGGTATTTCCCACCCAAGCACTGTCTGGAGGAGAAAAAGTGTTGGCTAAGGAGAATGGAACATTTCACTTTCTCTGGCAGAGTCATGCCCATGATGTGTAATAGTACTTCATGCTTCCTCAGCTGAAACTCCCTTCTTAAGATGAACAAATACCCTCGCTTTGATTGCAGGCTCACCAAACAACCTTTGAAGGTTGTGTTTTCCGAAGTAGTAGCTTGTCTACAAGGAAAGAATGGGCAGGTAAGACTGACTGAAACCTCCAGTACCCCCTGACAGTTGTATTTCTCAGGGCAAATTATTCAGTTGTCACTCCTGTTGAAACAGCCTCCCTTGTGGTCTACTTATGGGGAGAGAATGCAGAGATCCCTAGGTTTGAGCATTCAGATCGATTTATATATAAGTCTCTATGAATGGGAGACTTTCCTTGAGGCATCCAGAGGCAACTCTTCTCAGCATACAAACAAAATCAGGATTTGGTCATGCAATACTGAGGAAGAGACCCTGAACTACAGACGCAACCTTGTGGGAATCCTGTGGGAGAAGCCAAGTGGCCTTGGCTCAAAGGACAACCTTGTGCATCACCATTTCATAACCATACCTTTCTAATGTTTAGTTAATGGTGGAAATTACAACTAAGATACTCTGTGGCATATTATGCCCCCAGCACTTCCGTTATAGATAAACAAAGGGTTAATTTCCAAAGTGGTTAAAGGGCTCCTGCAAATCAACAACAACATCTGAAACAGTTTAAATTTCTCCCTGGGAAAAGAAAGGAAGTGCATTTTACATTTTACATACCCTATTGTTTTCCTCAGCCAAAGGGTGGGTATTGTGCCCAAAACAGACCAACCAAAAGCTGTCTTACTAAAATTTCAATCTTCATCAGAGAAATAAAAACCTGAAAACCGGTGGACTTGTGACATCCTGAAAAGACATCTATCAATTTCTCCTACCTAAACCCCTCGGAAATGAGCCTGGTCTTCAACATTTCCTCCTTAAGCTAACCAGGCTTGTTCTATGTCGCTTGCAACCACACAACCTTAAGTAAGACACAATACCAAAATTACACAATACAAAAAGTAGTATCTTTTCAAGATAACATCCTTCTATAATTTATTTTTTTCACCCTCCACAATTCCATTAGTGTCACCATTTGCTGATCGTTTTTTTGTTTCTGGGTACTTTATAAGTTACATATCACACGTGAACTGATTTAAGCCAAAAGTTTTGTTTTGGCAGTGGTTTCACAGTAGTTTTTTGCGGGCTGAGGAACTTTTAACTGTCCTGTCTGAGGACTTCTTTAAGCATTTTCCTTTCTCACTTTTGAACGGTATGTGAGCCTTATAACATGTCCTTAAGTAAATATTTGTTGGTAGATGTATAATGGAGAGCAAAGTAGTTTTTTCTTTCTTTCTTTCTTTCTTTGTTTTTAATGCTAGTCTCCAGGTAGGAATTGGTAGAATCATGGATCAGAAGAACAAAGAGGTAAGAGAATCGAAAGGGTTTTTATAACCATGGGATTTTAGGAAGTTTTAGACAGGGAGTGGATTCAAACCAGGAAAGGTCTGGCATACTGGGAGAATGGTAGTGAGAAGTTATACATTGGACTAACTGGAGAATATACCAAAAGGGTGGAGATAGGTTATACTAGTGAGGAGAGGGTAGGAGTAAAGTTTTTGTCCTTGAAGCCTGACTAAGTGTTGTGAAAGTAAGTTCTTATTGTAAATCCATGTCTGTGACACCAAGTCATCTGTCTTTATTAAGCTTTACATACTCCTTAGTTTTTTTAATGTATATATTCAAAACAAACAAAAGCCACTTATACAACTACCTAGCAGCCAAACACTGAATGATGGACTGTTGAATCTGAGAATTCTGTTAGTAAGCCTTCATAAGTATAATTCACTTGTCTAGGGGAAGTAAATAAAGGGTCATAAAAAAAAAATGAGGTAAAGATTTAGAGAGATTAAGATGTGATATTGGTGAGTTTGGACTATAAAAGGGGAAGACCAGAAAGTTGTGACATATTGACTTCTGAATATTCACCAGCAAGGCACTAGGACTCCCTGGCTTGCCTCCTGAAAGGGCCTCCTCCACACAGGGGCCCCTCACTGGGGAGCCCCTCCCTCTGAGGTGTCATATTTCAGTGTTCTAAGAGGTTGCCTGGAGTGTCTATATTTAGAGTGTGACTCCTCAGCAGGGACAGGTGGATGCTTGAGAACTAACTTCTGCATACTTGGTCCCTGAATTTTGGGATTATTCTGAGGGGCTTGTACTGGTGGCTTGGTGAAATTGTAACAGAAGGCAGGAAGCGTAAAGCCCTCTTTTTTCTGGCAACTGCTTGAGATCCTGTGCATTGCCCTTCCACTTGTGAGGGAAAAAAATGACACAGACATGAGGGGTGTTGCAGTGATTCCCAGTCACCCACAGACCCTCACCACCATCTCCACTGGAAAATGCCGAACACTCACCACTGCTAGGGTAGCATACAATACATGAATGGCAGACAGCAGCAAGATCACCAACAGTGTCATGATGGAAAGAAAATTACCTCAAGTCTCATTTTCATCAATAGGATAACAAGAAATTATCTAATTTCTGGATGATTTATGGGTTGCACCACAAACTTCAGAATAGATTTTAAATAAAACCCTGTGAATTAAAGGCAGGCTTATCTGTGGAGTCACTAATCTGTAAAGTTCATCTGAAGATGTAAGATTCCTCTGAAGTTGGGGTTTGCAAAAAAATCTGTCTTTTGAAGCCAGAGTGAAAGTCACCCAGCAATCTTCTATGAAGATGTCAGTCATATTACACCTAATACTATGAGTTCAGCCAGGAGAAGGAAAGGGACAATAGTTCACATACTTAAAATGGTCAAAATTAGAACACTGACCTTCTCAGTATAGATTCATTTGTCCATCAATTTATAAATCATGTTGAAAGCACAACTGGTTTTGTTTGTAAGGGTATGTTTTTCATTTTAATATGTTGTTTGAAAGCTGCTATTTCCTGTGCAGTCAGAAGAAAATATTTTCAACTTAACACAAACTAACTTCACCAAATCAATGAGGCCTCCCTCTTAACTGGGAAATCTTGCTTATGTTATATAAATTTTTGTAAAAAAAAAAAAAAAAAAAAAGGTTTGAATTATTTCTTCTCCAAGTGGGAAAAGCTTTATTTTTTTTTCCGATTACAAAATAGTGTAGTTCAAGTCAATAAAAAAGAAAGGACAAAATATAACTTAAATGTTATTAAAATACTAATTAAAATCTCACCACTGCCTGGACTTCCGTTTCTGCCCCTTCCCCCAATGTTGATGCAGACAGAGACTGAACATGGAAAAGGGTAGAAATTTAAGAAAGGGGCTGCAGGAGTTCCAGAGCCAAGGAAAGGATGAGACAATTCCCCAAGAAGTGTAAGTGAAGGGCAGACCCAGGAAAAGATGCTGCCCCTTCCTGGAATTAGAGAAACACAAATTGAAACACCAGAAAGACAGGGCCATTTCTGGTTTCTGGTATTGTTACAGAGGAAAAAAGTGACAGGGCCCACTGTGGGAGTTGAGGGGGAGATACAAGGCAGGCTGGCGCCTGCCGCACTGCTTGTGGGAGTGGAAATTGGGGGCCAGAACGCACCGGTGACGTGGCTGTCACGTGACCAAGAGCCGCCTAGAGCACAAGTCCTGCTAGTCGCCTCCGTCTGGGTACCAGCCCCCTATTACTCTGCAGGCGTGTGAAGAAAGAAGGAAACTAGCTCGGACTGTGCAGGTCGGTGCGAGGATGGGCGCTGCTTCAGAGGAGGTATGGGTGGAAGAGGGCCAAGAACGCCACAGATCCGAGTTCAGGCCGATCACAGCTGGGTCCTTTCTCGCCTACTTTCTAAATACTGCCACCAACCCCCACCCCACCCCGTGCTCATTTTAGTAGAGAGAAGTGGCGGGTTTCGGGTGGGGGTGAGGGGAGTGAAAGGCGTTTCCAGAGATTCCGAGAAAAGAAAGGTTCCAGTGTCCCGGGTGCTGGTCCGTCCACCAAGCACTCCGTCCCCTCGGTCCCTTGTCTGTTTGCAGGTTTGTAGGTCTGTTGGCCTGTAGGTTTCGGCACAAGTCTCAGCAAGAGAAGGAGAAAACTGCCTTGGTTGGAACCTTGCAGGTCAGTGTGAAGGTGGGATTAGCCCAGGACCACGGGTGGGGGTGGCGGAGGAGAGGGGCTGGGATATGAGAGGGCCGGGTCCGAGTCGCCCTCTCCTGGCCCCTTCTTTCTCCACACCCCCTCCCATTTCAGTGCAGGGAAAGGGGTGTGGCGGCCTTTGCTGGGGAAATGGCGGACGACAAGTGGGGCGGGGGAGGCCTGCGTCGGGAAAGTCAGTAGAGTATGAGAAATCTTTTAAACTCAAGTGCCTAAAATTCACAAAAGCAGAAATTGGGACATGTGTCCTCAGTCCATCCACTACACTTTCATTTCTCCATTTCCGCCTACCTGTCTTTGCATTTACCCTTCTGCCAGACTCTATCCTCTATCACTGTGGAGGGACCACTGACAACAGAAGACAAGGGAAAACCAAGGAATTTACCTGACTTTGGTAGAGGTTAGTGAGAGAAACTGCCTTAATCTTTGGAAGTGGAGGTCTGGTGAAGGAGACTACCTGAGAGGTACTCACACTGTCACCCTCCTAGCTATCATAGCACAGACCCGTCTACTGCCCTTCCCTGTGGACCCAGAAAGAGAAATGGGGGCTCCTGAGGTCCATAGAGGAAGACAGAAAAGAACAAAGAAATTATATCCTGTTAATCTGCCTTTCTCACCAACTCAAAATCCACCTGTCTGTGAGGCACAAAGCCAAACATAGTCCCGAGCCCTAATATTCTGTTTCACCCATAGATTCATCACAAGAGAGCTACAAGAGCCTAGAAGAAGCTAAAGACTGCTACCCTCCATCCTTACTCACCCTGGACCTGAGAGACCTCTTCAATCAGGTGGAGCAAGGCCCTCTCCTGTCCTGCCCCAAGGCTGGCACGGACTTGAGCATGGGCCGGGCTCGGGAAGTGGGTTGGATGGCGGCAGGACTGATGATTGGGGCTGGTGCCTGCTACTGCGTTTACAAACTGACCATAGGAAGAGATGACAGTGAGAAGCTGGAGGAGGAGGAGGAAGAGGAGTGGGACGATGACCAGGAGCTGGATGAGGAGGAGCCTGATATTTGGTTTGATATTGAAACTATGGCTCGGCCCTGGAGTGAGGATGGGGATTGGACTGAACCTGGGGCACCAGGTGGCACTGAAGACAGGCCCTCAGGGGGAGGCAAGGCCAACCGAGCACACCCAATAAAACAGCGGCCATTCCCCTATGAACATAAAAATACTTGGAGTGCTCAAAATTGTAAAAATGGCAGTTGTGTTCTGGACCTCTCCAAGTGTCTTTTCATTCAGGGAAAACTGTTGTTTGCTGAGCCCAAGGATGCGGGCTTTCCATTTAGCCAGGATATCAATAGCCATTTGGCCAGTCTCTCAATGGTTAGAAACACGGGCCCCACACCAGACCCCACTGTTAGAGAGGCTTTGTGCGCCACGGATAACTTAAATGCCAGCATTGAAAGTGAGGGCCAGATTAAGATGTACATCAATGAAGTGTGTCAGGAGACTGTGTCACATTGCTGCAACTCATTTCTGCAGCAGGCCGGATTAAATTTGTTAATAAGCATGACAGTTATTAATAACATGCTTGCCAAGTCCGTTTCAGACTTGAAGTTTCCTTTGATATCAGAGGGAAGTGGATGTGCTAAGGTTCAGGTTTTGAAACCACTGATGGGTTTGTCTGAAAAGCCAGTCTTGGCGGGGGAGTTAGTCGGTGCCCAGATGCTCTTCTCATTCATGTCCCTCTTTATCAGAAAAGGAAACAGAGAGATTCTCCTGGAAACCCCTGCCCCATAAACGGCCCTCTGGAACACAATGGGACGGAATCCACCCACAACGCGCTTGGTTTGCAGATGTCAAAGAATCTGCAGAGGGTGCTACTGAAGATCCAGCCTTAGCCAATCACCACCTCATTGGGTGAAAGTTCCAGGGCTCAATCCAGGACCACACTCTTATTGGCCAGGCAGGGGCTCCCACAGAGCTTTGAGTAACTTGTTGGTTGTGCAGTCTGCAGGCAATGTTGGCACTGTAAATTCCTCCCTTGCAGCCTCCTTCATGTGGTGAGGGGATCACTTCAGCTGCCTGCTGTGGACAAAGAACATCAAATTACAGCTATTGTTGCCTGTGGTGGTCTCCCTGTCCAAGCAGAACCGCTTTGCAGAGACCAGACGCATATCGCAGCTTGAGCTGAAAATGCATTTGTTGCAGCTTAGGTTGAATTATTTTTCGTTTACTCTTTCTTCTACACGCGCCTGATGGATAGTGAACCTATTCATCAAAAAAGTGCACTGCTCTTCTGTCTATTGTACCGACTTAACCTCTTCCACCCAAGTCCGCATCTGTGTGTATCATCAATAAAGTTGTGTGCTTTGATTGGCAGAAAAGAGTCATGGTCCTTGTCCTTGAGTTTACAGTCTGCACTGAGAGAAGGACAAAAAAAGCACGATAAACGCCAGCTGACTGGGACTTCTGTTCCCTGACAAATGCCGGCTTATCGGTGCTCACAGGAGGCAGGGATAGAGAGGGGCTGCAGTGCTCAGAATAAACTTCAAGAAGGGGCTGGGGGCGGGGGTGGGAGGAAGGGAGGGGCACAGCGGGGGAGTTCGTGGAATTAGGATGGAATGTTGAGAGGACTGAAAGAGACAACACCCGTGGAGCAGGCAGCACCGTGCCCGGCACAGAGAAATCCCTTCTTAATGTCTTTTCCTTGACTGCCAGCCTGGAAAGAAAGGTCAGTAACCCTGGCCTTTTCGTTTGTCTGCGCATCCCGACGTGGGGATGGGGACCGGGGTGGAGCAGGTGGGGGAGCTCTACCACGCATCGGGGCGCATTTATTGCACAAAGGTTGCCGCTTGCCCAGCACCTACCCTGTGTAGTTCTGTCCCTCCTGCGAAGCCACGGGGAAATCTGCTTCCAGCCCTCCTTCTCTCTTCCTTGGGATCCCCGGCGCTACTTCCTGACAGAGTGAGAGGGTTGGCCGCTGCTCCCTTTGGAGCAACCTCCTTTCTTCCATATCCCCACTACCTTTGGTGGGACCCTGGAAGGGGACAGTGGAGCCTTCCATCAACTACCCGCGGGGGTGATAGGGCAAATGCTGAGGGCACTTGGCACGACCGAGGTCACTCCATCCATCCGGAGACACCTCCACACTCTCCATCTGAGGTCCCTGCACTTTGCCAGGAAAGGAAGAGCCCGTGGGCACAGAAGCACTCCATGGGTCAGGGCAGCTCGTTCTGCCCCTGACCCGCCCCCATCTCCAACATTACCAGATCCTGCCCAGCAGGTTTAGCCCCTGAATCAGCAAAGCCAGGTTCCCTGTATGTTTGTGTTGTGTGTGTCAAGAAGTGGTCCCCTTCCCTAAAGCCATGGCAAACCCAGTAAACACATCTGCTTCCTTTGGGCAAGGCTGCTGCCGTGCCGGTACCCTCTCGGTCTCCCAGGGCTGCTGCTGTGGGTCACTGTGTCCTGGGCGGCCGCCATCTCTGTGGTGCTGGGCATTCGGCTTGTTCTCTTCCACACAGAACAAAGCTTTCTTTTCTTGTCTTATTCTCCCTTCCCCGCGCAGCTTGGGTTCCAGGTGGGTTACAACTTTCCTGCTTGTACCATCTGCCCCACAGTCCATGCTGGCCAGAGGGCCTGAGTGCCTGCCAGGTCCCCTGACCAACTCTGGGAAACCCTCCCACCTGGAATGGGGACCAGGCCTCTTCCCAGGCCCTGGTGTCTGGGATGGCCAACAAACGACTTGCAGTTATTGTGACACCACACCCCCCATCAAGGCTCACACTGCTGGGGCTTCCTTGGCTGGCTCTGGGAGCCCTGTCTCAGTTCCTAAGGGTTCCTAAGAGCTGTCAGAAGGACCACCCTTTCTCCCAAGCCAACCACAGTTTGGCTGGGCAATCTGATTTCAAAGGGGATTTCCCTGCAGACAGCTCCGCAACCACTTTTCCCAGTGGAGCCTGCTTCACCAACACTGTCTTCAGTGGCACCTCATTGCTCAGTCTCTTTGAGCACAAAGGCATCCTCCTAGCCTGTGGTCCGGAATTACCATGCACGTCCCTACTTCCCTGCATGCTACCAAATTTCCCTTTGCGTACACTTGTCCACCATCTCTGAGGCACTTGACACAGTGAGGCCGCAGCTGAGTCCTAACTCAGGGAGCGCCCCAGAGGCTTTCTGCCCATCTCCTGAGCAAACTCTGTTACAGAAAAGCCCATCAGCGTCCAAGCGTCTCCACGGCATTGTCTTGGCCCAAGTCAAAACCCTCCTGTCCATTTGCTGGCACTGCCCTCCCAAAAGCACTCACGCACAGCCCTTCTGTCCTGCCCCCTCATCCCCTGACTGGTTGCAGTGCCTGGGTACGAGCCCAGTTCCCGTGGATTCTGCCTCCCTGGGATGCGTAGGGGAGTCGGGAGCATGCCTGCCTCCCAGGGCCTGATCAAGACACTGAGAGGTTCTCAGCACTGGCAAGAGCACCGGTGCCCCCATTCCATATGTAACGCAAACATAAAAACAGCCCCGAGCCATCAATCACAATACATACCTGCCTGCTGCAACCAAAAGACAGTCTTTCTGGGCTTCCCCGTGGCAAAAATTGGGAAAGGTCATCAATCCTGAGCTTGCCACATTCTGTGGGGAGTGCTCTGCCTTGATGGTGCCACCCCAGCCTGAGCCTGTCTCTTGTGTCAATCTGGAACTGCTGCCACAGGCTGTCTTCCATCTCCAGAAAGGGCCCCCTGGGTTTTGCTTCTCATCTATCTCATGAGCTCGTTTCCATTTGGTGTCTGTAGGCACTGACTGACTTCCAGACCAACTTCAGGTGCCCTCCCCAGCCTGCGGCCTCTCCTAGGGATTTTGTGGTTTGCCACCCCCACCCCGCCCCCCTCCAGGTGAGTGCACACAAGGTTGCAGACATCCAGCTTCCCGGCAGGCGCGTCCTGTCTCAGACACTGGATCCTCACCGGGGTACTGTGCCACTCTCAAAGCAGTGTCCACCACAATCCCCTTACTTTTAAGTGCCACCCTGAACCAACATAGCCCTCACCCAGTCTGTCCCTCTGACGATGCACCACTTGGCAAAGAGTTGGGTAGCTGTGGCGAGGGGTTGCTCTTGCCTCTCTTCTGAGGGACACTGGCTGCTCTATGATGCAGATGGGCACTACACCAGAGTCCAGCAGAGTGCTGCAGAGGGCCGGCCTTTGCCCCATCTGTTACAAATGCCAGATGTGTCTTCTCACTGGCTGCCACTTCCCTACTCTCTGTGATCATGGCCTCCTTTCCATCCTGGAGGTCCATTTTCCCTTACTGCCTCTTGTTTTGGTGTGAAGTTTAGGACAGGCTTTCCCACTTTCCCATGAACACAGTCTCCTTGGCAGTTTTCTCGTTCTTTCACACCTTTCTATTCAGAGTTTTGTCTCATCGATCTGTCTGGAATTTACTTTTGTGCAAGGTGAGAGACAGTGATGTGACTTGACTTCTTTTCCCTCATGATTAGCCGATGAGCCCAGCACCACTGGTTGAGCACTCCGTTCTAGTGCTGTCTGTGGCACGTTCTGGGATCCTCATGTGCCCAGCTGCGCACCCACTCTGTGGTTTCCAAGCATTAAAGTTTCTCCTGAGGCACATCCCTTTCCCTCAGGAACCTCTTATTGACTTGGAGTCCCTCAGCTCACTAGGTGGCCTAAGGCAGGTGGGGTGTGTGTGTGTGTGTGTGTGTGTGTTGGTGGGGAGAGCTGTGTTGGTGCTTGTGAGCAGGCCTCTGCTCCAGGTATGTTCTCAGGACATATTCTGGCCCACAGGAAGCTTAGGAACTCTCATCCTGCCGACCTTTGCACCATGGCAAACTGGGCACTGGTCTCTCTCCTCTCCCAAATTACTATATCTGTACAAGAAAAGTTTCAGAACAGTGTACTGTGTATATAATTGTAAATATTGTATATCCTGTAACACTATATACTGTTTTATGTAATTATGCTTTTCCTAAATATAGTGTGGAGTATCTCTGGAATGATGCACAAAGAAATGATTGCTGTGTTTTTTGTTTTTTTGTTTTTTTTGGCTCCTAGCATGTATTATATATTAGATCTGCAAGGAGAAGATCCATAACTCATTTAATTGTCTTTTTCTGTCCTTTGTGCCTCTTGAATTTTGTACTTATTTATCCATGTCCCATTGGTAAATAAATTTACTAAAAGACAATTATTGCAGGTTTCTGTAAAAGCTGTTGATGTAGCATTATCATTCTACAGTCAGACTCTTTTGGTGAACTCTCTTATTAATTTTATTACATTGTCTGTTTTTTTTCTTTCTGACTTCTTAAGTAGATAAATGCACTGTACAAATTATGACAGTTTTATCTCTTCCTATTCAATAGTTTTTAGTTCATTTCTTTTACTTATCTCATTGCATTGTCAGGGACCTCCAGAAAAACAGTATTGATGATACAGCACATATTTGTCTTGTTTCTGATTTTAATGGTCGATGTTTCAGTGTAAGGTTGGTGTTTGCTGGAGGTTTCTGAATAAATAGTATGTCATGTATTTATATAATAGGATTTATAAAGCATTAAAAATGAGTGAACGGCTGGGCGTGGTTGCTCACGCCTGTAATCCCAGCACTTTGGGAGGCCTAGGTGGGCGGATCACCTGAGGTCGGGAGATTGAGACCAGCCAACCAACATGGAGAAAATCCCATCTCTACTAAAAATATAGAATTAGCCGGGTGTGGTGGTGCATGCCTGTAATCTCATCTACTCAGGAGGCTGAGGCAGGAGAGTCACTTGAATCCAGGAAGCAGAGGTTGCAGTGAGCCAAGATCGTGCCACTGCACTGCAGCCTGGGCAACAAGAGCAAAACTCCGTCTCAAAAAAAAAAGAAAAGAAAGAGTGAACTAGATCTCTATGTATCAGGCTTGACAATTTTCACAAACCTAATGTTGAATGAAATAATCAATTTGCAGAAAGACTTCGTATAATGCCATTTATATAATTTTAAACATATGAAACTATGTGTTATATTGATACATATATTTATAGCAGTATTTAAAATGGACACTGACAGATATACATCAGTTTTGCAATATCAATTGCCTCTGGGAATGGCTGGAGGAAAATGTGACTCCAACAATATATATAATTTAATTTTATCTATTAAGAAAAAGATTATAAACAAATATAAACATTAACATTGCTAATTATGGATGATGTATACATAGATCCTCATTGTTTTTTCTCTATATATCTTTTTTTTAAATTAAAACTAAAGATGTATTGTGTACCCAATACAATTAATTTTAAAAATTCCATCACCTAGACATATTCTCAAGAAATTTTAGGATAATAAGGACTGAAAGGAGACCTAAAAGCTTCCCAGGATAAGGGGAATGCCACCTACAAATCAAACTGGCATCAGACTTCCTAGTCATAATACTTGATGATAAATGTTGATGTATAAATGCCTTGAAATCCTTAGAGAATATACTTTTCTCTAGTATTCTATTCCTAAACATACTATCAAGCAGGTATATAGTGACAGTAAAGATGTCTTCAGGACTGTAATTACTTAGAAAGTTTACCTCCTGTAGAGTTTTCCTTAGAAAATTGTTTGAACATGACTCCCACAAAATGAGGTAGTAATCAATTGAAAAGTACACATGGAATCCAGGAAATAGTGATCCCAACTTGGAAAAGTAATAAATGTTACTTTTAAGGTGATGGTCAAATAACAGGTCCTGATTAGGCCAAAGTGGAGCAATATGATAGAAGATTTAGGGTAGTGGATGAACTAATGAATAAAAGGAGACTTGGTAAAAGGAATTGAGAGGTTAGAAAATGAGAGGTTAGAAAAACTAGAGGGTGTGATAAAAGCAAGTAAGGGAAGAAAAACAATTAGATGATCATCTAAGAAAATATTACAGTAATGACCCTCAATAAACCATGCCTCCCTGTATCCATGCCATTGTATAGTCCCCTCCCACATTGACTCTGGGCCTGGGCACGTGATTTGCTTTGACCAGTTTAAATGTTAGGAAACATGACAAAAGAGTAGGCCTGGACAGAGCATTTTCAGTGAGGCTTGCACTCTTTCTGCTCTGAAACCACCATGTGTGGAGCTGCCCAGGCTAACCTGTGTAGGGTGAGACTACATAGAACAGAGATGAAATGTTTCAACTGAGGAATCCTAGAAAGAATTGTCAGATAAAATATAGGAATACCAGTTAAATGTGAATTTCAGCTGAACATCTAATAAATTTTTTGTGTATGTGTTTTCCAAATATTGTATGAGACATACTTTAAAAATATTAATTGTTCATCTTGAATTCAAATTAATCTGGGCATACTGTATTTTAATTTTCTGGATATAGCAGTCCTAGCTACAGGACTGCTAATCTGCCAGGTGACTCCAGCAACACGAATAACCTCAGGCAAGACTAGCAGAAGAACCAACCAGATATGCCCAATAGGAACTACCAATCCACAAAATAACCAGCAAATAAGATGGCTATTTAAAGTCACTGAGTTTTGGAGTGTTTTTTTTTTAATGCAACAATAGACAACAGATGAACAAAACAAAACAAAAATGTGTATTTGCTCCAAAAGTGCAGCAAATTAAGATACAGAATGAATTCAGCATTTTGATGGAATATAAGGAAAAATAATCTATTACGTCTCGAATGTAAGAATAGTCCCCCTTACGTGACTCAAGGGCCTTGAGGTGGAATATTTCTAAACTATAGTGGCCTCGATTAAATCATAACCTAATCCCAGGTGTCTGTTGAGTCTGACCTGGGCACATAAGATGGGGCAGGCTTGAACTAGCTCCCAAGTTACTAAGAGTGATGCAGGTAAATATTCCTGGGGTAAGATGCATTCATAATGTGATATAGTTTTTTTCTACCTTGCACCTAGCTGTACTACCCCAGAAGATAGTACATAAGTAGACGATGGTTACATGGCTCCCAGAGAAGTCTGAAGTGACCAAATAGATATAAAGGCAACCCTTCTACATCCCAAGAAAGGCTTAGGTTGAACTTGTGAAAGTATCTGAGATATCTGAACACTAGTCACGTGATATTATCCTCAAAAAGGTACCTTCATGGGATCATAAAATCAAAGGGAGCTTGCCTTTCTAATGGAGAGAATGCAGTTGAGCTTCTGGCTTTATATAACCATCTGCATGCAGCTAAGTTCCAGTTTACTTTTATATTCTATTCTGTAACAACCAGGTGTTTCTCCCATTAAAACTTTCTGCTTTCAACTCTAGACATTGAGAACAATGAAGTGTGTTTAGATTATTATGACTACGTAAATGCTGCTCATTGCTGAGCCAAGTAGTGTCCTAGCACTTGAACCCATCTTCTATAGTTTTAGAAACTGATTCACATATCACCTGTGGGGATGAGATTATAAGTAGACATGAGATTCAGTGTAGCTAACAGAATGTGTCATAGAAGGTGATAAAAGGCAGAAGAAAGAATAGTGGAATGGATATCCTCATTTTACAAAGTGCAAAGTAAAGAAATACTAGCGGAAGTTTATGAAATAAAATAAAGTTTTATGTATATTATTTAAAGTTAAATTTAGCTACTTTATATGTTTTATTTTTATTGCCTACTTCTTTCACAGAAAAGCAAGCTTAATAAAGGCTACCTCTGCTCACTACCAAATTTCAAATGTTTTGAATAGTGCATGGCACACAATGGTGCTCAAGAAGTATCTATGGACTGCATGATTAAACTAAAATAATAATAATGCTATAAAAAATGGGAATAAGAGGGGGGAGAAAGTATGATAATATAAATGAGCTAAAGTGTCTTATTTTCATATCAAAAATTTGTTAGGAATACAAGTGTATTTTAAGAGTCTTGAAGATAACCACAAGAACAGGGTTTCCCAGGCACTATTAACATTTTAAGCCAGGGACTGTCCTGTGCATTGTAGGATCCCTGGTCTCTGCTTTCAAGACACCAGTAGCACTCTTTCCCCCAGTTGTGACAACAAAAAATGTCTTTGAACAGTGACAAATGTCCCCTAGGGAGCAATATCACTCCTATTGAGAACCACTGCATCATAAGGAGTTAAAAATCAGAAAAGTTGAGAAAAGTTTGGCATTCTAGAAAGTGATACTGAGTCTAGGCAAATACAAAAGGAAAAACCGTTTTTATTATAAATTCTGTACTATAGAGTTTTTGTCAAGTGTATGTATTGTTTTGATACATATTAATATTTATTCAAAAACATTAATGAGGTAGAATCAACAGGGCTTTGTGACAAGCTGGCAATATAGAGTGAAAAAGATGGAAGAGTCAACAATGATTAGGGTTCTGGCATGTGCAACTGGGTGGATGATGGTTGTTTTCATGGAGACAGGGAATACGGGTGGGGGAATAGTTTTGTTGTACGAGCAGGGAATAATGGCTCCAATTTCAAATATGTTGAGCATGAAATATCTGTGAGATATGTAATCTGTAGGCATCAAATAAATTAATCCTGAACTCAAGATATATAGACTTGTGAGTCATTAATATATAGATGATAATTGAAACGATGGCAGTGGATGAGATTCCTGGAAGGAGAAGAGACTTGAGAACAGGACCCAAAGGAACAGCAATATACTGAGTGTGTAATATTTTAGTCTTTTTTATGCATCTTAATGCTTAAATTAGTTAGGACCATACAGTAAATATGGTTTTAGATTTTTTAAAAACAAATTGTATCTTTGCAAAAATAATGCACATTTATTGAAGCCATTTGAAAAACATGTAGATAAGCACAAACTACTCTCCAGAACCAGAACTGCAGCTTCAGGCCTCGATGATCAAATAGAGTAGGCATTGAGCACTAATTATGTGCCAGGCAGATGGAGATTCAATAGTAAACAAAACAGACACCATTCTTGTGTTAATACAGCTTATTATCTAGTAGAAAATATAGTCAAAGAAAACAGGAATTTACAATGGAGTTTGATGAATGGTATAAAAATTAATAATGGAAATCTACTTCACCTACAGATGCAGTGGGATGTGATTAAAGTATCTTCAATGTCCTCCATTTTCCTCTTATTTGGCATGAGCTTAGTTGCAAGAACAGGAAGAAACTGTTTTGAGTTCCTTTGCTCCCTGTACTGTGTAGTAAGAACGTTCAGGAAGGATGGCAGAGAACATGGAGTTGTTTGCCATTGTGGGCCTTACTAGAGGCTCTGTCCAAACCAAGCTTCTCAGTATACTGGGTTCTGATTCCTTCACAGAGAGTGTCTCCTTGGATTTGTAAATTGGTTTTATACTTTATAATCTGTTCAGTTAATTTTCCAGAAACTCCCTAGCTGCACTCTCGAGTCAGTCACTCGGCAACACCAAATTCCAAAAAGAGAGAGACTGTATATTTCTCAAAAATAAGAAGCATGCACAAGTTGACAGCACCTCAATGGGCCCTATGGGTTATAAGAAGCAGAAAGAGATTGAGATGAAGAAATCACAGAGACAGGTCATGTTTGCAGGAAGCAACCTGTTCGCTTGGTAACATTATAGTTGACCCTGCCCCTGAGTAGCAGGAGAGAGCCCCAACTGTCTTGCAAAGCCCCAGCTACCTCTTTGTAATGGCTTGGGCCACAAGGAAAATTGTTGACATTACGGAAGACAACGCTGGCCCTAATCTTAGAAGAACTATCTGCAAATAACTGATTTGAGAAAACCTGATATTTCCTAAATATGGTGAATTAAAATGAAACTGGCATACAAGGTAAACACAAATTATACATGAAAAAGAGAGAAAAGGGACATGAAAACTAAATGGCAGATGATGAAAACTCATCTGAAAAATGTTACCATAAAGTAGATGAAAATTTTCACCAAATATTTCATATGAATTTGAAAGTTTTAATAAAGCAAGTAAGCAAGACCTCAATAAAGGAATGGGGAAATAAGAATGAGAAGAAATGTGATCTGTGAGGCTTCTGTGAAGAATGTGAAAAAAGAAATTTAACAGTCACAGAGATGAAAGCAAAAATGGCAGAAGCACAAGGAAGAGAGAAACTATGGCAAAAGCATAGTAATTAGTGTCAAATCTATGTACATTTAGGACTAAGACCAAAACAAATGTGGTGATTATGTTTACAGAATGAATGTAATGGTGATACACTCAGATGGAGAAGCAATTATACAATGAACAACAATTGGAAGAGGAAAGAAAAACAAGGTGGGAGGTAATGTAAATATGTTGATTTTCTTATCCTTAATGACTGAGGTCAAAAGATACCACCTAAACCAGACAAATATGGTGATACAGGTATAAGTACATTGAATAGTATAAACACTAAGAAATATAATCTAATCAACTAAAAGTGCATGAAAAGAGGAAAGGGAGCAGGGCAGAGGACTAAATGTGTATAAAGTTAATCCTTAAAGCATTATTCATAATAGCAAGAAAAATGAAAAACACACAAAATATTCACGACTAAGTAATTATGACACATTAATGCAATAAAATACTATTCAGTTATAAAGTGAAAAGCGAATTTTTAATCCAGTGATAACCAATGATTGACAAGGTCATTTACATATTGCTCTGTGTGTGTGTGTGTGTTTATTTGTATGTTTATGTGTGTCTGTATAATATCTCTAGAATAATGCATTAGAAACTGCTTCTGGTGGGAGAGAAGCAAGTAGTTGGTAAGAGAGGGGGTTAAAGATTTTTAAATGTATACCCTTTGTTATCTTTTGAATTTTGAACCACTAGGATGTGTTACCAGTTTTTAAAAACAAATTAAGTTTAAAAATAAGATAAAATGCAGGCAGGCACGGTGGCTCATGCCTGTAATCCTAGCACTTTGCAAGGCCGAGGTGGGCGGATCACCTGAGGTCAGGAGTTTGAGACCAGCCTGGCCAACATGGCGAAACCCCATGTCTACTAAAAATAGAAAAATTAGCTGGATGTGGTGGCATGCGCCTGTAATCCCAGCTACTCAGGAGGCTGAGGTAGGAGAACACTTGAACCCTGGAGGCGAAGGTTGCAGTGAGCCGAGATTGCGCCACTGCACTCCGGCCTGGGAGACAGAGCGAGGCTCTGTCTCAATAATAATACTAATAATAATGTAAAATATAAAGAGTTGGCTGACTGATCTTTGCCCAGCCTTGTAGATATCATGTGAGATCCCTAATATATGTTTTGTAGAGTTTCCTCATTCCATGTACATCTGTCTTTGTTCTATCCTCCTGAAAACTGAGGCAAAGGGTACAGGGCAATGTCCTCATTGCCAACTTGGCCCCTGTGTCCCTGTCCATTTTCATTATTCACCATCAAGAGTAAGTACTTAGAATATTTCTCTGTTTGTATATTTCTCAAAAATAAGAAGCATGTGCAAGTTGACAGCACCTCAATGGACCCTATGGTTTATAAGCAGAAAGGTACTGCTAGTACCTTGTTCAAGAAACTTTGAGTTCTCAAAGCTAATTTTAAAAATTCATAGCCATCAATTTCAAGTTTTCCTAAATTCCAAAAGCTGCCATTACATATTGGTAACCAGGCCTGGGAGATTCTGACCAAAGATCTTTAATAGAAACCAAAAGTAGTGAGAACTCAGGACCTAAAGGAAATGTTTATCAGAAAGAAACTTTGTGGAAAGGAGAGAGGAGACATGAAGGAAAAACAGCTAATCTCTTGTGTCCTGGTCCAAATCAGTTCCCAAATTGAAACCCTAGAGAGTGGTGGGTATCAGGTATGACCAGATAAGTTACTGGGAAATTTAAGAGTATTGGGGTTAGTTTCTTCACTTCCATAGGAACAAGCTGAAAAAATGCTGAGTCTAACATGGGACAGCTCAAGTGGAAGGCTAGAAAAGGCTGTGAGAGAAGGCTGGTGATAACATCTCCCAAGACTTCCCTTACCTCCATGCCCCATCCCCAGCTGAGAGGGGAGGTTGCCAACTTCATCTATGACCCAATTCAAAGGACTGGATAATTAAAAATACAGAACTCTGGATATAGATCTATGCATTGACAATTGGTCTTTGTGAGATGCAAATATTTATTCAGAAGAGGGTTGTGTAACACGGTTATCTGGAGTCTTAATTGTGGTGATAGCTTGAGCCATCAAATTGCCTTTCCTTCCTTCAAAATTATCCCATATCCAGCTAGTTGAAAACAAAGAACAATAGAATACTGATGGCTAGACTTAATAAAGACCTTGCCAGGGTCGAAAGAAACATGATTGAATAAACCAGAAGAACTAGTTTGGACTACTCCACTGCCAGGGGAGTGGGGGAGAAAGAAAACATAAAAATAAAATGAAGGCAGGGAAAGGGTCTTTAGAAAGATTTCTGGGAAAAGAACATTTGTAGAACACTAGGTCCAAATGCTTTGTTTATTCCTCCTTCCCTCCTCTTTGAGAGTAGCAATGGTGAGGCACTTGACCGTCCAATTTTTTCATTGCTATTCTCAAAGCAGTAGAAGCCAAAGACACGGCCTGTGTGCTGGCACGTAGGATGAGGACAGCAGAGTCAAAAGAGCATAGTATTATAGGACAAGGTAAAGATCGTGTTCACATAGATAAACAGATAAATCCTTAGGAATAACCCCAAAAAGAAATGTGAATGATCTTTATAAAGAAAATATCACAAGTGACAACAAGGTCTAAATAGTTGTACATAGATAAAATTCTAAGATGCCAATCCTTGCCAATTTGATCCATAAAGTTAATATAATTTCAATCAAAACATAAACCGTGTGTTCTACAATAAATGACATTAGCATAATTAATAATATAGAGAAAATTAAGATAGAAAATCTACCTCAAACTGTCTGTACAGACAGACAGACACACACACACTACTAGTAGGTTAACAGTGAAGCTAACTGTAAAAAAGATATTGTGTTTGTATTCCTTCTAAGGAAATAGGCAAAGGCTTTTCTTATAACTTTGAGAAGGAAAGGCTGTCATGGAAAAGAAAAAGAAGAAGGAAGGGAGGAAGGAAGGAAGGAAGGAAGGAAAGAAGGAAGGAAAGAAGAAGCAAGAAAACAGTACATATAGAAGTCCTAAAAGAAAAATATTGACAGAAGCAGAAAATTCAATTTCCTGAGTGATGAAATAAATCACACATACACAAAGATATCAAGAGATGGGGTGAGTGAAAACATTGGCAATGGTTGCAACATGTCATAAGGATCTCATTTCAAGTGTAGCTAATGACTACCATACAGGTCAGTACAGCAAGTCTATACTCAGAAAAGGAGATTGCTTTTGTCTTACACAGATATAGTAATTTGGGAGAGGAGAGAGACCAGTGCCCAGTTTGCCATGGTGCAAAGGTCGGCAGGATGAGAGTTCCTAAGCTTCCTGTGGGCCAGAATATGTCCTGAGAACATACCTGGAGCAGAGGCCTGCTCACAAGCACCAACACAGCTCTCCCCACCAACACACACACACACACACACACACACACCCCACCTGCCTTAGGCCACCTAGTGAGCTGAGGGACTCCAAGTCAATAAGAGGTTCCTGAGGGAAAGGGATGTGCCTCAGGAGAAACTTTAATGCTTGGAAACCACAGAGTGGGTGCGCAGCTGGGCACATGAGGATCCCAGAACGTGCCACAGACAGCACTAGAACGGAGTGCTCAACCAGTGGTGCTGGGCTCATCGGCTAATCATGAGGGAAAAGAAGTCAAGTCACATCACTGTCTCTCACCTTGCACAAAAGTAAATTCCAGACAGATCGATGAGACAAAACTCTGAATAGAAAGGTGTGAAAGAACGAGAAAACTGCCAAGGAGACTGTGTTCATGGGAAAGTGGGAAAGCCTGTCCTAAACTTCACACCAAAACAAGAGGCAGTAAGGGAAAATGGACCTCCAGGATGGAAAGGAGGCCATGATCACAGAGAGTAGGGAAGTGGCAGCCAGTGAGAAGACACATCTGGCATTTGTAACAGATGGGGCAAAGGCCGGCCCTCTGCAGCACTCTGCTGGACTCTGGTGTAGTGCCCATCTGCATCATAGAGCAGCCAGTGTCCCTCAGAAGAGAGGCAAGAGCAACCCCTCGCCACAGCTACCCAACTCTTTGCCAAGTGGTGCATCGTCAGAGGGACAGACTGGGTGAGGGCTATGTTGGTTCAGGGTGGCACTTAAAAGTAAGGGGATTGTGGTGGACACTGCTTTGAGAGTGGCACAGTACCCCGGTGAGGATCCAGTGTCTGAGACAGGACGCGCCTGCCGGGAAGCTGGATGTCTGCAACCTTGTGTGCACTCACCTGGAGGGGGGCGGGGTGGGGGTGGCAAACCACAAAATCCCTAGGAGAGGCCGCAGGCTGGGGAGGGCACCTGAAGTTGGTCTGGAAGTCAGTCAGTGCCTACAGACACCAAATGGAAACGAGCTCATGAGATAGATGAGAAGCAAAACCCAGGGGGCCCTTTCTGGAGATGGAAGACAGCCTGTGGCAGCAGTTCCAGATTGACACAAGAGACAGGCTCAGGCTGGGGTGGCACCATCAAGGCAGAGCACTCCCCACAGAATGTGGCAAGCTCAGGATTGATGACCTTTCCCAATTTTTGCCACGGGGAAGCCCAGAAAGACTGTCTTTTGGTTGCAGCAGGCAGGTATGTATTGTGATTGATGGCTCGGGGCTGTTTTTATGTTTGCGTTACATATGGAATGGGGGCACCGGTGCTCTTGCCAGTGCTGAGAACCTCTCAGTGTCTTGATCAGGCCCTGGGAGGCAGGCATGCTCCCGACTCCCCTACGCATCCCAGGGAGGCAGAATCCACGGGAACTGGGCTCGTACCCAGGCACTGCAACCAGTCAGGGGATGAGGGGGCAGGACAGAAGGGCTGTGCGTGAGTGCTTTTGGGAGGGCAGTGCCAGCAAATGGACAGGAGGGTTTTGACTTGGGCCAAGACAATGCCGTGGAGACGCTTGGACGCTGATGGGCTTTTCTGTAACAGAGTTTGCTCAGGAGATGGGCAGAAAGCCTCTGGGGCGCTCCCTGAGTTAGGACTCAGCTGCGGCCTCACTGTGTCAAGTGCCTCAGAGATGGTGGACAAGTGTACGCAAAGGGAAATTTGGTAGCATGCAGGGAAGTAGGGACGTGCATGGTAATTCCGGACCACAGGCTAGGAGGATGCCTTTGTGCTCAAAGAGACTGAGCAATGAGGTGCCACTGAAGACAGTGTTGGTGAAGCAGGCTCCACTGGGAAAAGTGGTTGCGGAGCTGTCTGCAGGGAAATCCCCTTTGAAATCAGATTGCCCAGCCAAACTGTGGTTGGCTTGGGAGAAAGGGTGGTCCTTCTGACAGCTCTTAGGAACCCTTAGGAACTGAGACAGGGCTCCCAGAGCCAGCCAAGGAAGCCCCAGCAGTGTGAGCCTTGATGGGGGGTGTGGTGTCACAATAACTGCAAGTCGTTTGTTGGCCATCCCAGACACCAGGGCCTGGGAAGAGGCCTGGTCCCCATTCCAGGTGGGAGGGTTTCCCAGAGTTGGTCAGGGGACCTGGCAGGCACTCAGGCCCTCTGGCCAGCATGGACTGTGGGGCAGATGGTACAAGCAGGAAAGTTGTAACCCACCTGGAACCCAAGCTGCGCGGGGAAGGGAGAATAAGACAAGAAAAGAAAGCTTTGTTCTGTGTGGAAGAGAACAAGCCGAATGCCCAGCACCACAGAGATGGCGGCCGCCCAGGACACAGTGACCCACAGCAGCAGCCCTGGGAGACCGAGAGGGTACCGGCACGGCAGCAGCCTTGCCCAAAGGAAGCAGATGTGTTTACTGGGTTTGCCATGGCTTTAGGGAAGGGGACCACTTCTTGACACACACAACACAAACATACAGGGAACCTGGCTTTGCTGATTCAGGGGCTAAACCTGCTGGGCAGGATCTGGTAATGTTGGAGATGGGGGCGGGTCAGGGGCAGAACGAGCTGCCCTGACCCATGGAGTGCTTCTGTGCCCACGGGCTCTTCCTTTCCTGGCAAAGTGCAGGGACCTCAGATGGAGAGTGTGGAGGTGTCTCCGGATGGATGGAGTGACCTCGGTCGTGCCAAGTGCCCTCAGCATTTGCCCTATCACCCCCGCGGGTAGTTGATGGAAGGCTCCACTGTCCCCTTCCAGGGTCCCACCAAAGGTAGTGGGGATATGGAAGAAAGGAGGTTGCTCCAAAGGGAGCAGCGGCCAACCCTCTCACTCTGTCAGGAAGTAGCGCCGGGGATCCCAAGGAAGAGAGAAGGAGGGCTGGAAGCAGATTTCCCCGTGGCTTCGCAGGAGGGACAGAACTACACAGGGTAGGTGCTGGGCAAGCGGCAACCTTTGTGCAATAAATGCGCCCCGATGCGTGGTAGAGCTCCCCCACCTGCTCCACCCCGGTCCCCATCCCCACGTCGGGATGCGCAGACAAACGAAAAGGCCAGGGTTACTGACCTTTCTTTCCAGGCTGGCAGTCAAGGAAAAGACATTAAGAAGGGATTTCTCTGTGCCGGGCACGGTGCTGCCTGCTCCACGGGTGTTGTCTCTTTCAGTCCTCTCAACATTCCATCCTAATTCCACGAACTCCCCCGCTGTGCCCCTCCCTTCCTCCCACCCCCGCCCCCAGCCCCTTCTTGAAGTTTATTCTGAGCACTGCAGCCCCTCTCTATCCCTGCCTCCTGTGAGCACCGATAAGCCGGCATTTGTCAGGGAACAGAAGTCCCAGTCAGCTGGCGTTTATCGTGCTTTTTTTGTCCTTCTCTCAGTGCAGACTGTAAACTCAAGGACAAGGACCATGACTCTTTTCTGCCAATCAAAGCACACAACTTTATTGATGATACACACAGATGCGGACTTGGGTGGAAGAGGTTAAGTCGGTACAATAGACAGAAGAGCAGTGCACTTTTTTGATGAATAGGTTCACTATCCATCAGGCGCGTGTAGAAGAAAGAGTAAACGAAAAATAATTCAACCTAAGCTGCAACAAATGCATTTTCAGCTCAAGCTGCGATATGCGTCTGGTCTCTGCAAAGCGGTTCTGCTTGGACAGGGAGACCACCACAGGCAACAATAGCTGTAATTTGATGTTCTTTGTCCACAGCAGGCAGCTGAAGTGATCCCCTCACCACATGAAGGAGGCTGCAAGGGAGGAATTTACAGTGCCAACATTGCCTGCAGACTGCACAACCAACAAGTTACTCAAAGCTCTGTGGGAGCCCCTGCCTGGCCAATAAGAGTGTGGTCCTGGATTGAGCCCTGGAACTTTCACCCAATGAGGTGGTGATTGGCTAAGGCTGGATCTTCAGTAGCACCCTCTGCAGATTCTTTGACATCTGCAAACCAAGCGCGTTGTGGGTGGATTCCGTCCCATTGTGTTCCAGAGGGCCGTTTATGGGGCAGGGGTTTCCAGGAGAATCTCTCTGTTTCCTTTTCTGATAAAGAGGGACATGAATGAGAAGAGCATCTGGGCACCGACTAACTCCCCCGCCAAGACTGGCTTTTCAGACAAACCCATCAGTGGTTTCAAAACCTGAACCTTAGCACATCCACTTCCCTCTGATATCAAAGGAAACTTCAAGTCTGAAACGGACTTGGCAAGCATGTTATTAATAACTGTCATGCTTATTAACAAATTTAATCCGGCCTGCTGCAGAAATGAGTTGCAGCAATGTGACACAGTCTCCTGACACACTTCATTGATGTACATCTTAATCTGGCCCTCACTTTCAATGCTGGCATTTAAGTTATCCGTGGCGCACAAAGCCTCTCTAACAGTGGGGTCTGGTGTGGGGCCCGTGTTTCTAACCATTGAGAGACTGGCCAAATGGCTATTGATATCCTGGCTAAATGGAAAGCCCGCATCCTTGGGCTCAGCAAACAACAGTTTTCCCTGAATGAAAAGACACTTGGAGAGGTCCAGAACACAACTACCTTTTTTAAAGTTTTGAGCATATCCAGCATTTTAAAAATTTTCATTGGGGAATAGGTGATTCATTTTTATTTGTATGGTTTGCTTTTGGAGAGGCTGTGAGTTCTTACTGCCCATGATTTTGTCAGACTAATCCCCAGGGCTTGGCTCATCCTCAACTCTTGACTGCAGATCATGGACCTTACCTTTCTTCCCCACTGTCTGCAGCTCCCCCGCAATTTTCATCTTTTCTTGTTTGGATGTGCCTTCTTCTGATAAGTGGATGAACAGTGTGTCAACTTCTAGACCAGATTTCCATATCATCTTTCACATATTCGTCAGTCAGTGTATATCCCACATCTAATGCAAGTCACAGATGGGCCTCACTCTTTAAAAGGTGATCTAGTTGTGGCATTTTAGGAAGGAGATTGTTACACAATCTTTTCCTGGACACACTCAATCTAATTGCCATCCAACATGGACCTAGCAGCCATGCAAACACATGGAGCTTTTAGATGAGTCTCCCCAAAGAGACATGTCAATGCACAGGTTACAAGGATATCAGTATCTCTATTTCCGGATTTAAGGTCTTAATTTTCAAATATTCCTCCTCTGGGGTTTTACCTCCCTCAAGCTCAGAGGTGCAGCATTTATCTTTTTCCAGCACCAATGTAAGAGGAGAAAAGAACAAAGGCTGTGAGAGGGAGAAGCTAAATTGCCTCTGGACTCTGTAGTCTGCCTCAGACACCTCGTTTCTACCCCTTATCTCCAGCATATCACACTGTGTGGGGCAATTTCTTTCCTCCCTTACTTAGATTATTGTCTACAGCTAGACAGAGAAAAGAGAATAGAGATTGGCAAATGCACTCACATGTAAGTTTCAGGTGCATCCACTCCAGAGTGAGGAATGTAACCTTCCAAAGTCTCCCATTTAGGTCTCAGGCACACCCATCTTCCCCACCCTGGCTTCCTGCCACTTTATCCCTTGCCCTTCTCCCATGAATGCCCACTTTCCTGCTCTACCTCACCTCACTCCCCTTTCTGCCCTATAGATTTTGACACTGCTTTCCCAGAGCCATAAAGGATTGGGATTAAGGGTTTTCTGAAAACAAGACAGGAGTAGAAGGGCAAGTTCCAGTTTAGCACTTGTGTGTACCACCCTCTTGTGACTGGTTCTGGCTCCACATTTCCTTGAAGGAATACACTCTTGCTTCAGTCTCTACCAAATAACCTGTAATTTTCTTCTTCCTTTTTCTTGGGTTGCACTGCCCCCTACAGACAGACAAACAAACCAGTATCTATCAGTAGGGTCGGCGAACACAGCACTGGGTGATAGGCCACAGTTCCTACCTTTTACTGATTCTGGACTCTATCTGTCAAACATTTCTCATCTCTCACTCTCAGGTCCCCAACACCAACTCTCCCCCGGATCCTATGCACCATTTAGAGAACTAAAATAAGCTGGTGGGTGGGGCGAGAGTATAGGGGAAGATGACTCTGTCCCAATCCTGACCCTAAGACTTCCTAGGCAATCCTCATTCTCACACCAACCTGCACATAACCAGAGCAGTTTCTTCTTTCTTCACTCATCTACAAAGATGCCTCTCTGAGGTCAACAGCAGAGAGCTGATGGCTGGATCAAAAAGACTTGACTTTACCACAGATCTTGGTCACCTGAGATATATGTCACTAATGAGCCATGGTTGTCACCAGTAGTGATGCAAGAGTGTGCCTCCCTCTCTCTCTTCCCCCCAGCACACCAGACCTGTCACTCATTTTTTTCTTCGCCAATCCTGGAATCCAAAAGAAAATGCATTACCTTTTTGTGGGAATTTGTTTTTCTCTGATTTCCAGAGACAAAACTTATTCTGATACTTTCTTATCTTCTCCTGGAGCAACTGTCTCTTTGTATTTATACTTCTTTATCTTCATCCTAGAATACTGGGCAATAGCCCATCTCTTTACTTCCCCTCCCCTCAGCAACTAATATCTATCATCTTGCTTAGATCCATGAAAAAGCAGATTTCATAAAACAAGAATGGAGAACTAAATATTTTTAATTATATTTTTCTTGCCTCTGCTCACTCTTCTTGGAAATAATGACCTTTTAAAAATACTTTTACACCTTTTTATGTATAAGGAGTTTTCTGGAGTGATACTTGCTAGAATGACACCACTGGTTATTTCAGAGAATAGTATTTAAGGCAATACCCACTCTAGCTGAAATGTCAAGTGTTAAGGTCAGTGGGACATGGAAATTAACAGAGCTGTCTCTTGGACAAGACCACCTAGTTTTCCCAACAGAGCCCCATAAGATAGCATTTGCCTTGCTGAGTTCACTATACTCCAGGCTCTACCCCCTAATTTTGTTTTCAGAGTAAAAATATGCACAATTTATGACATTACACCCAAGAGAAATGCATGCATATATTTACCAAACGACATGTATAAGAATGCTCATAGCAGCACTATTCATAATAGTCCCAAGTTGGAAACAATCTAAATATCTATCATCAACAGAATGGATGCATAAAATACAGTACATACATAAATGGCAATGAATACTCTACATGCAACAGTATGGATTATTCTCACAGACAATGTTAGCAAAAAAATAGACACAAAATAATATATACTGTATGATTCTGCTTACCTAAAGTTTTTTTAAAATTCAAAACGATCTATATTTTTACAAGTCAGAATAGTGGTTACCCTTGGGATGCATTAGTGAGTAGATGGGGGCTTAGAGCGAGCTTCCAGTGTGTGGTTCATGTTTATTTCTTGCTCCCTTTGTGATAATGTACTGAGCTGATCACTTGTGCGCTTTTCTGTATATACAGTATACTTCAACAAAAGTTTACTTAAAGATCTCAATAGTGAGTTAGACAAATGAAAGGTGGAGTGGCCAAGATGGCCAATTAGAAGCAGCTAGGGTGGATGGTTCTCATCGAGAGGAATGGAAGGGGTGAGTAAACATAGCACCTTCAACTGAAATATCCAGGTACTTGCATTGAGACTAATCAAGGAAACAACTTGACCCACAAAGGTCAAGAAAAGCAAAGTGGGATGATGGCCCACCCAGGAGCGACACGAAGCCAAGGGAAGCTCCCCCTCCTAGGAAAGCAGTGAGTAAATGTACAGCCCCGGAAACCCATGCCTCTCCCACTGATCTTTGCAACCCTTGGGTCAGAAGATCCCCTCATGAACCCACTCCACCAAGGCCTTCAGTCTGACACACAGAGCTATGCAGAGTCTTGAAAGAGCAGCCATTCAGACACATGTGGAGACCAGGGAGCTTTAAATACTCTGGCTCTGGGCTTCCCAGCAAAAGTAACTGCAACTCCAGCAAAGTAGGAGATTAGAACTCCTACTACCCCTAGGAAAGAGGCTGAAACCAGGGGGCTGAGCAGGGAAGGTCTGCAGGTTCCATGTCCATGGCACTTCACAGGATAAAACCCACTGGCTTGGAATTCCAGCCAGTCACCAGTAGCAGTGTGGCGCCTACCTGGGATGGAGCACCCACGGGGAAGGGCATGCCTCCATCTTTGTTGTTTGGGTGACTTAGCCATTCCAGCCTGTGGGCTTTGGAGAGTCCAAACTGACCAGGGGCAGAAGGGATCCCCCAGCACAGCACAGCTGCTCTACCAAAACATGGCCAGACTGTTTCCTTCCCCCAATCCGTTCCTCCTCAATGGTGGGGGACCTCCCAACTGGGCCTTCAGCAACCCCTGCTGGTGTTCTCTGGCCAACAAAGATTTGAAAACTCCCTGGGACAAAACTCCCAAAGGGAGGAGTGGGCCACCATCTTTGTTGTTGGACATCTCAGCAGTTCTAGTCTTCAAGCTTTGGTGTGTCTGAGGCTACCAGGGGCAGAAGTGGTACACCAGCACAGCACAGCAGCCTCCGAAAACATGGCCAGACTGCTTTCTTAAGTCAGTCCCCAAACTTGCTCTTTATCACCAGGTAGAGCCACCCAACCAGGGTCTTCAGCTACCCCCACCAGTGTTCTCTGACAGAGGTTTCAGGCCTCCCTGGGACAGAGCTTCCAGGACAAAAGGAAGGCCACCATCTTTGCTGTTCAGGTGACTCAGCCATTCCAGCCTTCAGCCTTCAGAGATGACCAGGGGCTAAAGTGTGCCCCTAGCCCAGCACAGCTACTCAACAAAAACATGGCCAGACTACATTTTTAAGCAGGTCCCCAATCCTGTTCCTCCTGAATGGAAGGGACCTCCCATCCAGGGTCACCAGTCACCTCCCACAGGTGCATTTGGGCCAGCAACAGGTCTGTACCTCCCTAGGATGGAGCTCTCTGATATAGGAGCAGGCTTCCACTTTTGCTGTTTCACAACCTTCACTGGTGACAGCTTCAGGTACTGGAAAATCTGAGGTGAATAGGGACTGGAGTGGGCCCCCAGCATACTGCAGCAGGCCTACAGAAAAGTGGCCAGACTGTTAAAAGAAAAAAATCCAAAAGTCAGAAATCTAAAAGACTGAAGGCAGATAAGCCCACAAAGACAAGAAGTAATCAATGCAAGAAGGCCGAAAACTCAAAAAGCTAGCATGCCTTCTTTCCTCCAAATGACCACATCACCTATCCAGCAAGGGTGAGGAAACAGGTTGAGGCTGAGATGGCTGAAATGACAGAAGTAGAATTCAGAATATGGATAGGAATGAAGTTCGCTGAGCTAAAAGTGTGTGTCATAACCCAATGCAAGGAAGCTAAAAATCATGGTAGAACATTGCAGGAGATGACTGGGTGCAGTGGCTCATGCCTGTGATCTCAGCACTTTGGGAGGCCAAGACAGGTGGATGACTTGAGGTCAGGAGTTAAGACCAGCCTGGCCAACATAGCAAAACCCTGTCTCTACTAAAAACACAAAAATTAGCTGGGCATGGTGGTGTGCACCTGTAGTCCCAGCTATTCAAGAGGCTGAGGCAGGAGAATTGCTTGAATCCAGGAGGTGGAGGTTGCAGTGAGCTGAGACCATGCCACTGCACTCCAGCCTTGGCAACAGAGCAAGACACTGTCTCAAAAAATAAAAAATGGGCCAGACACTGTGGCTCACGCCTGTAATCCCAGCACTTTGGCAGGCAGAGGCAGGTGGATCACCTGAGGTCAGGAGTTCGTAACTAGCCTGACCAACATGGTGAAACCCTGTCTCTACTAAATACCAAAAATTAGCTGGGCATGGTGGCACATGCCTGTAATTCCAGCTACTTGGGAGGCTGAGGCAGGAGAATCTCTTGAACCTGGGAGGTGGAGGTTGCAATGAGCTGAGATTTCACCATTGCCCTCCAGCCTGGGCAACAAGAGTGAAACTTCATCAAAAAACAAAACAAAACAAAAAAAAAAACCAGAACTTGACAGAATAAAAAAACATATATAGGCAATATAGGAAAGAACATAATCAACTTGGTAGTGCTGAAAAACATACTACAAGAATTTCATAATCCAATCACAAGTATTAACAGCAGAATAGATCAAGCAGAGGAAAGAATCTCAGAGCTTGAAGACTGCCTTGCAGAAATAAGACAGGCAGACAAGAATAGAGGGAAAAAAAGAATGAAAACAAATTAACAAAACCTCTGAGAAATGTGGGATTATGTAAAGAGACTGAATCTGCAACTGATTGGTGTGCCTGAAAGAGATAGGGAGAATAGAACCAACTTGGAAAAGACATTTCAGGATATCATCCATGAGAACATCCTCAACCTAGCTAGAAAGGCCAAAATTCAAATTCAGGAAATGCACAGAACCCCAGTAAGATACTCCATGAGAAGATCATCTGCAAGACACATAATCATCTGATTCTCCAAGGTTGAAATGAAAGAAAAAAAGTTAAAGGCAACAAGTGAGAAAGGCCAGGTCACCTACAAAGAGAAGCACATCATATTAACAGCAGACCTCTCAGCCAAAACTCTACAAGCCAGAAGAGATTGGGGGCCAATAATTAGCATTCTTAAAGAAAAGAAATTCCAACCCAAAATTTAACATCCATCCAAACTAAGCTTCATAAGCAAAGGAGAAATAAGATCCTTTTCAGACAAGCAAATGCTGAGGAAATTTGTTACAACCAGACCTGCCTTACAAGAGCTCCTGAAGGAAGTATTAAATATGGAAAGGAAAGACTGTTACTAGTGACTACAAAAACACAATGAAGCACACAGACTAGTGACACTATAAAGCAACCACATAAATAAGTCTGCAAAATAACCATATAATAGCACAATGACAGGATCAAATCCATACATATCACTACTAACTTTGAATGGAAATGGGCTGAATGCCCCACTTGAAAGGCACAGAGTGGCGAGCTGGATAAAAAAGCAAGACCCAACGGTATGCTGTCTTCAAGAGTCCCATCTCACATGTAATGGCACTCATAAGCTCAAAATAAAGGAATGGAGGAAAATATACTAAGCAAATGGAAAACAGAAAAAGGCAGGGGTTTCAATTCTAGTTTCTGACAAAACAGATTTTAAACCAACAAAGGTTAAAAAAAAAGACAAAGAAGGGCAATACATAATGGTACAAGGTTGAAGTCAACAAGAGGATCTAACTAACATAAATATATATGCATCCAACACTGGAGCACTCAGATTCATAAAGCAAGTTCTTAGAGAACTTCAAAGAGACTTAGACTCCCACACAATAATAATGGGAGATTCTAACACCCCACTGACAATATTAGATCATTGGGACAGAAAATTAACAAAGAGGAAGGGGGCGGAGCAAGATGGCCGAATAGGAGCAGCTCCAGTCTCCAACTCCCAGCGCCAGCGACACAGAAGACCGGTGATTTCTGCATTTTCAACTGAGGTACTGGGTTCATCTCACTGGGGAGTGCCAGACGATCGGAGCTGGTCAGCTGCTGCAGCCCGACCAGCGAGAGCTGAAGCAGGGCGAGGCATTGCCTCACCTGGGAAGCGCAAGGGGGAAGGGAGTCCCTTTTCCTAGCCAGGGGAACTGAGACACACAACACCTGGAAAATCGGGTAACTCCCACCCCAATACTGCGCTTTAGGAAACAGGCACACCAGGAGATCATATCCCACACCTGGCCGGGAGGGTCCCACACCCACGGAGCCTCCCTCGTTGCTAGCGCAGCAGTCTGTGATCTACCGGCAAGGCAGCAGCGAGGCTGGGGGAGGGGCGCCCGCCATTGCTGAGGCTTAAGTAGGTAAACAAAGCTGCTGGGAAGCTCGAACTGGGTGGAGCTCACAGCAGCTCAAGGAAACCTGCCGGTCTCTGTAGACTCCACCTCTGGGGACAGGGCACAGTAAACTAAGACACACAGACACCTCTGTACAGACGCAAACGACTCTGTCTGACAGCTTTGAAGAGAGCAGTGGATCTCCCAACACGGAGGTTGAGATCTGAGAAGGGACAGACTCCCTGCTCAAGCGGGTCCCTGACCCCTGAGTAGCCTAACTGGGAGACATCCCCCACTAGGGGCAGTCTGACACCCCACACCTCACAGGGAGGAGTACACCCCTGAGAGGAAGCTTCCAAAGCAAGAATCAGACAGGTACACTCGCTGTTCAGAAATATTCTATCTTCTGCAGCCTCTGCTGCTGATACCCAGGCAAACAGGGTCTGGAGTGGACCTCAAGCAATCTCCAACAGACCTACAGCTGAGGGTCCTGACTGTTAGAAGGAAAACTATCAAACAGGAAGGACACCTACACCAAAACCCCATCAGTACATCACCATCATCAAAGACCAGAGGCAGATAAAACCACAAAGATGGGGAAAAAGCAGGGCAGAAAAGCTGGAAATTCAAAAAATAAGAGCGCATCTCCCCCGGCAAAGGAGCGCAGCTCATCGCCAGCAACGGATCAAAGCTGGACAGAGAATGACTTTGACGAGATGAGAGAAGAAGGCTTCAGTCCATCAAATTTCTCAGAGCTAAAGGAGGAATTACGTACCCAGCGCAAAGAAACTAAAAATCTTGAAAAAAAAGTGGAAGAATTGATGGCTAGAGTAATTAATGCAGAGAAGGTCCTAAACGAAATGAAAGAGATGAAAACCATGACACGAGAAATACGTGACAAATGCACAAGCTTCAGTAACCGACTCGATCAACTGGAAGAAAGAGTATCAGCGATTGAGGATCAAATGAATGAAATGAAGCGAGAAGAGAAACCAAAAGAAAAAAGAAGAAAAAGAAACGAACAAAGCCTGCAAGAAGTATGGGATTATGTAAAAAGACCAAATCTACGTCTGATTGGGGTGCCTGAAAGTGAGGGGGAAAATGGAACCAAGTTGGAAAACACTCTTCAGGATATCATCCAGGAGAACTTCCCCAACCTAGTAGGGCAGGCCAACATTCAAATCCAGGAAATACAGAGAACGCCACAAAGATACTCCTCGAGAAGAGCAACTCCAAGACATATAATTGCCAGATTCACCAAAGTTGAAATGAAGGAAAAAATCTTAAGGGCAGCCAGAGAGAAAGGTCGGGTTACCCACAAAGGGAAGCCCATCAGACTAACAGCAGATCTCTCAGCAGAAACTCTACAAGCCAGAAGAGAGTGGGGGCCAATATTCAACATTCTTAAAGAAAAGAATTTTAAACCCAGAATTTCATATCCAGCCAAACTAAGTTTCATAAGTGAAGGAGAAATAAAATCCTTTACAGATAAGCAAATGCTTAGAGATTTTGTCACCACTAGGCCTGCCTTACAAGAGATCCTGAAGGAAGCACTAAACATGGAAAGGAACAACCGGTACCAGCCATTGCAAAAACATGCCAAAATGTAAAGACCATCGAGGCTAGGAAGAAACTGCATCAACTAATGAGCAAAATAACCAGTTAATATCATAATGGCAGGATCAAGTTCACACATAACAATCTTAACCTTAAATGTAAATGGACTAAATGCTCCAATTAAAAGACACAGACTGGCAAACTGGATAAAGAGTCAAGACCCATCAGTCTGCTGTATTCAGGAGACCCATCTCACACGCAGAGACATACATAGGCTCAAAATAAAGGGATGGAGGAAGATTTACCAAGCAAATGGAGAACAAAAAAAAGCAGGGGTTGCAATACTAGTCTCTGATAAAACAGACTTTCAACCATCAAAGATCAAAAGAGACAAAGAAGGCCATTACATAATGGTAAAGGGATCAATTCAACAGGAAGAGCTAACTATCCTAAATATATATGCACCCAATACAGGAGCACCCAGATTCATAAAGCAAGTCCTTAGAGACTTACAAAGAGACTTAGACTCCCATACAATAATAATGGGAGACTTCAACACTCCACTGTCAACATTAGACAGATCAACGAGACAGAAAGTTAACAAGGATATCCAGGAATTGAACTCATCTCTGCAGCAAGCAGACCTAATAGACATCTATAGAACTCTCCACCCCAAATCAACAGAATATACATTCTTCTCAGCACCACATCATACTTACTCCAAAATTGACCACATAATTGGAAGTAAAGCACTCCTCAGCAAATGTACAAGAACAGAAATTATAACAAACTGTCTCTCAGACCACAGTGCAATCAAACTAGAACTCAGGACTAAGAAACTCAATCAAAACCGCTCAACTACATGGAAACTGAACAACCTGCTCCTGAATGACTACTGGGTACATAACGAAATGAAGGCAGAAATAAAGATGTTCTTTGAAACCAATGAGAACAAAGATACAACATACCAGAATCTCTGGGACACATTTAAAGCAGTGTGTAGAGGGAAATTTATAGCACTAAATGCCCACAAGAGAAAGCTGGAAAGATGTAAAATTGACACTCTAACATCGCAATTAAAAGAACTAGAGAAGCAAGAGCAAACACATTCGAAAGCTAGCAGAAGGCAAGAAATAACTAAGATCAGAGCAGAACTGAAGGAGATAGAAACACAAAAAACTCTCCAAAAAATCAATGAATCCAGGAGTTGGTTTTTTGAAAAGATCAACAAAATTGACAGACCACTAGCCAGACTAATAAAGAAGAAAAGAGAGAAGAATCAAATCGATGCAATTAAAAATGATCAAGGGGATATCACCACCGACCCCACAGAAATACAAACTACCATCAGAGAATACTATAAACACCTCTACGCAAATAAACTGGAAAATCTAGAAGAAATGGATAATTTCCTGGACACTTACACTCTTCCAAGACTAAACCAGGAAGAAGTTGAATCCCTGAATAGACCAATAGCAGGCTCTGAAATTGAGGCAACAATTAATAGCCTACCAACCAAAAAAAGTCCAGGACCAGATGGATTCACAGCTGAATTCTACCAGAGGTACAAAGAGGAGTTGGTACCATTCCTTCTGAAACTATTCCAATCAATAGAAAAAGAGGGAATCCTCCCTAACTCATTTTATGAGGCCAACATCATCCTGATACCAAAGCCTGGCAGAGACACAACAAAAAAAGAGAATTTTAGACCAATATCCCTGATGAACATCGATGCAAAAATCCTCAATAAAATACTGGCAAACCGGATTCAGCAACACATCAAAAAGCTTATCCACCATGATCAAGTGGGCTTCATCCCTGGGATGCAAGGCTGGTTCAACATTCGCAAATCAATAAACATAATCCAGCATATAAACAGAACCAAAGACAAGAACCACATGATTATCTCAATTGATGCAGAAAAGGCTTTTGACAAAATTCAACAGCCCTTCATGCTAAAAACGCTCAATAAATTCGGTATTGATGGAACGTACCTCAAAATAATAAGAGCTATTTATGACAAACCCACAGCCAATATCATACTGAATGGGCAAAAACTGGAAAAATTCCCTTTGAAAACTGGCACAAGACAGGGATGCCCTCTCTCACCACTCCTATTCAACATAGTGTTGGAAGTTCTGGCTAGGGCAATCAGGCAAGAGAAAGAAATCAAGGGTATTCAGTTAGGAAAAGAAGAAGTCAAATTGTCCCTGTTTGCAGATGACATGATTGTATATTTAGAAAACCCCATTGTCTCAGCCCAAAATCTCCTTAAGCTGATAAGCAACTTCAGCAAAGTCTCAGGATACAAAATTAATGTGCAAAAATCACAAGCATTCTTATACACCAGTAACAGACAAACAGAGAGCCAAATCAGGAATGAACTTCCATTCACAATTGCTTCAAAGAGAATCAAATACCTAGGAATCCAACTTACAAGGGATGTAAAGGACCTCTTCAAGGAGAACTACAAACCACTGCTCAGTGAAATAAAAGAGGACACAAACAAATGGAAGAACATACCATGCTCATGGATAGGAAGAATCAATATTGTGAAAATGGCCATACTGCCCAAGGTAATTTATAGATTCAATGCCATCCCCATCAAGCTACCAATGAGTTTCTTCACAGAATTGGAAAAAACTGCTTTAAAGTTCATATGGAACCAAAAAAGAGCCCGCATCTCCAAGACAATCCTAAGTCAAAAGAACAAAGCTGGAGGCATCACGCTACCTGACTTCAAACTATACTACAAGGCTACAGTAACCAAAACAGCATGGTACTGGTACCAAAACAGAGATATAGACCAATGGAACAGAACAGAGTCCTCAGAAATAATACCACACATCTACAGCCATTTGATCTTTGACAAACCTGAGAGAAACAAGAAATGGGGAAAGGATTCCCTATTTAATAAATGGTGCTGGGAAAATTGGCTAGCCATAAGTAGAAAGCTGAAACTGGATCCTTTCCTTACTCCTTATACGAAAATTAATTCAAGATGGATTAGAGACTTAAATGTTAGACCTAATACCATAAAAATCCTAGAGGAAAACCTAGGTAGTACCATTCAGGACATAGGCATGGGCAAAGATTTCATGTCTAAAACACCAAAAGCAATGGCAGCAAAAGCCAAAATTGACAAATGGGATCTCATTAAACTAAAGAGCTTCTGCACAGCAAAAGACACTACCATCAGAGTGAACAGGCAACCTACAGAATGGGAGAAAATTTTTGCAATCTACTCATCTGACAAAGGGCTAATATCCAGAACCTACAAAGAACTCAAACAAATTTACAAGAAAAAAACAAACAACCCCATCAAAAAGTGGGCAAAGGACATGAACAGACATTTCTCAAAAGAAGACATTCATACAGCCAACAGACACATGAAAAAATGCTCATCATCACTGGCCATCAGAGAAATGCAAATCAAAACCACCATGAGATACCATCTCACACCAGTTAGAATGGCAATCATTAAAAAGTCAGGAAACAACAGGTGCTGGAGAGGATGTGGAGAAATAGGAACACTTTTACACTGTTGGTGGGATTGTAAACTAGTCCAACCATTATGGAAAACAGTATGGCGATTCCTCAAGGATCTAGAACTAGATGTACCATATGACCCAGCCATCCCATTACTGGGTATATACCCAAAGGATTATAAATTATGCTGCTATAAAGACACATGCACACGTATGTTTATTGCAGCACTATTCACAATAGCAAAGACTTGGAATCAACCCAAATGTCCATCAGTGACAGATTGGATTAAGAAAATGTGGCACATATACACCATGGAATACTATGCAGCCATAAAAAAGGATGAGTTTGAGTCCTTTGTAGGGACTTGGATGCAGCTGGAATCCATCATTCTTAGCAAACTATCACAAGAACAGAAAACCAAACACCGCATGTTCTCACTCATAGGTGGGAACTGAACAATGAGATCATTCGGACTCAGGAAGGGGAACATCACACACCGGGGCCTATCATGGGGAGGGGGGAGGGGGGAGGGATTGCATTGGGAGTTATACCTGATGTAAATGACGAGTTGATGGGTGCAGCACAGCAACATGGCACAAGTATACATATGTAACAAACCTGCACGTTATGCACATGTACCCTACAACTTAAAGTATAATAATAATAAATAAATTAAAAAAAAAAAAAAAAAAAAAAAAAAAAAAAAAAAAGAAAATTAACAAAGATATTCAGCACCTGAACTCAGCACCAGATCAAATGGACCTGATAGATATCTACAGAATGCTCTACCCAGAAACAATAAAATATACATTTTTCTCATCACCACATGGCACTTACTCTAAGATTGATCACATAGTTTTAAGTAAAACACTCCTCAACAAATGCAAAAGAACTGAAATTGTAACAAACAGCCTCTTGGACCACAGCACAATCAAATTAGAAATCAAGACTAAGAAATTCATTCAAAACTATATGATTACATGGAAATTGAATAACCTGCTCTTGAGTGACTTTTGGGTAAATCATGAAATTAAGGCAGAAATCAAGAAGTTCTTTGAAACTAATGAGAACAAAAAGACAATGTGCCAGAATCTCTGGGACACAGCTAAGGCAGTGTTAAGAAGGAAATTTATAGCACTAAATGCCCACATCAAAAAGATAGGAAGATCTCAAATTAACAACCTAACTTAACAACTAAAAGAACTAGAGAACCAAGAGCAAACAAATCCCAAACCCAGCAAAAGACAAGAAATAACCAAAATCAGAGCTGAACTGAAGGACATAGAGACACACACACACACACACACACACACACACACACAAACACACACACACAAAACATTCAAAAGATCAACAAATCCAGGAGCTGTTTTTTTTAAAAAAAAAAAACATAATAAAATACATAGACTGCTAGCTAGACTAATAAAGAAGAAAAGAGAGACGATTCAAATAAACATAATCAGAAACAACAAAGAAGATATTACCATTGACCCCACAGAAATACAAATAATTGTCAGAGAATATTATGAACACCTCTATGCACATAAACTAGAAAATATGGAAGAAATGGAAACATTTCTGACACATACACCTTTCCAAGACTGAACCAGGAAGAAATTGAATCCCTAAACAGATCAGTAATGAGTCTACCACACCAAAAAATCCAGGACCAGATGGATTCACAGCTGAATTCTACAGTAGGTACAAAGAAGAGCTAGTGCCATTCCTACTAAAACTATTCCAAAAATTAAGGAGGAGAGACTTCTCCCTAATTCATTCTGGGAGGCCACCATCATCCTGATGCTGAAACCTGGCAGACACACACACACACACACAAAAACACACTTTTGCATTTTTTTCTTTTTGGATATTCCCGCCGATATCCTTGATAAACATTGAATCAAAACTCCTCAACAAAATACTGGCAAACTGAATCCAGCAGCACATCAAAAAGCTTACCCACCACAATCAAGTACGCTTTATTCCTGGGATGTAATGTGGGTTCAATATACACAAATTAATAAATGTGATGTATCACATAAATAGAACTAAAGACAAGAAACAAATGATTATCTCAATACAAGCAGAAAAGCCTTTCTATAAAATCCAACATCCATTCATGTTAAAAACTCTCAATAAACTAGGTATTGAAGGAACATACCTCAAAATAATTAGAGCCATCTATGACAAACCTATAGCCAACATCATACTTAATGGACAAAAGCTGGAAGCGTTCCCCTTGAAAACTGGCACAAGACCAGGATGCCCTCTCTCGCCACTCCTATTCAACATAGTATTGAAAGCCCCGGCCAGAGCAACCAGGCAAGGGAAAGAAATAAAGGACACACAAATAGGAAGAGAGGAAGTCAAACTATCCCTGTTTGTGGATGACATGATTCTATATCTAGAAAACCCTATAGCTTCAGCCCAAAATCTCCTTGATCTGATAAACAACTTCAGCAAAATTTTAGGATAGAAAATCAATGTGCAAAAATCAATAGCATTCGTATACACCAACAGCAGTCAAACCAACAGCCAAATCACGAATGAACTCCCATTCACAATTGCCATGAAAAGAATAAAATACCCAGGAATACAACTAACTAGGAAGGTAAAAGATCTCTACAAGGAGAATGGAGAACTACAAACCACTGCTCAAAGAAATCAGAGATGACACAAACAAGTGGAAAACATTCCATGCTCATGAATAGGAAAAATCAATATTGTTAAAATGGCCACACTGCCCAAAGCAATTTATAGATTCAATGCTATTCCTGTTAAACTACCATTGACATTCTTCACAGAACTAGAGAAAACTATTTAAAAATTCATACGGAACCAAAAACCTGAATAGTCAAGGCAATCCTAAGCAAAAAGAACAAAGCTACAGGCATCACGCTACCTGACTTCAAACTATACTACAAGGCTATAGTAACCAAAACAGCATGGTGCTGGTACAAAAACAGACACATAGACCAATGGAATAGAGTAGAGAACCCATAAATAAGACTACACACCTACAACCATCTGATCTTGACAAACCTGACAAGCAATGAAGAAAGGATTCCCTATCTGATAAGTGATGTTGGAATAACTGGCTAGCCATATGCAGAAGATTGAAATTGGATCCCTTCTTTACACCATATACAAAAGTTAATGCAGGATGCATTAAAGACTTAAATGTAAGACTCAAAACTACTAAAAATCCTGAAATACAACCTAGGCAATACCATTCAGGACATAGGCACGGGCAGAGATTTCATGACAAAGACGCCAAAAGCAATGACAACAAAAGCAAAAATTGACAAATGGGATCTAATTAAACTAAAGAGCTTCTGCACAGGAAAAGAAACTATCAACAGAGTAAACAGACAACCTACAGGATGGGAGAAAATTTTTGTAATCTATCCATCTGACAAAGTTCTAATAAACAGAGGCTACGAGGAACTTAAACAAATTTACAACAACAACAACAACAACAAAATAACCCTGTAAAAAGTGGGCAAAGGGCATGAACAGACACTTCTTAAAAGAAGACATACATGAAGACAACAAGCATATGAAAAAAACCTCAACATCACTGATCATTAGAGAAATGCAAATTAAAACCACAATGAGATGCCATCTCACACCAGTCAGAATGGCTGTTATTAAAAAGTCAAAAAATAACAGATACTGGCAATGTTGTGGAGAAAAACGAACACTTATACACTGTTGGTGGGAGTGTAAATTAGTTCAGCCATTGTGGAAAACAGTGTGGTGATTTCTCAAAGACCTGAAGACAAAAATACCAGCAATTCTGTTACTGGATATTTACCCAAAGGAATATAAATCAATCTACTATAAAGACACATGCATGCAATAGTTTATTGCTGCACTATTCACAATAGCAAAGACATGGAGTCAACCTAAATGCCTATCAATGGTAGACTGAATAAAGAAAACGTGGTATAACCAAATACTGCATGTTCTCACTTATAAGTGGGAGCTAAATGATGAGAACCCATGGACACATGGAGGAACAACATACTGGGGCCATTCGGAAGGTGGAGGGTCAGAGGAAGGAGAGGATCAGGAAAAATAACTAACTGGTTTTGGGATTAATACCTGGGTGATGAAGTAATCTATACAACAAACCCCCATAGCACAAGTTTACCTATGTAACAAATCTGCACTTGCACACGTAAACTTAAAATAAAATTTACAAAAAACAAGATGAATGAAAGATGAGTTAATGAAACCAATCCTCCTGATCATCTAGGGAAGCTAGACAAAACATATTTTTTAAAGTTTTTCTGAAGGCATTGGAGGACTAACAAGATAGTGAAGAATAACTGGTTCAGAATAGGAGTGAGTGGGGCAAGTTGAGCCTAATGTCAGGGCCACCTTTTCCAATGGAGCATATGCAGTTGTTAAGGGAACTGTTGAGAGGCTATGCAGAAGTTTAGATAGCCTCTAGAGGCTAGGGAAGCAGAGATTGGAACTGAAATCTTGCCAAGAATTGTGCCTGGTGAACGTGAATGTCCCTGGGTTGTGACACTGAAAGAGCTGCGCCTCAGAGTCAGGGTAAACTAAAGGTAGACACTCTCACAAGTACTTCAGTTCAACTTTGAATAATTTCAATCATGGAACATACTTCCAAAGTGCTAATGCTCCCAGGTGCCTAGCAGACACAAATACAAATCCTCTTTAGAGAGAGATAATATCAGCCTCAAATTATTTCCGAAGTTTTGCAACTTACAATATTGCAAAATACAATTTTGCAAAATACAATATCTAGCACACAACCAAGTAAAAAAGAAGATAAGACAAAATTAACAAAAGTCATCAGAAATGACAGACTATAGAAAAAGACCCACTGGGGCCTCAGATATTAGACTTATCCAACATAGAGTTAAAATAAATATACTTACTTTGCCTAAGGAAATAAAAATATCGAGAATTTCTGCAGATAATGAAAACTATAAAAAACATAAAACGAAAATGCTAAAACTGAAAAAATAGAATAATCTAAATTAATAACTAAATGAATGGATTTAACAGCAGAGTACACATAGATGAAGAGAAAATTATTGAACAGAAAGGTAGATTAGAAGAAACTATCCAGAATTAATCACAGAATTACAAAAGGATGAAAATTTAAAAGTGAGTAAGAGAATACAGAGAGAAGGTTTAACAAATATGTGTTTTTGAAACTTAGGAAGACTTGAGAGAATGAATCAGGCAGATGTAATACTTAAAGAAATAATGGTTGAGAATTTTCTGAACTGTCTAAAACGTAAAGTCACAGATTCAAGAAACCCTTCAAACCTCAATCAAGATGCATTTTTAAAATCACACTCACGCACATTGTAGAAAAACTGCTAAAAACCAAAAACAAAGAGTGTACGTTAAAATCAGCCATAAAACAAAAAAATTCAGATTACCTTCCGAAGAGCAACAATTGGACTTCTCTTCTTTGAGAGATGACTTCTCAAACAGGAAAAAATGGAATCCATACAATGGAAGGATATATTTAAAGAGGTGAAAGAAAATTACTGCCAACTTAGATTTATATGCCCATAGGCAATATCAACAATGAATATGAAATAAAGACATTCTAAGGTAAAAAACAAAAAGAAAAAATTATCGCTAGCAAACTCATGCAAGAAGAAATCCTAAAGGTTGTTCTTCAGGCTGAATAAAAATTTATCTTCCTAGAAAATAGGAAGAAAAGAAGTGCAAAGGAAAAATAAATATTTATGCAGATGTAAACAATTATTGATGATACAAAACAATAATAAAATTAGATAAAACAGACATTAAATCAACAGCAGTCAAAAAGGACCAAAAAGGGCATTACATAATGATAAAGGGTTCAATTCAACAAGAAGACTTAACTATCCCGAATCTATGTGCATCCAACATTGACACACCCAGATTCGTAAAACAAATAATTCCAGACCAACAAAAATACAGGCTGTCACACAATAATGGGGAGGACTTCAATACCCCACTGGCAGTGTTAGGCAGATCAAGCCAGAAAACTAACAATGAAATCCTGGACTGAAATTCGACACTTGACCAAGTATATTTGATAGACATCCACAGAATACTCCACCCAACAATCACCAGATATACATTCTTCTCATCTGCACACAAAACATACTTTACGATCGACCACCTGCTCCACCATAAAGCAAGTCTTAATAAATTCAAAAAAATAAAAATCATACATTGAAATAAAAATAGAAATCAATACTAGAAGATGTCTCGAAACCACATAATTACATGGAAAGTAAACAACTTGCTCTTGAATGACTTTTGGGTAAACAAGAAAATTAAGGCAAAAATCTAAAGTTTATTTAAAATTAATAAAAACAGAGACACAACATACCAAAATATTGGGAATATGGCAAAAGCAGTGTTAAGAGAAAAGCTTATAACACTAAATATCTACATCAAAAAGCCAGAAACAATATCAAATTAACATTCTAACATCCCTCCTAGAGGAACTAGAAAAACAAGAACAAACCAACCCCAGAGCTAGCAGAAGAAAAGAAATAACTAAAATCCAAGCAGAACTGAATGAAATTGAGATCCAAAAATCCATACAAAATATCAATGAAATCAAAAGTTTTTTGAAAGGATTAAACAAGATTGATAGACTGCTAGCTACATTAACAGAGAAAAAAGAGAAGAACTAAATAAACATAATCAGAAATGACATTAAAACCAATCCCGCCAAAAAAACAAAAAATCCTCAAAGACTATTATGAAAACCTCTATGTGCAGAAACTAGAAAATCTAGGGGAAATGGATACATTCCTGGAAACACAGCCTATTAAATTTGAACCAGGAAGAAATTGAAACCTTGAACACATCAATAATGAGTTCTGAAATTGAATCAGTCATTAAAAAAAAAAAAAAAAACTACAGCCAAAAAAGTCCTGGACCACATGGATTCACAGCCATATTCTATCAGATGTACAAGGAAGAACTAGTACAAATCCTGCTAAAACTATTCCTGAAAATCAAGGAGGGGCCGGGCGCGGTGGCTCAAGCCTGTAATCCCAGCACTTTGGGAGGCCGAGACGGGCGGATCACGAGGTCGGGAGATCAAGACCATCCTGGTTAACACGGTGAAACCCCGTCTCTACTAAAAAAAAAATACAAAAAACTAGCCGGGCGAGGTGGCGGGCGCCTGTAGTCCCAGCTACTCGGGAGGCTGAGGCAGGAGAATGGCGTGAACCTGGGAGGCGGAGCTTGCAGTGAGCTGAGATCCGGCCACTGCACTCCAGCCTGGGTGACAGCGCGAGACTCGGTCTCAAAAAAAAAAAAAAAAAAAAAAAGAAAATCAAGGAGGAAGGATTCCTCCATAACTCATTATACAAAGCCAGTATCATCCTGGTACCAAAAGCTGGCAAAGACAGAATGGAAAAAGAAAACAACAGGCCAATATCCCTGATGAACATAGATGCAAAAATCCTCAGCAAAATACTAGAAAACTGAATCTAGCAACACATCAAAAAGAAAATTAATCAGGATTAAGTAGGCTCAATTCCTGGGGTATAAGGTTTGTTCAACATACACAAATCAATAAATGTGATTCACCACATAAAGATAATTAAAAACAAAAACCATATGATCATCTTAATAAATGTGGGAAAAGTTTTCAGTAAAATCCAACATCATTTTATGATACAAGCCCTCAACAAACTAGGCATCAAAGGAACATACCTCAAAATAATAAAGGCCATTTATGACAAACCCACAGCCAACATCATATTGAGTGGGCAAAAGTTGAAAGCACTCACCTTGAGAACTCAAACAAGACAAGGATGTCCACTCTCACCATTCCTATTTAACATAGTACTAGAAGTTCTAGAAGAACAATCAGGCAAGGAAAATAAATAAAAGACATCCAAATAGGGAAAAAAAAAAGAAGTGAAACTCTTCACTAATGATATGATCATATACCTAGAACACCCTAAAGACTCTGCCAAAAAACTCCTAGAACTGAAAAAATGACTTCAGTAAAGTTTCAGGATACAAAATCAATGTTTAAAACTCAGTAACTTTTCTATGCAACAACAACATTCGAGCTAAGAACCAAAGCAAGAATGCATTACAATTTTCAATAACCACAAAAAAGAAAATACCTAGGGATACATCTAATCAAGGAGATGAAAGATCTCTACAAGGAGAACTACAAAAGACTGCCAAAAGAAATCAGAAATGACACAAACAAATGAGGAAACATTCCACATTCATGAATTGGAACAATAAATATCGTTAAAATGGTCATACTGCCTAAAACAATCTATAAATTCAATGGTATTCCTATGAAACTAAGTCATTTTTTCACAGAATTTTAAAAAAACTATTCTAAATTTCATATAGAACCAGAAAAGAGCCCAAATAGCCAAAAACAATTCTAAGCAAAAAGAATAAAGCCAAAGGTATCACATTACCTAACTTCAAACTATACTACGATGCTCCAGTAAGCAAACAGCATAGTATTGGTACACAAATAGACACATAGACTAATGGGACAGAATAGAGAACCCAGAAACAAAGCTGCACACCTACAGCCATCCGATCTTTGACAAAGTCAACAAAAGTAAGCAATGGAGAAAGGACTCCCTTTTCAATAAATAATGTTGAGATAGCTGGCTAGCCATATGCAGAAGAATGAAATTTGATCACTACCTACCGCCATATAAAAAATTAACTCAAGATGAATTACGGACTTAAATGTAAGGCCTCCAACTATAAAAATCCTAGGAGAAAATCTAAGAAATGCCCTTCTTGACATCAACCTTGGCAAAGAATTCATGGCTAAGTCCTCAAAAGCAATTACAACAAAAACAAAAATTGACAAGGAGGACCTAATTAAACTAAGGAGCTTCTGTAGAGTGAGAAAAACTATCAACAGAATAAACAATCTTCAGATTGGGAGAAAATATTTGCAAACTATGCTTCTGACAAAGGTCTAATATCCATAATCTATAAGGAATTTAAATCATTAAGAAAAAAAAAATTAAAAAGCGGACCAAGGACATGAACAGACACTTCTCAAAAGAAGACATACAAGTAGCCAGTAAACATATGAAAAATGCTCATCATCACTAATCATCAAAGAAACGCAAATTAAAACTACAATGAGATACCATCTCACACCCACCAATCAGAATGGCTATCATTGAAAAGTCAAAAAATAACAGATGTTGGCACGGCTGTGGAGAAAAGAGAGTGCTTATATGATGTTGATGGGATTGTAAATTAGTTCAGCCATTCTAGAAAGCAGTTTGGAGATTTCTCAAAGAGCTAAAAATAGAACTACCATTCAACCCAGCAATCCCAATCCTTTGGGTATATACCCAAAAGAAAATAAATCATCTTACCAAAAAGACACATGCATTTATATGTTCATCACAGCACTATTCGCAACAACAAAGACATGGAATCAACCCAGGTGCCCATCAACAGTGAAATGGATAAATAAAATGTGGCATGTAAATACCATAGAATACCAAACAGCCATGAAAAATAATGAAATAATATTCTTTGCAGTAACATGGTTGCAGCTGGAGGCCATTATCCTAAGCAAACTAACACAGAACCAGAAAACCAAATGCCACATGTTTTTACTTATAAGTGGTAGCTAATCTTTGGATACACATGGACATAAAGATGGGAACAATAAACTCCACAGACTGAAAGAGGGGAGAAGTAGGGAGAGGAGAAGGGTTGAAAAACTATCTATTGGGTATTATACTCACTACCTGGGTGATAGGTTCAATCATATCCCAAACCTGAGCATCACACAATATACCTTTATAACAAACCTGCACATGTACCCTAAAATCTAAATTAAAACTTGAAAAAGAAGTTTTATATAGATTTTTTTGCTTACTATGCAGCCTAATAACATGTTCTTTTTTCTTTTCTTTTTTTTTTCTTTTTTGAGATGGAGTCTCGCTCTGTCGCCCAGGCTGGAGTGCAGTGGCACGATCTCGGCTCACTGCAACCTCCGCCTACAGGGTTCCAGCGATTCTCCTGCCTCAGCCTCCCGAGTAGCTGAGACCACAGGCATGTGCCACGATGCTGGGCCAATTTTTGTATTTTTCAGTAGAGACGGAGTTTCACCATATTGGCCAGGCTTGTCTCAAACTCCTGACCTCGTGATCCGCCCACCTCGGCCTCCAAAGTGCTGGGATTACAGGCATGAGCCACCATGCCCAGCAACATTTTCTTTTTAGCTTCTGAATTTTGTGTTTTGCCTGTAAAGACTCCTCCCAATCCAAGGTTATTTTTTTAAATATGTTTTCTTCTTAAGCAGCAAAGCTAAAATAAATAAATAAATAAATAACGACAAAAAGGAAAATCTACTTTTTATAGAAAATAGGCCTATAACAAAAAAACAGATTTAATCAGTAATAGTATTTTTTAAAAAGACACCCTAATAAATGTCATCAGGATGGCAGAATAAGCTTTTTCTATCCAACTACCCAAATGTGAAAATACTTTCACAAGCAATAAGGAAACCAGGTGAGAGATTATAGCACCTTGGTATAGCACTGAAATAAAAAATGCACTAAAGTGGGTAGCAATGATAGTTTTCAATTATTCATGCCACCTGTTTCCTAACCCCCAGGTAGCACAGCATGGAGACAGATACTCTTCATTTGGGCCTCAACACTGGGCCTTCTCTAGTAAAACTCAGCACCAGGCAGGCACCCACAGCCCATCTCCAGGCCTGCCTGACAGATTTGGTCTTTAGGCTGCCCCACCACCAGGCCAAACGCAGTAGCCCTAAACTTTGGACTAGCCCCAGCTCCAGTTCAGCCTCAGAAGCCCTGGGCTTTGGGGTTGGCCCCGCTCAAGGCCAGCCCCCACAGACTCAATCTCCATTCCTTCCCCAGGGCCATACCAGCCCAAGTGGCCCTGTGTCCCAGGCCACCCCCAGCACTGGGCTGGCCCCTACAGTTCCAGGCTTCAGGTCCACCCAGCCATCAGGCCAGCCCCTGCAGTCTTAGTCATCAAGCCAAACTTTCTGTCCTTCAGGATCTAGGGCAGCCCAGAACCAGATTGGCCCACATAGCCCAAGGCTTCAGGCCTGCCCCAAGACCAAGTCAGCACCCCTGGCCTCAGACAGTAGGCTGACACTGGGAGACACAGGCTCCAGATCTGCCCAATGCCAGGCCCTGTGACTATACCCCAGTAGACCCTGGTGCCAGTTAGGTCCCATCAGACTAATAATCCAAGACCACTCCTGAAGACCAGTCCCAGTGGACCCAGAACTTAGGCTCACCTCTGCAGAAACAAGCTCCAGAACTGCCAGAGCATGAGGTGAGCCTCTCTGAACCCAAGCTTCAGGCTGCATGGATACAGGTTTCATGCCCACTCCAAAGGACACGATAAACAGGTCCAAGCCAGTGGATCTAGGCTCCAGACCCAACCCCATGGGTTCATGCAGGCCAGCCTGCCTAGTGACTCCACCAGCAAGTCTGCTTAGAATCTCTGAACAGGCAGACTGGTGAAGAGCTTTACCAGACAAAGCCAGTCTCCAAAGACTGGAATGACTCCCTATTTCTTTAAATGCACAGACACCAACACATAGTCACAAGGATCAAGAGTAATCTTGACACCAAGAAAAAGCACTAGTAACTGAACTTAAAGAAATAGGAGTTTATGCACCAAAAGCAACGGCAACAAAAGCCAAAATTGACAAATGGGATCTAATTAAACTAAAGAGCTTCTGCACAGCAAAAAAAAAAAAAAAAACTACCATCAGAGTGAACAGGCAACCTACAGAATGGGAGAAAATTTTTGACATCTACTCATCTGACAAAGGGCTATACAGAACCTACAAAGAACTCAAACAAATTTACAAGAAAAAAACAAATAACCCCATCAAAAAGTGGGCAAGGGATATGAACAGACATTTCTCAAAAGAAGACATGCATACAGCCAACAGACATGTGAAAAAATGCTCATCATCACTGGCCATCAGAGAAATGCAAATCAAAACCACAATGAGATACCATCTCACACCAGTTAGAATGGCGATCATTAAAAAGTCAGGAAACAACAGGTGCTGGAGAGGATGTGGAGAAATAGGAACACTTTTACACTGTTGGTGGGATTGTAAACTAGTTCAACCATTATGGAAAACAGTATGGCGATTCCTCAAGGATCTAGAACTAGATGTACCATATGACCCAGCCATCCCATTACTGGGTATATACCCAAAGGATTATAAATCATGCTGCTATAAAGACACATGCACACATATGTTTATTGCGGCACTATTCACAATAGCAAAGACTTGGAATCAACCCAAATGTCCATCAGTGACAGACTGGATTAAGAAAATGTGGCACATATACACCATGGAATACTATGCAGCCATAAAAAAGGATGAGTTCGTGTCCTTTGTAGGGACATGGATGCAGCTGGAAACCATCATTCTCAACAAACCATCGCAAGAACAGAAAACCAAACACCACATGTTATCACTCATAGGTGGGAAATGAACAATGAGATCACTTGGACTCGGGAAGGGGAACATTACACACCGGGGCCTATCATGGGGAGGGGGAAGTGGGGAGGGATTGCATTGGGAGTTATACCTTATGTAAAGGACGAGTTGATGGGTGCTGACGAGTTGATGGGTGCAGCACACCAACATGGCACAAGTATATATATGTAACAAATCTGCACATTATGCACATGTACCCTAGAACTTAAAGTATAATAATAATAATAAAATAAAAATTTTAAAAAAAGAAATAGGAGTTTATGAACTGCCTGACAAAGAATTCAAAATAATTGTTTTAAGGAAGCTCAGTATTTCAAGAAATTACAAAGAAACAATTCAACAAATTCAGGAAAACACTAAACAACCAAAACAATAAATTTAACAAAAATAATGAAATTATTAAAAAAAAAAAACAAACAGATTCCAGAGCTGGAAAAATACAATGAATGAAATGAAAAATGCAATGGTGAGCATTAACACTGGAATTGATTAAGGAAAAGAATAAATCTGTGAACTTGAAGACAAGTTATTTGAAAATATACAGTCATAAGAGAAATAATCTCTTTAAATGATAAGAAATGAAGAAACCTTACAGGATTTATGAAAGAGCATTGAAAAGATCATTCATCATGACCAAATGAGATTTATCCCAAGGTTGCAAAGATGATTTAACATACACAAATCAATCAATGTAATACACCACATTAACAAAATGAAAGACAGAAACCACATATCATCTCAATAGGTGCAGAAAAAGCATTTGACAAAATTTTGCATTCTTCAATGATAAAAGCTCTCAACAAATCAGGTATAGAAGGAATTACTTCAATATAACAAAGGTCACATATGACAATCCTACACCTAACATACTCAAGGATAAAAGTTGAAAGTTTGTCCTCTAAGATCATGAACAACTCAAGCATGCTCACCCCAATATCTTTTTGACATAGTACTGGAAATCCTAACCAGAGCAATTAGGCTAGAGAAAGAAAGTTGATGTTGTAGTCTGGAGGCAGAACTCACTCTTCCTTGGAGGACCTCCGTTTATTTCCTCTTAAGGCCTTCAATTGATTGAATGATGTCCAGTCACATTATGGAGAATTTCCTTTACTCAACGTCTACTGATTTAAATTATAATCTCATCTAAAATTTAACTTCAAAGCCAGGCACAGTGACTCACACCTGTAATCCTAGCACTTTGGGAGGCCGAGACAGGTGGATCACTTGAGGTCAGGAGTTCAAGACCAGCCTGGCCAACATGACGAAATCTCGTTTCTAATAAAACTACACAAATTAGCCAGGCGTGGTGGCACACACCTGTAGTTCCAGCTACTCTGGAGGCTGAGGCAGGAGAATCATTTGAATCTGGGAGACAGAGTTGCAGTGAGCCGAGATCACACTACTGTGCTCCAGCCTGGGCGACAGTGAGACTCCATCTCAAAAAAAAATTTAAATAAAAAAATACAATGCAATACAACTTCACAGCAATATTCAGACAGGTATTTGACCAACTATATGGGACCATGGACTAGCCAGATTGACACGTAAAAGGAAACATCACACCACCTACCTTGTTTTATGACCCCAGCATAAATATGATAATCAAAACCTGAAAAGGATATTATAAGAAAATAAAATTGCAGGCCAATCTCTCTTATGACTATAGATACAAAAATTTCAAACAAAATAAGAGCAAATAAAATCTATGATATACATCATAGATAATATATGATGATCCAGTTGAGTTTTTGTATAAAGGCAAGGTTGGATTAACATTTGAAAATCAATCAGTGTAATTTGCCACATTAGCATAATAGAGGAAAAAACAAATATAATCATAACAAATGCAGAAAAGGTATGTGATAAAACTCAATCTCCATTATGGTTTAAAATTCCTAGCAAACCAGGAATAAAAGAGAGCTTCCTTAATTTGATAAGCAATGTAAAAACACATATCATAGTTAATGTTGAAATATTGGGAGCTTTCCAGTTAAGATCAGTAATAAGGAAAGGATGGCCACTGTCATCACTTTTGTTCATCACAATACTGAAGATGCTAAACTGTGCAATAAGAGAAGAAAAATAAATGAAAGGTATATGAATTGGGAAGGGAAGAAAATCATAATTCATGCACAAAATGATTGCATATGTAGAAAGTTCAAATGAATATGTAAACTATTAAAATTAACAAATTACTTAAATGAGGTCATTTAATGCAATGTCAATATATTTTTTAATTTAATTTTTAATTTTTATTTATTATGATTATTTGTTTTGTAGAGACAAAGTCTTGTTATGTTGCCCAGGTTGATCTCGATCTCCTGGGCTAAAGCGATCCTCTAGCCTTGGCTTCCTAAAGTGCTGGGAGGATGAGGCACTGGTGTGATCCACTCTGCCATGCCTGTTGTTTATTTATTTATTATTTATATATATATATATATATATATACTTTAAGTTCTGGGGTACATGTGCAGACCGTGTAGTTTTCTTACATAGGTATACAAGTGCCATAGTGCTGGCTGCACCCATCAACCTGTGACCTACATTAGGCATTTCTCCTAATGCCATCCCTCCCCTAGCTCCCCAACCTCCAACAGGCCTCAGTATGTAATGTTCCCCTCCCTATGTCCATGTGTTCTAATTGTTCAACTCTCACTTATGAGTGAGAACATGCGGTGTTTGGTTTTTGTTTCTTGTGTTAGTTTACTGAGAATGACGGTCCTTAACTTCATCCATGTCCCTGCAAAGGACAAGAACTCATACTTTTTTATGGCTGCATAGTATTCCATGGTGTATATGTGTCACATTTTCATTATCCAGTCTATCATTGATGGACGTTTGGGTCAGTTCCAAGTCTTTGCTATCTATTGTGAATAGTGCCACAGTAAACATATGTGTGCATGTGTCTTTATAGTAGAATGACTTAAACCCTTTGGGTATATACCCAGTAATGGGATTGCTGGGTCAAATCGTATTTCTGGTTCTAGATCCTTCAGGAATCACCACACTGTCTTCCACAACGGTTGAACTAATTTACACTCCCACCAACAGTGTAAAAGCATTCCTATTTCTCCACATCCTCTCCAGCATCTGTTGTTTCCTGACTTTTTAATTATCACCATTCTAACTGGTGTGAGATGGTATCTCACTGTGGTTTTGATTTGCATTTCTCTAATGACCAGTGATGATGAGCATTTTTTCATATGTTTGTTGGCCACATAAATGTCTCCTTTTGAGAAGTGTCTGTTCATATACTTTGCCCACTTTTTGATGGAGTTGTTTTTTTTTTTCTTGTAAATTTTTTTAAGTTCTTTGTAGATTCTGGATATTAGCCTTTTTTCAGATGGATAGATTGCAAAAAATTTTCTCCCATTCTTTAGGTTGCCTGTTCACTCTGATGATAGTTTCGCTTGCTGTGCAGAAGCTCTTTAGTTTAATTAGATCCCATTTGTCAGTTTTGGCTTGTGTTGCCATTGCTTTTGGTGTTTTAGTCATGAAGGCCTTGTCCATGCCTATGTCCTGAATGGTATTGCCTAGGTTTTCTTCTAGGATTTTTGTGGTTTTAGGTTTTACGTTTAAGTCTTTAATCCATCTTGAGTTAATTTTTGTATAATTTTGTGTCAGGTGTAAGGAACGGGTCTAGCTTCAGTTTTCTTCATATGGCTAGCCACTTTTCCCAACATCATTTATTAAATACAGAATCCTTTCCCCATTGCTTGTTTGTATCGTATTTGTCAAAGATCAGATGGTTGTAGACGTGTGGTGTTATCTCTGAGGCCTCTGTTCTGTTCCATTGGTCTATATATCTGTTTTGTTTACTGTAGCCTTGTAGTATAGTTCGAAGTCAGGTAGCATGATGTCTCCAGCTTTGTTCTTTTTGCTTAGGATTGACTTGGCTATGTGGGCTCTTTTTTGATTCCATATGAAATTTAAAGTAGTCTTTTCCAATTCTGTGAAGAAAGTCAATGGTAGCTTGATGGGGATAGCATTGAATCTATAAATTACTTTGGGTAGTATGGCCATTTTCATGATATTGATTTTTCCCATAAGCATGGAATGTTTTTCCATTTGTTTGTGTCCTCTCTTATTTCCTTGAGCAGTGGTTTGTAGTTCTCCTTGAAGAGGTCCTTCACATCCCTTGTAAGTTGTATTCCTAGGTATTTACTCTCTTTGCAGAAATTGTGAATGGGAGTTCACTCATTATTTGGCTCTCTTTTTGTCTATTATTGGTGTATAGGAATGTTTGTGATTTTTGCACATTGATTTTGTATCCTGAGACTTTGCTGAAGTTGCTTATCAGCTTAAGGAGATGTGGGGCTGAGACTATGGGGTTTTCTAAATACACAATCATGTCATCTGCAAACAGAGACAATTTAACTTCCTCTTTTCCTATCTGAATACGCTTTATTTCTTTCTCTTGCCTGATTACCCTGGCCAGTACTTCCAAAACTAAGTTGAATAGGAGTGGTAAGAGAGGGCATCCTTGTCTTGTGCCAGTTTTCAAAGGGAATGCTTTCAGTTTCTGCCCATTCAGTATGACATTGGCTGTGGGTTTGTCATAAATAGCTCTTATTATTTTGAGATAAGTTCCATCAATATCTAGTCTATTGGTAGTTTTTAGCACAAAGGGGTATTGAATTTTGTCAAAGGTCTTTTCTGCATCTATTGAGATAATCATGTGGTTTTTGTCATTGGCTCCATTTATGTGATGGATTACACTTTTTGATTTGCGTATGTTGAACCAGCCTTGCATCCCAGGTATGAAGCCAACTTGATCATGGTGGATAAGCTTTTTGATGTGCTGTGGATTCGATTTGCCAGTATTTTGTTGAGGATTTTTGCATCAATATTCATCAGGGACATTGGTCTGAAATTTTCTTTTTTTGTTGTGTCTCTGTCAGGTTTTGGTATCAGCATGATGCTGGCCTCATAAAATGAGTTAGGGAGGATTCCCTCTTTTTCTATTGATTGGAATAGTTTCAGAAGGAATGGTACCAGCTCCTCTTTGTACCTCTGGTAGAATTTGGGTGTAAATCCGTCTGGTCCTGGACTTTTTTTCATTGGTAGGCTATTAATTACTGCCGCAATTTCAGAACTTGTTATTGATCTATTCAGCGAATTGACTTCTTCCTGGTTTAGTCTTGGGAGGGTGTATGTGTCCAGGAATTTATCCACTTCTTCTGGATTTTCTAGTTTATTTGCATAGAGGTGTTTATAGTATTCTCTGATGGTAGTTTGTATTTCTGTGGGATCGGTGGTGATATCTCCTTTATCATTTTTTATTGCATCTGTTTGATTCTTCTCTCTTTTCTTCTTTATTAGTCTGGCTAGTGGTCTATTTTGTTGATCTTTTCAAAAATCCAGCTCCTGGATTCATTGATTTTTTGAAGGGTTTTTCGTGTCTCTGTTTCCTTCGGTTCTACTCTGATCTTAGTTATTTCTTGCCTTCTGCTAGCTTTTGAATGTGTTTGCTCTTACTTCTCTAGTTCTTTTAACTGTGATGTTAGGGTGTCAATTTTAGATCTCTCCTGCTTTCTCTTGTGGGCATTTAGTGCTATAAATTCCCCTCTACACACTGCTTTAAATGTGTCCCAGAGATTGTGGTATGTTGTGTCTTTGTTCTCATTGGTTTCAAAGAACATCTTTCATCTTTATTTCTACTTTCATTTTGTTGTTTACCCAGTATTCATTCAGGACCAGGTTGTTCAGTTTCCATGTAGTTGTGCAGTTTTGAGTGAGTTTCTTTTTTCTTTTTTTTTTTTTACACCACAAATATATACAATTTTATTTGTCTGTTGTAACTCATAAAAATAAAGATTCTAGAACTAACATATGGGGCTAGGAAGGTTGCAGGATTTAAGATTAAAAATCAATATTTCTACATACTAGCAACAAACAATCAGACATTGAAACTTTAAAATACACCATTTACATTTTATCAAAAATGTGAAATACTTTGAGGTAAAGATGTGAAAGACTTGCTATTGAGAACCGCATAACATTGCCAAAACAAATTAAAGAAGACCTAACTAAATGGGGAGATATACCATGTTTATGGATTGAAAGACTCAATACTGTTGGGATGATAATTATTTCCAAATTAATCTATGGTTTCAATGCAATTTTAATAAAAATTGCAGCAGGCTTTTTTTTGGGGGGGGGGTAAAAATTGATAAACTGTGTTAAAATCCATATGGAAATGCAAAGTTCCAGAATAACAACTTTGAAAAATAAGAACAAAGTTGGAGGACTTACACCACCTGACTTCAAACTTATTATAAAATTATAGTAACCAAGACACAGTGCAATATTAGCACAGAGACAAATAGATAAACGGAATACACTGGAAAGTTCAGAAATAGTCCACATGTATATAGACAAAAAATTTTGACAAAGGTACAAAGGCAATTCAGTCGAGAAAGGATAGTCTTTTCAACATATGATGTTGGAATAATTGAATATACACCTGCAAAAAGTTAACTTCAACCAATACCTCAAATCATGTACAAAAATAACTCAAAGTGGGTCATAGACCTGAATATAAAGTGTAAAATTATAAAAATTTTAGACTAAAACATAAGAGAAAATCTTTGTGACATTGAGTAGAGTAAAAATTTGTTAGATACAAACCAAAAGTATAATCCATGAAAGAAAAAAATTGTTAAATTGGACTGCATCAAAATTAAGAACTTTTGCTCTTCATAAGTCCCTGTAAGAGAATTTAAAAAAACCCAAAGACAGAGAAAAACTATTATTTTCCAATCACATATCTGATAGTGGACTTGTGTATAGAATATATAAAGAATGCTCAAACTTCAATAATAAGAAAATAAACAATCCTAATTTTTATTTTGATTTTTACAATTTATTTATTTATTTATTTTGAGACAGAATCTCACTCTGTTGCCCAGACTGGAGTGCAGTGGCGTGTTTTCACTGCAACCTCCGCCTCCTGAGTTCAAGCAATTCTCCTGCCTCAGCCTCCCAAGTAGCTGGGATTACAGGCACCCGCCATCATGCCTGGTTAATTTTTGTATTTTTGTAGAGATGGAATTTCACCATGTTGGCCAGGCTGGTCTTGAACTTCTGACCTCAGGTGATCTGCCCGCCTCAGCCTCCCAAAGTGCTGGGATTACAGGTGTGAGCCACTGCGCCAGCCACAATCCTAATTTTCAAATGGGCAAAAGATTTGAACTGACAATTCACCAAAAAGATATACGGATTATGGATAAGCACATGAGAAGATGCTCCACATCTTTAGTCATTAAGGAAATGCAAATTAAAACCACCATGAGGTGCCATTACACACTTACTACAATGGCTAAAATTAAAAAGGCCTGCACACGTATGTTTATTGCGGCACTATTCACAATAGCAAAGACTTGGAATCAACCCAAATGTCCATCAGTGACAGACTGGATTAAGAAAATGTGGCACATATACACCATGGAATACTATGCAGCCATAAAAAAGGTTGAGTGAGTTTCTTAATCCTGAGTTCTAATTTGCTGGCACTGTGGTCTGAGAGACTGTTTGTTTTGATTTCTGTTCCTTTGCATTTGCTGAGGAGTGTTTTACTTCCAATTATGTGGTCAATTTTAGGATAAGTGTGATGGGGTGCTGAGAAGAATGTATAGTCTGTTGATTTGGGGTGGAGAGTTTTGTAGATGTCTATTAGGTCTGCTTGGTCCAGAACTGAGTTCAAGTCCTGAATATCCTAGTTAATTTTCTGTCTCATTGATCTGTCTAATATGGAGAGTGGGGTGTTAAAGTCTCCTACTATTATTGTGTGAGAGTCTAAGTCTCTTTGTAGGTCTCTAAGAACTTGCTTTATGAATCTGGATACTCCTGTATTGGGTGCATATATATTTAGGATAGTTAACTCTTCTTGTTGAATTGATCCCTTCAGTATCATGTATTGCCCTTCTTTGTCTCTTTTGATCTTTGTTGGTTTAAAGTCTGTTTTATCAGAGATTAGGATTGCAACTCCTGCTTTTTTTTTTCTTTCTGTTTGCTAGGTAAATATTCCTCCATCCCTTTATTTTGAGCCAATGTGTGTCTTTGCACATGAGATGGGTCTGCTGAATACAGCACACTGATGGGTCTTGACTCCTTATCCAGTTTGCCAGTCTGTGTCTTTTAATTGGGGCATTTGGCCCATTTACATTTAAGGTTAATATTGTTATGTGTGAATTTGATCCTATCATTATGATGCTAGCTGGTTATTTTGCCCGTTAGTTGCAATTTCTTCATAATGTAAATGGTCTTTACAATTTGGTATGGTTTTGCAGTGGCTGGTACCAGTTGTTCCTTTCCATGTTTAGTGTTTCCTTCAGGAACTCTTGTAAGGCAGGCTTGGTGGTGACAAAATCTCTCCGCATTTGCTTGTCTGTAATGAATTTTATTTCTCTTTTGCTTATGAAGCTTAGTTTGACTGGATATCAACTTCTGGGTTTAAAATTCTTTTCTTTAAGAATGTTGAATATTAGCCCTTATTCTCTTCTGGCTTGTAGGGTTTCTGCAGAGAGATCCACTGTTAGTCTGATGGGCTTCCCTTTATAGGTAACCTGGCCTTTCTTTCTGGCTGCCCTTAACATTTTTTCCTTCATTTCCGCCTTGGTGAATCCGATGATTATGTGTCTTCAGGTTGCTCTTCTCGAGGAGTATCTTTGTGGTGTTCTCTTATTTCTTGAATTTGAATGTTGGCCTGTCTTGCTAGGTTGGGGAAGTTCCCCCGGATAACATCCTGAAGAGTGTTTTCCAACTTGGTTCCATTCTCCCCGTCACTTTCAGGTACACCAATCAAACATAGATTTGGTCTTTTCACACAGTCCTATTTTTCTTGGAGGTTTTGTTCGTTCCTTTTTATTCTCTTTTCTCTAATCTTGTCTTCTCACTTTATTTCATTAAGTTGATCTTCAATCTCTGATATCCTTTCTTTCGCTTGATTGATTTGGTTATTGGTACTTGTGTATGCTTCATGAAGTTCTCATGCTGTGTTTTTCAGCTCCATCAAGTCATTTATGTTCTTCTCTAAACTGTTTATTCTAGTTAGCAATTCATCTAACATTTTTTCAAGGTTCTTAGCTTCCTTGCATTGAGTTAGAACATGCTCCTTTAGCTCAGACGAGTTTCTTATTATCCACATTCTGAAGCCTGCTGCTGTCAATTCGTCAAACTCATTCTCTGTCCAGTTTTGTTCCCTTGCTGGCAAGGAGTTGTGATCCTTTGGAGGAGAAGAGGCATTCTTGTTTTTGGAATTTTTCAGCCTTTTTGCACAGGTTTCTCCCCATTTTTGTGAATTTATCCCCCTTTGGTCTTTGATGTTTGTGACCTATGGATGGGGTCTCTGAGTGGATGTGCTATTCCTTTCTGTTTGTTAGTTTTCCTTCTAACAGTCAGGTTCCTCTGCTGCAGGTCAGCTTAAATTTGCTGGAGGTCCACTCCAGACCCTGTTTGCCTAGGTATCACCAGCAGAAGCTGCAGAACAGCAAAGATTGCTGCCTGTTCTTTCCTCTGGAAGCTTCATCCCAGAGGGGCACCTGCCAGATGTCAGCCAGAGCTCTCTTGAATGAGGTGTCTGTCGGTCCCTACTGGGAGGTGTCTCCCAGTCAGGATACACGGGGGTCAGGGACCCACTTGAGGAAGCTGTCTGACCCTTAGCAGAGCTCGAATGCTGTGCTGGGAGGTCCACTGCTCTCTTCAGAGCTGTCAGGCAGGGACATTTAAGTCTGCTGAAGCTGAGCCCACAGCTGCCCCTTCCCCCAGGTGCTCTGTCCCAGGGAGATGGGTTTTTCATCTGTAAGTCCCTGACTGGGGCTGCTGCCTTTTATTTCAGAGATGCCCTGCCCAAAGAGGAGAAATCTGGCAGTCTGGCCACAGCGGCCTTGCTGAGCTGCAGTGGGCTCCGCCCAGTTTGAACTTCCTGGCAGCTTTGTTTACACTTTGAGGGTAAAATCGCCTACTCAAGCCTCAGCAATGGCAGACTCCCCTCCCCCCACCAAGCTCAAGTATCCCAGGTCAATCTCAGACTGCTGCTGTGCTGGCAGCAAGAATTTCAAGCCAGCGGATCTTAGCTTGCTGGGCTCTATGGGGGTGGGACCCACCGAGCCAGACCACTTGGCTCCCTGACTTCAGCCCCCTTTCCAGGAGAGTGAACAGTTCTGACTTGCTGGTGTTCCAGGTGCCACTGGGGTATGAAAAAAAAAAAAACTCTGCAGCTAGTTTGGTGTCTGCCCAAACGGCCACCCAGTTTTGTGCTTGAAACCCAGGGCCCTGGTGGGGTAGGCACTGGAGGAAATCTCCTGGTCTGTGGGTTGCCAAGACCATGAGAAAGGTGCGGTATCTGGGCCAGAGTGCACGGTTCCTCAGGCACAGTCCCTCACAGCTTCCCTTGGGTAGAGGAGAAAATTCCCTGACACCTTGTGCTTCCCATGTGAGGCAATGCCCCACCCTGCTTCAGCTCACCCTCCATGGGCTGCATCCACTGTCCAACCAGTCCCAGTGAGATGAACCAGGTACCTCAGTTGGAAATACAGAAATCACCTGCCTTCTGCATTGACCTTGCTGGGAGCTGCAGACCAGAACTGTTCCTATTCTGCCATCTTGCCAGCAATCCCTCATGTCAATCTATTTTTTAAAATCAGTTGTAGTCCTATATACCAGTAGCAAACAATAGGAAAATGAACTTTTAAAATCCAGGCCATTTAGAATAGCATTGAGAAGCCACAAAATCTTAATAATTATCCTAACAAAGTATGTGCAAGTCTGAATCTGAATGCTACCTTATTGAAAGAAATTAAAGAACAAAAGAATGAGTAGTAAACCATATTAATGGAATGAGTAACTCAATATTGTAAATGTGAAATGTGTTAATTCTCACCAAATTGGTCTGTAGATTCAGTGCAGTTCCAAACAAAATTCCAAGAGTGTGTGGGTGTGTGTGTGTGTGTGTAATTTGGCAAACTTATTTTTTAAATCTATATGTAAATGTAGAAATATCAAGAATAACCAAAATAATGTTGAAAAAGAACAATAAAGAGGATTTATATTAGCAAATATCAAGTTTTACAATAAAGCTGCAGTAATTGTGACAAGGTACAAGAACACAGGTGCAAGGATAAAAAATAGACGAATTGAAAGAATAGAAAGTCCCAAGATAGATTCATACATATATAGCAACATAACTATTACAAAGGTGACACTGTAGTGTAGTGGAGGAAAGAATGGCCTTCTCGAGAAATGGTGCTGGGTCAATTGGATATCCATATGTGAGGAAATTGAATCTTGATCCTTACCTACATCACATACAAAAAATAAATTCTAGGTGAATTATAAATCTAAATGTGAAAGGCAAAATTATAAAGCTTCTAGAAGATAATGTAGATAATCTTCATGACGTTATAGTAGGATAACGTTTCTTTAAAAGAATAAAGTAAAATGAAGGAAAATATTGATAAATTTTCCTCTATCAAAAGACACCATTACATAGTGAAAAATGAAGCCATACAACCTTAATATCAAAACTTCATGATGAGAAAGATACTTGATGATGATACATTAATCCCACCAATGAATGTACATGCAAAATTTTAAATATATAACAAATATAATCCGTAAGGCAAAAAATACAAATTAATCAATTGCTACAATGAGAATTAAATCATCGAACTCCAATGTCCTTCTTACACTTGTTTAATTTTTTTTGTTTTTGTTTTTGAGATGAGGTCTCACTCTGTTGCCCAGGCTGAAGTGCAGTGGCGCCATCACAGCTGCCTTGACCTCCCGAGTCTCAGGTGATCCTCCCACCTCAGTTTTTTTTGGGGGGGGGGATTTTGGTAGAGATGAGATTTCACTATATTCCCCAGGCTGGTCTCAAACTCCTGGGCTCAAGCAATTTACCTGCCTCATCTTCCCAAAGTACTGGGATTACAGGCTTGAGCCACCGTGCCCAGCCTCACTTATTTCATTTTATCCCTTGTGTTATTTTCTCTATTTGTACTCAATATCTTTTTTAAAGTTATATTTATATCTTACCCACTTTGTCAGATAGAATGTCACTTTCTCTTGCAAGTGCCTGCAAAGATGTCTTGATTAGTATTGCTCATGTCTCTAAGATCTAATAGCATGTTTTGTGTTTCTGGGATGTCTCATCCTTTGGTTGCAAGGCACAGATAATATGTAACTTGAAGAACAAGATTAGCCAGCAGACTGAAAAATGCTCAAACACACTGATTAGCTCATTCATTGTCATGTATCCAGAGACAGAAGATATTATGAGTACTTTAATTGCTGACTCAGAATTTTTTTTGTCCAGACCACCTTTTATAAATTGTAAAATTGAAGAATTTTAATAGCCCAAAGTATATTGTAGCCTGCTCAATGGTGTTTTAGGGTCTTTCATAATGGACTTGTGACACAATTAGTATCACAACCTTTCCTAAGTTATGTGTCATCCTAGACTCACTTGGCCCCACTATGTATCCTGAGCCCTGATCAACTTCCTTACTTCCTGACCAGAGGAAGCAGCAATGATCTATGCTGTTTCTACATTCTTAGAGCCTAGGCCACTGCCACTGCCATTGCCATTGGTGTTCCAGCCACAGCTTGAAGTCACCTAACATAGTGTCACCTAACAAGGACAGAATATTACAGTTGCAAACTAGACAGACTAGATGCATAGATGTACAGAGGAATTAATGTCCCATGGAGCTAACTTTGATCAATGGAAATCTGGCTACTCAAAAGAGCTGACAGAAAAAATCTTTTTTATTTCTGCCACTTAGATAGACTGTTCTTAGATGCAGTAATTTTAGATGTACTTACTGAAGACATCACATGAGATAAAATAATCAGCTGTGTTTTTGTTGACAAGTTATGTCCAGATGGGTAACTCACCGCCTCATATTTGCTTTCTGTCTTTCCTTGCCTCACTTGCCTTTTCTCCTCACTTGTATTGCACATCCCAGCAGCATCACCAGGTAAACCTTTGCCCCAGGTTCTGTTTTCTAGACCTGAGCTAAGAAACCACCCAAACCATTAATTCTATTTTTAATAAAACAAGCTCTGCAGTATAGGACTTCACCAATAGTAGGTAGTAGCTCAGTGCGCCATGCCTCCAAAGTAGCAACCATAAAAATAAAGATCCTATTTATGGAAAAGAATAATACTCTGTAAATAACCAAAGACTAGGCCGGGCGCGGTGGCTCAAGCCTGTAATCCCAGCACTTTGGGAGGCCGAGACGGGCGGATCACAAGGTCAGGAGATCGAGACCATCCTGGCTAACACGGCGAAACCCCGTCTCTACTAAAAACACAAAAAATTAGCCGGGCGAGGTGGCGGCGCCTGTGGTCCCAGCTACTCGGGAGGCTGAGGCAGGAGAATGGCGGGAACCCGGGAGGCGGAGCTTGCAGTGAGCTGAGATCTGGCCACTGCACTCCAGCCTGGGCAACAGAGCCAGACTCCGTCTCAAAAAAAAAAGAATAAAAAAAAAAAAAAAAAAAAAATAACCAAAGACTAATAGAATATAATATGTCTTCCAAGAAGTATGCTATCTGGGAAAAGTGTTGAGAATAGATGTCTACTTGTAATATACATGATTGTGTATAATAGAAAAAAAATTAAACAAAATGTTAAAATGTGTATATAAAATGCTTGAAGGGAATATGAGTCTATTTTTATAACCTAGAGCTTCCTCAGCATGACCAAAAACCTAGAAGCCACAAAGGGAAAATATGTAAGATTTGATCACAAGTAGGTAATCACCTATAAAGGAAAAAACATGAACAAAGCTAAATGAATTAGAGAATCACAAGACCCTCCAACTTTGATGGCACCAACCTCTCGTTAAGTTGGTTAAGTTTCCTGAGCATTAAATAAATAAATAAATGATAATGTGGTTTCCGATGTAGATTGATCTTAGGGAGAGAATGTTCTGAGCAGCAAACACTAAGGATCTGGTCTGCTTGATAATTATATTTTTTTACAGTAACGTAAATTATCATTTTGAATTTTTTTTATTTTCAAAAGGGAATTCCACCCCATTTGACAGTATGTCATGTCCTCTGCAAACTTAAAAATGCTCAATAAACGAAGAGGCTTTATGCCAAAACGAAGATGCTAGTATCACACCTACTCTTTCACTTTTTAAAATGTTGATGATCAACAGGGCCAGAGACTGACACTTAGCCCATTCTTAATGGTGAAGTGAATTACATTTTCAAGACCCTATCAGGATAAAAGTACCCCCTCCGATAAGGCTTTCTTCACTCCATCCTCCCTTCTCCCTCCTCTCCTGCCTATCCCCAAACACAAACATTGCCCAAGCCCTTAGTACAATGCCTGAGAGGGCCCCAATGGAGAGGGTCAAGCAAGAAGCTATGCTACTCTGATAAGTAAATACCCCCTTTCCTGCTAATACCACACCCTTAGGGCAGAGCAGACCAGAGCCCCCAGGATGGTGGTGAGACAGCTCTGGCTTAAAGGCAAGGAATGAAACCCCCTTTGCAAAAATTATAACTGAGAAAATTATGACAGTGAAAGAGATCTGACCTAATCAACTCCATCTTGCTTCTAACCTCCAAGCTGTCCTTGTTCATTCCTGGGTATAAGCTGAACTAACTTTGGGAGGAACTTAATTTATAGCTTAACTTTGAAATAAAGATAATAACAGTCCTTTCCAAAAACAAACCCCCTTTCTTTATTTCAGGAAAGGGCTATTTGAGAACCAGACTGCCTTTGTAGGACTAAGAAATTAGACATAAGATTAGAAATTATGACTTAGGGCCAGGTGCGGTGGCTCACGCATGTAATCCCAGCACTTTGGGAGGCTAAGGCAGGTGATCACCTGAGGTCAACAGTTCGAGACCAGCCTGGCCAACATGGCGAAACCCATCTGTACTAAAAATACAAAACTTAGCTGGGCATGGTGGCACGCGCCTGTAGTCGCAGATACTTGGGAAACTGAGGAAGGAGAATTGCTTGAACTTGGGAAGCGGTGGTAACAGTGAGCCGAGATCACGCCATTGCACTCCAGCCTGGGTAACAGAGCAAGATTCCATA